>NW_026636248.1:2789166-4183750 GCF_028554395.1 Pezoporus wallicus
TCTGGAGGTCTCCCAAGTAATTTAGTCAGAGCAGAATCCAGCCCATGCATTCTGAGATGCTGGGTCATGATATGGAGCAAAGTTTGGAGGATGAAGAAATTCACTCTATAAGTGTGCTACATGTGCAAAGTAAAACCTCAGTATAGATGCAGTCCAGGAGACTTACTTGTCCATAATGACAAGAGCATGTGGTCAAAGAATTAATGATGGCCTTCTGAGTTATATCATTGTAATACAACTTTAGGCATGCTTCCTTCTGAATTCCCTTTATTACTGAGAGAAACCTTAAGGTAGAATAGGATTGCTTAATAATTACCAGGCTCTAGCTATATAGACTGTATATGCACTGCATTGTGCTTCTGCCAATGTGAGGTTCAGCAGTTAGTACCTGTGACACCACTGCTATGTTTAATTAGTGTATTGATAGTAAGAAGCATGTAATGGCATAAAGCACTGGGACTTTCATTACAGTTTTGGCAAAACTGAGCTGAAAGAAAAAGCAGCACAGATGGCTGAAAATAGTAGTAAAATGTTCCATTTCATGTCTGCAGAAATCATTAGACAGCACTTAAAGAGGTGTTATTAATGCGTCACATTCACTCGGGGAGTTGTATTTCTGTAATGTTCACTAAAACAATGATATTTCTATTTTTGTTTTTAAGTGGAGCCTTTGCCAAGTGCAGACGTGTTTCTCTGCAGCCATGAAATGGATTTATCCACTATAAGGAAGATGCAGATTCTCTCAGTGTCTTCTATTTTATTCCTGCCAGCTCAGCACCGTAAGCAAGCAGGAGCATAGCTGTAATCTTTTGACAAAATTAGGTCTTACCAATCGTAAGGAGTAACCACAAAAGTAGCATGTTGGTTTCATATTGACAGTAAATGTAGATGACAGTTTTCATATAGTAAATCAGAAGATCAGATGTGACCTACTTCCCATGACATGTAACACAAAATCAACTTAAGTGCAACGTTTTGTAGTAAGCAAACCTTTGAAACTTTCCGCAAGACTCAGGAGGATTCTGAACAAGACTGGTTTTAGAGCACAGTACATATGATTAGCCAGTGTTTCATCATGGGTACTGAATGCTTCTTACATTACTGCAAGAAACGAAGCAAAAATCTGTCAGCTCTTTTGGCTGCCGAGTTGAAAAGCATGGCTTTACTACAGTGTGTGACAAAGTTGCACAGCACTGATTTGCTCTGTAATCACATTTTCTCTGGAATGCTAACAAAATCATTTACAAGCATTACTGGAGTAATACAGGATCATTTATTGATCTCAGGTCTCCATGAAGAGCCATGGTCTTATTGGTTCATCTGCCATTTACAAGCCTCTATCTTGCTCTTAAAACCCCTTTTACTGGTACAGTTCGGTAGTTTCTGTTTGGTTTATAGGTGTATTTCCTTGTTCTTCAGTGGCAGAGAGGTAAACAGATGTGAATAGGTAAGCTCATAAATCTGAAAATTTCCATGTGAATTCAGTCTCTCCAATTAAATTTATTTTCTGGATACATGGATACTTCTGAGCTTGCTCAGGAAGACAGTTTGTCTTGAGCTGAAGCAGCCTCTGTGTTTCCAAGATAGAACAGTTTGAATTATCTGTTTTAAACTCTTTTATCTCTCATATTTAATCAAGAAATCATACAACCAAATTAAAAAAATATCCCATACATGAAATTTGATCCCGCCTAAAGCACATGGAAATTCTGCTAATGAATTCAGCAAGAACAGGATTTAACTCCTGCCTTTTCCCCCACTAAGTCTATAGAACAAGACTCTTCCTGAAAAGTACATCCATTATAATAACAAATACACAGATCCATGAATTCGGTGTTTAGTAAGGCTAAATGACCATCGTTAACTGTTCTTATTTGACCTACAAAATGTTGTCTCCCCACTTGCTTTTCCTACTAAGCTGTACCGCTGTTATTTTTGCCCATGTGCTGGAAGCTTGGCCGTGCAGCCACAACTCCATTTATATATTATATCTGGCAGGTTTCAGTGCCAGTGGCTGTGTGATGAGACCTTGGTAACTAGAAGTAAACTGATCTAATGCTACGCCTTGTACCTCCTAGGACAGAAATGCTGTGGTTTTCCTCAGTTTGTATGAATGCATTGTGTGCTGCTTCTTTTAGAAAGAGCTTGTTAGGAGGGAAAAAAAAAAAGAAATAAGAGTTCTTGGAAAGATTTGTATGTTTGTGCCTCTGTATTGGCCCTGAGTGAAATATGTGCTGAGTTTCAGTCAAAGGCTTACTTGTATTTGGTGTGAATTTCAATCTGTTTCTAATGGATGCAGAACTGAGAAGGCAGTTTTCTCGAGTAATCTCAGGAGTTTGAGGATAATGTTTGCGTTAATAAAGACAAACTGAAGCTGAAACGCAGGTTTTGAGTTTTTACATGGCTCCAAAGGACTCTTGCATGTTGATTCGTATAAATTTTAAATAAGAAACGTGTTAAGTAATGAGCATTTAAATTTCAAAGTGATTGTATCTGAAAAGCTCTGTCATCTCTTTCACTTACTCTCAATTATCTCAGTAAGTGGCTGAGGTAGTATCTACTATTTTCAGATACTTTGGAAAGCATCATCACAAGTTTTGTTTGGATGCCTTACACACACACTTTGGAGAGTCCAGTATCACTGTTGAGGAATGCACTTTCTTGTGGTTTACATTCATTAATTTTTCAGAAATGTGTATGTTCATCCTCTGGTATGAAGGAATTTTTTACTACAGTTATGTTGCCCTTGCAAAAAATATATGTATTTATTCAAATCATCTTAGGAGATTGGATTCCTATTTCCTAACTAGTACAAGCTTCAAACAAGTGTTACCTTTTTTTCCCCATAGTTAAAACAACTGTGTTACATTTGCAAATCAGTGGCTTTAAATCTTTTTTAAGAGCAGATCTGTGCTAGATGCTTCAGCGTTTTAAGTTGCTGCCTTTTGTGCAGTACTGAAGCTGATGCTTTACAGGTATGCACTGGCAATCAGTAACTGCAATGTTGCTATTTTTGGAGTGTCAAATTCTGTGCATCATTGTCCAGCATCTCTTTTTAATTTGTTCTGGATAAAGGGTTTACATTGTAGGTGAAGAGGTTAAAAGTGATACTTACATTTTTTATGTTGATTCCCTTGGCAATTTGCCAAATAAGTTCCTCTCCACTACTCTCTGCTCTGTATCTGCTTCTCAGTATTCACAAGTGGAAGTTTTATACATTGGCATACTTGTAAATAAAGTTTATAATGTCATTTCACTAGCAGTGTCTACATTTTGTAGGTAGTCAAAGCAAGAGAAAACACATTGTGCAGCCAGTTCCCATTGCAAACAATCTAGTCTAAGCAATAATTTTGGAGAAGCAGGGTTGGAGAGCCCATCCTTTTGAACTCCATAGCACTTGCAAGGGGTTCAGGCACGACTCATGACGTGCAACCAGCAACACATTTTATGAAAACCAGGGATTCTGGGTAAGCCAACAAACCCCCAGGACTTGTGAAGCTTGTTCAAGGATGGAGTTGAATCTCAGCTTTGTTCAGCCTAATATACAGTGTGTGCATCTACTAGCTCCTTAGCTGCAGAGTCTTGTAGGACTGAGCGCATTGGCTACCACACCTGTACAAAATGCCCAACTCTCTGAAGCTGTTTGGACTTTAGCAAACTGAGCATCATAGCTGGAGAGACATGTAAACAAAAATATGAGAAGTTAGTGATAGCCGATAACATCTTACTTTCAGCTAATCTGTGATTCTCTGTACTTCTTCCAATAACGTGTTTTTCATTTGTTCTGTGCATACTCTTTTAACTTTTTACAGTTTACAAGTTGATATTCACACAATTAAGGGGGAAATTACCAATGGATACTTCCAAAATGTTTCAAGTGACATAGAGGTGGTAAACAAAAAACAGCTAACCTGTTTCTTTCCTGCTTCACCCCAGAAAAGATGAAGCAGTTAATACCATCAGGTTGCCCAGGGACAGTATCACATTTCATACAGTATTGTTTTCTTCTTTGTCTTTGGGACCTTCTGCATGTAAATTCATCATCTTCTACTGCAAGTTTTAAGTCCAGATATTATGTCAATACATCTTTCTACTCCCACTGTTCTAGTTTCGCCTTTCTAAATATTTTCTGCTGCCTTGTGTCTGTGAATATAGTCTAATGTGAAGGTCTGTTCTGCATCTGATCCAACCTGTATCACCTAGTCCTCATACCAATTCCCAACTGTTACTCAGTTTCTAATTTTTGCTGTGAAACCCAAACATGTACAAGCTATTTCTGTGACTTTTTTTACAGAAGTTTACAAAAATTGGCAAGTAGGAAAGTACAATAAAGAATTCCCTTTTCCTCCAAGACTGTTTCAGTCCAAAGGGCAGTAAAAAACACTATGAAAAGCATTGTTATTTTTATGGCTGTACAGGATTTATAATCTGATAGTTGGATGTCATTATAAAAAAAGGTGAAAAACAAAGCAGGGAATAGGCATCAGTGAGGATTGGTTGCTTGGTTAGAGGGTTTGGAGTTTCATGGAAAAGCTTGTGAAACTAGAAGATGACCCCAAACTCCAGTGGATCATTTTTAAAAATGTAAAGTACTTGATCTTTCTGTCCTTAACATTTCTTCTTTTGAAGTACTGAGATGACGGTGACTATGATCTTGTCCTTTCTTTCTTTCATTCTTTCTTTTTTTCCCACTTGTTGTAGTTCGTTGTCAAAAATATCAAGTGTTCAAAAACTGATGTGTCTGTGTGCATTTCTTGTGTGATCCTTTCAAGGACAAGAATGAAATTCACAGCACTTTTGCTGAGGTGGATTTCCAATGGGAATGTGGATCAGAGCCCAGCAAATAGCAGTCCTCATAAACAAGCTTTCTGTCTTTTTAAGAACCAGGCTTTAACCGTGAAGACACTAATAGCCATTTTGCTATTAATCTTGTGTATGATACAAAGGCTTGGCACCAAAAAGCCTAGAAACTGGCCTCCAAAAAGCAAGCATGTCTTATGCTGTCTTCCATTGTTAATGTTAATAAATGCTGCCTCTGGGTTCACCTATGGTAGAAATCCTCTTATTTCATCTGGGGAAGGACTTTTAGAAGGGCTTGTTGTGGTAGGACAGTGGGTAATAGTTTTAATCTAAAAGACAGGAGATTCAGGATGAGTGTGAGGAAAAGATTCGTTACAATGCGGGTGGTAAAACACTGGCACAGGTTGCCCAGAGAAGGGGTAGATGTGCCAACCCTGGAGGCATTCAGGGTGTCGTGGTTTAAGCCCAGTCAGGTAACTTGTTCACTCACTCCCAGTGAGTGGTGCCGAGCTGACAACAATCGAGGTCCGTGTCCGTCTCCCCCGCCCCCTCCCCGCACCGGGGCTCTCCCCTTCCCCGCTCCCGGAGGAACGGGGAGGAGGATCGAGAGAGTGCAACTCCTACGGGTTGAGACAAGAACAGTCCAGCAACAAATCACCACCGCTACTATCAGCTAAAACAATGATAAGGGAAAATAACAAGGGAAGAGAATACGATACCACCGGCCAAGAAAACGAGTTCCACCCGGAAGCCCCTGTCCTTCCGGGTAACTCCCTGTTACCCCCCACCCCGGGCATGACGTGCTGTGGTATGGAATACCTCCCCGGCTAGCCCGGGTCAGGCGCCCCGTCTCTGCTTCCTCACAGCTTCCCCTCCTCCCTGGCAGAGCATGAGCCTCACAGAGTCCTTGGTCAGGGTAAACATCACTTAGCAACAACCGAAAACATCGGCTTCACCAACACTGTTCTCAAACTAGAAGTCAAAACACAGCACTGCACCAGCTAACACAAAGGAAAAAACATGACTGCTACTGCTGAACCCAGGACACAGGGCCAGGGTGGATGTGGTTCTGAGCAACCTATCTAGCTGAAGATGTCCCTGCTTGTTGCAGGAAGATTGGACTAGATGACCTTTGAAGGTCCTTTCCAACCCAAGCCATTCTGTGACTCTACTATGATCTACGCTTAGCAAGAATGGGTTAAGTTCATTGTCAACAAACTAAAGCAACAGCAGCTGTTATGAATTAAATTCATTTAAGAAAGGTATTTCTTAACTAAATAACAGTGAACATAACATTCAACCGTGTTGCAAAACTGATGATAATCCTTTGTTCAGTCATATAAAAGCTCCCTGTTCCCTCTACTTAACAGACCAGGGTCAACCATAGAGTAAGAGAAGTACATGATGTGACCTTGACGGATCTTAAAGTGTCATAACTTATGCAAGAAGTTTTCTTCTAAACTGACTAGGTGTTCCAAAGTAGTGGGAACTGGATTGTAATGATATTATTATATAAGGTGTTCCTTATGTGACCACATAACAGATCCTCTTCCACACCAACATTTCTAATATTTAGAGGCTACGGGTGGCAGTTAAACATACATCCTAAGTTTTGGTGGCACAGGTGGAAAGGTGTAGTCATTTAGGCCTGCACAATGTTAGATCAGAGAGAAAAAGTGCAGACAGAAATAAAACTTATGTCCTAACATGCCCTTTATTTTCTCATAAGGAAATAATGCTGCTAAATCTTGCTGCAAATTTTACTGTAGAGCAGTGGAATACAGTACAGGGTGCATCCAAACAAGCTCAAAAGGAGCCATGCTAATTTTAGTCAGTGGTGGCTCAGAAAGTCAAATCTTAGCAATAATGTATAGAAGAGCACCCACTCACCGCCACCTCTTTTTCTCCATATGAAAAGCTGTTTCAGATGAGGTTCTGTTACAGTATTTTATACATGGAGTTCACAGTTTGAATATGTGCAGAATTAGTTTGTTTTCATGGATCACAAATGTTTTTAATAAATATTCCAGGCTTGATACTGCTGGAGTGTGTTTTTACCATACACTTTATGTTGGGGAGTTGCCTAGCAAGGTCAAAGAAATGAAAATATTTGCTCTGGCATTCAAGCAAGTTCTAAAAGAGCTTAGGCAATATTTCTGCTACAGAAAATGTCCTTTTAGACCTGCCCAAGTTCTGCTCTAATCTGTTAATTTAATTTTTCTAAAATTAAATACTGAAGAGTCCCTTGATTGTGCCTTGCTTCTCCTTCCATGCTGAAATAGAATTCTTTTGTGAGATATGATGCATGGTTCTTGTGGTTTGTTGTGTGTTTTCTTTTTTTTATTTATTTCAAGGCCACTTAATGCTTACTCAGAAAATACAGCAGGAAAATAACCAAGAGAATTCGAGTTGTGTCATCTATTAAATGTAACCTGGATTAAATTACCTAATTAACATATATAAGAAGTAGATTGGTGATTCTATTTTTCCTCTTAGTTTATGTGGGCAGAGAAGAACCTGCCTACAAAACCAGGTATTTGTATTTTCTGCAGTCACAGTTTCATGGCTCTCAAGGAAGGTCAGTAAGGTGAGGGGACCTAATGCAGTCAGAACTCTTTCATTTCCCTTACAAATGTTAAAATATTACTGTGTTCAATATGAAATTATTCTTAATATATTTGTCATGATATGTTATAGATATATATTATAGGTATATAGGTATATAGTATGTTACAGGGTGAATTTTGTTTAGTTTCACATAGTAAAATGCTCCTAGATTTCAGGATACCAACATTTATCATGCATTTGATATGCAGTATAAAAGTTGGAAGTTATACATTAGATTATGCTTTGCTGAAGAGAGATTCATTCATTTTTGCATGGAGGTGGGGGTGAGTGGACATGTTCCCAGTCATGAGCTGGTTGTAAAAACTAAGATACTTTATCAGGAAGGGGGGACATGGTCTAAGGCTGGAAGCCTGTCTGCTGTGTTGTATGGAAAGGAAAATGTGTTTTGAAGGAGGAAGAGGGAGATATCTTTGATACAACGTACCTCAGTGTAGATAAGTTAATTGTGGTTTTCTTTTCTTTCCAAACCTGTGTCTTTAATAAATACTTTCATGTTGCCAGTTCAGAATCTTATGAATGAATAACTGTCCACTTTATTGTAATTTAGATTGGTGCTGCATAAAAGCAAAGCATGAAGATAATCTGTAGACCAGGAGCATAGTACACTTCATACTTCTTTGTACTCCAACGTATTTTTCATGATACCCGAAGAGTAACAACAGGGGACCCATTTGAGCTGTTTGAGCCATGCAGTGAGTTGGCACTACAGGAACTGGCTGAGACAGCAGGGGTTTCTTCTGCTGGCTGTTGATTACATTCCTGACATGGATCAATGTGTTCAGGTGTACACGTGAACACCAAAGATGGTGGGAAAAGTAACACTGTAAAAGTGCATTCACTGGGTGTTTTTTTTATCTCTCTCAACCTGAGAGACTGATGGAAGGTTGTATCAGTACATTATAACTGAGAGAAATGGATTTGGGGGTTTATGACAAATAATGGCAGTAATTCCACTTGGCTCTACCTTCTGTTTTTTAACCATGAGTCTCATGCCTAATAAATTGAGCTTGCAAGAGAATCTATATTGTCATTAGGTACCTACCTAGTTGCCTGGGATAATACCATATGGAACAATGCATGCTTTGAGAAGCCAGAGATTTCTAACAACAAATGCAGTCATTTCTCCTTTTCCTATCCACAGTGTATCATCCCTTAATAGCTGCAGTCTGGAGAAATTGGTGGGGTACATAATCTCCTCATACATGCACAGCCTTTGCCATTATGCATCCACAACCTCTCATCTTCTACAGGAACTGGACGTTTTCAGAATTTGGGAAGTCTTAGCTGCCAGTGTAGACATGCAACTCGGCAGCCATGGTTGAAGTCTTGAGATGAATCTGGACGTGTTAGTTTTGTTTTGAATGTTTTAACTTCTTTCATGCTGAGGAGATCTGAGAAGACTATGTGCCTGGAAGGTTCATGCTAAGCTGTTCCCTTCCTGCAGATACCACCAGTCATTTTTACTTGGCACTTGTTTTTGCAGCACCTATATAGTCATGTTGTTACAGTCATGGTACTACAAGAGAACAGATTTTAATTGCTTTGCAGATGCAAGAAAATATAGTTTAGGAAGCTTATTTCTGGAATTCTTTCAAGGTCTCCTAAGTATACCCATCTTCTTACAGTGCTTGGTAACAGGGCAATTACAATGAAGTAGTGACCTGACTAGGTCACTGTCTTTGGTTGTTCAGTTGTAAATCACAATCCATATTTGAAATTATCAGCTTCTGAGTTGTTCTCTTGCTCTCTTTGGATCAGGAACTTACATCAACAGAAAAGTCTGTAAGGACAAAAGCTATAATTGGTAATGAAAAATTTAGTCAAAATAGCAATGTTTCATCTTTGTTTGTGCACTTTCTGAGTCCTCTGATTCACTTTTCTTGAATTTTTATCTGTTTGCCCTCTGTATCCTGACTCAGAGACAGCAGCAGTGATCTGAGCAGCAGGAACTAAAAGTAGCTTGTGAGTGCTGATGACATTTTTTTCAATGTGAAGTGGACCTGGCAGCTGAAAAATCATTTTTGTTTACATGCAAGTACTCAATCTTTCTACCAGAAAGTTTAACCAGGTAGAGGTTAAAAATGTTGGTGTTATTGCATTACATCACAGCAAACCTGTGAAATTTAACTGGTCCATTTGGCAAAATGTTTTGAATTACCTGTGATGAAATGTGCTGTCACGGAACTGAACATACTTCTTCCAAGTCACTGATTTAAGAAAACATTTTGCAGTGCTGAAAACACTACACAATGTTTAGTACAAACCACTAAAAAAGTGAGAATTGGAAGGCGTAGTAACAGGTAGAAATCAGTACCCAGTCCATTTCAGTTATTACAGTGGCACTGATTATGACCTAAAAACTGCTTTCTCTAAAGGAATCTATTTTCCTAATTATTTTAAAGTAGATAATATTTTATTTCTGATTGCATTATTTGCTGTCTGATTAAGTCCATGCATCTACCTCTCCTGTGTATTAATTTCTCGCTGAATTCTACTAATTTAGGAACATAAGTCAAGAGGTTTATGGTGAATAGCTAAAGATCAGTGCAAGCAGCATGCTGCTTCCATTCAAATTACACATTCAGGGTCTTTATTAGCAACCCTAAGGACTCTATTTCAAGGTCCTAGATGAACTTTGAAGGTACCATTCACATACACATGCACATTCTGATAGATCTAGTTTTCATCATTAATCTTCTCAATAAAGTCAATGAAAGAAAAACAAAACATACCTAAAGGTAAAACAATCTGAAGAAAAATTTTGAAACAGCTTGTTGAAAGCTTGAGATTCTACAACATTGCTTGCTTGGAACCCAGACTAGTCAACATCTGTAAGAAGTCCATGGGGTGACTAGGTATATACCTAGTCTAGCCTAGAGCCATCACCCGGCTGCCAAAATCAGCTGCCCTCTGGCCGCCATTCTCACAGTTGCCTGTTGCTGACAACAGGCAGACTCAGTGTGTATCAGCTCTTGACCAATGCTGACAGTCCATAACTCTTCATTAAATGGCTTTTAGGGCAGGTCTGCTCAGGGTTGTATTTATACTGGTAATCCTCCCCAGTCTACCTTTTGCACTGCAATTTAGAGCAGCATTCTGATAGGTGGAACTGAAGGGGCGTGAGCAGCTTTATACCATCTCTTGTACATATGCAGCCACAGGAGGGTTTTAATACCTTCTGTAGGCTGCCCTGCAAGCTGTTTTTGACTGTGTTTGTGATGCATTTTTATGGGGAAGCAGAGGGGTCAGGATCTGGAGTCTTGGTTCATGCAAGCAGGAAGAAAACGTGCCAGTGTATGCTCTGTCTGAGGTACCATTTTTAGAGTGCCGGCTGTGTTGTATTATGTATCTGACACTTAACAGATGTTATGGACATGTCAGCACACCTGCAGTGCCATCTGATAACCCTTAGCATTGGGGAGCGGAAGGCATTGAGCTGCTGCTCCACATGGGATCCCTCCCAGCAGCCCCAAAGCCTGAGGCTGCTGCTCTCCAACAGCAAGGGAGCAAGTTCCATCACCAACACTCAGAACCAGCCGCTAACAGTTGTGCCAAAAATGTCTTTAAAAAAAAAGGGGGGGGGGGAGATAGCTCCCAATCATAGAATGGCTTGTGTTGGAAGGGACCTTAAAGATCATCCAGTTCCAGCCTCTCTGCCACAGACAGGGGCACCTTCCACTAGACCAGGCTGCTCCAAGCCCCATCCAGCCTGGCCTTGAGCACTTCCAGGGATGGGGCAGCCACAGCTTCTCTGGGCAACCTCTGCCAGTGTCTGACCACCCTCATAGTGAAGAATTTTTTCCTAAGATCTAATCTAAATCTCCCCTCTGTCAGCCTAAAGCCATTCCCCCTTGTCTTGTCACTACATGCCCTTATAAAAAGTCCTTCACCAGGTTTCCTGTAGGGCCCCTTTAGGTACTGGAAGGCTGCTAGAAGGTCTCTGTGAAGCCTTCTCTTCACCAGGCTGAACAAGCCCAATTCTCTCAGCCTGCCTTCACAGGAGAAGCACTCCAGCCCTCTGATCATCTTTGTGGGCCCCAATGTTTAGACAAACATAATTTGTAAAATGGGATGCGCCTTGGTAGGTCTCGCTTCTTTTCACACCTCAGGATGCCTGAGAATTAAGGTACTCACTTAGATGCTGAAATAGGAGCTAAAGCCTCTTTTACACGCACGTTTCTGGCAATGCTGATGCCACCGCTTGCTGTTGTCCTGTTGATCTTTTTTGTTGTTGATGTCATACAGGATGTTGGTTTTTAATCTCTTCAACAGCTGACATAGTGCTTTACCATTTAATTATTCTGCCGCTGTCCTTGCAGACCTCAGTGTTTCCATAAGGCAGCAACTGTCAAATATTAGCCAGGATTTAGTTATTTACTTTAGTTCTTTGCATAAGGACTTACTTACAGCTAAGACATGCTTTTTATCTCTCCTGAAAGACACATTTACTTTCCAGGAAGAATGATGGAAATGTGTTCTTTTTACTTAAAAACCGTTTACTCCCTCCTTTTCTGAGTGCTGGCCTAGCAATGTAGTTTGGTCCTTTAAAGAAATGTAGAAGAGTGGGGCTGTTTGGGGGGGTGTCTATTTTTTTGCTAAAATATATGAAGTTACAACAGTCTTCCACTAAATGATCATTCTGGACATGATGAGAATTTGATCTTTTTATATTAAACGGCAACTAACATTTCAAATAGACTTTTGCAAATGCAGAATTTAGAAGAAGTAGAGGATCTGCAGCTTAAATAGTTACAGCTTTATCTTTGGAATTACTGGCAATACTGTGGCTGCTTTAAAACAGAAGGTAACATTGACATATGCTTGTCATTTCAGACTTTAAAGTCTATCAGTTAGAGTTAATGTTATGAGGATTGGAGTTCTTTTTGCTAGTTTAAGTATCTGTCAGGTGACTGTAACTAAGCTATGGTTTCTAAGACTGAAACGATGCTCAGAATTTCTTATTCATATAAAAGAGAAAGAGAAAGTTTATTTTTATGAGGTAGAAATCTGAAAAAAAAAAGAAGGCAAAACATTGACAGGATTTATTATTTTTTTTGTCTGCTGAATGAAAAAGCACTAACTTCCTGTCATTCTTTTTAAAAATGGAATGTGGACCAGGTAGCTTTCCTCCTTGGTAGGAGAAGCTTGTCAGCAAGACCTTTGGCACCATTTGCTTTGTGCTATGACTCTGTTACACTTCGAGGAAAATATTCTGAATGAGACAGTACATTGTGGCAACAGAACAATTGCATCTTCTCAAGGAGCACTTGGTGACTTGCTTGGCAAGGCAAGGCAGCACTCCATAAATGGTTGCTTCATCAGAATTCAAACTAAGATTATTTAAAATGTTGTCTGCTGCAACTCAATTTAGATGCAGGAGGACATTCTCCCTTTGTTACAATTCTATTACTATATCAGTTTAATTTTTTATTATTTAGGACTAGGTTTATTGGCTCATATTTCTTAAACTTGTAAGACTGAACATTGTAAAATCAATATTTCTGCTAATTAAGGTGGTTTTGGGGAGTGGATAATCAAACAGTGTAGTGAATCATTAAAAACTTACATGCTAATATTGACTAGCATTATTGGCAAAAAAGAGACCAAATCTCTATGTTAGGGACTCTTTTCCTTCTTGTATCTTTACTGCAGAAGCAAAACATGTTTAATAAAAATTGATGTTCTCAACATTTAACAGTGTAGAGGTGGTATTTTATAACTATAAAAGCAAATGCAGTGCATTAAAATTCTGGGCACTTATATGTAGCATTTTCTTTTCCATCATTTGACTTAGCAGTAAATGGTATCTGACTTCAAGGAGTCTTACTGTGTTTTGAAATGGATGGAAAGTTCCTGACTCTTAGGAAAATAATAATCCCTTCTAATTTATTGCCAATTTTTGACAGTATCTTTTTACCTTCCAAAAGATTGTTTCTTCTTCTCTGACATTTCCCTTACCATGAAACTAGAGACTGCAGGTAGGAGATTGGATGTTGTTAGACACCATCATTTTATTCTATGCGTTTGACTGACTTTTGCCTTAGAAACCTGTACATAAGAAACTAGGGTCTGCTGTCAGATCCAGAGTGACCTGATTTTGCTTTCCTCCTGGACCAGATTCTTCCATGAACAAGCTGGTCAAGATCCTTGATGTGAGAATGATACTTCTTTGGCAGGGTTAATTCAGGGCAATATCACATGCAGGGGCTGCACCCGATTTATTTAAGTAAAGTGGAGTAAGACAAAGACTGAAATGGCATTCATTCACATTTCAGGTATAAAAACATCAAATAGAAAAGTCACTAATCTAACATAGGTCAAGCCAAACACTGCATCTGCTCAGACTATTTCACTCTGTGCTTTTTTAGCTAGACTATGACTTAAGGAGTTGTTCTATAGTACTTTGTAGCCTTCGTAATAAAAGGAAACTTGGCATCAATATAGATCTAGGGCATCAGAGTTCGCTTGGTGGCGGGAAGGGGGGACCTTAGGAGAAATTATGTCAAACGTCATCTGAGCCACAGAAAATGATAAATGTGTTCTTGCTGTATTTCCTGAGGAGGTTTCTCCCTAAAATGGTTATTGCCTAATCAGAAGTTCAAAGTAAAAGCTTTTTTTGATGAAAGTGCAGTATTTTATCATTCTTGTTTCTAAGATTAACTTCCTCAGTTTGCATGGGAAGTTCAGTAACACTTGCATATTGACTCAGGCAGGCTGTAGTAATTAGGGTAAGTTTTAGTCCACCTCTTACAATATCCTTTAACCATTCAACATTTTCCTCTGTGACTGGAAGCAATTGAATTTATGTCCCTTAACATAAGGTGGGACAAAGTAGCACAGCGAGATACAAGCTCTTGTTAGGAGTGCTTCCGATTTATACATGTTAGAGGATTTCTATCTAAACTACAGAGAGATGGGCAGGTATTTGCCACCCTGTGGACAAGCTACAGTGTGACTGCAGGAAAGGAGTGACCTCAGTTTGTGACCATTGCATTGTGCGGCCATGGCTTTTACCCTTCATTCAGCAGAAGGTAGTTTTAGCTGGGACTGGAAATGAGGGCCAGTAATGAAAGGCAGGTGATGAGGTACCTAGACACTGCATGGGGAGGAACTCCTGGAGGTCGGCAGTGACTGAACTTTAAAAAGACAGTTTGTTGACATGTGAATTTAGGAAATCTGCTTTTCTGTGCTGTTGGGTATCATGGCTTGATTATTGTGGTTCTCTCATCACTTAAAAGGTTGAGTGTAAGCTTACCCTGTAGTTGAAACATTGACAACTTCCCTCTCCCAAATTGATTCACTGTTGGCTAAACAGAGAGACTTGCACTTAAGCTGTAGCCTTTCCTTTAGAGAAGCCATTAATTTGGTTTTCTCCTATGGCTGGTTGCTTGGTATCCACAGGAGCTTATGAGAACTTAGTATCTTTATTCTGCTGTAAAAGTGAGTTGGCAGCTTCAGAAGTTGCTACCAGCACAAATGCAGACAATAATAACCATAAAAGCCTACTAGACTTAGGAAAATGGTTTAAATGTCGCTTGAAGAATTTTCCTTTAACTAATTGTGCAGTTAAGGAATGAGTTTATAGAAGGAAGAATATAAATGCTCAAAAATCAAGTTTAGAAAATTTTAACTTATTAGTTAAATTTGATTTGCATGCTTGCAGTTTAAAGAAATTCCTAATTGGCTAACTCTACTTCTTTGTAATTTTTCCTTGCTGGTATATTTTAATGTAACTATTGATTGGCTTGTGAGCTTGCAACGAAGTTAGAAATATTAGTTTATAAATGCTGATTTGCACAGAAGTTCTGTGAACCAGTTTGTGAGATTTTTTTAATTATTTTTTTTAAGAAACCTAGTTCTTGCTGACTTGAGAGCTTTTCCTTTCATTTGCAAGCAGTAGATGTTACTGTACCTCGCATACATTTGCTCTAGGCAGTGTCGGAGTGACGGGAAAAAAACTGTCAAACTGCTTTCAGAAATGGCAAGAAATTGTCGGCCCTGGAATTGTACAGCAAATCAGTAAATGTAGTACCTTGAGAATAATGCATTTTCTGTCAGTCTCCTTTTTAGTGAAAGTGCACAGAAAGCCCCAGTGATTAGAACTGAGAAGTATTGTCACATAATTAACTCTTTAATTTACCCAGGGGATTTTATCAGTCTGTTTTAAATCTGCCCACATGACTAGTGTAAAGAACATCAGGTCAGGTGGGCAGAAAAGTCTAGAGAAGTTGGCCATCTGTTTCTCCTTCTGGACAGATGTTGTCAGTGGGGAGCCTCCAGTCTGAGGGAATCGTAAGACTGAGCTCCCCACCTGGTCCAGATGCTCTATGATTTTAGGTGGGCATGGTTTAAGAAGCTGCTCTTTCACAAATACTTACCAGTCCTATAAGCAATGGAACAACAGGGGAAAACTTCAGACTGTGTTAGTGTGAAGTCTACTACAAATCTTCCTTATGTCTGTGCAAGTAAGGGCACGTCTTTTTTTACTATAATACTGGGCTGGAAGAGCAATGAAAGCCTGTAGCACAACCACAGTTGTCACCATATTTTAGTATCTGAGCAAATCCCTTTTGACAGGTACGTAGCAAATAAAAAACAGACTAGGGAGAATGTAGGCCCCCTCAGGAAGCTCTCGGGAGAACTGGCTACACAGGATTTGGAGAAGGCTGAGGTTCTGAATGACTTCTTTGCCTCGGTCTTCACTGGCAAAGGCTCTGACCAAACCACCCAAGTCTTGGAAGGCAGATGCAGGGACTGTGAGAATGAAGACCTTGCACCCACTGTAGGAAAGGAACTGGTTCGAGACCATCTTAAAAATCTGAATGTGCACAAGTCCGCGGGTCCTGAAGGAGCTGGCAAATGAAGTTGCGAAACCACTGGCCATCGTATTTGAGAAATCATGGCAGTGAGGTGAAGTTCCCAATGACTGGAAAAAGGGAAATATAACCCCCATTTTCAAGAAGGGGAAAATGGATGACCCGGGGAATTACAGACCAGTCAGTCTCACCTCTGTGCGTGGCAAACTCTTGAAGCAGATTCTCCTGGAAGGCATGCTAAGGCACATGAAAATCAACAAGGTGCTTGGTGACAGCCAGCATGGCTTCACTAAGGGGAAATCCTGCCTGACCAATTTGGTGGCCTTCTATGATGGGGCTACGGAACTGATGGACAGGGGTAGAGCAGTTGATGTCATCTACCTGGACTTGTGTAAAGCGTTCGACACTGTCCCACACGACATCCTTGTCTCTAAATTGGAGAGACATCAATTTGATGGATGGACCACTCAGTGGATAAAGAACTGGCTGGATGGCCGCACACAAAAGAGTTGTGGTCAATGGCTCAGTGTCTGTTTGGAGACCAGTAACGAGTGGTGTCCCTCAGGGATCGGTGCTGAGACCGGTCTTGTTCAACATCTTTGTCACTGACATGGACAGTGGGATTGAGTGCGCCCTCAGCGAGTTTGCTGATGACACCAAGCTGTGTGGTTCAGTTGATACACTGGAGGGAAGGAATGCCATCCAGAGGGACCTCGACACGCTTGTGAGGTGGGCTGATGCCAACCTCATGAGGTTTAACCATGCCAAGTGCAAGGTCCTACACTTGGGTTGGAGCAGTCCCAGGCAGAGCTACAGGTTCGGCAGAGAAGAGATTCAGAGCAGTCCTGCGGAGAAGGACTTGGGGGTGTCAGTTGTTGAGAAGATGAACATGAGCCGGCTTCAGTGTGTGCTTGCAGCCCAGAAAGCCAACCATATTCTGGGCTGCATCAAAGGGAGCGTGACCAGCAGGTCGAAGGAGGTGATCCTGCCCCTCTACTCTGCTCTCATGAGACCTCACTTGGAGTACTGTGTACAGTTCTGGTGTCCTCAACATCAAAAGGACATGGAACTGTTGGAACAAGTCCAGAGAAGGGCCATGAGGATGATCAGGGGACTGGAGCACCTCCTGTATGAAGATGGGCTGAGGAAGTTGGGGCTGTTCATCCTGGAGAAGAGAAGGCTGCGTGGAGACCTCATAGCAGCCTTCCAGTATCTGAAGGGGGCCTATAGGGATGCTGGGGAGGGACTCTTCATTAGAGACTGTAGTGACAGGACAAGGGGTAATGGGTTAAAACTTAAACAGGGGAAGTTTAGGTTGGATATAAGGAGGGAATTCTTTGCTGTAAGGGTGGTGAGGCACTGGAATGGGTTGCCCAAGGAAGCAGTGAGTGCCCATCCCTGGCAGTGTTCAAGACCAGGTTGTACGAGGCCTTGGGTGATATGGTTTAGCGTAAGGTGTCCCTGCCCATGGCAGGGAGGTTGGAACTAGATGATCTTAAGGTCCTTTCCAACCCTAATTATTCTATGATTCTATGACTCATGTTGGGTTAAACAGTGGCCTCAACTCTGGTAAATCAGCACCAAGCCCATTTTAAAAAAATCCAAAAGAATTTATACCAGTTGTTTACAGTGTGGCTTTTGAAACAAGTCAACTTCAAAAAAACTTGATTTTGGGGTTAGCTATAATTGCCTTTCTGTGAAACAAACAAATACTACATACAGTGTGATTTGTTCATGGGCCGGCCACTAAACCTGGAGTCACTGAATGGCTTGAGAAAACACCACCTCGTGTTATCAGGGTACAAATACTTTTGCATATGGTCCAAGTCTGATTCTCTTGAAGCACTCACTGCATGAGAAGAACTGACATTTATGAGTGTGCCAAAGGACAAAAAATTCAAGCACTTGGATGTACTTAGGAGGAAATTGGATTCTGTGGATTCAGTTGCAAGGGCAAAGCAGCCAAATCTTGCCACAAAAAGTGTCTTGGCTTGTACTGGTCAGGTTGCTTTCCTCATTAGAAAAGTTGAGGAAAACCGTCTGTCATGATAGCAGAGGGGAACTGATGAAAACAGGGAAAACTTCTTACTGACACATAAGTGGTGTTCCCTGCAAATTACAGACAGGCCTGTAACAATTTTAAGTTGAATTTTCTGGAAGGCAATGCCATCGGGTAGCATCATCTTGCTGGTTCTGTGGTGGCCCCCAGCACCAAGCCTTACAGAATACAAGATCAAATACACATCATAAGTAAGATGGTGAAGGATGCTTTCCTTTGAATGTGAACCACCACAGTCTTGAGTTCACAATGCAAGGTCATGCTGTATTTATTGGAGGGTCCACTCTGATACAACAGACTTTCTGAACGAGTGTGGGAAGTAGACACAGCTGGGCACTCTGAAAAACCCTGATAGCAAGAGCAGTCAGGTCACCTTTTCCTACTTGAACTGGTTTCTGCTGTCACATTGGTTGCAGGTGTCAAGGTGTTCTCCCAGCCTGTTGAGAAATTGTCAGTTGTTACTCCCGTTTTCTCTGCTCCTGACCACATGGATGTTAGTTGGTCAAGTACTGATGTAGGCTGTTATCCTCCTTCCTGGATTCTGGATATTTGCACACAAAGGAAGGAATCTTTCCATGCAGAACTTACCTCTTGAAAGTTCTCCTAGGAGAAAAATATTTCTGAGGAAAATATAGAGTGACATTTTTTTTCTGGTTTTACTGTTTTACTGATCACCCATCAAGCTTGAGAGGTCAAAAGATGTACAAAATGCACACTTAATGTGGTAGAACTCATTACCACAGCATGCTGGGGAGGCCAGCAGATAGTTCTGTCCAAACAGGGATCAGACAAATTAATCAAGTCTGGTAAAATCATGGTATGGTTTTAGCCACATGGCCTTCCTAAGGGGACTGAAGAAACATTTTTCTTGTAGTCTTCTGTGTCCTTAAGATCTACTTAAAGAAGGGAATTTCAACATACATAAAATAGCTTTGTTCAAGTGAGCATAATGTCTTTGCAGGTGTTAAATTTGGAAAAAATATTTGAGCTATTGTTTTAATTTGTGAACAAACCTGTTTGTTTCTTAATCCAAGTGTTAGTTTATCAAGCAGTGGAGACTCAAAGCTGAAATTCTCCATCAGGAAAACTAGACTGCTTTAGTTTGTTTTAGTAGAACTGACATGGAAAAAAATACGAATATCTACAACTGGAGACTTAGAGTGCATTACTGAATTTAATAAAGAGCCCTTAAGGCAGGCAGATCAGTTACATTATCCTGCAAGTTTTTTTATTATTATACAAGGATTTTTAGAAATTCCTGACAAAATTAATATCGCTAGACCTTTTATTAAAGGCTAATATCATGAGGATCATTGATATATAATCTTCATAGAATACCTGAGACTAGAAGGGGCTTCCAGATGTCTCTGGTCCAACCCTCTGCTCAGAGCCGGTGGAAGTAAAGCAGATTTATCTGTAAAGTAGCGTACAGATAAACTGCTGGTAATTGCGGCTCTAATGTCACTTTAAATAAGTTTGCCTGTGTATGGAATATAATTCTTAAAGTAAATACCTGAGGTTTTTTGTACATTGAGTTTTGCAAAATTGTCTCAAGGGTATGTGGATTAAGCAATACAGAGAACTTCTGTGTTGTGCAAGAAACTGGTGGTTGCTACAGTCTTCTCAGCCCTAGCTGTGAGGGCATATCAGCACTTTAGTTGAAAGAAAATGGGAGTATTCATAAAATACTCCATAAATTAATTTTTAAGGCATAATACCTGTTCTGCGGTAGTTTCTGTATGGCAAGAAATAGTATCATATGCATTGGTTGTAAGATCTTCTACATGATTACTTTTTAAGAATTTTCACCTAATCACATCCTTTCTGGTATCCCCTTGATGGCCATGGCTCATGGGATGTTAGTCATCAAATAAGGATCAGCTTCTCAAGACTGAGATTGTAAATCTAGCATACAGATCTAATTGGATTTGGGAACCAGAGCAGAGATTTGTTTCAGGGCTAGTGTGACAGTGCAGCTACATCGTGTGGTTTTGTTTATTCAGTTGTGTGTGTGTAGCATCGAGCAGGAGCAAAATACTGCATTTTAAGCAGTAAGTGGTTAAACACAGTACTTAGGCTTGCATGTTTTTTAAGTGGAATTTTCTGGAATGTCTTTTGTAGTGCCACAATGCCATCTACTGGCTCATTTTTTGTGGTTACTTTTCCCAAAGGGGTTCGGGGTTTTTTGTTCACAGGCTTAGGTGTAAGGTTTCTATGGTATTTTTAAATAGCAAAATAAACAAGCTGGCATCGAATGAGCAAGATAATTTTGGGATGCCTGTGTATGTTAAAGGCCATAATACATTACATATGTTAAACGATCACTTCTAATCTCTTGCCAGTTAATCTTTCCCTCCTTTTGTTAAAAGTAACTCTGAGATGATTAGTACTTAAAGATAAACAGAAAACGGAGATTCCTCCATTATGTCCCTCATAGTAGCTTTTGTGCAAGTAGCTTCACTGTTTTCTGTCTATAGTCATCCAGTTTCCCTTTTTGTTTCAATGTTTTCATACAGATTAATAGAAGACAAAGAAATGTGTAAACTGTCAAGTCACAGAAACTGGAATGTGTTGTAGTGGATATTATTTCTGACAGGAATCTGACAAATTCCTAGATTCAGTGTATTTCCCTTAATTGGCTCCTTCCCCCACCTTCCCCCATGTTCAGACTTTTCAAGATTCATCAACAACCTTCTAAGGACCAAAATTTCAAAGGCTTTCTAACAACTGTTGTGGAGAGGCATGTACTAGAAAATACGATGCTCAGTTTCAGGCTGCTCGTACCATAAATGAAGAGTGGGGAGTTATAAGAAGTTTTCATCAGTTCTTGTTTTCAATGAGCCTGCTTCATATTGTCTATAGGAGTAACTGTCTGTCATCCACTTGCTGCCAAAAGAAATGAATGGGCAAATACAAAAATAACTTCCAGAAACCCCTCAGAAACTGTAGATACAGGTAAACACTCTTGCTTCAGTTTCACTTCCTGCTTTTCCTGGAGAGTTTCCTGAATAATTGGTTAGTTTGTCGTCATAAAAAACTTCAGTTTTAATTTGTTTTCCCCCTGCGCGTTCAGTTTTTCCTCACAGAAGTTGTTCATAATCCTGCTTTTCTTTAGTCTAGTTGGGAGAAAGAAACACAGATAATGGCTTGTAGCACTTTGGGTTGGTTTTTAAATAAATCTGTAACTCAAGTAAAGCTTCAGGGTCATGATTCAAAACAAAACAGCTAAGAAAAAATGTCCAGCTGTTTCTTAAATGGCCTGTAATGACTGTAAATTCAAACATCTGTGCCCCTCCTGGCCTTTCACCCTCTATCTCACTGACCTTCAGAAGGTCAAGTGGATCTTGCAAGCCCAGTTTTTATCTGGTAGGAGCTTTGACTTGCTGACAGCTGTGGAGCATTTGCACTACGTGTGTGTACTGGTGGAAGAGCCGGAGTGCTTTTGGCCAGCTCATATGGAAATGAAGGTGTCTATGTTAAAGTTAGTGCTGGTGTGTGGCAGCAGGTTATTGCACTACAGTTGGCGTGCTGTACGCTGGGAGCAGTGGAGCTGAAATGATTGTACTTGGCACCCGTGTTGGTTTTGTCATATAAATGATCTGTGTCAGAGAGGTTGCACTGGGGAGCAGGTCTCGTTAGCAGCTCGGGCTTCCCAGTCCTTGCTAAACAAGCCACCCACAAGCCATATGGTAGCTCTGCTGAGGGGGAAGCCCTCTGTGGCGCTCCCATCACTGTGATGTTTGGTTTTGGCTGGGGTGTTTTGTTTGAGGAATGCTCTACTCTATCCTGTGCAGAGGAATGGAGGTTGCTTTCTGCCTATATTTGGAATAAGTGCTAACCTTTCACTCCTATTTGTTATCTGTGCCAGGAAATACCAGGGCAAGCCTCCATTTAATGTGACATTAAGTAAGGGAGAATTAGCAAAACCAGAAGAGCAAATAGGATTATTTTATACCACTATTCTGTTACAATCTCTGCTTTTCTTTTTCTTCTGCTGTCCTGTGCTTTTGCAAAGAAGAAAGAACTAATTAAGCCAGTTGCTGAAAGTGTTTTGCCACCCACACCACTGATAAGAACCCTTTGTACAGAATTAACTCTTACCAGCTGTGCTAAACTCAGTAATTTATCTTTGCCAAAAGAAAAAAGTGCTGCTGTCGTTTATTCCAACTAAACAAGTTAATGTAAGCTATGCTCTATATGCAAACAAACATAGATATCTTCTGCTCAAAAGCTGGAGCTTTTGCAAATAAATATTTTCTCCCTCGTTAATTCTGAGTGAACAGCACTGGGAAATCAACTCATTTGCGTATGGAACTGGCTGAGCACGGCTGCAGAGCAGTTTGATGGCAGGACACTTGCCTAAATTTGGGCACGAGGGCTTGGATTAGCTTGACGCTGTGCTACAAGTGTCATTTGCCTCAGTGCTAAGAGGCAGGGGTTGATGCCTGAGGAAAATCACGTGCCCTGAGAGAAGGGCTGTAGAAAGACAGAAGTTCACCCACTCTGACCTGGAGTATCTTCAAGAGGGATGGAGCAGTTCACTGTGTTTGTGGTTATGGCTTCACGAAGACTGCTTAAGAAAATAGTCACAGTTTTTGACTGGGGTACTGGTTTGGAAACTGAGCTGAACCAGAAAATTGATCCCAGGGTACCCAGGATGCAGTGGACAGCAAGTGACAACTCACAGTCACAAACCTTGACCAAAATTCAACAAACCCATCCTCAGTCCTAAAACATCAATGTCCTTCTTTCTCAACTGCTCCCTACTCATGTTTTTGAAAAGTGTAGGCAGCCCAGGCAATGCTTTTTTCCAGCTAAAATTCCAAATTCTGATGCATTTGGTTCTGCCTGTTCTCTGATGGTGTGAGAACAAGGATGTTTTGTGTGGTTTTCACTTGAACTCTTCAAAAAGAGGGGGCAAAAAAGGAAAAAAAAAAAAAAAAAAGCCCTTTGAGGCTTAGGTCACTTGCAGGTGTGGGATTTGGAGATATTAAACCAAGAGTGATGACTGAGCAAGAAAAACTAAGTCCTTGGATATCCTCCATCAGAGAAAGTCAGATAAACAAGGAAATTATCTTTGTGATTCTGTACCGGAACAGATGACTGTGGTTTAGTAATCTGTTAGAATTTTGCCAAAAAAGGAAATCTTGTTAATGCAGAAAAATAAAAATTAGTCGTTTCCTTATACACTTAGAGATCAGCTGAACACAGCAATAGGGGCTTATATTTACATAAATGGGATGCTCCTTTCTGGGTGAAGATTGAATCAAGAAAAACCTAAAACAAAATTCCTCTTTGGAAATGCACACACACATATATGTATTTCTAAAGATAAATTCAGTTAGTTCTGCTTTTTCAAATTTAATCGTGAAATTTGAATGTGCACAGAGAAAAGCTCAGCCTATAATCACATCCGAGGTATCTGCCTAAGGTATTATCAGTGCAGAGAAATCGACATATTGGAAGCTTTAAAGTAAATTGTTCCTTATATAAAATTTAAGTCTAATCCTTGGTTTTAGTTTTCTTGAACGACAGGGGGGAAAAAACCCGAAACGGAGTTTGTGTCTTATGTCTTCGAAAAGTGTGTATGGGACAGGATTGACATCTGTGTTTCTTCCAAAACACTGAAAGGCCTTGTTACTTTAAAATGGTATTAAAGCACCTGGCAGTTTTACAAAATGCAGTGTACCTGGTGCCACCCCATAACCAGCACTGGGAATTTCAGTGGGAGCAGTCTAAAGTCTTGAGGCAGATCAGTCACCACCAAATAATTGAACTGTAGCTAACATTCATTCATGTAAAAATTCAGCAGCTCACTCTCTTTTACCTCCCAAAATAAATCTTCAGAAGCAAATAAAAATGCAGGTTTTTAAATATTCTTGCGGCTGAAAGGCCATTAGCAAAACAGAAAATATAAATTGCTAGGTTAAACAATATTACAGTTGTGAATCACCTGAACTTTTCCCCTTTATGTTTGGTGGTTTGGATAAGATTCAGAATAAACAGAAACAGAAATCCAAATATATTTAGTTAAATGCTGTATTGCCTTACCAGATGTACACAAGTATGTTCTGCTTGAAATGAAAAGTATTTGCCTTATTTAGTGCATCTTTCTGTAGTAGGTGACTGTGCCAACCTGACTTAATTGCGGCAGTTTTCCTATGAGTTACAGTTAATCCTTTTGTTTAAGCATGTAATCCTCAAATCTGAGCTCTGATAGTAATTATACCTCTCCGTACTTCTGATACCTGTATATATTTCCTGTAAAATATAGGGCAGGGTCCAATATAAGGGCAGGGTCCTTCAAGGAGCAGTGTCCCCTCAGCTTCCATAGGAGAGCCCTCAAGCATAATACATGTTCTGTATTTGTTTACCATTTGTCTCACGGAGTTACTACTGCAGGTGTACGTGCATCACATGCTTTGGTACTGCAGGTAACTGCAAAAACTTCATGTTTATAAAAATCAAAGCACAGGTGTAGCGAATGTGCATGGGTAACTACTGTGCCATGATACTACAGGTATGAACTTTAAATGGAAGCAAGCACAGGCCCAGCTGGGATCAGAATAGCTACTGGCTTCAAGGCAGCAGATGACCAAGGTTTTCCATGCTGCCAAATCAAACACATTTTCTAGAACAATTTACATTGCCTTGTGCTGCTACACTGGCAGCATTTTTTTCACTGAAGACTTTGGCAGTTCTCACCATGCAGGGCTTAAACACTCCTGAACTGTTTTTGACTTGGGTGAGCTCCGATATCTTCTCTGGCATGTCTCTTGTATGCAGACATTCACATGCATTTTCCCAGAATTACAGCCAGCCAGTCTTGCTTTTCAGTCCTTAGTACCTGCTGTCTCGAGATGTTCTTAGCTCCTGAAGTTCAGCTTTTCCCAATGCACGTACTCTGGTGCCTTGCGCTTACTTTATGTATTGTTCACTTAAAAATATGGTGAAGATAAAGCATACAAGCTTTTCAAGGCTTTAGACAATCATCATTTAGACAGGCAAATCTCAGTTAAAGCACAAAAAGTCCACTTGCCATTTGGTGACTGGAGCTTTCTCTGAGTTCCAGTGGTTTGGGACAAAATGAGAAATTGTGCAGAAATTTTCTGGAACCTGGAGGGAGGATAACTGTAGAAGGTGATGTGCTGTATCAAGAAAGGGGGGGGCACAGGTGCGTAAGTCATTTTCTGAAAGACATTAACCTACAAACATGCCATATACATCCCTGTGCAACTGTTTTGCAGCCCTTCCCAGCAGCTCCATTGCTCAGTTTACATAAGAAGTATGGCTAAAGTTGATTTTTTTTAGTACATTGCATTTCTAGTATTTGACTTTAAATATTGTAAAATGGGGTCTTTAAATTATGATTGTTGTCAAGTGGGAACCAGCAGCTCCTTTTAGTTCTGCGGTAGTTCACACTGAAAGCCTATTAGTGCTACAAAATTACTTTAGCACGCTTCTCAGTGTTTATACCTGCCTGTCAGGACTAAATTTTCTTCAGTGTTTCATTCCAAAAGTCCCTCACAATTAGGGATCCAAGAGGACACCAAGGAGTGAAATATATTTCTTTCATAATGAGAGTTTAGTCTTTGTATGTATTGTGGGGTTAGTGTATCTGTGATACAGAAACATTACAGTATTTTCCTGGATGTAGTGCAGAATGTGTGTTTTGTGACAGTGGCTGTTGTATTATACTACTGACAAAAGTAAGGCAGGCACTCCCACTGGCATTGATGAATTCTGCTTATGTAGTTGCTACAAAACATAGGGTCCTCTGTGAATGGTTTGGGCATTTACATACCAAATGTCTCAGCATTACTAGAGTACCTGTTATACCACACTCAGCACAATGTTATCCAGGTCTTTGTCTGTATTTTCAAGTACTGGTGTTTTGTATTCTTTCTGTGCCACACTCCGTACCTTAACTGAGTGATTTTTTTCTTCTCTGCATGCTATGTTGAGATCAGCCTATATTAAGTTTCTCCCCTTTACCCACATGTACTGATTCTAAAAGATTTGCTGCTTCTGTGTTTGACTTTTTGAAGAGTTTGAGCTGCTCTGTGGAGGTAGAGGATTTATATGTAAATAGGAGAGAAAAGGCAAGATGCTGAAATACGTTAGCAGGTAGCAGGAAGAGAGGAGAGGTGGGAGCCTGGAGATTGCCAGGATGCTGAAAGCATGCAACGATCACTCTGGGTCAGAGTGTTACCTCTTCAGATTTGCTTCCTCCTTGGATGCGTGTTGTATCAAACCTTCACCTGGCTGTTAAAGCCCAAAATCATTCTTTGCTATCCTTTGACTCACTGTCTGACATCTTTCTAAGGTTACCTTTGCAGCAGCAGCAGCGGGATGCTTCTGCCCCTTCGCAGCAGGCTGCCACCTGTGCCATCTGCTGTTGGGCCCTCCGTACTTTAAGATGGCATTTTTCTTGTCACACTCCTTTTTTCTGTAGGCCAAAAGGCTTGCAAAAAAATGAGAGAAGTGAAACAGTATGACTTTACTGAAGGACCACATCTCTTATCCACTTGACTTTCTAATGTTTTTCTTTCTCTGTTGAGGATCCTTACTTGTTATTTCAAGCTATATCAAGTGTGTAGATATTTGGAGCAAAGGCTATGTCTGTCATGCCCATATTGTCTATAGGGATAATAATAGGTTTGTGTAATTAAAAAAAAAAAGTATATATATATGTTTACAGTATTTTACGTGTTAATCTTTGAGGGATTAGATGTGATTCTCTGCTCTTTTCACTGAAGAGTATCTCTTCAGGGAGACCACAGAATAAATTAATAAAAGCGTTAAATAAATACGTCATCCTGCTGCTGATAGGTTGAATAAAGGTGTACCAAGATAAAGTACATATGGTTCTAATAAAATTACATGATTTATCATCATTAAGAGAAGTAACTTTCAGACAAATTTTCGCCCATTAGCTGGTTTATTTTACTTCACACCTTCCTACTTAGTGAAAGCCAGACAAATGGTAGCTATAAATTAATTTTTCCTGCCTTTTCAAAAGCTTCATGTAGCTGTAGAAGATGTTTTGTCACAAAGGAAAAAAGAAAGCAGCATTTGCAAAATACAGGCAGAAGTAAATTATACAATAGTTCTGACTTTCCAGCTCTTTGCTTTCCTTCGCTTCCTATCCCACTCCTGTATAGACAAATGGAATCACTGAAAATAAGGGAAACATCTCTAAAATCATACAGTTTTTTCCATATTGATTCCAGCTCTGAGGAACTGGAATAAACTATGTGTTTAAGGAGCCAAGTGCAGTTTTTCAACATTCTTTCCTAAGCAAAAATAAATAAGGCTGCTGCTACAGTGTTTAATACGGACACAAAGATCTGGCAAAGCACCAATGTTATTGATGAGGTTTTATTTCCATTTGAGTTTCTAAAATTACTTTGTACCATACTGGTGTGTTTATTATTGCAATACAAGATAATTTCAAAAACTGCTGTATTCATTTAAAGAACATTAAACTGGCTTTTGTTAAGATGAAAAATATTTATGATGAAGTGTGCTGTATATAGCATATCTGGCTTTGGACGTGGGGAAAAAAAAAATGATTCTTAAAAACAGTAACAACTTCACATACCTTTGCAAATTGATTGGCATCATCCAACAGGACAGTAGGTAAACAACTGCTAACACTGTTGCCAGCTCTTAGAAGTAATCATTATTCTTGTACATTTCTGTTCTTGTCACTTTCAAGAACTTAATATGCATTTATAATCATTCACTTAATATGCATTTATAATCATAGTGCAAGAAAGTACTAATGGGTAACTTCTTCCTGTGGTGTTAGAGGCCAAGATTTGCAGCAGCATTATGCAACATGACTGTGGTGTCATCAGGGATTTTTCTTCCTAGTTAAGATTCAGCAGTGTACCTGTGAGGAACACTTGTCAACTTTTCAGGTGCAACAGGATGATCCAATCTGATTTAAAATATGTCTGTGTATGGTATAGATACGTTAATAAACAGGACTTTTTCTTTCTTCCCTGTAATAAAGAACCATGCAAATGCATATATTTGTGTGATCCATGGCTGTAGTAGTAAGGTAACCATTTCTTCCCTGCAGCAAAAGAGAGAAGATGGCTATGTTTCTATAGAGACTGTTTTTAATATATTTTACATACTTTTATGTGTATATATATATATAAAAAACAATCTACAGATATATTTATATATGTAAATGTGTTGACTGTGTAAAACCATTTTTTTAGTGCACTAACTTTAGTTATCATCTGCACTTAAAAAAAACAAGAAGCATTTTTTTTACTTCTCCTGTGATGACCCTCTTGGGAATAATTGAGAGCTAAAGAATTGCTTTCTTACGTTTTCATATTCCTGAGCTATGGTGACACTTTATGTGGTTAGGCTTTGTGTTTACCTATAAAGTAATTCTCTGTAGAGTAAGAGTGTTGCACCATCTCCTGTTAAGCCACTCCTGCTTTTGTCTGCCATTGAAAAATAAACAGTGCATGAAAAAAAAACCTGGGCTTGGTTTGCCTCTGAGGACAGAAAATTGCTCCCTAGAGATTTCTTCAGAAACTATATTTAAATAAGGGGACAGTAACTAAATAAGCACGGTTTGTTGATTTTGCTATTTGTGTTACAAATGGGGGAAGACATAGAAGGGACAGAGAAGGGAAGCTCCTCTGTACCACTCTTACATTGAGTTAGCTTAGAAAGCAGTGGTAAAGACACAAGGGTCTGTAGTCATACCACATTTATTACATGAGAACATACCTGATTGCAATTAGGAAAATGATGTTTCCCCATCATCAGTTGGGGAACTCAATCAAGATATGTCACCAGCTGTGCAAGGTGCTAACATTCCTTCAAGGGCTGAGACCTAAATTGTCTTTCCTTCTCATGTGTCACTCCTGCTAAGAGATATTACAAGCCAGGTTTATTGTCATTTTGGCTTTGCATTTGTTTACTGAAGCTGTGGACATCCTTCTGATCCACCTGATTTGGCTGTGCATTGCCGTTTCCTTTTGGACATTACTTTTCCTCACGTCTGCTACCTAGCTGCTTACCCAAGTAATTTTAAGGCACTGAAATTTGTCATTAAGACCTCACCTAAGCAGGTAGATAGTTGTTTGGTAGGAAGATAATGATGAGCAGTTCGGTAACAGTGAGAAAAAGTATCTTCATCAGGGCTCAGCAGGATTTGTTAGAGCTCACAGGTTATTCACCATGTAATTGCAATTCTGTTAAATACATGGGGAAAAGGGATACCTGGCCACCTTTGTATTGCAGAGCCAGCACAATTAAGGAGGAGAAAATTAAACACTGTGGTTTATGAAAGTCAACAAATGTTTTTCATCTATTATATGTACAGAGCTGTGAAGGAAAGATGCCATCATACCTTCCAGAGCAGTACCGTGCACTCTAAAATGACTAAGGCAAGTTAGAAAAAAGTTTAAAACCCAGTCACCGTATTTTCAGCTCTGCAGGAGCAGTCACTTCTCCCTCAACTCTGAGCTGCAAAGTAAATTCTTCATATGAATAAAACCCACAAGACACACCACATACCTTCAAAAGCTGAAGACCTAGTAGTAGTTTGCAAAGTCTGCAGGGTCTACTCCAGTGGCTGTGTTGGATAGGAAGGCAGACCCTTGGTTTCAGGCTACCTCCCAGGTCACCACGGTCCCCTTGCAGTTGTATCTATCACATGGCTTGGCATGAAAGCTATATATAACCTGCTCAGCAGCCACCACAGGTCTCCCTGAGAGTCAGGCACTGGTCAACCATAGACTGTTTTGAGAGGACAGAGTTGGCAATTTGACTGGATTTGGTGAATTTTTAGGGTGATAGCATGTTCTTCTAACGTCTTCAGGACATGGGGATCTTTTTTATCAATATTTATTCTACTTCTTTTTATTTAATTCTACTATTGAATTTTTACTGCACCTCCCCATACACATCTCTGATACTCTGTTATCTGGGGAAAACCTCTCATACTTCCTTTTCCCAATAGTGAGTAAAGATTCCCTGAAGAGGCTTTTCCCTGTAATTGCTGCTGCCAGCCACGAGCAAGGAAAAGTCCTGTTTCTGTCTGAACACATAAACACCTAATAACCAGAAAATGGTTGAGTTACAGGATGGACCAGTGCTTACTGTTCAGTCATTTATTTTTCCGTTTGTTGTCTCTTATCTGTTGACAAATCCCATTCTGAAACCTTGAGTCTTCTCCTGGATTCAGATGGAAGGCAAGATTAAGTTTTTCAAGTTCACAAGAAAAAAAATGACTGTATAGATTTGTCCTAAATCTCTGAATAAGGACAAATTGTCTGGTTTTGGTGGTCGGGCTTGTCAGACTTACTTTTAAAGTACATAATTTTGCAGGCAGAATTTAAACATTAAATAATTCAGTCAGATCCGAAAAGCAGCCTTTATATTTCTATTTATTACCTTCTCCTGATGGCAGAGTGGTTCTTTAGTGCACATTCTTTCCTGCAGAATTTAATTGCAATATGTTACCTTACAGAGGTAAATCAAATTCTGGGTAACAAAGTTGCTGAACAAATGGTAGAGCCTTTTTCCACAAAAGCTTCCTGTGATTAATGAAAATACCCTGACACTGACCTATGCACTGGCTGCCAGCCATCTACCAGAAGAGTACATGGTATGTGGTGTACAAGCTACAAACTCACATGATGAAAAAAAGAACACAATAGATAGCCACTTAAGTCTTTAAACTTGGAATGATACACAGTGATGCTTGCTGCTTAAGTCCTTTCTTTAGACTTAGCATCAGTGAGGACACTGTAAGAACGCTGTTTTGATTCAGAGGGTTAATGAGTGTCAGTGTGTAAATACTGGTGCAGTCCTTCTGCTGAGGCAGTGGATGTTTATTGATGTGAATTTTTCAGCAGCTATAAAGGGAAGGTCTGTTTGTTTTGTCTGAAGTGCATGGGAAAGGCTTGATCATAATGTTAGAAATTCAAGGCTAATGGTTTAAAAAATTTTTCATGTTTCAAAGTTCAGCTTAAAATGGTATGGCATGGCATAGCTGCTTTAAGGGAGGCAGCAGCCCAGCAAAGGCAGACAGCCCAGCACTGTGCATTCACTGAAATGCCCGCATGCCTGTGGTTTGCCAAGGAAGCAGCTCAACACACACATCTGTGGTTTCATGGCATTCAAGACAAGATGTACAGCAGTAGATAATATCACCTGTTGGCACAGGAGCAGCAAACAACAGGTCGTACCTTTCTCTTACATAGCCATCTGCCCCGGCTGAATATGATTGACTGAGAAGTCACGTACTCGGTCTCATCTATCTCCCCAGTTGGTGGAGAAAAAGAAATGCAATTCAGGTTTCAGCATTTTTATAATCCCTCTGAGCCTCCCATTAAATTTGCTCTACTGTGTGGGAAAGGATTAAAGATTCTTTGGGCTCCAAAACACGGTATACAGAAATTAAGTACTACAGCATGGTTTGTTGTAAGGCAGCAACTAAAGTGTATAGCTTGCCACATAACCCAGAGCAGCGAGTTCTCTTTGATAAGTAACAGTTGTTGACAGCTTAAAATTTCTGTTGGTAACGCATGCCAGAGTTGTGTACAGCCTTTGTTTTAAATATTCTGTGTGTAACATACTTCGTAAGTAATTTAAAATATAATCCGAGTCGTTCATATGCTGTTACTAACTTAGCTCAGTGCCAAAAGAAGGGAAATTTGCTGGTGAAGAGAACTTCTGTTCCTTTAAGAATGGCTCATAAATTCTCCCTTGTAATAAATATTTCAAGATTAAAATCAATGTGTTACAAGTTTCAGACAAGGCTGTTTATCAAAATGAAATAGTTCATTTCCTAAAAGGCAATATTATTTACATTTTATGTGAGTGTGGGCATAGATGAGAGATTTTTATTTAAGAGCAGCCAAGATTTTTTTCCCCCTCAAAAATGGTAAATTAAAAATGCTGCAAAATTGCTCTCCCTAATTTTTCACTATTTTGACATCCCGACTTGTTGTCAGGCTTAGTTTGTGCAGTATTCAATTCTAATAATTATATTGTACTTAGTGTAATTAAGCATCTAGCCTTTTTGTCCTAATTCCATAATTAAACAGAAGAACTTCATTTGTATGTATGTGGAAAGGACACAGAGCTACCGTGTACCCAGGCTTTGTGGAGGAAGTAGAGGTGAGAAAGGGCATAACAGATATTAAAAATTACATTCAAAAATTCATACTTTTAAAATAAATGTTTTCCCCTGCTTACGTTACCCTACTTGCATGAAACTTCTTCCTTCCACACCACAACTGTTAAGCAAAGAGCTGTGTGTGACTACTGCCAGCTGCCCATCTGTCTACAATTTACCAGTGTTACAATGCAGACTGGAAAGTACTAAAGAACAAGAGGAATCAAAGTATGAGTGTTGCATTTTTGTCATTTTTCAGTTCCTCATTGCACTAGAAAGCACATATATATGAGGTGTCAATACCATCTCATGAACAAGAGGTCAGTTCCAGTGTGTGTAAAATGTTACTGCTGAGCTAACTGTAACTGGTTTCACCCTGTGTAAGGCAGATTAAATTAGGACTCCAAAGGAACTGGAAAGCAATACCATACCATGGAGTTAATATCTAGGGTCTCCACCCAAAAAGCGTAGTGAGAAATACCTGGTGACTCTACCTTTTTATTTTTCATTATAGGCATATTTTCAGTTTTCTAAATACACAGCCTGTTTGCTTTTCCTCTGTAGTAACCTCCAATATTAACTAAATACGATCCTTTGAACAGTATTCCTCAATGTCATGATTTCAAGATTTTGTATTTGCAGATATGTTATATATCAGTTATTTTTCTTAACATCTAGGCTGAAACAAGATTATTTACAAAAATATGCTTATAGAAAAAAATGTCATTATAAAAAAGCTTAACATATGGGCTACTCAGTTCTTGGAGTTTTAAATCACTCTTACACGGCTGAAATTATGACCTGTTGCCTTTCTGGTTTCAGCTTTCTGATATTTTGGTTTGATTTCAGGTTACTATTGGGCAACTCTATTCCACGCAGAAACTGGTTATTGAGAGTCCAGAAAACACATAGGTATGAGAAGACTCCAATCCTGAAGCGACACTGGACCATCATCAGCATCCTACAGTGCCACATACAGAAGCGTAAACTCACTGCACATGTCTGAGCTTTTCTGTTCAGCAGAAGAAATGCCTGAGAGACTCAGTTTTTGGCAACCAAAGTACTATTTTCTAATGGTTCACATGTTCTAAAATATATTGCTGTGATTTATGATAGCATGTAAGGTAGTCTTGAAATGCGTGTGCTTGTGTGTTCCATGTGATGGAATAGTTCCTGCCCTACTTTGACAATAAAATTTCATTAAACTAGCTGTAACTAGATACATTTTTCTGCTGCTGACCTTGTCTCTCACAGAGCATGAAAGATGTGTTAAAGTCCCTCACCCAGTTACTAAGTTCTTATTGATAGTGTTCCATTTAAAAATACACAGCATGTTACTAAACACATAGTTCATTTGAAAACCAGGGATGAACAGTTTTCATTTCCTGGACCTTGATGCTTACAATAATCATAAGCTGTATATTGCGCTTTGTTTTTTTTTTTAAAGAGCATCCCTTTACATTTCAGGAGGTAACATAAAACTTTAAATAGTTCTTTTTGTACTCATAAGTACTTTGAGTTCATAATAGCCAGTCTCATCCTACTTTCAGCAATTAACAGATCAGAACAGCAGAATGCAAGACTTACATCACTGAGGCTTGGGAGCTTTAAAATACATTTTCACCATTGAGTCCTTTTCTAAATTTATGGAGGTGCAGCTATTGGCAGAAAGCCCCACATCCCTTTACGCAAGGTTTCCCTTGTTCACAAAGCTCCTGAATTTTGCAGGAGAAAAAGAACCTAACTACAACAATAACTCAAATGCTGAAAGTCAGGAATTGGCAGCAAGCTTTGCCTAGCAAAAGTGGAACACTCAGTAGAGTGTTTTATTGGCTATTATTAAAACTATAGAACAATCAACCCTTTTAAGACAGTACGTTAAAAAAAAACAAATTTAATCAGGTTCTGTTCAAGTCATTGCTGTGCTTGAATTTGTCTTCTGTTAGAAATTTGCAGAAAAACTAAGTAATACAAAGCTTTTTAATAGCATACAGGGAAAAAACACTCCTTTTTTCTTCAAGGCTTTGTTGTAGGGTTTTTTTTAAGAAGGGAGACAGAAACTCAAAACTAGATCCATGACACTGTGGCCTTTAAAAACCTCCCCTTATTTTTCTTGCTTCCCAAAAGTCAGCTTTGTTTAGAATTTTTGTAGTTCTGCATTGTTCAGGCTGTGGGATAACATTATTAAAGCAGAGGATAGACAAAGTGTCCAATTTAGAACAAATTCCCATTCCTCACTACCATCATTTAAAGTGTATTTTATAATTTTATACAGTTAGATTGAAATGTATAGTAATGCATTCCATTAACAATATAGTGCACGGAGCAAGATACCGTGACTACCTGAAACTACAAATGTAGCCTCCACTCTCTTTCAAATTAAAGGTAAATACAGTAATAATTATCTTCCTATTAAGTGTATAAGTACTGCAGTGTAAATTGCTTTTAGTGAACATTTTATTAAAATTGAATTTAATTAACCTTACAGGTAATACACATTTAATTCTGTGTTTTAAATCTCCACATTCACAACTGAGTAATTAAGTGCACTTAAGTAAATGGTGAAAGTGTAGGGGAGGAAAGGTTTGATTACCGTTTCAGGTTCCAGTGAACTCGCATGTAGTCAACATCTTACACTTTAGAGGACACAGGCCTGGAAGGGCAGCCAGTTTTATGCTCTAAGGAACTTGATCCCTAAAACAGTACGTGCAAAATCCTTGTTTAAAACAGCTTCGTTACTGAAACAAGCACTGCATACTGTTTCAAGATCTGAGAATGTATGCTAGGAAACAAAATAAACATCCTTATAAATAGTGTAGCCCTAATTTATAAAGAGGGACAACTCCAGTAATATTTTTGCTATTTGAACCTATGTTTCAACCATCTTCACAAAAAAAAAGAAAAAAAAGTTTGTTTTCAAGTAGAGAGGCCTTTTAAATACATAATAATTTCTTCCAAATACCAGTACCTTTCCAGTGAAGTTCTTTATTGATGCTTCCAGTGAGAATGCAGTTGTAGATGACAGATGCTGTCATACAGGTGTGCAGGCACAAGAATGTGTAATTTCTTATTAATCCCCTCAAAAGTAGTAGAAAGATTACTCTTCCTTTAATGCCTGAAAATTCTGCTGTTAAATTTTGGTGGTGGATACAGCAGTACTGCACTCCTAACTCATGCCATCTGCTCCTACTTTCTGTCTCAAGGTTACCGCTCAGATTATCTCCCTTAGCTATTCATACCTCCAAAAGATCAGTAGTAACCTTCAGGATACATTTACAAAGAGGGCCTATCAAGAAAATTTAAAAACAAACAAATAAATAAATAAATAAAAATCAGGCTCTGTAATTTCCCTCTCCCCAGATCTGTGGTACAGAGGTTTGGTAGCTTTCTCAGCCAAGGGGAGATTAGTCCTTATTCCAAATTACCCGTAGACTTACACACACTATTTATACATTACTTATTAGAACAAATGTAAGAAAACTGCTGCTGCCAAAGACCAAAAGCCTGTGTAATACTCTCTAACTTAACACAAGTGCAAAGTTAGAAACATATTAGCGTTTACTACTCAAAGGTATTAGCATTTAATACTCAAACATCACTGCATTTTAGATGTTTGTTCTCTGTTTTAGACAGATCTGTATGTTTCCTTACCAACACACATGTAAGTGCACACTCTCCTACTGTTAGTTATATGCCTATTAGTTGTTTGTGATTGGAAGATAACTAGAAATACTATGTTTTCCATGCCTTATGCCCATTTAAGTAATTTTGTTATAACCCGGTTCTGTATAAAAACACACCTTACCAAATGCTTTGTCATTGAAATCCTACAAACTACAAAAGGAAAATACTTAGAAGCCACATCTGGCTTATGAAGTCCAGTGCTGAAATAATAGTTGTAGGCTTGGATTACTTTAGTATTATGTTTGAACCCGCTTGCCCTATTCTTACTCATGGATAGGCATGTGCTCATTGTCACTGCTGGAGACAGCGAACTGTAGAGCTGGCACTGTGGTCCAGCCTCAGAGTTGCTGTGCTCTTACAACTGCACCTTCTGTGCTTCACCAGTTCCGTTTACGCTGCAATACTCATTAAATCTCTCTCTTGGCACGCTGTCAGGAGCTTTGTTGGATTTTGTTAAAGCAGTGTAAACAACAGGAATAGTTTAAACACAAAGGAATGATCCTATGACTTATGTACAATGTCCGCTATTATAAAAAGTGTATCCTTTTTCCTTAGAAGGGAGTGCAGTATCTTTACTAAAGCTGCAATGTCTTAGCGAAAACAAGCTTGCTTTTGTGTTATATTAAAAATGTTTCTCTGTCCCTGGTCTCAACATTTTAGCAAACTATTAACCTCAGCAGTACGCACCAAAATTTGACTGTTTACATGCCCTGAAGTTTGTCGTGACTTTTACAGTATAAACTTGGAAACAGTGCTCTGTAAGAAGAAAAAAAAAAAAAACAATTTGTCTAATATCAGTAACTGTTTAAAGGATAGGGATTTCTGTTGTGTGTTACAGCTTCCCAGGAGATTTTACTGCAATTGAAAACTCAGTTTCGGAATGCCCAGATCTATCAGAGGTACAGGTGTCCTGGAGGAAAGCAACTCGAGGGAATAGCATGTGAAAGCTTTACATACAGTGTTGAAATAGGCCAAGAAGTATTTTAACGATTTCTAAAAAGGTTTTTCTGTATAAAACCTCACCAAGTTTCCAGGCATTAAAAGCATTACATTCACCCTCTTAACATCAACAGGTACAATAATTTTATGGAGAAGCACCAGCCTCTCAACCTCCTTTCTGTAATGCGACATAAATGCACCTCCCCAGATACCCAGCACAGACCATACATCAAAACAAAGAACAGAGCCATGAAAGAGCTGTGCACTGACTGTTTTCCTGAGTTTTCCATAATGATCTACAGTGAAATCCTACCATTATTCACATTGGGAGTATACTGATCGCTTTGTTCCACAGTTCTTAACACAGGCATCATTATTTCATACTTTTAGGAACGTTTTGCTTGATGACATTTATAAAACTAAAAAGGATGGAAGGTGTGTAGCTCTTTTACTGAGAGTTTACGTTCTTTTTATTTTTTTTCGGTGTTTTAGAACACAAAAATGGTGCATGAGCCCTGGAAGCAGGAAAAATGAGAAGGCAGTAATTCTTCTACCACTGTGTATTTTCCACAACTGTAAGATGAAAAAAATTCAGAATTCTCAAACCTGTATCACAAACATGTTCACCTTCAAAGGATTCTGCAGCTTTCACAGAAAACTAAGTTATCATCAATGTGTGACAAGAGGTGCTTCTTTCTGGACTACTTACCTTTTTTACTGTGAAGCACACTATCTACTTACAAGAGAGGGAAGTGGTATTAAGTACTGCATTCAAATGACTTCTCTTATGTGTTCGGAGTAAGAGAACTATGGAGACCTGTGAAGAATGTAAAGGCTTTCTATTGAAAGAGTGCACCCTATAAATATTTATACCAGTCTTTGGCAATATGCTAATCCAAGACAAGTAATTTTCCCTCTCTTAAAAAGAATCATGAAAAACAATTAAGGTGATTTAATTACAGCCACGCAATAGGCAGCAGATTTTGAACTCCTGACAGATGAACATTCATCACAGTGCCGTGTTACCCTAACCCCATAACACAAGACTCTGAACAGAATAGACAATTAAACCTAGATCATTTCCCTTACCTTCCTGCAGTACTTTGGGCCAGATCCAAATCCCTAAGAAGCCAATGGGAGCAGAAGCCAGGCTTTTCAAGTACTGACTGAAAGCCCCAACTTTAAATAAAACAGAACTAGTTTGCATGCAAGTTTGTGGTTCTTCATGACACTAAAGTAAATTTAGCTTCAGAGTCCTTTTCTGAATCATTTAGATCTGAATTTAAATGTAAGCGGCAAAAAATGGCTCAAGGAAGATTTAACTTAGCTGTCCTTCACAGTTACTCAGCACAGTTTCAACTGTATTGAACTTTCTGGTTCTACATACACCTATAAAACCATTTGGCAGCTGTTTCTCCCCTAAACCCTTAATCCATGGGGAAACAAACCAGAAATATGAGTACAATGAAAATCTTTGAAGCTGGAATTTTTCCAAAAGCACTTACAAATCTTTACCATTTCTGATATCTCAGGTTAGGGGAGGGAGGGTGTTTATGAGCACATTCTCCAGAAGTTATGCTCTGAATCTTTATAAAATACTACATTAACAGTAATGCAACCAGACAAGAAGAGTGCTTACTTAATGCTTTACTCTGCTGGGACTTTTGATTTTACACAATTAAAAATACTTCATTTTGAAGCATTTCTTGAGTAAAATTGCAATTAAGCCATGTATCTCAGCCTATGACCACAAGCAGCAGCCCTGTGCTTGCCAGCATGCAGTACACACATGGTCTGGTTCGGATTCTTACACTACTGCCCAATGTAATCTTTGGTGAGGCTTTGCATTTCTGTAGCCCCCAGTAAGCTCATCCGTGAAAATGCAGAGCAGTGTGTGTAGGCAGTCTTTGAAACCTGCTTTGGCAATCTGTGCTTCTGTAAATTCTTCAAAGTACAAAAATGTGCTATGGATTAAGAAGTGAGTGTGTTTGAGGCTTGTCTGAGCCCTGCCCAGACACAGCCACCAGGATATGGCTGTTCTTTAAATTCTGTTCAAGGAGAGAGGGATCCCTCCCCTCCCTTTTTGGCAGAGCTTCCTTATTCTCCAAAGCAATTAATAAACAAAACACAGACTAAGAAATGGGCTCCAGAAGCCTCAAATACTACCTTGCACTTAAAGAATCAATTTCAGCGCTGTTAGCTTCACGTATCGTCGTAAGAGCACACCATTAACACAAGTATCTGAAGAAAGGCTAATTCATACTAGATTATTCCACTTAATATCCTGTAATCCTGTAACACATGGCAGTTTTAAAACAAACTTGGTACTACTCTTAACAACAGGGCAGTTTCTGAAGGAACTAAACACCTCTTTGTATTTGGCCATATTCTCACACAAGGGTTTACGTACAGGTATCTGGAGACATTCAAGGCCAGGCTGGATATGGTTCTGGGCAACCTGCTCTAGTTGAAGATGTCCCTGCTCACTGCAGGAGGATTGGACTAGATGACCTCTGAAGGTCCCTTCCAACCCAAACCATTCTACAATTCTATGGTTCAGGGAGGAGGGAGAGCAGGCTGTGTTTCAGAAGCAGTGCCTGTGTTAGCAAAACTGCAGAAGTCTGACGCTGCCTCTGCTTCATGTCATCTCCCCAGTAAACCCCCAGCTTCTAGCTCTGATTCTGAACCAGCTCTCCCAAGAGGCAGGTTATTGGAAGATTCATTTTCAAGAATGGGGAATTACATAAGGAAGATATTTTTTCTAAGGTGCTCGTAATGGGCTTTGAGATGTTCCACATGTTTACGTCTTCTACATCTTCAGAAGAAACGAAGACATGAGAAAACTCACACAGTAGGCTCTCTTTTTAAAAGGAAAGTAATCTTCCCAGGCCTTACTGAAGAACATACATCCATGACACAGTATTTTCTGTGTTCTGGCAGTGTCTTACCCACTGATCTTTTCATCAGAAAAACTACCCTCAATTTTAAGACACTGTATCAGAAGAAAATAAGCGGAGTCAAAGCTGCAGAAGAGCCAGAACAAAACTCAACCGACACCTGGCTATTTACCCCCCATGCTAGTAAAGGTTCCTCACATCACAGCTCTGCCCAAGATGCCTCTTAGAAGAGCACACAGGGCCATCATGGGCTTACAGGGCAATTTGCCTTGCTGCCTATGGACAGGCAACATCCCCGGTTACAGCGAGGCACACCGACAGCTCGAGCCCCTCTGCACCCCACATGGTAGGGCAGGAATGCAGCCAGTTTGCAAAACCAGTAAGCATCCCATTATGTTTTGCTACACACAAAAAGAAGGATGTGTAATGGTGAGCTTTTTCACTTTTTTAAAGCTTTTTTTATTCTTACAAACCCATTCTCATTGGTACTTTTTGCTTAATTTCAGGGCTTGGGGCACCAGTAGTAGTCAACCAAGCTCGCAGGGCAAGAGTGAAGACTACAGAAACCATTTCAAGTGCCCAGCGTGACAAAGCCCAACCGTGAGCACAACAAACCCCTTTCCCAGCAACATACAAACACTGAACAGTATGTAGCAAAATAAGCTGAATAAATTAGAAATACTTGAGAAATGTGGTGCAAAATGTAATACGAGGAGAGCTGAACTAAGGCACGTCTTTTCATTTGTTACTGAGGACACCCTCTGTGTTGCATCCTCCTGTGGGAGAAGGTCATCCAAACCAGTCACCACTCCCCAAACCTGGAAATGCCGAACTGTGTGCAAGACGGACACCAGCTTTTACTTCACAGTGAGTTACTCAGAGGTGTTACTAAAGTTCTCCTGATAAATGCAGCATCAGCAAATGCTTTAACTCCTCCTCTGTCCCGGTTTTAGACTTCTCATCTGTGCGAGAAGTCACCAGTCTATTTTAAGCAAAAACATTTTTGCAGAAGTCCCTGTTGGCTGCTATTAGCCAGGAGGGATGTGCGCACAGGCCTGGGGAAGGCAGGGAGCGGTATCGAAGTGTGCGGAGTGACAAAAACCAGAGCAGCCCAGTTCAGCCCCAGAGCCAGCCCCCGGACAGGCTGTTGTTCAGAGATGCCGCAGGCACGGTAAAGGTGGTACGGACAGGGTTGTCGTGAGGTTGACGGGTGCTCACAGCAGTGAATGGTATTGTCACGGAGTCCATTCAACTAACAAAATAACTGAAAACACAAAGCACACCACTGCTGTCGCAGTACTGTCTCTGAAATGGATGTGAGAACAGGAAAACCTGGATCCAAAGTTACATCTGGAGCGAACGCATCACAAAGTTTTCACACCAGCGCTCTGTGCAGCTCTGACTAATCAGGTAGGTGCAGTCAAGCCTGAATCAAGACCCCAAAAATTCACTTCAAGAGGGGAAAAGCAAAGCCCTACTCAGTCTCTTCTTCTCTCCACAAAGTAAAAGGAAAACGATTCCACAAGCCACAGCAACGCGACACTATGCACGTCCATCCTTCGCCGGAAAAAACGAAGCAGCCGCTCAAAACCCACCAGGTTTGGGGGACTCTCCGGGGTGAGGCCCCCCCCCCCGAGAGGGCCTCTGGCGCGGGGCTGCGGCCGCCTGCCCCTGCCCTCCCGGTCGGGCGCCCATCAATCGCGGGGGCCTATCTCGAGGCAGCCGCAGCACCGCAGAGTGTAGTTGCGGCCGCCGTTGTTGTCCCAGAACTCGCCCTGCGGGCCGCGGTACCGGATGGCGAAGTGAAGGGCCGAGCCCTCCCGCAGGCTCGGCGGGACAGGCAGGGTGAAGCAGTAGCGCTCGGCCGGCGGGTCGGGGGGCAGCGGGGCGGCCGGGACGTCCAAGAAGGAGAGCCACTCGTTGAAGGTGTAGCGCACCGTCACCTCCTGGGGGCCGGGGCCGCCCCACACTCGCACCGTGCCCCGCACGTCGGTGGGCGCCGCGGGCCGCCCCAGCCGCTCCAGGCAGACTCGTTGCCGCTGCAGCCGCTCGGCGCTGGGCTCCCCGCCGTCGGGGAAGTCGGGCACCAGGCGCGGCGTGGGCTGCGGCGGGTCCTCACTGGGAGGCAGCGGGTCCGGCTCGGCGGCGGCCGGGCTCTGCAGGCGGGACAGCGCGGCAGGCGGCACCTGCGGCTCCTCGGCGTCGCTGAAGTGCTTGACGCTGGCGAGGCTCAGCCCCAGCGAGTCGGCGAATTGCACCCGCTTCTTGCACTTGCTGCAACAGTCTTCGCCCGCCGCCGCTTCCTCCTCTTCCTCTTCCTCCTCCTCCTCTGCCTCCTCCTCCACCTCCTCCCGCCGCATGCCGGGGCCGGGGGACGGCGGCCGCCCGCAGCGGCGCAGCTCCAGCAGCATCAGCTTGGCGTCGCGGGGCACCGTCGGGGCCGCTCCAAGAAGCCGCCGCTCTCCCGCCGCCGGCTCCTGCCGCGGGCGTGCGGGGCTCGCCATGGCGGGGCGCCCCGCTGGGCCCGTCCCGGCCGCCCCTGTGGCGGCGAGCGGGCGGGCCGGCACCGCTTTATCCGGCGCCCCCGCCGCAGGCCCCGGGCGAGGGGCGCGCCCACCCGCCGGCCCCGGAGCCTCCCCGCGGGCGGGACCTCCCGCAGCGGGCGGTACCGGGATGGCAGCAGCCGCGACGGGCGGACACGCACGTCCTCCCGCCCGCGGCCCGCGCAGGGGCTCCCGACACCGCGGCGCAGGGGGAGAGCGGCGAGCAACGCTGCCGGGCGTTCAGAGGGCTGGGGGGACAGACGGGGTGGGCAGGCACAGCCGCGCCCCGCGGAGCCAGCTGGGCCTGCCCGTGTCCTTTAACCCCCGCCGCCACTGCGGGTCCGGCGGGGTGCAAAAATGGGGTCCCGGGCTGCTGGAGCGGGCTTCGTCACCATTACAGTTAATTGTTATCGCCTTCCTCATCGTCGTCATTTAGGCTTCCTTCCACCCGTCGGAGACGCCCCGAAGAACGAGCCCCGGTGGTCTGGATTAGTAAGGACGTTGCCCAGCTCCGCGCTGGCACCACCGCGGGGTCACGGACCCCGCTGGGGGCAGAGGCGAGGAGCGGCACCCGGCACTGGGGCTCGGCCTCTGCCAGCCCCTTGCAACCCCAGGTCCTGCCCCTGTACCCGGCTCTTCATCGGACGTCCGTGTTCTGCGGCTGAGAGGTTGTGAGACCCGCGGCCTCTATGCCTAAATTGGTTACCAGGCATTCTAACTGCAGGGGAGAGCTTTGAGACCTGAGCTCGAGGACAGAGCCCCAGAGGTAAAAGGCACACCAAAGGCATTCACTTTTTAAAGTATGATGCATTCTGTAAGAAAATCTCCTTAACCATGTTTTACCTACACTTGCTATCAGCAGTACTGAACTTGTGGAAAATCAAGTCCAAAGGCTCAGGAGGCACACACATACATGCACAGACACCCCTTTTGAAGGTCAGACTGTCTTTAAATTTTCCAGTTAAATGAAAAAAAACATTCAGGGATGAAAAACAAAATACAGACTTTACCATGTAATCAAGTAAAGAGAAATAGAATTCCTCTCTGTTTTATTTTCTAAGGATGATGTGTAGTAAACAGCATCCTTATAACACAAGAATTTATTAGTATGGTGAGATGCGTATCTGAGAATTTTCCAAACTTTTCTATGCTTTGTGTGTGCCACTGCTGTTGTCTGGGGTGACTTGCACAGGTGATTGGAAAAACACTACATTATTAAACTTTCCTCCATTCTTTTACTCATGGGAGAGACACTAAAAAGTATCTTCAAATAACATGGTACTTTCTGAAGCAAGCGACTCCCACTATGGATTTATATGGTTGGGGGTTTTTTTCTTTGCATAGTTTATTTTTAGCATTAGTCTAGTTGCCAAAAAGCAGCCTCCCAATGTTAATGATTACAGTGCAGCTCAACTGAGTGTGCAGCCTGGGTCTCGCAGAGGAATGAGTGCCAAAGCAGCAGAAACATCACTAAATGGTTTTCTTAGCAGATAAACCTGTGAGCGTGTTCTTACTACACCTTGACTGGGGAGATGAATAGCAAACAGCTACTCAGAAGTGCCAAATAATCTGACTGCTCCAGCTCCTGATCTTGCACTCAACATGGTTAGTAGTTTGTTTTAGAGTGTTGCAGAAAAAGGGAACGAAGGACAAACATTCTTGCTGGCACTAGCTGTGCTAATGGAAAACATGATGAATACCAGTTTGCCATCAACTGCTCATCAACGCTGCTCTGCTGCAAGCTGTTGGCTGAGCTCCTCAGGGGAGCACTCACCCCTTTGCCTAGTCCAGTCGAAGCGAGCTGCTGTGCCACCGTTTCAGCTCTTTGAACTAACCAGACTCAACCGGATCATACTAAACCACAGAGCATGCTCCCTAGTTACTCAGCTGAGGCGTGCAATGCAGTGTAAGGAGGAGCATGATGGTCTTCCCACGTTGAACTGCTGGCAGGGAAGGCACTGGTTTCATCTGCTTTCACCATCACTCCCAACCTGCTGGTGGCTGTAATGGAGCAGTGGACAACAATATTGTGCCACTCTCCTGTTAGCATTCACTTCGATGACCACAGGTTGGAATGCAGGTTCCTTCTTACCTATGCCTGGAAATGAGGCCTCATGACCCACCTCTCCAAGGCTTGCAGCATTTCAGATTACTGAGCTAGAAAGAAGAGATGATGTGTAGGTAATGGTGCTTAGTACTTACCGTATGTCCAAGGTTTCTTAGATAAAATATAACACTACTGTTTTCTCAGAGCAATATCTGTTTTATGGTGAAGAAAAGCAGAAATCAAGAGAACAGCTTTTACTTCCTCTTGTGGTGTTTATTCCACTAACGCATGCTTCTTCAGCTTTCCAAATCATTAACAAATGTTTTAAGTAGCAAGGGGAAAAACTGCCATTTGCTGGTTAGGCAAAAACCATTTGGACTTCTAGAAATTACAGAGGAATGTTAAAAGTTCAAGCAAAATAAGAGATAGCAAAAAGAGAAAATATAAATATTGATAAAAGTTAAGTAATATTGTAGCAATTAATATACATTTCCTATATATATTCCATAAGTCTGGGAAACAGGCCTGCAAAAACAACTACTGTTCACAGAAATTAAGCAAAAGCAGCTAAGGCAATAGGAATCTATATTGCAGGAGAAGAACTAAAATCACGCAATTAACGGCATACAAAGGGAAGTTGGATTTTTAGTGGTAATCGATCGCGACCATTCTGACAGGGAGCAATTTAAAATCAGATAAAGCTTTACAAAAGGTGCTTAACTATGTGACAAACTATGCCAGTGGACATTAGTTAAGGAGGCATTTAGTGCTGCCTCTTACGTATTTCAAAATGGATTCTTAAGAAAGAATGAGGCAACCAGGGGCTCAGGCTTTTATTTACCACATTTGTTATTAAAGAAAATGTTGAGATAAAAGCAGAGGTCTTTCCTAGTAAAAGAGAGACAGCAGACTCACAGTCAGGAAGCTTTATGCATCCCCTGAGCTTTGACCAGATATATTTAAGGTCATAAACTGCACAAAGGATCAAGACAGCACCTTCTTTCATTTTCCTGCTTCTTGTTTTCCAGCTGCCCACCTTGTCCCCATCCTGCATTCAATACACACAGAATCATGGAATCATAGAATAGTTAGGGTTGGAAAGGTCCTTAAGATCATCTAGTTCCAACCTCCCTGCCATGGGCAGGGACACCTCACACTGGACCATGTCACGGAAGTGTTTCATCCTAAGATGGCTACTGAGAGATATTTAAAAAAAACCCAAATGAATGCACAAATCACTGGTGAGTGATCCATGGTATTGCTTTCTCAGTTCTCACTCTGATTGTACGGGTATGTATTTCTCAGGACTTGTTATATCAGAGTTTTGGGTTGGAGCTCTATTTGATGTGCAATTTAATGAATTGGTCAAGCTGCTTGGATTGACAGTCATCATTTGAACACAAAATGAACATGAAAATACCTATTTGCAGATACACAGAGTCAACTGGAAGATTCTGTTGATTAAGCTGAACCACACAATGTAATGCAGAAGCCCATTCAAACACTTCATAATTTCTCTTTATGCAGTTTTAATACTAGCTTCAACCTTCAAATCCAAAACTAGTGGATTTCCTAGTTAGCCCAGGAGGAAATTATTCTTCTTCTGGGTACTTCCAATATGCCAAGTCTCTCCAATTTCCTACTCAAGTCTTTGCTAAGAAAATCTCCCATGACAATAGCTTATCAGAAAACACGTACGAGTAATAACTCTTAAGCATTATGAAACAGTTTATGGGGATTTAGAAATACACAGGGATTATCACAGTTTAATCACAAAATTAATAACATCTTTTGTCAAATTCTAGTGGCATTCATTCACACAGTCTTCTTGCTTCACTTTGAAAATCATGTAGTTCTTCATCCCAATTTTAACAGTCACATTGCTTGTACAAAAATGGCAGGAAGGATATTAATAGCATCCTCACTTACTAGAAAAAGAATGCTCCCTATCCCATGGGAAATTCTAGCTTCTCTGTGCTTTTAATCAGAACAGGATTTCAGTTTACTGTGTTTGTGTGAATGGTCAAGCACTGAATGAAAAACTCCATGGGTCTATACAATCTGAATAGCAATAATTCAGAAGTTAGATTATTAGACCTGATTATCTTCTTTATGCAGGAGAACAAAGCAGCTGCACAAGGACATGCATTAGATCTGTAATGGAAAAAGTACTGAAATGGGAAAAAATCTTTGGAAGTGATTACTTTAGCTTCCAAATCTTAAGTATGAAGATTTAAAGCTAATTTGCTCAGCAAGCAAAACCCTTTAGAGCTTTGAGTCTCTCAGTCACTTCAAAAGATGTCTGCTGTATATTTGGTCTTATCTCTCAGCAGACTTGCATCTGTGCAATTACTTTAAATGTATGAAAATATATTTATTAAGTTTTCCTGAATTACAGCAATGGCTGTGTTTCCTGTAATGATGGGGGATATCCTTTTCAATTACTAATACCAAGTATTTCTCAATAAGGCAAGGAATGTCCCTCTATTTGGGTGAAATGCTAACCTCTTCAGAGGTGGACTTTCGTAATTGATTTCAGTACCTCTGAGATTTCTCTGTATCTGGTATAAAATCAAGCCCATTCTTTGTGATATATGGTACAAAGGATATTTTTTTTTCTTTCTGTTTTGCAGGAATTGTATGTAAAAGATTCCAAGTGCTTGAATAAACACTAAATTCAGACTGGAGCTGGCATTAACTGTGACAAAACCATGTTGCACAAAAACTTTCCATTCACTAAGATTTCTGAAGTGTTGCTTGGTTCTTGCAGCTTTTAGAGGGGTCAAGATTTGGATTAAAACTTTTGATATTTATAAGATATCTTTTATTTTCATGTGGTGCACTGAAAATCTTAAGTCATTTGTCACATGAATTTGTCGTGGTTTAAACCCAGTCAGGTAACTCGTTCACTCACTCCCCCCCTTCTTTCCCTCCCCCTACTCCCAGAGGGACAGAGAGGAGAATTGAAAAGCATGCAACTCCCACGGGTTGAGATAAGAACAGTTTAGTAACTAAGGTATAACACAAATCACTACTGCTACCACCAATAATAACAATGATAAAGGAAATAACAAGGGAAGAGAATACAACACCTCACCACCAGCCAACCGATAACTCGCCCCCCCCAGCCCGACCAAGCACCGATCCATACCTCATCTAACCCTCCAGTCCCCCAGCCGTTCTGGCTAACTCCCAGTTACATCCTGGGCATGATGTGCTGTGGTATGGAATACCTCTTTGGTCAGTTTGGGTCAGGTGTCCTGTCTCTGCTTCCTCCTGGCTTCCCCTCCTCCCTGGCAGAGCATGAGGCTCACAAAGTCCTTGGCCAAACCAAAACATCATTGTTATCAGCTCTGTTCCCAAGCTGAAAGTCAAAACACTGCACTGCACCAGCTACCAAGAAGGAGAAAAACGACTGCTACTGCTGAACCCAGGACAAAATTATATTACAATAAAACCCCCTCCCATGTACAAGCTGCCATTTTAATAGAGAGACTTACAGTTGCATTTCAACAATTTAACCCAAACAGAGTGTCTTTGAAAAGAAAAAAGATTATCAGTGAGAAAAATGTTTCAGCTTCCCAAATGTATTCACAGCATAGGAGTTGAAAAGGGTTCTGTTTTATGGGTTTTGTTTGCTTTAGTGTGAATCTCCAGAAAGCTGCAGAACCACATCTCTTTCAAAGGTTTCTGATGAACACTAGGATCCAGGTTCTCACATGTAAAACCTCTACGGTTATGTATTTTCTTTTAATTTAGCAATCTAGGAAAAATACAGTTTGGATCAAATTCTTACTCTACATTATGTTAGTATATTGCTTTAGACTTCAGCGAGAAATAAGCTCTATCTTATCCAGAGTAGCTTGATATAAAGGGCATTCTAACCCCAAAACTGTTACTGGGCTATTAATATAATCAACTTTTTTCTTGCCATCTGCTTTAAACGGCTGGATTGTGCTCCTGCCCTGCCACCTAGCAGACTGCCTCTGGAAAAGAAAAACCAGTGTCTTCTTAAAATGCTGAAAGGAAACATATTCAGACAGAAGATATATTCACTTCTTGCCTAAGGACACTCCAGAATTCCAAATGCTTGACATGTGCTCTAAAATGAACTCCTAGAAAGTATATAAAACATAAAAGACAAATCAACATATCTCTAGACCAGCTTCTTGTGTTGTTAGCACACGATTAGATGGCCATGGCATTATTTTTTTTTTTCTCTAGGTTTTTTGCCCATTGGAAATAAGACATGAAAATGGAAAATGACATGAACTTGTACTCACATTGATTCTGTTTTGTATTTCTGTGTTTGTCACAAGCAGCAAGTTGTGTAGTTCACTCAAAATCAACAGTAGCATGAACTCATTTAGACTCTCTGAGGACAACGGAATTGGCTGGATGCTCAGAAGGACCTTCATGACATCAGCTGGCAAAACCTCCACCGGTCTTTAGAGTCTTGATTGACGTGGCATAATGGAATGCCGACCTGACCTCACCAGCTCTGATACCTCCCTGTCTTTTGGGACAACAGAGCTGTGCAGTAATAGCCTGTTCTAATAACTCCTGGCAAATACAGACCAACCTTTTCAGTCCAGCAGTCACAACCAGGTAAGTTGTATGTGTCTCACATTTCTTTCACGGGGGTTAAAACATGGGAATAGGCTTTCCAAGTAATCTTGCTGTATCAACCTTAGGTTAAAAATGGTTTGTTCGAATGTGTATTTTTTCAAACTGCTGAAAAAGGAATAAATTCAACCCTGTCTCTTTGCATCTCTCCAGGACTGCTTCAGTTATAGTTTGTTCTCACTTGCTAAACTATGATAGTAGATGGCCAAACAGGCATCTGACAGAGTATATCCTGTAAAAGAGAGAATGTTTATCACAGTTATATTGATTCTTTTGACTTACGAACATTGTCACTTCAGCTGATGCGCGTATATATATATATATACACATATATATATGTACTAGCAACTAGCTATCTGTAACACAATGCAGTACTGCTAAAAGCACAAAAGACTTCAGAGTTGAATTTCAGTGAATAAGATGGATCGTGTAGTGGTCTGAACAAAGAAAGATTTGAGTTTCTAAAGAATGTTAATAGTTTTTACAGTAGAAAATATAAAGAGCAGAAATATATGCTGTTTTAATAATACTGTACCATTCTAACAAGTAAGCATCTACTTGACAACTCTCAAGTACATGAACAAGAAACAGGATTGCAAAAGCAACAGTATACAAATAAAAAAAAACCTGAAATAGCCATAGATGAATGCAGAGATGCTCAGTCCTGCATCACTAGAAGTAAAAAACTGGACTTTTCTACTTCATTGACTATAAATCCAGTTAAGTCCCACAGTCTCAGTGAATTCTGTCCCAGTTTCCACCTACAGCTGGAAAGGCAGAAAAGGAGCTCCATCTGGTGGTGTGGTTGATTGTAATTGCTTTTAAATTTAATTTAATTGCAAATACAATCTTCTCTAGCAACAGAATTAAAAATTGAAGTAACATGTAAAAGATCACCTGTCCTGCAAGCTGAACCGGTTTTAGTATTGACTAACACTTTAAAATCAGGACCTTCTTCTATCTGAAGCAAAGCAGAGTTGAAGCTTTTTAACAGCAGGCACACATATTTCTGCCAGAGTACTAATCCAGGACAGAAACATAGCATCAAACAAAAATGAAAGGGCGTGTTAGCACACTTCAGGAGGTAACCTGCTGAAGTCCTGGAATGGGGAGAAGAGAAACCAGGGATCACTGGTTAGAGGATGAAAGAGGAGGAGGCATGTGAATGTGAAGTCAGGGTTGTTGGTGAACCTGTCATATAAAAGCTTACAGAAAGTTTATAGACGTATTAAAAAAAAATATTGCTGTGTCCCCTAGTAAGGAAACAAATCATTCTACAGTTAGTTTTTTGGTTTGGGTTTTTTAATAAAAAATTGTGACCAAATGGTAATTTTGTTGAAAAAGATGCTATTTCCTGTCTTCAAAAAATCTTGAACTGTTCTAGCTGTAGCAGATTTCTAGCATGTTAGAATGAAAGCCAAAGCAGATGCTTTAATCATATTTTCATGTGATAAAATTACTATTATTTTAGGAAGCTGCTTTTTTCTTCCCTGCCTCCACTTATACTCTTATCACCTGAGCTGTGAAAATGGCAGACTTGTTGATGCATTGATAAATACAACAGAGGAATCTGGGCGCACAGAACAGCTCAGAAAAAAATAAAGATCAGGGTGACCGGCACCAGTACTGGATATTTGCAAAGAATTGCTGAACAAACTGCAGTGCTGCTCATGGTCAAGTTAAATAATTTGACCCAAGCCTACAAATAATTTTAGCAAGTACTTAATTGCAAATATATGTGTAGATGGAACATCTGAGTAATATCAGTGAAGTCTCTGCTTTGCAGGACTGGGGAGATATGTTCCCTCAACCTGATGTTATAAAATGTTACAAGCACTGTAAAATATAAAACTAGTTAGCTAAATGATACTAGGTTTAGTCACTGAAAGTTCTATGCCTACTTTCATGTACAACCTCACGTCTGCTACAGCTTCTTGAAGAACCCATGGCAATTTCTCTGAAGTCATTATCCTAGCTGAAGTTTGTGCTAAACAACAGCAATCTTAAACAGATATACGTAAACCCTGTCACACAAACTCAGGTAAATAAAATATACTCTGTCTACTCTTTTGTACTGTCCACATTTCAATGGAGATATATGCTGTGTTTCTTCAAATCAATGCATTGATACTTTTTTCTAAAGAGTATAACAAAGCTTTATATTAATTAACCATAGAAAAATCCATGTTAAAAGAATGTTGAGAATACAGATTTGAAAAACGATATGTAGAAATTGCCCAAAGTCACATTGTCTTTATTACCTTAATTCAGCCTTTTTCATTGCATCATTTAGGTTACAGCCTTTAATTACACATTCTTAGGCCATTTTTCCCTCAGACTGCATCATTAAGCACACAAGATAGATGGCTACTCAATGGTTGTGTCATTGCTTTTCCCTGTGGCTACTCAATGGTTGTGTCGTTGCTTTTCCCCCCATTGCTCAACGTGTAGCTATAGGCCTTATTTATTGAATAGTATTTGAGTCCTGCTCTGGAGGTGAGATCGGATGTCCTCATGTGACCCTCCACAGTGCTCAGCATCACAGTATCTTTCAAGTGGTTCAGAAAGAGTAGACTACTGTGAGATGAGGTATTATTCCTGATTTTACCATCAGTGAGCTGAGCTGCAGAGAGGTAAAGGTTAAAAGTGTCCACTTATTCTAAGTGCTCACTTTGGAAACGTGCAACTTGACTTTTGAGGTTGCTTGTCAGTATAGAAAATTTTTCATAGGTTCAGAGCATTTTGATTTCAGCTAGAGCTGTAACTGCTCAGTATCTCAGAAATCTGACTGCTTGAGTTCTCAGGGTACAAAGTTAGCAATATGCAATAGGTAACCAAGTTAGTTTAAGCAATTTCCATAGGATTGCTAGGTGCATTAACAGAAATAAAATTTAGTCCCTTTAAGCTAGAAATCACTTGCCTTCATGGCAGGACCATCCTTTCCCTTCCTGAATTCTTTGCAATTTGAATCAAATGAAGTCCAAGTCCTCCAGCCATGTAGGTAGCATGTGATCATGGATGAACACCTTATCAAAGAACATTATCATGATTCATACCATCATGAATCGGGATTGCGACCTTAATAAAGTCCTTTCAGGCTCTTTGCTCCCACTGCTGGCTTGGCACAATTCAGGGCAGTTCCATTTATGAGTCATCTGCAGATAATACATAGTTCACATTATCATTCAGTAAATATTTAAGAATAAGTTTAGCTAAATATGTTTTCTTTGCTGGTATCTGGATTACTGATCTGCTGTAACTCTGCTTCTGTCTCCATTTTCATACCCAACTAAAACAAAAAGACAAATCCCACATGTCTCCTATTTCTTTTCACGCCCAAACTGATGAGACATTTAAAGGCTGCTACTTCCATGATTCAGTAAATCATTTCTAATGTCTCTGTAATATGATAGACTGTAAATGCAACCTAATGGTGCCAAAACTGTGTTGTTTATCTTTTTACTTGGTGAAGCAGAAGGACTCAACTCACTTCAGTTTGAAAATATTTCAAGAAGGCACCATGCTGTAAAGAGCTTGAAAACAACTCAGTTGAAAGAAGACACTTCATTTTCAGAATAAAGATACCCCTAAATAAGAAGTGTTGCCATTCACATCCTGCTGTCTCCCAAACAAACAACTGAAATGCATGAGCACAATTAAAGTCAACAGAAAGTTTTTACTGCTCTACGTTACCATGTTTTCAATAGTAGTAAGTAGGTCACTGCTCATCACATTGAACTTGTTTTATTCCATGAATAACGTTGCTGATGTTAAGGTTATAATTCCAAACTTACACTGCTGTAAATGAGTACAGGATATAATTCTGAATCTTTTAAGTAAATTACAGATTGCAGAGTCTCAATTACAAACCGATTTCTGGTAGCTAATGTCTCTCTTGCCTACATACCACTATCTCCTAGTCATATAAGCAGTCTTACCCAGATCCTTTCTATTCAAGCATCTTACTTGCACATGTAAGGATGACTCAACAAGATCAAGAGTTGCCAGGCCAGTCTTGGGGAACCAAAAGTTGGAGCCTTAGTTACCTTATGGAGTGATTTACTAATCAGGCTGGAGTCATGAGGAAGAGCAGCTTAACAACCAAGGGTGAAGAATGGACTAATGAACTGAGCAAGAGTTTAAGAATAGTGGTTTCATTTTCATTCTGAATATTTAATGGCTTCAATTATTAAATTTAGTTAAAATTACCCCAAAGGCCTAGTTCAACAGAATTTTCTCTCCTTCCCAGTTTTCCTATTTTATCCATTGTCTTATCTCCTCAGGTTAAAAAAAAAAAAAAAGTCATTTCTTATTCCTCCCACAAGAAGGATGCATCCATTCCCAACAGAAGGTGCTTCCTTTTCACTCCTGGAACAAAATGTTTATCTTGGCCAAAAGCAGAGCACTTTCTTTTAACTGTGAAGCCTTTCTTATTTTCAAATTTGAAGATTAATGACTCTATGTAAAATTCTATGTCTCTTCCCTGCCATATGTTCAGGGGGTGTCTTATCATTATGGTTTACAACTGAATCCATGTAGTCATCATTTCTTGCTTCATATTACAGAACAGTAAGACCCATAAAGTATTGGCACTGAACTGCAACAAGATGCATGCCGCTTTCTTTATTTTTCACAGTTAAGTGCAGTGGATAAAAGCAGTGAGGTGGTGACCTTTCAGTATGTTCTGCAGAGAGCTCTAATCCTCCAGGCAACCAGTGAAGTCTAAAAGCTTGTGCCTTCACACTGATCTAATTTTTGCTGTTTGCTTGATTGAATGAATGGTGCAGTTTCTTGTCTGGATTTTTCATCTAAAACAAAATTCCAGGCATATACAAAGGCTTGCCTGTTCCCTAATATGTTTGGCCAGAAGCAGTAGCAGCAACTTTGGCAAGAAGTTAATCTGAACACAAACTGCTAGCAGGCAGAATACAAGGACACAAGTTCTAAAGATAAAATTATTTTTCCTTCCCATCATGGCAATTAGCAACTGGTTTGCTGTGAATGGGCTCTGCATCAGATGATGCAGAAGCTCCTTGCACCTCAGGTAAAGATCTGACCTGTAGCAGCAGAGGTTTTATTCATTTCTTTTTTTTGCAAATACTTTATGCATAAAAAAAATAATGGAGGAAATACCACATTTTCCCCATCTGTTTGGACACAAATCCATTTATAGGAAAAAGAGTTGTTTTAAATTCACCAGATTCACAGACTGCTTGTCTTTCAAAGTGGCATTTTTAATATTTCATTAAAAATATGTACTTAAAACAATAGAAAAGGTCTTAAAGTAATTCTAAAAAAAAACCAATAAATGAGACTGCATGTATGAACATCCCAAGGAAGTACGAGAAAAAGAAAAGCAGACTAGAGCAGCCTGCTCACATAACATTGTGCTGTACACTCCTTGAAGAGATGCTTGGGAGACTTCTGGTCTTAAAATTATCATGGGGACCTCAGGAAAAAGAAAGTCAAACACAAGCTTCAACTCATGTATGCACACACATATATATATACCTTATATATACTATATATACCATATACACATATACACACATATTTATACCCTTATATACTCTTTTGTGTTCTCAAATACTTTAATGTGTCTATAGTCATATATATGAGTGTTTATAGTAATTAGACAGTTGCTCTTCATATAGTCTTTGTAATACTTCCTGAACAAAACTTGCTTCCATTTATTCTACGATCCAGTTTAATATTAGCTGCTGTCAAGCACAGTTGGAAGGTGGGGGCAGGGATAATACTTTTAGGGATATAAGCTTATATAAAACTTTCAGATTTTTACATGAAGGTATCCCGTTCCTGTTCCTTACCACTCTCTTCAAGGGCTCCATAAAACTCATTCCTTACACTGGAGTTTCCAAGTGATTGCAGAGAAATGGTTCAAAACCTGTAAATATAACATGCACAGTTAACAGGTGGTTATGGTATTCTTTTAACATTAATGTCAAAATTTTTGCAAAGAATTTACATTTAAAACTTAAAAACGGGAACCTAAATTTGAAAGTCTGAATTCACATTTAAGTCTCAGTGTGAGACTGCTTTCTAAATGACACAGGGATATGCACACTGACTTTGGTGCAGCTTGTGCTGGCACCAAATTGCCAACATACAAATAAGGCTTGGGCATTATGGGTGTAGTCTACAAAATACTCCAAGCACTAAAAATATATCAGAAGTGGAATGATAAGAAGAGCCTGCTAACAGAGAAGAACATTTTAAAGAAAAAATTAAGTGAATGTGATTTGAAACTGTAAGTCGTATCTTTGAAAGTTATTTGTAATACAGCAGGCTACTAAAATCCATGTCTGTAACTGCAAATACAATAAAATACACATTTTATAACAACTTGGTATGTAAATATTCTTAATCCTAATAACAGGAATTAAGTGGAATTGGAAAGAGGATTTACTCCAAAACAAGTGTACTGAAACAGGGGCTTATGTGCAAAAAATCATTATTAACTAGGTTTTCTAGAATAACTCTTTTAGTGTATTTCCAGATTTAAACTTTGACTCTTGCTTAAATGAATGAAATGAGCAACTCTAAATTTAAAGTTGTGCCCTTCTCTTCTGACAACGCCACACTGGTCCCTAAATCCTTAGACCCTCTTGCAAATACTACTCTTACCTGGGAACACGTAGCTTTTTGTTTGATCTTGGGTTACTTAAAATTACTACACAGCTTCCATTGCTTGATTTCATAGCTAACATTAAAGAGAGAAATCATCTATCCAGGCACGCCAATTAACAGCTTTTCGACTACCTGTGTACAGGCTCAGTGGCTGAGCCAACCTCACCATCCAGCCGTAGAAAAAAAGCTTCCAGCTGGCTGAGAGGACAATCTCCTCTTGCTACAGTTTTCTTCCTCTGCTGGCACCATCTTCAGCTTCTCTTTGCTTGAAACAAGCAACCACATGATGTTGATGCTGCATTGCAAAAAGATGATTGAGATTTTCCTGTGCTAAACTTGCAGGGCCAGTATGCACTAACATACAAAGGAGTGCATAATAACAAGTAAAGGAAATATTACTTTAGTGGTGGGAATGACAAATCCTCTCCTTGAATCACAGAACTGTCATGGCTGGAAGAGACCTCTAAAGATCATATGGAATATTACTCTGCACTGATCTTAAGAAAATGCATCCTACTTTGAACGTTAAATTTCTACTTAATTGTTTGGGTTTTATTTAAAGGTGTGTATCTTCATGACAGTGCATTAAAGTTAATAGTGTGATTTGCTACAATCCTAGGAGCTGTACTAATGTTACTAGAAGTACAGTGCTGTAAAGATATTATCAAGGCCATTTTTACAGGGATAACTAATGTCCTGTAACAGCCCAATTCATGTAACTGGAAAAATTACTTACAGGTTGAGAACAAGACTGCTACGACAAGTTGTTGTGGTTTAAGTGCAGTCAGTACCCCACGCAGCCTGCTCGCTAACTCCCCCCCTTTCTCCCCACCCCTGCTCCTGGAGGGGTGGGCAGGAGAATAGAAAGACTGTAACTCCCACTGGTTGAGATAAGAACAGTCCAGTAACTATGGTATAACACAAATCACTACTGCTGCCACCAATAATAATAATGATACAGGAAATAACAAGGAAAGAGAATACAATACCACCCATCGATACCCAGCCCGACCAAGCAGTGAACTAGCCCTTCCAGGTAACTCTCAGTTACACCCTGGGCATGACGTGCTGTGGTATGGAATAACTCTTTGGTCAGTTTGGGTCAGGTGTCCTGTTTCTGCTTTCTCCAGGCTTCCCCTCCTCCCTGGCAGAGCATGAGACTCAGAAAGTCCTTGGTCAGACTAAACATTTGAGCAGTAACTAAAAACATTGGTGTTATCAGCACTGTTCCCAGGCCGAAAGTCAAAAACACAGCACTGCACCAGCTACTAAGAAGGAGAAAAATAATGACTGCTACTGCTGAACCCACGACACAAATTTTAACATGGTAATGTTAACTGGCTATTCAATTTGAGGAAAAATGGTGTCTAGTATCTGTAGAGCTAGGGGAGGAGACCTTAGCATAGGAAGAGGCAGCAGCATTTCCCTGTCTTGTTATGGGTCAAGGAGAGAGACACACATTTAGTCATAATTGAACAATTGATCTGTTCAGAGGGAGGGAAATGATGCATGAAAACTTCCCATCACCATGCAAGGCCCAGCCAAAATCTGCTCCTTAAGAGGTAAAGACACTTCTTGAATGTAGATGAAATACACTCCTGTTCCCCAGAACCTTGCCAGATGAATTATCTTCATTTCTCATCCCACTGTAGTATCACAAAAGTGAGGGAGTGTGAGGTTTCCCAGATTACAGTGGGTTTTAACTCCAAAAGAAACAGACCAGGTGGTTGGTGTTTTTCTAAATTACATTTAAAATCAGCAACATTAATATCCAGCAACTCAGCCCATGGTTAGCATTCACTGTTCTTCCTGGCTCGAACAGCTGCTTTGGGGAGTAGCTTGGCAGAAGCTTTGTATGTAATTTCCTTGAAAAACAAGTCTGAGTGGCATCTTTTTTTACAGTCCATCACAGCTCTGAATATTTGGACCAAAGTGTATAAAAACAGGATATAAAGCTAAGTATCCACGTCTTCATCATCTTTCCACGTTCCTTAATGAAAAAAACAGTTGACGCTGATCAAGTAAATTGCTGGTTTTCAGTCTCACATACCTTATTAATTTCAGATGAACAAAGCACCAGAAGTATCTGTTTGTTTCCTGTTTTGCAAAGCACTAATTACAATAGCCAAGGTTACAAGATCTAGACAACTTCCTTCCTTCTCTGCTGCAGTCAACAATATTTGAGAAAGAAAAAAAAATAGTGACTAAAAAGAAAAATATTTTGATTCATCTTAAAGGCACAAACGGATTTCAAAATACCTGTGACAAATACCTGTTAAGATTTGACTTTATGAAACTAGGTATTTTAATAATGTGATTTTTTAAATCAGAAAATCCAGAAGAAAAAAAAATTATTAAAGATTGACCTTGAATAGGGAAAAAAATACATGGAAGAAGCAGCTGGGCTTTGCAACTAGAGATACTGTACATAATTTGAAGATCAGCCTTTTCTCTCAAACTCAAGCCATTTTATACAAAAACAGAATCCAATTTCACCAGTTCTGGGAAATATTTTAGAGACCCTTCCCTATTCCTAGATATTACCAGAGCTTGCCTCAAGGCATTGCTTTCCTTTTGACTACAGCCTCTAACTGCCTTCAAGCATGCAGAAACTGAATTGCTGTAAAACTGCATTACTCTGTCACGCATTTTAAATCCTTGGGAAAATTGTGATCGCTTTACAGGGGCTCTGTTGCTTATATTATTTAAAGTGTAAAATGTCTTTTAACAATATACAGAAACCCCATTCCCAATTACTCACAAAACTGTTAACAACACTATAAAAATGTCAGCATTTACCAACAATTAATGTACATATATATAGCCTGTTTAAAGTTAGGGAAAATCTGTGTGTTACAGCACAGACTACTGGACTGCTAAGTGGGTTTGTTTTTTTTAAGTAGTTCAGTATTTTCAGGGATAACATACATACTCTATAGTAGGACAGCCCATATATATGAGAAGGGTGGGTTAAAATTAATTGCTTGACATATGAACCAAACTAACTGAAGAGTGATGTGAATCTCTGTGTTCCACTGTGCTGCAGTAAAGTACACTCCTGCAAAAATCTCCAAAATACTGACTTAACTCTGAATACGTACCCACAAATCTTGATTCTCTTGACCCTTCTCCAGCATATTTTGTCCTTATATGTTTGTATACCTAGAGAAAAGCATAAGTTGTATTAAGCATAGAGAGGCTCACAAAAAAAAAAAAACAAAACCACCGCCCACCGCCCCCACCAAAAAAAAAACCACAAACCAAATAAAAACCAAAAATACACACAAAAAAAAGAAGAGAAAAAACAGTTCCACAGGCTGCTTTGAGTATAGCCGAATTTCCTCTCTGGATCTCTGGGTTTATTGATCACAGGCTTGAACTTTTCACCCCTTTAGTAGAACAGGCTTTCTGATCATCTCAGCGTGATGCTCGTCTGCACACAGAGGCTTCTGCTTGCGGGTATGATAATGACTGACATTAATCACATAATGCTTTTCCCATTAATGTTTGCGTGCTTTAAATGAGAAGGCTACTGTGATTGCTTAGCCTTTTTTTTTTTATTCATAATAATCCAATTAATCAAATTTATACAGGCAATGTAAGTGTATAATTCAGCCCTTCTCCACAAATGTTAATGAGCCAGTGACCTCGTGACGGGTAGCTTCATCTCAGTCTCACACTGAGAGCTGGGGGACACAAGCCACCGAGCTTCACAGCAGCAGTGTCTGTCTCAACGTAATTTCAGAAAACAAGCACTTGGAAAGCACATGCCAGAAACAAGTGGGTCTGGATCACCTTAACAAGCCAGAAGCACTTAACTAGTTAACTCCTCAGTAGCATGCGTCCTTCATTCAAACAAGTATGGTTCTGTAACACAGCCCTTACAAGAACCAGCCTTCTCACACTGCTAGCTATTTATAGCTATGAAGTCAGCAACATCAAGCAGACCCAAACATAGACAGAGCACCATAAAAGTTCAGCCTATGCTAGAAGTGGAGCCTGAGCACATCGACACTGAAGGTGGAGCTGTAACAGAAATTCACCAGACTAGAAATGCAGATCTAGAAAACTAAAGTGCTACCTATTTACCTCAGCCAAACAGCCAATAACTGACCAGGCAGTGTACAAGAGTGCTCAGTTATGATATCAAACCACCAAGATATGTAGCTCATGATTGAGTAAAATCATAAGAAAATGATGGTTCATATCTGTGTAACACTGCAGTGGTTGAACAAATGACTTTACCATAATCTATACTTTTCTATATAAAGTTCCTACACTAATCTATCCTGAACAAACTTTTCCTCTTGGCATCCAGCTAGTTGAGGGAGAGGAATAACCAAACTCATGTACCCCTAAGTGTTAATATTGAACTTCTCATCTAGAAATAGCAAGTCAAGATATCCCTAGGGAAAGCTTAAGATCTCTGGAACTACTGTTGTCAAACCGGCATCAAAGAAAAGCATCAGCTTTGCCAACTTGATGGACGTTTGCTGAACTCACCCAAGTGGTGTTTTAAGTAAGGTTACATACAGCCTTGTACAGACTACAGAAACAGCAAATATGAAGAAAGCTGCTTGGTATCATTTTAAACTAAGTTAGGACCCATGACAGGGAAGAGAAACACTGCAGGAAGACGGAAAGGGGATTTTTATGTGTTTTATGTAAAATATACAGTGTACAGAACAAGCAGTGAGATGACACATCGGCAGGGCCCAATCCCACAGTCCTTGCGCACTGTGCTTGCTAACCTGGGCAGTCCCTTTCGGAGGGATGCAAGATCTTGTGATCTTGTAAAACTGCAGCTAGTACCACAAACATGCTCAGAGACTGAACAGATGACAAATTTTCAGTGTGAATTCACATACTTGATGTATCTCTGTAAGGCCCTAATGAAATGTTCCAAAATCACAGCTCTTCACCCAAGGCCATTCCTTATTTTTTTACTTTTACAAAGTTGCCTTTACTTTTTGCCATCTCCAACAGCAGTGGCCTGCCTCACAGGGCACACACACCCCTGCAGCTCCTTGGGTTTATGCATTTCTCACGTCTGCTCTAGGGTAGAAGGAAGCAGGTTGCTTGATGTCTTGAAAGCCTGCCTGGTGCCATCATCCACCCCGGGACACACTTCTTTCCGTCTGTTTTATCCCTCCAAGCATCCCTCTCTCCTAAAACCATTCCATGTCAGGACATGAGCCCCTCTCAATGCCAGTGGGGCCCAGCTCCTGCTTGCAAAATTCATAGAATCATAGAATCAGCTAGGTTGGAAAAGCCCTCTGAGATCATCAAGTTTAACCATCACCCCAGGACTGCCAACTCTACCACTAAACCATGTCACATAGGGCCTCATCTAAACGTGGTTTTTTTTTAACACTTCCAGGGTTGGTAAACCTCTTCCGTGGGATGTTGTCCCTGGGGAGCTTTGAATTCTCCACAAAAACCGGGAAAATAAACTCTCCAACCAGAATGAGAGGTTAGAAAGACAACATTACTTTACTGTAGTACCAGGTGCATAGGGGATTGCTCCACCCATCTTCAGTCTTCATTGCCTTGTCCATGACTATGTCCCTACACACGATGGAATATCATAGAATCACAGAATGGTTTGGGTTGGAAGGAACCTTGAAGTTCATCTAGTTCCAACTCCCTGCCACAGGCAGGGGTGCCTTCCACTAGACCAGGTTGCTCCAAGCCCCATCCAACCCGGCCTTGAACACTGACAGGATGGGGCATCACCGCAGCTGCTGGGCATGGGCTCAGCTTGGGCCGAGACCCGATTGTCCCATGGCGCATTCAGTGCTTTAACTGCTGTCAGGTACACCTGCCACACGGCAGCACCCACGCGAGCAGCCCGCGCAGAGCCCACACCGCACCGGAAGCGGCTGCGCTACCGAAGCAGACGGAAGTGACCTCAGAGCAGAGCTTGTTCCCCGCCTCCCTCCCTGTTGCCGGCGGGTGTGTGTCGGTAGGGCTCCCTCCCGAGCGGCTGGCAGTGTAAGCGGTGCCCCGCTGTCCCCCGCCCCGCAGTGCACCGCGGCGGAGGATGTCCATCCCGCCGCTGCAGCGGCTGCGCCAGGCGCCGCGGCACCTGCTGGTCTGCGAGAAGGGGAACGCGCGGCACGCGCGCTCGCGGCACGCGGCGCACGTGCGGGACCACGCCTACAACTGCCGCGTGAGTGCGCGCAACCGCCCGCCTGCCTGCGCCTCCTGCGGGCGCGAGTCGGGGGGGTGCTCTTAACGGCCGTTGCCGCGGGTGGGCAACGTGAGGGGGGGACCCCGCTGAGGTGGTCGCTGCCCCGGCCCTTAGGAGGAGGTGGTGGGGAGCGGTGCGTGGCCCCGCCGCGGGAGATGGGCGGGTGGAGGCGTCCGTGCCTCCTCGGCCAGACCGGAGCACCGCGGGTGGGAGAGTCCCCATGGCTCTGCCTGGCAGCCCTTAACGAGACGCTTTGCTGGCGGTTCACCCCGCGCCAGGCTGTTTTCTGGAAGGTTCCTCCAAGCTTGTCAGGTGTCCGGTGTGCCTCTGTTGGGGGAAAGAGAAGAAAAGTAGCCCCGTTGGCTTGGTGGTCTCACGCAATTACACAACACCTTGAAGAGTGGAAGACCGTGCAGACACAAACTAGAAGAGAGGTGGGAGGGGTGACAGTTTAGTCAGGGCTGCCCGCCAAGTCATACAGGGAGCACCATCCACAAATTCCCAGTCCAAGCAGTGAGGGGCTGAGGGAGTCCCTCAGCGGGGGGGACCTGGCAGCAGGTGTACCCTGAAAGCACTCAGTCTCATGCTGTCCCTGCCTCTGCCAAAGTATCCTGTCATGCTCTCATCAGCTGCTCAATTGTTTTGGAAGACTTAATGTGCAAAGTCCAGTTTTTGACAGCTTGCTCTCTTTTCTTCGACTGTTGCAAGTTCCACTCAGATCCTCTTGCCATTTCCTTAGTAATTTTTTTCAGCAGCTAATTAGAAAGGTTCCTACTTGTGTGGCAGGAAGCCCATCTGTCAGTTGTTACTTCTCTTGTGTATGTGTGCGAAGGGAGATACAAACCTGTTCTCTGGAAGCTTTTGGGGAAAAAAGTTTGAGGGATGGAGGAAGAAGGAGCAGGGGGACTGACCTTTATGCTACTTGGGCACAGTTGCTGGGAAGCATGGTACTAGCGTTTTCTGTGGTCTCCCGGGCTTGAGAGTTCTCTTGATCTATGAAACGCATACAGGCATGGCTTTAAACAAAAGGAAAATTAAAGGTGGGCAATGGGACCAAAAGACAAAAATGCTGAGTGTAGTAAGAAAAGCTAGGTGCTTGTCCCTTTTGAAAGTCAGTTTTCTACCTTAAATTAATCAGAAGTAAAAGCCTTTTTTGTGAGCCCATCTTCAGGCTTTGCTCTGATAGTCTGTTCACTCTTCTGACCTCCAAAGTATTCCACACAGGAGAGTGCATTGATTTAAAAACTAGTTGAAATTCTACTTTGGTCTTCACTTTTCCACAGAGATTACATAAATGCTTAGCCTACATTTTTAGTTATAAATGCTTCCTGCAGCAAAGGCTGAAGGAAATGTTCCAGTGCAACATCAAGCTAAATTTATAATGACGTGAAACAAGATCTTAACTCATGCTGTGTAAAGTCATGCCTTTACTTAACACCTCAAATGCTATTGTATAGCATATAAAATGCAAAAAGAAAACAAACCAAAAAACCCAAATAATGTATTTAGAGAGCCTAGAGACTTTGTGCAAATTGATACATTTTGAAGACAATAGCCTGATACTATTTTTTCTTCATCTCATTTTGGTATAATATATTCATGTCCTTGAAAAGTGGAGTTTTTATTTTGTATTTCTTGGTTTTCTTCTAGAACAGATTTTAGGATATGATTTACATTACAGATATTTTCTTAATAGGTGTCTTTTTTGATCCCTGAATGTGGCTTGCTACCTGAAGTGCTGAAAAGCACTATTGCGGATGTTGGAGAGTACTACCTGGTGAGGAATTTACCGGTTCATGAATTGGTCGCTCATGATTTCATTGATGCTTTTGTGAAGAAAGGTAAGGAAATCAGAACATGACAGATGCAGTAATAATACATTTCTTTTTCATAGCATAGTAAAGTCTATTAATATTTCTTCCTTTAAAGGAAGGGAAGGAAAAGTACAAAGAAAATTTTGTATTAATTTATCTGCTTTGTTCTGCTTTGTGGTGTGTAAACATTTGTTTGCACCTCCTGGGTCCAAACATTTTATGATTGTTCCCTCTTCATTTCTTCCTATGTCATCTTAATTTTGCAAACCAGCTATCAAGAGGGCTGCCATGTGTCCTCATACCCATTTATTCTGCATCCCATCTTTATGCTGATTCCTGCAGAAATCTGCTCCCTTCTCCCTTTCTTTCCTTCATATTTCAGCCCAGAGTGGTGTTAGCTGTGTTCCACAGCAGGCAGTAGAAAAAGAGAAAAGATGCAGCCTCTGCCCAGCCAACTCACTATTGTATACTCAGAGCATGCTGTTTACCTCTAGCAGGGCCCACTTGTTTGGCTTATGATAACTGTTGTACCCTTCAGATGATTGCCTGGGAGTCAAAAATAGCTTGAAAGGGGAAAGAAAGGAGAACAGAGAACATGTAGATGAAACAAGAGAATAGCTGTTTACTTGCTGGCTGTGGGACCCTCTTCTTATTTCCTTTAGTCTCATTAATTTTTTTTTATGCCAGCGGTTTTATGGAACCATTATGACATTTGTACACAGAGTTTACAGGATCTGATGCTTGTATTTTGAAAAACAATTGCTTGTGGCAGATAATGCAGCAAAATAGAAATGTGAGCATCTTGCCCCTTGTCTTTATATGAATTGATAATAGAAATGTGTCTGAGGATAAAAATGGGATTTTCAGTTTCTGAATGGGAAAAGTTGCAGGTAGAAAAAAAAGTGCTGTCATATTGGGGCATATTGGTAACGTTATCTCTACTACAGGTCCTTCAAAACAGTGCCAATTCAAGGTTTATAGTTCATAAAAATATTAACAAAAGGCTCTTTTGCTTGAGAGGGCAAAAGAAAGCTGATGAAAACACAGTTTAGAGTGATTCAAATGGTATTTGGCATGTTAAGACTATCTTAAGGTGAATCTTTCATATCATGTCTGTTTAGAGACTGCAATCTCATTGTTTTCTTCTTTACTATTAAAGGTTCATGCTATGCACTTACCTATAAAACAAAAATTGATCAAGATAATACCGCAGCTCTGCTACCAAATGGTACGTTTTTTTGTTTTGTTTTTAGTAACACATATTGATTTTGGTTTGGGGATTTTTTTTAATGTAAACTGCGGAACGTAATGGTGGTTATACTTACCAACTTAACCAGAAATACATTTGGATCAGGAAAATGCTCATTTTAACTCTTTTTTCATCCATACTGTTAAACTAGCTTCAATTATGTATAGTGTCCAGTTGTCAGTGCTTCAACTGTAATTATGAATGCTACAGAGGATTATTTTTGTGAAAACATTGCATTCCAGTTACTTGTTTCCTACTGGTCTGAACGACAATTTGTAAAAAAAAAAATAAATTCAGCACTCCTTAGGGACACTTTTATTTTTTGAGAATTATGTAGTGTGTTAAAATGCTCTGTTTCTGTTCTGTCAGTTTTATGAGAAAATGTCAGGTGGTATTTTGCATGCAGAGAAACTAATGAAGTTATTTGGGCTTCAAATATGTCTTTATTTCTGTTTAACATTATATCAGATGTAATAGAAACACAAATCGGTCTGTCAGCCCTCTAGCCTCAGGCGCTGTAATATGCCAGGTGCCCATCAGGGCATAAGTAAATTCAGGTTCTTCAGAGGAGGAATTCTTTATGTGCTCTTTCAGCACAGTCCTAGCAAAATGGAGTTTGTGTGATAGATAGATAGATAGATAGATAGATAGATAGATAGATAGATAGATAGATAGATAGATAGATAGATAGATAGATAGATAGAAGCTATGCACAATTAATGCAGAGACAGCACTACAGTTCCTGGTGATGTCAACATTTGAAATCTTCAGCAATGGCCTTGTTTGTTTGTATTCTGTGTTATACTGTTATTTGTACAGTAGAACCAAAAGACTGTAGCAGAGATGTGTTATGAAGTTTTGTACCAAGGGGCATCTGCCAGATTTGGTTTATGAGCATGGAAGTGGAGTTGTCCCAGCACATATCTGCTCATTGCTAATAAGCATAGTTAACTGAATATGAGTAATCCCACTAGAGTTGGAGAAACTGCTTTTGTATGTTTAGTTGAGCAAAGTGTGCATGAGTGTTTACTAAATCAGAGCCAGGTGTAATGTATAGTTCAACCAACATTGCAGCAAATACGAGGGTACAAGTGGAGGAAGGATTGAGCAATGAAAGGAGGTAGTACAATAAAAGGTATGGCTATCTCAGTAATAGCATTACACTCTTCTCATTCTAGTTCATAAGACCTCTTTAATGAAAGAGTAATTGAGTTACAACACTTTTTTTTTCTCCTTTTTTTCTAATGGTTAGTCAGGTAATCTATTTATATGGAGCTAAGGAGTTTGGAATACATTAATAATACCATTGATCCAAAGCTAACATTGTATAAAGTATACGGTTCTCAGGAGACTTCAAAGGAAACTAAGTAGAAGATTGTATTAAAGTTTGTTTTGCTTATAGGAAATCTAATTCTGTCAGTGGATAAGGATACTTATGAGGAACTTGGACTGCAAGGTCGCCCTTCTAAGTATTCTGGCAAAAAAGTAATGAGATATAGTAAGTATTATTTATATTAACAGTGCTTATTTCAGATCTTTTGTTGTGATTTTTGTTACTATTATTCTTCTGTAAATAATTAAAATAATGCCATCTCAGGTGTATTAGAATTCGCAGTAGTTGATGGGTAGTTACATAAAACTTTAGAGGAAACTTGCTGTCAATCATAAGAATTTTGGCAAAATGGGACATCATTTTACCATTCAGTTTGTCGAGTAATAAGATCATGAAATTTCCATCTGAAAAATAAATGTAGCTTTGTCCTGGGATCAGTTCAACAGTTGAAGAAGTGTCATTGCTGTATATGTTGCTTTTGATGTCAGAAATTCTAGCTTTTCTTGCTGCTAATGTCTTGCATAATTACCAAGGTATTTCTAAGGTGATGGTTTGGGATTTCTGTCAGTGCCATTACAGAAGGAATCTGTGCCTCCAGTCACTAGAAGGCAGTTTCAGATTATATCAAAATAAGGACAGCAGGAGGTAAATGTTTGTTTACATAATGAGTCATATTTGCATAAAGATGTAAAGGTGCATATAATAGGTGAAAAGGAAGTTTAATGTTCCTTGGTTTCTTTGGAACTTTTTAATGTGATAAACTTTTGAGCAACCTGGTCTAGTGGAAGGTGTCCCTGCCAATGGCAGGGGAATTAGAACAAGATGATCTTTAAGGTCCCTCCCAAACCAAACCGTTCTATGATTCTTAATTTTAATATTTATTAATTAATTTAATATTAATATTTATTTCAATTGGTTAACAATTGCTTTTTTACATTTTTGCAGTTATAACTATTGACTTGACTGATTCCAGCTTTCATCCTGATAGCAAGAAACATAACAGAGTGCTTTGGGCCTTAAAAGAAAAGAAACCTTTAGAATTTGACTTCCTAGTGGCTTGGTATAATACAGGTAATAAGAGCTAAATGTAAAAGTAAAATCTAACTGACATGAAATCCAAACATTTTTAGTTTACTGTTCTTTTGTAGTGATTGTCCAAATGCATTTTTAGTGGAGGGAAAAGTTAGACTAAAATGTGTTTGTGTGGGGTTTTGTTTATTTGTTTCATTTATTTGTTTGGGGCTCTGTGTGTGTTACTTACTAAACAGCAGAACATTTCAGTCAGGAATGCAACAGTGATTTGTAGTACATACGTTAATTACTTCATTTCCATGTCTCTGGATTGCCCTGGATTTCTGGGGTAACTTTCCTTATTTCATAGTGCTGCCTCATCATTATAAATTTGTGACATATGTAACCATTAAAAATACACATTTTTTGAGTTTTTTATTAATATCAACTTACATATTTGGTGTAAAAGTTAAGATGGGGAACTTGCATTTCTTCACTAGCTGTAGGACATGTACAGAGTCACTGTTTCTATCATGTTCTGTGTACACTGATGCGGACACAGTCCCTTTTTACTGTTTTATTCTCAAGTACTTGTTTGAGACTGGAGGAGAGTAAGAGGTTGTTATAAGAAATGTTATTGTCTCAAATCACCTTTCTTCTAGTATTTGTTTATCTGCTGTTTGCTGGTTACATTATTTTTCCTCTGGATTCAAATATTGTTCTTCCTCTGAGGGCCCTTTTTCGAAGTCCTCAGTTCCTTGTATTACCTCAGAACATGCTGTATCTATGGATATGTAGTATTTACATAGACTTGTCAAAAACTGCATGAGTCTATACTGCAAAAAAAAAAAAAGTTTTTCTTTGTCATAGTTGTGTAGCTTTTAGTGTGGTTCTGCTTTGAGTCTTCACACTAGTGAGAAGGGATGTTAGAGAGGTCCCCAAGAATGCTTTCCCATCTGCTCCTTATATTGTTACTTTCCTCGTTCTTCAGGACCAAGTTTGACAGGGAGTTAACTGATCTGAGGAATTAAAGCTGCTTCTAAGATACTTCAGTAGTGTCCATGTTTCCCTTTAGGTCTTCATGTTTCCCCTCCCCCTTTTTAAGTACTAATCATGCAGTAAGGACTCTTCCTTGTTTGGCATGCAGCAGTTGTTTAGGGGTTGCAGTTCTTGTCCTTGTAGTCTTCAGGAAAGAATCATAGTCAAGACTTGCTACATAAACCCACCTGAGGTGGTGTATCTTCAGGCTCAGCTTGCTTAGATTTATTGATCCTAGGCAGAGAGCAAAATGCCTCTAGGGCTGGTAAGTTTCTTGTGTTTGTTGCTGCCAGTGTTAGCAGCATTCAGGAAGATTAGCATTCATTTTTCCTCACTTTCTTATATCCAAAAAAGGGGTAAGGTCAGTCATTTCCTGAATATTGAGTTAAATCTGTATGCCTTTCAGTGCAGGAATCTTGTCCTCATAACACATGAAAGACATTTATAGCTTTTTATTAGACATGAGACATTGTGTGTATTCTGCTGGAAGGGGAAAAGAGCTGTATTTTGTTGAGCTAATCCATGTCCTCCGTGGGCATTCTGTGTTCAGCCTTCCTGCTGATAACTGCTGTTCTTTGCTATGGCCAGCAATGCTGCAAACCTATAAATATTTGTGTCACTTTCCAAAATCAGGACTTCTTGTTTTCATACCTGTTTTTCCCACTTAGTAGTCCTGGCACCAAGAAGAACAGAAAAAGGGAGTATGGAGTGTCTCATGTCTTCAGTGACAGAGGGAAAACAATCGTTTCTTCTCTATTTCTGCAATTTCTATGACAATTCTAAATGTTTATTGGCTAAAGTTGACTGGTCTCCAAAAAACGTTGTCAGTGTGCCTGGTGGTTGTTGACATGGAAAGCTTTGCTGTAGCTAGTGGAATTATTCTGTTGGAGTCTTGACTGTAGTCTCTGGTATTTCCTTAAGCTAGGGCTATAGCTGAGGCTCGCATATGCAGCAGACATTTAAAATGTAGATTTTTTTAATATATTTGACTAAGAATTCTAATATTATGCATCGTTTGAACCTGTTGGTCTAACAAATGCCAATAGGAAGTACAGGCTGAAGGAAAACCATCTGTTCTAGCAGACTTCAGACTTAAACATATCTATATAAAAGCACTAAATTAACAAGAGTTTGGTGGCTGCCTTTGTCACTGTGCCCTTTGATGCTTGGACAGCCTTTTTTGAAGGATGACTAAAAGGGATCAGTTTAGTCTCCTTTTCCTACTCCCTCAAATGATTGTCCTTGAGACAAATATGGCTGATTGAGTTTAGGCAGTCCATAATTTTTGACAGCAGTTCTTGGATATTGTGTTTCGAAGTCTCTATCTGTGGATATAGAACAAGGATTCCACAGAACTCTGTCTGGTTTTTGAACTTCTTCTGTTTGTACATGTATTTCCTGCAGTATTTAAATACTGTGCTGCACTTCAGACTTCTTATGAATAAGGTATTATTTCTTGGTCTCCTAGAGACCCATTGTTACTTTATGAAAACAGAATACATTATCTGGATTTTCAAATTTAGGAGAATTGATTCTACATCAGTTATCTTACTGCTTCAAAAACAAGTTGGTTGATATATTTGAATTTGCAGTATGCTTGCTTAGGTTAGGCTTTTAGTCTGGGGTACGTTTTGGACGCAGTTCACATGTGTTCCCTTTCATGCCTTCCTTTTCAGGAACACTCTGAATTCCTCTTTCTAGTGAGTCCACTTTATTACTTGGCCAGTTAATTCTGCTTGAATTTCCTATTGACAGATCTATACTTGCTAATTAAATAATAAATCTACTGAGCTGTGTTGAGTTGCTGGATCTCACACTAATTTTTATTACCAAGAAGATAAAGTAGCTGAAGATTGTATGCATTTTGGCAGAGATAACAGCATGTAAGCAGTTTTACACCCTGCATTTTCTTCTACACATATACAATGGTTTCAGGTAGTCAGTGCTCCTTTTGTTTGGTAGTTTTGTAACAGCTGTTTGTGTTGTTGTGTTGTTAAGGTGCAGAGGGATCAACACTGATGTCATACTTTTCAAAAAACCAAATAGAGAGCCTGAAGCCAAATATAACCTTCAGTACATTAAGGGACTTGCAGTGCCCGCTGTTACAAAGTAACGAACTGCATGGAAAGCCGGAGGAGTCCTGCAGTACAGAGGAGCTGTTTGAATGGCTAGGTGCTGTCTTGAATCACGTTAGCTTGTAAGTATTTGAATTCGTTTGATCTTTAAATACATTTTAAGCAAGGAAAGCCACAATTTATTTTAAGGAAGAGTTGAATAAGAATTAAGAAAGACACATTTGTAAATGGGAAGTCTGTTACGCGCTTAAGCATTTGTTGTGAGTCTTGAATAACTTACCTGTGTTTGTAGGGGTACCCATGTGTACTGGTTTCGGTTGAGATAAGAGTTACCTTTCTTCATAGTAGCTGATATGGTGCTGTGTTTTGGATTTGTGACCAAAACAGTGTTGATAACACAGTGATGTTTTAGCTATTGCTGAGCAGTACTTACAGTGTCAAGGCCTTTTCTGTTTCTCGCACTGCCCTGACAGTGAGTAGGCTGGGAGTGGGCAAGAAGCTATGAGGGAGCAGAGCCATGACAGCAGACCTCAACTGACCAGAGGATTGTCCCACGCCATTTGGTGGCATGCTCAGCAATAGAAGCTGGGGAGGGAAGGGTGGGAATGTTCAGAGTTACAATGTTTGTCTTCCCAAGTCACAGTTAGACGCGATGAAGCACTGCTTTCCTGGATGTGGCTAAGCATCTTCCTGATGAAGGGAAGTAGTAAATGAATTTGTTAGCTTGTTTCCCTTTCCTGTGCAACTCCTGCTTTACCTGTTACATAGTCTTCATCTCAACCCAGGCGTTTTCTCACTTGACTCTTCTGATTCTCCCCTCCATTGACCTAGGGGAGAGTGAGTGAGCAGCGTGTGGTATTTAGGTGCTTTCCAGGGTTAACCCACAGCACCATGACATCTTGTGTATTAATTGCTTGGCCGTTAGTTGCGTCGATATTGATTTAGATGATATATGTAGATACTATTTATTTGGTATAAGTTTTGATTACTAAGATTTCCTGTAGAAGATTTAAAGTGACTGTTGTTTTTGTTTGTTTTTTCTGGTGTGGATTTTTTTTCCCAGAGACAACAAGTCGTCTAGCTTCTTATCAACCTATAGCTGTCCTCAGCCGAACACAATTGTGGAAAAAGCTTTTTTGTGCACAATCACAGGCTTTATAATTCCTGAGAAGATAATTCAGTTATTGGAGCAGCTATGGTAAGGACTGACAGGAGTATATTACTAATATACTTGTACTCCAACACTTTAATTTTTGAAATCACTCTTAAATACTTCTTTTCAGTAGTGCTGTTAGAGGTATATAGCAAAATACACAAAATGAAGAGGTTTTTTAATTAGGAAATGAGAAGGTAGCTTAATATTGTTATAATAAAGCAATTTTGGATACTTTAAATTTGAAAATGCCTGCCCTGTATTCTAATAATAAATTTGCTTTTCATCCTAATTTCTAAGAAACAGTGGCTCTGCTGAGCTCCTGCATTTTTCAAATTCCCCATCTATGAAAATCGGATGATCTTAAATGTGTCTCATTTAGTATTTTTAACTACTGATATGTCCTGTGTTCAGCTAGAACAATTATTTTCCTCCTTCTTAGTAGCTGGTCCAGGGCTGTGTGTTCAGCTTTAGTCTCAGAACAACACTGATAACGTATGAATGTTTTCGTTGTTGCTAAGTAGTGTTTACTCCGATCAAGGACTTTTCAGTCCCTCATGCTCTGCCACTGAGGAGGGGCATGGGAAGTGGGGAGGAAGCAGGGACAGGACACCTGACCCAAACTAGACAAAGGGGTATTCCTTACCACAGCACGTCATGCCCAGTATATAAACTAGGAGGAGTCACCTAGAAGGCCAGATCACTGCCCAAGTTGGCCTGGGTATCAGTATAGGTTGGTGGATGGTGAGCAATTGCATTATGCATCACTTGTGGGTTTTTTTTCCTTTCCGTTTTAGCTTCATATTCTCTCCCCTTGTTATTTCCCTTATCATTATTGTTATTGGTGGTAGTATTAGTAGCTTTGTATTATACTTTAGTTATTGGACTGTGCTTATCTCAACCTGTGGGATTTACATTCTTTCAGTTCTCCTCCCCATCGCTCTGGGAGCTGGGAGGGTGGGAAGAAGATGGAGAGTGAGTGAGCGGCTGCATGGTTCTGAGTTACCAGCTGGGCTTAAACCACAACATGGTGGAAAATATGATAGAAATCTCTTTACGATACCAAAAAGAGTATCACAAGATCAAGTGTAACGTGGGACACTGGAGAGTGATGAACGGGGTAGCTGTAGATCTAATTCACTACCAAACTACATGATATTAGTGTATCATGGATCAATGTGGTATCTGTCTGTATTGTGTGTTAGTGCTCCTGACAGTAAATTCTGGAAGCTCCTTGCTCCATGTGTGAGACAGTGCTTGAAATACCTGGTGGCTAACAGTTGCAGCACTGACTCATGACAATATTGCTGTTGTTTTATCTGGAATATGATCATTACTCTTTGAGCAATTTTCATATCCTATGCAGAAGGCTTCCCTGGGCTAGGCTTGGAACACAAATTTCCTTGGCTTTTATTCTCCTCTTAAGAGCAATGGGTAATGTCTGGCTTTGATTATTTGTAATCCTCCTTCCTGGTGGTAAAAATATTTGTGTCATCAGAGCCTAACTATGTTTCCTCCTCCAGTGTAATTTTTCCCTGATAGCAACTGTTGATAGTCAATGTTTTAATTTTCTGGAAGACTTTGCATGCTGTAGAAAATTTGAGAACAGCTACTTTACAACTTAGAGCTTTCCCTTACTGCTATAACTTTCAGGTTTGCCATGTCTAAAAGTGTGGTAGGAATAATCAAGTCAACCTTCTTTTGTTTCCGAATGTCTTTTGATGGAATATTTTCTCTTGAATTTATGTATTATGGACTAAAACAGGTTCATTTAACTGTTAATTATAAATTTCCACTACAATGCCTGTCTTTGACTTTTTGTACTTGATACTGTATACTTGAACATGCTGTCTATTCAGTTATAATTATTGATTACCTTGTCTTCTTCCTTGCAGTTGCTATTTTGGTGAACCAAAACTGGCGTATTGGCTGACCTTAACTGTGCATGGCTTTGCAGACAGCCCTGTTTCCTGGAGAGAGAGTGAACATGGCTTCCACAAAGGAGGAGAAAACTTGTACAACTTTGTCATTTTTAGAAATCTGGACTACTGGCTTCAGATGGCTGTAGGAACTAATGATGATTGTCCTCCATAAAGCTACGTCTACAAAAGTTGTTTTCTAATAATCCCGTGTTACTGTACAGAAACCCAATAAGATAATTTTTATAAAAGGAATCAGGTTACAAGTTAAGTACTGAGAGGCTGTATATGTTTTTACATTACTTATAGCCTTTAAAGGGTGACCTGCAATGGAAGGAGTGGATTTTTGCTTCTTCACTGTCATACAGTGCCTTCTGAAAGACTTCACAATTCTAGTTTTAAGATGTTTTGGAGAGTTATAAGTACTTGGGAATTGACTGTAGGTAGTTTCCTTTTATCCAGAAGTGATTTTGGAATTTGAGAGTTAGTTTTACAGATTGCTAGCTAAAATATTTGTGAGGAAAGCTCATTTTGGGATTTAGTGTTTCTTTACATTAAAGATCTGTAACCCTTCAAATTCATGTTCTAGACATTTCAGCCTACATGCTGGCAAATAAGAAAAAAAAAAAGATGTGAGGAGAAGGAGGTATATGACAGTGGGAGGAGCGCCCATTAAACAAGGAAAAAGGGAAGGCTTACTGCTGACCTGCTTTTTGATTTAGCACATTAATGTCATCAGAAAGAAGTTGATTGTTAACAGTGATGCAAAAGGCTGCTGCTTGCTTTCTTAATAGACCTACACGTACTCACACCACCACCATCCCCAAAAAGCTCCAAACAACACTACTTTTTAAGTAGCTTATGGTTCTTGCTTACAGGACAACTTGTGCAGATTTCACCGTCATGTTATTGAAGGCACATTTCTGGGAACAAATACCTCAAACGATGCAGTTGAAGTGAAACGGATTTTGTTAGCAATAAGCAATAATGCTGAGTGCACAGGCAGCTATAGAGAATGCAGGTTAGCTCCTGTTGAAATCAGTAAAAGGTTGGGTGGTGGTTTGGGGGATGGGTACAGATGGGGGTTGTTTTGTTTTTTGTTTTATGGAATGGGTGTATATCATTAAAGTACCAATGCAGTGCTAAAATGGAAGTTGTCCACTTGATGGAGTGAGAGATTGGTAGTGGAAATTAGAGCATGTCTGTAGTGGAAACATCGAGATCTCGTATAAGGTTGAATAGCACAGAAAAGCAGGAGGACCTTGGGAAGCAGTTGAGCTTTATTTTTTCATCTGTTTATTTGCTGTATTCAGTAGGAGAATCACCTTGGATGATTTACTGGATAGTGTTTGTCATACACTTCCACTAAACAATCCCTTTTGCTCGACTTTTGTAACACGTTTCACAAACACAATTCTGATGAATCAGCAAACAGTTTTCTTAATCCTTATGTTGTTTTTAGAAATTATCCTGCCACGAGATGTTCTTGGTAGGTTATCAGGAGTAGAGGTGCCACCTTGTCTCATGTACAAAGAGAGTCACACAATCACAAACTGAATGAGCAAGTCTGGGAAACTTCTTGGCTTGATCCTTTACAAGTAAATAATTAACATGGCTAGCTCAAACGCTATGTTTCCTTATTATGTGTCAGTGCAAATGGCTTCAGTTGTTGGCTAAAGTCTGCTTTTGAAAGCGTGTGTGGAGAGATTATGCCATGTGCCAACTTTCACAAAAAAAAGAGACTAGTAACCAGAAGTGTCTTCCTTTTTCCTCTTGATCACAAGGTCTCTTAAAAGCTTGGGCTTTCCTGGAAGCAAAAGTTCTGACTCAAAGTTAAAAATCTTCAATCTTTATGAAAAGTTGAATGAAGTTTGTAGCTGCTCCAGTGAATGCACTCATCTTTCTGTCAGATTCTAGCAAAATTTTTCTCTTGCAAAGCATAATGTATACTGCTTGGGGAAAGAAAAAAGCTACCTGGAAGTAAGAAATTTGTATTGGTGGGTTTGTTTCCTTTATTAACCAAGAGAAAGGAGTTAAATCTTATGCATATGCTTCACAGTAGTCCCAGCAGGAGTGCAGCAGCTGTGGCTCTGAAATGGCAGCGGTAGGAGCAGGTAAAATGACTTTTCTAATTGGCACCTGGTTGCAGAGCACCTTGGGATTGTTGATGTAGTAGCTGCTGCAGCAGCAGCAGCAGTGTTAGTGGGTGTATGGTGATAGCTTCACTGGGATGATTCTGGAAGGCAAGCTGAGGAGCAGGTATTTCAGCAATACCAGTTTTCCCCAGCATGTGAGTATTAATGTGAAACTTCTACAGAAATTTTGGGAAATGAGATTGGTCAACAGTTCCCTTTGCTTCCTGTTTACACAGGCAGTGGGCTGTAAGTGTTTCTCAAAGCTCAGTGTTACAGGCAGTCATTTGGCTATGCTGTTTCCTACAATCCCTGTTGTCTTCTGGTGGTTGTTTTAAATGGCTTTTCCAGTTAAATAAAGGATTAAAATACTGTCTCTGAATCCTGTAACTCTAGGTGCTGAGTAAGTTTCTAGCTTTTCTCAGTTTTCTTTAAACCTGAACAAAGTATCATTGAAAGAAAACCTTGTGCTGTTAGTAGTCACTGCAGTTGTCTCCTCCTGGCCTGTCTGGGGTGATACTGCCTTAAGCAGGTCCATGCACTCCTAGCAAGGTGTAGTGGTGTGCATGCCTCTTAGGAGGCAGGCTTTCTCATGCTTGCTGGGCTTTGTAATTGCACAGAAGAGAAACTGGGGCGGAACTGACTTCTTTTGTACCACCTGCAAACCACTGTGACCTGAGGGAAGATTTTCTTGGGATGAGGGACAGGAGCCTGTTTTCTATGGACTGTAAGGATAGAGGGAGCATTTTGTCTCCCCAGGACAGTCAGTCATGGAGGAGACCCTTGCTGAGAAAAGGAACAGGGGGCATTGCTCACCTCCTTGGGGAGCAGGTTGGGAGGGATGGTCTGGGTTTGGGGCAGGTGAGCAGTAATTGGAGGATGCATTGGGCAAGGCACATGATCTTTAAGGTCCTTTCCAACCCAACTGATTTTATCATTCTATGACTCTGTGAGATGGAAATAAAATCCTTTGCCTGAGAATGAAAGATGACTGCTGGTGTTCTTGCCCTTTGTGTCTGTTTGTGAGAGAGGACAGGAAAATTCAAAAGGTTCCCAAGAGCTGCAAAAGTAATGGGGAGCAGCTGTGCACCAGCTGCTTCTGAGATCAAAGGGCTGAGTGCTTACTAAGAAGTTTTGCCTCTGGGGAGTGTTTTATCTAGCATGGGGAAGGAAAGCCAAATACCTGAATGCAGAGACAAGCCTGGGGTAAGCTGGTTGCATGACAAGTAGAGGCGGTTTTTGTCTTGGTATGTGGACAGGCAGTGATAAGACACTTCTTGAGAGCTGGGGAACTGCTTTGCTTTAATCTCAGCTCTTTTGCTGAGCTGTGCATTCCTTTCTCTCCACTGGTGGAAGGAAAGGGAATTTTGTTGAGAGGTTACTGGGGGGAAGACGAAACCAGCTGAGAATGGGCTGCAAAGATGGCATGCTTTTCCAGCCACGTTTGAGTTCAGGGTTATGTATATTCAGAAATTGGTGGGTGTGGAACAAATAGAGAACAAACTTTCATGTTGACAAAGGGGAGATAAGAGCTGAGGCAGTTGGATAGTGAGTGTGTTACGCAAAATCAATCTAAATAGAATATATCTGCCTTTTTGGTTTGCTGACTCGGGAACCTGTTGGGGAAATAAAGGTATGTATGCCCTAACAGCAGGAATGGGAGCCTAATGGTGGTAGTATTATTTGTGTGAGGAAGGAAGTATCAGCCAGGGGTGGGGGGGAGGGAGGGGAGATAAGGATGCCAAAAAGAACTTTGAATATCAGATTCTAGAGATGCTGTTGTTTCAGGGAGAAAGCAGCATGATTCAGCACAGCTTAGATCTGGGAAATGCAGGAGAGACAAGAATGAGTGTTAACCTAAGGCTGCTTGAAACGGAGTTGACAGGGCTTAATGGAAGAAGTATAAGCTTTGTTTTGGCTGCATCATGCTGCTGTTTATTGGGGAATATCCATTTTGGAGAGGCTAGCCAAGATGTAAAGTTGGATGTCTTGGAAAAAAGCCAACAAGAAAGAAACAGGTTAATATGTCATCAGCCTGGGGATTGCATATCAATCATGGGAGTGAGGGAGATTGCTCAAAGATGGCAATAATATTCTTGTTATAAGTAATATGTGTGCTTTTTATTATCCCTTGCTAAAGAGAGGGGGTTTGGTTTACCTGTAAGGTTTTGGAGAGCATTATAGAAACACAAAGTTTTAGAACTGTCTTGAGATAGGTTAGGTGATCCTCATATTGCTGTTAATTGTAATTAGAAGTTGGGCTGCTCACCCAATGCTGTAGAGCCACTGTTGGGTTTTGCTCATGGAGAGAATGCCCCTGCTATAACTACTGCAAAAAGAAATGGTAAGGCAGAAAAAAGCTAAAAAGGAAAACGAGATCTTAGAGGAGTATTTCTTTTCCTCTGTCATGGGAGGAACATAGCAAATCAGTGGCTGATCTGGGATTAGAATGAAGGCTTTTTATAGCTAGTCCAGTACTCTAGGTACTAGTCTATATATAGTTCCTCTGATGCTGTTAATTAAAGATTAATGTATGCAATTGACTGTCTTTAGTATTTCTTTATGTGGTAGCTATAATGAAACATGCTTGAACTGTTTCTCTTAATCACTTTTATTCACTGAGTAAGGCTCAAAGAACAAAACTAGAGACTAATTCAATTAGTTATTTAATAAATAACCACCTTCTGAATATTAACAAGAATTTCAGAAAGATCTACTATAATCCAAGGCAACTCTTAATAAATGAGTGACCTCTGTTTTGTCCTTTGAAGTTGCTTCCATCACTACTTAAATATGCTTGTTTTAATGCAGCTGTATATAGGAGCAAAAAAGGGGGGGCTAAAGTGACTTGAGCAGTTTTCAGCTTTCCAGAGAGCAAAGTGCAGGGTGCCTTGGCTATGCCAAGTTTCTTTTAGCCAGCTTTATTAGAACAGTTTAGTGGGCTTTAGGTAGTAAAATATGGTTAAGTTTTACATGGGTAAATGGAGAATATCCTAAGCAGTGGTATGTGTTGTTCTGTCCCCCTGCTGTGAAATACAGATAACCATTGGTACTAATAGTACTGTTGTTGTCTAAGCCAGATGTCTTGGTTCACTAGATATCAACAATCTTTCTGCATGGTGTGCTGGTAGGGCTGGAGAGAATGCAAAGGGATTAAGTTTATTATGTGATTACAGGTGGAAAATAGCATGTTCATTGATTTATCCTGAAGGCAAATACTTCTAATCTTTGTCACTGTTGAAAGTTTGTACCTTCAGTGCTATCAAATATGCATTTCAAAAGGATAGAGTGTAAGGCTTTACTGGAAGCTAGTGTTATTACATTGTAGTTTTCAAAAGTTTTTGTAGTTTGGCATGAGATAAAAGCCTTACTGAACTACTCACCACACTGCCATTGGGACGCTGATTACAGTTTACGAAGAGAGGTTTCTTCTTTGTTCTTGAAAGAAATTGAGAGTTTAAATGGTCAGTTTTTGTAGGGCAGATGCAAACCCAAGCAGTGATGCATTGGTTCTTGAGCCTGTTTTTCAATTGGATACTAAATTCAACTTTTGAACTCCTGGTGTCAGAACAAGGTATTATAACTCCATAAACTTATGTAAATGTCCTCAGATATTTTTGTAAGCTTGATGAGATTTGTTTGTAAGCTTGGTGTCATTTGTTTTCCCATAGAGGACTTAAATGCCTTATTGTGTACTTGTGACCGATTTGACAGAAAGATAATTGTGTGCTTCAGATGTCACGGAAATTCATACTACACAGGATATCACATTTAATGTTAAATACTGTGGGATCACAGTCTGAAACATGAGGAACCTCCGTATCTGTGCTGCTATTAAAGGTCCATAAAAATAGTGGGCATTTAGCAATTCAGAGTAATGGATACTTTGGCCAGGTGATTAAAGGTATACCAGCGTGGGTTTGCGAGCTCCATGAATTAAGCCTTCAAAACTGTGTAGGCACAATTGGGTTAGATCTGTAAAAAGCGGTGGTGCTTACATAATTCTGAAGGCTTGTAAAAGATGTGTAAAAGCGCAGAGCATTGTGGTGCCTACCTGTAGGCATTCAGTTGCCCAGTGGTATTAATGGTCTTCAGGCTGGGTACCCCATCCCACAAAGTGCATTTACTCTTGTTCTTGGAACAGGGATCCAGAAAAGTCAGCGTGCTGAGTAGTGAGCTGGCTACACCAGCTGGTAGACTGTTCGAAGGACTACAGTGCATCTTCAGTTTGAGACCGAAAGGCAAGGTTGCCTGAAGGACACTGGGATGTACTTGTAGCTCTGATAACAAATTGCTGGATGACCTTCTACAAATAACGTTGCAGTTCTGTGCTGCTCTTCCGCTTTCCCATTCAATGCAACAGACTTAGAGATGTTGCTTGCTTTGTAAAGCACTTGGAGAGTGCCATAGGTTATCATTTAGCGTTCACAGAATTCACTTCAGAACCTGGAATCAGCTCTTGCCACATCCATTTTCCTTTGAAGGCTGCTCATCAGAAAGGGGTGATTCTGACCAAGGCTCCAGGACAAAACAAATTCTATCTCTCCTTTACCTGTCTGGAGGCTGATATAAGTGAAGGAACTGGTACGGGGTTTACTCTGCTTAAGGCAAGATTGTAATGTGCAGGAAAATGAGTCCATTTAGTTGGCAGCATTGTAGAAAACAGAGAGATAAGGGTAACTTAAGGGTAACTTGAAGTATTTGGATATTTGTAAAAATGTGAAATGGCTTTTCTTGTTAGAAGAATGGTTGTGCATCATTAAAGGCTACAAAAATGAAGTGGGAACATGCTTTCCAAATTGGGAGGAGAGCAATCCTTAGCAGTTGCTAATCTGTTTATGTTTCAGTCATGCTCAGAGTGTGGCTTTGAGCTCTGAAGCTCTTGTAATTGCCTGGAATATGTCACTCTGCAGCAAGATTCATTGTTCTGTTCTCCCCAAGAGGAAGGCTGAGATTTTTAGCTGTAGGACTTCCCTTTCAGTTGAGCAGAGACATGACTAAATTCTCATGTATTGTTTTGTTGACACACTATTAATTATGGCTTCCATTTTATCCATGTCAGTTCTATGTGAAGTAGGCAGAAATTGATGCCTTTAGTGGGAAGCAGCCAGAGCTTTATTTTGGAGATTATACATGAGTTTTAGGAGCGAGATTTGGATCCCTGGTGACAGAAGTCCCTTAAACTTTGCAGGATCAGTGCAATGCTTGTTTGATTCCCTCATTTCTCAAAAGATCAGAGAATTATTTTTTCTTTCCTTTTTGCTCAGCTTCTTGCTGGCAGGTTTCCTTTGTTATTCCCCAAGCAATGCTCAAAGCATTAGACACTAAGACCAGTTAAATGAGAGTGAACTCAAAGCTCCATGCCTTGCATGAGGATTTAGAGGGGCAAGATTCAGCAGGGATTGAACATGGTTTCCAGGAAGCTGTATAAGATGTAGCTTCAAAAGGACTTCCAGCCCACCCTCACCCATGTTACTTTGCATGGGAACCTCTCTGTGCCTTCTCCTGAAGAGAAGGGAGTGCATTTTTAAACAGCAAAGAATTTATGTAGTTTCCTTTCAAGTCCCAAGGTATTGCTGACCGTGGGAACCTCTCTATATAGCTCTTATGGAACCGGGAGCTTGGAGCATAGCCATGGCACTTCCATGAAAGAAAGCACACATGCTCTATGCAAATCTCTGCTGGTGTTGGTAGTCTGGGTGGAAAAGTTATCTTTTATTCTGTAGATTTGTTTCTTTTGTGAATGACAATCTACACTGACTTTTCCTCCCTAGGGGCTGAAAGTAGAGAAAGCTAAATTTCAACTAAATATGAGACTTCTTTAGATCCAGGTGCTGTTCTCTCCTATTTCTTCAGTGCGTGGCTTGAGCAAGCAAATTGTATGCTGAGGACCTCTAGGAGGAGGAGCTGTGAGGAAAATACATTTCTTCATGCCTGTCAGAAGGTAGGGCTGCCCCGTCCAGGACTGCTTTGGCACTTTGTAATCTAGAGTAGCTTGCTCTTTTCTTACTCCAGAATGTGTTGGTGGGTTGGTTCAGAAAGCTCAAGCTCCTGGATTTACTGGCATCTGTTTCTAAAAATGTTTGCTGTGCTGAAATCAAGAAATCAGCCAGGGAGATAGGCTTTGCTGCAGGCAGGGATCCTGCTCAGTGTCCTGCTTCCTTGCCTAGCCAGATCCTGCCCTTGGCCAGCAATTGCCACAGCTTATGTGGATGAGCATGCAGGATTGATTTCAGGGAATATAAACTGGGGAGTTCTTGGCCCCTCTTCTAGGCGAATAGTCTTGACAACAGTCATCCAAAGCCCCTCAGCACTGAGAGCTCACTTCTCTTTAGCTCACAAATGGTCTGCCTCCAGCATGGTGCTTAGATTTGTTCCACCCCCTCAATCCTCTGTGAGATCAGTCATTTCAGGAATACCTGCCATTTGCTAAAAGACCCAATGAATGTGATTTGGAAACAGTTAAGGGATTAAAAACTGCAATGGTAACGTAGGATAGATGTTTGTCTGAGTCTTTTTCAATACATAGAAACTGCTTCATGAGCCATATTTTGTTATGTTTTAGGTGCTTGTCCCTGTAAATTGTGAGGACGTGGTAAGAAGCACATCAGGTTCTTAGGAAAGTGTGCTGGCTCATACAGTTACTACTCTAAAAGGGCTGTGGTGCCCCACTTCTTCCCTCTGAATTCAGTTTCAACAAAAAAGCCAAAGTGGATAAAGAAGAGAACTTGAAGTTAGAAACTGGTCCTGAATTGAGACTAAACATGAAAATTTTTGTTTAGATAGAAATATAGAAAAAGAGACAGTATTTTAAGAGTAGAGGATCCGATACATTTTTGGTTTGGTTTTTTGTGTTTTTTTTTCTTCCAAACTTGGTAAGAGTCTTGCATGCAGAACACAGAATGTGTGAAGATGGATGATTTCAGGGCAAATTGCGAAATCCCAGGTTCTTCCATAGTGAAGAATGAATTTGGTAAAAACAGAGGGGTTTTTTTCTTCCTAATGAACAAATAGTTTACCTCTAAGCATGCTTAAATTCATGCCATTTGCACTCAAACAAGATGAGATACTGCCCTGTTCTAAGAGAAGGTCTTCAAATACCAGAATCTGCAAATTGTGATTTGTTAAACCACCTTACAAGCCAGCAAGTAGGCTTAGAAGTAGTGGTGGGAACAGCGTTATCTGATGGCCACTAGTTCTGTGGACTGCACTAATATTTTGTGTGTTGGTTTGGTTTGGTTTTGTTTCTAACCCCTACAGATGTTTCACAGTATCTGTAGTTTGAAACTACTACAGTCAGTTTTATTACAGAGGGGATAAGCTTGATTCCTGCTGTCAAAAGCCTTCCTGCGTGAACAGTCTGGATGTCCTCAGTGAAGGATTTACTATTGGTAGTAGCACTTTTGGAGGGAAACTGCAACTTCTGAGCACTTCACTGAATTTCTACCCAGTTCCTATATTGAATGTGAAGTGCCGTCGTCTGCTAGCAGTGTTCCATCCAGCACTTGTACCAACATGTAAAAAGAGACCATCTTTGCCTTCCAATGCCTCCAGTCGTTTTATTAAAAAAAAAAAAAAGAGTAGTGGACAAAACTGATGAAGTTGCACAAAGATTTTGCTCTTAGGGAAGCTGAAGAAGAAAGAAACGCACTGCAATGTTTCACCCAGTCTGATGCTTTTAAACTTGATTGATTGATCTTAAACAAGGTTCAGAAAGTTTGTCCCTGCCTCACGGTACTCTGGTTAGGCATGTAGCCTGTTGAATTGTGGCCCTGTAGCTGTTGTGAGGGTGTTACTGCCAGCAAAATAATGTCAGATTTACCAGGCTTTAGAGGTACTGGGGAATTACCAAAGGGGTCTGTCGCTCCTTATTTTGTATTTTTCTCTCCCAATAGCATCTGGCTTGCCCCGGTGATGGAAAAGGTTGGTACATGGAAAACCTTGAGACAGACTGTCAAGAACAGTAATGGTTTGAGATAGCGAAAACCAGTTTCAAGATATTGTAAAGAGCTGGGGGAAGCTTTCTGGGAAGGGAATGGAAGCCAACCAAAGAGAAGCCTGGACTATTAAATTAATTAGCCTGTCATGAGGTTTTTGAAAGCAAAGATGAAGCGCTATTAGCCTGTTGGCTTCATGGCAACACAAAGAGAGCTGGCTGGAGCCTGTTCATCTGCATGTATTTTTTGGATGAATTTAGGTCTTAAAGCCTGTGGGTTTTGTTGAAAAATGACAATTTGAATGAGGCAACTTGGCTGCTAGGAGTCAGAATCACAACAGAGCCAAAATAAGCTTTGTATTTCTTAACCCCCTGTTACTGTGAGGTCCAGATTACCCCAGATGATGTGCAAAGGCACAAGGACTGAGCTGTGAGCTGCCAGGTTTTTTTTTTTGGGGGGTGGGGGGAGGGAAATTACAGTTGTCCATTATGTAAATACATGGCATGTATGAAAAAAACCCAGAGTTATTCAGATGTAGTAATGTGTATGAGGAAAGAGAGGAGGCAGCTATACAAGCAAAAAAAGAGCTAGGGATGTGAGTAAACTGAAAACTCAGACTGTGACTTCAGTGTCTGGCACAAGTCAGAACAATAAATAAAGCACTGAGATGGGAGGGGGCAGGGAAAAAGAGAAGTGTCAAGATTAGCATAAACAGCAAGTCTTGAGCTAGTTGTGCTGTGCATTGTGTTAGTAGGCATCAAGTTGTATTTGTGGGAAAGATGGATACCAGCAAAAGAGACTACAGGATCTGCGTGAAAGGTGACCAAAAGATCGCTGTGCTCCAGTCATTTTTGTACTGTAGTAGGAATCAGATGCAGCTCCATGGGCCTTCAAAGAGAAATACTGACATAATGCTAGGATAGAAATGAACCTTCTTTTATTAGAAAACATGCAATTAGATGAAATTGTGATTTATACAATTCCGGGTATGTGGAGAGCAAGCATCAAGGGCTGAGAAACTAGTCAATTAAAAAGTCCTAATAAGAAACAAGCTGGATCCTGAGGGACTTCTAATTTTTTCCTGATCCAAGATGACCATTAAGAAAATAAAACTTTTAAAAATCAGGTAGTAAGTATCATTTGGGGCAGATTTTAGCAAAATATGCTTTTATATATATATATATACTTCATCTATGTGTGAACAGGATCTTTAATGCGGTATAGTAGCAGCTCTGGGTAGGTCCAGCTAGAAGAGTGCCAGACTTAATCCAGCATCCTTGTGTTCCTATTACAGGTATTGCTGGCCTCTTCAGATAGTGAATGATTTTACATGTCCTTGTCAAAAGCTATTTTGGGTGTCTGTACAGCTCTGCTTCAAGGTTGCTGATGGATAATGGCAACGCAGCAGAGAGAGATGAAGGTTGTTAAATATGTGTCTGGATACGGTACTGATCTGAAGGGTGGGGAAGGATACAGTGCACAGCCTTTCAGAGGCTCCTGTTTCCTGTGGCTCCTGTCTGTTCTCTCAGTACACCTGAGGGACACCATTTTTATAATTTTGTATTTTCATGAGATTTGATCAGGGGATGATGCATAGTCCCTGCCAAAGAAAGCAAGCTACTGTTCAGATTAACTCTTTCTAGGCAAGGAAAGCCTGTGCAGATCAAATAACACTGCAAAATCATTGCACTGTTCCATCTTCTGTTTAAAACCGTAATAATGCTTGTGGCAGTTTCTCCCATCATACTTAATCTTGGATCAAGAATCACTAAAGCAAAGCTCCCAGAGCCGTGCTGGCAGGCCCTGTTTTGTAGTTTTACAAATGCTTCTGATTGTCACAAGTGTTGAATTCATAAATTCTGCTGGAACAATGTTAAGTCAGTGTGATGGGGGATAAAGTTGAATTTGAAGTCTCAATACAAAGGGAATTGGGTGACTTGTTAGTAAAACGTATTTAAAAAAGCTACTGAAAAAAGTCTTATAGTGGGCAAAATGTTGTAAACTGATCGGGTAAGTTGTCCATGCAGACTGCACATTGTGCATTATGTGCATACAATCAGCTGTTTATATATACTGTAAATATATTTTAAATAAGGTATTTTTAACCTTCCCCTTTGGTTTTACTGACAGCTATGTCTGAACCTCACAGCTACTTTCAGAAATATCAAACTTCACCACTATCTCAGAGCACAGTTTGTTAGTTTACACAAATAAAAAAGTATAGATGAGGGAGAATCTGTAGCTATGATTTTTGAAAAGTTGGAAGTCATTTTGCTTTATTCCAGAGCAGTGCGAACTGCAGTATGCTTGTCAGTTAAACCGGTTTGGGGTTGCTTACCCATTCTGGGCACCTAGCCAGCCTAACTTACAAAACTGCAATTATCGTGATTGTTAGGAATAGTTCCACTTCTTCCCTTGGATTTCTGCTGCTTTGCTTCTTTTCTTCTTAGAGGAAGTCTTAAATTTTCCTGTCTGTTCTGAGGAGACCCTATTTTCCCCTTAGGGGTTCCAACAGAGACACAGTGTCGCAGAAGCTCTCCCGCTGTCTGACAAATGTAATCTTTCCAGAGGCAGCAGCAGGCAGGAGTGTTGCTCCTCAGGATCAAATCCCTGCTGGCCCCAACCAACAAAGCAGCTCCTGCTGCTAGGAGATCCACAGTGCTTGGGTTTTTTTAATTTCATGGTTTGACACAGAATTTCTAAATATACATCTAATTTGAAGGCTGAGAGGCTTTGGTATTTGTACCATTCCTCGTTTATGGCAGCACCATTTCTGTGGCGGTTGCCAGCGGTTTGTCAATGAACACTTCTGTGGTATTTTGAAGCCCCTCCACAGAACACAAATCAAGAAGAAAGAGCTGGCACCAGGTGCTGACCACCCAGCAGCTTTTGGACTGCAAGTACTTTGAGGTACCTATGGTTTGAAGGCCTTTTGGTGAGGCAGTTTTTACTGCACTGTTGCCTCTGGCCTTGCAGTCTCCAAGAGGAACAAGCCACTGCTTCTGTCAGGCTCTTCTCCAACTCTTTCCAGTCTGCTGCGCTGGCTGGCTGTAGATGTGGATGGTTTGAGTTATCAGGGAGAGCATGATGGATGGTACAGTTTCATGTTGCTGGTGTGAGCTGGGATCACAGCTTGCTTCACGAGAAAGCCTGCGAGGTGGCGATAGTATGTTGATCTAGAGAGGAAACCGGGCAAGTCTGTAAACTTAGTAATGTACTCTGCTGTTTTATCATCAGTGATTTGCCAGGTCAAGCATGGCAGCTGTCCAAGCACAGTGCCTGCATGCCTTTGCGCAGCTCTTCGAACAGGGTTCCTGTTGTGCATGGTAGGAAAAACAGATGCAAAAGAGTCTTAATTTCAGCCGCTGCCCTTGCAGAGGAGCTGTTCATCTTTCCTGCTTTTCATGTAGATTCTGGGTGGGATGCTCTGATTCTCCTTTCTCTGTGCAAGTGCTTTCAGTTTGTGATGAGGCAGTGGTCTGAGAGGAGAGAAAATCCAGCGCTATCTTGCTTGTGCCTTGCCCTGCTGTCTTCAGTGATAACATGTTTCTGTGGAACGTGCCATGACTCCCTGTTAGTCCTGTAGCTCTCCTCAGGTTACAGTTCCTCTTCATCACTAGGACTTGGAGAAGCACCGGGAACGTCAGAGACAAGGAAATAATGATAGTGTGTCAAGTTCTTGTGGATTGCTGGCCAGGAATCTTCTATCAGGGAATTTCCTGGGTTCAAACCAACTTCCTGGGGTACAAAACTCGGTTTTCTGAAGTGCCTGAATGTGAAGTCAGAGATGTCTCTGTGCGTGTCTCTTTCTGGACACTGGCAAAATTACATTTATTTCCAGCCAACCAGCCTCTCTCAGAAACTTCTGGACAATTTTTATATGGTTTACTTGTTTATTTTATACATATTACTGTTGTTAGACTGCTGTCTTGGTTGCTTATTTGGTTTTGAAAGTTCAGTAATCAAAACCAATTTACCAGAGGGGAATTGAAAGAGAGAGATGTGAAGGGACATGGTGAGAATCAGTGATAACTGGTTCAGTGGCAAAATTGCAGTTTTAATGCCTCTGTGTCAGGAACTGTCTAGAGGCAGATGTGCCACATCTCTTGTTCAGCAAGTTTTGTTCCCGATGCATTATTTTACCATGTGAGTGTTGGGTAGACCTGTTCTGCTGTTAGGAAGTGTAGTGAGGGAACTGAACGTCATTTTAATACAGGCTAACCAGAGATTTCCAGAAACTTGCATATTTTCAGGTTTGGAGGGATCTCATTCATAGCATTCCTTTATCCTTTTTTTGTTTTTTTACTCATTAAAAATTGATTTTCAACCAGTTATGTTTAAACAGGTTAATGTCTGTGAAAAATCTATTTGCTGACCCACAATGGCTAAACCTGTAAGAGAGTATCAAAAGGAGTAAGTGTGAACAACTCCTGTCATAGAATGGTTTGGGTTGAAAAGAACATTAAGACCATCTAGTTCCAAACCCCCTGCCATGGGCAGGGACGCCTCCCCCTACATCATGGGTGGTAGTGTTGCTTGGGGTATCCACTGCAGGGGAACCTGAACTGTAGACCTTGGGCCTGCATCTTTTTAAGGATTAAGCACAATAGCTTATCATCTTGTGCCAGCACCTTTCAAAAGCATTGGGGATCATATGAATTATTTTTTTAAGTATTTATTCTACTTCAAGAGCTGGGTTATCTAAGGTCTCCAAACTTCCTGCTTTATATATCAATTTGCAAAGATCTTCTGTTGAAGGGATTGCAGATAATTCTGCTGCCCTCCACTCTGATAGCAGTAACTTCAGATGATTGTGATTCTGGGGGAAAATATATCTGTTCTCCTGAGTGAATTAGACTGTCCAAAATATCCAAAAGTCTGTGATGATGTTGCCCCTGGTTCATCAATCAGACTGGCTGGTGTGGTTAATTTTGCTTCAAGAAAATTGGTGTCAAGACCTGTCTTTTCTCTTTCTTTTCCCTTGGATGCACAGGCTTGTTTAATTTCTCTCCAGAAAACAATTTTCTGTTAGTATGAATGAACATGTAATTCCTTCAGAAACATTAAGAAATGAAAGTGTGGCATAGTGACTTCAGTTATTCCTAGACACAGTATAATGCTGGCTTGACTGATCTGACAATCTTCAGATTACTCCAAAATACCTCTTGTGGCTTAGCTTACCCAGAGGTAAAACCCTGCTCTGCTTTCTATTTTTGCTCACTCAAGCTACAATATCAGCAGAAGCTGTGGTTAAGTGTACACAAATGGCTTTCAAACAGTTCCAAGTACTTTCAACCCATGGCTCTCTGGTTTCCTGACCCAGAGGAAAGGTCTCTTTTACTTCCAAACATAAACTTGAATGTGCTGGAACTTCTGTGGGGAAAGCATAATGTATGGCCTCAAAGCTGTCCAATTGCCAATGCCTGTCAATTTGCTGTTTGCTAGTAATAGGTGAGCCATTACCTATTTCAGGAAGAGAACTAGAATGTCGTATATTCCTACACTGCATTATCAAGGCTCCTCTGGTACTTTCAAGTTTTGGCACCAACACCGACACTTAACCTTACAGTTTGTCTATACACTCCATAAGGAACGATGCAAATTGGGTAGTAGTCATGCAATCAAGACAGCAGACAGTCTTGATAAGAGACCTGAGCGTCAGGACTAAGCAAGGCTAAAGCTAGCTAAATTTTGTATTCCAATATCGCTAATTCCTAATTCTACTGTCCACTGATTAGGCTTCTGACACCCAAACTCGTGGCTTTAGTTTGCTTTCATATCTGAAGGAGTTAAAAACTGGGGAAAACATTTTCCTTGTTTACAGAAGTATATAGAAGTTCTCTTGGGCACAGTTCAGAAGGATACTGTTTCTATGTTCTTGCATTGCACCCAGTTCCAATAATTCATGATACTCCAATATTCTCCTTCTCCAGGTACAGGTTGCTCACACATCAGTACTAGAATTAACGTAGAAAAGTCATTTTTGAAGTACCACTGCTGCTGGGAGGCTGTGACTCCAAACCAGGTGCAATCTATGTCTAAATGCTTCTTAGAGATGCCAGAGGAGAGATCTTTATATAAATTTGAGCTGAACTCCACGCGGTTTAACTATACAGAACTGTAGGTAAGGTATCTTTCCTTCTCCTTTTCAATAAAACCAAATCTAACTAAGGAGTTCTCACTTTACCACAGCATTGTAGGGAAAGTCACCCATTTCTAAGAGATTGCAAAGAAACATTTCCCGAATGTTATTTTAGAAGTGGAACACAAAAACTGAGAGCAGAATGACTACCTGTATATCATCTTCCCCATCTACTGCCTCTAGGAGAAAACTTCTACATAGTTACCCCCAATAAATTAATTTTCAACTTTTAATTTGATGGAAATTAAGAGCTGATAAAAGATTAACAAAATAAAACATAAATATCAAAGTGATTTGCAAGATTTGTTGCAGCAACTCTTACTTTGAAATCAGAACTGAAATGTCCTTGAAAAAGACAACTCTAGGACCGAGCCACATTTAAAATGTGTTAAGAAATATTAGTTTTATTTAACCAGTTTTCACAGCTGAATATTTATTCTATAAAAACTTTACAGATTGTACAGTTATATATAGTTCAAACTACTAAGAACAAAGAAGTAGGTCCCACAGATGCAAAAATACTGTACCAATCCAAGGTAAAGGCAGATTTACACACTGTACAGCTCTCCACTGGGAAGGGGAGGTGGGTCAGTTCCAAGTAAAAACTTCAAAACTGTACAAAAATAAGGTTTGATTTCTTTTTCATTCTTCATAATACATTCAATAAGATTGCAAGCACAGACACCCAAGTAATAATAGGTATCTGCAGTCAGGAATCAATAACCACTCCTGAAAGGAATGCAAAATAGGTCTATTTACACAGGGCACTCTTTTACACCATACCGTATATAGTGTATATTTAAAATAATAAAAAAGCATAGACAAAGAACATTAAACATCTAATATAAGGTAGTTGTTTTTTTTTAAAAAGGAGTTTTTTGTTTTTTACGTAATAGTGTGCCAAAAGAATTTTAACTTATTAAATAATATATTCTAAGTGAACCTAAAATTTATGAACATAAAATGCATTTTTGGTGTAATACATCAATTAAACCAGCAAATAGGAAAAAAAGAACCAAAAACAAAATCCAAACTGTATATAAAGTAGTATTCTCACCCAGCAACAGAAGCACTTATGTAGTTATTAAAAAAGAAACCCAACAACCAAACAAAACAACAAAAAACCAAACCCCAAAAGCAAGAAAACAAACAAAAAAATCCCAAATTCAGAGACGTTTTTAAAAACCCCACTAAAACTAACTTATAACTTAGGATAGTCATACAGAAGATATTCAGTGATTCACTAATACTGCAAAACAAGCTCTTTTTTATTTTTTCTTTCTTTCCCCTTCCATTTCCCTCCCGCTTCCCCTCATTCCCCTTCCCTAAGAGACAGTGGTTTCTTCATGTTATCTGGGTAAGAATTAAACGTATTCCTGCCCTCTTCCTCCCACCCCTCTATACCTCCCCCCCCAAAAGGACAGAGTGTTTTCTTAGCAATAATCCTGAGCACACTCTCTTTTTGGGGATATATGTGATGTAAGCTTAACAGGGTTTAATTACCCCACATTTTACAATGTTCCATTGCTTGAGGTATTTCAACCTTCTTCTAAGACAAGGCCTTCTATCTTCGTTGACTCCTTGGGCAGTGAAAGTAAGGGCTGGCTAATACCCGTTTCAATGCTGTAATCTAATGAACAAGAAAAGCATTATTCCAGACTTCCCTGCCACACAGAAAATAATGCAACACCATTCACTTTTTAATCCATTCTCTATTTGATACAGTACTAGCCAAAGATAACAAAAACTAGAGCCTTTAAAGAGATGTTTGGTAGTGCACTCTATCTTTTTTCTTTTTTTAGCTTGTGTGCGTGTGTCTACATACACACTCTCACACACATATTACATTTTATATATATATATATAAAAGACATATATATGCACACACATACACTTGTGTGTGTGTGTGTATATCTATATGTAACAATCAGGGAGAAAGGAGTTTTGTTCAGATTTAAGTGATACAGTACTTTTAAACCCCTTGACAATAAAAGGGGAGGGTGTCCACTCCTGTTCCCAAGCTGAGCAAGGGGTTAGTTTATATAGTTTTTTTTAAATGGGCACTTTACGTTTGCCCTGATGTCCCAGAAATACAATTCCAGTGTCAATGGGCATCTCATCAGAACTCATCAATTTTCTTCTGCAGATATTTTAACATTGAGTCCATTCCTTGTGCTGAGCCCCAGATTTTCTTCAAAACTTCACATTCCTTTTCATTTGCTTGTTCCAAGTCCACCTTCATGATGTTGCGTACTAAAGCTTTGGATTCTTCAAGTACCTGGGCCAAACAAACAAACAAAATAAAGGGGTGTTGCGTTAGCGTTACATGTGTACTTACAGGTTGCGTGGATGGATCCTGAAGTTGATTATGAACCTAAGCTTATCATACATTGCTTATCAGCCTACAAGCCTAAGAAACACTTCACAGTTAACAAGTACACAAAAATGTGGAAATGATGAAAATAGTAAAATTGTAACCATGAATATATATATATGATTTTATCCTGATAACTAGAGAAAACTCCAACTTCATTTTGGTGAACTGCTATCCGGAACTGCTCCAATAACCAGGCAGACCTTAACAATCTTGGGCATTCAAAGGAGGCTGAAAAATCTCACTTGCTTTTCCATTTAGAAAGCTATTGATCCATTTCAAAATCCAAATTTTCCAATGCACAGAACAGTTAATCTGTGCTTCATCTCTTCTCATAAGATTAAATATGGGTAGTTTTGGCTATTGTGCAACAGCCAGTAGTGCGACCAAACATAGGGGTTGGACTAGATGACCTTTGAACGTCCCTTCCGATCCATATTATTCTAGGCGTTTTGTAGTAAAATTAAGTTCAACATAATGTCAAAGACTGCATTTACTTTCCTAGTAATCTATGTTATTATAACTCAAGACATTATATTACAACTGAAAGATTTCTGTGCAGTACTTAGGGCAACTGTTTACATGGTTGATTAGAATAAGTTAGGCAACTATGTTAAACACAAGTATATTGTAAAGAGTCCAATGGTGTTTTCAATTTCATAACCAATGTGTACTATGGCATATGGCAAGAGTCGGATACAAACTGAAAAAGCAGTCCTCAAAACCCAGGAAATAAAAAGACAGTGCTATACTAAAATGCTGTACTTATTTCATGAAAATGGTCTTTTTTCAGAAGGATGTAATGATGTAGCCTAGTAATACTTAGATTAATGCTTATTAATCTAATCATAAGCATGTATTGCAAGAAAACAAAGGAAACTTACAACTGAGTTACATGTGACCAGTTCCTTGATTCTAACCATTACTTCTTGTGTGAATGTTCCCGGCCAAAACACTTGAGAGACGAGTCCTTTGGCACAAGCTTCCTGTGCAGTCAACTTCCTTCCACTGAACAACATTTCATTGGCCTGAAGGGATAGAAAGTTACTTCTGGTATGAAATGTAATGAGACAAAACTCATTAAAGGAAAAATGTTCAAAACAAATACGGAAAATGCCTGCACTATTTGAAATAGTTTTATTATAGCTCTTCCAACTTCTAATGAATAAAGACTTGCCTATAGATAGGCAGCTGGTGGTGTTTACTATACTATGGCAGGAGTTACAAAAAAAGCAGAGGTCTGTGATCAAGGGTTAAATGTGAAACTGGCTTTACTCGTTTCCCATTACTGAGCATTCATTAGCTCTAGCTATCTTGCAGCATCGCTCACTTGATTAACTATGTGGTAATAGGTTACAATGCCCGGCAGATCTGTAAAGCAGTAACGAAGACATTGGCTTGCCCTCTGTAATAGTGTTCGTTGCAGCAATGAAATCTGTGCTAAAATCTATCCGTAAATGATAAAGATAACCCAGTTTTGGTAGCAGACCTCCTGGGAACTGCTAGTCTTGGCAGACAAGAACAGGTAACTTTTTGCAACTCAATTTTTTTTTAGTATTGAGTACCCAGTGTGGTTTATTTTCAGCACTGCTCCAAAGCCTGCAGCAGGATTTAATTTATAATGCAACATTTAAAATACCTGGATCATCTTAGAATTTGACCTCCAAACCCCACTGCACTGAGCAGGATGTAGTCCAATTTCTGATCAAATTTATGGAAAATAAACATTCAGTCTAATTAAAAAGAAAAACCCCCAAACCAGTATTTAAAAGCTCTGACCACAGTTGAAAGGTACAGAACATTCTGTGCAACATTCTGTGCAACAAGGTGATCTCTAGTTCTCTAGATTTTTTTTTATATGTAATTATAATACACTTGACTATTTATCAGCTTCTCCATTAAAGCTTCATCCTACAACCATTTACACTTACACTTTAATTCTACCTTTAATGAAGTTTCTTACATAGTTAAACATTTTGTTTGCCGTGGTATCTGCACGGAAACAGCCAGTGAAGATAAAGACAGAGTAACTGCCAACCTCAGAAACCCCAAATAAAAATGAGTACCACTGTTTCTTTATGACTAATTTATATCGAAAATATGCCAAAACCATCACCGGACTCTTGAAATCTGGGCAATGAATTCTGAACCTGACAAGTGCAGCATTTCTGAGGACAAAATTTGGAGGGTTTTTTATGTTTTCTAATACTGGAAATTCTGGCAATTATTACAGCAACTTTCAGTTAAGGATCTCAAAATGATCTAATTGCTGCAGGAACTGTTCCCAGTTTTGCCATTTTCCACATGAAGCAGGTTGGAAACTCGGAGGTCTAGTACTTGCCCCTTTGTAACAAAATACAAAGTCTGGGTTCTACTGGCAGTCGGGTTGCTGACTCCCAGTCCATAAAATTTACCAGCAGCACATTTCTCAGAAGTTAATATGGGAAGTTAGGATTCACATATATCCATTTTAATAAAACAAGCCTTGATCTAAGGATACAACCTACATGCCTGTTTAGTTCTACCTTCTCTGAAAGCAAAGTCAGATTTACAAGGTTTATTAACTATCATGAGTCTCCTTCTAATTTTCCACATTACACGTGAATAACCTGAAACACTAGCTAAAAATCCATGTGTGCTACACACAAGTTTGTCTAAGAACAAGAACTAATTATTTTCCTACGGAGATACGGGGAAAAAAAGTTATTCCAAAATAATTTCAAAAGCTACTCCACATTTATGTCAAAGATCCAAATGTGAAATCAATCCAACTGGAGTTAGGAAAGTCAGAAATTTAAATCAGCTGGTCAGGTCTGCACATTCTTCACATGTATTTTTGGTAACCAGGATAAAAACAAGTGCTAGAAAACCTTCATTTGTTTTCTAGAACTCAGCAGCAACATGAAGCCCCACAAGTGATACTGGGGCAGGTGCCTGTCTTCTACCAGCTGTAACACAGCAGTAGCAGGAAGCCTCACACGAAATGAGTGGTCCTATGGGTTTTCACAGTTGACAGGCTTTGAAGGGAAATGTTTTGCTCTGGCATCCCCGCTTTTGATCTATACACAACATGTGTTGGAGACCCACTGCTAAATAAGTTTTAATCCAATAATCACACCTTGTGTCTGCTGTGAAAAATAATACACTTGGTGGTTACTTTGCAAGCCACATAATACAGCAATAGAAATGATGGTGATAAAAATATTTCATAAATATAAGATTCTCATTAACAACCTTAATTTTCTATTTGGTCTTCTCCTTCCACAGAGGAACTTCACAGGGACATCCTCTGATCTCTCTTTTACAGCAAGTGTTTTGAGGCTCATAGGGGAACTTCTGTGCAAGCCCACAGGCACTAGCTTCTGAGGAGCATCTTGACTCTCTTGCACTATGATCAGGAGGCTCTGATCCCTGTCTGTGATGTGGACTGCAGGCACTCTGGAAATGCATATCCTGACTGACTGATAGAAGAGCATGAGAAACACTGCCAAGTGAGCTGCAGACTGGCAGGGAAACCCAGCGTGGGAAGCTTGAGCACATGGCTCCTGTGCTTTAGATCCAGGACCAGAAAACCAGAGCAAGAACTCCACAGCAGTCGCACAATAACAGATCTCCCCAAACAGGCACCACCTTAATCTCTGCAATAGATTATTTTCAAAAGCTAAGTTTAAGAATCCTTCTAAAATCCTTGGTATTCTCAGTACAGCATCAGTTTTGAATCCTAAGGTCTGGGCTTCAGTTATCCTGTAATAACAGCCTCTGTTGAACATGTTCTGTGGAAAAACCCCTCCACAACAGAGCTGTTCACCAGCCACAACTGACCCTGCAGAGAGCTGAGTATAGTACAGTGGCCACTCACCCTGTCCCCTTCTGCACTAACTACGGAATTGTTGCTACTGGAAGCTTTCGGTTTAAATCCTTGTATTTAAAAATGAGAGCATTCACAAACACATATGAAAGCGTATACTAGGGAAGAGCTTCTTGTGTTTCTTGTACATCTTCTAAAGAAACAAAAAGCTACAACCACAAGTCTCTAAAGGACAGGGATGGATGGAATGTATGGATGAATGGATGGATGGCCAAATAAAAAGGGAAAGGAACAATCAGTTGTTTGAAACTTGCTAAGATATTAAAGCTACTCTTATAACTGTTAATCTATTCCAGTTACCTTTTCTCTTCTAATAACTAAATCCAGACATCATACAGTTAGTTAGTCATTAGATCAAGTGCATTAGAAACCGATGCTTTTAATGTATCAAAATCTCCATTTTAAATCAGTAAATACCTACTGAGAAAAATTTGCTTTTATAATAGTAATTTCGGAAAACCAGGTGTAGCTACAAGCTCGTTTCATACTGTTACTGTGCAATTTCAAACTGGGATGGGGCATAGGTCAAAGTTTTCAAAGAACACGGCATAAAAAAAAAGTAAGTAACATGAAAAGAATGTAGGTAAGAGATTTTTAAATAGCTTTTTGTTAATTTGATTCTCACATCCGATTGGAAAGCAAGAAAAGGGATATTAAGAAGCACGTGGCTTATGTTTTCAGCAGCAGTGCAAAACTTTTCCATTTTTCAATCCAGCAATACTGGAAATCGAGTCCAAAGACTAAAACAAAATAAACCGTAAATAACCCTCCGCAAAGGTGATTTGGGCTGAGTATTTCTTCCATAATGCACTAGTGTGAAACATCAGCGGAGATGCGCAAAGTGAGCAAGTTCAACACGACTTCTTGAGAACGAGTGCACAAAAGCAGAATTACTTATTTTGCAAATCAGCAGGAGACTGCTGAGAGCTGGTGCCATAGCGCTCTGCTGTGTAATGACACTGAGTGCAGAGCAGCCCATTCTCTGCTACGCTTCGATGCTGTGCTGAATGCAAGATATTGGTGGCTGGTCCTTACAAGGCAACAGCAAGGAAGGTGTGTCCTGGCATGCAGGATATAACCCTTCTGCCACTGCCAAAGGTGCCCATGACATAGGATTAGGTCCCTGCTTTTGGTTCTGTGCATGCAGGTGAAGACTAGGTTGCAACAGCATGGAGCAGAGAAGCTGTAAGTACTGGATTCTCATGAAATGTTTTCATGAGAGAAAAAAACGGCAACTCAGCAAAGGTCAAAAAGTCTTGAAATCACTCTGGATAAGTCATCACAACTGCATTGCCCCTACTCTGCAAGCTACTTACAGAAGCCAGGCCCATTATCCGAGGGAATGTAAGGGATGAACATCCATCCGGACCTTGTCCAAAAGTAGTGTATGGTGTCTGAAACCAAGCCTTCTCGTTAGCCCAAACCACATCACACAGAGGCAATATAGATGCTCCAAGTCCAATGGCTGGGCCATTTACTGCTACAATGATAGGCTTCTTAAACTGAATAAAAGTATTCACAAAATTCCTGAAGAGAAACAGAAACATGTACTCACTATGTATTTATAGAGAGTAAAATATAGCAGCCCTTGAAAACTTAGTAAGAATTCATGTCCACAGTAACATTACTTTCAAAACCAACCTGATAACCTTCCATGATGAGGTGGTTAGCTTGGATGAGGAGAGTGCAGTGGGTATTGTCTACCTAGGTTTCAGAGCGAGGCAGTCAGCACTGTCTCCCACAAGACTCTCCCAGTCAAGCTGTTGATGTATGAGCTGGATGAGCAGACAGTGTGGAGGACTAAAAATGTCTGAATGGCTGGCCCAGAGGGTGGTGAACAGCGACACCAAGACTAGTTGGAGGCCAGTAATTAGCGTCGTAATGGCTGGTTTTGCATTTCAGTGAAACAGAACACTTCTACTATATTGCATCCATCACTACAGGTTATCATGCTCAACTCACCCTAGCGAGCTGAAGTAGATGAATGCTGAAAAACTGCTGGAACAATCTTATACAATCCATCACACAAACACTCCCAATTCAGAGACTTGAGATAATTTTAATCACGTTTGAATATTCCAGAGATGACCATCTTAGCATATATATGAAAAATACCATTCCTGTATTTGAAGGGGGGGTTTAAGTTCCATTTTTCCATTTTCTTAACAACAAGTAATAGGTGACAAATCAGGATTCTGGATGGAACCGAATTAGAACTAGTGGCAGAAGCTCCGTGTTAAAAGCTTCTGTCCTCTGGCTGCATCTGAAGTCCCTGCATGAGCAACTTTTACTTGGAATGACTGAAATATTTCATCTGGGGGAGAAAAAAAAAAGGCAACAAAAAAAACACCCAAAACCCAACCCAACCAGCCAGAAACAACAAGCCGCACCTATTATCATCTCTATGAGCCAAATGCGCCTCCAATGAAACAGAAGGCCTTCTTTAGGGACATGAATATTGATAATGACAACAGAATATTGGTCTCTGAAGGAATACAGATGCTCTGGAAACATACCAGAGCTAATCTAAGAGCCCAGGCCCTCAAAGCCAGTGTTTAAATGATTAACTAAACTACTTGTTTGTACCATTTAAACATGTCCCTAAGATCCATGCTTTTTTCCATATATATTCTTCTAGTTTGTAGCAGTTCAGTTAATTTTCTTTAAATATTAGGTTTGGTACCTAGTGTTGGGATGATGGTCACTAGTTTTAGTCTACTCCTCTAAAATATCCACCATTCCACTGCTCTGAATGTACTATACCAAGTTACACAGTCAATGCATATCTGGTATTTGCATGTGTTAAATTTGTTTTCTTGAAGCCTTATAGCTGTTTAAATCTTTTAAAATTGGTTTCAACTGGAGGAGTATTACCATACTAACAGTTTTCATAGGTAAATTTTAATAGTAAAAATAGCAATGCATTAAATGGCAACCCAAATAAGAAGGGACAGGGAATATAAAGAAGTGCAGCACAATATAGCACATAACAGGGGAGTGTCTGGGATCTTGTTGAACTAGAGGCTTTTGAAATAAAGATAAGCCCCACTACATGAAGAATACCGACTCAGACGACTGAAGATAAACTTACATACCTAATAGCTTCTGCCATCTTAGTGCTTTCCTTTTTTCTATCATCCGTTAAACGTCGTATAAAATAAATAAAATCAAGACCACAGCAGAAAATGCTACCAACTGCACTGAACAGAACGAGTTTACTGTCATCTGCAGCTGCTGTGTTCAGTGCACTCTGGACTTCCTTCATTACCTGAAAATCAAAAATTCATTAGAAACTTTTTATTCCGTTATTAAAAAGTAGCACATTGTTCTCCTCCCCTCCTCCCTCTGAGAGCTTTAATTTCTCCTTAGAAATTCAACCTTCTCACTCAACCAGCAGATTAGAAAAGTTCACTTTTTTCATTACCCAAACATAAGAACATTAAATAAATAAATAAATAAATGGTATGAGAAGCTTTGCATTTCAAAAGTGTAATTAGACAAAGATAATGGAATCATTAAGAACAGATCCATGAAATGCTATCTGCAAACTAAAGCTCTCATTCAGCATTTCCGTAATTTGGACAGCAGGTGGCACATGCAACCAGTTCAGAAAAAAACAGAACCTTAAATCAGGTTAAAGCTTGCTTCAGGGCGCACTTCATAAATCACCACGTCGTACAAAAGACAGTACATCTCCATGTTCAGATAACACAGTTCTTACACAAACAACTGATTTTAAGTGTAATTCAGTTCAATTTAACATCTTGCAAGCCACAATGTGAACCTTGTTTTGTGTACGTTTGTGCCCGAATAACAGGGATAAATGAGGCAAGGACCTGGAACTCCCCCAGCACCCTATCCCCCAAAATCTGAATTGTTCTGACCTCTGGATTTAGTGAATTATTTTCAGATGATTTTGTCGATAGCAAAATATGCGTGAATCCATCTTGTTTCCTGACAACAATGTCTCTGTACCGGTACGCGCTCTCCGTCTGCCTCACGCTGAAACGTAGCCTTTTGTCAAAGGGTTGATCTCTCCTGTCATCAATAAACCTTCGTTTGCTGGCTGTGACTCCTGTCACAGATGTCTGTATGTTGGTTGTACCATTGGCTGCTAATGCTTCCATAAAGGTGGATGTACCTGGAAACAGGTTAAATAATAACATTCTAATAATTACATTATACTGGGTCAACAATTGCAAAATCCCTATTAGCACGAAAACAGGCTAGTGATATTAAGAACACACAGTAAAGATGAAACTCAGTCCCCTGGAACTGAAATGTTACAGAAATAGACTCCATGCACAGAGCAAAATTAAAGTGACAAAGGGATCCAACAAATTTATTTTACAGTTGTAAGAAAATACATCTTAAACAAGCCAAATACACCAATCATCATATACTTATTTTTAGAAGGACGGAAAGGTTTATTTAACATTCCTAATACCAATGTACTTCAGTAGGTTGATGCTCTGCTTTCTCCCTTTCCGACATCTTTAACTCCTTTAGCAGCACCAAGACTGCAAAGAGAAAGCAGAAGCCTTTTGTTTCAAATGCCACGAGAAGTTAATAGATGGAAGAAAGTGACACAAAAAGCCAAATAAAGAACTTGACTGACAAGATCATATAAAGCATAATACTCTAAAGGAAAATGGAAATGAAGAAATACTGACTACCCTTCTTTGAGAGGGAAACAAGACCCATACAGTAATTGATATTTAATGGATTCATAGACAATGAGATATTTCTCAAGTCTAAACAATTTTTGCTATTAGAATTGGCAAATAGAGCAGTATGGCTTTCTGGTCTAGTTCCCAGTTACTTAAATAGGCAGAATTTGAGGGCATGCAAGTAAACAGCCCATTCCTCATGACACAGAAGGGACAGGTTTTTCTGTATTCCACATTAGAAACATAATACCAAATAATTGGCACTTGTAAGAGAGAATAGGAGAACACCTTAGATGCATAACCCATCTGTATGTTAAAGTCTTCATGTAAAGTCTCCATGCAATCTGTCAGATTAAAGTAATGGAAGTATGCACTGGGGGAGGGGGCAGTAGAGTTAAAATGCTGGAAAAATGTCTTGCAGGATAGGAAAGTTTTGAAAGCTTTTTCCTGAAAACTGAGGTCTGAGTCTGTTAAAACCTACTGGAATCCCGCAGCCCTTGTCTCACAAACAGGTATTTCAGCACATCAGGCATATGAGGTCTTAAAAAGTACAGTTAAACCAGAAATTGTTAATGAAATGCCATTGACGGATCTTGCTTAATTCAGTATTATTTTTGTGAAGAAGCTGCATTTCTAACGTTCTAATAACATGCCGTGCCGTGAGTTTTAACTAAAAGACTTCAAATGCATGTCCAGTGTAGACATCAACCAGGCTGACCTAAATAACTGGAATATCCTATATCTCCACACTCCAATTGTATTCAAATGCTGCTTACTTAGATCCACATGAAGTACGAGAAATATATTAAGAGAAAAACTAACTTAAACCCTAGAACACTACATGATTTTCCTGTTATTTCAGGAACTGCCCGCAGATATAAATGAAGTCTTTCTATCAAATATTTTAAAATAAATGAATCTTTGGTTACAAATCTGTTATGATTAATTAAGCAAGTTGTCTGTCAAAGGAGCTATACAATAACAAGGTTTTATTTTGCTTCTTAGGGTCTTTATTGGTGAATTAGGGATTTAATCCTTAGCATTTGTGAAGAGAACTCAAGGTTTGTCAATTGTTTAAAGTGAAGAGCAAGAAATTTAATTCTGTTTGTGATCAGAGACAGAGGTAAACAAAATGAAAAGTAAAGTTAATGTTAAATAACAATCACAGAATTTTCATATTTATTCCTAAATTTTCACCTCTTATCAAATTTTTTCATTGCGGCAGAATAAATCAAAATTTGATGCAGACCAAATAAGCAGCTGATGAGGGATGTCTCTGATACTTTGGCCTTCTAAATCACCTTACATTGATTACATTCTTTTAAAAGAATTCAGAATTTGCAGGAACAGCACCATTGTATTTCACTAGGAACACAAGACTTAAGTAGAAAAATGGCTGCAATGGTTTGCTTTGCCATAGAAAAGGTAAATTAAAACAGCTGAAAACACCTCTCATTTCTAAACCAGATCCAAGATTTTATGGCTTCTGTCATTGTGAAAAAAGCAGAGAACCAGGAGAGCACAATAGACTAGACTAAGCCAAAAAAAACCCCAAGAGTCAGTAAACTTGTATAAGAGCTATGAGTAGGTCTTTTCCCACGACTCATACTTCCAGAAACATACTCAAATACCAGAAAATCACTTCTGAGATGTAAGCGGCAAAGATTATACATTTTGGGAGACAGAACTTTTGGCAAAGAGACCAAGACGTAAACACCCCACACCACTTTTCATGCTTATTGAATTGGCAAAGAGGCCTTCCGATTTTTTGTATAAATTCTGCCTGCACTTGTCAATAGTTGCAGTTTCAAACCACAAACAAGGGACAGCTGCAGTTCAGTGGAAGAAGTCTCCTACGTCCAATCTGGTAAACGCACTTTTAGGCTCCTTAAGACTGGAAGATTTAACTTTACTGCCATAGATTCCCCCACATGAAACTTTTGCAGTGAGGTTACTTATTTTCAGGTTAATTGCAACTGTATTTTATAATGTTAAAATATAGATTTCGTAACAAACCAAAAGCAGCTCTGCATTTTAATACCTCAATAAAGATAGCGTAACAAAGACAAACAAAACACCACAGCACTCCTCTTTTAAACTGAGCCTTCCAAAACAATAAGGGCTTGGAAAAAAGGCAGTTTAACCTGGATATTGTAAACTAATGCAGAACTATGTTGTTTAAGAGGTAAACAAACTGCTCATATAGTTACAAAAAACCCTTCCAATGCCAACTATTAACGTAATGTGATCTTCTCAAAGCTGAAACCATACTCCTCCTGCACAAAGCTTCACCATACAGATGCAAAATGAAATTAAGAGGACTACTTGGTTTTGCAGCTGCTGATCAAAACCTGGTAACAGTCACATTTTCATGCAGCTGCTCTCCTGAGGAAGAGCAAAAAAAAACATGAACCCAAAGATAAAAAAGGAACTGGTCTTGCTCAAAGACACAAAACACAGAACAGCAAAAGTGTCTTCATTCCCCCTCCACTGGCAGAAAACAGGAAAAAAAAAAGGCACCTCTCGAAAACACGAGCAGGGTAACGATGAAAACGCACAACGCCAGACATCCAGATAAACAGAGTTAAAACCAACCCAAGTAATGTGCAACTTCACAACAATCCAAAAGTCAAAATCCCACGCTCCTCTCTAAGCTATTCATGCCTCCCAGTTACCACCTCCTGAATTTCTGAGAGGTTCAGTTTAGCTTACATAGCAAGCCTTGAATACAGACACTTCCCTCCCTCCAACAATACTGGGACACATCCAAGCAGGTGCTCCAAAACCAGCTAAGCCTCTTTAGCATGCTTATTTTCAAGTACACCCGGACGAGTGCTGGTACTCTCCATTCAAAGGTTTGTCTGACAGAGTAGGCTGTTTCTGAAAGGATTAGCACAGATGTCTAAGGAACAAGTGCAAGAAGATGGGAGGTGTGAACGTGCTGCCTGAGTATTTCCCCCAACTCCAGCCACCAGGAATTTAGCAGTTCTTAAAATCTGCATGTCCACAACCACTGGCTGCACCCAAGCCCACATAATTAAATCCTTATTCCCACTGGGATTGTCCAATTTACTTCTGAAACCACTATGGTTTTGTCTTCTGAAGTATCTTTTGGCAGTAAGTTCTACAACATATATCTTCACTTTATCCCTTTCATCACATCCCTTCTCCAGGTTCATTAGTCCCAATCTTGCTTACCCTGTCTTCTTCTGGAAGCAGACCTAGGCTGTCATTCTCCTCCACGCCTCCCCTTTTCTACTAAATCTTGGAACAGGGTCCAAAATGTCACACAATATTCAAGATGGGGATTTATAACGTGGTATATTCAAACCTTTTGCCCTCTACTCCTTTTCCATAATAATTTCTAACTATTTATTTTAAACTAGCACCGGGCAGGCGTTTGCAGAAAGCTGCCCAAACCAAACCCATTGTCCTTTTCCTGAGCAGTAACATGGATTCAGGAAACAGTCATTGTCCAGGCACGGGTTTTTATTTTGTTATGGGCATAGTTTTGCCTGGAAGTCTGCTTTGTCCCTCCCCATCGCTTGGCATTCATCTGAGCTGAAAGCAGTCTCTTGTTTTAAATCACAAAACCACGTGGTGTTTTCAGTTAAGTCTGCGGTGCCCACCAGGACCTTCAGGGACCCCCATGCCTTCACGCGCCACCCACATCCTCCCCTACGCTAGGTGACAAAACGGTTAATAACTGTCCTACCCGAATAAGCAAGTGAGAAACAGCAGCAACAACAATTTCTTACAGTGTTAACTGCAAAAATAACACTGTAACTGTAACTGGTTATGACTCAAGTAACGGAGAGGGGAAAACGTGACGTGCAGAACTGATTGGGGAAAACCGGTAAAATTAAACAAACAAAAGGTGCTGGAAGTTGGCTGTATTTTTTCCAGAGTCCTTCCTATACTCCACTGCTTTACAGTCCCCATATACATAAGCCTCAAGAATCCCCATTAGTTGTCCAGGGCAGGTTGCCTCATGTGCCCCTTTTTTGCCTGTGAACGGCAGTTTCCTACATGTTCATATGTACGAGCAAACTCTAACTATAAACATCATTAAGCTGTTCCAGTGTTAACTCTGCAGGACATCAAATTTCTCGCACAATGAGATGCCAACCCTGGACAGTGCAAACGCAATATGTAACACCTTCCAGTAATTTTTCCACCTCTGCTTCAGCAATTACACAGAAAGTATTTCTCACAGTTGTAGTGTATTGGCACAGATAATAGAAATCCAAGATGAGAGTTCTAAAAAAAACTATGTATGCGCCCATTTTTTGTCTCAGTACATGTATTTATAGCATAAATAGCACTTACATTTTGGAATCAAACAAAAGTTCCAGCATTCTTTGAAATATCATTATAAATATTTGCGAGGAAAAAAAAAAAATCTTAATTTCTTGTACATTTCACCTCAAATTCCTGTTTTGCCATGTGTTTCTGAAAGAGTGTTCAGAAGGTATATGTCATTTACGAAAGAAAGGTACATTTTAGTTAAATCCTTCCAGAATATGGTGCTGTATTGATGCAACACAGAAAATCACAGTGTGATCCATAATTAGCTGCACGTACCCTAGTGTTAGCACAGGCATCCCCAAAGGTGTCAGGGCGGAGAGGGGTGGGGGGAAAGGGCAACACTTCTTCAAACTATGGGCTGCTGATCACAGTCATACCCTGCTGCTGGTGCTGAAACCTCCTCCAGACTCTTACAGTTGGGAGGGTGTGTGCGCTGTAACTTTATCGTTTCTAACAAAGCTTCAACCACTTCTTGATTCTGTTTCAAGGAAATAGTTACACAAGCAACAATCAGATGTTCTTCGGCTGGTTTTGCAAACATGTCACCTTTCCATATTGAAAAACATGTAGGTTTTAAGCACAGATTAAGTGGCAAATTACTGCAGTAGTACTTGGTGGGACGTCAACTCCGCAGTAAACAGTCCTGCAGCAGCCAGCAGGCTTGATTGTCAATGTGTATCTTCAGTTCCCCAAAACCCCCCACCTTTGCTCATGCCCTGTAATGTCTACTCTTTACCATATATTTTGTATAGCTGTTAATTTTGAATGTCACTTTGAAACATTGCTCCCATAAAAATCTACAGTTCTTACAGGACACTGTTGCCAACAAAATTAACACAAGGAAACACACACACACACACACACACACACACACACACCCCTTAGTAATGATTCTCTACTCAATTAAAAGTCTATCCTACACCAGTTTTCACCTTTGCTGCCATGTCACATTTAGAGTAGTATGGTCTACAGTAGCCATTTTTTCCCCTTTTGTGGCTAGCTTTCTCTGTTTCTTTGATTACTTCAAAGTAGCATCGAGATAAATTAGGATTGTTCTCTTCCCCCTTTCCGCTGCAGATTTAGACTCAACTGGAAGCAATTTTTCTCCCATTGACTCAGGATGCTACTGGCTGACAATAGAAAACAGTGCACATAATTCTCACTATTTTAGCTGTTGCTCTAGGTGGCTGCAAGGAAAAAAATATATGTAAAGATTCTTAAGAGCCTCTGTTATTACTCCAGTCCAGAAATCCCAGCCATATTTCACAGTATGCACCAATGTATTTGATGGGGGAAGCAAAGAGTTGTATTTCTTTTTCTCACAAATGAGTACAAATAAGAAAAAAATTCCCCAGGTTACAGACACCTTTTGAAGATCTTTTAATGCCAGAAACATTTCATAAGGAAGAACCCTCTTATCTTGACACTCTTGGAGCTGCAAATTATGATACCATGGCATTCATTCGAAATGCTCCCAAATTTGAGAGTTAAGTAAGGACATCTCTCGGGACTCATCTACAGAGGAAAGATATCACAAAACAGGCTAAGGCTTACACTTGAAATATACCCAGCTATTTCACACTAACTCCTAAGGTGAACACATTCTATATTAAGAATACTTCATCGCAATTTAATCCAATCCAATCCCCAAAGTGATTTAAAAAATTGCTTTCTTCCTATGGAATAAGAGTGCCCTAATGTAAGGCTAACCTAGAACAGATACTGCCAAAAGACATCCCAGGCAGCTTGCTGTGTGGACACAAACATACACATGCCACGTATACATGACAAAATTCTTGTAATGACATCAAAACTTTCTGAAACATTTTACCTAAATTATCAGTGAGATTTATATAGATGGGTATAGCACCACTGTGTTGGCAGAATACTTTCATTTACTTCTTTTAAAAACATGTCGACAGTCATATTTCATTCTTATCACATACATAAGGCTTTCACTACCAGAGTTTGCAAGAGCTCCATTCAGAACTGCCCTCCAACATTTGGCATTTCAATGCAAAAAAGCTGCAGACAATGGAGGTTTGAGGGCTTTCTGAGGTTCAGGACACTGATGTGCAGGTATTAAACTTAACAAGAGATCCCAGCCCTTGAGTGCTCAGAGTACCTGGAGTGACAGTCCCTGCTGGGAGGAAGCACCTCTGGTTTTACTTGTCTACCTCAAGGAAGTACATGTGTCTTTCCAGCTACTGTCTAATGTCTACTATTAACAGTAAATGTCTCAATTTCCTGTGCGATTTTCACCAACAGGTTTATTAAGAGGTAGCAACAGGTTGCTAGCTTGCAGCGGACAGGCCATCTTCCAGTACCCATGTGTGCACAGCTGTGTGCCTTAACACCCTATACTCGGGTAACCTGCAATACACAATGTTCTGGCTGCTACTAATATGGGGCGATCTATTCTGCAGCAGCACCCTCTAAGAGAAACCACTGACCTTGACAGAAATAACTGACTGGGGTTGGAAGGGGAAGCCTGAAGGAGGAGTCTCTCGAGTCTTCACTTGAGGCCTTTTGAGTACCTCTTAGAAAACTAAATATTGCAGTGATGGGTGTTTAGTCTTGAGCTTTGCACTAAGGCAAGGGGGCTACTACGTTCTGGAGCACTTCTGCTGCCTCAAGGCTTGTGGAGCAAAAATCAAGAACTGGGCATTGATACCAGGGGGACGAAACATGGGTGAAAAGAGGATGAGAGGTCTTAGGGAAGTATAAACACAGCTCTAGAGTCCTTTGAGGAATGGCACATTCAGAAATGCCTGTGCCAGGCAGGTTCTTACTTTTGATTCAGAGGTACTCAACAGAAACTAGTCTCCACTGGAGAGTCCAGGATTCGAGCCAAGATGATTTCTGAAAGACCCTGCCTTTAGGCAAAGCACACAACTGTTGTTTAAACCACATCTAAAGAGGCATTTGCAAACTGTTCTAGAGGCAACCTCCTCACCCGTTTTCCCAATATTCTGGGAAAATAAGCCCACATTAAGAGCAGGATGATGAAAGGTCTCTTTGGGTATCCTATGCAACGGGTGCTGAATAGCTAGGTGTTCTGAACTCAAGAAGTAATTCAGAGCAGTGTAACACCTAGCCAAATCTGTACTTTCATATTGCTGCAGAGGAACAAATCCCAAATACAATCCACAGGTAACAGCTGAAATGGAGTTCAATGGAAAGGAGTCAGCAAATAAAACCTGTGCTCTCAAGCTGAACCTGATCTTTCCTGGTTTTGGCAATACTAGCTAGGATCAACAAGTATGTGAGGATACGCCCAAACTGAAGCAGTCATGGAGAATGTCCAGAATTCTTTATTCTTCCTGTATTATACAACAATAATTAAAACAAACAAACAAACAAAAAAACCATCAGAGGAAGTCCTGAAGTCAACAGGAGACTAATGAGAATAAAAGACTTGGACCAGATGGGTTGCATGAGGAAAACTTTTATAACGTATCCTCCCTTGATTAGGCTTTGTGCCATATCACTGCAGGCAACTACTAGAAAATGCAGGAGGCATTTGTCTTCACAACATCTTTCCCCACAGCTTGACCTCAGCACAAGTGGTATGGTTCTCCACATTTTGGGATTTGCAGAGACAGTGAAGATCTTGGACATGGCCATAAGTCTTGGGAAAACACTCATCACAAGAACACCTTTTCATCAAATTTTGAAATCAAGAATACAGTGGCAAACAAGAAACCATATAAAACTGTGTCCAGGGTAAATCACTTGACGATAATCACAGCCAAAAGCAGGGTACAGAGAAGGCAATGCTTCAGTCTTGGAAAGCAACTGGGAGAAACTGGAGGCAGTGAGCTGCCCTAACACAGCAGGATGGATCACAGACATCATGGGTAGCGTTTGAGTGAGTATTCTTCATATTGCAGAGGAAAGAAATCAGCTTCTCTTTAAGACCTTAGTCTTTCTACTTCATTGACTATTGTCATATTTATGACTAGTCTATCAAAGAGAAAAAATCTCACAGACAAAACCCCTAAACTGATAACTTCATAAACCACTAATTAAGTAGTTAACACTTGCTGCCATACATAGAGAGTGGTGCAGAGCTGCAAGTGTCTTCCCTCAGGCAACAGAACAAGTCAGTATAAAAGTCAGGATTATTAGTTACAGGTGGTCCCAATCCCCAAAAGCTACTTTTCCCTGTAAAAATTTGCTTTTATAAAGAAGTCGTATATGTCTAGATTTAAGTACAAGTAGCAATATTGATACTACTGCAGAAGAGAGAGATAAGGAAGCAACAGAATAAGCACTATGATATTTAAGTGGGACATACTGTTTCAGCAGCACCAATATATTAATAAGAAACCACACCCTCAAAGAGATTATGAAGACCAATACTAGAAGGCAGCAATTTTGAAGGGGACAAAATAATCAATGCATTAGGAAATAACAGATGTGATAGGGGAAAAAAAAAAATAAAACCAACCAAACCAAACAACCCCCCCAGGAAAACCAATGTGGTTTAAGGCAAATTTCAGAAGAAGTTTAAAAAAGCCAAACCAGTTAAGATCTATTTCAGAAAACAGGACTTAGCACTATCAACTGTGCCAAAACCAAGGGAGGCTTACTTAGGTACCATAATGCCTGCTACTACACAAAGCCAAGAACAAAGTATATCATATCTGATGCTTTAAATCAAAGTATGCCGTGGCCTCAGAGATATTTTCATAGTTTGTGTAGCTGGCAATAGGAAAGGAAGACTTATTTGTGTATTTGGAGATGGAGGTAGGAGCACATCTTTTCATGGGAGTTGTCCTGGTGTGATCATAGCTCAAGAGTCAATTTGTATATTTTTTAAAATGCTATCGATGCAAGGGCATGGAAGGGCTTGGGCCCAAAACCTGGTAATTTGAGACAGCAGGGGAAAGAAAAGGGGAAAAATAAAATAAATAATAGTAAAAAAAAAAAACAACTCCATCTGAATTCTGGCCTTGGTAATTGTTGCAACTCCAATTACTGTAATTCCAAAGCCCAGCACGGGAGCCTCAGATATTCAGCATGAAGTTCATAAAGCTGTGCTCAGACTTACATTTAGTGGTTCATGGGTGACAGGCTCTGAACATCTTTAGATACAATAAGCACCTAAAATGCTGAATCTTGCCTTAGGAAAAAATCCATTAACAACACATAGAGAAACCAAAAAATAACAGAGGAAGTCGCTACATAAAAGACAGGAGAACTACTACTGAGTAAAGCAAAGGTCGTGTACATAAAAATAATGGGACTAGTACATAACTAGCCACAATTGAGAGCTTGATTCATTTAAAACATGTCATAGATGAAACAAAATGACAGACAACTTACACAACCGGTTGTTTCCTAAAACCTGCCAGGGACCCACCTTTTCCAGACAGATTCCAACACTAAACCAAGAATACAGAAAACAGAAGCAGTTGAGTATCAGCAAATGGAATTGAAATTTAATTTCTACCAAGATGAATGCTGTGCAATTTTAGATAAATGTGTTATGTAAAAAGATATTGCATTAAATACTTTGTAGACAAATAGCAAGATAGCCCAGTCACAAGGAGAGGGTGTATAAATGGAACTAAACTTAAACAGTAATTGAATTAATTTCTTCAGGAGTGAGATGTAGCTTCAATTAACTCCACATGGTTAAACAGGTCAATAGGAACTGAGGGGGAAACGAGAATATGCTATACTTACAAGAAAATAGGAAGTAAAGAACACTGGGAAGAATACAGGGAGATGCTAAAACAGATAAAGAACGGGTGTTAGAAATGCAAAAGCAAAACTCTAAAGTTCTCATAGTTACAGATGCTAAACAAATAATTTTTCCAGTGATTTAAAAAAAAAAAAAAAAAAAAAAAAGAATTTGACCAAAAATAAGAGTGAAATGTAGTGTTAAGTAACAAAGTCAGTTAAAATATTAGTGGGGAAACCAGCATGCCATAAGAAACCAGAAAAGATTTATAATGAGTATGGATATATTGTACTTATAACAAATGACAGACTACAAGGCTTGAACATAGTAAGATTGCTGAGTGACAGTAAAAAAAGAGAAACAGACAAATGTGATGTTCTATATGGGAAATGCATCAGAGTAAGTGAAATACCTCCGAGACTTGCTTGCTTAAAAGATCAGAAAATTTGGAAGTTACCTTGAGTAATAAAATTTGTATTCATTTCAGAGAGAGTTGGGAAAAAAAACCTAAAAACAAGACCCAAAACCCACGAAATCCTAAAACAAAAAAGGGGGGCAACAAATGAAAAGCCTTTAACCTTTGCAGTATATCTCTGTTCATAAACAAGACTGCTCTCAAAGTCATGTTTCAAGTGTCATTCCATTTAAAACCTACTGGAGAGTCAAAGCAGTACTCAGGAAAGCCATGCTGGCTACTACAAAGAAATGTCATTTTCTTATAAGGAAGATTATATGGTTATAATATAAATGTATGTGCCATATTTTTACCAATATTTTGCAGTTTCATACATCAAAAAACAAGCAACAGAAAGAAGCCTCCCCATCGCATATACTCACATCTAATGTAAATGTCAGGCTTTGAAAATATCTCAACACAGGAGCAATCCTATTTTGCTCAGCAAAGTTGTATATATAAAATGTAGTGATATAAAGTTGGAAATCCATTAAAAAGTTATCTATTGAAAATTAATTTTACTTTATAAAAGTGCTAAAACATAAAAGTTCTTCTTGATGTCAAAAAGTGGGAGTCAGTAACAACAAAGATTTCAGGGTTATTGCACAATAACAGTAACATTCTCTGTTGTTGGGAGTTTGATATACAAAGCTGTAATAAACTCTGTATCTCCATTTGATCTCAGAATACGTTGCCATATGGTCAATAGTTAAGTGAAACAATGATATTGCTTATAGCTTTCTAGTCTGTTATTTATCTATATGTCAGCATATTGGTGATTTACAAACCCAAACACCTTGCCCATTTTTAGTTACTATGGTAGGTTACTTTTACCAGTGTAGCAACATCACAGAAAATGTCACACTATCAGATATTCCCCCCACAGCTCAATTAAAATACTATTGATATCTCAATGGAATTTATCTTCAAGCTGTTCTTTTGAATCATTCCAATTAAGAAAAATGCTACAGTGGGATCCTCCTTTTCATTAGTTTGTAAACAATTACGTGCTTACAAAATTTCTAAAAGAAGGATTGTGGGGTTTGTTTAAAAGACAAAAAGTTATTATTTCCTCCCCCCTTTCTTTCAAACCAATAAAAGACTAGGAGAAAGCAGCAGCACTTTCATATGCTGGCTCAGATCACACCAACACTTCAAACATGTTAACCAAGTTCACCCCTGCTACAAGAAGGAAGAAGTCTGCCGCATGTTTGTCCTTGTGCTCGACTGTCTTTGCCAGCAGACTGGCACTCCATTTAGCTGGCAAGTTCAGGAAAATCAGTCAAGGGCCTTCTTCCATGAGCTTCTCCATACCCCTGTGATCCGGGCAGGCAGCACATAGTGAATTACTTATCATTACTTAAATACCCATGTAGTTTACATAACATGAAAATGAAGATTTTTTTTTCCCCTTTGCTGCTCTATTTCTTCCCTGTATAGTCTGCCAGACCAGAAACAAGTATGCATCACAGGTATTTCTGTCTAACCCAGAAACAAGGCAGCTGGGTTTCTTAATACCTTCTCTCCCTCCACCGACAGATTTGCAGAACAATTCCACCAGAGCTTCCAAGGTTAAACCAAATTCCAGTTTAAAACTATTTACCATCACCACTGGTTTTACCCCCTTTGGTTTTCCCAGTTTTAAGAAAACTGGAACCCTTACCTAAATTTCCAAAAACCATTAGATATAGGTCAACTGCAGCAGAATAGCCAGGCAAAAGTATTAGTGTTTTCCTATTCCGGGCTCACTATTTGGACAGAAATATCAACTTATGACTAAGTAGCAAGAAATGAATAATAAACTGACATAAACAAATGAAGACATGCCAAAGAAACCACAAGACCTGACAAAATTAATTTAACAGGAGGAACAAGCCAGACATTTTTGCAGGGTGCATTCAGTTAGCTTTCAGATTGATCAGTTCCCGAGTGCTCCTGCTGACCAAGCAGGAAGCAAGAATGTGGGGAAGGGGTGGTGGGAAGAGGGCAGGATAACTGAGAGTAATGGGAAAAGCATGTCTAAAGTGAACAGCAACACGTTTCCAGTTTACATAATACACTGACTAGCACGTAAGAATTATAGAAAAAAGCAGGTATTTCCTCATGTAAAGCATTTAAGGTATGAGACTGAGTCCCAGTATTACAAAATGATTTATCTGCACAGGAAAGTGGAAGAACTGAAATCATCAGAGAACAAGTATCACTGTAGTGATACCATACTCTTTCATGCTCTACACTCTAAAGCATTTTTAAAAAAAACCACCTGATGTGAATCTACCTCCTAATATTTCAATAACATGGCTACATTAACATTGAAATTATGAACTACTTTTGCAAGCACAAGGCAACTTCCAGTTCAGAACAGGTTTGTGTGAACTAGTTTATTTGTACTTCAGAAAACATCATGTGATGTAAAGTCTTTAAACTTTCCCAATTAGAAAACTCATGAGAAAAACTACTTCAGGTATCTGCAAGGGAAATACAGCACATTTCATTGCTGGCATCAATTTGTAGTTTATCAAGGCTTACCTACACAGCCAAGAAATTAGAAAAGTAATCACAGAAAATAAGAATCACAGAATAAGCATCAGAAGCAGACAGGATGTCCTGCTGAGACATGAGCTAGAGTGGGAGGTGGGAGGTGAAGCCACATATCAGCTGAGGTTGCCATAACCTGCAGTGGTATGAAGCACAAGCAGGGGACATAAGGGAAGTGTGACTACTCGTCACCTCCTTTTCACAAGCAGGGTCTTCCCTGCCTGCTAGGTCCAGGACTGTCTTGACCATAATAAATTCTAGAGTAAAATGCATAGAATAGGAGAGTAACATTCAAGCTGAAGCTCCATAAATTAATCTAACAAATGCTCCAGTAAGCCCTTGGAAAATGTTAGAGTGCCCTGATCTCTCTGAGAATTATATTAGTGCAATATATATTCAGAAAGCAGATTCAGGACTGTTTAGTTGATGATTTTGCCAACCTTTTGAAGGACACAGAAAACACTGCAACTGGTAAAGCCTCTAAAGCTGTTGGGAAAGTTGTTTTTTCTAAACTAGTGGCTAAGGTAAATACATGAAATGCGCTTTGACATGAATGTTACCTATCCTTTAAAAGGGACATGGTTTAGCAATGGATTTGGCAGCGTCAGGTTAACAATTGGACCCTATCACATTACAGGTCCTTTCCAACCTAAATGATTCTATGACTACCACCCCATGAAACAGCTCTGTTTTCAGACAGACTCCCAAGGTGCCACTCTAGGTGGTTCTCTCACAACTGCTCTTTCCAAAGAAAAGTCCTTCACCATGCCTACACCACTCTGTGTATACCAGCCAGCAAGCAAAGCCTTCCCTTTTATTTTATGATGGTTAAGGTTTAAAACAGTACAGTTTAAAGTTTAGAATGCCCCCTTCCTTTTCATCTAGCTTATATATGTTCCTTATAATATATGAAAAACAAATACGATGACCATGAAGTAGGACACAGTCAAGAACAGAAGTGGGCAAAGAGTGGATTTTGGTCCAGAGGGTGAACCAAGACACAACAAGAAACTTCAACAGGTGGTTCCTTTGTTTTCAGATTTATTCCTTATAAGTAACATCTTTCAAACTGTTCTGAACCAAAATTAAAATGCTGCTTCAAAACAAAGCCAGATGTGTATTTAATAAATTGGACTCATTTGTAAAGGGGATCCTGCTCTTCCCCGTTCTAAGCTCTGCTTTTGTTGCAACATCTATTGTTAAAGTGTTGCTCATATCCATTCAGAAGTAAAATAATTATAGCATTTATTACTAGGGTTAATGCAACTGTTCTAATTACTTTGCTGTATGAACACAAATACATATTATTGATGTTACTTGTAGTAAAGATAAATAAGAAACATAATAAAATTTGAAACACTAATACAGCACTTACCTCACTAGCTTCTCCTTGAGAAAGGTTAAAATTCAAGCAAAACAAACCCAGCACTACATCCTACAGGTAGATTTAATTTAGTCCCAAATGTGTTTAGCTGAAAGCCAGAAATGATTCAGTCTCAGATTCTGAGATTGGAAAGATGTCTCCCGTGTGTGGTAAAGGGAAACCAATGGCTCGAATTCAGGCCTGTGCTGTGCTGTTTCAAGATCGCTCTTTGAAAGGGTCTATCAGTGATTTTACTCTGCTTTGATAACAAAAAAAAAAATAAATACATGTGTCAGTGTTCACAAGGCAATTGGAAACAACAACTTCTCACAATTATTTTCCTTCCAAAAGCATTGGAGAAAAATCTCCCTTCCAGTCAAGATTCCTCTACAAAACCCAAAGCATTTGTCCCACACAGCCTCACTAGCAAGCTAGGGCGGTACAGCCACACTACATAACCAGGCAAATAACCAGGACCTATAAGCAAAAAGGGTGAAGTACAGTCCATTTAAAATAACAGACATCCATTATTCTGTCTTTCAATTCCCCTTTATTTATGCCCAAGGGATGTCTTTTAATGTTCTCATACAACTAAATACTTCAGGAAAAAGTAAATTCAACCCAGACTCTGAAAGCAAAACAAGATTTTCCCATTTTGTAGTCTTCACAAGCAAAAATAGCAACAAAAAAGCCAAGTACCTCCAGAGACATGTGATTTTCACTGAAAATTTCCCTCATTAAAACTCTTCTCCTCTGCATCCATGACTAGCTAGAATTATATTTCTGATGTCCCAAGGGCATCTACAAAAGCAGATGGCATTGAGACTTTATTACACTACCAAAAACACCTTCTCCTCCAAAAGAGCCTACCTCCATGTTGCAGCTCCTTGCTTTTATTTCCGCACAGTGACATAACAGCTACTAGTCTTTTTACTAGCTGGCACATTCTTTAACCACAGAGCTACAGGTGTTTCCCAGTAACTCTGATGGATTCCCCTGCATGTGAAAACCATTTGACTGAATCAACAACAGCCTCTGCAGAGCAGTCTGGGGGGAGGAGGATGGATTAGACAACAAGAGCCTCCTCCAGCCTTATTTCCCAGTATTCTGTGATGTATATGTGATCACTCTACGTAGCATTTATGCCTTTTGTCCTGACCTAAAAGCAGTTGCTTTTCAACAAGATGGAATACAAAGACAAGGTACCCAGGCCTATGGTAGCAGGTGTAGATTAGCAAACTGTAGATGACAGTCAGATTCTTAGCTAACTGCTGGTTTCAGTCCTGATGGGGAGCCCTCTACCTGTGTCCTTGAATGAACCCTGAGGGTGAAAAATTCTCTTCTGTGGAGATGCTCATTTATTTGTCTGGGAAGCCTCAACCACAGCTCCAATATGTATCTGTACCTCTGCTTAGGGTTTGATGCTATGTAAGGTCTTTGTAAGAATGCTCCTATGGATTGCAGTCTCCATTCCAAACTGATCATTTCTGCAATAATACGACAGTTACTCCTGCTTTATACATTATTTGTAAAATACTTCCAAGTCAAGAGACTGGACTCTATGGCTGGGTACAAGAAATGATAGCCTTCTAACAGTTTCACAAGAATGAGAAAAATAGCCCGTGGCAAGACAAAACTTCTAATAATAAGTGATCAGATTAAAAATGACAACTCTCTTTTCTCTAAGGGTAAGGAACACAGTCATTCATCTGGGGAAACTGCTAACCTGCTTTGGTTTCAGCACAACCAAAATACTATCTAAATTAAATATGGGTGCTATTATTGGATAGACTTTGTGTAATACCTTTTGGACTGCTCAAGGGAGTTTATGACCAACTCTAGAAGTCATTCTTTGAGATGACCTTCTGCAATGCTTGGCGTTAAGCTAGTATTTGGCAGGGTTGCAGGAAGAGAAGTAAAGCTAGCCTGATTCCTCTGATATTGTTGGCATTTAAGTTCAGACCACAGTAAAATGAAGTTTCCCCTGATGTGGGGGAGCCAGGAATACCTGATAGAACAAGGGCAAGAGAGGACATAGAGAGTTCAAGAGCAACCTGTTTGCCTGGCTTACTATAGTTATTGAGAGGGGATGCCTACAGTTACTTTTTGAAGGTATTTTTTTCCTTTCTTGAACTTAGAGTGTTTTTGTGTCTGCATGTGTCTCCAGTGTTGCCCACTATTACTATATTACTTCTGAATGCTGAAAGTTACTTGGCCATACAAAGCATACTGGGGGAAGGGGAAAACAGGTTTTCCATAGACCCAACCAAGCAGAGCCAGTTCTCTCTTGAGGGGGCTTCAACTTCCTCCTTTCTCCCCAAACTACATCAAGCAATACTTTGCAGGTAAACATCAATGGGAGCAAAAAGACCATTCAGTAGCTGAACAAGAGTTTCAGGAGGGTCTTCCACCCTGGTGATGCTTTAGGCCCTCTGCCCGTTTGCAGCTGCTGTCCTAGGCTGGCAGGTAGGAGGTGGTGGGCGCCCCGCCAGGCAGACATTGCAAGGATGCAGCAAGGGCATGGAGTCACTCTTCTACAGTGAAGCACAGGATTACATTACAGAAAGATGGAAAAGGTTGATGAAATTCATCAAGAAGGAAAGGGGGTGGGGGGGTGGGGTAATGGGGGAAGGAGTTGAAGCAGAAAGAGTTTTTAGCTGCGTGCCAGCAGAGGCAGCCACAGCTGGTTGTAATTTGGTGAGCATCCCCTTCCCCACCTGGCCTGATCAGAGAGAGCCTCAGCTGTTCCTCTTCCAGCCTGCACAGCCCTCCCGGCACAAAAGGAGATGGTTATAAAACTCACCCCAAGGTGTTTCTAAAGAAGCCTAGCTAGCAGCGCAGCATTTCTATGCTGAGAAGATCCATTCACTGAAAAGGAGACTGCTTCCTCTACTGTAGGCATCCTGTTAGTAGGAAACATTTTCAGGTGCTGTTATGTTAATCTCCAAGCCAAACTGTGTTCAGTGAAGGCGATCTTCAGGCAATGTAATGGATAAAAAATGAAGAGGGTTTTGCTGAGTGTGCACACAGTCAAGTCTTTTTAGAAAAACTTAACAGGTGGCCAAGTCTGAAAGGATTTTAACATGATAGCAAAAGCAAATCTCTTGACACAAAGGAAAAAGCTCTGTTCGATTGCAAGTTGTTGCACAAAGGCTCATCTAGGCCTGACAGTTCAGGTATTCAGAAAGCAATACACGACATTCTCAGGATATGGGAATTCCTGACATCCCATACATTTCTGCTATGTAATTCCCTCTAACGCAAGCCCAATATTCACCACAGATGATTCTGTTACTGACATTTTCCTTTGCTTTCCTTTCTGTTACTTTTCTGGTAATGGGCTTAAGTTTGGGTGATATATGAAGAGCCTGATGTTTATGACCCTCCTGTTCCCAAAAGGCAAAAAATCTCAAGCCACTGTCCCAGAGTTTAAATACTGCAAGTAAGATGGCCAGAACCAATTCCAGTCTCAATAAATGTGATTTATAATGATGACTCCCTGTTACAGTTTCAATGGAAATCTACCCATCAGACACCGTTGCCACTGAAAGTCAGCCTATGTGAACATATACGCACTAAAAATTCCATGTAAACTTTCTTTTGTTTTAAAATTTCTTCTTGGAAAGGATGTTCCCTTATTTATCATAGTAAGTTATGTTAGTTCGCACTGAGAACTGTTCCCTCCCATCTGCTTAGCAAAGCTGCATTTATGATTCAAAAGAATCAATGACTGTTTAATTTAGTTTTTTCATATTTGTTTTTTTTGCCAGTGTAACTGATTCATTTATTCATTTACTATATGGATTTTAGTATTAGACTTCATTAAAATCATTCAAAATTGGCTTATCTAACTTACACCTATAACCTGTATTTCAAAACTCACTTCTGTTATCTCTTGGCAAAGACTCATTTCTTGGTTAATTTAGCAATGTGACCATGTTAAAGCCTACTTTCTTTCATAAAATATGATGAAATATATCTATGTAAAATACATATTCTTAAGTATTGCTACAAAACAGCAAATATGAAATGTAGTAAGACATGAACAATCAGAAGCACACAGATACTTCTCTATGTATACATAGATATTCATCCCAAGTATACTATATTGTGAAAATCAGTCATTCAAAGTAAATATTAACATCCCTATTGAAAGCTCCATGTGCTGACGTTTCATGAATTACTATTATTAATAATATTACTAATAAAACCGCCCAACATTTAGACATTGTCCTTCAACATCAACAGGAGATGTAGAGCAAAAAGGCCAGTGCAACTCAGAATGCACTAGCCAGACCATAACCTTATAAGATGAGAGAGTAAGAATATGAATGTTATGATAGCATCAACATTATGGCAGTCCTAGTCACTAAAGCAGTGGAGAATAGAGGGAATATTACTTGTGTTGTGTTTGTAACAACTGCAATAAAATTACTGTAACAGAATCCTGGGTATTCCAGGCAAACACATTTGGTCAAACAGAGTGTTTGTCTATGGAATTCTTTTGATTTATAACAATGTACAATGTTTTGAGAGAAAGATACCCAGTCAAAGAAAATAAATACCCTCTAAACTTTAAAATATTTGTCTTTTAGCTGTTAATCTGTTTCACAATTTAAAATCTCTAACAATAGTTGTAACAGGAAAAAAACAAATATAGTCCCTAAACCAACCACAAACACTGACATCCTAGAAAAATCTAAATATTTTGAAGATGGAAACAAGACCAAACAAGCAAAATAAAGAACATCCTTCTGTAGGCCTTTATGCTAAAATTAACTGGCAAAAAAGGGGGTCTATGGAACAGTGATCATAAGATGAAGCTTATGTATCTTTGCTCACAAAACTTAGGGAGATTTGGGGGAATAAAATTTCCAAGCAGGAGATGTTTTACTGAAATTGCTACTCAGTGAAGCCTGAGGCGCTCTTATTAAATGTTCCTTGTCCTCTTACAGATTTTATTGTTTAAATCCTTCTGAGTAAGCTAGAAACTAAAGAATAACATGTTTTCTGCAGGTTTCATTTCTATCCCACTCTATGCTTTTTCACCTCACAGCAGCTGAAAAACTGTGCTCCACTGTGAGGACAAACCTGAAAACCAACCAACCAATCAGCTAAGAAACCTATTAGTATCAAAACCTTACTATGGGGATTGCATTGAAAAGCTAAAACAGAACAGAAAGACTGAAGATAACATACAGAGAAATAAAAAGTATAAATCCGAACTTAGTATTGAGGCATCAGTGGAGGGTTTTTTGTTTGAGAAGCAGTAAGCTTAGGACAGTATCATAGTATCTGCCTCTACTGTAAATGAATAAACTTCCTTCAAAGACAAAAAAAAAAGTTCCAAAAAGCCCCTAAACCATATCGGCATATCTTCCCCAGTGAAATGCAACTTTTTATTAAAACACAAAATAAAGCTTTGAAGAAATACTAGCTCTTTCATGCAAAGATCAGAGTACAGTAAACTATCTGAATAATTCTAAAGCAATTAATGACCAGAATTATGAACTTTAATTATGAGAAAACCAAACACCTGCCAGTGTCTTGATAAACGTTCATACTGGAAATGAGCACAAAATTCTGTAAGAAAGAACATAACCATAAAATAAGATGAGCTATGCGACAGTGAAGGAGTACTATGTCCTTGGTATTTGCCTGTTTTAAACCAAAATCTAGATCTCAGGAATGCTACAATTAATTACCCATTATGACAGGTTACTGGAAGAAGTTTATAAAATTGCTAACCCATATTCTGTAATGCAAATAAGACAGCTCTACCTCTCAGCTGAAACTATCTATTTTATTTATATTATGTACTGAAACTAGGTCTAGAAAAGTAATTTCACATGTGTCATAGGAAAACGTTGATGATATGCTCTCAAAAAAACAGTAGTCAGAATCGCATCTTTCCTTTTTAAAACAACTGTAACTTTTACAGGCCACAAATCATTCAATGATTTGCTACTGAGCCTTTCTTCCACCAGACTGAATTTTGCAAGAATCACACGAGAAAACCAGGGGAAATTCAAAAGATATGGAAGAGGCAGCAAAACCCCTTAATGTTCACAAATGAAATTACTCTTCAATGAGCATAACTGTCTTTATCAAACAAAGGGATTTAGATCAGCCTGATACTTTTGCAGCATTTACTGTCAACCTAAAGAGCTCTCTTACTGACTTCACACTGAGTTTAGCTCCCTGGCATGATCAGACAGCAGAGATTTTCCATGTACTTACTGATGCAGTCTCAGGGGATCTTATTATCCTTACCCTTAATAACATGAAAAAAAGGCAATAACAAATTTATCAAATTCTAGAGAGTCCTAAATTTAAGGTAGAGATATGGAGATTATTACCTCTTATATTTAATCATGTTGTTAATTCAGAGCAGCAGACTCAGGCAATGAAATTTGAATTCTCCCTAACTTAAGGAAAAAAGAAAACACTTGATCCTAGAGTTTGGCCAGTACATTTTGTTGGCAAAAACCTGTTACACTGACAATAAAAACCAAATACTGTTGCTTAAAGAGGATTTCATCTAACTCAGGCATCACAACTCCCCACCTCGCACAGTTATTCATTACCTGTAGACAAAAAAAAAGAATCCTGACTAGTTTGGATATGTATCACATCAGTAACAGTGGTGATCTGTGAATTTATAAGGCAGGAGTCTCTGAAGAACAAGACTGATTACAGAATTGGGCATCAGTGTTGGGAGCTTTATGGGGCAGGCAATATTAGACATATTTAATGTTAGCCACAATTAAGTTAATTCTCCACATCATCTGAAATACACTTCTAGTGGTACGTGTACACATTGCCGCAAACTACACTATCAAATAAATATATGAAGACTTCTCCTTAGAAAATCCACATTTAAGAATTGCTTTGTGCCACTTCCCTCACAGGTGCACTAGAAAGAAGCTATCCCACTACAGCCTTCACATCACAGTAGTTACGATTTGCCACCAACAAAGGCAAAAGCAAAGCTGCAATAGAATGCAACCACAGAAGGCCCTAAATTAAGTATTTCTGGTCAACCTAGAAACTAAGACAAGATTCTCATTTATACAGTGAACCAGGATACCTTTCCTATCACTGTCCTGTGTCAAAAGTATCGCTCTGCACTCTAAACTTTCCAGACTGCAGAAACTACTATCTCTTAGAAATGTATATTGCTCTTGGAGGTTCATTGCCTATTTCTGTCAGGAAAACATTACCTCTGACAGAAGTATAAAGATCCTCCTAAACATGCTGTGATAACCCATGAACTTCAGGCTACATTTAAGTTTGGAGATGTGCATTTTTATTTGTCAATCTGTTGCACAAACATTTGTAAACAGGTGGTCTCTTTTGCTACATTGATGAAAAGGAAATAAAAAAGCACAGGACAAAACCTACCGATTATTTTCCTGAAACACAGCTAATTTGTCATTACATTTAACTGGAAAATATTCTAATCCTTCTGAGTGGTGGCCATGGGAAGTTGGTTCTTAAAAAGCTTGAAATCCTTTTTACCTTGCAAACAAGAAAAACCCAACACAGGCTAGATTTGTCAACTTTCTAGAATGTGTTGAGACAGTCAAAAGTTTTTCAAGAAAGTCTCAAGGTAATGCTTCATCGCTTATGGCATTAAATAGGTGGATAAAAATCACTCTAACAGTTTTAAAGTGAAAAGCACGTGGGGCAAAAAGACAAGCAGGTTTTCAGGAAACAGGTATTGTTTCTTTAAATCTGAGATAGGAAGCCAGAGCTTAGACAGGAAAAGTTCTTAAAGTGCTTAGCAGGAATTCACTGAACTGAAGCTCCACCAATTTATAACTAGTGACTTCACTCATTACACCTCGTTTTTTTTTTAAATCCTAACCAGGTGTATTGTTTGAGCACAAAAAAAGTTCCATGATTCTGTATGGTCAGCGAGCAATCTAGAACTAGATACTGACATTCTTGTATTATTTCAAGCTAGGAGTGATAAAATAAAATATACGCTGAAGGCATTCTTTCAGTACGTATTTTAATATCATATAAATGTGAGCTATTTTGAGAATTAGTGTTTCCCCTTAATTTAAAGGAGCTGAAGCCCAGTAACAAGGCTCATAATTCATGTATTTAGGGTCTAAGTGATATATAAATCATTTACCTTCACAGACAAAACGAGATTAAAATAACTATGGCACTGTTTTGTTTTTTTTAAAGGATGAGGATCACCACCTGAAACAATTACAAAACATAAGACATGCCTGGTTTTACCTACAAAGTCGCAGCTCAGAGGATAGGAAATGTGTGGGAAAACAGGCATTCTGACTGCGTTATGAGGAGCAACAAGCATAAACCTGAGATCATTCAAACAAGCAGTGCACAACTTCTTGGAAAGTCTGGAGCTAAAAATGAAACAGCAAGTGCAACTGATTCAGCAGTGTCAACTACTGAAACTGCAAGTACTGTGCAATAAAAGAATCTGCGCACTATGAACACCAGCAAGTATTCCCATGGAAAAGAGATGCACTGCAAATCACTCCTCCAAAATCAATATTTAAAGTAACTATAATTACAAAGTTCCTTGGTCAAAACATGTAGTTAATGCTACCAAAAGGAAATCAGACCAATAAGGTCCAACACTTCCAAAAATTTAAATAAAAGTATGTGTGGAGGAAAAAAAAAAAAAGAAAGAAAAAAAGAAAGAAGTGAATTAATGTGTGTTGCTAATACATGCAAACAACATCACCTGATCAGACTGAGCAAACAATACATCATAAAGACAAAGATCTACAGATCTTGGGCTGCTAATCTCCAGAGTGATCTTTAAAATCTGATAGGCAAAACATTTCAAATTTATGAGCAATTCAGGAACAGCACACACTTGGATTTCAAAACCTGATCACTGAACCTGATCAAAATGCGAGCACTCATAATTTAAAACAGACCAAGGTCACCTTTCCTGGGGCAGTTCAGAGGCTGTCATCACACACACAGCCCACTTACATAGAGGGCATGCAAAGACCTTCTATGGGAGAGGGGGCTACAACTTCACAGCCCACAGGCACTGTTCCTTGTGACAGAAGAGGGAGGTAGGACAGTGAGCACAGCCCAGTCCTGCACCAAGGCAATGAAATGCTGGGCCTTTCTGCTGCCAGTCAAACCCCACAACCACAACCCTAGCAATCTCACTGAGGGAAATACAAAACCCAAAAAAACCAACAACAATAAAAGAAACAAAAAAGGAAACACTTTCTTCCCATAATGGGATTGATGCAGTAGATGCAAATAGGGTATTAAGCTGTGCTGTGAAATGTGTGACTTGTCTTTAACATCTTTTTCCCTTCAGAATGATAAAATCAGGAAGTCTTTCAGGTGACAACATCGGCCCTACATTTGAGAAACAGCAAAACAAGGTTAGCAAAACTTGGAAGGTAGTCATCACTGCTGGACAAGACAAGAGAAAAAAGGTATGCTGTGATTGATCAGGAAGGGTACTGGGGCAGTGGTTCTAGGAATACACGGAGGGGAGACTGGTGAAAAAACCCATCTTAAGTATTACACTTCCACCTATAAATATACTTGGACCACAGCCTTTTTTCAATAAAATGTTTACTCATATGGAAGAAAAATAAAGCATGCACTAAAAACATGGCATTGCAGACTATGAAGCAGAACACAGAAAAGTATATTTAGGTTATAATCAGTTACAAAGTGTACACCAGTTAACAATGTGATGTAAAAAAGAAGGGCAAAGCTCAACTCTGAGGTACACTGGTAAGAAAACTGCATGTTCCAGGAGATGATGCTTTCTAATAAGTACTTGTGAAGTAACTGCTGAAAAAATCCAGTTTGGGGTACCATATGCAAAGGGAGATACTTCGGACTGTCTATGGTTGATCAGCAATGGCAAAAGATTCAAAAACAGGACATATGAGAAAAGATTAATAGGGTCATTTTAGTACGTAAGAAGGAACTATGGAGATCTGACAGCTGTTCTACAGCATGTGCAAGTAAAATTTGAATTGTTCATTGGAAGAATCACTACTGAATAGCATTGGCTAAGCCGTATCAGCTAGAATATATTGGGAAAAGAAAAGGAAGAGGACTTTTCTGATCAAAGCAGTATGAAAGGTGAGTTAGAGATGGTTTAATCCCCATTATGAATTTATTGTAAATTTTAAGAACAGGTTATGCAAGCCCTGTCAGGGAAAACAAATACTTGCTTAATTCTGCCTCAGTACAAGGACGGACAAAGCTGATCAACATCTCCTTTAGCCCAAGCTGCATCCCTAACAACATCCCTGAGGTTTAAAAAAATAAATAAGAAAATCTGCTTTCCACATGCATAGTCCTGTTTTCAATGCTATTGTATTTTGAACAAAGGCCAATATTTATTGCTTCAGTGACATGTTGTTCTACACAGTTCTTAAGATGTTAGGCATTTCTAAATGGAAGAATAGCGTTCAAGTAACAAGCTTTCTATAAACACATGCCATCGTGCTAGTTTGAAGCTATTGGTAGAAATCCGTACATACCAATAAAGACAGAGATCATGGGAGTCACTAACTCTCTAATCTCCAGAACACACACCACATAATTCCCATCTGGTAACAGCATCTATTTGAGGACCCCTAATGATCTCCCAAATTCTCCAACTTTGTAACAGAGACTGTGAGGCTACATGTCCAAATAATAAAATGATTCAAACATGACTAGTACTTAACAATGACAAGGTCTGATTACGGTTTACAAGCTTAATTTGACTATGTGATTAGGTAGATGTGAGATTCTCAGAGCTAAGAAAGTCCCTCTTTCCCCATCACAGACTTCCAAAGCTGAAAGTTAACATCAAAAACTATTCAGATTTTGGTTCCCTCAGTCTGTGTAGGATGGCACGACATATTAGAAATAAGCACCTAGCAAGAGCTGATGATCCTACTAATGTTGTATTTAACTACCTAACATGTGGCACTGCAGAAGCATATCCAGGTTATTCTCGAAGGTGCACATTAAAGGAGGAGGGGCAATGGAAATAGATTGTAACTGGGAAAATTCTGACATTCTGATAATAGGTTCGAAAAAGTTTGCAAAGAGGTACTCAATCACTGGAGCAAGCATGCCGAAGGTGTCCAGTCTCCATCCCTGCAGATACGTTAAACAAGCCCTGAGAAACCTTCACAAGCATATACAAATGTCTGAGGAGAAGCAAACCAAAAAACCAGGAATTTCAGCACAGATTGAAGCACATAATTTTTTTGAATAACCAAATATAACCCAATGTATTCTATTAGAATACATTGCTCGATCTTGGTAATTATTCCTGCTATAGAGCTGAGTAAAGAATAGGGACCTATTTGTTAAACACTACCTTTTAAAATTTGTTTTGCTTCTATCTTCCCTGTGACCTGCTGTCATATTAGTCTAATGAAATCAAAAGGCATCTTCCCTCATTAGCTGGTTCCAAAAAGTTGATTAATGGCCCAGACCACATTTTGCTTGGTCTGAATTTAAAACTTCTTGGCTGAAGTTTCAAGTCAGTTCCTTCCATTCTTTTCATTCACAGGGAGATGTATACCATAAGACTGGAGATGACTATAGGAAATTGCCATTAAAAAGGCTCTGTATTAGCTTAGTTGAGATACAAAGAAATCTTTCCACTGCTGTAAAACTCAGTTCAGAGGTTTTTATGTTCATGGATTACATACTGCCTGTATTTGAAGAAGCTGCTTAGTGACACTGCTTTCTCCTGTGAAGGGGATAGAAGATTAGTATATTGCGTCAGGGTTATAAGCATAGATTCATAGAACCACAGAATGTTAAGGGTTGGAAAGGACCCTAAGATAATGTAGTTCCAACCCCCTGCCATGGGCAGGGACACCTCACACTAGACCATGTTGCCCAAGGTCCTGTCCACCCTGGTCTTGAACACTGCCACAGATGGAGCATTCACCACTTCTTTGGGCAACCCATTTCAGTGCCTCACCACCCTCACAGTAAAGAGCTTCTTCCTTAATATGCAACCTGAACTTCCCCTGATTAAGTTTGAACCCATTACCTTTGTCCTATTGCTACAGTTCCTGATGAAGAGTCCCTCTCTAGCATCCTGGTATTGATAATTGGAGGACCTTGGAGTGACTCATAGTAACAGGGGCTTTTGCTCAGTGAAAAAAACAGCTCCTAACTACTCTCCCACTACTTCACCAGTTTTTTTTTATCAAGAAGTCTTTTCAAGACACATCTAGGCCATGCTTCAGTAAGCAGCAGTGCCAGTTTCAAGATCCTCCTCTGCCCAAGGCCTGCTTGTTTCAGCCCATTTGAGTAGGCTGGCATAAATTAAAGGATATGGAGAGGACCAAGAAGCCAACCCATGAGGTTGTAAGAGGAACAGATAGAATGAAAGACATCATTGTGCAAGAAGATGTAGGAAGCACTTCTACTTAATGTTTAATCACAGTACTTAACTGGGGGAAAAGTATAGCTGGCTTGAGCTATGTTGTCTAAAAGAAGTCTGTGGTTGTATTTCTCCTTGCCCTCAATGAAGCAGTAGAGTCTGAAGATTTTGAAGAAGCTGCATTCAACAGAGAGAATGAAATTGGAGAAGGCGCTTAAGCAAGGCACAGGAAAAACAACCCAAGCAATTTTAGAGAAAAAATCCATTCTTTTTGCCAGGACCTCTCCTGCCTTTGCAAGGGTTCAGGTGCAAGGAACCTGAGGACAGTCCTGAAGCCAGCTTCCAGAAATTAAGTTGCAAAATTTTAATTATGCAAGAAAAAAGGCAATGTGTTTGTGACCTATCTTAAAACCTATTCACATTGGATCTCTGGCTTGGAGCTCCTACTGGTATCTCTCCAGGCTACAGCTCAGCTTGATACATGCAAAATTAAAAAAAACCTCTTTGGCAATATGCTATTCCATAGGCACTCGCAACAAAACCAATCTATCAACCAACAAAACCGACAAACTTCCTCTCCCCCCAAACCACCCCAACCCATTTTTGTTAAAAAGAGAAACCACAACAAAAAAAAAACCAAAACCCTCTGTACTTCTCTTGTATTCATAAAGCCCCTTAGGCCAACTCAGCTTCCACGCTCAAGACAAAGTCCAAAGTTTATGCAGCAGAGGTTTAGCAAGGAATCATCCGAGCCCCCCTCTGTTCTCTTCTTCAGTCGAGAAGGACACTAAAGGAAGAAATTGCTAATAGCAAAAGCAAACACTTTATCAGGATGACCCCAACAGAAGTTTCGGTAACCAGCCCACACAGTTTTTCATTGTCAGCACACTCAGGCATTCAGGGAGACACAACAATCTGCATAGGTCTTGCTGGGTAGAGCAGAGGTTGCCAAAAGGAACTGTTTGGAGGACACATTACCAGGGCTAGGCTATGTGTACATGGCTGAAACATAAGCTGCTTTTCTGAAAGCAAGCTCTTTTAATAGGAATCCAATTTATTTATTTATTCAGAAGCAGATGGCATCCTCTCAAGATGTTATGCAGAACATGACACACAAAACAAGTATTTTCATCTGAGCATATTTTTTTTAATCAACTCCCTGCTATTCAGCATTAAATGACAAACAAAAATTTAGTCTCTAGAGTCTGGTAATACTCCAGGCTAACTCAAGCTAACACAGGATATAGCAGTAAGTGATGAAATGTAATGACTTGTAATACACTGGAGCGCAGACTAGATGACCTCAGTGTCTTTTGACTTGGATGTTGTATAAAAAAAGCATTACAGTTGTTGGGGGAAAATTACAAATTGCAGCCTCCATGCCGATAAGCACATTTGATGGAGAAACCCCATGACCCAAGATTAGTCAAAAGTGCCTTAATGCAACTTTTTGTATTTACACAAAGGCAAAACAAGAGGCAAGAAATCCTATCATAAAGCATTGTCAGTAATACTGCCATGAAATCACTGTATTGTAGGAGTCTGTATGACACTGCTGATAGCTTTCATATTATGTTTTTATGTAATACCTCCCGAATCATAACCTTTAATTTCCATTCATTGCAAAGCCTAAGCAACCACTACAAAGACTTGTGGAAAGATACCTTGTTAAAGAAACTGTTATCAGTACATACAGACAAAACAGAATTTAGAAGGAAGTCTAACACCACCAAATACTGCCTTTTCTCCTGACCCTTTCCACTCCACAACTCATTGCTTAGACCACTGTGTGCCACCTTTAATAGATACTGCATGGTTTTCTTCTAATAGTCATATATATCCAAGTGTGTTGATGTACAGAGGTTCATTTACCACACATTAGTACAATGTATTACACCACAAGTGAGTCATCCTCTCATTACAGTCTCATACAACACATAATTAAAGTATAAGGGACTCCCACAAACTAAAGTGGTTTTAGAATTTTCTGCATGAAGAACATGCATGGTCCTAATATTTTCCAATAACTTAACCATTTACAATTTTGTTTTTAAACAAAAGCATGCTCAAAGAATACTAATCCTAACTGAAAGAATTTTTATGTTTATGCACTATTTCAAGGTCATTCAAATTCAGCAGTCATTTAATTCACATGCAACCATTAAGGTCCCTTTCCCCTTCTGCCAGTGTTTCCATCTTCTTTTCAATGCCTACCCTGCACCCCCAGCCAAGATCAGCACCTTCCACTCTCTGTGGAAGGAGGTCCTTCCCCCTGCTCTCCCTCTCCTATACGAGTTCTGCTTTTCATTTCTTCCACCAGCAACAGCTGCTCCTACACACACCATTCTGAGATTGCTAAACAATCGCTCCAAAGTCAACAGGCCTGGGAGAGCTGCTGCTGATGGGCAAGACACACAGATGCAGGAAGAATAGGGTAGCTGTTTCTGCTAGCAGCTTCCCTCCCACAAGCAGGAGCTGCAACCCTGGATCCCTGGGATGCAGGCAAAGGAAAGGACTTCAGGGCTTGGACTGCACTTCACTTTGTTGTGCTTGAACATGGGTAAAAGAGCAAAACTGAGGCGTTTTTAAAATGTACAAATTCTGTCCACTTCCCCATTCAGTTTGCTATCACCAGCAAACTTCAGCAGGGTACACTTGATCTCATTGTCCAGATCACTTATGAAGATAAGAAACAGCATTTGGCCCAATATGAACCCCTGGGGGACCACACTAGTGACAGGTCACCAGTTGGAAAAGGAGCTACTTACCATCACCTCTGGATGGTGCCCATCAGCCGGTTCCCCAGCCACTGCACAGACCACTTGTCTAGACCATAACACACTGGTTTCCCTAGGACGCGGCTGTGCAAAACTGTATCGAAAGCCTTGGAGAAATCCATGTAGACAATAGTCACCACTCACCCCACATCCACTGAGAAGGTTACTTTGTCATAGAAGACCATCAGGTTTGTCAAGCACAATTTACCCCTAGTGAATCCATGCTGACTGTTACCAGTTGTGTGCTTCATCTGACCTGTGACAGCCTCCAGGAGGATTTGCTCCATAACCTTCCCAGGACTGAAGCAAGACTGATGAGCCTATAATTTCACTGGATCTTCCTTTGAGCAAGCATTGTAGATGGGGGTGACTTTTGCTTTCTGCCAGTCTTCTAGGGCACCCCCGATTTACACAACTTCTCAAAGATTACAGTGAGTGGCCTCACAACAGCTCCATCCATCTCTCTTAACACCCTCAGGGCACATCAATCTGTAGGGGTCAAGCTCCTGTAACAGTTCACATACCAGCTTTTCTTCACTGATGATGATGGGGGTGTGTGCATCAACTTGGATTTTCGTTCCCAAGGCCTAGGGCCCAATAGTGCTGGTAAAAGCAGAGGTGAAGGAAGTGTTGAGAACCTCTGCCTTTTCAGCATTGTTGGTGACTAATTCCCTTCTCCAGTTAAACAGCAGGACAATATTTTCCTTCTGCTTTTGCTTGTTGTTTACGTACCTGAAGAACTCTTTCTAGTAGTTTTTGACATCTATGGCCATTTTGAATTCAGGCTGAGCTTTTGCTTTTCTTACAGCACCTCTTCACACCCTGCCACTGCCCTTGTAGTTCTCATTGGTTATTCATCTGCTTTTCCATGTCTGCTACTGTTCCCTTTTGGTTTTGAGCAGACTGAGGAGCTTGCAGTTAAGCCAGAGGGGTCTTTTGCTCCACCTGCTTCCCTTACCTTTAAAGGGGATGAACTGGTTTTGTGCTTCCAGGAGAGCGTTCCTGAAAAAGTCCCAGCACTCAGCAGCTCCTTTATCCTCTGTGGAAGCTTCCTATGGAATCCCTTCCAGCTGAGCTCTGAGCAAGCTGAAGTTTGCTCTTCTACAGTCTAAGACCTTGTCTTAGTACTAACCTTCAGTGTGCTCAGCAGGATCCCAGGCTCCACGGTATTGTTATCACTGCAGCCAAGGCTATCACTGAGATATTGCAAAGCAGTACTGTATTTAATTGTCTTTTCACAGCATCTAACTGATGTAAACAAGACTGATCTAAGGTACAAAAAGCATTGGGCAGAGCAGTTCTAGGATTTTACAGCAATTTCTGCAGAATCTAAATGTACAACCCCTCTTCCCCTAAAACAACAAATCAAACCACCAAACCAATTTACCTTCTTAAATTCAACCCTGCAGAATGTTTTCACTCTTCTAAGTGAAGCCAGAGTACAATTAGAGGAGAGTTAAAGAGTATCTGTGAAAACTGGACACACACCAAGGAACTTACCGACCTACAAACAGATTTGTGAAAGTACACAACGGTCACATAAATATCACTCTGCAACCAACAGAAATCCTCCTTAACTGCTGAGGATTGCCAGGGATGCTGGAGTATGTCAGTTTTCATCCAAGGGCTCCAACAGCTTCCCCAAGGGCCTTCTCTAACCCTGACACAGTACTGCCAAATCCAGTCTTGTGCAGATCCCTCCTCCCTGGCCAGTGGGAGAGTGGGTACAGCGCCTTAGCAAGGGTAGTAGGATCATAACAGGACTTAGCCAGGGAACAGAGAAACCAATGAGCACATACAAAGGGGAGGGGAAGTGCTTTAGAGATAAAAATACATAACCAAACTAATTAAAATCCATCAAAAAATTGTCTTAGTGTAAGGGATTTTCTTTTTGGAGTCTTCAAAGGATAAGAAGCCTATCCAAAGAATATATTAAATAATTATAGAAAGTAGGCTACTATTTAAGTATATTAAATATATATATATAAATATCAACACATACAAGACTGAAATATTTGAAAATGTAATCATTGAGCTTAACTAAGCTGTCAGAAGATCATAGCATAGCTAATTCTTACACTGGCAAAATTTAAGCAAAAGTAAAGAGATGTTAATGCCAGATCAACTACAGACCCATTGAATGACTTTTATACAGGTTTATCCTGAAATAAATTTTATTTAGTATTACCCCCACCCTTTTTAACCTGAACATACGTAAGTATATGGCCTAGTTGTATTACATTACTCTACCAGGTTTGTGATTTATAATATGCAATAGCGCATAATAATTTCTTCATATTATATTTTAACTGAAAAGAATCTAGAGAGATGTATTTTACTGAGGTCTAAATTTCACTTGCCACAATCTAAAACATGATACAAAGTAATTTGGTATCAAACTTCATACCAGGAATTTTAAAATTAAAAAAAACAAAATAATTTTTTAAAAGTGGAAATACATGCAACTCTATCATAAGTATTCATATGCATAAAACCTCTAATGGAGCATGGAGTGCTGCTTAACATTTTATGCATCAATCACTAATCTACTTCTATATCTTATTCAATCTTAAGATGACATTTCAAACTGGCCTATGATGAAAAAACAGGGACCCCTTAACTATGACAAGATATAATGAGAGGAATAATGATTTCTTGAAAATGACCACTGTGAGAGAGTAAAACAATACTAAAAAAGAAAGGACTTAAGAGCAAAATATCTTAACAAACCATTGTACAAGTCAGGTTTTTTTTTCCTTAACATTTCACACCAAGCCAAAAAACAAAGATCAGTGAGGGATACTGACTGGTGTTGCTCAGCCTTTAATGTTAGCTACGTCTGCATTTGGAAATGCAAATCAAAAGAAATCTGATTTCCAAAAATGCAGAGCATCAGCACTTCCCCATAAGGTCAATAAACATAACAGGTATCTAAACTGTCAATTGAAAAAGGAAAAAAAATGAAAAAAAGGATACCATTGATTTGTCATGTGTCTTAAAAGCACTCATGCTTGGATAATTTTACCCATTGCTTTCAAAGCTGATTAAACACAGTGTGATTGTTACTTTCTCCTTTTATTTTACAGCATTTAAAGGGCTGTTGAATCTAGCATTCTGGACAGAAAAAGAAAACGTCTGAAATAGGCATTTCCTCTGATTCTTAAGAGCAGAAACCTCAAGTACAACTAAATCAAGTTCAGAAAACACTCATTTCAAAGCACTTACTCCAGAATAGGTCTTCAATTCTGATCCATAGTTTGGGCAGCTACTTCATTTACTATCATCACTGTCTTATACTACCATGATCATTTAAGGAAACCCATTCTCTAACTTCTTATAAAATACATATTCTAAAATTTACTTATTTATGCCTTTTTGAAACTGAAAACTTTCCACTTCCTACAAGGACCTCAGATAAGCAATATGTCTAAATTTCTTTTTTCTCTCTCTCACATATTTAAAATGGATTTTTTGCTGCTCTACTGTTTGTGCTCAGAAAGGTCATTTCTAAAAACACCCCCCAAACTAACTGACTATACACAACCCAATAAAGCTAATGGAACAAAAAGCACTATCAAGGTACAAAGCAAAGAAACGAGAAAACAAAATGTCTCACTAGCTTTCAGTAGCACTAATCAAAGATGTGACTTGTGTTTTGCAAAAAACTTTTAAATATTTCAACCAGGTTTTCAAGCTAATTGCCTACACATGTACCACAAGTAAAAATGGTTCTCTAAACCAAAACCACAGAATAATCTGTCATCATTTGTATCCAGAAATTAATGGAGAAAATCAGAAAACACAGTAAAGTGTGTTTGAAATACCCATTATTACTGTGTAAGTTTTCCTGCTTGTACTATATAACCCATCTTTGGGTTCCTTGGTGAAAGGGCTTTGCCCTGCACTGCCACAAATACATCTCCACACAGTCATCAACTTTTAAGAGAAGCCCCAGCAGGATATCCTTTCTGTATGCTGAAAATTATTTAAAATTATCTATGTCAATAAAATGTTACGCCTGGTAAAATAACAATTAGCTTTGTATTTACAGTTGGTTTCAGCTCATTCCTGTGTTTCTCAGAAGTGCCCACTGCATTAGAAATCTGTCCAGAAACCAAGGGAGGAGGGAAGAATACAACATAACAAAACTGTTTACACTGCAGGGGTTTTGTGCTAACTATCCCAAAACACAAAAGGATGAATGAAGATCAGTATTCTTTACATAAAGCACTTAAATTGGGGGTTTGTTTGTGTTTTGGGGGGTTTTTTTTGGTTGTTTTTTTTTTTTTTCCCCGATGATTGTTTCATACAGTTCTCTTAGCATCTTTTCAAGGATGCCCTGTATGAATCTAGAGTAGAAAAAGGTGCTTCACAGTAAGTACCTCAGCAGGAACCAGACAACAGCTCCACTTTCTTCCTGCTTTTTCAGTGCCTATGCTACTGTCTTAACAGGGCAACAACTGGAATTTCTGAATATTTGCACAGTATGAAGTAATTTCATAAATAACAGCTGAGTGAATTATTTCATAAATAATAATGGCTAAAAGTGCAGAAGGAAGCATAACAATCCCTGAATTACAGTTTTCAGGTATGTTACAAAATGTTTCCTTACTTCTAAAGCAAGACATTCTTTGTAAAACTATATAATTCCTATACAGTTTACTCCCATTATCCTTATAAAGGCCACAATTCTTTTAAATACCATTATCTCTTTATCTCTTGTACTCAAATACATTTTAGCAAACAGCTCTCAGGACTAAATGGAAGCCATATCAAAAGCCATTATCTTTCTGTTCTGAATCTGACACGCTTTGATTTCTTTAGATGTTCCCTTGTCTTATTTATTAAATTCCAGAACAGACATTTCTAACTCCATCAGTCACTATTTCAAGACCGTAACTATCTTATTGTCTAAAATACTTTCAGTATTATTTTATATCCTCTTTGTTCTTATTGTTTCAGTTTTCATCAATGGATTGGCCTAGATTCTTCAACGACGTACGCATCGGAAGTCCATTTGGACACCTTTCATATGGAACTACTCTTGGCAGCCAGCCAGTTTCTCCACTCCTTCTTATTCTAGCCCATCTTAAAAACAATACAGTAATCCAAGTTGAAGTCTGAGGGACAGCAGTGCTAATGAATGGAAGACATTATGCCAGCCAACACGTATGATCTACAGATACATTATACACCACACTTGTTTGAAGAATAATGACAAATGTATGTGACAAACAGAGAAACCTTGAGAGCTTCTGATATTAGGCCAAATCTTCTTGGAGTTGCTCTTAGCAGTGTTTAGGTACTCGTATCTGTATCCCAGGCTGAAACTGTTTAGGAGCCCACAAGGAAAACAATCTTCTCAAGTCATCTTCCTGCTGTTCATCACTTTTGCTTTGCCCCCTGCTTTAGATATGTCTCTCTGAAGTTTCTATTTTCTTACATCTTAAGTAAAAAATAACTGTTTCTCTGTAAGTGTTGTACCTTTGCTGTTCACTGCAACTTTTTTTGAGTAGAGCACTAATAAATATAAGTAAGCACAGATCCTATTGCAGAGTCTTATGACATCCCACTGTTAACCTCTGACACAACTACAATGAACTATGAAGCTTACTCCATTTTCCATCTTTCCAGCCCTTTCTTAGCAGCCTTTTAAAGCACAAGCACTTACTTTCTTTGATTGCCTCTTTCAAGGAATAGTTTCAAAGAAAATAAATGACAATCTGCACGTCTTTATTCATGTTTCACTACAGTGTTCAAAGAACTCTTTATACAATGCTAAGATGCTCTTTCCTCCCCTTCTTCCATAGTAAATCTTAAAACTTCCCAGTTTTCAGATGTGTTCAAATATAGAATATTGTAGTTCAAAACACTAGTGCTTATAAATTGCCTTTGTTTCTTAAAGGCATCTAAAATATAACAACTTGAAAGCATTTTAAATTAATACTCACCTAACAGAATCCAAAAGCATTTTTATGCATTCTAAGATTGCAAAATTAAGAAAAGTTACTAGAGCAGAATCAACTGTTTGATAATTTGTGGCTTAATGCATTTTAGTGTGTGCTCTTAAATACATTTACAATATAAATGGAGTGTACAGAAGATAATTTAGGTATTTTTTACTTGATTTGAAAAAATGCATACAATATCACAAATGTACGCCTTCTGTACTTATTTTCTTTAAAGAATAGTACTTTGCTGTATTATTATCAATAACTAAGAGCAGCAGTTTTGGATCATGACTATGCCAGTTTGAGTACTGCAACTTCTCTGGCTGGGTAGGAAGTACAGCTATCCTAGAGCAATCTGGAATGTGGTGATTTTATTAGTTGTCATTATGAAAAAAAGATATTTTTGCCATCACCTGTAGAATACAAACCTGCTTCCAGCTGTTATCCAAGCAGCTAGCTTAAAAAATAAAATTTAATTTAAAATTTTTAGGTTTGCAGCTCCTCAACTCTAACCATTTTCTCTCTTTCACAAGCATTGGGGAAAAAAAAAGGAAAAAAAGAAATAGTCTGTTTACTAATTCTATGACATTTTATCCCACCTATAGGCGTCCACCTATGAGCATGTTTTGTTGGCTTTTTATTTTAAGTAGATGATGTGATCAAGGCAGATCTCTGAACCATATTACGAATGTTTTGGTCTGGTTTTGATGGATTTTTGTATCAACCTATTAGGGTTAATCTTCTTTTCAAGAAAACACAGATTCATAATGACAGTTTCCTTAGCAAACATGCACTCCATCCACTTCACAGCCTTAACAGAGATGGGAGATGTTTTTTAAGAACTGAGACAGCAAGCGACCATAAAAGCTGGTGGTTACTCTGGCAGGCGCAACTGCAAAAGGCACTGCACATGTATTTTTGATAGAGCTTCACATTTCTACTGCGTTACCAAAAGCTCTCCTGAAATTCTACAATTTTGACAATGGTGGAAGAAAAAAAAAGTAGCCCAACATTTTTACTCTATTGCTCAATCTGATCTTCAACACATTTTCTCTGCATAGATGTATGCAAAGTAGGATGAGCGAGCCCTGTAAACAGGGCCTTTGCTTCAGTGCTTCATCTTCCCTAAGTTTCGACACAGCAGGTACGACAAATGTGTCCTCAGATATTACTTTTGTCTCATGTTGGTACAAGTACTGTGGGAGAACATAACGGCTGATCGTTATTGACCTCACCAGAGCAGTCAAGACAGATTTGTACTCCAGATCCTCAGTCTGTGTAAACTAATACAATATCAGAAGAACTGCACATCCAAGAGCTTTATGCTTACCAGTGGGCCTGCAGGTGTAATATAAATATCAGTGAAAATAACAGTAGTTATTCTATTTTTTGAGAACTTTCTTGCCTAGTTTGGGGTTTTCTGTTTGTTTTGTTGGGTTTTTGTATGCACGTGCGTTTTTGGGGGGGGGGGGGTGGGGGGGGTGTTAATGTATTTTATCCAGTTTTCATGAAATGTTTTTCAGGGACAGAATTAAAACAAGAAAAAAGCACGTTTCCATCTCCCTCCCCAGGGACACATCCTCTCCCTCACTGTCACTTCCAGAAGGTTAATAAAAATAAGCATGTCCTTAAAGGAGCAGTTGGTTAGGCCATATTATAACCTGTGGTTTGGGGTCAGGAAAGCAGGGGAAAGAAACAGGACCACTCTTTTCTAAGTAGCTACCTTTTATACCAGCTTAGCTTTATCAAAAGTCTACACCGCAAAGCATCCAACTGGGGCATCTCTGTTCTAAGCATTGGAGGAAGGCAGAAAAAAGAATAAAACAGTCACTTATGCCTTATGTTCTCAGGAAACAGCCTTAGAATCCAAGCAAATCCTGCACTTAAATCTTGATTTATTATTATGATAATCTATTGACATAAACCAATATGGCCCTGAATATGAAAGATTTTCACGAGAAGTTGTCAACCCTCAAGCACCCTGTAATGTAACAATAATCTGTACCAAGAGCTGCACAAGCAATGGGGCAGGGGCAAGACAAAACCCAGAACAGTGTGGGTAACAGATCAATTTTCCACACAACATAGACCATCCAGTCTACCATACTTCTAAACATTTTTGCATTTATATTAACCCAGAAAATACAGATAAACAAGAAATTGGCAACAATTCTGAGTATTATTTCAGTTATATAAACTGAAGAACTTGAAAATGAAATAGTAATACAGATGGAAGAATTGCTGGTAGGTTAAAATGTAGAGAAGTAATAATGTGAATTTTTAAGGAATAAAATCTAAATGAAATGCAACTTCTGAAGAAAAAGAACACAAAGGTGTCTTTAAGATTGATAAAATGAAAACTGTTTTTACTCTTAGTGATTTGCTAAATGCATACACAATAGAAGATACAAAATTACACACTACTGCATTTGACAAAGAAGTTTAACCAGCAATTTCAGAAGTTTGACAGGCTTTACAAAGGACTTTAATCCATTTCATATGCTTTTGTTTGCACTAATAAAATACTTGGTTGCTTTCCAGATCACTCAGCAGAGATCAAGCCACCATCCAAGTGCAACTTATAAACATACTGAAAAAGGAAGTTCCTGTCTTACTGCTTTTTTTTTGGAATTGCATTTTACTACTCAACCAAAACAAAAACAAACAAAAGAAGAGCTCGAAGCTGCTTCTGTCCTTCCAGGAGGCTAAAAAGAAATCCAAAAAACTTCAACTTTCCTTTAGTTGTACTGTCCACTCTAATTCACACAGTAATGAACTTCTACAACTCTCCTCTTGATACTGCTTTTTGAGAGGGTTATATGCATATAGCTTGTGGTCCACTTGGACAATTAATGTGGTTCATGCCCAACACACCATTGTCAACTGCTATGCTCTTCCCATGAGATTCAAGAGTGGTCTAATGAGCTGTGCTGGTGACAGTGAACTGTTCCTCCTGTAAAGCCCAGTCCCAGGCACGTAAAGAGTGAGGGAAGAAAGTAACTGGGAGAACTTGGGAGGGAAATGGGTGAGCTCCCCTCACCCTAGGGAACAGGGAGCCACTACACTCCATCCAGCTTGGCTTGGTATTGTACTGAAAATGCACATTTCTCCCTGGTTCCAGTTGCCTCCATAAGCACTTCCACACTTGCTTGGTTCCTGTTGAAGCTAAAGCTACCAGACACTTAACCAAACAACAGACACTATTTTCCTTGGGTGTTATAGTGGATTTTTGGTTTTCTGAATCTGTGGTTTTTAATCTCATAAGCTGCTTTAGGTAAGGGAGAGAACAGGTAAGAAACAGACCTTAAGTTGACTCAGTTTTTTCTTGATGCCTGGCTTTTCTTTTGGTGCTAATACCATTGTTTTGCGATAACAGCAGCACCATTATCCAATTGAAAAAGCAGCAGACACCTTGTAGGGTGAGATACTGCAATCATCTTTGTATTCTCAGACAGCCTGCTACTCCTGCAAGTTATTCGTCTGAATTAATACATGCAAGGAGGGAGATGCTAATGCCACTGTGCACACTGGTGCTGCTTGTCTACCTAACAAGTGATGTAATTCATTGCATTTCTTGTATTTCTTTTCTTCCCGTATGCCAGCCATCAGCCTGCCTTATTCTAATTATAACATATGCAGCTAGATGTGCTCTTCAAGCTCATTTTATACTTTAAGCTTTGCATGCCTTCCTGCCCAAAATATCCCTTTTTGTGGCATTTATTCTCGATTGCATCCACATGTTGGACATTGTTAGCTGAATAAAAACTGTAGCTCGAAATAGCAATAGACACTGCAGAAACTGTATAGGGTGACCCAGAAAACAAACAAAAATCCTAGAATTTGCCAAGCAATGGCACCTGGTTTATGGTCAAGCTTTGCAGAAGGTGAACAATCAATACAGGCATTTAGTCCTTTCTAAAATTGCAAGACAGCTCTCTAGCCCTGGGTGATTGACAGATAAGATTCCCTTTACAGTTTCACTTGTGCACTCTATTAAATAGAACTTCCCAATTTATTGAGAGTGTACTATGCCTAAAACATTTGCAATAAAATTTCAAAGCTATTTTTTAATTCAACTTTGATGAAGGAAGTCTTCATAAACTTTGAAGGTATCAGAACTTACTGCTAAGACATAAGGCCACTTTTTCTCTTGCCTTGTTTTGAGTAATATACATAGCTTGTAGGTGCCATTAACACCTTTTCCACAACATTTCAGTTCTTTGGTGGTGTTTTTCTGTTTCATTCATCCACTTCAGGATCACTTCTATTAACTTTTCATAACAGCTGATGATCAACACATATTTCAAAATACCAGAAGCACAGCAATGTTCATTCAGTGACCCATTCCCACTTCTTCCATATATCACCCTTCTTAGACTTGTACGTAGTATATTATCCCATTGACCCTGTTTTCAAGGCCAAGCCTTTAAAATATGAACATTCAATACAACAGTTCTCTTTGTTTAAAAAAAGTACTTTGGATAGCAGCTAGATTTTAGTGTGCTGAAAGCACCAACTCCCAGAGCAAATATTACTGTTATTTTATTCCCCTGGTACCCCTGCATATTTGTATAAATATTTGCTGGTGCCTTTTCTGAGACTGTAGGAACTTTGGAACAAGAACCGCATCATGGCAGTTTGTCTCGTGAAAAGCCACACTAGGTACTACAATAACACCAGTATTTCCTAGTAATTGCAGTCATGGAATATTCCTATGCATGCAAGTTCTTTTTTTCCTGGTGTGTACTTTTACTCTAAATGAAATAAAAATAAAAATCAAAGCTGGGGAAAACAAAAACCAGAACAGACTAAACACTGAAGAGTTTCATTATCCTGAATTGGGACTAAGAAACTAACACGAGTCACACAAAAGCAGTCACAGCAATAATCTCAAGATTAGGAACACTCTTTTCATATTAAAATTTTAAATTATTTTTCCAACATTATTTAAAAAAAATCAACACCTAAATTGGCTTTAATTAAAAAAGTCTAATTTTTTTAAGGTGTAGTATATATTTTTCTAGAATTTCTTAAAGATATGCCTTCCAATTAGTGATTTCTGTTTTGACTACTGGGTTTTTCCAACAAAATTGTTATAATAATAACTCCTAAACCAGCTCAAGTTAAAAGTTATTTTTCAAAACATGCTTTTGTCTTCTGACAACATGCTCCATGTGGAAGTAGGAACTCTTTAAAATTAGCAGAAAGTGTATGTGGAGGAGGTGGGAAATTTGGAAAAGAGTGCTCCAAATGCCAGATCTATCAACTGTATTATTAATATGCCAGACCTGGTGCATATGAAGATGAAGGTACGAATTTGACACTGTTGCCTCTCAATGAATACCTCTCATGATGTGTGATTCCTGAGGTTGGTGTTGAAAATGTGATAGGTGTCCATTTAGGAGAGAAGGAATGTCTTAAGTAAGGAGTGAAATGGGATCCTGCACTGTGACAGCCCCATGCAGAGGAGGGAACGAAGCATTGATTTGCTACATTTTTAATGAATAGCAGTGTGAAGTTAAAAATAAAAACAGCAAGAGGAGCACAGCTTTAATGAAGAGATAGAGAATGGATCAGCTCAGGAAGCTCCAAGGCCAAGCTAGCTGTAAGAGACAGGGCTGCCTCTCTTGGCTTTTCTCTAAATAAAGATCCACTCTGGCCATGCAGAACAGCTGAATTGGAGCCTGGGCTTCTGTGAAAAAGGTATCTGTCCAAGAGATCCTGAAAGCTAGTAAAAAAAAAAGACTGATGTCAGATATAAATGTAAAGGTTTTTTTTTGTTTGTTCGTTTGTTTTTACTTTGTTTCTAAATTTCATAATCTGAGAATTACTGCACAATTTGGATGTTACCCCAAAAAGGCCCTTTGTGTGCCTTTTCCGAACGCCATGAGGCAAAAGCAGAGCTTATCAATCACTTCACTAGGAACACCACCATACTACAAAATGCATATTGATTATCATCAAACTATTGTGCTTGCACACACACTCCTCTACCTCACCTACTCAGAAAACTCTCGTACTGGCATTTCTTGCATTTTCCCCTCCAGCTCTGTTTGCATCCTCTAAGATTTACATTCCTTCTTTAGCCCATGCAAAGGAAGAGATATTCCTGGCATCTGTGTGTGCATTACCATGGTTACCTAGTTCATCTGCAGCAAAATGGGTTGGTCCATGACCTGACACTGCAGCTCCAAGAGCATATTCCTCCCTCGTCCACTGCTTTTCCCCAGCTGTTTTCTCGGAAAATCTGAATGCAACAGTGGGGCATCCAACACAAACTCTCCCAAAGCCTTCAACACATTTTTTTGCCCATGTAGTTTGCCTCTAAGCATGTTCTTTGGTAAGCCCTGTCCTTGGTTTTCAAGCAATTTTTCCAGCAAGTCATCATCAACAGCATACCTGCAGATTCTACCCACTGCATTTTATTTATTTAAGGACACAGACTTACACTTCAAACTTGAGCCTCAAAAGCATGCTTACAAGAACACCTGTGACTACACAACAGCCTGGGTCTGTCAGGGAAGAGCCAAGGTTTGGGGCACAAGAATGAGGATCATGAAGTCTTAAATGAGGGTCTCACCTGGGTGAAGGCAACAAACAGCTTCCTCACACCGAAGTAGTTTGGGTTTCAATGGTATCACAAAATTTACAGCACAAGCTGAATAACCTGTCATCTACTGAGATGATAGCAACCCAGGCATCAAGCCTAGATAAGCTCTCAATATCAAATGAGGCATAAATGACAAAATATTGATAAAATAGAATGAAGACAGAATTCAATCCAGGCAGAAGGCATAAGTACTTCCACAACTGGCTCAAATTTTCACTGAAACAAAACTTACCAACTTTGCTTTTTTTTAGCAATATCATTCTCAGGTTTTTTTTCTGGAGAATATTTATAACAAAATAGATACGTCAACTGTTAATGAAGAATGCTCAAGTGAGTCCTGAGGAGGACCACAAAGATGATCAGAGGACTCAAGCACCTCTCCTATGAAAATGGGCTGAGAGAGCTGGGCTTGTTCAGCCTGGAGAAGGGAGACCTTATAGCAGCCTTCCAGTACCTAAAGGGGGCCTACAAGAAGGAACTTTTTACAAAGGCATGTAGGGATAGAACAAGGGAGAATGGATTCAAGCTGACAGAAGGGTGATTTAGATTAGATATTAGGAAAAAAATTCTTCACTATGAGGCTGGTGAGACACAAGAACAGGTTCCCCAGAGAAGTTCTGGATGCCCCATCCCTGGAAGTTCTGAAGGTCAGGCTGGATGGGGTTTGGGTCAACCTAGTCTAGTGGAAAGTGTCCCTGCCTATGGCAGGGGGGTCAGAACTAGATGATCTTTAAGGTCCCTTTCAGCCCAAATCATTATATGATTCTATGATCTATTCTCATAATTTATGTTTCTAATACTTATACCAAATATGGCCTATTTAAATAAAGCAATGAGATAATCTCTGGAAATGGTACACTGATCATGTGTACCACACAATGTCAAAGCAAACATAGAAGTGTCTCATGGTGATTCTGAAAACACAAATACCAATGAATCTCTGCGAGGAAAACAAAAGCTGGCAAAATTCAAAATGGCTTTGTAGTCATATAGCTATGTAAAATAAAGTTGTGAAGTTCTTCAGACTTGATTTAACATGGCTGAAACAGAGTGGTAATCTGTTTGCATCTGAACAGCAAAAAGGATCAGTAAAATGAAAAATCTACACAAAAATGACCAACCCATACACATACCTTTTCCATTTATTGTTAATGCTGATGCAATTGTGGCTGTTACTGGCACTGGCAATTGTGGCACTAATGGATGTATCCTTGGTCGGCTGCCCATTCTAGCACGCTCTGCACCAGGTCCTAATAAAGCTCCCACTGGTTTTTCAGCGGCTACTTCTGGTGCTACAGAGTCTTCTTGATCCTGTTCTATATGGTCCATTTTATCCGGGCTTTCGTTCTGGAAGCCATCAACTGTTGTCCGGCTCTTCATTGGACTTTTGGGCACTAGGATTTTAATACCTGACTTTGCGAGGTCCATATTTTTCCTTCCAGAAAGAGATGGTGAACTGTTTTTCCGTAACTTCTGGGTGGCAGAAAAGAGTTGATTATTTTTTGACTCATGGTCTTTACCCATAACTAAAGATTTAGCAGATGTCTTTGAAAAAGAACTATTGGTAGATCTAGAGATTTGTTTTCTGGCATTATTTGGAGAGGTCCTGTTTGTCCTGGTTAATGTGCTTTCTTTCTGCTTTTCATTGTGGCGTCTGTTAAATTCATGTATATATTCCTCACAATTAACAAGGTGCTGCTCTGGCTCCCAAGTATCATCTTCACTGTCGTATCCTTTCCACCGCACCAAATACTCTGTTTTTCCCTTCTTGTTTTTCCTTTTGTCAACAATTCTCTCTACCTGTTAAAAAGGAAAATTAAACATTAGACAGGAACAGATATAAGTAACTTGCATGCCAATAATTTGTTAAGTGGAGACAGATTTAAAGATATTCTTATAGTTCTGTAATTCTGTATTGGAGATCTATAGCTTACAGTCTTTCACTGCTGACAAGAAATTCCTCTCTTTAAATCTCTGATTGTTACTTCCATCTCATAAAAGATGTTCTAAAACACCAAAATTGTTCTTTACTAAGTATTTTGCATGCACAAGTATCTGAATATGAGACATTACAGTCAAGAAGCAGCACTGACCCTAGCAAAGTTTTGACACCGACTTCAATTTGGATAGGATTTCCCTCCCTGAATATAGAGATCATGTTTAAATATGCTGTATAAACACAGTGTGTTTACCTTATAAAACTTATCAATTTGATATTGTTTGAATAATTTGCTTGCTTAGCATAAGGCATATGAGAGTATCCCTTACTCACAATGAGCTATCCTTCCGCCACTAGGGACAATACGGTACAGCTTAGAAACTGGGACAATTTTTTTTTTTTCTGAGGCTGCTCCTCTCATGAAAAAAGAGAACTTGTTTTGGCCAGTCTTTGATACACGTACTTGAACAAATTACCATGCCTCACTTGTATTGGCATTCATGTCATAAGTATTAAGCATGCACATGCTACACCTGCACGTGGGACCCACAGGCTAGAGGAATTCAGGCACTGAGGGGGGCAAAGCCCACAGGGCAGAAAGCAGCAGCTGCAGGGAAAGAGGCTCATGCCTTGTCCCAAAACTCATGCCAATCTTCCTACTCCTGGAGAAAGGGTATTCTTTTACAGAAAAGAGATGTAAGTTCAAAGCTAGTTTCAAGATTTCCCCTTCTCATTTAGTATCTCCTACTCAAGTTGTTCCTTCTGGTAAATCCTCCAGCCCCTTTAATTTCAGCTAAGGGACCAATACAGCTTTCTTCCCCATCACCATCTTCCCTTTCGTTTATTAAAAAAGCAAGGGGGAGGGACGGGACTATCACTTATTTCACTTATTAATTTAAGTCCTAGCCCCTGATCAACAAAGATCACGCATGCAAGCCAGAACCACACACACCTAGAAGAACCTCTGAAGACCAGTAACATTTACTGGAGTGGCACTCACCAAATGGAGCATCTACAGAAATGTTTGGAAAGGTGGAAAATATGAGTATGTATGGTACACATATGTATGGTATACATATATATGGTATACACATATGGAATATGATTCATTACCAAATCACATGATTGTTAACAGCAGATTCTCTTAAGAGTACATCTTAGTCTTATATGTGACATGTTATCATAATGTACTGCTTGGTTTTCTACAGTGAGGTTAAATGATTACTATTATATTGCTGCTGAGATTATAATAATTACACATCCTACAAACTCATGTGATACCCTACAGGTGTTGTACTATGCTGTCCTATCATTAGCGTGTTGCATAGCTCTCTTTGAATAGGTCTTAAAAAAACCAACCAAAACAGCAACACACAAATAAAATCAAATACAAACTAGCTCTACCTTCACCTTGTTACTCAGTTGTATAATTCAATACGTTTTATATGTATTATAATGCAATACAAATTGTCCAAATATTATTTAAAATGTTAAAATATGTAAAAAACCATTTTTATTCTGGTTATTTCACTTTTTAGTAAAGTCACTGGACTTAAAAAAACATGCAGCTAGAAAAATGAAATTATTGTTTTTCCATAAAATGTTATTTAAAAGAACCTTAACAAAAATGCTACCCCAAATAATAAAGTGATTATGGAGAAATGCGCATTCTTTTTTTTTCAGTAGACACTGCGTAAGAAGACCTTCAAGTATTAAGCCAGAAATGTTAAATTAAAACTTACAAACAAACCAATGAATCAAACTTGATATATTGTCAAAAAAAAAACAACACCCCAATTACTACTATAGTCTTGGTCATCCTTTCTCAACCGTCTAAAATAGATTTTAAAACCATGATTCTCAGAGAAAGATCTCTACCACTAGAAAGGCAGTTTAATTTTCTAGCAGGAAATCTTCGTAAGAAACAGCATTGATTACTAGGCACAAAGTTCTACTAATGTCTTTCAATACCAAAAGGTCACTCATAAACGACATGCCCTTTTCAAGTACGAAGCCACTCCTCTCATCCAAAAAACAGATACCTTGCAGAGATAACAGATGAACTCTAGAACCCAAGATGCAAAAATCCATTCCCAACCCCATGATATATAGAGCAGACAGAAATGCATAAAGAAAATCACTATATTTAGCTGTATTGTCCAAGCCTGCAACAAAACCTACTTTGACATTGCTTCTTTTGATCAAAAGGAGGTATTTTTCCTAACCCATTAATTCTTCTTGAAGACAACTTATTTCTATTTTATTTATAACACAAAAATTACAGCAATTAACCTGTGATACACAATTTATCCTGTGGTTTTAGAGCTTTAGTGAGGGACTTTTTGGATTGCCTCAGCTTGATTAGTCTAACTCCCGTAGGACCACTTGAAAAACTGCTTAGGAATATTCTGCCTCAATACTTTTGCTGATGATGACAGCTAACATAAGTGTTTCTCATCCAGAGCTGGGAAGAGGAAACTGGAATGCTTCCATGATGCACACACGGTTTGAGTAGAACAGGAATAGGAATATCCACCCTGAACTAGTGGCTTATTTAAACTTTCATTGCAAAAACAGTGACTACAAACTTGTACTTCTCTTTTTTTCTACTGAAAAAAAAAGAAAGCTTTTCCAAGTCTTCCACATCTACTTTGGTGTACAGTGGTGTGACATAACACGAAATACAATGCAAGACACATCACAGTCTTATGTTAGAAGATACTAACAACTTACATCCAAATATTAAAAAAACAAACAAACCACACACACACACAAAAGGGGAATCTAAGTGGACAGGGAAAAAAAAGTCTAAAGTCAGCTAACATGCTGGGACAACTAGGTAACATCTGCATGGGTAGTATTGCTTTTCCCCCCACTACTGTTACTTTGGAGCTGAGCAGGTGCTTTTCTGATTTTATGCCAAGATAGTTCAGAGTTAAAAACTGGCAGAGTGCCCCTAAGCGCCAGGGGAAGAGCAAGACCACATCTTTTGCCATAATCACGGCAGAAATGCTGGTAACAAGAAGTTAATGTAAACTACCATTTCTACAGTGTCCAATGCCTTGTGCCATGGGGTAATATTTCTTTTCAGCAATTAAAAGATCCTGCACTGTCAGGATTTGCCGCTAATGGTTAGTTTCCAACTGTTGCAGTAGAATCAAAATAGAATGGAAAATTATATAAAAAGAAAAGATAAAAAAAGTACGAGCAAAAGTCATCAGGCAAAAGATAACATCTCCCAGTTTATTTTAGCATGCTAAATTATCACTTTCCCCACATGGGGTAGCGATCAATAACATTCAAAACCTCAGCCAACAGAAAAACTAACAGAAAAACAACATGCTGCTCAGAGGTATAATCCAATAGTGGAGTGCCCAAACTATAATCCCACATACCATAATTATATCTGAGATTTCCCATCTGTAAAACAGTAAATTTCCCTTCCATGAATGTGGTGAGACCTGGTTCATGTTTGCTTTCTCTCCCCGAGGAAGCAGATACTTTGATTTTAATTGCTTTTATTAGCAAAATATACCACATTTACACTTTTTCAAAAACCAGACAAGAACAAGATAAGGTTACAGGCCAAACTGCTGTTCAGCTAAAGCTACGCCAGGTGAGAATGGCAGCACCGTAACTGCTCCTCCTTGCCCTGTACAGAGACAAGAGTTGTCTCCTCCCCATCTGTAAGCACTTCTTCTGTAATTATCCCCTAATGTAGTTCTGTCAAAGTGACCTGGTTTAGATATTAAGAATACCTGAGCTAATGTAGGCATCCTGAAACAACTGGTTTGGAGAGCAGCCCTGTATGCAGTATTTTCTGACGCATCTAAAAGCACTGCAACTTTCAGCAGAGGACAACAAACACCTATAGGCAGGACAGGCACAGGAGCCACTTCATTATGGTGTGGTCAGAAAAAGGGCATGCAGTCTTAATTGATGGTGGAAGATCTTTAGTTCAGATCAATAAAAGTAAGCATAAAATTCAAAAGGTAGCTCTCACTCTAAAGCACTGTAATTTGGGCATGTTTGTAAATTCTATAAAGAGCATATTCTCTGTGTGTAAGTCTATATGCATGCATTATATATATAAAAAGATCATACTTTCATTTAACAGATTTCAAGAGATTAAACTAAAAGTACAGTTCTTGAGGGAGGGCAACAAAAAACAGAACGAGCAAAATAAACATACAAGTAAGCATGTAAATGAGCACTGCCTTGTTTATTACAAACCCATTTTCTATACATATCATAGAATCATAGAAGGGTTGGAAAGGACCTTAAGATCATCAAGTTCCAACCCCCTGCCATGAGCGGGAAGACCTCATACTGTGTCACCCAAGGCTCTGTCCAACCTGGACTTGAACACCGCCAGGGATGGAACATTCACAACTTCCCTGGGCAACCTATTCCAGTGCCTCACCACCCTAACAGGAAAGAATTTCCTTCTTATATCCAATCTAAACTTCCTCTGTTTAAGTTTTAACCCGTTACCCCTTGTCCTATCAGTACAGTCCCTAATGAAGAGTCCCTCCCCAGCATCCCTATAGGCCCCCTTCAGATACTGGAAGGCTGCTAGGAGGTCTCCACGTAGAGGGGCAGGATCACCTCCTTCGACCTGCTGGTCACGCCCCTTTTGATGCAGCTCAGGATACGGTTGGCTTTCTGGGCTGCAAGCGCACACTGAAGCCAGCTCATGTTCATTTTCTCATCGACCAACACCCCCAAGTCCTTCTCCACAGGGCTGCTCTGAATCTCTTCTTTGCCCAACCTGTAGCTCTGCCTGGGATTGCCCTGACCCAGGTGTAGGACCTTGCACTTGGCATGGTTAAACTTCATGAGGTTGGCATCAGCCCACCTCACAAGCTTGTCGAGGTCCCTCTGGATGGCATTTCTTCCCTCCAGCGTATCAACTGAACCACACAGCTTGGTGTCATCAGCAAACAGGCTGAGGGCACACTCAATCCCACTGTCCCTGTCACCTACAAAGATGTTGAACAAGACCGGTCCCAACACTGATCCCTGAAGGACACCATGCGTTACTAGTCTCCAGCCAGACATTGAGCCATTGACCACAGCTCTTTGCATGTGGCCATCCAGCCAGTTCTTTATCCACAGAGTGGTCCACCTATCAAATTGATGTCTCTCCAATTTAGAGAGAAGGACAATCATGTTCTTCTCTGTCCTCATATTCATCTCAGGCTACATTAACTAAATAATAAGAGAATAGCATCTATTTGACTCCATACTCTTGTCTGTTGTCTTTAAATACAGAAGAAAGTCTCCAACGAATGTAACAAGGCTATGTTTACATTAGTGCTTTGGTTCAGAGCAATAGCACAATTTAAAAGCAAATCCTTCCCCCCTCCACACTATTTCCACTTACTGTCCAATGGTTTTGTTCGCAGACCAGTCTTTGTATACGTGGTGAGGATTCCTTATGGAGAAATATAAACTGGAAACAGAAATGTACCAATGCAATGGTGTTATCAGTCATGCTTCAATCCCTAATGGGCCACACAGGTCCAAGCAAATAACAGCTCTGCACAGTTTCAACACACATTGTAGCATGTATATTTGATCTTGAGAGGCCCCACTAAATCTAGGCCAAAATAGAAATGCCTCATAGCAGAGTATGTAGAGATGAGGTCACAGCACCAATTACTATACTTAACTGATTTTCTCCAATTGAGACAGTTACTACTCTAGACTTTCCCCAGTTCAGAGGCGGAATCTAGAATAGATGCAAGTCTTGCACACGTGTGTACTGTATGTGAACAGTTACCCTTGGTTAAATTGGAAACTATTCCATATACAAATGGGACCTAAATGATCATCCATAACAAATCAGCAATGTTTATGAATGACTATGTCCTCTACTTATTAAAATCTTGCAGAGGTCAATGATAGACAGTATTCAAATACTTCTCACTATAAATAAAATAAATGCATTCAACATTCAAAAAATGCAACTCATATACAGCAGCATACAATGCATGAAAACAGTTCAGTCCCAAATTTTGCTTAAGGAAAAAGGAGAAAGTAGTGTTGGGGAGACAGTTATTCAAAAGAAATTTAATGGTGATGTCAAAATACACCTGAAGGTCTGCAGATTGTGCACTAAAATCTTCAATTTAGACATTGTATTAGAAAATACATCATTTACATGCTTAACTTGAGTTTTGCTCATTGGTCACAGCAGATTGCACCAGCAGGTAAATTTTAAAAACAGCTTAATACACATATGTTCAGAATACCAAAACCATAGTAGTGTAGTTTAAGTTCAAACAACATCATATAAAAATTACACTAGGATATCATATACATCCTGAAGTTCATCTTTACTGTAACTCCCAATATTTTACTCCCTTTGTGTTAGCCTGGGGGTGTACATGTAAGCCTGCCAGCACGTGCTTCTGGAGCTGACTGATTTGATTAGCAGGACAGAATGATTGGATTAAGTCGATGAACTGTTGTAAACTGAGCCACTGCACCCTTATGGCACAACTGGCCACAGCGTCTATACAGTGCAGGACTCTGGCTATGGTGATGGCTGTAGTACATATATATTGTTCTGGAAACCAGAGTGGTACAAAATTAGTATGGATCAGATGTGGGCAGATTATTGCCTTTGTGTCAAAACAGCTAGAGCAGATGATACAGCTTTTGTGTTTCTTTTGTGACAGCTCGGGGATGAGAGATGATACCTGATCTGGCCTAAAGCCTGCCAGTACAGAGTTCACATGCTCAACTGTCTTCTGGCAATTGGGACCAGCAGTGTAAGTTCATACAGGATCCTTGCTTTGCAACCCGCATGCACTCCTAACCTGCTTTTGAGGAGGCAGTGTGTGTAGTGAAGCTGGAACACATTCATGCCCATGAACAGGAGTCACATAAAGGACTAATACACTTCAGGTAGTCCTTCATGCTAGCAGTGCAATAAAGAGAACCGTATATCTCAACCTTCCTTCCAAACTGTGCTAAAACAAATTTTAAGATTTCTCTTTTCCCCAAGCTTTACTTCATTCAAAGAATGTCCATTCTTTTAGGATTCCTGGACACAAGTCATGCAAGAGCTAACTTTGTGGCTCTCTGCAACACTCAATTACTATATTGGCCTTCAGGTCATAACTAAAATTTTAATTCACACTCTGTATAAATTTCTAATTAAGTTGCCTATAAAAACACAATTGTTTCAGTGAAGCTCATAATTTATCATCAACTTTATGACTTATATCCTTCCAAAGTCTTAACAAAGACAATAGACAAAATAATTACTGCATTCTCATCAACAAGCCAGCGGTTCCAGGGAATCACAGCTGTGGTGTGTGCCATGCCTGGCTGCACAACCACCTCCTGAAAAGGCACTTTAAGAAGTTCTATGCCTTGTACTTACATTTAACAAACTCAGTATCACTGTACGTGCAACTCCTTTATGATCTACTGAAAAATATAGTCTGCAATCATGAAAAAAGGCCCTAGTAAGGAGCATTTTCCATAGAGGACACCAGGGAAATGGGTGGGGAGGGAGGGCCTGTGACACAATCATTTTGCCTTAGAGAATTAACTGAGAATGATGAGATTTACTTCCTCACGAGTCACTGCTGATGATTGATGCTAAAATGTCAGTACCACAAATCTTTCCAGACACAAATTACATTGAATTAATCAAGCAAGTTGCAGTGCAAGTTACAGCCTACTACAGAATTGATCAACTGCTTTAATTGTAGTTATCTAACTATTGCAAAAAATGGTTAGAAAAATCTTATTCTCATCAACTCACTGTTCGTAATTGTTCAAACCTTTTTTTACAAAGAGATAAAATAGACTTACACATTTTCTATTGGGCAAAAAAGCAGACTGAAAATACATGAAAATCTGTACAAATATAAACAAACACCTGCAACACTGGATTCTTACCAAACATGCACAGTTTGAAGTAACAACAAGTAGCGTCAAATAGGCTTATCATTTTAAATGGAAATGGCCCTAATCAGAAGGAACTATTAAAAATTACCAGCATTTGATTACAGATATACATTTTGGGCAGTCAAAGCTATTACACAGGTATTACTGTGCTATTAAGTTATTAAAAAATTTCTCCTTGCTCATTATTAGAAGATCTCAGCACGACCCACACACAGAATTCTAAAGGAAATGCTTCGGATCTTCAATTCATTTGTAAAAGCTATATTCCAGGAAGCAAATCCTGGATTTTTTATTTTTTTTTTTCACCCCTAAGGTAAATATTCTGCCTGCACTTGTTAAATTCTCTTGCTGGTATCTCTCCACAGCAGTCCTGAGAAGCGCAGGTCTCTAACATGGCACAACCAACACTATACCAAAGAAAAAATATAGAAAACTATATCAGGTATTTATTACTGGCAATACGAAAGACAAAATTATCACCCAAAGTTGATCATGTTGGATGTGATAATTCAGGAAAATGTAGTAATAAGCTAAAGCTACCTCACAGTAAGAACTTCAACAGCTTGATTACTATTTATTTGAAGTATAAGACCAATAGAAACATTGTCACTTCATCCTTCAGCTAGAATAATACAGAGTAGCAGATAAAGAATTTGTCAACATTAAGGAACCAGATTACAGACTTTTGCTTTCAAAGCGGGAGAAACTGAACCTTGAATCTTGAACACTGCTAAAGTACAGGCTCTATAAAGACAAGTGATTGATAGATATTCAAAATATTTTATCTAAAAAGAGTGTTTTAAGGAGAGAGTAGGTCACAGGAAAACCACACTCCAAATATGCTAGAGAACACTGTCACAGCTAAGCAAACTTCAGAAACAGGAACTGTAACAAGAAAGAGGAACAGGAAAAAAAAAAAAGAAATATCACAGGACAGTTGTAGAGTGAACTTGGTATGCTGTACCCATTTTATCAAATTCCACTTAATTCGACAATAACACTTTTATCCACCAACACCAAACAAGGCTTTTCAGCAGCCTACTGCTTGCAGAAGGACAGCGGCATGAGTCTGCTACTGTAGGTCAATTGACCAAACCTCAGTAAGAAGGGACACAGACCTCATAGAAGCTCTTTGAAGCTTCTTAGGAAGCTTTTTTCTTGTAGAGGTCCTGAGATGCTTGTCCTAAATAAAGACAGTAGAGACAGACTTCTTGGGAATCACTGCATACAAGAAGACACAATACGCACTTACAACCTCCTACCAGGCTACAAGTCCTGAATTAAAGGGAATGATGCCTACAAGATTTTCTTCTATTGTCTTTTGAAGATACGCACTGTCTGGACAATTTTTCAATCATTCAGATCTTTTTTTTTAAAAGCTGGGTAGCTGCAACTTCTCTATTACATGGTTAACAATAATTTCTGAGGTAATATAGACATAAAAACTTTCTGCAGAAGAATCTCCATTCACTGGAATGAAGTAAAATAAGGAAAAATACACAACTTCCAGAATTGGGTAACAAAAAAAACAAACAAAGAAGAGTTATTTGTTACTAAAAACACTTCCTGTCCATTATCTTTGTCTAGAAAACATTGTCTCAAAATTGGCCTTAGCACGAAGTAGCCATTGATCTCTTAATAAAACACTCAAAAACTGTGCTCTTAAAGGTCATAATGCAGACACTAAAGGAACATAAACTATTTGTTCTACAGATTTTGCCAATGTTCTTCAAAGAATGTGCAAAGCCAGAACTTCTCACTAAAAAGAGCCATGCTGAAATCTTCACATAGGCAGAAATGATATGCACTGCAACTTGCCAAAGTCCACTCTCAAGAACAAAGGAACCAAGTACAAATTTCCTTCTCTACTTGCACCCAAGTCTTTCCCTCTGCAGAGATGTCATATAAAATAATTTGTCAACTTTCTATTATTACTATGAAAATATTTAAAGTAAACTACCACATGCTGATTTGCAGAGGAAGCACATATTTTTTTCTGTATTTTCCTTCAGATATGAACATTGTATTGGCTTTTGGTACATCCTCACCCTCCCGCTGTACTCACTTCTAAGATAACTCTGTTTGAAAGAGTGGTTTCTGGTGGGTGGAAAAAAAAGAAAGTAAATCTCTCATGCCATCTCCTTCCATTTCAGTTGCTTTTTATCCCTTTCTCTGTATTTGTCCCTGTCTATATCTGATACAATTTGCAGTACTTTTCCTAATCCCACATCATAGTTTGCTCTCCAAGTAATGCCTTAAGGATTTTATACTATAACAGTGTATTAAACCCTTACTAATTTCTCTAGTTTCAACACGGAAGTAATTTGTAAAATATCTTGCAAAATAACAGCTTTTATTTAAAAAAACAGAATCATTGTGTAGACTAATCTATGCAGCAGTTTGTGGTACAGTCACTGTTCACAAACAGGTTTTTACTATATATATGTCTTTTAAGTTAGGTCCGAACCTTTTTTTTTTTGCCATAGTTACATGTACAATTTCACTGATGGATCACAAGTAGTTATTTCTACATGGTATAAGCTGTAGAGAATAAATGACTGTATCACCTCTGTGTTTATGAAATAGACAAATTCACTAATGGGTGTGCAGAGAAGACTTAAGCATGTAAGAAATACCCTGGCATCTATTTTCTCCTACACTATGTCTTTTGTATTTAAAGTCAGTTTAAATATGCACTTTTTTACTGAAGAGCTGGGCTTGCTATAGAACATCTTAACATTATTACCCTTTCTCAGCTGAAAAAAACCACCCCAAACTGATATCCAAACTAATGCCACAAAAAAGAATGTAAAATTTACATAAAAATAGCTTCACATTGCAACACAAATATTATTTACAGATTGCCTGCTCTGAGAAACAGTCATTGCAGGTCAGTGTCAACAGGGGAGAGTTACCCTACCAAAATAGCTACTGCCTCACAAAACACCTTTCCCGCACTAGTAATGCCAGTCTGTTTCTTTACACAAAGTCCTCTTCAGATTCTGGGAATGTGCAGGCAACGTGTAGCATGTTGGTCTTCCAACTGTCTAGCCTTGGTAATCCCTGTCTACACAAAACAGAAACAATGTACTTAAAAGCAAGTTGCCAAATTCCAGAAATATGGCATTATACTTATTTTGTCATAGCACAGTTAAAATAACATTGAAATATAGAAGCATATTTCACTTTCAAATTTGACTGGAAGTGCAGGTGAGAGCTCCTTTCTTCCTACACGTTTTTCTTCATATCTAGCATTATTACTCCATATCTCTACTGCATCTAAAGAATTTATCCAGAAAATTCCTTGCCAGAATCCAAATGTTTCTAGAAATAGTCACATATTTTAAAAATCTTTTGAATTCAGGATCTTCTTTAAAAATAGATAATTTCCTTTTTTTCTTTCAATACTGGCAATCAAGTCATCCGTTGGCAATGTCCAGTATTGCCTGCAAATTCAAAAGAGCTTTTTTGGTTAACTTGAATATATTGGAAACTATACCTTTAAAAAAGATGTTTGCATATTAAAAGTCTTTTGTGATAGTTTTTGATAGCTTTTTTAATACTTTAGCGCTATAAAGCCCAATTAGTGCAACTCGGCACAGCATTTAGTCTTATCTCTATAGTTACTCAAAAATTAAACTAAATTAATTGATATTGTTACCATTACGGTGGTACTACAGAATAGAATTGAATGTCTAAAACAAATGCACAAATTCAGGTGTAATCCAAAGCACTAGTGATTTTGTAAAGGCTTTTCTGGAAACTGTGTCCAAACCGCTGTACTTTGTCATGTAGTTCATGATTCTGCATCTTCTACACCTTGCTACTTGAATAACACAAAGGTTCTGCTTCTTCCTTGCTATTGTTATTATTACTCATCAGTGACCAAGATATATACCACTAACAAATTTAGACTTTGATTTTAAGGCTATGCTTTTCATTATGTTGAGTGAGTACTGATGAGAGAAGATGGCTCTGTTACTGTAAAGAACATGGCTGATTCCTTCCTTTTCCAGAAAGAAGCAACATTATGAATTAAACTGGTGAATGGATCTGCCTAAAATAAGTACATCAGAAATGTTTTGGTTTTCAACTGGTTTACCGTGTAATCATACCTTTATGTGACGGAAATGGGACAGAGATGGGCGGCATAAATGGAGATTCACTCCACTTACTTTTTACTCAAGATTTACCAGCAGTGGTGAGTTTTCCTGGAATAATGAGAATGTGGAATTATGGTGAAAATTGCTGCAGTTCCATAGCAGCATGGTTTATATAGGTTTGCAATGAACACAAAAGAAATTTAATCCAGAGTCCCTCAACCTGACAAAAAATCAGGGATGAGGAAGTTACCTGAATGAATACATTATTTTTGGAGGTTACTTTAAAGACTGAATACTGAATTTATATGCATGAAATTAATTATGAATTGTATATCAGTATTAAAGATAAGTAATCGCATAATCAATAATTCTTTAAAGACTAATTAATTACATTTTATAGAATACTGAAAAGTGTATGAATGAAAACCTTCCAATTTCTAGATTGCATACGTTTCTTTCACTCCTTGTTTTTGAAACTGTCAATTACGTGAGGATGATACCGCAATTTTGAAAAGGCAAAAGCTTTTCTACCTGAAGTCTTTAAGTTTATAGCACAATGTCATTTTAACTTACAATCTCACATTTGGACATGATTATTCCAGAGCCAGACTGGAACCTTCATTCAAAGTGCTGTTTCAAAAACAACCAACCAACCCCAAAACCAAAACCAATTCATGACTACTTCCAAACCAGAAAAGCATTTAAGTCAAGCTTTTTTTGTTTGTTTTTCTTCTTTTAAAACCCCAGCTATTCAGATGACAATTTCTGAATTTCATTATTCTTCTTGACACTTCCAGAATTCTGTGACACCTCACTGGAGCGAGGAGAAAGGAAAGTGAAACAGACTCCTCTTTAATCCCAAATGATAAAGTTACTGACGAATGTGAAATTTCATTTCAGTTTCCACTATACACAAAGAAGTGTCACTTTCAAAAAGAAATCTGGGGAAAATGGTTTATTTCTTCTAAAGGATTTTATATGCATCTCTCTCTATGTTCCTTAGAGACACCCTGCTAGTAGCACCGCAACTTATTATGGATGCTTTTTTTCCCTACCTATCTATAACAAGATATGAAAGAGATACTTTTGCAGACCAACAACGTGATAGAGCACACATTTATTTTGACTTTTTTTGACTTTTTTTCTGCTTAATATTATGAGAGCAACAGCTCTTTTGCTGTGTGTAATGTGTGTACTGGAAGCAGGGTAAGCTTTCTTCTGCCGTTAGCCTTAACTTGCCTGTTTCATTCTGCTTCCTTACATCCTAAACCACTGCTGCATAAGTTCTGCTGGTTCTTTCTAATACCTTCACAGCTTTCCAAGTGCCAGTATCCTGTCTAGACCAAGGCATCCAGTTTGCAGCCTACATCACCATTCCTCCTCACAAAAAAAAAAAACAACAAACAACAGATTCACCAGTGTTTCCTTTTCCCTCAGAGGATTTTTCCAAGGCAGCATCTGTTCACAGTGAAATGCTTACTACTGCTGTTTTAGATGTGAGCATCAGTTTGGATAAGGGGGTATTTGGATACCATGATGGATAGCTGATTCACATTACCAGACTGATGTACTACTATCAAGATCGAGCAACTGTGAAGGGTTGCTAGATCAAAGGTATTTTGAAGAATTTGATATATGTATTTAAGTAAAAAGGAAGGGAAACTGAGCAAAGTACTGTCACAAATCAGCGAATGTGTTCCAACAAAGTGGAGTAAGTTCTTACTTGAAAAAGATATCAAGTCTTAAACAAAAATCCTATTAAAAGTTGCAACCAAATTTAGATAAATTCAGTGTGACAGATAAAATTAAGAGAAATATGATGGAAGCTACTAACCACGGTAGTATGTTTTGCAGCAATATTTGTCACTTTAAAAATGTTAATTGACAATACTTTCAACTGTTATCAGTTACTGAGGGAGAGGATTTACTTGTCCTACACAGCAAGTACTACAAATTGCTGTTATTCTCCTTATCAAACAGCTTGGAGCCAGCTCGGATGAACCAGAGTGGTAATATCCAGAATTAAAGAGAAATCCGTCAAGATTTTCCTAAACTAACAGCTGAAATTAAGGTTCTGCTGATAGTATTTAAAATGTAAGTGTCTATGGGACAGAAATGCTCATCTTTGATATGGGTGGGGGTGGACAGGCAAGTCAATAACTTTACAGTCCAACTTCCTAGAACAGATGGCACTCTGAGGGGCTTCATTTTTGAACTCCTGCAAGGGTTGGTAAGTTGAGTTACACTATGTGTAAAACAGAACCCTCTGCTGAACCAGGCTTTAGATCTCAAAGGCTCTAGATGGATCTTTTGAAGGACCGGTGTCTGCCTGAGTTTGCTTTTGTCTTACCCTTTGTCTAACAGCTCACACCACCTCCCCTCAGAAATACATCTAAAACACCATCTTTTTTTTTTTTTTCTTTACTTCCCAGTGCCATTGGGCTCTTCTTGCTTAAACAGCTCATCACAAGCATGAAAATGTTGTGCTTTGTGGATCAGACTTTCTTCCAGCCTGGAAAACCCCAGGAACAATCAATGAACTTTTTGCAGTTTGCTTGATTTCTCAAATACTGAATGGTATAAACCTGAATACTACCCAAATCACATGTGCAGTTGTCTCTCCATCTTTCTTTCAGAGCAGGTGATCTCAAGTAACAAGAGCTATCAGAAGACTGTAACTGCTTTCAAAGAAGGAAAAACTAAATAGACAGACTCTTTAGTCTGGGGAGGAGATGAATGAGAAAATGTACAGGAAATATTTCCTGTACTTCCCATGACAACAGCAACAAAAAGCAGAGTATACCTATTGGGAAAAAAAGAATTAAACAAAACCAAGCTGCAAAACATACTGCTACAACACATAGTGGAGAGACTAGACAAATTTATGATGGGTCAATTATAGTTTGCTAAATACTGAATGCAAACTGTAGCTCAGGAAGTTCTTAAATTAGTTTCCCTGTAACAAGAAGGGTATGCCAAAGGAAGAGTCACCCTGTGCTGTCCTATTCTTCTTTATCCGTTCACAACTGTCATTTCAAGACAGGACACTACTTAGGTGGATATTCAGGCTAGTCCAGTAGAGCATTTCTTATATCAAAAGACACTCAGTATACTTCTTTAAGAAGTAGAAAGATGGGGATTGATACTTCATTGACAACAGGATAAAGAAGCTTTATGGAAAAGCCAAGGCTATCAGCAGATCAAGTACTTGAACTGGAGTAGTAGCTGCTACGTTCAGTTTCATTCAGAGTAGCGACACTTTAAAGTCAGGGTTACAGAGGCCTTTTGGAAAGTATAGGCTACATAAAGATAACTACTTATTAAATTTAAATGTCAGGAATTTTTCAAATAAAGTCTTTTCTTATCAGTAAGGCGGTTTTCATTAAATCAACGTTTCCATTGAATTTCAGTTCTCCTGAAAGTTTCTCCAATCAACAAAACCATTTTTTCAGTCTTCGAGCTTGAACACCTCAATGCACTCTGCTTTAGTGCAATTCAAAACCAATTTAACTTCCTTTTCCTACAAAAGTTGACATGATGGCCTCTCCTCCAGGCTCCTAAAGTTCCCACTCTTTTCAGAGGAGGATAAGCCCTTCCTCAGAAGATGATGCAATTCCTCACGTTATTCAGGCATGCATCCTATCTGTTTGCAGGAAACACAAGACATACATAACTCTCAGCGCATACTGACATAAATAACTTTGCCGAAGATCCTGGTTCATTTGAGTAAATAATATATTGGGGTTCCTAAATGACAGCACCCTAAAGACGACATGCCACAGAGGCAAAATGCAGGTTAAAGTACCAAAATTCAGCTCAACTTCAAGATTCCCCCATAAAAGGCAAGATGAGAATTTCTACTGTCAGTTAATTTCAATTAACTTCCACCAAGAAAAAGCCCCACTGTCCTCTGCTGCTCCCTCTAAACCCAAACAAATCCTGTTTTTCAGAATTTCCCAGTGTTGGAAATTCTAAGTGTTAGCTAGGTCTTCACAGAAATACTTTCAGCAAGGACCCCAATGTTTGAAGGTAGATTAGCTTCCAAGAAAGCAAAGCAGAAGACATTTGAAAACATGTAACACCTTTAGAGCAGAAAGTCACCACACAGATAAAACCCAGATTTCCCCAGACACCAAAAGTGAGACATTCTATACATACACAGCCTGCTACAGTCTCCAGATTCAACACCTTCAATAGAATTCAACCATACCCTACAGCAAGGTGATATTCAGGCAATCACATAACTACAATACCAATGCCAGAGATGAGTGGCAATGCAAAAGCCTTGCCTTCTAAATTAAAACAAACCACACAACCTCACACATATATTTGCATAAGAATACATTAAAAATACCAGCATAACTGAGACAGTATCTAACACAATGAAAGGAGGTGCTTCTCTTTTGGTATGGGCACTGATGCAATTTGAGCAGTCTCTGCTCTTTGGACCCACCCCCAAGATTAGCACAAGGCTTTTTTAAATACACAATGAACCAGTCAGGAAAACCGATCTAGCTTTAAAATACCCTACTAAAGAAAAAAATATTTTCCAGTATCATGTTACACCATTATTTCTGAAAAGCTTTGCCATGCACAGGGGCAGGGAGGAGCAGCCAGGTACAGGAAAATAACTTTTCTGCTTTTTGTGGCACCAGGGCTAACTTACACTGATACAACATTAACTTTAGCTGTGGTATGATGGAACAGAATGAAGGTCTACAGATGCTTACAGGTAAGGTCTTACGTTGCAGGTAAATTATAAACTATTACTGAAGCAGGCAGTTGTAATTTCACTATTTGTCTTCCCCATTGCTTATATCAATCACAGGGATATTGCAGCTCCTGAAGAATCAGTCTGATTAATCAGTTTAAACCTAATCATTCTGGGGAATATCTGGGTTATCTTTCCTTTTACCTTTTTTTTTTTCCCATCATATAACAGGCACAGAAAGGCTTTCTGAATTACTTTGAAACCAAGAACTTTGACAGTAACTACATGGTGAAACTGAAACAGAGAAAGTTCTTCAAAAGTTAACTGAGTCCAGCTCAGAGACCTTTTTGTTAGGTTTGATGGCCTTTGCAGGCAACAGATACAGTTTCCACTGAAGACAGCTCTTCCCTGGAATTGCAAGTTCTCTCTTCTGCATGATGTGATTTGACAAACCCAGTGACTGCAAGATATGGCACCACTCGCTGATAATCACAACCATTCTTTTCCAGATACCAAAATCTCCAAAGGCATCTCATAGTGGGTCATGGAACATTTTGTCCCACTGTCACAGTATATTCTGTCTTACAGCCACTTTTCGTCTTCCCTGTCTCCTTTCCTCTCTTCCTCTCCACAATCAAGTACCTCCTAATAACTGAGCCATTTAGATTAACTAAATGATTAAAAACTATAATGTTCCTACACTTTAAGCAAATAAAGCCAAAGCTTTCGAAAGGCCATTTTATCACATCACCTAGCCATTTCTCTGGCTTTCCTATAAAAGAAGTTTCATGACAACAGCTGAAGTATTTCTGCCACAGTCCTATTCTTCCCATTCCCAGAGTGTCTGAGACCCTTCCCTTGGGAATAGCACTGTAGTTCACCTGATCTCAGAAGGAGAGTATTCAGGAACCTTTCCTCCCACCTGTATCCTCACCTGATATAAAATTCACCAAAACTGTCCAAGTTGCCTTGCCAATAGATCAGCTCATCCGCAGCATTCATACAAGTCAGGAAACTGTAGTTTGGGGTGGCTCAAGAGGGAGAACAGAGTCCCATCACAGCTCAGCTTAAGAACGGCAGTGGAAATGCACCTTGAAGCTGCTCGTGGAAATGCACCTTGAAGCTGCTCGTTTCCATCTCCTATTTTTTGGATACACGGGTCCAGCCCCCGGTAATTGAGGACCTTTTCAAATGCAGAGTCTCCCGAGTCATCCTACACTTTTTGATGGGTAGTGAACTCTTCACCTGCTTTCTCAAATCAGCTGAATGAGTTAGGTGGGCTTTTTCGGTTGTCAGAAAAAAAACTAACAACTGCATACAAAGAATAAAAACTAAATCAAATCGTATCAAATAGAAAGTCAAATTTATGGGAGAAAATATAAGAATGTTCCAGGTACTACAAATGGGATAGAACAAAGTTCAGCTAGCTCTTGCTCAACCTGCTTTTTAAATTTACTTTTCTCATTCCTTCTTTTCTCATATCCTTCTCTTCATCTAGCCACTGATCAAATTTACTTTAATTCAGATTTGTTCCCACCTTCTTTCCTTCTCTTTTTAACTCCCATGGACATACATGGAAAATGGAAATTCAGATCAGTTTAGTGAGAGTTGCTTTCTCCAGCTCAGTTCAATAGTCATATCACTCCTTTTCTTTAGGCACATCTGCAGCTTCCAAAGGTTCAGAGTCCAGTTTTGTTTTCCTTTATAATTTAGTTAGCTCAGTTGTTCTTTCTGGGGATGCCCTTCCCTGTTGCACCATAGGTACTTTAACAAGAAGGAATAAACTCAATAGGCATGGGATCAGCAGAATAAATTCATTGGAAGATAAAAAAAATAAATTAAAACTAAACAATCTAAGACCACTACAGGTTTTAATCCTGGTTTAAATCAAGGTTTTCTGCTTGCTTGAATCTTACACTTTGACAGTAAATGCATCCTGCATTTTAATAAGAGGCCCATTTTCACTGGTTGGTATTAAGTCAAAATGATAAATACCGTATTTTAACCAAAGATGGCAGGTTTTGCAGAACAGGATGATACATCGCTCACATTTAATAGTGTGATGATAAAGGTGTGAAAAGATTTACCTGATTTTTTTTTTTTTTTTAATTCAGACAAGAAATGCACAATTCTTAATCCTAAATGAATTAAGGAAACTCTGACTTTCCGGGGTTTCATGTATAACTTACAGGGATCCTTATTTGGATGTAAACTAAAATTTAACTATAGTGCTTGAGCTTACCTTTCCAATTGTTTATTTTGGTATTATTTAATGAAAAATAGGTTATGCACATAAATACTTGATTGTTTTTTGGCTTGGTTGTTGTTTTGTTGTTTTTTTTTTATTTAACATGGTTCTATTATAAATTGTTTTAAGAAAATAATCAGTAGCAGGGAGCTAAACTTGTTTTCTTGTTTATGCTTCAGGATTTTGGAAGTAAAATATCTTACTTCATACCTGTTCTTTCACTTAGGAATATATGATATTGATTTCTGAAATCTAAAATGTTTTCTTAGCTTTTGGTAAGTTAACTGAGATGCTTTAATAAGTTGAAATGAAGAAAGCATCTCTGTGCATTTATAAAAGTTCTACTACTGCTAAGAATGGATCAGGTACTTGAAACTCAAGTTTACTTAAGCTCAGCCCATGACTGATTCAGTGATGTAATTCTCTGACAGCAAAATATAAAGTGCTTTACACTTTTCTGTAGTTTTCTGTACCTTGGTAGGCTATAGAAAGCTCAGTATTTAACAGGTGTATCTTATCTTAAATAAGTTTTTCACATGCAGTTTAAAAATGCGTGTGGACATCATCACATATTCAGAATTTTATATTAGTCTGTATTGCATTTGTTGATCTAGTATAATATTGTCTCTTTCATGTTCTGACAAGAAGAGATTTAAAAAAAATTGTTCAGATCCAGTTTTCTTACAGCTACCCGAGAGTTACTGTATCTGTTAAATGTTATTACTTCACTGCCTAAGCCTCTCTCTCCAAAGAAAGAGAAGTTCTAGTAGTAAACACCAGCTAAATTAAAATCAGACCAAATTCTAAATTTAAAAAACAGTTTCAGCCAATTTTTTAGACTAGCAGTCGGTATCTGCTAATGCACAACAGCTGAGGACAGCTATTTAAATCTAGGAAATGTACAGCTCAGTTAGGGAAATATGTTAAGGAACATGAGGAGCCCCAAGGTACAGCATATGAGGATTCATTCAGATAACCATTTTCAGATCTGGGAATCAACATACACTCCTTTCACATATCGTGAAGTCTATCCGATACGTGTACACCTCTGTCATTGCATCTGGCCTAAAAATCCACATACATATATGCTTCAGACTTAAAAAAAAAACAAACAAACAATTTTTTTGAATGCATCTTAAAATTTTTCAGAAAAAAAAAAACCTCAGTCCAAAGGACCATTTTCCTGTGTATGCATTTTCCACATAAGTAAAAGTTGCAGGATTGCCTTTGCCTTTCAGAAACCAGAACTGGATATCCTACCACTTAGCAAGGCACCAGCAGTTACTTTATCCTGAATTGTTCAAAAAAACTCTTCTTAATGGTGGATCCAGGTATAATGGGCCTAATGACAACAGTATCTGCTTTCATATTTAAGGATTAGTGTAGTAGAATATATACAATTTTAACTACCAAGTTTTACATTTAGTGGTGTGGTTCAATCATGCCAACACAGTTTGCAAGGCATTTTGCTGACTACCAACAATGCTAATGCACCAAAATCAGCAGAAACAGATCTTTCTGTGACACCAGAGCAAATCTAGAAAAAACGCTCAGCTTGGCACCTGCCAAAAAACATGAAATCCTCCTGGTAAGTGCATAGTTCCATAGCTGATCCAAAAAGCTTTAAAATACAGTAAGAGAAGGAAGAGGGTAGAGAGGACAAGAGGGTCAACAGAAAGGTACTGTAAAGAGTACACTCTGAAAAAGAGCATAATTTAAAAGACAAATCTGCATCCCTTGCTGTGTTCAGTTCTCAGTGTGGAAGAGTAGATGGTATTTTTTTTTTTAATAAGGGCTTAAGGAAATAATGTTTGAGAATGAGGATTCAAGCAGAAGGGAAGAAGGAACACAGTCTGTAAAAGAAGCCAAGTAAAAAGAAGGTGAGGATTAGGATCAAACAAAGGTTACAAAGGTTGCACATAGAAAATACTGTACAAAAGTAGTTTCATCAAAAAGACAAGCAGGTGGCTTTTTAGCTCTGTATGCAATAACAAATTTGAAGGTGACTTGGAGTAGAAGGGGGGAGTAAAATGGCCAAAATGGAAAAGCAGGAAAAACATTATGGGTGAAGTGGGCTACAGCACTGCAAGCAGAGCTGTTAAGACGGTTGCCTTGCTGAGGCTCAGCAGCAACGTGGCTTTTGAATCTAGATGATAGCTCCTAGTTAAACTCAGTCAGGACTCACAAAGGATTGAGGATGTGCTTGAGCCCCAGTGATGACTGCGGTCTAGAAGCTATGCTCAGACTACAAGTAACGCCCAGATTTCACCAAAGTCTATACAAAACTCAACTGCTCACGAATTGTTTATACTGCATTTACACACTTCAGAAAAAAAAAAAAAAAAAAAAGAGGAAAAGGGCAATCACTAACCATCACTTAGTTTTTCTCTCAGGCTAAACAGGAATTATTCCTACAGTGGAACTGGACAATGTTGAAATAATCATTTTCTTTAAGTATTGCCTTCCAGAAAGGTGTTCTTTTTCTCAAGAGAAGCAGCTGGATGTTTTGAAGTATCTTCATGGTGTTGCATTATATTCTTCTCAACACCTCCTGTCCTCAGCAACTGGTCTAAGGTCTGAACTTGAGTTCTCAACATGAAAGAATGCTTTTCATTATTTGCCTTGCAGAAGAATCCTTGCTGTCATTCCCAGCCTAACAATGTACTGCAGGTGTAAACAGAGGGATGGACAAATATACTTCATCAAGCTTTCCCATAATCTGGCACTGACAGAGATTTGGCAACCTTCCAGTAATCTTTAGTGCCTTTATTTTATTATAAGGATTATGAAGTCTTTTTGAGCAATATTTCTCCACAAAACTGAGTGCATTTTGAGAACACAGTATTCTTGAGAAGGTTTCTCTGATTCCAAGACACTTTGCAAATTATAAGGAAACAAATTCTTAAAGACAAGACAATTACACAAAGAAAGAAAGTTTTCTTGGGAAGAAAATGGAGGAGTAAGATTCAGAAGCCTTATAAAGCTTTGTCAGTGCTGCCAGGATGAAACAATTTTTTATACTACTGTGAAAATAATAGAGTCTTGCAAGCAATCTTTTGCCATCTCTCCATGTATATCTGTTACCACTGAGACCTACGTTGTCTTTGAGAGGCTATCTAAACTCAAGGGCAGAATTTAAGGAGGTACTAAGTGCTAGCAGTGAAAATGTTATCTACTACTCTGTTTTGCTCTTAAGAGGATGTTGCTGAACTGCCTCGGACAGCACCACAATTACAACAAATTTAGAAGCCAATTTGTTCCTTTTGAAAGCTGAAAGGCAGAGTGGGAGCTTCTTCAACACCTGACTTTGTTTTCTACGAATCAGAAAAATATGGGAGGACAACACAAAGACCAGTCACAGTTCATGGTGAGAATTCATCTTACTGAGAATGAGCAGGAGCCCTTTAATGGCAACTTGTGGAAAGCGTTACCCACTGGGTGACCTGCTACCTGGTCATCCTGCTTCCTTCCTTCTAAGAATCTTCTTTAAGAATAAGATAATAATAAGAAAAGGGCACTTATTTCTTAAAGTTCCTCTCTCTTTCTTCCCTACCTCTGTGATACCAGTGCTGTGCAGGTACATATTGTACACATTTAGAGAACTAATTCTGCTTAGAAGCAGATCAGGATAATAGTTATGTTTTGCCTGAATTTCTGGACCTGGTTCACACTCAGCCATGAAAACGTATGAGCCAGTACAATGGAAGAGAATGCACTGGGGAAAAAACAACAACAACAAAAAAAACCCAAAACAAAACAAAAAAACCCAACCCCTAAAAGCCAATGTCACCTCCTCCCCCCACATCATTCTTGCTGCAGAACTGACTTAATACATGTGAAAACTACAGCCTAACACTCAGATGGAGAAACACTAGTTTTATATCAATGAAGTAGAGAAATATAGGGAGACCAAAGGCTGATACCATTCCTGCCCCTATATAAACCCTGAAAGAACCTGTTCATCACCCTCTGCAGTTTTCCAAAGAGCACTAAAGCACAAAGTGAGTTAAGAGACCACCAGACTTCTTTTCAGGGCTAGCAGTTTGTCCCCCACATAGACAGCAATGGACATCATGAGAAGATGGGACCCCTCACAAAGAACTCTGGTTCCACATGGTTCCTTGTTCCTCTGCTTTAGAACAAAGTATCCTAAAACTCAGCTGAGCAGGTTGTGCTGGACATTGTCCACAGAGATACTCCTAAGGTTCAAATGCAGGATTAGACTGCTGTTCTGTAAGAATGGATTGGATCATAGAATCACAGAATGGTTTGGGTTGGAAGGGACATTACAGATGATCTAGTTCCAACCTCTCTGCCAAAACTGATGGGGGGCTGCTTTCTACGTATCATTTCTATGCATCAACCTAACTTTGCTCATGCTGGGGCAGTCAAAATCAGCCCTTTACATGGCTATGTTTCTTATTCCAAGGAAGTTTTTAGAAATATGTTGGTTCATAACAAAGGACAAGCAAATCACATCTGAAATATTAACCAGTATTCCTCTGGAAGTGTATTTCTAAACAAATGTTTTGAGCATTTTTAAAGCAGGCTTATTTCTGGAAATACCAATATGCAGAACTGAGTCATACACATCACTTGTGGTTGTTTGAGAGCTGCCTGCTGATACTAGGCATTGCCAAGATATTCTCAAAGTCCGCAAGGTACAACCAAAAGGTACCAAGTCCAAAATGTACAGATTTCTTTTGATGCATGGCATAATTGGGATATTTCTGAGAAACATTTGCACTGTGTGTTCTTCAGAAAACAAATGGAAAATTTTACACATAGCAAGCTGTGAGTGGAAGGACTGATTATGTAAAGCATGACTCTCTGAAGGGGGCAGAGGTCGTGAGGTGGAAGGTGATTTAGGGTATGAAAAACTTCTCCTTCAGTGATGACAGCAGTTTTTAGCATTTTCATAGAATCATAGAATCACAGAATAGTTAGGGTTGGAAAGAAACTTAAGATCACAGTATCACAGTATGCTAGAGATTGGAAGGGACCTCGAAAGATCATCTAGTCCAATCCCCCTGCTGGAGCAGGAACACCTAGATAATGTTACACAGGAATGTGTCCAGGTGGGTTTTGAATGTCTCCAGGGAAGGAGACTCCACAACCTCCCTGGGCAGCCTGTTCCAGTGTCTGTCACCCTCACTGAGAAGAAGTTTCTTCTCAAGTTTAAGTGGAACCTCTTGTGTTCCAGTTTGTACCCATTACCCCTTGTCCTATCATTGTTTGCCACTGAGTAGAGCCTGGCTCCATCCTCGTGACACTCCCCCTTTATATATTTATAGACACTTATAAGGTCACCCCTCAGTCTCCTCTCCTCCAAACTATAGAGACCCCACTCCCTCAGTCTTTCCTCATAAGGGAGACGCTCCACTCCCTTAATCATCTTCGTTGCCCTGCGCTGGACTCTCTCCAGCAGCTCCCTGTCCTTCTTGAACTGAGGGGCCCAGAACTGGACACAATATTCCAGATGCGGTCTCACCAGGGCAGAGTAGAGGGGAAGGAGGACCTCTCTCGACCTACTAACCACCGCCCTTCTAATACACCCCAGGATGCCATTGGCCTTCTTAGCCACAAAGGCACAGTGTTGGCTCATGGTCATCCTGTCATCCACTAGGACCCCCAGGTCCCTCTCCCCTACACTGCTCTCTAACAGGTCGTTTCCCAACCTATACTGGAACCTGGGATTGTTCCTGCCCAGATGCAGGACTCTACACTTTCCCTTGTTATATTTCATCAAGTTATTCCCTGCCCAACTCTCCAGCCTGTCCAGGTCTCGCTGGATGGCAGCACAGCCTTCTGGCGTGTCAGCCACTCCTCCCAGCTTAGTGTCATCAGCAAACTTGCTGATAGTACACTCAATTCCCTCATCTAAATTGTTGATGAATATATTAAATAATACTGGTCCCAGTACTGACCCTTGAGGCACTCCACTAGTTACAGGCCTCCAACTAGACTCAGCCCCATAGACTACAACTCTCTGGCTTCTCTCCTTCAGCCAGTTCGCAGTCCACCTCACTACCTGATCATCCAGTCCACACTTCCTCAATTTAGCTGTGAGGATGCTGTGGGAGACTGTGTCAAATGCTTTGCTGAAGTCAAGGTAGACCACATCCACCGCTCTGCCATCATCCATCCACCGTGTTATTTCCTCATAAAAGGCTAAGAGATTGGTCAAACATGATTTCCCCTTGGTGAAGCCATGCTGACTGCCCCTCATAACCCTCTTATCCTTGATATGCCTTAAGATGGCACCAAGGATAAGGTGTTCCATCACTTTCCCAGGGATGGAGGTGAGGCTGACTGGTCTACAGTTACCCGGGTCCTCCTTCTTGCCCTTTTTGAAGACTGGAGTGACATTTGCTTTCCTCCAGTCCTCAGGCACCAATCCCGTTTCCCAAGACTTGGTAAAGATGATGGAGAGTGGTCTAGCAATGACTTCCGCCAGTTCCCTCAGCACCCGCGGGTGCATCCCATCTGGACCCATGGATTTATGGATGTCCAGATTGCTCAACTGGTCTCTAACCCATTCCTCATCGACTAAGGCAAACCGCTCCGTCGACCTGACTTCATCTAAGGTCTCAGGGGTACAGGGCTCTTCAGGACTGCCTGCAGCAGAGTAGACAGAGACAAAGAAGGCATTCAGTAACTCTGCCATCTCTGTATCTTCTGTCACCAGGGCACCCATCCCGTTCATCAGTGGGCCTACATTGCCTCTGGTGTTAGTTTTGTCTGCCATGTATTTGAAAAAGCTCTTTTTGCTGTCCTTGACCCTTCTCGCCAGGTTTAATTCTAAGGAGGCCTTAGTCCTCCTAGCTGCCTTCCTACATCCTCTAGCAGCAGCCTTATATTCCTCCCAAGTGGCCAGCCCCTCCTTCCATGACCTGTAAACTCTCCTCTTCCACTTGAGCATACCCAGCAATTCCCTATTTAGCCACGCAGGTCTCCTGGCCCTCTTCCTTGACTTCCTACGTGTCGGGATGCTCTGATCTTGAGCTCGGAAAAAGCAATCCTTGAATGTCAACCAACTATCTTGGGTCCCTTTACCTTCAAGCAGCCTTGCCCATGGGATTTCCCCTAGCAATTGCTTGAAAAGGATAAGGTTTGCCCTGCTGAAGTCCAGGGTTGCAATTCTACTTGGTATTCTACTAGTCCTACCACACAAGATCCTGAATTCCACCATCTCGTGGTCGCTGCAACCAAGGCAGCCCTCAACCCTTAATGCTTCGACCAGATCCTCCTTGTTAGTGAGGATGAGACCCAGCAGCGCTCCTCTCCTGGTCGGCTCATCCACCATTTGCAGGAGGGTTCCAACCCCCCTGCCATGGGCAGGGACACCTCACACTAAACTATATCACCCAAGGCCTCGTCCAACCTGGTCTTGAACACTGCCAGGGATGCAGCATTCACAACTTCCCTGGGCAACCTATTCCAGTGCCTCACCACCCTAACAGGAAAGAATTTCCTCCTTATACCCAATCTAAACTTCCCCTGTTTAAGTTTTAACCCATTACCCCTTGTCCTATCACTACAGCCCCTCATGAAGAGTCCCTCTCCAGCATCCCTATAGGCCCCCTTCAGATACTGGAAGGCTGCTATGAGGTCTCCACGCAGCCTTCTCTTCTCCAGGCTGAACAGCCCCAACTTCCTCAGCCTGTCTTCATACGGGAGGTGCTCCACTCCCCTGACCATTCTTGTGGCCCTTCTCTGGACTTGTTCCAACAGTTCCATGTCCTTTTGATGTTGAGGACACCAGAACTGCACACAATACTCCAGGTGAGGTCTCACAAGAGCAGAGTAAAGGGGCAGGATCACCTCCTTCGACCTGCTGGTCATGCTCCTTTTGATGCAGCCCAGGATATGGTTGGCTTTCTGGGACCCCGAAGTCTTTCTCCGCAGTGCTGCTCTGAATCTCTTCTCTGCCCAACCTGCAGCTGTGCCTGGGATTGCTCCGACCCAGGTGTAGGACCTTTTTGTTGGGATGTGTGGCAGTGTGCTCCTATCAATCCTCTGATGTCTAAGCTTTTCCATCAGTGGGGTAAGGACTTTAAATTAGATCTTGATTGTCACAATTTGGAATCCATCAAGGCAGAAAACTTCTATTTCTATGAAAAAGACCAATTTTTGTGTGGCCAAGTAATTTTCAAAATGAACAGCTAAAAGAAATTAGTAAGGAAGTGAAAAAGATTAGAAACTGACAAAAATCCTCCGGCTTTATTTCCATGTATCTACTAACAAATATACTTCCCAATTAGAAGATTTTACTGTTAGAAGAAGTACAGAGGACAAGCACTGTTGCAGCTGACAGTGAATACGCAGTTCTGAATTTATGTGTAGATTTGCACTATGTACCATAAGAGAAAAAGTAGTCTACTAACGTTACTGTCAGCACTCTCATTACTGTTATTACCAGGACAACAAAGAGACCTTTCTCTTTTCATACAGTTGGTTTTCAATCACTCAGTCCAATTATAAAATCTTGTGCTTTTACAAAGTAGGCACCAGAGGGAGACCTGCACTTTAGTTCAACTATGAAATAATGCTGGCAGGAGTCATTCAAAAGTGGACAATCAAAGCCTCTTGGCCAATAGACCCTAGGTGGTTCCAATGAAATTGTGGCTAATGGGAGCACTCAGAGAGGGACTGGCATTTGGTAATCTTCTCTTTTCTAATGGCCAAAAAAACTTAAGAGTGCTCCATGAAGAAAAGCAGGATCCCTGATTTTAGGCTGCAGATGAACATACCCTCAATCACTTTGAGCATAGCTGGGAAAGACCTGTTCTTTGCTGCTCGTGCCCCAGCTCCTCATCACATCCTGCTGATGGTTACCACTTCCCAAATCTTCTGACTAAGCTGCGTATGTAAGAACTCCCTAAACATGTCAGTCAAAATAAGCTAGATCAGCTTAAGTAATTTAAATAACAAATCTTTCCTAACATGGCTCAATTTGACTGAATTGGATTAGGGAGAGCTCCCATGAGCAGCTCAGCTAGCAGACCAGAGAGGGCAGTAACCCCAAGTAGAGGGCACGGACGAATGCTTTGGTGTGGACTCACTCTTCCATTGATAAAGCTACTGTTGAAGGAGGACTGTTAACATGCATATATTGTAGGCAGGTTAATATTGCTTTCTAAGCCTGATAAAAGACAGCAAGAAAAGCTATCTGGTCAGGGAATGCATTATTCTCTTAAAAATATATCCTCTTAAATTCAACTGGGGAAAGGCAAGAGGCAATGACTTCTAGAAGGCAGGCAAGAGCCCAGAAAACTGATCCTGTGCACATGGAGTCAAGCACATTAACTGGAGTCCATGTATACAGATTTAAAAAAAAAACATTATTATGAATGATAGGTCTGTTGGTATGGAAAAACAAATGACTCTTTACCTGTACAGCTGGATACAAGGTTTACAGTTATGATAAAAGAGTTATTGACAGGAACACAGAAATGCTCATTGAAAGTACTATGTATACCCCATAATTTTTCTCAGCTCCTCATACACATTCCAAGTTAAGAAAATTGTTGAACAAAGAATAAGGAGCATATTCTAGAAGAAAACCCAAATTTAACTCTGATAAAAAAAACAGGCAGTCAATAAATCTCTTGAAAGTTTGTGTTTAACTTCCAGGTTGAGAATTTGTTGAGCATTTTTGTGTTAAGTAGATTCAACTCAAGTTTTTAATTAACAAATTTATTCTAGATGCTTCCATGTACAAATACAAAAACTTGGCATTTCAACTACAACTACTATACCTTTAATACTACAACTACTATACCTTTAATACAATTCTGCACACTACTTTAAAGAAATATCATTAGAGGGGTGTTGGTGGGGAAATCACGTTAAAGTTTCATTACAACTGCAGAGGTTATACAACTTCCAAGTTGCCAGCAGCTTCTGAAACTCAGCAGATTGAACTGTCCAAGGATGCTTTTCCACAGCTGCTTAAAGCAATACTTATGGGATTGCCAAAACTGAAACTGAACCTGCTCTTAGAGAAAATCTAGCCTAAAATTAACCTTACTGAGCAAAACAGAAGGGGAAAAAAACCCAACCAAAAACCCAACCAAACCCAGAAGTGAGAGGTAGTGAGGGAGAATAATTTTCAGATGGATAAACTCCCTAAACTAACTCTATGTGAAATCCTGAGTGCCAGTGTTGATAGAGGAAACACCCAGCTGAGGAGGTGCCTTTCCATTTTCTTGGAAATACATGGGAATGTCTAGTCCTTGAGAATAAGGACAAACAGGAGAACCTGAACATATCAGTACCCTGGTTTTTGCTTGTAGCTTACACTTCTCTCCTGGGAGCACCAAAAGGGAAGTACCTCTTCCCACTGAATTCATCCAAAAGGGTAGATTAGCTGTGTATCTTCTAGTTCTCATTTAATTACAACTGCAAAGAGTTTTCTTCCCTGGCTACAGGGCTCATGATCCAGTCTGTGCACAAAGATAAAAGAAAAGAATTAAGAACTCACAGGGAACCATAAATCTGGCATTTCCTCAGTCTAGAGTGCTTGAATTTGTGATGTAAGTAACAGCCTTTTTACTATGTGGTATAAAATCTAAAGAAAAAAATCTATTACAAAAACAGAAGATGCTCAGGCACAGCCCTTGCCTTACAAAGCTCACAATGCTCCTACTTGCAGGGATGCAAGAGTTTTATCAGATTTATCAAGTAGATATGAACAAGGGTCTAACTTAGATGTGGTTTGTTTATATGCACATGCTTTATCAGGTGAGCAAAGTTAATTCTCATTTGGTGGGAGCTGAACTTGCAATAGCTTTTTATTATTCCTCGTGGTAACACATAAGCATTGCCAGTTACCTGTATCACAGAGCACACTGGGTATAGCTTCAACTATATTGTTTCACCTCTTTTTTTCTTTTTTTTTTTTTTCATCAGTCAAATAGTCTTTCTAAAGAGGGTCAAAAAAGACAAGTCTGAACTTGTCAATTAGACAGGTCTAGGCAAGTGGTGTGTGCGGTAGTGGGGAACCGGCTGACCGGCCGCACCCAGAGGTTGCAGCAAATAGCTCCTTTTCCAACTTAAAAACAACTGACTTGTCACTAGTGGGATCCTCAAGGGACCCATTTTGGGCCAAACACTTGTTTAATATCTTCATAAGTGATCTCCACATCCAGATAGGCCTAAATGTACCCTGATCAAGTCACCAGGGCTACCAAACTGAAGGGGGAAGTGGACATTTGGAAGGGAGAGTCACTCTGCAGGGTGACCTGGATAGGCTGGAATAATGGCGTAATCATTATTAAGTTCAACAAGGACAAGTGTAAGGTCTTACACCTGGGAAAACACAATCCAAGAATGCAGCACAGGCTGAGATCGATCTGGCTGGGGAGCAGCTCTGTGGATCTGGGTGTCCTGGTGGACAACAAACTAAATGTTTTAGAACAGTGGGCAGCTGTGGTGAAGAAAGCCAAGAGGATGCTGGGTTGCATCAACAAGGGCATCACCAGCAGAGATAAAGAAGTCATCATCCCACTCAGCTCTTCTCAGGTCACACCTGGAATACCGTCTTCAGATTTGGTTCCCACTATGTAAAAAAGATGTGGACAAGCTGGAGAAAGCCCAGAGAAGGATCACAAAGATGATCAAAGGACTGGGAAGCCATGAGAGGAGAGGCTGAGAGAGCTGGGTTTGTGCAGCCTTGAGAAAAGAAGGCTCAGGGGAGACCTTACCACCATATTTCTGTCCATAGTTACAGGGTGGCTACAAAGAAAATGGAGACTCCCTTTCGGAAATGAGAGGTAATGGGCACAAGTTACTCCTGAGGAGATTCTGACTGAAACACAAGAGGAAAATTTTTCACAATGAGAAGGATCATCCGTTGGAATAATCTCCCCAGGGAAGTGGTGGATTCCCCAGCGTTGGACACTTTTAATATTCATCTGGACAAGGTGCTCAGCCATCTTGTCTAGATCATTCTTTGCCAAGAAAGGTTGGACCAGATGATCCTTGAGGTTATAGAATCATAGAATGGTTAGTGTTGGAAAGGACCTTAAGATCCAGGTTCCAACCACCTGGAATTCTATGATTCTGTTATTAGTTATTTTAAAAGTTATGGCGAGCTACCAAAATGTGCTTTAACATAAGGAATATTTGTGTGTGTTATTACACTTTCTAGTTTATTTCCATGAACAATATTCAAAGGTAACCTGGTCTATTATCAGCCTGCCACCAAATCACCAAGTTATCACAAAATGCAGTATATTGTGCCTGCCTTACATTTCCATGCAATGATGGTGTGCAGGGAAGTGGTGGAAAGAAGGAAAAGATTAGGCCTGACCAAATTTCACCATTTAGATACAGTGACTATACTCACAAACTGTAAAAAAAACAACCAAATTCATAGTGCTCTGAACTCTGCGCAATTCATTGTTGTTTCTCCTATTTGGTCATGTTTTCCTAAAGAGCATGAGAAGCTAAAGCCACATTACAAGGAAGGGCATGGCAATTAAAGAGGCAAGATGCTCATACTCTTCCCAAAGGACGCAGTACACACTTATGTATGTACACAGAGTAAGCATAAGCTCTACAGCATGTCCCAAAGATATATAGAATTGATACACAATACACAATCTCAAGAGTCATATCACAAAATAACACCCAGAGATTGCCGCAAAGAGCTACCAAAATACATAAATCTGTCTAATAAGTCATGCCCATTAAAAAAGCCAAAATAGATTTTCCTTGATCATTTTCCACCATACTGTCTTCAAAAAATGAGATATTTTCAATCTAAGATAAGCGTCGGTCTTGAAAGCAGAATTCCATTCCTTTAAATATTTCCAATACGATCTTAATTGCATTACTAACACATCTTGTGAACTGAAGAATCTTGCAAAACATAATTTAGGCACAAGTTTACTCCTAGATAACACGAGCAATTCAGACACCTTTATCATAGTACACAAAATCACCATTCAAACCATAAAAATCTAGACTTATGGAAATCAAATTAAAAATTTTCTTATAAAGAAGTCGAAACATCTGAAAGAATCCAGACAATCTGAAAGGCTACACATCAAACTCAAATTCTACTGTAAAACTGCCGTTAAAGTGGAATAAAGTCTTTTAAACCACAGAAGTATTCAAGAACTTCTGAAAAACTGTATCTATGCCATTCACAGAAAGTAGGATTTTGTATAGAGCCTTAACTTTCCCTCCCTCTTAATCATAAAGAAGTTCATTCTACATGCACCTCCAGCTTTTGTCCACAGTTATTCTAATGCAGTAGTGCTTCTGGAGTTTAACAAAACAGAATGTGACAACAGAAGACAAAAATCTGCACCCAAACCGTTAAAACCAATACAGAAATTGCACAAAATAAACAAAAACTGCAACCAAAAGGGATTCTGACATATTCACCTCTACATTCACCAAAGAGAAAGACCTACTTAATCTTTTCTACACTGTTTATGAAGTAAGTTGAAGACTAAGCTCAATAGCTGTGACATGGTTAAAAATAGCTGTACGGCTTAAGCATGGTAACTCATACTGCTCCACAGGAAGAATTACTCTCCTGGTCAAAATATTTGCCTTTTCAATGAGCTGAACTTTCAGGTCATCTGTTAACAATGTAGATTCTTTCCTGTCTAGAAGAACCTTATTGTCTCTCCTTTAACAAATAGCAGGGTATTGTTCCTAGCTGGTTGCTAATTCACACAATTATCATGTAAAAAACTTCCAAAATGCTGTATGCATTGCTTGGGTAATCACATATTTGGATTTAATAAATCTCATAGTTAATTCCTCTGCATGTGTAAAATAAAAATTAAACTTGTTTTTGTTATACCTTCTCCCCAGATCCCCAACCCTCCTTTCCCCTCTCTTTTCAGCCTTCCCTTCAAAACCACAGATGCATGTTACAACTGAGTGCAGGGTGCCTTTCATGATGAAAACACTTTTGTCCGATTTAGTAGACAATGTGTGTGAATGATGACTGTTTAGTTTGCCTTCCTGTATAACAGATAACTTCACTCCAAAACTCCTGCAACAGGACATCATATCGTGCTTGAACTAAAGGCATCTTTTTAAAAAACTCACATATTTGTTTTCAATGACCTATCCAGAACACCTTTAAATAAGCTGTTCTGATAGATAATTGCCTTCAGTTTTACATTTTTTTCTGTTTCTAGAAGAAATTCACCTTTCAGCTTTCGGCTCCTGTATTTTGTCATACCATTGCCTACTACACCTGAAGGACTGATCTGTCTGAATTCTTTGGCTCATGTAAGTACTTACAGGTCAGTCACTTCCCAAACTTCCCTTTGTTAAAACTAAACAGACTAAGCTTCTCCAGGCTCTTACCATAAACAAAGGTTTGTTCATTTACTTGTTTTTAAGGCTTTTACATGTTAAGCCTCACGAGTTTAAGGTTTGACGTGTTTTTTCTGCATCTTCTTAAGTTTATCTAGGTTTTAGGGTTTCTTGCATCTTAAGCTCAAGCAGGATGTAATTTCCTAACATCACTTGAGCTATACAACAAAATAAAAGCACACCTAACTCCACTTGAGATGCTCTCTATCCATACCAAGAAACTGCACTGTGCATTTTAGCCACTGCATCGTATCACTGTACTACTCCTTTCCAAAGTACTGGTCTCCATCCTACATGTATGATCTTACTGTCTAGACAGATATATTTAGCTATATTAACATATGTTGAAATGATCCCCATTAACTAAGTACAGACCATCCTTCACACTTACTAATCCATCCATTTTTTGCACGAATGCATTTTACCAGAGATTATATTCTATTTTCCTCCAGATCATTATCCAAATCCTTAAAGCAATGGTCTGTGAAAAACTTGTATGAAATCCAACATGAATGTCCTTCATCTATTACTGCTTTATGATCTGCCAATTAACCAGTTTGAGATATATTTAATAAGGGCCGTGTTGACTTAGCAAAGAGCTAGGTTTTAAAAATCAGAATACCATGCAGTACTGCATCAATATGAAGGCTTACTGTACCTACACAAGTATCTTTGTCAACCAAAAACATTCAGTCTCATAATAAAGAAATAAATGCAGACACGTTCTAATCAACACAAACAGCTGGGCAAGCAGTGACTCTGCTTTTTTCAATTTTCTGCTAATTCTCATTTCAGTCTTTCCACGGTTCTTTCTGTGATCCTTATCAACCTGTCCAGTCTAGTATTAATGTTATATCTTGGCCCATCCTATCTCATTTACACTTCTACAACAATTAAACTAAAACAAAATACAAAACCCAGTATCTTAGATGCCTTTAGTTGCTTGAGTGTATGTTTGCTTGTTTTAAATCCTGACTGCTGTAGATTACAGAAAAAATAAATAAATTTGTTTGTTCCTACCAGAATAAAGAAGTATTTTTGTAAGTCACTGGAAATTGTGAATATAATATCCAGATATTCACCAAAGAACAATAATATTTTGACTCACAGCATGTTTTTTAAAGAATCATAGAATAATTTTTTTAGCAGTATTTTAGTCTCTTCTCAACTATTATTGTTTACCCTATCGAGTAGATGCATATCACTACTGGCATTTTGTTGCTCTAAATAAATAAGAGAATTTTCATATTGTTTTTAACCCCATTTATAGAAAGTTTATGACTAGTGCCGATATAGAACCATTGAATTGTTAGGGTTGGAAAGAACCTTAAGATCATCTAGTTCCAACTCCCCTGCCATGGGCAAGGGACGCTTCACACTAGACCATGTCGCCCAAGGCTCTATCCAATCCAGCCTTGAACACAGCCAGGGATGGAGCATTTACCACTTCTATGGGTAGCCTTTTCCAGTGCTTCACCACACTCACAGTAAAGAATTTCTTATATTCAACCTGAACGTCCTCTTTTTAAGTTTTAACCTGTTACCCCTTGTCCTGTCACTACAGTCTCTAATGAAGAGTCCCTCCCCAGCATCCCTATAGGCCCCCTTCAGATACTGGAAGGCTGCTATGAGGTCTCCACGCAGCCTTCTCTTCTCCAGGCTGAACAGCCCCAACTTCCTCAGCCTATCTTCATATGGGAGGGGCTCCAGCCCCTTATAATCTACTATAAATGGTCTTTTTATTGAGACTGCTAGTAGCCGCTCCTGCTTACGGCATTTTCTCTGAATCTTCATACATCTGAATTTTTCACCTCTGCCTTACTACACTGACAGTTTCACACCTACCTCTAATGACTTTTCTTTGTAAGAGTTACAAATCTCCTGGGTAACTTTTGTTTTAAAGTAATATAACTTTGAGACAAAACTGTTTTCTTCATATTTATAGCAAAATCTGTATAATGTCATTTTTAGGAAATCATCTTTTTAGAAAAACTGATTACATATTAGTGGCAAGGCCTCTAATGGACAGAGCAGATTCAAATAAAAAATGATAACTATTTGTGCTGATTGTTTTCATGGAAGTGATCTTTCATTTAATTTCATTTTTGCTAGAAGAATAAAGTTGAGGAAAACAGGATTTCTCATTCTCAGGAAAGTGTGATGTATGACCTGCACATATTAGAAATTCCAGGAAAATTTTATTAACCATCACCTAATGTAATCACTCTGAAATAATAATGCATAGTTTCTTTGCATCTAGATATTTAAAGAAAGATTCCCCTGTCACATAAATCACAGGAAATTATGCCTTTATCTCTGTAAAATGAAAGGTCAGACCTTACAGAACTTTCTGAGGCACCTTTCTATCCTTAAGTGTACACTTTTTTTAGTTGCTTATACCTTGCAAATAGTCAAAAAAATAGAATGCAATGTTTTTACCCTTGCTTTCTGGAAGTAACAAAACTGGTGCACAGGCTGACTGTTAAAACAATGTCAGAATGGAACCACAAAGGATAAATGGAAGGGCCAACAATAATGGCCTGATTTTATAATTTGGTTTTGCTCTTAATAAAGTCTGGCATGCAATAAAAACTGGCACAGTGGTATTCTGTTTGACTTAGTAATTTTCACATATGTAGTCTAAAGTGTTCTGTGTTGGATTTTGGTTTTGTTTAAAATACTTTATTGGCAAGTATGTAAATTGGAATATATTGGACTGAGTTTCCAGACAATGATCAACAGAGTTTATTTTTTTTTAACTGGCTGTAATCTTGGTTTATACTTTAAAATTATTTATTTAATAATTTGTTGGGTTGGGTTTTGGTTTGTTTTTGGTTTTTTTTTTTTTTTTGTTTACTTTTTTGTTGTTGTTTTGGTTTTTTTTTTTAAACTTTTTTAAAAAAGGATCAATGCCATTGTTGGCAATGCCATTAAATTGTACTGGTTTAGAAGCAAAGCACAACTTTTAAATTTATTGTTTTAACAGGTGCATGTAGCAATGAGTCATCTGAATATACATTCATGCAATCTTAATTTTTGCATGCTACACCCCTGAAATAACCAATATTCTATTCTATGTTTTTATACCACATACAAATGCAGACCACATTTCTAGTAAGTATATAAAATCATTTAATAAGAGAAAAATGTCTTTTAAATGCTGAGTACACAATCTCTTTTTATCATCATATTTCATATTTAGAAATAATCACAGAATCATAGAATTGTTAGGGTTGGAAAGGACCTTAAGATCATCAAGTTTCAACCCCCCTGCCATGGGCAGGGACACCTCACACTAAACCAAGCCTTTTCTAATTAACTATTAGCTACACCTATACAATTCACAGAATAGTTCTGCTTAACATAAACAAAAATAAGTGGCCTACACACAGAGAGAACTGAGAACATTGGATTTTGGGCACTTAAACTACTTTGCTTTTTTCTAAATTCTCACCCAATTACTAGCTCTATGTTCCCAAATCTTTCCATAATAGATCACTAGCCTTGTAGTCTTTAGCATTAAGAGATATTTTTCTTTCCTAACCAGTTGTTATTTATATGCTGGAAGGAGTTAAAGAGCAACATAGTTTACTTTCTCCTTATCAGTTTTCCCACCTTCTCATAAACATGTTCAAAGTGAAAGTAATTTGTTCCTGCCCATGAAACCGAAACCAAAAGTAATTAAAGTGCAAGTTTTTCTACCCAATAGATATTGACAGCACTTATACTTTGAAGTTTAATTCCATTGAAGGGGCTAAAATAATCTTTATGAATAACAGCATTTCAAATGAAATGCAGCTTAAAGGGAGCTCAACTATGAGGAGACATCCCACTCCATGCCCACTGCCCACTTAAAGAATAACCAGAATCCTTAGAAAGAAATTATACTTTTAACTATGTTTGTATATCACACCCCCATCTTCAGACTGGCATCAGACAGTAATTATAACACAACCAAGGCAGGCAGGCAAAAGACAAGCTTACAGGGCTGCAGAATATCCCTCGCTTGTGGCACACTGAAAGTAACAAAAAGTTTCAGCAAGCTTTGTAACTGCTATCCTTAAATACAATGCAGACAACTGTTAATAAGTAGCAGTTACCTGGCACTGAGGAGTAACTGGAATCCCAAATTGTTGCAAACAGGAGTTTTCCATTTACAGGTTAAAGCAGAAGCCCAACCAGCTACTAAAACTACACAGCACGGCATCTTCTGCTCTGAACATGATCACCAGATCTCTCGGTGCAATCCCTTTCTCGGGGGCACTGCTCCTCTCCTGCGTGGTGTGGCACGACCTCAAGGTGCAGTCCAGGAATATGGGCTCTGTGATTCAGCACAAGCCAAGGGCAAGAAGCTGTGCAGCCACACTACAAGTCAGTCCAGCAAGATGATCCAGCTGAAAATTAAACATGCAGTTTGATGGATTTTTTTTTTCTTTTTAAACAGAGCCAAGCCATTGCTGCAACACCCATCACATCTACCCAGATTTTTCTCCTGCCTCCCTTCCAGTATGCCATATATTCCTGCTCCTTTACTTGAAGTGGCACCTCTGAAGTGGTTGGATTTCAACCTCAAGTCAGTCTGAAAACTGCCAGCAAACTATTTCTACAAAAGCACTGGGTAGCCTTCAGCTAGACAGCCTTCCTTAAATGGCATTCACCTGACCCTGTGACACAGATCAGTGCCACTGCAAAGGAAGGGGGAAGAACGAGTGGCTTGTTGAAGGAGGCAGTGGTGACAAGCAAGGCCTATAGCACTTCAATTTGCTTAAGTTGTAGAAAACAGAGCCCTCAGACTCCCACTTGAAAGTGGACAAGGAATAGATGGTCTTCTTCCTTAATATTTAAGTTTCAAACCCAGCTTCTAGATATCACACCACTCAAAGAAACATTAAAGGAAAGTGAGTAAAACTGACACAAATGCTGCTGGTATACACAAATTTCCCCACGTCTCAGGGGTCGCTTACTGAGGCTGGTCTGTGTCTCAACAGCACGAATGACCTTCCACACCAGCTTCATCATCCTGACAAGTATGTGCATGGACATGCACTGAACCAGACTGAGGAACTGATTCAACCAAATGACCATTTTTGGAGGCAGGGTTTTTTTGTTTTGGGTTTAACTATGCCAGATTGATTCTCCAATCCTCCTAGCACATGACCAAGCTGCTCTTCTGGCTCATTGGAAGGAACAGCTGACTGTTTGGAGGAAAGACCTGCTGAAGTCAATTACAAAGCACTGCCACCCAAACATCTTCTGACATTGAACGTAAAATGAAGTAAAATGCAACAGTTATGGTTTAAAAGCAAAACTTCAGATTTGTTGATCAGTTACTGTCACTCAGTAAACAAACCTTAAAACAGACCATAGTAGCTCAGCGCTGTGCCTAAACACTTTATACTTCGACATCAAAATCCCTTAATAACTTTCACCTGTTAACACAGTTTACAGTCCCAAGGGAATGCTGTAATGAATGAAAAATTTGGTATTATACTTTAGGTTCAGAAGACAGCAGAAAAAGGAAAAAAAAAACCCAAAACCAAATCCTGCTGCGCTTAGGAGGCAACATTTAAGTATACTCAACTGACTAAATTAACCTGACTATCCTTTCTACACCTCTTTGTAGAGAAAGGGGATGAAGCCTGATGACCTTCCAGAGAAATTTTACTTAGAAGGTTTGAATGGCCTTCTGGAGGACACTCATCACTGATTACAGAGGATATCAAAGATAACACTTAATTCTAGTTAAATATCTCTCTGCAGTTAGCTCCACCAAAACCAAACCACACCAACAACATAAAAAGGAGACAGGTTTGTCTGTCACTTGTACTTCCAGCACAGCTTCTCTCTCTAAGACCCAATCAGCCTTTATTCTAAGATGTTCTGACAGTACTTACTTGGGGGAGAAAAGGGAGGAGAAAAAAGGCTTTACTCTGCTTGTGCTTTGGTGCAGGGACTCAAACTTTGTCAGGGAGATGAGCAAATGATTAGCAATCACCTCTGAAATATTCAGTCTGAGTGATATGCTCAGTGCCAGCCTGTGACAGAGGAAAGAGAGTTACATTTTCCAAGAGATTATCCACGTGTCCTAATGATGAGATCCTCCATTTTTCCTGAACAACCAGTTCCTATTCTACAGAAGATAAGGCAGTTATACCAGGATATGCCTTTTTTCCCCTACATAACAAAGTTCCAGTTTCTTGCTCAGAAAAATAAAAATCATCCTTACTTTACAATCATTAGACAACTAATTCCACACTGAAAGCGCCCTTTTCTGAAGAAGTTGCATGGAAAAAGATTTTTCTGGTGGTTTGACTGAAAACTACAGTATTGGGAAGGCACTGGGAAGGTAGAGCTGAAACAATTGACAAAAAGGACAAAAGATGAAAAGAGAGCATTCATTTAGTGAAAAGCAGAACATAAAATGGTGTTTTCACAGTCCAATGACTACTTTCTTCTTCCACTTCTCATAATCTACTACACCTCAGTGTACTTTAAGACTTTAATTAGCATACAAAGACCTAAAATCCTTCCCCCAAAATTAATCACTTCTAGTCACATCTTAGTTCAAGCTTCATAAACATAAATGAGTGTATATAAGAAAAATAAGAGAGCCAAATAAAGCATTATTTTACTAATGGAAAGAATAAAACCACATAAATACATGAATGTATATATATAGGTCAAGATACTGACTCATTAATTCCCATTATTTACAAAAACATCCATCATGAGGGAGCAAAAAAGTCAAAGGACATTTTTACTTGACAATAAGAGTGTCATAATAAAGAAAATCATTTTCTTACATTTAATAGCTTTGATTAAAAATATATATGTTCAAGTGCAGAAGATTAAATTCTTTAGAATAAACTAGGTTGTAATTACTTGAGTAAGGACTTATATGTTGAATAATTCAATTAATATTGAATATATTCAAATAACATAGATCAATTAAAACAGGAACTTCCCATTTCACAGACCAATACCAGTAAACAATGACTAACTTACATCTTCACTTGCACAGAGAAAACCCAAACACTACTGAAGTGTGACTTTAATGACAGCTGTCCCATCACTCCTTGCTTTTCACAAGTATCCAAAGGTACGAAGAACTAGAGCATAGCAAACATTTTTATCTGAAAAATGGGAGAAAATAACACAGGAATAGGTATAAACAAATAAAAGTAGCTTCATCTGTCACCATGGGTGGATCAAAATTCTATGATTCTAAGACCTGACATCCATGGGGACACAAACAATATGAGGTCCCTGTACTCGTTCTATCTTTTTACTAAATTCATGTTTTGTCACTAATGGCAGCAGAGGAAACCTCCAAAACCACCATCTTACTCAATATGCTTGCTCTGCATTACACCAGTTTCAAGGCAAAACTGAACTTAAAATTGAAATCGATCCTTGTAAAGAATTGGTTTTAAAGATAAGGCATTTTAATGATTATCTCAACAAGCCTTTTCTTAAAAAAATCCAATAGTCAAACAACCCTGCTATTAAATCTTTACTGATAAGAAAGCAGAGAAGCATAGCATGGTTTGTATACAGTGACGACACACATATCCTGCTGATGAAAAAATGAGCAAGATCTCATGCTTCTGTGGTTTTAAAGATTTATGGAGTAGTAGTCCTTCATGTCCATTGGTTTCTGTAGTCACTGCCATAAGCTGTCAATTCAAAAACTGCTGAATGCACTGGCTTCCATGTTTTAATACTCCTACAATGCTACATTTTAAAGAATCATCCTTAAATACAACAATTTTCATCTTCTCATTCAAAACCTAATATTTTATTCTTGGATAGTTCGAATAAAATGCACAAATAAAGCACAAATCTCAGGAGATCTGATGAGTACAATGTGGGACAAAACTATTCAAATTTAGGAGCTGCCCTTATACAAGAGAGATGCCTCTAACATGAGTGAAATCTGAATCACTGATGGATCTTTCAAAACAGGACACTACCTTATCTCCATCAGCATAGGGAAAAAAAGTCTTTGTTGTTACTGATCATGATTCCTTGACGACTGGGTGAAAATACAGCTTTTTCCACTGTTAATTCTCTGGAAGTCATGCCTTTCAAAAGTCATATGATAGTGAACTCATCCTAGCCTTCTGTATTACATTGTCTAATGGACATTTTTTCCAAATTAAAAAGATAGATAGAGAAGTGTCCTTTACACTCCCACTCAACACATACCCATTACTATCTGATTGATGCTATCAGATCAATACACGAAGCACATAACACTAAGCATATGAACCACACAAAGGAAAGAAGAATTTGAGAACAATTTGTGAGCTGGGCTCTAACCTTCCCTAGCCATTTCCATGCACTGTAAAGAACCTGGCGTGCACTGACAGTTTGAATTTTAACTTTGAAAATTTTGACCTTACTATATCGTAACTGAAAATTGATTGATCGATTTCACTAAAACTGCACTAACTTAGAACTTCTGTTGCCCTTAGGAATATCTGGACATCTAGTTATTCCTTCAGCTGCAGAGGATGATGGTGAGCTGTTCCTAGGGATGCCTCATCAGTCTTCCAGATGAAAAAGCTCTACAGCGTCACTTTGAGGAAGCATGAGAAATTGTTTTAACTGGAAATGCACACTCAACTGTCGAGTTGCTTTGAATACATCTATTAAGAATAACTCCCAATCTAATTCCACAAGAAGCAGACTAAGTTTAAAAGCTCAAGGTTCTCAGTCTAGTGTAAACATCACTGCTTTTATTGTCTTTCTTTGTTCTTAGAAAGCACTGTTAATCAAAGATCGAGTTTGGTCCTTATCTGTGACCCAAAAAAGTAAGAAGAAATGTGCCAGCCCATCCAAGAGTGTAGAGTTACTGTTTGGCTAAAAACCTACAGAGAAAAAAAAAATCTCTGTTTTTTTTTTTTTTTCACTCTTTAAGGAAAAGTTTTCCATGTATCTTCCTGATTTTAGAAAGATTACGCTCCATACAATCTACTATAGTTTATACTTAAGTCTCATAAAATAGTATTAATTTCAAATAATGAAGTTAATTCTTAGAATTATTATTACACATGCTATTGCAATTTGTTTTATTCTGTGGCCATATTTCTCTCTTTAGATTTTCTAGACTAGGAGTCTACTCACACAAAGCAGTTAGCTACGCCTTATTTTGGCATACAGACCTTAAGCATGTGAAGTCTGCACTGAAGACTTTGCTGATATCTAAAGCGTACACAGCTGATTATTTCAGATTTCACTCAGAGTTGGTGTTTCTGTTTTGGTTGATCACATACGCTAACATCCTCTTCTTGAGAATTACAGTTCAAGTTAATACATTGTTCAGGAGCAGGAATATATTCAGTGATTATGACTCAGAAAAGACTTGTGCAAACACCTTAAATTCTACCACTTGAACAAGACCCCAGCAAGTATCTAGTATATTGTCTGAAGAGAAACAATGACAGTTGAGCCTGACTAACCACTGTGCTAAGACAAGTGAGTGACCTGGCAGTCATACCATACTCCTGCTTACCACACCCTGCCAGGATCAACAGAAACATGCACGGCACTGCTCTTTCTGCAGACGTGCCCACCTTTGGGCGCAGGGACTGAAGGTGGGCTCTGGTCATCTCGGGAACTCAGGCCATGCTGCTGGCATTTCATAACCAAGGCTGAAATCTGCCTTGGTCCCAACAAAAGTAACCATGAAAGCTCCTGATGATTACTGCTGTGCCACATTTACCATTCCCCCCACCCCCCCCATCCCCCCCTACAGTAAGACATCACAGATCTGTGATAGGAATCACGGTGCTGAACTGGATGGAAATTTTTGTGTTACTACATTTAGACTTACATTCTCATGAGTTTAGTTTTAACCTTTTGAGGCACCTAGCCACTAAAATATGATGCAAGAGTCATGCTTTGTTAGCACGAGCTATGTTTTAAATATACATGTAAGTGGGGAAAATCAGGTGCTGAAATCAAAGCACAACAAATGAGCCTGATTTAGAAGCCAGCCAAACTATAATAACAGCTAAGTTTTCCAAAGTTACTTTGAATTGTTTTGTACCCTTCATATATCTACATTACTACTGGTAACAAAAATGTTATCTGTCTACAGACCATGTTGCACTGAAGAACTCAGGTTTATGGAAAGAACTTCAAAAAACATAGACTTTTGAATATCCACTACATGCAACATTCAACACATCACTGTGTCAGGGAAGTATTTTGGAGTTAAGATATATTCATTTCAAAACTCTTAAGAATGTACCTTAATGGTTCCCCATCACACGTATTTACAAAATGTACACCTGACATTTTTCTGTGATAAACACATCACAACGTATTTCCCATAATTTGCTTTAAACTGTGGCATCTTCAAATTAGAGCCAAACCTTTTATTATTCCCTAAATTAGGCAGATTCCCATAAACCAATGTCTTACATGAAGTGGAAATGCTTAAAGGAATAGTTATATGTCTTTGCAAAATGAAAAAAAAAAACAAAACACATCTCCTTCCTTCCCTGTTCATTCAGGATACTCAAAAAAACCACCCACAAAAAACCAACCCAAACCCTGGGGCTTGATTTTTCGCATGCTACTATGACAAACAGCAAAGACTGAACATTAAGACTTGCTTTCCTTAAGAGCAGTGAAACTTTCCGAAACTGTGGGGGCAGAAGAGTTGGAGAGGCACAACTACAAATGTGGTTAGGCCACTTAAAACACATACCTTATCTTTCCCCACAAACAAAAAATGAAACAAACAAACCATCAGATATAACATGGCCAAGAAGAAAGATTTGATCAGAGCTGTACTGATTAATTTTATGAAGTGGGATTATAAAATGTGAAGCCTCACTGAAGAATCGCAACATAACTGATACTTACGTTAGTTACTTTGTTGCGTTATTCAGTAAAACTAAGACATTTAATAAATAGTTGCTTTATTTTGCATTTTATGCTGGCAAAGTGACTTGAAAATCATTTAAAAACGTAAATATATGGTTAATTTTTTTTTCCCATATCCATTTTATGTATTCATACATATTCACAGATACCTTGAAAAAGATCTACAGCAGGTCACCATTAAGGGACACATGTAAATCTGCTGAGGATGTTTATGAAGACAGTAAATATTCTTGCTTTTATAGTGTTCTGAACCAGTAACATGCCAATTTTCTTTTCCTCTAAGTAATATGGAGAGAAATTCAAAGAAATTATTTCAAAGAACATTAAATTCTTGGTGTAAATGTTTAAAGACTATCAAAAATCGGATAAAAAAAAAAGCTCTTCCTAGAGAAATACTATGATGCTGGAGAATGCATTTGATAATGAAAAATATAGAACTTCCTTTTTTTAAGATATTTTCTGGGCTAGCAATAAACTGCCAGAGAAAGCACAGGGTATATTTAATATGGGAATTATTATTGCTTAACTCAAAGACGAACAAAAAAACCAACAACCCTGTATTTATTGACAAATAAGGTTATCACGTGCCAAACAGCCCCTCAAGACCTCAAAGGCACAAAAGAAGTTAACCGGGAGATGCTTGTGTATCCCTTTTCACCTTGCACATACAGTCTGCGGAGCTCATGCTTCCAACAGACACCCCGAAGTAACACATCACCCAGTAATACCAGGTTTGGATCCTGTTACAGAAGAGTGGCAGTATAGGCCTCCATTATCAGTTACATCCAACAGATCTGCACATCCACTTAACACATATTTAAGAAGTCATTCTGGTTGTCAAAAGTTTTAAATCAGAGTTTTGCAAGTGCGGAACATTTATCAGAGAGAGATGAAACTGTAACCACTAGTAACTTCATTTTTCTAGCACTCTGGCACAGGTCAGACATGCAGCAGCAGTCAGGAAGAAATGAAGCTGCACCTACTGGGAAGTCAGAGGGACATGCCATTGGTGATGCTGCTCCAGCTACACCAACCTTCCTGTGGAACAAGGGGCTGTAGCATGTCTCATTAAGTCCTTTGTGTCCAGTAATTTATCCTTATTCAAGAGGATATTCAAGAGGCTGAATGTCAGCATAGCGGGAGCAACCTTATGCAATAGTACAGTCTTGTAAGTTGGAAGTAATTATTCTGTAACTCTAAACGTGACTGGCACCACCTTAGCCAATTGACCAAAAAACTCAAGAAATGAAATCACAGTCTGCTGTGAAAGGCAGAGACTGTAAAGGTAAGAATTATCAGAGCCTCACATGCTTTATGGATGGGACATCTCTCCCCCTCTCCTGCTTCCTCCTTTTTTTCCATCCTTTCTTTCCATGATAGACATGGGCAATTTGAAGCAAGTTACACAGAAAAATATGACATATGCATGTATGTACAAAAGAATGCATGAGAAACGCTAAAACATCTTATCTGTGAACCATCTGCGATCCTACACAGGACCCCGTCAGATTTTAATTCCTTTGGCCACAGATGTCCGAACTCTGGGAGCAGCTACTAAAGCCATGTCAGGCCAGTGGCACTGCAGAAAGCAGGGAACACCAGAGAAACCCCCAGGGGCTCAGGTGTTTCCCCAGAGGCAGCAGAAGATGGGACTCCAGACCTCCTCAATTCTGTCTGAAGCTCTAGGACAGGAGGTGAGAGAGATAACTCAAGCTGGTGAAAAGCAGTGTGGCAAGGAAGATGGAAAAAAGCCAAGTTTCTTGCACTGAACATGGTGGCTCCATTTCTGCAGTGCTCTTACATTCACGCTCTGGTTTAAAGAGGTGAAAGTCAGCAGAAAGGGATGAACATCTAATCTTCAACTCTATTTTAAGTCAGATGTACAGCTCCTAAGGGGTGGAAGCAATGCAAACAGGTCTGATGTAAATTTCTAGTCTTATTTAGTTAGCAAGGGCTAGTCAAGCAAGTCTTAGTCTTTTATCTCTTTTGAAACATGTAGAAATATTTGCACCACTTGCTGTCAAAATAAAATCAGAAAGATTCAGGCATTACAGCTCAACAACTGTAAGACCCCCTTTATGAACAAGTGTCACTGATGTTTAACCAAGATCTTACGAATCAGCACATTAAAATAAGCAGCAGAAGACAAATCCCAAGATATTTTGGACTTCCTGAAAGACAGGTTGAATTAAAACAACCCATTTCAATGAGGAAAAAAATGTCTGTTGCCCAAACAGACAATTCCAATTTGTTGGTAATAGTAACTCTTATTACCAAATAGCCAAAAGAAATTACAACAAAGCTGCACACTGTAGACTGGATTTACCCTTTCAGCTAACTTAAGCAAAACAAATGTTTAGACCTTCCAGTAAATGCATGCAAAGTATGATGAAGATCTGATCACTGCAGCGTTACCAGGGTTGAGAGAGAAACTTTAGTTTTATGTGGGTAATTCCCATGCAGTATCAAATTTTCAACTAAATGACAGCATTTCTCCCTCAGTTTTCTACATTCTATCACTTCAAAAACTAGCACAGTAGCCAAAGAACAGCCCAAGGGATCACTTTTTTTTACTTCCTCCCAATACTGGTTTAAATTTTCGGGGAATAAGTGTCTTTAGGTCTTACTTATCAGGTGATCAAACTTGACATACAGCCTAATGCAAGGCCATAGAACTTCAGCCATTAGCTCCTGAAATTAGTTTCAGTTTGTAATTTTACTATATCTATATAATTTAATGTGAAATGCTTTAATTCTAAAAATAAAACCAAAACCACTGAATCAGCATTGGATGTGAAGTATCACCTTGAGAATACTAGACACTGGGATGCAAAAAAATATCCACACATGTATTTTACAAGACACTTGAAGAATTAAAACAAGCATTTTCCATTCTATAAAACATACCAAAACACATAATTTTGAACTACAGGACTTCAACTATATCCATGGCAATCAATTACATCACCTTAAAAATGGCAGCTTTATGAGCAATATCAAGGTGAAAATACAGAGTGAAGAAAAGACACCGATGTACTTGCAAAGTTCACAGTCTTGTTTACTTCTTGGCAAAACCCAATAAAAATGTTTTGATACGAGTACAAATCATGGCCCAGGTCTAACTACAGTTGCGCAAACGGGATCCAGTGGGCTGTGTATATCAGTTGCACTGGTAATTATCAGAGGAAAGATGGAAACACTCGGCTGTTTGATTAGACACAATCTCCAACACGCAGAGAACTTCAATGTATTTCCACTGCACTTAGTACAAAGTGGGATCGCTTCCACATTTCATCAAACAAATTTATCATGCCAACCACAACTCAGGATGACTTCAGTCCTGGACATCACTGCAAGGGCCTGCCAGAGGAAATCAAGTGATTTGACTGCAGAGTAAGTAAACATAGTTTGCTTCCAAAAGAACTTTCAAAATGAGGTGGGTACCCCACTTCTAATTACCCCAGTGAAGATGATGAAAATAAGCAACAATCTTTCAGATGGCAGGAATCAGTCAGTAAAGCAAAGCAAACTTGCCACAGTGTAAAAGAAAGTAGCCCTACTATTTGCCCAAGCAGCTGTACAAAGGACTTTCCAAAAGCCACAGTAATGCAGATGGCAGCAGGCACCCACAAAGAAGTACGCTGTAAGATGTCAATGCCTATCAAAAGAAATCTGGGGGAAACAATTCCCAGTGGCACCTTTTCATATGTTTTCCTTTACCTGTCTTGTTCACCAGTTTCTCCATGTCTGTCTACCTCACCAACATATTGTCACTTGAAGAATCAAACCAACAGAAAAACTATGTAATTCACCTCACCCATGGAGCTTGGCAACATTACTACGTGTTTCACTTTCCATCTAGGAAAAAAGAGACTCCCCAGCATTTCTCAATGAAAGTTTCATATTTTCTTCAAATCTTCTCCCCGCCTCAAAAATGCAGGTAATCATTACCACAACCTCTAAAATGCTTGGGAATTAATGACATACAGGATATACAGGCTGCCCAGCAATGTCATCCTTCCAGCCCAGTAGTGTATTTCAAGGTTTCAATCTCTGAATTCCACCTCACTGGCTTACAGTTTGGCTCCTTCTCTCCCACAAAAAAATCTTTATGGATCCATAAAAAAAAATTTTCTTTAAAAAAAAACAACCAAAAAAACAACAAAAAAAACCCTTACCATCATTTTTATTGTTTGTAAGAGGATTTCTCATTTGCATTTTGGAAGAATCATGACACATATCAGCAGGAGTAGTTGGTATTCATACTTCGTCTAACAATTGCAAATAGATTATACACTTTTTTTGATTGAGACACAAGATCAAGATTCAGAAGGAAAGATGAAGGTATAACAAATGCCACTGGATTTCAATCACCAGGTTCAAAGAATATTGTATGGTATTAATCACAAAGAAAATACCCATGAAACAGAAGTAAACCCCCAGTCAACAACATGGGCAGTTCACAGAACTATTAGCTAATAGTCAACATTTCAGGTCAACTTGCAGTTACACACTTCCTAAATTAGTGTTCACTATATTTCAGTTACTTACTATTTTATGATTTTTCATCCATGGCTAGAAATTTCACTACAAGACACAACTTGTCAAAAATGAACAGCAATTTAGAAAACAAAATAAGTAGCAAAAAAGACAGCTTGACCACATGCACATAAACTTTGAACTTACACAATTAAAGAATGTGTCTGATTTTTAAAATTAAAAAGTAGTTTATCAACTTCAGGCATTTTGCAGAAGAGGTTTTTGCCCAGCAGACTATACATGCTGCCTGCCCAGTGAGGACAGCCATGCTCAACAACCTACTGAGCCTTTTGCACAAGTCAACATTTTAACAACCAAGAAGAGTAATGAGCAGTGGCCACTCTAAAGCTCAGCCCAATATCCAGCAAATGCAATTCTTCTGGTCACTTCTTATACCTATCAAAATCGATATCCCATTCTCTGTCTTTGACCAAACACAGCAACACACAAAGAAAAATTATTGGCCACAGAACAGTCTACGGGTCCAAGTCCACAAACTCAACAGAACTTCATCCAAAGTCAAAGCAAGTTGTGGGCAATCCTGTCACACACAGACCGGTCCCTAAATTTCTCTCCTGCTTCCAGGAGAGATCCCTTCAAGACTGGCTTAAGCCATGCTATAAGGATGGCGAAACTTGCCAAAGCAATTGGCCATGATTTATCTTGTCTAGGGGATAAAGGCCTGTATCTTCTACCTTATCAGTTCATCACCTCTGCTCGGCAGTCAACTTGCTTAAAACGTAAGCCCACCTAGGGCACCTTTCACTGGCTTCTACGGGTGTGTTCACCCACAGCAACACAAATGTAAGTGCATTAACGGGAGACACACGTGCACCAACAGTACAGTAAGACATCTTGTTCTGTCAAGTGTCCTGCAGGCTGCCTGTCTCCCTTTGACCTTATCCTTCCAGCCTCTGGATATAAATATTTTTGATAGAACACTGCCTGGATGTACATTAACTAGGAGATAAAGCAGTTTTGGGTTTGGGTGGCCACTTTTTTACCCAGAAGACAAGAATGGCTCCAAAACAACAACAGCTTTTCACTCCTAGGGAAGACTTCTTGTGAAAATAAAAACAAGGAAGTTAAATCCAAGAGAGCCATAATGCTTTTCAATTAAGGGCAAGGATGTAAAACTGTCACACATAAGACAGGAAATTCAAAGTTAGGCTGTCACCTCATTCCCTTCTTCACCCCAAAACCTTCCTCTCCCGTCAGCACACCCTTTGACCAGCTCCCGAGTGATGAGCTAAGGATGGCACGTCAGAACCTTAACTTTGAATATTTTTGGCTTCTCTTGCAACGTTAACCGTATCGTTAGAGCACGGAGAGCCGAGGAGTTTAAATTTTAATATTTTGCATCATCGCAGCCTGCTGCATGGCAAAGGCACAGGATGGTGGCACAGGACTTCGGTACAGACACCAATCCAGGAGGAAAGCCCCTCTTGCCCTCCCTCCCCCCTCCGGACACATGCAATAACTCGGCTTTGCACGCATTTTTGCACACCGCCGGGCTCGCACTTCGTCGTGCTCACTCCCGGAGCAAGTCGCGGCTGTCAGCGCTGCTCACCCCATCCAGAATCCTCTGCCCCCCGCCCCGTTCTCCTTCTAGAGTCAAAGTGCTGTGTGAACGGGGGGGTTTGAGGGAGAAGGGGAGAGCGCAGGCCACGGGTAACACTTTGCCGTCTCCTTTCAGTCACATTTCCGTCCTCCTCCGGCAAAACTGGGGAGGGAAGGGGCGGCGGGGGGAGGACGGGGGGGGGCACACACGCAGGCGCCGGGCCCAGCGGGAAGGGGCAGCCGCAGCAAGTGTGGGTGACAAGACCGCCGGCTCTCCCGAGAGCAACAAAAAGGCGGGTGGGGTGGGGTGGCCGGCGGGGCCGGGGGCAGGGCCGGCGCTCGGGGGCTGTTACCTCGTAGAGTTCCTCGGAAGCCATGCTGGGGAGCCTCACAAGGTGGAGTTGGGTGCTGGTTTGGAAATACTTTGTTTCAGTTGGTGTCCGTGTGGCCTCCTCCTCTTCCTCTTCACCCTCCTCCTCCTCTTCTTCTTCTTCTTCTTCTTTTTCTTTTCCTTCTTCTTCTCCTCCTCCCGCTATCCTTCTTCTCCTCCTCCTTTTCCCCTCCTCCTCCTCCTTCTCCTCCTCCTCCTCCTCCTCCTCTTCTTCTTCTTCCTCCTCCTCCCTGCGCGTCTCTCTCCAGCGCAACTCGCAGCTCCGGTCGCTAAAAGCCGGTGAGGTGCTGCCGCCGCTGCCGCCGCCGCTGCTGCTGGTGGCGGCGGGTCTGCGCGCACGGCAGCTGCGCAACTCGCTGGCTCCCCGCTCGCGCCCGCTCCCTCGCGCTGCCTCTCTCGCACGCCCCGGCAGGCCGGCACGCACGCACGCACGCACACACTCTCTCCCTCGCGCGCGCACACACACACTCTCTCACGCGCGCACACACGCACTCGCGCACGGCGGCTGCACCCCGCACACACACACCCCCCCCCCCACCCCTCCGTCCCCGGCTCGCTCAGCTCGTTCGCTCCCTCCCCAGGAACACTAATCGAGCTCAGAGAGCGCCACACGCAACCACCCCGCCCCGGCTCCGGCCGCCCCCGGCACCATCCTCCTCCTCCTCCTCCTCCTCCTCCTCCCCCCGCTTTGATCTCCCATTGTCTGCTCAGCTGAGCCCCGGCGGCGCGCGGGGGCCGGCGGGGCCGCGCCCGGGGAGCCGGGGATGGGGGTTGGTGCGGGACGGCCGCGGAGTTCCGAGAGGCGGGCGGGAAGCGCGGGGGGGGGAGGTGGGGGTGGTGGAACACGGGGCCCACACACGTGCGGGGCCCTCGTTGCTCCCCCTTTGCCCTACCCCGGGGCTTCTGGTACCCGCAGTCGTCCCTCTCCTCACCACCGCAGCTTGTCCAGCCCCATGGGGCCATCCCAACCCATTGGCCAACTCTACCACCATATGTACAAGCAACGATGTAGTGCGTCTGTCTACGTTTTCTTCTGTGCGAACTTACTTGGTGGAATGCATTTGCCGTAAACGAGTGAAGGACGTGGGCGAATCCGTGTGAGAACTAAGCAGCCCCACATGATCATTGCGCGCAGCTTACACCTCCCAGCTGACCATGTTTGCAGAGTCAGGAAGGCCCTACACCAAGACCTCCCTTGGATGATGGCTCAACAGAAAGTAGATGAGCTGTTGACTTTCTTATGAGTCCAGTACTGGTTACGCCACAAAACTTGTCGTTGTCACCTCATGTGTCATCTGGGAGTGCTTCATAGGAAACTGGGCCAGCAAGGTGCCGTGTAGTAACCCATTAGCTCAATGAACTGAAGACATCGTTGTGCAAAGGTAGATGTGACAAATTACTCCTTCAAGAGCAAATTCTGCATGACAGAGTTTCTGATCTCAAAAAGGCGTAAGGGTGGGACAAAACCAGTGTCAGGAGAGGAGTGCCTTACTCTGCCTTTCATCACACCAAGGCATTTGTTCCACTGTTTCCTATTCTGTACCACGTCAGGTAGATGTAGAACAGCACAAGTTAAAAAAGAGTCCAGCGCGTTTGTGTGACCAATGAACCCATTGGCTCAACTAAATTTTTATCAAGTTACCTCTTTTTTTTTCTTTATTTTGTCAAAGTCCTTCAAAAACATTTCTGAAAAGCCAAGAAACTCAATATTCTACTTTGAAAAACATGTTTTGGACCATTGTCTAGCAAGTACCCATTTGGAAGACGTTGATCCGTTTGTAGGCTTTGGGATATTTATGCAGAAAGAGCTGGAGTTTCCCATCTCAGAGGTGGTTAACCTGGCCATTCCTTGTGACAAATACATCATGTCTCCAAAGTCAACATCCTTCTTCTGGATAACTGAAATTCTGGTTCTGGACTGCAAGACAGACATAATTTATGGAGATAAGACATCTAACAACTTTCATACTTTTCATACTTTCCTAATTTCCTAACCAGCCTATTAAAAGGTATTTGAACCACTGCTTGAGATCTTCAAGACCGAGTCTTGAAGTCTAAGTGGTGCAAAAGGGGGTCGTTCTGTGACAGTAAGAGGATTGTTGACAAAAGGATAGGCCTGTATAAAATTGAGACAGTTAAGATCTAGGAACTCTGTGACTGTCATCTGGAGGTGAGCATTTAATCACAGTTCCTAAGATGTGGTCTGAATCCTTTTTGAGTGGTACATGTCATGCCATCATTGTACCCACCTTCTGAAGGACAATCTTTTAAGGTAATAGGTACTTATGTTTTAGCGAAGAGATGGCGGCAGTGGTTGCTAAAGACATTACTTTGCTTGCACGGCGTAAGAATAGAACATCTTCATTTTTACTAATGGTCTTACTGTTGCAGTAAACCAGGTCTTAGGTATTTTGATCTTCTGGGTGACTAAAAAAAATCCACAATTCATCAGTACTGCTCTAATTTTAGTATTTCAAGGAAACAACAAAAGCTCAGAGCTATTACTAATTTTTAACATTTCAAATACACTCCATATTTCATCTTCAGTGAAAGAAGTTCTGTTACATATATTCATTGTTTGCTGTGCCACTTAATTCCTCTCTGGTTTCTATTCTAACCTTTTGTCCTTGTTGCTTTATAAGACTTCTCAGGAGAATCAACTGTGCTGTTATAAAATACCATGCAATAGTGGTGCCCAGATTTTCCAGCTGGACTTCGCTTCACTAACTTCCATGATAGCTTGCTCTCATCTTGCTTTCACTAGAAAAAAGTCAAGTTTTCCAAAGGTTTTATGGTGAATTGTCTAGATCACCATTTCCTTCTTGCTTCTTAAGGTATTTCACCTTTACTCACTAAGGCAGGATTGTCAATTTCAACAATGTTTTGGTTGTTGAAAGCCATCTTCATGCCAACTTCCTAAATGGCTTTACTAACATTGCATACAGGTGTTTCTAGTAGAGAAGTTGTATGGAATACAGTAAGGAAGCAGTCCAGGAAAAGTGGAAAGCCAGGCCAGTTTGAGTTTTGACAGTGGCAGCAAATATTTCTAAGAGGTGCTTGAGACAGCCTTGGTTAATCTAGCTTTGGACAGAATTGAGCAATGTCAGCTGAGTGGGAAGCATTACCATACACACATGGCACTTCCAGTTTGAAGTGGACAATCACCTACAGTGACAGTCCTGGTAAAGTCAGGAGGACAGTCATTCTTCTATTTAGCAGAATAAAGAATGTTCTAAGGTACATAAGATAATGTTATAAAGTTCATTTGAAAGGTCAACTCCATTTTGACCTCACTGTATGCCCTTGCAATGTCTATGAAGATCCTCATGGATGGTGGAATAGCTGAATTTGAGATAGTTAATGGTGGCAGGCCACAGCTGGCTGGAAGTTTATGGTACTGGAAACACCATAGAGATCTGTATTAGATGGGAATGGTTCTCTATCTCCATGATTTGCTCTAACCAAGGGATCATGGCCTTGTTTCATACGCAGGTATTTATATACAAGGTCATAACTCATGATAATAAAGTGACTATCAATAACTTACAATCAGTTATATTAAGGTGATTAACTACTTTTTAGTATTTGGGAGTAGGGCTTGAAAATGAAGGATTTAGTAGCTGAGATAGTCAGTGATTAGCTAAACGATTTCGAAAGGCAGTAACGATACGGCTAAATGTGATGGTCTATGCTATAGGCATTAACATCTGATCAAATCATCCTATGCTATCTTTTCACAGTCAATGGAAAGCTAGTCAACATTGTCAACGGAATTCACAGCATGCTTCATCTCATCCTAAAGTAGACACCTCTGTCTGATCAGATGAATTGAAGTCTAAATTTGATTCACTTTGTTGACTTTAACAATTTTTTATTTTTTTTCAATTTTTACCAACTGGAAGTATGGCACCTATTCCACAACTGCCTAAAGATAGTTGAGATTAATCCTACTCATGTTTCCAGGCTTCCTTGATCTAAACCTACTGGATAATCTAAAACTCCATACTGGCCAAAGTATGTTGACAGCTTAGATATGAAATACATAATATTCCTTTGCACCTAATATTTTTTTTTTTTTGATCCTATGCTCCTTTGTCCTCATCTCAACACCCAGGATGTAGCTCATCCTTGCCCTCTGATATTCTCCCTCATTTCTGTCCCTCTTCCTTTCCTCACCTCTTCTTCACCTCCATCTTGGCCTTTCGCCTTCCGAGTAGTCCAAGATGCTAAAGTTCAAATGAAGAAATAAAAATCCTAGGAAAAAAAGTGTTTCTTGCTATCCATATCTTCCAACAAAACTGAGGACTGTTTTTCCAATTTTGTGATGAGAGCAGTTTGAACAGAGATCATTTCAGGAAGAAAAACAGTTTTAGTTCTGTGCCACATTGAGGAAAATGGGATCACCTGAAGAAGCAACTGTTAAAACAAGGTTCTTTACATTAAAATCTAGAAGAGAGAGCCTCCTAATTCTCTAAACTGCTAAGACATTTCCACACACGCTCAAACATGGGATAAAAGTTGGATTTGATGACCTTAAAAGTCTTTTCCAACCTAGTTCATTCTATGATTCTATGGCATTACTTTCACTGACTTGCAAAACACTGAGAGAGTTGGGCTTGTTCAGTCTGGAGGAGAGAAAGCTTAGGAGAGACCTTGTAACAGTCTTACAGCACCTAAAGGGGGCTGACAAGAAATCTGGAGAGGTACTTCTTACAAGGACATGTGGGGATAGGACAAGGGGGAATGGATTGTAATTGACAGAGCAGAGATTAAAGTTAGACATTAGGAAGAAATTCTTTACTATGAGGCTGGTGAGACACAGGAAAAGGTTGCCCAAAGAAGCTGTAATTGCCCCATCCCTGGCAGTGTCCAAGGTCAGGCCGGATGTGGCTTTGAGCAACCTGGTCTAGTGGAAGGTGTCCCCTCCCACGGCAGGGGAGTTGTAACTAGATGATCTTTAAGGTCCCTTCCAACCCAAACCGTTCAGTGATTCTATGATGATTCTATGACTTCTAGATTAGATTAAGGCAGTAATACAATCAGATTTAAATATACAAAGAAAAGAATGGTAATTATGGTTATAAATAGATTCTTGGTAATTTTTGCTGACTGACATCATCATACCTTACCTTATTTACAGCTCAGGGGTGTTGCTACAAGCTCAGGAGTGTTGCATCCCAACGAGAAGGAAGTGCAGCAGGAGGGACAAGAAACCTCCTTGGATGGATAAGGAGCTGCTGAAGAAACTTCAAGGGAAAAAAGAAGCTTATAAAAGGTGGAAGCAAGGACAGGCGGCCTGGGAAATGTACAGGGATGTTGTCCGGGAAGCCAGGAACCAGGTTAGGAAAGCTAAGGCCCAGTTAGAATTAAACTTGGCTAGGGATGTGAAAGATAACAGGAAGGGATTCTATATGAACATTGCAAATAAAAGACAGACTAGGGACAATGTGGGCCCTCTCCAGAAGCTCTCAAGAGAACTGGCTACGCTGGATTTGGAGAAGGCTGAGGTTCTTAATGACTTCTTTGCCTCGGTCTTCACTGGCAAATGCTCCAATCACACTACCCAGGTCTTGGAAGACAGATGCAGGGACTGTGAGAATGAAGACCTTGAGCCCACTGTAGGAGAGGATCTGGTTTGTGACCATCTTAAAAACCTGAACGTGCACAAGTCCATGGGTCCTGATGAAATCCATCCGCGGGTCCCGAAGGAGCTGGCAAATGAAGTTACTAAGCTGCTGTCCATCACATTTGAAAAATCATGGCAGTCAGGTGAAGATCCTGATGACTGGAAATAGGGAAATATAACCCCCATTTTCAAGAAGGGGAAAATGGATGACCTGGGGAACTACAGACTAGTCAGTCTCACCTCTGTGCCTGGCAAAATCTGGGAGCAGATTCTCCTGAAAGGCATGCTAAGGCACATGAAAATCAACAAGGTGCTTGGTGACAGCCAGCATGGCTTCACTAAGGGGAAATCCTGCCTGACCAATCTGGTGGCCTTCTATGATGGGGCTACGGAACTGATGGACAGGGGTAGAGCAGTTGATGTCATCTACCTGGACTTGTGCAAAGCCTTTGGCACTGTCCCACACGACATCCTTGTCTTTAAATTGGAGAGGCATCAATTTGATGGATGGACCACTCGGTGGATAAAGAACCAGCTGGGTGGCCACACACGAAGAGTTGTGGTCAATGGCTCAATGTCCGGCTGGAGACCAGTAACGAGTGGTGTCCCTCAGGGATCGGTGTTGGGGCCGGTCTTGTTCAACATCTTTGTCAGTGACAGGGACAGTGGGATGGAGTGTGCCCTCAGCAAGTTTGCTGATGACATCAAGCTGTGTGGTTTCGTTGATATGCTGGAGGGAAGGAGTGCCATCCAGAGGGACCTTGACACGCTTGTGAGGTGGGCTGATGCCAACCTCATGAAGTTTAACCATGCCAAGTGCAAGGTCCTACACCTGGGTCGGAGCAATCCCAGGCACAGCTACAGGTTGGGCAAAGAAGAGATTCAGAGCAGCCCTGTGGAGAAGGACTTGGGGGTGTTGGTTGATGAGAAAATGAACATGAGCTGGCTTCAGTGTGTGCTCGCAGCCCAGAAAGCCAACCGTATCCTGTGCTGCATCAAAAGGAGCATGACCAGCAGGTCGAAGGAGGTGATCCTGCCCCTCTGCTCTTGTGAGACCTCACTTGGAGTATTGTGTGCAGTTCTGGTGTCCTTAACATAAAAAGGACATGGAACTGTTGGATTGTTCCAGAGGAGGGCCATGAGGATGATCAGGGGACTGGAGCACCTCCCGTATGAAGATAGGCTGAGAAAGTTGGGGCTGTTGAGCCTGGAGAAGAGAAGGCTGCATGGAGACCTCATAGCAGCCTTCCAGTATCTGAAGGGGGCCTATAGGGATGCTGGGGAGGGACTCTTCATTAAGGACTGTAGTGACAGGACAAGGGGTAATGGGTTAAAACTTAAACAGGGGAAGTTTAGATTGGATATAAGGAAGAAATCCTTTCCTGTTAGGGTGGTGAGGCACTGGAATGGGTTGCCCAAGGAAGTTGTGAATGCTCCATCCCTGGCGGTGTTCAAGGCCAGGTTGGACAGAGCCTTGGGTGAGACAGTTTAGTGTGAGGTGTCCGTGCCCATGGCAGGTGTTTTGGAACTAGAGGGTCCTTTCCAACCCTAACTGTTGTATGATTCTATGATTCTACCTAGGTCTTTCATGATAACGACATAGTTTCTTTCTGCAAATTTGCACTTTCAAAGAATGCTAGCAGATGATCCCCTGTTTCGTTGTGTACTTCAATGATAGACTTATTGGAATATTTTTTTTTAACAACCATTTTTTCATCTTCACCTTCTGCCCATGAAATGAGTTTGTATTATCATCCAACCTCTCCCCCTCTAAAACTGAGACATGAAGTTACAGTAAATATTGTCAGGGGTGTCCACTGATTTCTCTGATTTCAATTAAAAAGGCCTAGATTTAAGTACCTCAGAGAATATAGTACCTTTTCTTTTAAAAGTGGCATCTTTATTGGTATTTGTCAGAAATGTAAATACTGGATGCTTCTGTGACACCAGCTAGGTACCCAGTACCTTGAATTGAGTTTCAAAAAATATATATAGAAGCCATCCATGACTTACGTGTTTTAAATGACTTGCTTAGTATCAAATGGGAGCTTTGTAATGAAAGTATGACTAAATTATAATCTCACAGGACAAAATGCATGTTTCATCTAGAGGACCTGCTTTTATCTTCCTCCATTCTCCTGCCTCTGCCACCACCCACCTTTCTAGTTCTGCAACACATGAAACTGGAACCTTAAAACTGACAGCTTCCATCAGTATACAGAAACAGACATAGATAGCTGTGAGTATGAGAGCCATGCAGTCAGTGGTAACAGAGGTGAGATTAATATCTATCTCTTTATGTCCCTGGTAAATCTGTCTGCTACACATTCCTGATGTTTTCCTAGAAGGCCCTCTGTGCCTTGAATAAGGCAAAATCTCCATAGAAGTGCTAATGTGAATAGCTGATCGGAGAACACACATAGACCATGAAGGTATAAAAGTATTGCCTAACTTTAAAGAAGTTTATGTTTAAAAGTCCCAGACTGGAAATGTAAAATGATCTAAAATAAAAATGATCTTGTATAGTCATGTTGCTCACACTTTCAGCTCACCCTATGGGTCACCAGCAGGGTTTAGATGTTTAGGTCCACATCAGAGATAAAAAGTTGTAGCTACTTCCTTGAACTCCTTGGCTCTATTCAAAGTAGAGCTCTCTACCACTGGAATGTAGTTTCCCTTGCCTTGGTGAGGATGAGAATGAGTTTATAAAACAGCTAAGAAAACAAAATCCTAGCTTAACAGTTGGGTTGGGAACACTTCAATTGGCTGATCAGCCATAACAGTTTGCTCGTTCTCATAATCAAGTAGAGATCATTATGAAATGAAGAAAATTGAACCTGAAAACTGAATTAGGGGATGTCCTCTTCAGTTTTTGAAAGGAAGTGTCATAAGCTAAGAAAGCAGTAGGTGGAGAACTGATGTAAATGTAGGTACCATGTCTGAGAGAGATCCATTCTTTGTTTTTTTTCTGGAATCTGTAACTTATGTTCTCATGACTAAATGCAGTTTTCCAGTACATATGTGGAGAATAGAGACAGGTGAAATTCTGTAGTTTTATAGAGGATATAGCAAGCCCTACAGATTTTTAATGAAGTAGATATTGGGATACAGCTCATGCAGGAGATTTATTCATAAAAGATTTTTTTTTTCTGGCTCCAAGTATGGTATTTACAGGTTGGCTTTTCCAGAGTTTAAAAATCTCCAGCTTTTTTTCTTTTTTCCTCAACATGATGTATCAAGCCTTTTCAAAATCCTATAACCAGTGTGCCAAGTGAAGAGAAAGTTAGTCTGGGTGGTAAACTGTTAGCTGCTTTCCATTATAAGGACATTTGCAGATATTGAAAAAGAACCAGGTATTCCTTCTGAATTGTAGAAACACTAGAAAACACCAATTGTTTTTCCATTCAGAGGAGAAAAGTAAGAAGCTTAACTATCTTTTCTCCTTAAATAACTGAAGAAGGGAAAACTGAGAAATTCAAAGGAAAGTTATCTTCTAGAGCAACAGAAATGCACTATTATGAGCAAAAAGAAATTTTGGATCCAACAGTAAAGTTTTGAGATCAGAAATTGGCCAAAGATCTACATTTTTCTTTAAGTTTCAAGATTCAACCTTGTATTTTTCTGTGACTGGAAGAGCAATTTTATTTTATCATGGTGATGTCAGAATATCAAATACTGTGGCGATGTCTCAGCCACAGTTGCTGGCAGAATGTTACAGCTTGTGTTCCTTTCTTTCCTCAAGTTCACAGGACTGCAACATGTTTTCTGAAGTAAATGACAAAGAAACAAACATCCATGGGATCATCTGCTTAGGTTTGATCCTCTGGTTTTGTAGCTGCCTCTTGGAATTCAACAGGCCCTGCAGCTTCCCCTTAGTACTGGGAATACAGATGCAGATACGTGGGATCCAGGGTTTGATTTCCCTTGAATATCCAGAGGAACATTTTCTATACAGTGGATTAAATTTAGACTTTCTGTAATCATCATAAAGTAGGTCTATCCAGTGCACTGCAGTGTGGCTGAGTTGTACTAGTACCTCTTACCAAAAGTTTTAGTCATGTATATAAGAATGTTATGCTAATCGGTTAGGTCTGGTGCTTGAGAAGCTTCACATAAAACTGCTTCACTGCAAGCTGCTTTTCAGCATAGGGAAAGTATAATACCTACTTGATTCATCATTAGACTGCAGATTTGACTGTGAATTCAATATAGCCTGAACAGCAACAACAAAAGAAATTATCTTCTGTAAAGGTAGGAGAGCAGAAGGTAAAGAATCTTTAGTGAGAAAATGAATGTCTTTCCTTGGAGGTGGTTTGTGAACAGTTCCTTTTTGGGGAAGTGTGTTCATGTCAGTATATAGCTTAGTAAAAGTGTGATAAAGTGGAAGAGGTAGTGGTCTGAATGTCTTTCATTTTCTCTCCTATCTTTCTCTGAAGTTGTCCATTTGGCTTATAGATCGGACTGGTGGTCCATAGGTAGATTAATGCCCTTTTGCAATAATTGTGGTGATATCAAAGATCAGAATTAAGCTGTGGTTTCTTGAGACTTATTCAGAACTGGCACCGGAAAAAAATTTATTTCCTAGGGCTAGACCATGGCATTATGATCCTTTAACATAGAAGCTTAAGTCAACGTGACTACTCTTCTTGGGTCAGTTTACAGTTGGAGATTTTACAGCTGAGAATTAATGGGTCTGAAATTGCAGATTCATGCAATTTTAATCTTTCCAGGTAGCCCCCACTAACAAAGGCTGGCACATACAGTCAATAGCCTTGTTGTTTAGCCTGGCAGGACTGGAACAAAAGGCCTTGTTCCAGAAGTTTGCCTGTATTAGGATAGGCTGAATTCTACTGGATTTGCTTTGTTAAATTTTAGTAGCTTCTAACTGGTAATCATTTGGTATCATTAGTCAAGCTTTGCTGTCAATAGACTAATTCACTAGTACAGACATTACTAGGTTGTGCCATCAAGCCTGTATGGTGACTTGAACTGTGTTCATTTTCCTTACACAAGGAGATTGTGTTTTAGCAGGGCATGGATATGTTTTTATCAGTCTTTCTACAGCAATGCAATAGGGAATGACTTTTCCTCTAGAGGTCAACCATTAGTACAGGCACAATGCCTGTCTTTCATTTTGGCATTAAAACTTCATGCTGCAGCATAATAGTAATTATTATTAAAAAAAAATTTAAAAAGTTAATAAAAAAAAATGATCTAAAGTCACATCTAATCAAACTGAAAAACTGTCAACCGTGTTGGTCTATTATGTCAATTTGGCGTACTGAAATTCCAAAAATGATCACTGCTGTAATTTGAAAGGAATTCTTGCCGTTAAAAGTTCCGTACATCTACATTTTGTAATCTTACCTGTAGATCCCTATGCAACAGTAAGGAAAAGAAGTGAGCAAAGGAGATACGAGGACACTCCAGTGGGTACTTCCTCAAGGAGTCAAGCACCTGTCAAGTTGTATTGTTGGCACACCCCAACGAGACACTACAAAAGCTATTCAAAGAACATATTTTTCCTGAACATTGTTCTGGGGGAAAAAAAACCACAACCTCAAACTGAATCTTTTCAGGTAAAATATTGAGAGGATTCATCAAAAAGCATATACTGAAAATGGTTGAAACTCAGCAAAGATAACAATGTAACATGTCTTGTAATAGAGCGTGTTGAGCACCATTAACTGTAGGCATTATTATCTGTATTTGCTATAATAACATCAGTGTAACATCGCCTGGAATGCACTCCCCAGAGATGCAGTCTCAGATCAGCACAGGCATGCATAAACACTACATAATATAAAATTTTTTGAAAATAAACATGGGATGACTCTGTTACTCAGAAATAGAATATTTACTAATTATTCATACAAAATCCCAAATGAGCACAGAAGATAACATCTTTATATATCACATCATAGTGTTATATTTTTTTCAATATAATACATATAAAAGAGAGGAACTACCTGAAGAATATTTTTTAACAATTGAAAAAAAAACCCCAGTATTGCAATTGTTGTCTGTATCTTTTGAACCTATAAAGGCTGGCGAAATTAACATGACTGTAATAGTTCAAGGTTCAGCAGCTAAGATGAAGACTTAAGAGTAATATCTGCAAAAGACCTCAGAACCACTTAAAATTGTCTCTGTATATGTGAATTTTAAAGTGTAGTAAAGGATTTTCCACACTTACAAAGGCTGGAACACCAATACTTTCCATGGGAATAGACTTTTTACTCAAAGCTCTGCAGAACAGCAAGGAAAAAATCCCTGTCAACCATCAAAAATGTATCAGAAATCAGTTATATTTCTATAAAAAGTATCTAAGTCTAGAGCAGAGAATAGTGATTGTTAACTCCCTGGCTCTATTCGGAGAATCTGTCATGTGGAACGTGTCAAGGAAACTGGAGGTGGCATCACAGAAGGAACTTCCCTGCTTCTGCATAAATCAGGAGAAGCTAAGGGCTCAGGGCCTACTTCAAGTCCTATTCTTTGCATTAATTGTTCTTCAGCATACTTGAAACATACTAAAGAAAATCATCAGTAAGTTGCATATAATATGACAAAACAGATTTTTATGCTTCATCTACATACTCCATTAGTCAGGTGATAAAACTCTCATTGACTTCAAAGGGTCAAATTTTTATGATGCAAATTCTAAGAGTCAGCAGCCATAATTTTGCTAGAGAAGTATTCATTCTCAGACAGAGAATGTATATCTATTCAAGGGGTAATAAACTCAAAAGGTGGTTGGATTTTGTTTTTTTCTTGCAGAGAGTTGTAGGCCTAAGAGTACATAGCAGTCAGTATCAGCTTTTATCAGAATCCAAACATGTCATTTTCAATGTTACAGGAGTGACTTCACCTCTGGCTCCTCTCTGACTTGTCTGATCCTGGGCTTGTGTTTGTGTACAATCTTGCTTTTATTTTCTGTCAGGAGGCAAGCACTATCTTGTATATACTAATGCCTATCCTGCAGATCTGACTGGTTTCAGGCACCTGTTTTTCTTTTGATATTGTCAAACAGTTCCCTTAGAAGAAAGCATCTTTATTTAGCAGTTGGAATAAAATATGAGAGAAAAGGGGATTTTAGAAACACCAAAGAGCCGAAGCCCATAATTAGTTTAATTCTGGTTAAGATCCAGCTGGAACCAATCCACTTCATAGGGATACGCAGGAATAACATAGTCATGCTGATAGTCATCAAATGTCTCTCATCATTCTCCCTCATCCCCAGGGACAGGCAACCTCTAACAACTGACACAATCAACTGTGAAAGAGTATCTCAGGTCAAATAACCTGAGTTACAGGAGTGATTTAAAAAAAACAGTGGGGATATTAATAAACTACCACTCCATTATGGGAATACTCTCATCCACAGAAGGTTAGCCCAGGTGTCCATATGTATGTGTCTGTCACCTGGCTGGAAGTGCAGATGCACTTCAAAGACCTGAAAATCACATGTCCAGTGCCTTATGTATAGCACAGAAACTTTATATTAAGGCCAGATCCAAATACAGCATAAAAAATTACTCAAAGGCACACCCACATTTGTCACAGTTACATTCCTATTGCATTGTGTAAGAAGAAAACACTATCTGGCAAAAATAAACAGAGGAACATAAACGAAAGAGAACTGGTTACAATACTTTCACATTTATCTGATATTCTAAGGTCAAAGTACGTGTTTGGTGTCATCATGGAAATGTCACATAAGAAAATATAATACCAGTTTACTTTCAGAAAGTTGAAGAGGAGAATGGTTGGAAGAATGTTCTCAACAGAGATGAAACAATGCAACAGTTATTGAAGATATGTGTATATATTTTCAAAGTCTGCTTTCCACCATATTTATTCTGTTCCATAAGAGCCTTTCCTAGCTTTCATCATGGGTACTTTCTCAGTGACATGAAACACAACTACAGTCCAGATGATGAAAATGTAGCAGTGAACAAGGCAGGAGTAGGTTTATTTTCTGTCCAACTGGTTGAGAAGAATTTTCAAACCTGTCAGCTAATTTAGAATCTCAAGGGATGGAGGAAATTTATGAAGGTGAAGATGAATAACCAGCCTCTGTGCTATTCCTGACACATTGAAAAATATTTAAAACATTATTTGCATAGCTGTTAGGATCCTTGGGTTTTGAAGACTTGCCCAACCTAAGAATTTGTTTCACATCTTAGGATACAAAGGAAACAATTTTTGTTGTAAGTGGAACATAAACCTTAAAGAAAGACACCTATGCATATACACGGATTTTCCCATTCACTATAAATAGTCTTCAACATGAAAACTAATGCCCTGCTGATTCAGGCTTGCTGAAGTAATGCAACTTCTATTTAAATCTTGTTAGGGAATTATAAATGTTTTTGGGGAAGGAAAAACAAAATAAAAAGTCCCCACATGGCTATTATTCCAGAAAACAAGCACATGCCTGAAAAGAGGGAGAAAATTCTATCCCTCTGGGGAATTTGAAGTTCTGGCTGTTAAGTATCCACTAAGGTAAAGGTTGATAAGGAATAATCAAGTAATAACATAATTTATTCCTGAGTAGTCAACTAACATCCGCAGTCCAAAAGCTCAGTATCTGTGCTTGATGACAATTCTTGTAATTTCTTGGGGTGTTTATTCTTTCTTTTTTCTATTATTTTTTCTAACATTTTTTCTATTACCTTGTCTTCTTTGGTACCAATCCTGAGTTCCTGCCATTTGTGAAACAAATCCTGTCATCGAGATTCATGTTGGCTTTGTTTAAATTCATTCTCATCTCTTCTCCTGCATGCAAGTAAATGGATTCCTACAGTTTTTTTAATTAGTGACAGGAGTCATTAGAGATATAAAAATGACTCAGACTGGTCGGCTTTGACTTAGATTCATAGCTGAACATACCCAGTCAGATTTCATTGTGTATACTTTTCAGTCACTTCTAAGTTTTGAGAACCTTACTAGCTCTGTAAGGCTCTACTTTTGTTTCCTACTTTGCAACTGGCAGTTAGTCGACAATAAATTTAATGAAATCTTTTCAATCCAAAGGGAAATAATAACAATAAAAATAACAACAGCAGCAATAATAACAACATTCACAGAAAAAAAAGTTAATTTTTCCAGCTGTGATTTGAGGGATAAATTTTTCAGATACTTTCTTCCTCTTCACCTTAGACTGCAGCATCTTAAATAGGAGGTGATAGTTCTGAACTCGGAAACATAGTCCATTAAATTCTAGAGCAACTCAGTTACACTTCAGGAGTCATTAACAATCTGTGGAAGCTTACACTGCTACCACTTTATATGATTTTGCTCAGACAGCATATTTTAATTCAGTTTAATTTATAACTGCACAGGGGTGAGAGAACATATCTCATGTTATTTTACAAACCTAACCAGAGAATTAATTGTTAACGCCCCCCTCCTTTCAAATCCAGCTTGGTATAGATCATTTATTACCAAGACTCCTTTCACACTGGATTTTTCATACTTTTGCTATGTATAGAGTGACTTGAGAAATATGTAGAAGAGATTGCCATCACTGTCATACCACCAAGTTGCTATACACTTATGCCAAATAGCCTTGGCATTTATGGTTTTCAAAGTATGAATAATGTCAAATTTGCTCTTCAGAGATTTTCTGATGATCTTTTTTTTAATCTTCAGACGTAATCTCCAAGTGCAGGTGAGCCTGACATGTTTGGTGACGCATTCAGACTATTTTATCAGCTAATGCAATGCGTTTATGGAAAATAATGACACATGGCAAAAAACAAGTACATTTTTTGGTGATACTTTCCCTGGAGCCTTTGCTATCTCACTCTGTGATAGTGTAGTACCCACAGAATCAGGTCTCTATTTACAGCTAAACAAACGTTTCAAATGTGTGAAAGTCAAGGGGTTTTTCCTAGTTAAGTGGGCATTTACTCACTTGAAGCAACTCCTCTAGCAGTGAAACCATCTTCTAAAATGTACTAATATTCACGGGTATTTCCACTACCATTTCAGAGGGCCTCCAGTAATGCTGACAATCTGTGCGGACTGGTGTAAGCATTTTCCTCCTTATCCACTCAAGCGCTTTATGCATTCCACAAAATTGTTTTGGCTGTGTTTTTGTTGTAAGCTCCTATAATAACAAATGTGGTTTTTTGGTCAATACACATTCAGTTGCACTGATCTTCCAATGTGTAGTCTGCCACAAAATAAACGTATTAAGTCTGTGTCACATAAATCATATATATCACAGGTAGCAGTTGCAAAACAACAACAAAATGAGCATCTTCCCCAATTAACACACTAGCACAAGGTTCTGATGGAAAGGGATGCTAACTCACAATCTTGACTAAGTCCTAAGATAACGCCTCTTCCAGATGCCTGTGCTAGGAACAAAGGCTGAAGTGAATCTATCCCATTGCTCTGCTTAAAAGCAAAATATCACTAAGACCTAAAGCCTCCCACTTCCAGTTCATCCAGTTAATTTTTGGCTCTGGAAATTGAAACTAAACCTTCTTAGTCATCACTACAAACTACTTTTTTCCATCTGCAATATCCTTTGAGAACATGAATTCAACTATCTTTTGTTTGAAGAAAAGTGGGGAAAATAAATTGCGAAACCAGCTCAAAAACATTCCATCACATATATGATGAACCTCACAAGTGGTTATCAAGAGTAGCAAAGGGAGAGTCTTTTGTTGTCTGTTCCAGTCTAAAGAAAATCACTTATGTCGAGACCAGCTTATCTGTGCAACTAGCTGGTTGAGTATTCTGCTATGAGCCAGGCTGTGACCAACGTGACAGTACTGCCATCACCTATGAGTCCCCTTGGTGACATCAGATCTGGTCTACCAATGCAACCAGCCAGATAATTCTTAGAAGTCTGCTCTGCAAATACAGCTGCCAGTTGACCGTATTCAAACTCACTTTATGCAGGCACACAGTCTCCAGGTAGATACGCCTGTACAAAGGAAACATTTCCTCTCTGACTTTGTTGATTTTGAATTTAATTACCAAACCAAAGTCCACTTCCTATAAAGGCAGAGTGATTCTGTGAACTTGGGGTCATCTTTTGCAAGCCTTACACATTCTCCCTTGACAACTATTAAAAATTTGTTCACATTTATACAATTCAAACAAATTATGAGCACAGTAACATGAACTTTGTATATGGAATTTTAGGTAACTGATATAGTTATTTAAATAAGCTGGCTAGAACTGACTTTTCCTTTTCTGCCTCAGAGTGAAAAAGAAAGTGCTATTGCTCTACCATGGTGGTACAGAGACATTATAATTAATGCAATACAAAGAGTTCTTTTTGCTTTGCAGGTGCCAATAAGCAACCCGAAGGGAATATTCCAGAATCCTTGGTGTGTTTAGAGTTTTATTGCAGGAAAACAGTATGATGTAAGTGCCTTTCATTTCACTCTCAGCTATGGAGGCCTTAGTTAGCCTGCTTACACATATAAAACACACATGCCTCTCCCTTCTCTTTCCTCAGCCTTTCTAAAATACTTAAGCAGAGATTCAAAACAGCTTGTGTACTACTACACATGCACAGAAAATATTAAAGAACATTATGAAAGTTGTGACGTCAAAACCTCTAAGTTGCCTTAATGGAACTCTATTTTTATAGACATTATGGTACGGCCTTTAGTTATACAATTGCATACTTTTTGTTTTTCTAAAGGACAACTTTAAATCTTTATCTCAGATATATCTTACAAGTTTCATAATGTGTTGATGCAGCTTTTCTTTTTAGTTTTTTTCTAGAGAAATAAAGGAGCATACAAAACTCTATAATCTCCTTGTGTGGCATCATGCAGATTGTAGCATTACTGTTCATTACCAGGGTTTAATTTTCTAGTTACAGAAAAGAGGTTCTTACCATTTCAGCTAGTAACTAATTGTTAGTAAGCTATCCACCTCCATATGGTCTACCAATAGAGGGGAAAGAAAGCATCATTTCAGGCTGTTTTAAGTTGATGTAGGACCAGGTAGTCATAAAAACTTTGGGGAGTGGAGGTGTTTCCTGCATTCCGATCTGTCTCTTCTGCAGCTTCTGCCATTTTAACTTTGGTTGATATGAGTAATCATGTAGAAACACAGTAAATCAGATCAGCTTGCTGATCTTACTGAAAGCTATCTCTGCAAAATAGTATCTATGGTCTGATTAGATCTGTGAGCTGCATCGGTTCTTACTGGGGGTCCATACTCCTTAGTGCTAAAGCAAGAAAAGGGCAGCCAGAGGCAGGAGGGAATGCATGTTCATCCTTTTCAATGGCAGTATGGTCTTAAATCCACTTAAGAACACATACTGAGGCGTTATGAGATGGTAATGAGTTCCACAAGTACTGGCTGACAGCAGAAGAATGTTGACAGTGAAGAAACTTAGATTTGGCTCAAAGTGCTGCCAGGGTGTGATCTAGTAGGCACAGGACTTTATTCACCACAGCTAGATGTTTATGTCCCCATCCACTCATATCTGTCTTGCCAGTCCTCTTCTTTTTTGTCATAATCTTAGTATAGTCTCTCTGTCATTGACTTCTTGCCAAGCTAATAGATGTCTTCAGTGGCAGGATTCTTCTTGCAGCTCCAGCCCCCCCACTTCCCATTCTAAGTTTTTGGCTGTGGCCCACAACCAGTTTCCTGCTCTGGTCAGAACACTTAGCCATTCCCAGGCTGCCCTTGCTCCCTATTCCCTGTTCTGTTTAATTCTTGTCAAGCACACACACGATCACAGTTTCTTCTCCCAGTCCCACTATCAATTTCCACCAGCTTTTTGCCTGCTTCACTGGCCTTCTTGCTAGTTCCCCTGTCCCAGTCTTTTATTCCCCCAACTCAGACTTCTTGCTCCAGTTTCTTCATTTAGTCTCAGGATTCCCCTTTAACTTCCTGTTGTGTTTCAGCCTTCTCATCCCTTAGCTATCTTAGTCCCAGATCTCCCTTTCCTGAAACTGATTTCCTTTTCTCAATTTGTCAACAACAACAACCAGCTGCCTGGTCCCCAAACTCTACCCAAACTCCTCCAGTCCAAGCTTTTACTATTTTTTTGGCATTTCAGGCTGGTGGATTTTACTTTCTTTCTCTATTTCACTCAGGTTCTTTTTCTAGTATTTATTTGGCAGTAAAAGAACACCACGACCATAGAGAAGAGTCTTCCTGTTTTCAGCTCTGATGCCTGCTCCTGCAGTGCTCTCCAGCAACCTAGAGTGGCAGTGGCAGGGAATGTCCAGCTCAGCACCTCAGCACAGAAAGACTCTTAATTAAGAGACGGTAGCTGAAAACTGTGGTGAGCCACTGCTGAGCATGTGCAAAAAGTGGTTCTCATAAAGGGCTTATCATTGTGGCAGTTCATCAGGGAGATTACAAAAGGCTCATACCTGTCACAGAAGCCATTTTACTGCCAAATTTAAAGGCCCTCACCAGCATTAAAAATACACATGAGCATCTCAATAATTTTAGTATTTTAAGCAACACAACAATTTGGAATAAATGCATTGAAAGAACCCATCACTTAACTATTATTAAATATTTATTTATTATTATAATATTATTAGTAAATCTATTAGGCCCCTCAGAGCAAAGTTAAGAAAAGAATACGTAGAATATTTTTTTCCAGTGAGGGTTAGAAAAAACCTGCTTCGTAGCCATCTAACATTTATAGCTATAATGGTGAGGGGGAGACATTGCTTTAGTCACTAATAAATACTCATTTTACTTCAGAAATATTGTATAGCTGTTTGTTACAACAGTTTTAGTTCTATTTTAAGAGAGTTACATGCTAACTTATTTACGTTTGCATAGCTGAGAATATGCAGACTGTCAGTTACTGCATTTTGCTGATAGATGGCTTCTTAAGAAGCATCCTGGCTTCTCAAGATCTTGTCAGCTTGGGTCTTGTTACCTGACTGCATCCTAAGTGTTTGTCTACATGGACTAAAATTGCCCTTTGTGTGAATTACAGCAGTTGCATAGCTATGTATTATAAAGCACTCTAAAAGGAAATGCCTTATTTTGGAAATGAAAGAGTGCTTATATTTGGTAGCCTGAGAAATTATACCTTATGTGATATCTGTTATTAGAGTCTCTCTAATGACCTATAAACCTGTTCAATATTTTCAGACAGACTTAAGAGAAGGATAGAGGTGTCACAGTTCCTTAAAATGTAGTGAAAATCAGCAGCAAGGTAGTTAATACCGTCTTGTCGCCACTGAGGGAAAGGCGTGTTACTGTGGCGTGGATGTTTAGGGATAAAACCAATACAAAAGCAGGCTTCCTTAGTACTCCCCTTGCTCATGGAAGAATTTATTCATACATAGATTAACCCTCATCTCAAGCTATACAAATTAAAAAGGTTATTTTTGTTATAGGCAGCCTCAGTAGCTGCTTGACACGTTCCATTACAAGTTTGTTTTCACTTGCCTGTTATTTTGAAAAACTTAAAAGCCATCTGGACTCAAATTTGGACTTACCCTTTTCCATAAGGTCTGTTTCAGTTTGAGCTTCTGGGGGAAGTTTCTTCTGAAGCATAACATAAAACCTTCATGGGATTTTTTCTCCTGTGTTATAATAAAACTAACTATAGATGATACCTTCCAGTAATTTTGGGCAAAGAATTGACTTTGGCAAGGTTATTACTCTTCCTTGAAATACTCACACAGTAATTATTAGGCCAAATGGCATTTTTTGGAAAAGCCTAGAGAGAGTTGCTAGCTAAATATGGTAACACTCTTCTGTTTCGCAGCTCCTTTGTGTGACTTCCCCTCCAAAGCATCTTGGCACATTCCTGCCCAATGTTTTAGGAAAATCTAAATACTAAATGAAGCTACTGTTCCTTGTTGTCCCATGCATTATACATTTCTACATGTAGAAATACTGACAGGGGAACAACAATCACTCCTTTGTTGTCAGTTTTTCCCTAGCATTAAATTCAATCCTCTGTTTTTCGGTCCCTCTAAATTTAAAAGCTTTATTAGCAGTATTGATTTTCAGGGATTTTAAGTATAGGTACAGCCCACATTCAGCAATAAAGTAAAGTACCACTGGTTAGGCTGACCTTTGAAAGTTTTGTGGCAATCTCTTTCTTTTCAGTAAAGCATTGTTAATGAGGATGCACAAGTGGGACCTACATGTGGGATGTCACATGAAAGCTTCCTGATAGATAGTGGATGGTTTAGGTTGTAACTGAGGCCACCTGAGAAACCAGCATTTGAATCAGACAGCTGAGTAAATTGATTAAGTAAACTTTTTATATGTGATAATTTTTCCACCTGAGTTGGGATGGAAAGTTGGCCCAGTGGAAACTGGATGCCACAACACTAACATTACTTATATATCTGCTGTATTGCCATGATTTACTTATGTCAGTCAGCTTTCATACAGTTTGAAATGTAACCCTATTTTATTTTTTAAACAAAGCTGTAGTAACTATGGAGCTGAGGAGTGAAAAAGAAGCCTACAGACATGCACCTAATAGAGCAAAGGTGAAATGTACAACCCTCAAGGTTCAGACAATGCATGTGCTAGCACAGCCTCACTTCAGAACATAAATTCGAGTACTGCTCCTCAGCTCTCCAATGACACTTCAGCTCTGCTTGTTGCCAGAAACTTGGATTAGGGTAAAAACCCCACAGATTCTTTTTTAACCTTAGACAATATTCCTGGTCCAGGCTATAACACAGCCTCATAGCCAGACTGGGCAGAAAACTCCAGTGCAAAAGCAGGAATGAATGGCTCAGGGAAGGGAGGGTAAAAACATTTTAAGCTGTTTTTTCCACCATGAGAAAGGTTTGTGTACTGAAGCCTAAGAGGGACTACAGGAAAGGTCACAATAACTGATGGCCCATGAGGCAAACATCTCTTCGTCATTGCAGTAAGAGAACTGTATGGGGGAGACCTAGATTTTTTACTTGATTTTGAATGGATAGTATTTAAGAGAGGGACCTTAGCCCCTTTAGAGTAAATACAGAATAGCTCACACATACTGACAGGAGGTGCATTAAAAGGAATTCATAGAAATTAATAGAGATCCTCACATTAGTTCTTGGGGATTCAGACAACCTCTCCACCTGTTCACCTACCCTCATTTAAAGTCTATCAGTTTTCCAAACAACTTCACTATCAACATGGAATTTAAAGCACTTTCAATAATAAAATCAGCTATTTCCTGAGGAGAGCTACATCTGAGGAATGCCTGGACTAAATGTCTCATAACTTTCCTGCAGGATAATATGATTCATTGCCTGGACACACCAGCATTCAGTTATGTATACAGACTTCAGAACACATTTAAAGCTGAAAGATGTTGTACTGTGGGCAGTGCATATTGCAAGTGCCTTAGTCAAACGAACTGAAGTTTTTACCAGTAATTTTGCTTCAGTCCCTACTGTTACAATTTTTAAGACAATGCACTTATGTATGTAATCAAGCATCTTGCCCATGAAAATAAGTTCCTTTGTGCAGAAGGACGAACTGAAGCAAAGTATCTTAAACTTGTACTTTTAGTTCTCCCCTTTGCTAGGGACATCAATTTTCAGAATACCTTGGGTATGCATATTGATTATAAAGCATTTTGAAATATTGGCACTTAAACCTGAATCAGTGTTTTAGGGCAATTGTTCCTGAAAGAGCTCCTGCAGAATGCAAACAACACTCATAAAAATTCTTAAAAATGGCAAGACTTAAATTCACACTATCTGGTTCGTGTTCCATGGCTTCAGCATGTTACCATAAGCCACCTATTTATTCTGGTGCTAGCCTGTCTGCAAACACTTCGGCTTGCAACTGGACTCCACTCCTGTTGTACAAGTTATTTTATTTGGGTCATTCCCTGGACTTGACTCCTCTCTTGTCTCTTCTGAGGATCTTATAACATTCTGATTTCCCTATGGAATTTGGAGTGCTATGGCCAGATTTGAAACATATATTTACTCTAAGAAGGATCAGCATTAAAATTTGGGCCAAAAGATACAAAAAGTATTAAAATAACTACGGTGGTTTGTTGTTATATGAATGTTTTAGAAGGACGGTGTTTTTAGAGAGTCTTGTTCAGTCTCTTTTTAACTATAAACTTTAGCTGGATCCTGAGTAAGTTAGAACTGTAGTACTGCAACACAGAATGTAACAGATAGATACATATATCATCACCACAATCCAACTTTGCTACACACGCTTGTTGAAAACAATTGCTTTAGTTAGTTATGTAATTTGTGTAGTTATATTACATATGTAACTCATAGAATCACAGAATAGTTAGGGTTGGAAAGGACCTTAAGATCATCTAGTTCCACCCCCCCTGCTATGGGCAGGGACACCTCACACTAAACCATGCCACCCAAGGTTCTGTCCAATCTGGCCTTGAACACCGCCAGGGATGGAGCATTCACAACTTCCCTGGGCAGCCCATTCCAGTGCCTCACCAACCTAACAGGAAAGAACTTCCTCCTTATATCCAATATAAACTTCCCCTGTTTTAACTCGTTACCCCTTGTCCTGTCACTACAGTCCCTAATGAAGAGTACCTCCCCAGCATCCCTATAGGCCCCCCTTCAGATACTGGAAGGCTGCTATGAGGTCTCCATGCAGCCTTCTCTTCTCCAGGCTGAACAGCCCCAACTTCCTCAGCCTGTCTTCATACGGGAGGTGCTCCAGTCCCCTGATCATCCTTGTGACCCTCCTCTGGACTTGTTCCAACAGTTCCATGTCTTTTTTATGTTGAGGACCTCAGAAATGTACACAATACTCCAAGTGAGGTCTCACAAGAGCAGAGTAGAGGGGCAGGATCACCTCCTTCCACCTGCTGGTCACGCTCCTTTTGATGCAGCCCAGGATACGATTGGCTTTCTGGGCTGCGAGCACACACTGAAGCCAGCTCATGTTCAGTTTCTCATCGACCATCACCCCCAAGTCCTTCTCTGCAGGCCTGCTCTGAATCTCTTCTCTGCCCAACCTGTAGCTATGCCTGGGATTGCTCTGACCCAGGTGTAGGACCTTGCACTTGGCATGGTTAAACTTCATGAGGTTGGCATCAGCCCACCTCACAAGCGTGTCAAGGTCCCTCTGGATGGCATTCCTTCCCTCCAGCATATCAACGAAACCACACAGCTTGGTGTCATCGGCAAACTTGCTGAGGGCGCACTCAATCCCACTGTCCATGTGTCCTGGGTTCAGCTGCAGAAGTCGTTTTTCTGCTTCTTAGTAGCTGGTGCAGTGCTGTGTTTTTGACTTTCAGCCTGGGAACAGCGCTGATAACACCAATGTTTTTAGTTGCTGCTCAGTAATGTTTACTTTGACCAAGGACTTTGTGAGTCTCATGCTCTGCCAGGGAGGAGGGGAAGCCGTGAGGAAGCAGAGACAGAACACCTGACCCAAACTGACCAAAGAGGTATCCCATACCACAGCACGTCATGCCCACTATATAAACTGGGGGCAGTTACCTGGAAGGGTTAGATCACTGCTCGGTCGGGCTGGGTGTCGGTCGGTGGGTGGTGAGCGGTTGTATTCTCTTCCCTTGTTATTTCCCTTATCATTATTATTATTGGTGGTAGCAGTACAGTAGTGGTTTTGTGTTATACCTTAGTTATTGGACTGTTCTTATATCAACCCGTGGGAGTTACATTCTTTTGATTCTCCTCCCCATCCCTGCCGGCAGCAGGGGGGGGGGTTGGGGAGAAGGGAGGGGAGTGAGAGAGAGACTGTTTGGCTGAGTTTAAACCTGAACATCATGTCACCGACAAAGATGTTGAACAAGACTGTTCCCAACATCGATCCCTGAGGAGCACCACTCATTACTGGTCTCCAGCCGGACATTGAGCCATTGACCACAGCTGTTTGTGTGCTGCCATCCAGCCAGTTCTTTATCCACCAAGAGGTCCATCTATCAAATTGATGTCTCTCCAACTTAGAGACAACGATGTCATGTGGGACAGTGTCGAATGCTTTGCACAAGTCCAGGTAGATGACATCAACTGCTCTACCCCTGTCCATCAGTTCCATAGCCCCATCATAGAAGGCCTCCAAATTGACCAGGGAGGATTTCCCCCTAGTGAAGCCATCCTGGCTGTCACCAAGCACCTTATTGTTTTTCATGTGCCTTAGCATGCCTTCCAGGAGAATCTGCTCCAAGATTTTGCCATCACAGAGGTGAGACTGACTGGTCTGTAATTCCCTGGGTCATCCATTTTCTCCTTCTTGCAAATTGGGGTTATATTTCACTTTTTCCAGTCACTGGGAACTTCACTTGACTGCCACGATTTTTCAAATATGAGGGACAGTGGCTTAACAACTTCATTTGCCAGCTCCTTCAGGACCTGCAGATAGATTTCATCAGGTCCCATGGACTTTTGCATGTATAACTTGTATTATCAAGCTATAAAAATTATGTTCATAATATACAATATATATAAACTGTATATATACACAATATTGCATATTGTATATACAATATTGTATATTAGATTGTATACAATATAATATACATGAGAATATCTACGTGATTTTTAAGGTCCATTCCAACCAAAACCAATAGGGGTAGGCAGAAACTAACTGTCTGACAGGATGGTCCCCACTGACCTGCTCTCTCTCACTTTTTGCCTCCTGGGAATAATGTAACAGCCTACACTGTTTGTGATACGACAATGAGAAGTAAGCTCAGGTCTGTAAGCACACCACAATCTTATTCCACTGTTCTTCTAATACTTTTTATATTTCAATTATGAAGATAATTATTTCCCTTCAAATGTATGCTTGGTCTTGGCAGACTTTAGCAGCCATATGAATGTCCTTCCTTCAGTTTCTCAGCCTATTCCCATGATGTTATCTCATGTCTGGAGAATACCCCTGAAGATCAGCAGTGCCTATGCAGTGTAAGACACCTTAGAATCATAGAATCGTTAGGGTTGGAAAGGACCTTAAGATCATCTAGTTCCAACCCCCCTGCCTTGGGCAGGGACACCTCACACTAAATCATATCACCCAAGGCCTCGTCCAACCTGGTCTTGAACACTGCCAGAGATGGAGCATTCACAATCTCCCTGGGCAACCTATTCCAGTGCCTCACCACCTTAACCGGAAAGAATTTCCTTCTTATATCCAACCTAAACTTCCTCTGTTTAAGTTTTAATCCGTTACCCCTCATCCTGTCACTACAGTCCCTAATGAAGAGTCCCTCCCCAGCATCCCTGTAGGCCCCCTTCAGATACTGGAAGGCTGCTATGAGGTCTCCACGCAGCCTTCTCTTCTCCAGGCTGAACAGCCCCAACTTCCTCAGCCTGTCTTCATACAGGAGGTGCTCCAATCCCCTGATCATCCTCGTGGCCCTTCTCTGGACTTGTTCTAACAGTTCCATGTTCTTTTTATGTTGAGGACACCAGAACTGCACACACTACTCCAGGTGAGGTCTCACAAGAGCAGAGTAGAGGGGCAGGATCACCTCCTTTGACCTGCTGGTCACGCTCCTTTTGATGCAGCCCAGGATACGGTTGGCTTTCGGGGCTGCAAGCGCACACTGAAGCCGGCTCATGTTCATTTTCTCATCAACCAGCACCCCCAAGTCCTTCTCCGCAGGGCTGCTCTGAATCGCTTCTCTGCCCAACCTGTAGCTGTGCCTGGGATTGCTCTGACCCAGGTGTAGGACCTTGCACTTGTCATGGTTAAACTTCATGAGGTTGGCATCAGCCCACCTCACAAGCGTGTCAAGGTCCCTCTGGATGGCATTCCTTCCCTCCAGGGTATCAACCGAACCACACAGCTTGGTGTCATCGGCAAACTTGCTGAGGGCGCACTCAATCCCACTGTCCCTGTCACTGACAAAGATGTTGAACAAGGCCGGTCCCAACACTGATCCCTGAGGGACACCACTCGTTACTGGTCTCGAGCCAGACATTGAGCCATTGACCACAACTCTTTGTGTGCGGCCATCCAGCTGGTTCTTTATCCACCGAGTGGTCCACCCATCAAATTGATGTTGCTCCAATTTAGAGACAAGGATGTCGTGTGGGACAGTGTCGAACGCTTTACACAAGTCCAGGTAGATCACATCAACTGCTCTACCCCTGTCCATCAAAATGCACTTCCATTGCAGAAATAGTGAAGTGCCTCTGTCTCTAAATATACAGGTAAGAGGCTCTGCAAGTCTTTGTCTTTTGGATCCAGGACAATTGTGGATAAGATGGACCAAGAACCAATGAAGAAACAAGATTCTTCAGAAGTTTGGGTTGCCCAGCAGACTATGAAGAAACGTGCATTTGAAAAAGGTATACGCAAAAAAACATGCTAGAGCATGCAGATAACTAAATATGAGTTTATATCAAATTGAGTGGGATAAATGGCTGGTTTTGCCTGTTTATGTCTGTGATCAGATGAGCACCACCACTAGTGTTAGTGATTAGCCTTTTGCCCTTGGCTAGCAATTTTCCCAGAGTAGCATCACAACACATGCAGTCTCCAGAGCAGCCACATGATTTGTTTGGGACAATTACATGTACATTCTCTCCTGAACAATATGTGACAATAATCAAGCACAGAGATAGCTACATTCTCTATACCACTCACAATTCTGACAAAGTAGTTATCTGTTTGTTCCTGAACCATATGATGTTTCTTTCCTGCTGTTTCTTATGTGCCACAACTTCTAACTCATGTTTACTTCTCCATCCACAACACTCAAAAATGTAAAAGTACATGAAAAAAGCCTGACATGGAATGATCTGTGTTTACAGTAAAACAAGATTATTTTGAAATAATAGATAATCCATTTTAGTAAGCAGCTCTCTGAAAATTTCCCAGTGATGACACATCTTGGAGGACAAAGCAGAATTTAAGGCATAAACCTGGGATAGTTGCCAACATACACATGAGTATCAGGTATGTATCACAGATAGATGCCATGTTCACTGAGTCAGCTTCTCTACCCTTTGATGTCAGTGCCTGCGTCTCTTAGGTCATTATATAAATCATCCACAGATTTCAGGACAAACAGTACCATACAATCTAATGGAAAACTTTTTTTATTTTTTTGCTAAAAATATTTACCATTAATATGCTGATATTACTTAAATATCACAGGGATGCCTTTTGAAACAAACAGATAATATAAGAAACTGGGGTGTACTGACTGATCTCTGTAGCCTATTTATAGCCTGCTAACACAATTAAGAGGCCATGACTCTTAAGTGCAGTCATAACTTTAGAAGCACTAAGGAAGCAGGAGTCCTTTATGTCATGGACATGATGTCATAGTGAAGAAAAAAAAAGTAAGGAAAAGGTTGAAGTCAAGCCAGGATGGATGAGCGATGAGCTGGTGTTTGAATTTTCTCTGACATGCTGAAGAATCTACTACAGAACTATGGGTATAACCTTTGAGATGTATTCTTTGACATCCTTTTCTTCCTATCTCCTATTTTCTAGTCTCCTCTATCTCTCTTACCTTTTGAATCACAAACAGAATCTGTTTATCTTCTTCCTCCATAGTCTCTTCACTCCCTTTGCTACCAATAAATACTGTCCTCCTCCCTAACCTGTCTTAACTACTTTACTTATGATGCTATCTGTATTTTTCTAATACTCTAGTCTTAGAAGGATAACTGGTTCTTTAGCACAGTGACTTTGTCTTGGCAAGTTAATCTAATGTCTCATTTGTATATCCGTTTGTCTGTACCTGTGAGTTACTTTCAAGGTTTGGTGGAGTTTCTGGTCAGATAAAATACCTTTCCTTTAAGTGCGTGAGGAAATGACTGTAGTTGTCATTTGACTGCAACATCATTTTTTCTGATTTCATTTAACAATGGCACACAAAATCTAAAATGGGGTAGAAGTCTTCTGACTCGTCAGTGTAAGTGACCCAGTTATGTAGCTCCTTTGGCACCTAGTTCAGCTAAGCAAAAAAATATTTCTTTCTCCTTCTTTCTCTTCTTCAGAGAAAAAATCAGAAGTAGGAAGGGAGGGTAAAAATCCATGCAAAACCAAAGTGCAAACTCTGGAGGAGATCCTACCTACTTCATTAGTCCACATGGCTCTTGGATACCTACCAGCAGTTTAGGAGGTTCTTAACCTGTCCAGTAGGAACCGAGTCTAGAAATTAGTTAGGAGGATATTCTTGGTAGTGGCCAGTATTCTATTCACTGCAATGGGAAACGGGAGAATCAGGGTGAGAACTTGGCAGTAAGGAGACTTCATCGATTAAACAGAGCCCATTTCTTATGATCTACATGCTCAGAAGCCTGCTCAAGGTCACAAAGCTTTAGAAATGACTGTTTTAAAGCTCTTATTTTGCAAGACCATCTAGAGGGTCGATTCTTGATAAGACATGAAGCCCCTTTAACATAAATGGGATTTTGTGCAGGTGTAAGAATCCTCCCTAGAGAATCAGCAGTCAGTATTGCTGAAAGAAAATACTTTATGGTAACCAAGTATTTAATTATCCTACACATAATAAAATTTTCTGTACATCCTTTGGAGAATTCTGATCCATCCACTAGAACGTGCTGATTCGCAATGCCAGTTATAAAAGCTAAAACACTGACATCACAAACAATTATAGAGGCGAACTGAAATACAGTTGTAAAAAAAGCTAACGGGTCATGGGTGTGCCATTTCAGTAGTGCTGGTAGATAAAATCTGTTTGTGCTATTTCAATCTTTAATTAGGGGGAATACAATTTTCCTGAGAGCTAGATTCACTGTGGGGGCTGAATTCTATTCTCAGTCTTTTCACTTTCCAGAGGGAATGGAGACTGTGCTTTTGAAAGTGGATAGGAGCCTCTCCCCTCATCGGCTTAGTCATTTTCCCTGACTTTGCAGAATTGTGACTTATGCAAAGTCATAGAGAGCCAACGTCAGAGCTGCAAATAGTTCTTCCATCCTCCTGTTGTGACTATTAGATCACTGTTCTAACAGTGCTCTGGATCAAATGTAGGTGTGTTTTGAGGAACCTTCGTTATCAGACATTTAATACCCTTTAATATCACACTGCAACTAAACTGGCATGCTCATAGAGTAAGATTCCTTTGAGAAAGCTCTAACTAACAAGCCAAGGGAAAGTTACCTATTAAAAATGCACTAAATTAATCACGCGTTTTTATTATCATTCCCTAATATTTTAGATAAGGGATCTCTTACTAAAGACAGCAGGGAATGTTTAAAAAAATCCCAAAGTTTATTTCTTCAGAGAACAGGTGATACTCTTGATTTTCTGCTTCATACAAATTAATTCAAGGTATTTTAGAGGTTGCTCAGTTAAATTTTGCTTACATTTTCTGCAAAAAGCATGATGAATTGGTGAGTCTGTGAAGATTTCCCTAATATCCTGATGGCTGTTGTAATCTGGTGTGTTTTGAAACACTACTAAAATGTTTTCATGTTATTTGTCCTTGGCTAAGGGCTGGTAGCCATTACAAGTAAAAGTTACTACATGAGTAAGAGAACATTTTACCTGGCTTAATTTCTTCTTATTCTAGACATATAAAGTTTATTAAAGCTTATTTATTTACTCTCAGCTAGTCATATAGATTTCCTTTACAATCAATGGATAGAGTTTGGAGCTTCAGAAAGGACTCAGCTGATGCCCTCCAGACATTTATTCTACATTTCAATTAGTCATTGTTGGGAAGTGCCAGTCTCTCTCTGATGACTATAGAGGGAGCTTTGACAACTCACTGAGACAGGTAGAGTCTAGCTCTTATATGATTAATATTAGCGAGCTGAATCCCACCCTAGCAGAGATCAGAAAGACAGCAAGCAGTCTATTGCTTCTTAGTATTTTCTCTTCTAATCCTACTGACACTGTCATACGAGTGTATTATTCCAGCTGTGTTCATGTTTTTAACTTTAAAAACCAGAAATAGCATAAAAGTGTCCATAATCAGAAACCTTGCTGCTTTCACAGATGTTTTGTAAGACAAATAACCAAAATCCTTATCCTGTTTGATTTAGTCCTCAATATTCTTAATCCTCTCCAGTTGATTTTGAATTCTTTAAAAAGAGACTTTTGTAAGGATATGAAATGATAGAAATTATTCCAGTCTTGCCTTCAAGAGCTGTGCTCGAAGAATATTAACTGTGCATGTACACGATATATAGAACAGTTTCAAATCTCTGTGAATGTTAACCAAAGTATCTATTTTTCTTAACCATTCTGTACAGCTGAAAACTATCAAACACAAGTGATCCACTCATCTCAGAAAATGGTGACTAGCAAGGGATGCTTTATTATTCCATATATTTATATATTAAAAACATTGTAGAATAAAAATATCTAAAGGGTCCAGCATACCAATAAATTGTGCTTGGACCTAATATGCTAGAGTGAGACACCAGTTTTACCACCCAGAGGTAGGATTTTTCTGACCAGAAGTAGATGTCAACAGTGTCTATCTCTGAGCTTTTTGTCTAGGCTTCTTTTATAACCAATGAGAGAGAAAATGACACCTCTAGACATGATTTGCTTAAGCATAAGATAGATATCTAAAATAGGTCAGATGAATCATTCCATATAAATTCTCTTTCTTTTTTGACCAGAGCGAGCCCAATATGACTAACTCAGACAGAAAAGCCTATTTGGTAGAATTAATCATAAGCGTTGATGAAGATTTAGGTTTTCATTATTAAAGGTGGGATTCTGTGAGAAGCTGGTATGTGTTAAAGCAATGGAAGAAATGTTAACTCTTGGTAGCCCCTGACAAGCTAAATCAATCACTCAGCACTCAATAGCGGGGGACAATTTTTTGGAGCATAGAACCAGAGTCAGAAGTATAGAGGAAAGATTTCTGAATGGCAAAACATTTACCAAATTGTTTGCTCTATTCAGCTTCTGAGTAGACCTTCATATTTTATACATCTTTCATGTTCTCTATATACCTCTCCGTATACCTCAGGAGGGCTGTCAGTTACTGACAAAGAAGGAGTCTATAACAAACTGCATGATAACAGTGAGTCATGAAGCAGAGAACATTATGTGAGTGAACAGATTTTGTTTTGTGTTTACACAGACACACAAGGAAGCATTGGTCAGCAAAGACAGATTTAACATTGTTTTACTCTACATCATTTTATCTTAACATGTAAAAGTTTCAAAGAGAATAAATTTGGTCCATTTTGGTGACACTGAGCTATTTGTGAAGCATGCATATGAAATTGCATATCAAGAAAGAAAGGCAATGAGGAAATGCTAATAATTATTTTTTGCTATATTCAAAATAATACACATTGAAAGTAAATAATTAAGAGAATTTCCTTGAAGTATCAGTGAAATTAACAGTACTTAATAATAACAAAGGAGTAACTTGAACAATATTTAGCCTATCTTCTACCAACGATAGGAATTTTTCCTACATGATGTTAAAATCTGGACATGTATAAAAACATGAGGATTAACTCCTGTGTTATTTCTATTACTTTGATACAAACAATGATGTCCAGAATAGAAGTGTATCAGGTTTTCACAGCAAGGTTTTGGTAGCAGGGAGGGACTACAGGGGTGGCTTTTCTAAGGAGCTGCCAGAAGCTTCCCTGTGTCTCGTGGAACCAATGCAGCCAGCTCGGAAATAGACCCACCAGCGGCTAAGATCAAGCCCATCAGTAAAGGTGGTAGCACCTCTAGGATAATGTACTTAAGAAAGGGAAAAAAATATTGTGCAACAGCAACTGGGGGAAAGGAGTCAGAATATGGGAGAGAAAGAGTTCTACAAACACCAAGGTCAGCGAAAGAGGGGAAGGAGGTGCTGCAGGCCCTGGAGCAGTGATTTCCCTGCAGCCAGTGGTGAAGCAAGTTGCCTCGCAGCAGCCCGTCAGATCCATGGTGGAGCAGATCCACCTGTAGCCCATGGAGGACTCCACACTGGAGCAGGAGGATGCCCGAAGGAGGCTGTGACCCCTTGGGAAGCTGGAACAGGCCCCTGGCAGGACCTGTTGCCCCATGGAGAGAGGAGCCTACGTGGAGCAGGTTTGCTGTAGCACTTGTGACCCCACAGGAGACCCACGCTGGAGCAGTCTGTTCCTGAACGACTGCACCTATGGAAGGGACCCACCCTGGAGCAGTCTGTTCCTGAAGGACTGTATCCATGGAAGGGACCCATACTGAAGCGGTTCATGAGCAACTGCAGCGCTCGGGAAGGACTCATGTTGGACAGTTCATGGAGGACTGTCCCCTGTGGGAGGAACCTGACACTCGAGCAGGGAAAGAGTATGAGGAGGAAGGAGCAGCAAAAACATGTAATGAATTGACTGCAACTCTCATTCCCATCCCCCTCTGCTGCTCATGAGGAGGAAGACATAGAGAATTTGGGAGTGAAGTTGAGCCCAGGAAGAAGGGAGGTGTGGAGGGAAAGTGTTTTTAAGATATGGTTTTATGTCTCGGTATTGTACTCTGACTTTTAATTAGCAATAAATCAAATTAAGGTTTATGAGCTGAGTCTGTTTTGCCCAGGAGGGTAGCTGGTGAGTGATCTCTCCCTGCCCTTATCTAGACCCATGAGCCTTTCATTATATTTTTTTTCTCCCTTCTCCAGTGGAGGAGGGGAGTGGTGGAGCAACTTTGGAGGGCACCTGGTGTCCACAAGAAGGTAATGAAGTTAATGAAGTTAATTTGCCTCTAATTTGCCTTCTCAACTAAGCAACCCTGCTAGTCAAAATGTTCCTTTAAACACTGTGGGACAGTACCAGTGTTTTAGCACTGATAAACACTTTATATGAGTTACTTTAAGTTATATCTTATGTATAATATTCCACTGTTGTAAAACCAGATGCCTGGAACAGGGATTGTGGGGAATCATCTGTAACACTGTACACTTAGAAAAGTCCATTGACTTCAAGGTCACCTCCTACTTTTTCCCAAGTGTTATCTGGCAACTGTTCTAAGGAAAGAAGCAAGCATTTCCATGACCTCATGTTTGATTCTGCATAAAACAAATCAAAGAATTTCATCCTCTATCTTCTTCACCAAGACCTTAATGTCCCTTTGAGACATCTTGTATACAAAGACATCTAACTTTAACTTGGGCCACAAGTGACAAGGAATCCTCCTAGCTTAATTTCCTTTCAGTTAAAAATAGAAAAGGACATCTCCTTTGCTACCTGAATTTATCTAGTATCACTTTCAAACACTAGGTTTATTTTTACTCATTCAGCCTACAGTTTTGTTTCTAAGAAGAGAAGGTTGAATACCTTACTGCTGTTTACAGATACCTGACTGGAGGTTGTAAAAAACATGAAGCTACACTCTTGAAGGAGGTCAATGAAAAGATGAGAGGCAATAGACACTATGAAGGTAGCCAGACACTGGAGCAGGTGCCCAGAGCAGCTGTAGAATACCCTGGGAGATACACAGGACCATCTGGACACAATCCTGGGAAACCTGCTCTACCTGGGTCTGCTTTGGCCATGGGCTGGACTAGAGACTGCTGGTGGTCTGTTCCAGCCTATGTGGTGGGTGATTCAGTGATGCTTAGATATCTGACCTTGGTTTTGGAGGTTTAAAAATCATGTTGTACAAATTAATCATTACTATTTCCACTGTGGTAGCATCAAGGATTCCTATACCTAGTACATCCACTAGAGCAGCTGTGGTGGTGATTTGCAGCGTTATCCTTTCAAACCTATGAAGTGATAAAAGAAAACTGAAGAAAACTCATGCAGGTAATTTTATTTAGCAGATATGGAAGAAACTGTTGGAATAATTGGTCGGCTGTAGACAGGAACTGACATACCGAGAATGAATGAAATGGCTTGAAAAGTAGGAATATGCCTGAAAGGCATTCTTTAAAAAAATGAACTTGATGTGATGGCAAAGAAGGAGCCAGTGGAGAGAGACCAAAAGAAAGGAAGCTTAAAGAAATAGTCTTTGCAACAGTATTATTATTATTGTTGCTGTTAAGAGAAACAGAAAAAATGTAGTGGTTTTGAGGTTAAAGATTAGGAGAACTTGGAAAAGCTTTCTAACTTCATAGCTGTTTTACAGAAATAATGTGCAAGGTGGAAACTTAATGTGATTTTCAGACCTAAAAAGATGTCTACATCACCTGCCTGTCTGACAAGCCTGGTGATCAGATTATTCACAGCCGTTCTAAATGAGGGAAGTTGTAAGGACTGACTAGGAAGGAGAGGAGTGTGTGACATGCTTTAGTCATGCTGCATTTGAGCTGATAGCTATCAGAAGATGCTGAAGCTGAGAGATAAGTCAAGATGTTATGGGTAAAGTAGAGGTATAAATTTGTATCTCTGTATGGAGATGGTAGTTAAACTTGTGCTTGTGGGTGAGACTACTGAGACACAGGCAATAAAAAGAAGAGAAAGGAGCCAAAGCAGAACTCCATGCAACCATCTGCGAAGGCAGAATATCCTTGGAAGTACACACTTGCAGATTGATTGGTAGGAGAACCCAGAAAGGACAAAGTTGCTGAAGCTAATGAAGGAAAACAATTCAAATGAAGAGTATGACTATTGTGCTAAGGGCAACAGATGATTGAGGGTGGTGACAAGAGGGTACTGATTTTTAGCCTTAAGCAGATGTAGGTCAATATAGCAATACTGACTGTAGTGTCAATTGAATGAAAAGGTGAACAGAAAGGTTCTGAAAGGTCAGCTAAATTTAAAGGAGGATGGAACTGGGGCATGAGACTCCTACAGCAATTGCAGAACGAACTTAGAAAGTAGAAGGAGGGGGGAAAGATGAAGAGATGATTTTATTTTTTTTTAATGTGAGAAAATAAAACCAGTATTTATTGTGAAAGGGAAGATCAAGAAGATGGAGAAATGATGAGAAAAGCAGGGGGGTAACATGAATGGACAAGAATGCATTCTGACCTGTGAGGAGTCACTGACAGGCTCAGAGGGCAGCAGATGAGAAATCCTTGTATGAAGAAGATGTAGTTGAAGTAAAGGAAGAGCAGACTAGCCAAAATGAGGGAAAGAGTACCTCACAGTTGTTGATTTTCTCTCAGATGAAACCAGTGACTTCTGCCATGGAGAAACAAGTAAAACCAGAACTGAGGGAAGGTTTAAGAAGCAAGCTGCAAGTAAAAAGAGAACACCTAGAATATGGGAGTGTAAGTCTGATGAACTGGAGTTGTTCCATTTGAAGACAGCAAAATTGACAGGGAGAAAACAAGTTTGTAGTACAGGAAGTCAGACTGTTCACAGACCTTCCAAATGAAGAACAGATTCTTCTGACAGACTTGTTTCCACTGGCTTGCTTATGGACCACAGGATTTCAAAGTACCTTCTGGAGACTGATAGGTGAAACACTCGATCTACTTTGGAGTGTGGGTGTGAAACTGGAGATACCTGTATGTGATACTTCCTCTGGCTTTGATGGAATGTGAAGAGGTTGGTTTTCTAATATACAGGTTTTTTTTTCTGCCTTTTTGCTAATTCGGCTATTACCTCCTAATAAAGGAATAAATAGCACATCAGAAGGAAACATTATGTGGAACGTGACTGGTATCCTGCTGGGAAACTGGGCATTGCCTAGCCACTGTGAAAACAAAAGCAATGCAAATACTTTGTATTTATATAAAAAGAAGTAATCAGAACCATTTTTTTCGGAGGACAGCAGGTAGCCTGTGCCTTAATGACGGATGCAGTTATGAAGCTGGCAGATAGCAACTTTTTCCTGTTAGATCTCTTGTTCTTTTTCATAAAATAAAGCAGCCAATCATGTTTACACCACCTCTTCAACTAGAAGTCCTGATTGCTAGCCAATAGCAAGTCACCTAATGCATTAATTGACAGTCATGAACATTTTCTTCTAGCTGGAGAAACCACAGTGGCTGCTTCTGCTCATTCAAATCCCTATTTTAAGATCTGCCTCTTCCATGAAAACCGCAGGAATTAAGTCAATATTTAAAAAAACCAAACCCACAGCTGTTAATTGCGTTATCAAGTTCTCTAAATGCTCAAGCAGAGTAAACAGGTGACATTATTGCTACAAACCTTGAACCACATCCTCTCTGTTCCATTTGCTACATTTCCTTTATGTGGTTGGAGTTTATCGTATACAAGTGCAGGAGACACCATTTGCCAATGGCCGTTTGCAAGAACTGAGTCTTTGATTATAAAACCATGGGATTGGTATAGGATCTGATAATGAGAAAATGTGAACAGGGTAGTTTCACTGACAGCTGGTTATGTTGCCTTCCTATCACAGTAATACATGCTGAGTCATCAGCCAGAGTTTGAATCCTTCCTGCAAAATTATAAATCAGTAAAGGCTCACAAACCCACCATTAAGTACTCCACAGCGATCTTCATATGTACATGGCATTGTAAAGTTCCATAGATTTTCCCTCACTGAGTAATACTTGCAGGACTTTTTTCATTTAGACTCTTAACGTGTGTTCCTCCAGCTGCTCAGTGACAAATATGCTATGGCACATGCTTTGGCCTCATTCTTAACATGTCCCATAAATATTTCTATTTTTCTCTCAACATAACTTTGGAGAGATGGGTCTGCTAAACCTTCTGATGAATGTGGGCAAGTAATACCTACTACTCTATTCAAGCTGAAACATTTGGTTTTACTCTTCTTGGCTTTCACGTACATTTATTGTGGTGGAATAAATTTTCAACTGGAAACTGATAGTCCCTAAAAATCTAGGTTCTTGATAACCAAATACTGTTTAATCTTGTAAATACAGATTATAATATTTTAAAACATCCCTTTGGATGCTTTCTTGGTTTGGATGTTAAGCTCAATGCTTAAACAGACAAAAATAATAAATTAAATATTATGAATTGGTAGGGGAAATACTAGAGAGTACAACAGGGAACATTGTATGACTTCATGTTGAATTTGCTTCTAAGGTACTGTGGGAGGACCTGCTAACCCCTTCCATCAATACCCGTTCCTGCAAAAAGCAGAGAGTAAAACTGGAAAAGGTTCAGAGAAAGTCTAAAAGAACATGGGACCAGCTTCTATACAAGCAGCAAATAGGTAGGTTAGCACTCCTCATCCTGGAAAGGATGTTTGAAGAGGAAATGTCAGTCTCATAAAATCCTGAGTGGCATGGAGAAGGTAGGAAATTATTAATTATTCACTGTCTCTCCTGACACAAGAATTAGAAGGCAACGAAAGAAAGCAGCAGACTCAAACTAAGGAAGAAGTGATTCTTCACAAAATATGTAGTTAAGCTGCAAAGCTGTGAAACAGTGAGAATTGCTGTTTACATTAAAACTTTCTTGGGCTTAGGGTGTCCCTAAACTGCAAATTAGAAATACAGGATCACATAGATTGGAAGGGACCACCTTCTCATCCAACCCCCTACTCAAAGCAGGAACAGGTAGAGAAGGTTGTCTAGGACTGTGTCCAGATCAGTCTTGCATGCCTCCAAGGTGGAGATTCTACAACTGCTCTGGACACTAGCTCCAGTGTCTGGCCACTTTCATAGTAAAAATTCTTTTCCTTGTATTGAGTGAGGTTTTCCCAGGTTTCATGCTGTTGTCTCTTATGCTTCCACTGCACCTGCAAGAAGAGAGACCCTGCCTGAGCTATCCTGTATACAAGCTGGTCTCCAGCTGTTAACCACTTGCCTCCCAGCCTGTACTGCTGTGTGGGGTTATGCTATTTGTGGTACAGGACTTTGCCTTTATTGAACTTCATGAGGTTTCTCTCAGCTTATTTTTCTAGCTTATCTATCTATAAAAGTACACAGGAGGCAGTCAACTTATTCGCTATCTGTAGTTTGCTATCATATGCAAACTTGCTGGGACTGCAGTCTAATAATGATGTTGACTGGTTTTGCCAGCATATTGACCCCTGAGGGATAATCACTAGTAACTGGCTGTCTGTTGAGACTTCTTGCTGCTGGTTACTGATCTTCAAGCCCCATGGTCCAGCTAAATTTTAACCCACCTTATGCACTTATTCAGTCCATATCTTACTCATTTGCCTACCAAGGGAGACTGTGTCTAAGCCTGCTAAAGTCAAGGTGTACATTTACAGCTGTCCCATTATCCACACAGACAGCAATCTCATCATAGAAAATCAGTTGATTAGACATGATTTGCTCTTGGTAAATACATTCTGGCTGTTCCAAGTCACCACCTTCTCCTTCCCATGTCTGGAAATAGCTCTCAGGAGGATTTGCTCCTTGACCTTCCCAGGGATGGCAGAGGCTGACCAGTCTGTACTTATCTGTACTTCTTGCCCTTCTTAAAGATGGGTATGATGTTTGCCTTTTCTCAATACCCTTAGATGCACCTGACCTGGTCCCATGGGCTTGTATGTGATGGATTGGCTTAAGTGCTCCCTAACTGTACCTCCCTCTACATTCCCACTGATTCAGTTGGTAGGCAATGGGAACGAGGCACTGAGGGGGCAGACCTAGACTGAAAACAAAGCAAAAATTTTTGAATATCTCAGTCTCTTCTATATCCTTTATCACTAGGTCTTCTCCCCGTTAAGCACCAGGCCCATGTTGTCTTCAGCCTTGCTTTGCTGCCAGTGTAGTTGTGGAAATCTTTACTCTTGCCCTTCACATCCCTTGCTAGTTTCAACTGCAGCTGAGCTTTGGTTTTCCTAATTCCATCCTCTCAAGAAATATCTCACTGACTTCCTGGGTAACTTTCCTTCTTTATACTTTCTGTTTGCATTTGCACCCAGTCAAGAATTCCCCAATCACCCAACCTACCTTCTGCCATACTTAGTCAACTCTTTTCTCATTGGAATGGATCTTTCTTGTATTTTGAGAAAGTTCTACCTAAAGATGAATCAGTTGTCTTGGGCCCCTTTGCACTCCAGGGTAGTTTCCTATGGACTTTGACTGATCAGATCCCTGAATAACCCAAAACTTGCTCTTCTGGAGTCCAAGGCTGTGATTGTCCTATTTGGCTATCTCCTCTCAGGATTTTTAACTCCATAATCTAATGGCCACAGGAGCTAAAATGGCTCATCTTTACATCAGTCACTTGCTAATGAGTGTACGGTCCAGGAGACCACCTTCTCTAAGCACCTCCATTACAACCTGTATCACAAAATTGTCATTTACATGTTCCAGAAACCTCCTGTGTTGCTTGCTTCAGCCTTATCATCTTTCCAGAAGATATTAGGGGGGTTGAGTACCTAAATGTACAATCATGAGGCTTCTGGGTATCTAAAGAAAGCTTCATCTATTTAGTCTTCTCAGTCTGTAGCAGATGTTTACCAAAATAGCGCCTGGGTTGTTCTGTCCTTTGGTTCTTAGCTGTAAGGTCTCAGCTGGCTCTTCATCTATTCCAAGGCAAAGCTCCATGCACTTTAGCCACTTCTTTGCATAGTGTAACCCCTCCTCCTAGCCTTCTCAGCCTGTCTTTCCTGAAAAGCCTGTATCCATTTACTGTAGCACTCCCATCCTGTGAGCTATCCCACTATGTCTCTGTAATCCCAGTGAGGTCACAGGTCTACAGACTGCATGGACTGCTAACTCTTATTTGCTCACAGGCTGTGTATGTTTGTGTACAGGCACTGGAGATGGGCCCCCAGCCAAGCTGCTTTCACAAGGGGAGTGTGATAGCCTCCACACTCCTGTTGTCTCCCAGACGCTCCCTCAGATTGCTGGCTGCTGGGAGAGTATTTGGAAAAGTATCATCATATGCTTGTTCCATTTTTGTACTCTTCCCCAGACATCTGCTTTCGATCACTGACCTTGGTGTGTACCTGAAGAGCTGCCACCAGTAGGAGGGATTACGTCTGTTAATTTCTGATGTCAAGAGTAGGACATGAACCCAAGCCTCCACAAGAAAGTCAGAAAATACACTGCAGAAAAGCTTGCACCTTTGAGCCTAGTACCTCCACCCCCGCTTGGCAACCATCCGAGACAGGATACTGGGCTACACAGGCCCAGTACAACCATGCTCATATTCTTGGGTTGCTGCCCAGAGCAGATAGGCAAACTGAATTACTTCTTTTGTTTTTTTTCCTTTTAAGATAATACTTGATTTGGAACTGCTGAAATTCTTGCTAGGTGCTTTTCATAATTGTTTTTTAACTCAATCTTTTTGATACTGAGTAGTCCTTCAATCTTCGCTTGCATGCTAATTGAGCTATCCCTAGAAAAACTGTATTGTCAGCAAAATCCAAGTCTCCTTATGTGCTGCTGTTGAACTAGGCAATGTATGTGTTACAGCAAACCATGACTTTTTTCATAATGGGTAAGAAATGTGAAAGAATGCTTTTGCATTCGACAGTTTATGTTAAACCTTTTAACATGTGCTCACCTCGATTCTATCTTATATTGGTATTAATTTTTTTGGCATACACAGAATTTAAATATGTTCCAGAATGATTCACAGTGATGCTGTCAAATAGCCTCTGGAAATTTATGATGTTTATAACAACTGTATACCTTTTTTTGTAGCTCCATGCTCAATTTCATGACTGCATTTACGCTGAAAAAAATCTGGTTAACACATGACTTTCTGAATCAAGCTTTGATTGATCATCCTTTTGCTTCCCTTCTTCCATTCATGATGATATTGTAGAAGACTTGTTATTGCCCTCAAAAGCATAATACACATCGGATGCTGTAAAGGAACAGGTCACTTTTTGTATTATTATGATTATTTGATGCTATTTTCTTACTGCTCTGCAAACCAGTAAGGTTGCTGAGGCAAACCAAAAGCAAGTGTCAAAACCTATCCAAATAGGTGTTAAGAGAATATGAAAGGATGATGAAAGTGCTAACAATATGCCATAAAACATAGACTTGTAAATGTTTACTAGGGCTTTTAAAAAATAACAGAAAAGATTTACAAAATTTTTTTAGGGTTTAAAATGTATGGACTCTGATTGTGTGGAGATGATCCAAATCCCTGCCTTATTAACAGGAGATGTCCTTAGGTCTATCTCATTAGATCCTACTCTTTCTCGTATTAATTTGAGCATAGAAACTGGACTGCAAACCCATCCAGTTCAGAGCAGCAAAACAAAGGGTCTTTTTATTCCTAAATTTCACACTGACGAACTTATTCTGAGCATAGGACTCTGCAGAAAGCATGGTGGAAACACCCCATCTGATAATGAAGAAGCTGCCCGTAGCATCTTTTGCACGGCATGCCTAGGCAGGCATTTCTAGGAGTTGTATCTCAGAAACAATGAGTGGAATGAAGAAGACTGTAGAAACGGATACAGAAACCTCAGAGTGATGTTGCCTGCTTACATCATGAGCCATGAACTCTGAAATGAGAATACAGGCTTCTCAGTTCTGTCTTCCACTCTACATATCCATAATACTTGCTAATGTAGACCTAGCATCAGTAGTCCCTCTTTTACATGCACCTTCCTCATCTTTAACCTTTTGAAATTGGGAGCTCCATGTACTCTGCTTTCTCTCTACAGAGAAAAGATCTACTGTACTTGAAAAAGTGTCCTCTCATCTCCCCTTGATCATGGGCTGGGGAGTGTTTTATAACTCAAGCTCTGTAATTAGTATCAGTTAAATACATCTGAGTCTTACATGAATAGGATAAATTTTGGGAAGGGGAAAAAAAGCCAGGGCATTAGAAGATAGAAAAATATTAAAGCAAAATAGCTTTAATTAGCAGAGATAATTCGAAGTCACATTGTGAAAATTCAGAAGCCACTTGTTTTTTAAAGATATATATAAACCAACAAAAACGAATAACCTAAGTGAAAATCATATAGCCAGTGGGTAAGTCATGCACTGAGTGGATGAGGAGTACTTTGACTTAATCATTTTGCAACTGAATGGCAGACAGCCTGCTCCAGTGTGTCTTCCTCTGCTGCAGACTCTTTGTATAATGAGAGCAATGTCTGAGAGGAGGTATTTCAGTTTCGGTTCTTTTGCCACAGTTTCCAGCCTCTTGACAAATACAAATTGCATACTTTTTCTGTGACAGGGGGAATATTGTATAAGGAATTTCAACCTGATTATTTACTTATTATTTATTTAACTTTCAGTATTTTCACCTCTGAGAATCAAACAGGCTGGTATTCCTCAGAGTCTAGGAAATGGATTTTTAATTAGGTACCCAGAGAATGACTCCAGATGATGGATGTGAAGGTGATTTTATTATTCTGTGTGACTCCTGGCCAATGATTTTTGCACTTTGTATTTTAAGCCAGGGCTTAAGCTCAGGTACAATCAGTCCACAGAATGCTTACTGCTGTGTCTAGACTGGCATTGCTTGCAGGGGAGAAGACAAGGAAGGATGCGTGGGGACAGTAGTTTCCTTGGCCCCACTGATGTGATACAGGAGCTTGCTTGATGAGTTTTCTTTTTTTTTTTTTTTATGGGAAGCCAACAGGACTGAAACAACTGTTAGGCTCCGCTACCCAGCTAGCATTGGGGAATTTCTTCCACAATGGAGAGAGATGAAGAGTTCTAGAACTAAGTTACGTTTTCCTTCATTCAGTTCCTACTCTTCCTGGTAGCTGAGCAGCATTAAGTGCAAACATTTCTAGGATTGTACTGAGAAGAATCATGGGAAGAAGGAGAAATGTATTTGCCTGGGGAGGCAGGACCCTGGAATCAGCAGACAATGCTGCCACTCAACTGGTATAGGAGGCTGGTATGGAGGAAAGTGAAGTTCCTTTGGTTCCAATGACCTTTTGCTTCCATCCGTTTCCAAAATAAATGTGCTTATCCCATAAAAGCCTAAACCCTAACTTAGATAACACAAGCCCGAGAAGCCAAGACAGCTGAAATCTGTATTTACAAAACCAAAGCCAAGAAATCCTGCATATCTCAATTCATGTAACATTTACACTGATGTTCTGAAGAAAAAATATATAGTATTAGATGTGGAAGATTATGTAAATACAGGAAAGAACAAATAAATATTGCAAATTAACCTTGAGGGAAGGAGAAAGGAAGAAGAAAGGAAGAAGAAACATTTGTTCCTTCATGTGATTACATGAGAGGTCACTTTGCTTAAGAATGAACAATAAATTAGTGAAGAGGTTGCAGTGCAAACTAGAGTCCCATGAGAAAGTTAGTATAGAAGAAACAACGGTACAAACTTAAAGTGTTTCTATTACTGCATGTTAATTGCACACTTGCATTATTTAGTAAATGTAAGGTAGCCTATGCTATAGTGAAAAAGAGATATTACATAGCTTAATGATATTCAATATATATAAATGCAATAATGATCTAAAAATCAGCCATTTTCACTGTCATAAAGTAAGTTATCACCACTGCTTACCCTGTAGTAATTTATTCATGTAGAAAATCGAAAAAAATAAAATAAGATACTGGAATTTGGATTATATATGTTGAGATGTTACTGAAATGGAAAATAAGGTTTTCCTCTAAAGGTTTGGCAAGTTCTAGTCTAGTGTGCCAGTCACCCTCAGAGCACTTCATTCTAGGCTTTTCATTGTCAGAAAGATGAAGACAAATTGAATCCTTAATTGTTTCTTACTATTTTACTGTTTATACATATTTTTTCCTTACATTTCAATCCCATCACCTGGGAAAACATGGGCCTCATTACCATCTGCTGGACTATGCAGAGCAAAAAGAAAGAAACATTTTTGTGACTGGGCAAAATTTTCTATAGATCAAGGCAGAGTAACCCTCATGATTTTAATGGTATCATTTCTACATTACATCAGCAAAAATGAGGTAAAATTTTGTGACAGCTCATCTCTGTACTGATAAAAATTACCTAGCACTTCCCCCCCGCCTTTTTTTTTTTTTTCTGGTAAAATCTGTATGTAACAGTCTTAAAGGGATACCTGTCTTTACATTGACAGTAGAGCGTCCTTTCTTTTCAGTCTAAGTTGTCCGTTCCTCCATAAGATAGCTGGAAATATTTCTTTTCCAGAGCAGCATATGGTCTGGCTTTGTGAATGATAAACCTCATGGGGTAGCCCCTTACTTGGTTAAAAGGCTTTTTAGAATATTAATCCTGAGACTCTGAATATAAGGGAAAGATATGGGAATTATAAAATGAATTTTCATTCACTTTTTGACGTTTCTATTTGCTTGAGGGGGCCATGTCTTCAGAAAGCAAGAGGCACTGGCTGTTAGAAAACTGAAACTGTTTGAAAGTGTCACAAACGATAATAAATTTTAATGATCATTAAAAGAACCTCAAAGAAACTGCAGACAGGTACAATTAAAATATTTCTGAATATCAGATACATTTAAGCTAACATGTCATCCTTATTTTTACAAGCTTAATTGAATACTGCACATTTTGCTTTGGTACCATTAAACTACAAACAAACCGTTTTTAAATGATAACACATGAAGCAGTCAGTTGATCTGATTTTAGAGGTAGGAAGGACAGAAAAGATGATAAATAAATACTTTCGAGGAACTTCAACTACTTATATCTTTCTATATAAGCATATGAGTATTTGTTCTAGGAGATTCTAGCTTTCTTGACCAATGCAAAGTTAACTTTTTTCCCTCTGAATTGTGTGTCACATCCTGCATTCAAACAGCTTTACAGAAAACTCAGTCGCACAGCTATGGTTAAATATCTGTTCCCTGTACTCTGGTAAGAGAAAACAGTTGGGGGCAGACCACAGTCAGTTTTTGGCTTGCAGTTTAATATGTCTCCCACTTTGATCTAAAATGTTCTTCATATCTAACAGTGCTATAATGAGCATAGGTAGCATTCAGAGCTTACTCCTGCTCAGATTAAATCAGTGCTAAAACTCAGTACGTTTTCTAAGCACAGGATGAAACGTTTACACAGTCATGGTTTGAATTTGAGACATATCTAAATGGTAATAACTGGTGTTGGTTTAAGTAACCTAACCTGAGTGTTTAAAAATATACTGAAAATCATCTATGGATCATGAAATTAAAGGACAACATACTGTTGACTAGAACACATATGCAGACATATCAATATCTTTGAATTTACTGAAGGAATTCAGGCATACTCCTAGTAGCTAATGACTGTGAAATGAAAAAGTGTTTTCAATGCTGGCAAATTAAAAGGGACCCCAGGTATGACCAGTTATTGTGCTGAGCACTTCGATTTCTGTCTGAAACATTTATCCACTTGTTTTGTTAACCTTCATTCCAAGGTCTTTCTCTTGAGGCCCTTGCTTAGCTTTTACCCTGTAGGTCTGAATGCAAAAATGTGCACCTGCTCTAGCAAGGCTGCATCTTTCGCTCTGTGCCCCCTGAGGGGTACAAGGACACTATGTCCTTCTTTCTACAAAAGCAGCTATATTAGCAGAGTCTCATCTGCCTATTGAAGGCCAATGTCTGCCATGAAAAAGCAATCTTGGGATTTTCCAAATAATGCTACATAATTAGGAATGCTTTCTTATGTGCCATCACCTGCATCTCAGTGGCATTGCTACCAGAGTAATCCCCAGGGTCAGTGCTACCGTAAGAGAAAAGCGGCAACCAAACAAACCCCAGAAACATCTTTCCTTGTTACTCTTAGAGTAGTTCTACCCTAGCTGGACTCTGCTTACTTCCTAAGAGCTAATGAGATCTCAGACCCAAGTGGTGTGGCCACAGGCAGATAAAAGAAAACACAAATGTAAATCTGGACAATTTCTGTTTGCAGTGGTAATGTTTTAAGCAGAAGCACTAAGCTGCACTTACCACATTTGAATTCTGCTTTTCCAGTCTCTCTTAATAAGAATCACTCATATGAGCTAAGTATTTCCCTCAGTAACCATCCTTGCATTATTAATAACCAACTCGATTTTGCTTGCTAGAATAAGAGCCCTCCTTTAATATGTAAGGTTAGGTTCAAGTAAGAGTCTTTCATGAAGGCATGTATTATCATCCTTTTCCACTAACTGGTCTCAAAGTATATCATCAATCTTATCACCAAATTCACATGGTTTGGAAGCTGTTCTCCTACTCAGAGGCCAACATTTAGCTGGACAGACAAGCAGAAGGAAAAGCTGCAGCAAATGAATCGTGTGTTAGCCATGGTCCACAGCCAAAACAAGAATAAAAAGACATAAAGCTATCTAATGCTGTTAGAACAAACACATTACATGTAAAAGAACATCAAAAGTGAAAATCTGTGATGGGGGCCTACAACTCTAGACCTAATCCTTCAGCTCTTAATCCATTTTGATTCAAACAAATGAATCAAAGTGGGGAGGGACTCTTCATTAGGAACTGTAGTGGTAGGACAAGGGGTAATGGGTTCAAACTTAAACAGGGGAAGTTTAGACTGGATATAAGGAAGAAGTTCTCTACTGTAAGATTGGTGAGGCACTGGAATGGGTTGCCCAAGGAAGTTGTGAATGCTCCTTCCCTGGTGGTGTTCAAGGCCAGGTTGGACAGAGCCTTGGTGACATGGTTTAGTGTGAGGTGTCCCTGCCCATGGCAGGGGGGTTGGAATTTGATGATCTTAAGGTCCTTTCCAACCCTAACTATTCTGTGATTCTTTGATTCTATGATCCCTCTGAGGAATGTGTGTCCACTTTAAACAGTTCTGCTAATTGTTAAATTATTCAAAACTAGACTCATGTGGCAGAAACTTAGGTATTTCTGATTATAAGATGAACAAATTTGTAGTTGGGACTATAGTAAGTTTACTTTTTTTGCATTTAACATACCCAGACAATAGTCATTATCTGTAAAGAGAAAATGTATATGAAAATGTATATAGTCAATGATAGAACAGGTTGTAGAGTATCTGCTTACCTCAAACTGATTTATTTATGTCAGCTCTTAATCATTCTAATGTCATCCACATGGAAGATACTGGAATGAAATGTACAATGAAAGTACTGGAGCTGAGATTTATTTTTTTTTTCCTGCATGACAACTGTTTTTTTAAGACATCAAAGTTGATCTCAATTCTGATGGACAGCATAATGGCAGCCGTGGTTACCCTGTTATGTCAGAGAAATTTTCTTCCTGTGAAATTCATTTCCCTCACTGCACAGAACTAACGTCTCATGTGCCAGGGAGACATGATGTATTGGCATACCCTTAGGACAGGGTTTTCTTTCAATAGCACAAATGTTCTATTAAAGGCTTTAGCATATGTTACATGTGTATAGTTTCTGCAAGTGACATACTTATCGGTTACCACTTACTGACAAGCGAACAGTCATGCAGGGCTTTAACACAAGATGAAATACCATATAATATCTATGTCGAGTACTGCATCTTGCTCTATGGACACCTTTCACTCTCTGGGTATCTTCTGGCTGTACCAAAATGAGAGGCATCAGTTCTATATCCTTCTGTTGAGTCAGACTACTGACCTGTGGGCTGTTCACCTCCAGATCTTTAAAAAAACAGATCCTCACATCTTTGGCAGACACCTGGACCCTACAGGGTGAAACCTTAGGCATGTTGACACTTTTGGGCAGCTGGACTTAACTGATCAGCCTTGGAGACCGGCACTAACAGCTGAAATATACAAGGCTAAAAACCCTGGACAAGATTGATGAATTCCGCTCCTAACTGTGATGAATAGCTGCCTGCCTAACCATGTGTGAGCCCAGCCTGTTGTGTTGTGGGGGTGGCAGGAAGGGTGCCTACAGGGTGGATGGAAGGGGGTCTATGGGGCGCAGCCCTGGAGAGGGTGGCCAAGGGCCGCTTCCATCTGGAAGCCTGTGGCGCTGGGACCACAGGTGCTTGGGCTGCACAAGCAGCAACATGTGAGGGTGCAGCCCGGAGAGCTTCATTTTCAGCTGACTAACCTCTTTCCTTGGCAAGAAGCAACATTTCCTTGTATTTTTGAAAAGACAGAGAGAGTACATGAGAGAGAGAGAGCTATTTTCCTCCTCAGCATATATTCTGAAGCCTGGGAGAAGGCCCCAAAACCTGTATGCATGTGTACTCATCTGGTAGGACAAGAGCATTTTCTCTTGTCGTGGAAATGAGGAGCTTCATGCTTTTGATCAGACATTCGAGCAGTGGGGTTTCACCACGTTTTTGCTACTTTTCTGGAGGAGATGCATAGGAAGAATGCCCACTCTACTCCTTCCTCCCTGCTCCTCCTAGCTCATCTTTGATCTCAGGGAAACACTTAGAGAAGCAGTCCCAGCAGCCATCCTGCTGTCTTTGCCTATCTAGGGTCATCAGTAACAGCTTTTGCTTAAAACTTGAGGATTTATGATCTTTTTTTTTTCAGCACATAAGAGGCATAATGTAATCGGTGTCCTCCCAGATCCTCAGTCCTCCAAGTCTTTTCACCTAGTGTGAGAAGGATTTTACTGGTTTTCCGGTCTCTCTTAACCAAATGCATAGAACAAATTTAACGCTGCTTCTCAGACAGTTAAATTGGATTTGTCCAGATGGACACTCAGGCCTCCTTTATAGGTGGGATTAATTTTATTAAAATATAATCCTCCCATGCTCGCATTATCCCCTTCAGACATTCTCTTTTAATCTTTTGCAAAGTAGCATTAAAACAGTTTCTGGCATTCATTAAGAATTATACTAAAATGCAGACACACCTTTTTAGGCTGCAACTGCTGAGAAAAAGCAAAACTGGGATTTCCTTTTCTTGGGGGCCCTCTCTAAGCCAATTAGATAGGAACAAGGAAGATGCAGTTGTACCAGTCCCATCAACATGACAACCACAGGGGCATGAAGTAACTCGGTAACCACTCAACTGCTTTCCTTCTGGGACAGAGATGCAGTTTATTTTGTGCCTCCCAATCCTGGAAATCAACACATGTTGCTCCATTGCCCTGCTTTGAAGGAAGGTCTACAGAGCTTTCTGTGATTTTCCATTTCAGCCCTATGCAGCACAAGGCCTATGCACCACTTAAATCCTCATCAAAATAGGGCTTAGGTAATACCCTTGGCAGAAGGGCAAGTTCCACCCACATTCCTCTGTGCTCATCTGGGCTGGAGAACCAGAACTGAAAAGCTGTGTGTGTGTCAAGTTTTTTTACTGCTTGCAACTAAATACTTACTGTGCACCTATTTCAGCTTTGTTTCTGGCTGTGCTTTCTGTAATAATAGAAACTGCTCAAGTAAAAGCAGTTTATTTACAATCCCAAGATCAAGTAGCAAGAACAAAAATGAGAAATCTTTGCCATTCATTAATCTTGAACTTGGAACGAGCAAAGAGAGACTTCTCAATTACATTATTCGCCCCAAAAGGGAATCTCAAGTTTCCAAAACCCTGTCAGTCAGTTATGAAACATACGCATGTTGCAAAAAAGCAAATAAATCTCCTTTGACCGGTCTCCTGATTTCTGGCAAAGCCCTACAACGTACATGCTTTACTGTTAATGGTTGCACATTAAAGTCCACCTATAAGTGAGAAATAAAGGAGAATTATATATGTATATATACGTATGTAGTAAAATAAAAGGCAGAGGTCTGCTGAAAAGCCAAGTAAAGAAAAACATGAGAACAAAGAGAAAAGCAGCATGTTTGGAATTATTAATTTTTAACTAAAACACAAAACCTCAGCAATAGTATTATACATTTCAAAATATAATAATCCTTGAAGAAAAGAAGGTCCTTGATCTGTTTTTGTAAAAATCGTACTGCCTAATATTGTAGGATCTCTGATATTGATACACCTAAATGATTTGTGGGAAACAGAAGCACACTTTTAGTACATTTTCTTACAACCCACTAATAGCTAGCTAAAAAAGGTAGTCACAAATATCTAGGAGATCTGAGGAAGAGCAGGGAAAAGACACTGGAAAGAGGAAATGATAAAAAAGAGAGGGCGCAGCAGCAGAGTCTGAGCATAGAGAGAAGGGTCCATGGCATTATCATTGATGAAGTGGAATTATCAGTGCAGTTAAATCATAGTATCTTCTCATGTAGTTTTAATAAAATTACTTTATACTCTGTAGCGGATGCTTAAGAGATCATTTTTGACACTGGAAAGCTCTTCAGTTAGTTCACTTTCCTAAATCCATCTTTTTGAAGCAAGCATAAGGATCTACTCCTATCTACCAGTATTTGCTTACCTGTTTTCAGCTATCTTATGTGAACTCAAGACTCAAGCCTCGACATGCTATAAGCAACATGTTAGCAGTTTTGGTCTTGGACAGGTAAATGCTAATGTTGGAAGTTAATCTCTGCTCCATCTTCCTTTCATAGAATCATAGAATAGTTAGGGTTGGAAAGGACCTTAAGATCATCGAGTTGGAAAGGACCTTAAGATCATCGAGTTACAACCCCCCTGCCATGGGCAGGGACACCTCACCCAAGGCTTTGTCTAACCTGGCCTTGAACACCTCCAGGGATGGAGCATTCACAACTTCCCTAGGCAACCCATTCCAGTGCCTCACCACCCTCCCAGTAAAGAACTTCCTCCTTATATCCAATCTAAACTTACCCTGTTTAAGTTTGAACCTGTTACCCCTTGTCCTGTCACTACAGTCCCTAACAAAGAGTCCATTAGCCCAGCATCCTTGCTTGCCCCCTTCAGATACTGGAAGGCTGCTACGAGGTCTCCACGCAGCCTTCTCTTCTCCAGGCTGAACAGCCCCAACTTCCTCAGCCTGTCTTCATACAGGAGGTGCTCCAGTCCCCTGATCATCCTCGTGGCCCTCCTCCGGACTTGTTCCAACAGTTCCATGTCCTTTTGATGTTGAGGACACCAGAACTGCACACAATACTCCAAGTGAGGTCTCACAAGAGCAGAGTAGAGGGGCAGGATCACCTCCCTCGACCTGCTGGTCACGCTCCTTTTTGTGCAGCCCAGGACACAGTTGGCTTTCTGGGCTGCCATAACCCATAATGCTCATAGTAAATGTGTTTGTAAAACAAGAGCATCAATCTCTATGACACTGTTCTTGATTGAAGCATAAATCTAATCCTTGTCTCTAGTATCAGTTGTGGATCTGAAGAAAACTGTCCAGCCACCTGCTCATCTTTCTTCACCAATGAGATCGTCCAGACCTAAACTACTACTGCATTGGACCAGCCAATCTAGATATCACTTGCATCATGTAACACAGTTGCAGCCATGCAGCTATTCAGCCTCATTCAGATGAGGACCACAGTAATCTGGTTGGTGCATTATATGGTATTAACTTTACAGGTTTGAACTGAATATTCTTAGTATGTCCAGCTCCTGGCATCTTTAGCCACCGGTATCTTGGACTGCCACAGCTACAGTCTGACCAGAATCTCAGCTAATCATTTAAAATCAGTGCTAGAATTTCCCAAGTCTTTTGCTTTATCACTTCATGTTCTAGAATTAATAGCAAATCTGTAATACAGCAGAAAGGATATTCTAGCTGCCTTTAGAATGTCCTCCCTTTCTGGTTTGGTTATATTTACTTTGTCACACCGAATTCCCTGTGTACTGTTATCATTAAATCACATTGCCACCATGTGAGTGCAGCTGGATACCTTTGTATGGCACTATGTTGTCACAGTCATAACTCCAAGCCACCAGTTTAGCAACTGAAGGGCAAGTATCTCCAGGGCTGAGGGTATAACAAAGTTCTTGCAGGTAGGCCCTGTCAAATCTTGCCATAGAGTTTGAAAATTTACATTTTGTATTTGTCTACTCCCATGTCTCTCTTGGATGCTATTACAACTGTGCAAGCAGAAGCAGAATTGGACAGGGCAGAGCCTCTGCATTTTGGAATTCTGGCACAAATTTAAGTTGGTTTTTCTTTGTATACTCAGGTGCTGCCTTGCCGCGATGAACTGAGAACGCTAAAGAAATTTCTTATAATGCATGCTAGTCCCATTCATCAAAGGGTCCAAAGAGGTTGCCTTTTGTTCCAGCAACCTTTACTGCTAAAAATCTGTTTCATCCTGATAGCAAAAACCTACTTTACCTTACTGTTTTTTGCAAAGACTTACCAGTTTTCTTTACATCACTTGCTTGTATTTGGAACTTATGTCCATTATATGGAAAATACTTTTCCATTGTGATACATATGTATTATATATACTCATTTTTTACAATTTTAAGATACATGTGTGTATATATAGGTATATATATATCTGAGTATCATTCCTACAAAATATAAATCTAATAATCTGATAACTTTAAAGAAATTTCTCACTTATGTTACTTTATACTTCCACTGCAAAATGGCTACCTCCCATAACCCCCCACAATGCTTTCCATTTGTCCTACAAAGTTCCCTACACATAACACTTTCATGAGTACTAAACCACCAGACTGGCAAGAAGATGAACACTCCATGGTGAGCTCTATGCTGTGCGCATGCAGACTGTCAAAAATGACTGACTTTGGAGAAGTTCCAGAGTTACTGGAGGGAAAAGGGAAGAAAGAAAATAAGGATGGATAGATGGTGCAATTGCATATGGTCAGAAAACCTGAGAAAACAAGGCTAAAAACAAAGCTAGGGGAATGAAAGATAAACTACCCTATAGGAGAGATGTAGTAGAGATGTAAGAGAAACTACTTAAAATACAAACAGCCAACAACTAGAAACGTCATGGCAAATGGTAAGACGTTAAACATTATCATAAACAGAGAACTTTTACTGCAGGCTAATCTGCTGGTGTTTAACTTTATTAAGAGGACAAGGGATGGACAGATAAGGCTTTAGAAATACAAATTGCATTTTTACATCTCTGCTGGTGAGGAAATGGGTGATATTTCTGATCTGCTGTTACGTTTTTAAAGGTAATAAACTCATGATATTAAAGGTAGTGATTTCTAGCAATCCTGTTGATCAGAATAACTAAAAGAAGTTGGAAAACAGCAAATCCCCAGAAGCAGTGCTATTCATGCCGCTAATTTGAAGGAAATAGAGAAAAAGCAAATTAAATAATTAGATCTAATTACCAAATCTTATAAAAACCTGTGAAACAAAAAAACTTTAACATTTCAAAGTATATATTTTTCCTATTTGTAATGACTTTCTCGACCAGCTTTATATATTGTTATAACTGGCTCTAAGCAAGAGCTGAACTGCATCTGCAGGAACAGAATGGTCCCAGACTATCTATAGCTGTCTGTTTGCACCTAAGCCTGTGCTTCCCAGTGAGGGATGATGATGCCAGACCAATCCTATGGGCTGGAAAGGTACGCTGGAGACATATTCCAAGAAAAGGTCATTGACTTTTCTCTATCCTCTCCTCTCTCCTTCCCTCCCCTCCTCTTTCTCCTCTGTTCTCTTCTCCTCTCCTCTCTTTAATTTCCCCAAATCACCACGTGAGACGTATAACATTTACATTAGAACTCCTAGCAACCTTCCAGTATCTGAAGGGGGCCTACAAGGATGCTGGGCTAATGGGCTCTTCATTAGAGACTGTAGTGACAGGACAAGGGGTGACAGGTTCAAACTTAAACAGGGTAAGTTTAGATTGGATATAAGGAGGAAGTTCTTTACTGGGAGGGTGGTGAGGCACTGGAATGGGTTGCCCAAGGAAGCTGTGAATGCTCCATCCCTGACGGTGTTCAAGGCCAGGTTAGACAAAGCCTTGGGTGACATGGTTTAGTGTGAGTTGTCCCTGCCCATGGCAGGGGGGTTGTAACTCGATGATCTTAAGGTCCTTTCCAACCCTAACTATTCTGTGATTCCACTCTAAGTCAATGGGAGGTAGCCAAAATCTGTGGTTTTAGCTGCAGTATGTTGATGGTGGATGGCTAGCTCTTTCTCTTCATCCTTCCCTGTGCCTTGAGTTGTACTAAGTCTGGGGATGCACCACAGTGATAGAACCAGCATCCAGCATCCAGAAACAAAGATGTGCTTCCTGTGGGAGTCTGACTGGCTAGAGGCAGCTAAAGGACTCAGCTTTTAACAACTGTGAGACAGAAATATGACTTTCTCAGAGCTTCTCTATTGAGTTGGAGTACCAGGCAGGAATACTGATGAGGCGCATCAGGAAAAACACGAGTTTTCCGTGGGCTGAACTAAAAGAGTAGGGGAATGAAAGGGTATTTTGCTGGAAGCTGAGGTGCAGAATTTGAAGAAAAGGTTTGCAGGGGGGAGTCTGTTTTACTGGAGGCTGAGGTGCAATTTGTTTTTAAGAACAGGGAGTGGGTAGCATAGTTTATTAGGTTGCCAAAGACAGTGGCAGAAAGACAGTCCTGATCTAAAAAGATTTGAGAGCTACTGTTTTGGACAGTCATATTAAATATTTTGGGTTTACTTACTTTGGGGAAGTGACACTGAACTACTGTAAACAGTATCTCATATTGCAAATAAAGAAACAGGTTCAGCGAAAGACACAAGGTGGTTTGGCTGATTCGTTCTTGAGACCCTTACTGCAGACAAGAAAAAAAGGAAGAGTTTTTGAGACAAACGACTAGCCTACAATAAGAATTACTTGGATTCAGTTCTTCAACCTTCATTTACCAGTTTCAGCCTTTTGCCCTGTTTGCCACAGCCTGTGGGTGAGCTAAAGTGTTTGATTTCTCTAGGTCTTCCTTCCTAATGCAATATAATAAGGCTACTGTGAAAATAACTTCTTTATTCATGTTGCAGGGTGGTGAGAAAAAACAATAAAACATGCAATGTAAATTCCAAAGGAAAAGTTGACTGATTGACATGAAACCACATAAACCACTAACATCTTCAATTATGACTGGCTGGTACTGAACATACACTAGCTCATAAAAATAAGTTTATAAAAATATAACACAGTAGTGTCACCAGAATTGCTAAATTTGATGACTATTTCACTGTGATGTGATGTGGAAGATCTCTGTCAGATAATCTAATTGAGATTATTTCAGTGGTATCAGGTTAAGATAGTAGTAGAAGTGTCTCTTATGTTAAGTTTTTTTGCTTGGATTCCTGATGTAACATAAAGAAATGGGCTCCTGTCTTGAAGACATTAAATCCTTTCCTGTCCTTCAGTCTATTTTCAGAGCATTTAAAAATAATCCTCAAACCCCAAAGATAACCTGCAAAATCTTTAGTATATTATTGTGAAATATAAAAGGCTATAAAAATAGGAATAACTGGAATTTTAAAAATAAAAACAGAGCTGGAAAAAAAGGACAATAAAGAATATCAGATGTATTGCTACTGAAATAATGACTCTGTCCTGGAATTAGCAAACAATTCACATGAGCTAAACAATTTGTTCCTTGAGCATTGTATCTCTTCTATACTCTATCTCTTGTTTAAAGATTAGCAAATACCTCTTTTTCAGTTCATTAGCTTTTCATTTTCAAGGGGGATAAATTTAGGCAAAGCACTTTGTTTTTCTAGTTCACATGCTAGAAAATCCTCAATATCTGCGTACATTAGGAAGCTTCACTGCTTACATCAAGTCGGTTTAAAACCAATTTAACTGAGTGAAAACTACTACAGGGGTACTTTATTTCAGTCAGGTATATCCCAGTTTTAAGTGGTTTAAAATAAACTGAAACAACAGGAGCTTAAAATAGTATTTACACAAACGCTATATTACCTTAATTTAAATTGGAGTCACTTGCCGTGTTCTCCCTAAAACATTGCTTTATTTCTTAGGGTAAGCCTGACTATGTTAAGCAATAGAACTGTTCAATTTAATGAATTGCCACCCTTCAACTGGAGGTTACTGCCTGTTTAGTTGAAATGTAATAACTGCAGTGAATGCCCTACCACAAACATGAAACAGAAACGACTAAATGAAATCACATGTTTGATGGGGACATGACTTCTACCTGAAGGCTTTCCCCTAGTCCTACTATAAGAGCAAGGCAACATGAAGAAATTGATTTTCAATTTAAAGCTATGGATAGATCATGGCCAATTACTAGTAATAGACTATTCCATAAGGAGATGAACCAGGGAAATCTGCTTTCTTATGCAGCTGCATCCTATGTGCCCTTTAAGAAATAAGGACAAAATCCCAGCTCCCTTATATGACTCTCTCACAGTATCCATAGCTTTCTCCTATACCTCTCAATCAGATAAGAAGAAACAGCACAGGCAGTGGCTGAATTGTAGTTCCATGTGTGGAGATATAGGTTAGATGTGATGTACACAACAGCTGCAGAGTCAGGACAAGCAGGATAGGTAACTGTTGGGATCACGCTGTAGCATTACCCTGAAGGTGCAGTAAGGAGAGAATAGGAATGCCAGTTTGATTCTCTCTGCTCATTTGACAATTTTCAGGAAATTTCAGTAACTTTATAACTACAAATGCTCTTAGTGACTGTCTAATCTGATTGAGAAAATAACTGTGAAATGAAAGACACCTCAGCTATATAAGCTTTACTTCCTTAGGCAGAGGAATACTTAGCACCAGTTTCACATTCATGTTTCGGTATTTCAAACACTGCTATATATGGCTATCCTGAAGTTTTTGCAGGTAAGCACACTGAGGAATGGACATTATGGTTCTTGCCAAACACTGCTCAGTTAGCTAAGGCAAGCCTGTGAGGAGAAAATGTCACTTCCAGTCTCGTACCCTAACCACTGGATAGTGCTGTTCTTTGGCATTCACTTCCCTGGAGACATCAATGAGCTCACTTTCACTGGGGAGATGGAAAGGCTGGTCACAGCAGCTTGCTTGTATTTTCATTCTAGTTAGCAACTTAACATGACGAATGGGTTTCCAATTTCCAGTTGTCTTAGCTGCGGCAACAATGGAAGCGCTGACCTGAGAATAAAATGCCAAGAAAATGCCCAGTCACAGAACAAGGCCCTTCTGGGAGACCAAACTTTACATCAATATTTGAATTTATCAGAAGCTGAAAACCTGCTTTTTTTCAGAAATTTAAAAACATTTCTGTTCTTGGTTCGCAAATATTTGAAATGGACTTATTTTGCATTTTGCAGTTTTCTAAGCATTTTTAATCGAAAATCATGGAAAAAACTTACCAAAAGCTTTCAAGTCTTGTAAACGCTAATGAACTATTATGTTTCCAGAATGGCTTGGGAATTAAATTAAAGATGCCATGGCGAGAAAGTGATTTGTTTTGCCAGTATTGATAAGAGGAGCTTGAAAAGGCAGTTTTTGACAAATCTTGTCATTATTCCATTAGAGGCTTTAATGAGCATCTTGAAGTAATAGGAGACACACAAGAACTTTCCTACTGTTGTCATTAATCCTGTCAGAACTGTCACACTAATACTACTCCACATCTTTGCTGCTTTCAATGTCATTGATTAGGGAGGAGGTTTTGCAGACCTGGCTGTAACCATCCTCACCAGGATGAAGAGTTATACTTTAAGATGGCTTTGATCATTCCTTCAGTTACTCCTTTTACTCATGACCTTTCACCATTCCTATTCAAGAGCACTTCAGCAAGACTTCTGGGAAAGAATGTGCAATGCCCTGAGCTACAATGGCAGCAATATGCTGACAGCACCCAGCTCTGCGACTCAAGGCTGGCTTGTTCCCAGTTGTTCTACTATCTGTAGGAAACTGGAAGCCTGCTGAATGAAAGGCAGATGGTGTGATGGACAACCTATGATCTCTATCAGCAAGTTACACAATGTAGACTAGTAGATCTTTTCAGTACACGACAAAACAAATTGTGCTTTCACTATCACCAAATTAATTCTTGGTTTTAGTGCTTGCAGACGTCGAAACTGAAAATGGTTTGCTATTCCTATGTAAAATATTGGAAAACAGTTATGCTCTGAGTCTGATTTTACACCCTCTTTCTTCATTTTTGCAGAGCATTATTAGCTCAAGGCAAAAAGGCTCCAGTAAGTACAGTGAAGAATATACAAGGATTTATTTTCATAGTTTAACATTAGGTTAGAGATATATACAAAAATAGCAAAGGAAAATAGAAATTAATTTTAAAAATAAAGTTAAAATGAATTAACTGAAACTAAACCCACCCACGTTTATTATTCAGTAAACTAAAGAAAAAAAAAAGTTTCTGAAATAAACCAAACCCAGAATCACTGTCCATGAAATGAGTGGAATTGTAGGATAAGACACTAGTTATTTTGAATAATGTGGTTTAAATGTATTCCTTTGTACATAAAGTAGTTTATCTTCTACTCCAAATATTAGCCTTGGTGAGGTGAGGAACCCTTAGCATCAAATCCACTGTCTTATATTCATTGCCTGAAAAAGTACAGCTGCGTCTTTAATCTATACACTCCCTGGATTACTTTGCTTTTATTACCTGAAAAAAAAGCTCATTACCTTATATTTCCTCTGTGAGAATTTCTAGAATCTCTATTCTCCCAGTCTGCACATTTTGAGAATAAATAAAGTGCTGGGTGATTAGACCTCATACTTGACGATTCACTTGAGTAGGCTGAGGTGGTTTTAATAGCGAGTTTGGAGGGAATACATTTCTACTCTCCCACCAAAACTGCCTAATGAAATGTCTGTTGCCTTTTCTTCAATCATCAGTGTCAAAGTTGCATACAACCTTGATTTTCAACACACCACAAGTGGGGTGCATTAGTACAGAGACATGTTTGCAGTGAGACAAGGCTACTCCTAACAGGCTTGGTTCATGCCGTAATGGGAAGTACATGCTGCTCTGTGGTCTTGGGGGCAGACTGTATTTCTCATCAGCATAGAGAGCTTACATCATTTTTCAGAGTTGCAGGGGCTGTGACAGCATTTGTTTACCTAACTGATTCCTGTGACAGGTACAGTGCAGCATGTGGGAACCAGGAGATGAATGGGATAGTTTTCTTTCAGCCTTTTACTCAGGGGCCAGTGCTGGCTGCCTCTGGTTTCCGGATGGGGTGTGCCTTCAACTGCTGTTTCTCTGGTTGCCAGGAGGGACTGAAAAGATAAATGAAATGGCAGAGCATTCCAAGCCCTCATTCAGCCTACGGTTGCTAGGTGGCTTTGGTTCCCAGATTGGGTGTCTCCTCTGTTTCTGTGGCTCCCAGAAGGGACAATGAAGATGGATGACATGGCAAAGTGCTTTATAGCTTTCATTCAGGCTCCAGTGTCTTCCCTGTTCTGGCACAAGACTCCCCAATATCTGAGGAAAAGGATGAAAATGCCTAGTGTGTCAAACTGCTGTATATTAAAGAAGTTATGAGGGCAAGATTTCTTATAAATGTTGGGTTGTTGTTTTTTTTTTTCCATATGCAGAGACATGCTTGCACATCATCAGCCTCCAAGAGCTGGTCCCAAGGTGTTGTTATTTAGGTGAAGGGTTTAAGTATCTGTTGTCACTGCCTTTCCGGACTGAAGAAGGGAATTAGCTTAGAAAAGAACGGTTTAGAGGTGAATAAGCAGACAGGGAGGGAGATAGAGAGATCTGTTGCTGTGGGAAGACATCACCACGGTAACTGATTCATGGACATCCCAACCTTCTCAGCAACAGCAGAGCTTTCCAAAGGCACCTAACTATAAGTAAAGCAGGTCTTGGAGCCATGGCTCCAGTCTTTTCAAACAGCTATTTTGTTTGCGCCTAAAGCCAACTGCAGGGAAGACAAAGAAGCAAGACTTCAAGTCTCTCCACATTCTCTTTTCCTATTCCTGGTATAAGACACCCAAGGGCACCAGGAAACTTTAGAGCACGGCTGTGAAGCTTCCTTGTGTTGTGCACCTTCAAATTAATCAGTAGAGAACAGCTAATGGCTAAGAATTAGACTACTGCCTCTTACAAGGAGAAAAGTATTTCTTCATGTGTGTTGTATGTATGTTTGTACATAGACTTACACACATTTGTACACTGTGGAATTAATACTGGTTTGGTTTATCACAGTTTTATTCTTTATTTATTTTTACTGACAAAAAATTGTCACTTCTAATCGCCAGTTTTAGCTAAAGACACAGTGGACAGAAGTCTGAGGACAGACATTCTGCTTGTCCCTGCTACCATGCACTACCTTGCACTGCACGCTCACTTGTGGTGGGGTACCTGATGCCACCTGGCAAAAAAAAAAAAAAACATTGGAGAAGAAGAAATGCTATGTTTAACTGGAATAAATTTCAAATCTAGATCACCTTGCAGCTCCAGAAACAAAGGCATAACTTAGAAGGCAACTGGGGCTGCTCAAGATGGCTCCTGTGGCCCAAAGAAACACAATGTGCATCAGCTATAACCTTTTCTGTGCTGAACTAGGTAAGGATACTCACATTGTATGACTTTAGCATTTTAGTTTACAAGCATTTGTGTGTCAGCGATGCTCCCAAAAGAGGATGAGTGAATGGCCAGCAGGGGCATTTCCCCATTTTGGCCAGTGGTAGTCACTGCTTTGGTGAAAGATGTGCTGTGAAACTCAGCTTTCAATGTAGAAGGGTGCATAAAGAGATTTTTTTTCTGTCAGGGCAGGGATTATCTTTATAATGTGTGTGTAATATACTGGCACAGGAAGGGTGGGGTCTTCCTCTGATAGAAATGGCAAGAAGAACAGAACACCTCAGGAAATCTCACACTCAGCAAGAGGAGCTTAATCTCATTAAAGGGACAGGAGGTTGATACACTGTGTAAGCTGATTAACATTTACGCACAGAACACCACTACTTTTTGAGAGATTTTGAAAACAGATGCCTATTTTTAGTGCAAAGAAGCTGAAAAAAACCACCAAATACATTCTATTAAAAAAAAAACAAACACAAAACCCACAAACCCAACAATAACAGGTGTAATCAAAACCTTCTTTACACTACCACAAAAGAGTTATCCAGTAATTCAAAAGACAGAGCTCCCTGTTTGCTTTTGCACACTGATTTCTTTTCTTTCTATACATTTCTCATAGATGGAGTGGTTTAACAGAGTAGAAACCAAAAAGATAAACAGTCAAAAGACTTCAGACATGCTTAATTGAAACTTAATTTAATGCTTATGAAAGGCACTGGATTAGCAACATGAAAAATTGAATTATTCAGAACAAGAACTTTCTGTGCAGTACCAATGACATCTTTTCATCTGATCCCATGAACAGGCCTCCACAAGGAACAACAGAAAATGTGCAGATGAGAAGTACTGTTTTATCCTTCCCTGATACAATAGCAGCTGCTATTTTTTGTTTACTTGCGGCTGAAGGGAAGGAGCTGGTGTTGGTAACATCTGCTTACTAGGACCTGTAGGATTGAAACTCCTAGATTATTTCATATTGGGAAATAATTCATATTGGGAAACTCCTAGATTATTTCCTAGATTGAAACTAGGATTGAAACCCCTAGATTATTTCATATTGGGATATAGAACATCATCAGATCAACTGGAGCTCTTAAGGGCACCTGTTACTGATTTATGGCGGGTTTCAGTTGGTGATCTATAATGTAAAGTACCTAGCTCCCATTTTCAGCTTTCTTAGCAGTTTATAGACTATTTTTTTGCCAAATTAACATTTGTTCCTGATATAGAAAACTACCCACAGTTAGGATACCCTTCAAATTTTAGAGATGAAATCATCTATTTTCTCACACACATACATGATCATATAGTCAACCCAACAGTTTTTAAAGGTATCTTCAAAGACTTTTTAATGGGCAGCACTGGCTCTTCTGAGGCTAGTTGTGCACTTCAAAAGGGGGAGTTAGGGCATGGTCAGACAAGCTCTGGCAAAACTAGCTTTTGCTTTTGCAGGTTAAGAAATTACTGCCCCCAGCTCTCTGCTCAGTGTCTCTTCTCGAAGTTACTAACTCTACATGGGGTTTTGTAGGAAATTGGCTGAGACATGCAAATCCATTCCCGTCTGCTGACTTTGTTATGTGCACACGAATCACCAGGAGAGGCCTAGTGCAGCTTCAATCAAAGCTGCCATTTTTGTTGTGAACAGGGAGAAATGTGAAGCTTGGCCACTGCAGGGCTTGTGGAGAAAGACAAATTAATTAGGACACAAGGACACAATTAGGTACCAGGGAAACCTTTGTCAACGTGAGCAAAAGTCATGTCTACATTGGCTTCCATATGTCCACCTCTTTTGCCATAAAGACCTATGACTATAGACCGTATTTATTTTTTTTTACCAGATTCTCTGTTCTTACCTTTTAGCAGTTTCTGCAAAGTGGGGATGCTTGTTGCTCTCACCTGCATCCCTTCTAACCTTGGGTGGTACATGCAGCTAACCCCTGATAGTGTCCTACTTTAGGAAAATCCAAAGGCCAGAGCTGATATCACCTTTATGATTGCTGTTTGAGGTCCTCAACAAAACATCAAAGCAAGAAGGATCTCTAAAAAATTCCAACACTGAGGGCATATAAATGGGACAAACTCAGAGTTTATTTCCTACTTTATGGGCAAGGATAATTTGCACGTAAATGACTGGGCTTTTGTTTTTAATGAATTTGAAGCATTGTACATGATCTAGGCCAGGTAGACAAGCAAAATAGTGTGTTAGGAGTGAGATCTGTCACTCAGCCTACTGAAGCACGCTAACGATCCAGGTAGGTAATTAAATTGTTTATCTTAATCAGGAAAGGCTTGTGAGGCTTAGAGAATTTCCTTCTATTTTATAGTCAACATATAAAATTTTCTCTAATGGGAGTGAAGTTTATGAGGGGAAAAATATTTCCTCTGTGTAAGGATATTTGTGAGAGGAATTTCAATTGAGGGCACTTCATTAGCAACAGGATCTCTAAGCATTCCTTTCTGTTGTGTTTTAACATGTATGAAGGTACTTTTAAATAAAAATAACTGAAAATATTAATAGATATATATGATTGATTTGCTGAAATATGTAAGTAAAACCTCAAACATGCTTAAGGCTCATGCTTCAAGCTTGCCTGCTTTCAAATGTTCCACAGAGTCAAATTAACTACTGTGGTTTGCTGTCAATGCCTGGCAGCAGGCATATTGCTCAGTAGATCCAAATATGACTTCTCAAATTGTTATTTAATCCATAAGGAAAAGAGTGATTGTCACATCTTGATACATTTAGTATTGGGAGATTGATAAAAGTTCACTCTGCGGCTCTTAGAAATAATAGGATGTTATTGACTCAAGTAAGTGTCATGCAGGCTGTGCTATTGCTGCTGTAAATTAGAATTACAACCTGTATGATGACAGGTCCATGGTGCAATTGTCTCTCTAGTCTTGGGTTGTCTTTATTAAGTTGCCTTCCTGGAAAGGTATGCATATTATGAATATTTCTGTTCCTTGCACTTTATATATGGATAAAGTACATACCAACACTGTCTAAGAGGCTCTAGGATCCATAAAGACCTAAAATACATGTTGGATTCTAGTTTTATTAGATTTGCAACACATTTTGAATAATTATTTATAAAATGGTAATAACTTTTTCAATGTTGACATTTTTGTGATTTTTTTTTTTATTTCAATTGTTAAAAAAGTTAATAATATGATACTTTCCTTCTTTTACTAAGAAAAGAAATTCTAAGATATTGTACTTTCTGTCTCAGTCTGTAGAAGTGCTTCTTCGTATAATAACTTAGATCCAGTTGGCCAATTTCATTAACTTTTGCAAGGGATGGATGTTTGATAGATATTAAATTCCTACAAAGTTTATAAAAAGATTTAACCAAGTATAAAAGATAGAACCTTGTGACAGACACTCTTTAAATCCCCCTGTCAGAAAAGGTGTGAGCTCAGACCTCGGTAGACTAGACAGAACACCCACGCAAGATCAATCTTTCAATACAAATCCAAAGAAAACCTCATTTGTGTCTGCTGTTCACAGAGCTACTAGTTGGTTGATCAGCCTTTGCTCTGATCAAATCTCCCTCTTTCATGATGCTTTAAAACAGCTAGTCCAATAATATGACTGAGAAAATTTAACGTTTCACTGCTATGAAAATTGGCAGTCCTGCTCCTTCCCTTCCCATGCCCCTGTTTCTGTTCATCCTGTCATGTCCTTGTGTTGGGGTGGTTCAGCTCACTGGCCTTAGAGAAAAATAATTTGCTTCTCTGGTATTTTTCCTGACTTACTGAGTGGAATTAGTTCAGTACATGTCTTACGAGTGCCAGGACTTGCACAAGGGAGTGGTGAGTGTGTGTTAACAGCAGCAGGTAACAGCAGTGAGCTGCTAGACTGACTCCAGTTGATGGCGAATTTTATTTTAAGGTTAGTCTACCTGTGCCACAGATTATCCACACATGAGGATAATTGCCAGGTTTAATTTCGTTCACTGACATTGTATCTTTTGTTAATTTGACTTAGCTGTTCTAGGACTTTCTGTTTCAACATGAGACTTTTGCAGCTGATAAAAGAGCAGGCCACAGAAGACGCACAGAAAAGAGATTTTGTCTAGATAAAAGATACAATATTGGAAATTCAGGAAGTGAAAAATCATACCACTACCACCTTTTTGGGGGTTCCACAGAGAGGGCAATCTGGTGCATTTAGCTAGACCAAGGAGACAGCCAGTGTCATCTCTCTTTCTTACCTATCCACATCGCTCACCTGCCACAAACCACAGCACCAAAGATGCATTCACTGACCCCACTGGCAGTCAGTGTTATAACGCATGCCAAACGTGAGCCCTATTTAAGGCAAGGAAACTGGCACGACCCCACATCCTGCCTTGCTGCTCCTGTGAATAGGGATAGCAACAGAAGTGCTGCTGTTCTGGTCAGAGCTGGAAGTCAGTACAGCTGCCATTTGTTACTCAGGATCAAGACTCCAGCAGGCAGTTAGATCTGGACTTTGTTCCGTGAGAGTTATTACACTGGAAATGTGTCTGTTCCAATTCTGGAAATGATCCTATTGTGAATGATAGGCAATACTAATACTATGATGGAAAGACATTTCTTAGAAATGGAAAGAAAAGAACAAATGAGGGTGAAAGACCTCCCGCAGTTATATATGTACAGTAATCACAATTGTAAAAGCATAATTTAAAAAAGCCACAGAGTTTTAGCTAATATTTAAAATTCTGACAACAGCTGAAAATGATAAAGATTCTTCTACAGGAAAACTAAATATTTCCAGTATATTCCAGTATTTCCATAAATACTTCCAGTATATTTCAGTACACTCATAGATTATGCTAGTTAGTTAATGCTTGGCTTTGACTTTTATAAAGTAGTGATGGCAGTCCTTTGCTGTCATGAACAAACTGGACTTTAAGTAGTGCTATCAGTTCATTAGTATTTTTAGCCTGGTTTCTTAAGGAAAGAGGTTCACAGGTCCCACATGTGTGTATGCATGTGTGTCCATCTCTTCCTTTCCATGTCCATCTTGAGTTTGTTGATTAATTTCAACCAAACACATCAGAAAAGTTATCTCACAGAAATTAAGACCTTATTTTCAGGAAATCAAGCAAACTGAAAAAGCACTTGATAAGTAAAAGTACAGAAGATGTGTTCAGCTTTACCATATTCCCATCCAGAATCCACATATTGGAGAGAGACGGGATTGCTTCACGCATAGGTAAGTAGAGGTCACACCTTCTTAGTCACTGGAAAATCCAACCATGATGCACAAATGCATGCAGCCCAGGGAGCAAGAAGGAGGAAGTGGAGCTTCGCAACCAGTCAAAAAGTTATGATATCACAGGAATAACTGAAATGGTAGGACAACTCACATGACTGGATGACCTTGATGGATGGCTATGGGCTGTTTCATAAAGACAATCAGGGCAGAGGAGGAGTTGCGCTCTATGTTGAATCTATAGAGTCAATTACAGCAATTCTGGAAGTTCTATCGAGTGCCTCTGGATCAGAGGGGTCATCTTCAAGGGATATCTGAGAGTAAGTATCTGCTACCGACATTCAAACAAAGACAATATGCAAAAAAGCCAATATTTGGGTCACTAGCAAGCTTTGGGTCAAGAGAACCTGGTTCTTATGCCGACTTCGACTATCCAGACATTCGTTGGAAGAACAATACAGCAGCTCACATGACATGCATCCAATTTCCTGGAACGTGTACAGGACTGCTTCCTCATGCAAATGTTAGATGTGCCAGTCATAGATGAGACACCCTGGACTTGCTACTCACAAACCAAGAAACTTGCTTTGTAATGTCTCAGTTAGTGATAGCCTTGGCTGCAGTGATAACAATACTGTGGAGCTTGGGATCCTGCTGAGCACACTGAAGGTTAGTACTAAGACAAAGGTCTTAGATTTTAGAAGAGCAAACTTCAGCTTGCTCAGAGCTCAGTTGGGAGGGACTCCATAGGAAGCTTCCACAGAGGATAAAGGAGCTGCTGAGTGCTGGGACTTTTTCAGGAACTCTCACCTGGAAGCACCAAAACGGTTCATCCCCTTTAAAGGTAAGGGAAGCAGGTGGAGCAAGAGACCCCTTTGGCGTAACTGCAAGCTCCTCAGTCTGCTCAAAACCAGAAACGAAAAGTACCAGACATGGAAAATTAGGTGAGTAACCAATGAGAACTACAAGGGCAATGCCAGGGTGCACAGAATTGCAGTTAGAAAAGCAAAAGCTCAGCCTGAATTCAAATTGGCCAGAGTTGTCAAAAACTACAAGAAAAGTTCTTCAGGTACATAAATAACAAGCAGAAACAGAAGGAAAATACTGTCCTGTGTTAAGCAGGAGAAGGGAATTAGTCACCAACAATGCTGAAAAGGCAGAGGTTCTCAACACTTCCTTCACCTCTGCTTTTACCAGCACTATTGGGCCTTAGGCCTTGGGAACGAAAATCCAAGTTGATGCACACACCCCCATCATCATCAGTGAAGAAGAGCTGGTATGTGAACTGTTACAGGAGCTTGACCCCTACAGATTGATGTGCCCTGAGGGTGTTAAGAGAGATGGATGGAGCTGTTGGGAGGCCGCTCACCCTAATCTTTGAGAAGTTGTGTAAATCAGGGGGTGCCCTAGAAGACTGGAAGAAAGCAAAAGTCATCCCCATCTACAATACTTGTTCAAAGGAAGAGCCAATGAAATTATAGGCTCATCAGTCTTGCTTTAGTCCTGGGAAGGTTATGGAGCAAATCCTCCTGGAGGCTGTCACAGGTCAGATGAAGCACACAACTGGTAACAGCCAACATGGATTCACCAGGGGCAAATCATGGTTGACAAATCTGATGGTCTTCTATGACAAAATAACCTTCCTAGTGGATGTGGGGTGAGTGGTGGCTATTGTCTACATGGATTTCTCTAAGGCTTTCATACAGTTTCCCACAGCCACATCCTAAAGAAACTGATGCATTATGATCTTGTCTGTGCAGTGGTTGGGGAACTGGATGACTGGCCCCACTCTTTTTCCAAGTGGTGATCTGTCATTAGTTGGATTGGAATAGTCTTCTCAGGGAAGTGGTGGATTCCCCAACATTGGACACTTTTAAGATTCAGCTGGGCAGCATGCTGGGACATCTTGTTTAGACCATGCTTTTGTCAAGAAAGGTTGGACCAGATGACCCTTGAGGTCCCTTACAACCTGGTATTCTATGATTTATGAATCTTCAGGAAACAAGGTGTCTACCACTCACATAACTGGTTGCTAAAGACACTAATCCAGATATTTTGCTTTTCATAGCGTGGCTACTGCAACATTTGCATACAATTTTGTGGTTTGGATTAAACCCTGGTAGGCAGCTAAGCCAGCCCCAGCACACTGTACAATAATATTGTTTCCAATTTAGTAATGAAAATGACCATTCCTGTCATAGCTATTTTGGTTGCTGAAGACTATGACTGTCTAAATGAAGCAGCATTCAAGACAGCTACACCATACTGCAGGGAACATATGAACGTACATGCCCTATGAAAACATAATTTATGCAAAACAAAGGAAACTTTTGAGGATACAAAACATGGTATGAAAATTGGAGACACATCAGCTGCCTTTGGATGCCAGCACTGCAAATTTTCTCAACTGCACTTTGCAGTTATCAAGCTAGCATTAACAAATATACATTGAAGGCCAGAAGCAAACAAACTGTAGTGGCATGGAGCTCCTGAAGGCTATATTTCCCTGCTAAGAAGCAGTATGAATTGACCCATGTTGCTATGACCAAAATTATTGGCATATTCAAATTAGCTAATTTAACTGTATTTTGGGTTTCTCTATGCTACAGTGTTGTTTACCACATAGACACTCTTGCCTGTGTCCTGGTAAAAAATTGCTAATAGGGTAGTACAACTATTTCAAATATCAGCTTTGTATCTTAACCTTCTTGGATGCGCTGTGCATTTGGGAAGCTGGAAGAGAAATCTAGTAAAGACTTCCAATCTCTAGCAAATCAAGAGTTGTTAACACTCCATGCTACTCTAGGCAAAAGAGGTCATTATATTCATTTTGAAATATAGATCCACTGATTTTTTTTAATCTACAAAAAATAGACGCATCTAAAAAAAGTCTTTCTCTGTTGTTCACAACTAGTTTTAGTTTAATACATTTAAAACTTAAAAACTGCAGACTTAACCACATATATTGATGTCTACTATAAAGAATATGTATTGAATTTAATATTGCCTCAATTAAGTATCTGCATTTCCTCCGTAACTTTTCATTTACACTAATGCATTTATCGATGAAAGTATTTTTCTGTAGATATGCAAAGCAATTTAAAAAATTTTGTTGTGGAGAAACCAACAAGTATTTAGCACCAGTGTGAAGATTTACAGGACAGCATAGTACAACAGAGCCAGGTTTATAAAAATACCAAATTCCTTGTTGTGGAAATATTCCCTGGTACCTAAGCCTGGCTTGAAGCCCCAGCCGCTCCTGACATCTGACAGAGGTTTCACATCTCTTTTCTGCCCCATCAGGAAAAGAGCCTAGTCCTGCTGGGAACTTGGATCAATTTAGCTCATTCTAATGAATCTTTATGGGCATAGAAGAAAGAATATCCCAGTGGTTAGCATGGTAGCCACAGGCTACTTCTGTGATCTTTAACAATTCTGCCTCTAAGTGACTGCTCAAGAATGCAGTAAGTAGTCAGTAGGATTTCCAGAGACACTTACGTGCCTGTTTGCCATAGAGAACAATAGAAATCAGGCACCTGGTGCATTCAAAATCCCTGTGTAGGTGCCTATAGCCGTGTCTAGACTGTAGAGTAGTTGCATTCCAGGGCTCTATGCCTTGTGTGTACAGCTTTCCTTCCCATGGAAACCAAGGCACAGAGTGGGGAGAGGGGGATGCTTCACTCAGAGATTACACTTTGACACAGCTGACTCACTGGGAAGCAGTCCTGCAGCCCTTCCTACATCTTTATGTATCTAAGCAGTTTTAAGGTTCTAAACAAAGAGTCAAAGTGCGTTAAAAATCAAGCTCTTTATTGCTCTGGGACTTGTTTCTCCATCAGTAAGATAGAGACTGCAATTCTTTTCTCATATGGCCATTATAAAGAAAAATACCCCAATGGCTTTGCAGCACTCAGAAGCCATAAAAACACCAACCAAGAAGTGCATGACTCTTGGTCTATGCAGGGTCTGTATTACCAGCCAGGGAAGAGAAGTTAAGGTCGTACTAGTCCTCCTATTCATGTGCTTTGTCCAGCATGTAACTCCTCGTTCATAGTGCAGTAATGTTCTTCCCTGTGATGTGAGCAATAGGTACAACCTTCACAGAATGAAATGGTGTCACTAACCGGCTGCTTCTGCATGACTTTTCCATCCCCAGTTGCTATACAAATTCTCACTGAGAACTGCACACAAACATTTGACCTACCTTGGATTTCCATTTCACCAAAATAATGTCCAACTTAATCCCAATAAATTCTATGGCTAAGCTTCACTTTTGCACTGAACTGTGGGAGTTATTTATAGCTATAAATGAGGATGATTTTTGAGAATACTGTCTCTATAGAAACTGGTGGTGGACTAGACCAAGGAGGTTTCTTAAAGGAAATTCCCTGCTCTTTTCCCTTCATAGATGATGCCAGAAAGAGGTTGAATTCCATCCAGGTAGGGAAGGATGTATTTGACATATTTGGTATTATTAATCTCTCTTCCATGAGTAAAAATGTAAACATTTACAATTGACTATTTACTTACATAAAAGTGTTTTTTTTCAATTGTATTTCATCTGCATTCATGCTTTCATTTCACTTACATTCCAAAAAACCAAGGGAAATTCCAGAGCACACACACAAAATTGTATTAAGATGGTGTTAAGGTTGCTGACTCTCATTCCTAAATAACACAAAAACTAAAAGCACAGGAAATCCTGAGTTAAGGCTCTTTCACAAACTTTGGACATAATTTCCTTTTTCATAAATAATACTTCCTTCAGTGCTGGTGGAATCAATTTGTGGCTGGCTGTTCTGGCATCGTGACAAAGATGTGGCAGCAGAATACAGCATTTCTTTTCCACTTATATGTGTGGTATTACCATAAGGCCAAACCTTTTAAAAGCAAGTAGTGATTTTGACTACTTAACGCTGAGATGTCTGAAGTTCTCTGATTTTTGGAGATTGCTGCCAGAAGGAAAACTGGAAATCATTTTAAAAGATTCGAAAATCCTACATGGAGTAGGAATCCCAATAAAAGATATTCTTTCAGGTAATTGCCAGTCATGGTCAAATTGCTTCCTCTATAGAGATTTTAACATCTTTCCCATCCCTAATGATTCACTTTTCTGAAGACATCTCATGAAATCCAAGTATTACAATAAACATCAGCCTTTCCCTGAAGGGAACTCCTGTTGTGAAAAATAATAGTAAACTACATTAGCATGTTTTCTGTAACCAAAAGAGTCTGTGTTGAAGTGGAATCATTAAGAGCCGTTCACCTACTGAGGCGCTGTAAGTTTCTGGGGCGGGTTCCATACTTTGAGGCCTGTCAGTGGATTGCACTTGCTGCTGGGGAAGGAAGCAATAAATGTTTAGATGCTGATAGCAACATTCCTAGCTATTTTAGAGCAGGAAGTTGACAAGCAACATGTAGCTGGAACAGCAAAGAATGTCCTAGTAGTCACTCTGAATTTGCTTACTGCTTGGAACTAGCCTAGACCAGCAAGGACAGTGCTGCAACTCATGTGATATCCACCATTTTGTGTTTTTTCACTCTTATGTGACAAAAATACACCCCAAACCAAAAAACAAACTTTGCACACTCTGACACTGTTAAGGCACCACATAACCTGATAGCAAAGCTATAAATCACACCCATTGCTTCAGCATCTCGAGATGTTTTAAAACATATTGAACGGAATGTTCTAACATCAAATATCATGCGGTTTTCAAGGCTTTCCTTAACAATATAAGCTCATTTATAGAGCAGCAAAACCAACTGATACCAATGAAAATTATATATACACTGAAAATACTCTTGTTCACACAGAGTAATAACTGACTTGATGAACAGTCCATAGTTAAGTTATTCTCATTTTATATTGCAGCTAAGATGATGCAGCAATGCAGCTGAAGGGGTGGAAGAAGTCCTGTACCCCAGTTAGCCTATGGCTAGATACTATCCCTGCTCCCTGCATATTGTACCTAACAACAGTGTACCTGCAAGGTGAGCCAGTTCAACTGGATGATCCTGTGGAATAATAACTCTGAAAAGGAAAAAAAAAGACACAGTTCCTCACTGGGTCAGGCAGCCACATCAGGTCACACTGAAGCTGCACAACTTAGATCTGGTAACAACAGCTGGGGGAGAGAAGGGCAAAGCAAGACCATGCTTTCCAGCAGCTGCCATCAATAAAGGCCCTTAGCTATAGCATAAAAAATTACCCTCCGCCTAACTGGAGAGTATGGTGCAAGCTGGTATAAGGACAGCTGGAATACTTCTCTTCATGTACAAAAGAAAGCAGTGGACCAGACGACAAACAAAACACAGGGCCGGTACCCCCTTATCCGGCATGCTGAAAGCAGGCTGGGGTGGACCACTGAGAAGAGCTGGCAAGGCCCTAATTAAGTCACCAGTAGGATACAGCTGCAACAAGGCCTGAACACCCGAGGGGTTTAAAAATAGTCATTGTCACTTTGCGTTGTCACAAGAAACATATTTCAAATTAGAATGTCAGGAGCCTGCCTTTCCCATCCCATTCAGGAGCTGAACAACTGTATTTTACAGAGTCACCAAAATGCCTGTTTAGTGTAGTTCCACTCATCATAGACCTTTTCAGCAGTTTGGCTTACATGTGACAAAGAAACCGGTTGTGATGTCCACCCTAGACAAAAATGAGCAAGCCTTTGTCATCCCACCTTAGCTACTGTCCTAGAAACCCATTACAGGCCACACCAAGAAATATTCAACTCAAGTGTCATTCTTTTACCTTACTTCAGACATCTACATTAGATGAAATAGACTGTGCTCCACAAGATGCTTACTTCTTTCCCTTGACAGTAAAGGGAACTTAGGAAGACTAGCTCAGGTGTGGCTGTCTGTTTCAGCCAGCCAAAGTTAAATGAAATGTATCTCATCTGAGGAGCTGTCACCTTCTGTCCAGCTGTAGATGATGAAATACATGGTACTATGATTAAAATATTTGGGAGTAAATGTAGTGATTCTCAGAATTAGTTGGTTTTGTTACTTTTGTAACCCCATTCCATTAGTGGATTTCTCTACCTAGTTAACCTCATATCAATCACAATGTGTCAAGGCAAAGACATGTACCTTAACTAAGCACTGTAAAGGAAGAGAAAGAATACATTTTGTGGATTTCAATAATAAAATTTTATTAATTAAGGATCAGAGCAAATAATTTCAGTAATCTCTCGGCAACTGCCTTGTGTATTGCTTTGTTCAATTTAACAGTTTGAAGAAGCGGAATGTCTACTGGTTTCCTAGGCATCTTCATGAATCTCATCATCAGGGAAATGTTGCCGTAATATTTACATGTAGTAGTCTCTAATTTATTTTAAATCTGCTCATTCTTGTTATAGTTTCCTTTACAGCAGTAAACAATCCTTACCCTGTCCTGGTATTTAGATGCTCCAAAGATTTTATGCCATTACTATACCATGCCGATCTTCCACACAATTATTACTTTGAAAAAGGTCTCCTAAAAAGAAAATTTGCTTAAATTAATCCAGTTCAAAAAAACCCCAAATTACAGTCACAGACTTGATTGATTCAGGTGTACCTGTGTGGCTCTCTTAATCTTTCCTTGTGATCCAAGCCGATCTTCCACACAATTAAAGAGTTCAAAAAAACCCCATCTTTTTCTAATTTACAGTCACAGACTCTTTGACCTATGTAAAATTCATCAGTAAGAGTTCAAGTGCTACTTTGTGTTTGCCCTGTGCTGAGCCTTCAACACGTTTCCTTCATTTTCGATATTGCTAGTACTTTGTCAATGTATACAATATGCACTGTAACTGTCTTAATTTTTTTAAAGTAGTATGAAAAATACAGAATTCAAACCCAGTTGATAAATCAATGGGAAAAGAGCTCAAATACATAAGAGACTTGCTGTACTTTGACAAGCAGAGGCTGTGCACCAGCTGAGCACTCAGTATCCAGACTCTTAAATCCTAAGTGGAAAAGGCACCAGCAATGGTATGGGTCTCTGAATCCAAAGTCTTGACACTGGCAATACGTTTGGTATTCGTCTTAAAGTCTCTGCTTCTGGTTTAACTTCATAACATAGTATAGATGTAAGTAAATATTCACTTCATATGTAAGTGAAGTGAATTGCATTTACAGTTACAGAAAAGGACTTGATTATAGTACAAAAACACCTCTAAAGTTTAGAAACTGTAGCAGAAATCACCAGTTTTACCCGAGTTTCTTTCAATCTCACAAATTTTCAATCACTTTCCTGATTTTGTGAGACCTGATTCAGGATCTCTGCATGGCTGGAGTTATCCATATGGCAATAATTGCAGCGATTTCACCATAAATAAAATAATGTCCTTTTAAATAAAGACATAGCTTTCAAAGTAGCTTCATTTCACCCTCCTACAACAGCTTTGGTATGAAACTTGACATGGCAGTGACAGAGGAGCCATGAGTTTTTCTCTAATGACCATGAAGATAGTTTTTTTCTTCAAATTTTAATGGATGTCATATTATAGACAGGCATGGATGCACACAATGCCTCGCAAGGTTGTCCAACATTTTGCATTATAAGACTGTTTTCAGTTATTTGTAACTTAGCCAAAGTTTAATTATTTGCACTGAAATTTTCCACACTGAGCATCTGCCTCAGGCTGCATTTGTTTTTTTTGGAAACAAATAACTCAGCCATTTCTGAGATCAAGGCAAAGGGAAAATACGTCATTTTCTTCATAAAAACCAACAGAGTTCTGCTGAGATGTCTTAAGGCTACCACAACTTGTAGAATGGGCTGAAATGTTGTCAGCGGCTTGCCTGTATTTTGAGAATGTACCTCCCTCCACCTCTTAACAGAATTTTGGCTAAGTTCTAGTCCTTTGGGAAAAAAAAAAAAGCAAAGCAAAATCAGTTCACACATGCTCAGTACAGAAGTCTCAGGTGTCAGCAGTTGCATTTCTCAAAGATTCTGTAATTATAGAACATGTTCCAGAATGAGGCTGAGCAGGATTTTCCTTGCAACTACAGCTCTACGTCATACTGGGCTACAGTCCAAGACGGAGTGCAGAAGCTTTATTTCTCCCACCTACTCCAAACAGGAAGCAAGAAGGAGGAAACTGCACTATTTAAAAGCAGAGCTTTCAAAAAGCTGATCTGCCCAGAGATGAGGAGCAGACAGGAACCAGGATGCCAGAAAGTAAAGACAGTGCAAGAAGAGGGAGCTGGGATAGTTACGGTGACAGAGACAGTAAACTGCACACGGAAAAGGAAGTGAAAAGATTCAGAGCCAGCAGGAAATAAAAAAAAAAAAAAAAATAAAATATGAGTTGTTGAAGTGTTGGCAACTGTGAGGAAGACTGAAGGATCCAGTCTGTCTCAGGAAGGGATTGATGCTGGACATCAGTCTACAGAGAAATCTATGGTGGAGAAGGAAAAGGCACCAGGAAAGACAGAACAGATTAAAAGCTAGAAAGGAAAGGAACTAGTGGAAGGAACTGAAACGTACTGAGACTTGGAAATGGAGCTGGAATGAGGACTGAGATTAAGGAGAAAATAAGATTGAGGCAATGACTCTTAGAGCCAGAACTGGTTATGCTTTTCAGGAATAAATTCAAGCATCTGTGTTCTGTGGATGTGCATTCAATCTGGACCTTGTAGTGGAGCCCAAGCCCATATCTTCTTCAACAATCCAGTGACTGTCAGAAAATACACCAGAAACTGTCCATCAAAATGTTCTATCAATTTTTTGTAGTACACATAGAGGACAGAAAATACTATTCCTAGTTAATCTGTTAGTTTAAATGGCAGGAGACTATGTGGGGCACCTACATTTTCCTAATCCATTCATAAAACCTGCACATTTAGGCATGACAGATGGAACATGTGGGAGATTTATTTTCTAGTTTGGATCAAAAAAAGAGAAGCTTATCTACACATAGAAAACTATGATGGAACAATTTTTAGACTCCAAACCAAGAGATCATAAGTTAGGAAATAGAAAAAATAAAGCTATACAATCATGGAGACTGTATATTGGCCCCTTTGGGTTTAGGTGGACACACTTCTTAATTGTACAATTATTTATCTGCTTGATTTATTTAACAACGGCACTATACACCTTCTCTCTCAAAATCCCTCTGTAATTCTTAGCAAGTTGTCTACTCTAAAAGCTTTTCATACGTGGTGCCTCTTTTTTTGAGTGCCTCACCTGAGTTCCTATGATCTGGCTTACAGAACTGTTAAACACTTGAGAAGTCAGCAGGAATCACAACTTGAATGAATAAATAAATTGCTATATTAAGTCTCAAGATCATGCACCTTGAACTAAGCACCCCAAACTATTACACAGTTTTACACTTCTCTCGGAATAAAACAGGAGTAGCTTTATCACTTTAACTGCTAGAGGTGTATCATGGAAGTAAACATATTCATATTTGTGAGGTACTCAGAGAACACAGTGATAAGAACCACTGAAAAGATCAAGAGGAGATTAATCATTCTGTTGTCAGATAAATTTTTAATATTGTGAAATAAACAAGGCAGAGGGACTCATACTGAACAAGGACAAGAAAACAAAATATCAGATATAATTTTAAAACTACCTGTCACTCCTGAGTGCTGACTGAGGCTTGGATCTTGAAGAAAAAAGTCCCTATGTCAGTATGTAACTAAAGGCATTTGCACAGGGAGATGAGTAAAGTTTGCATACAGCCTGACTTCTGGCATTTTCTGCTTTTGGATTACTTGACTTTGCAGCTTTAATGACATTCTTAAAGCCTATCATTTAATATGTTTTATACAAATATACAGAGCCCTAGGAATCTTGCTTATTATAATCACCACTATCACCAAAACCCCAAGATGGCATTATAGTTTTGTTTTACAAAGATGGTTGAAAACAAACATACTTCTGTTTTTAATGCTTTATGTAGTTAAAAGGTTTCAAAACCTTTTCTTTCTTTCTTCTTTCTGTTTCCACCTCTCTCCTTCATTCTTTGTAAATGCCTTCTTTCTTCAAAAACTGCAGGACTAGCTCTGGCTGAAACAGCTGCAGAAACAGCTTGGCTTCAGACATTTACCACAGCAGATTTGCTTAATCAAACAACCATCAGAGCAGCTTTGTTCCAAGAAGTTGCCAAAAGCCTGTCATGCTACAACTTCAAAAAGCTGCTCCAGCAGCTTTGCTGCACACCAGAGGTGCTCATCATGCGTGGAGGTGACATCATACGTTTCCAAGTAGGAAATCCAATGATATTAGTGTTCTGTACATTTCTGTGGTGCAGTTTTACCCATCTAATAAAGGCATTGGTAGTAATAAATGTTACATTTTAGAGTCCACAGCCGTTTTATCTTGTTTATATCTTTTACTAAAAAATGTGTTACTTTGTCCTAGATACCTCCCACAGTTGGCCTCTGTCCAAACACGAATTATTTCACAGAGTTTGAAGCAAACTCTTTCAACAACTTTGAACAGGGAATTGGAATCATAAAAGCAACAGAGAGCCCTCAGAATAAAAGAGTAGGAAGCATGCTGCATGGTCATTGAGTTTCAGCCATCATCGACTACCACATTTTTGTGGTTTTGATAAGACTGTTTGTTTAACCTGTATTAAAGCCTTCAGTGGGAGCGACTCTACCAGCTCCTGAGGCAAACCACCTCCAGAGTGTCAGTACCCCTACCTTCAGCAAAGATTTCCCAACAGCTAGCTTGATTCTTTCTTTCTGTAATTTAAGGCCATTACTTCTTGTCTCCATGGACTAGGAGAATAATACATATCCTTCTCGCTAAAATTCTTTTCTCCTTTAGGGTACACAACAACAGTTCCTTCAGTCTTGGCTCATTTAAGGGAGTTTATTTTGGCTTGCAACTATTTTCACTGCTGTTCTCCGGACTATCTTGGGTAGCTCACTCCTTTCTTGAAGAGCAACGCCTAGAGCTGGACACTGTAGTCCAGCTGAGGCCTTGCCAGTTGTGAGAGGAGTGGAAGGATTACTCTGTGGTTTGTAGGCTGTGCTATTGCTGAGAGAAGTCTGCACATAGTTAACGCCAGAGAGGATAAGTACTGCATCCTAAATGTCACAGGCACTTAGATCTCTCTTGGGAGTACTCAACAAGTATGCAGTAAATAGGTTAGCTAATAAGACTGGATTTTAAATGTACAGAAAGTTCTGGTAAATATAAATATTTGTAGGTTTAAACACTGGACACACCAATTTCTTACAGTGACACAACTAGTTTTAGAAGTGAAGCACTGATAGGTTCTTATTATGAACCTACATTTTTTTTTGAAGTTTAGACATAACAGCTATGCCAGTAGGAGTTAAATGCTCGTGGTTAATTCAAACAGATCTGTGTTAACTTTCATTAAAGCTCTTTTGATTTCTCAGCAATTTTTCTGCTGTGCTTTTTGCAAATTCCATACATTAGATGCCTTACCTTTCATGGCAGTCCTCATGTTTGGGTATATCCATCATGCTGGGCTTTTTTCTGTCATGCTTCTCTCTTCTAGACAGTCTTTACTGTGTATGCTTAGCTATTTTAACTCGTGCTTTGAGGTATAGGATACAATATCACTATCTACTTATTATAACCAGGAGGAGGTGCGATTTTGTATTTACAAAATTCGTAATTTTTTCTCAGAACAATGACTTGTGAACAAAGCTTTAAGACAATGGATAAATTAATCTTTCTGTGGGATCAAACCTGCAGGAATCACCTCCAAGTGACTGTGTTTGGTAACCTTCACACTAGCAGTACTGAGTAATCTGAACAGAAATAAAAAAGTCGACTCTGGTAAACAGAGTTTAACAGAAAAGTAATTATGGAAATTGGATTGTGTGGCAACAGACTAGGGTCTGAAACTTGATAAAGCATATTTAAGTACAGCGACTGCAGAACGATTAGGTGGCTAGGAGTCTGCCCTGCTTGCAGTTCATGGTTCATGGACCCTAGCTCATGTCGTCAGCCAAAGTCAGCGCTTTGATCTTCGCAGTTTTTCCACACCAGTTCATTCCCAGAAGATATATTCCTTGACAAAGTATCACACCTGGAGTTCAGCCAGTTACGAAAGAGCTGTGTCAATTTGACATCTGAGAATACTAAAAAATGGTAGGTGTCCTCCAAGCGCCTTCTTCTGACAAGATGCTTTTTAGCTGCATTTTAGCCCCTGAGAATTTGAAGATTAGAGTTTAGGCTCAGGTACAGACATTTTTAGTTATCCTGAGAAAAAATCAAGCCTGCTGTCTTTTCCCACAAGATGGTTCTTCCCTTTAAGAAGATAGTGTCTGATTTCAAAATCCCAGCAATCCCTCTATCCCAAAAGAACAGGTAATCCTAAGATCTCTCTCTTCCTGTGAGTCCACTTACGTTGGCTCCAGCCTTCTGAGCCAGCCACTATCTCTTGTGGTTGCAAAGGATGAGCATCAGGGTCTCTGATTTGCACTCTAGTTGTACTACAGACCCACACTAGCTTAGAGCAATTCAGGATGCCCGTAAACTGGATGCAGGTCTCAAAGGATCATCAGCTGGGGACTACAGAGAACTAATCAGCGCTGGAAAGACTGGAATGCAACAGGAGTGTGGCTGCATGAGCGGCAGCAAACTAGCAAACACCTCTCCCAACAAGATGACTATCTTACTGAGAAGATCCTGTGGATTTTCAGGCACTAAGGGACAGAAGCAAGAAAATTAACCAAAGTAATTTGCCGTATGGTTCTATTTCCTCTTGGTTTTCTTTTCCCATTTATTAACACTGCCTACTCTGAATGCATATGGCCCTTATATATCCTCTATGTTTTTTTTGAGGAGTGTGGATACAATAAGGTAGATCCCTGAGAGACAGAGGCAGCCCCTCATTGCATGTTCTAGTACCTGACTTTCAGATGTCACATACCAGCCCTGAGTTAGTTGCCTACATTGCAGAGCTCAAAGACTTGGAGCACTCTGAGCAGGAAGCCAACAAAGTCAACAAAAACTAGTGAGAATACTGAGAACCAAGCTCTCAGAAGGATTTAAATGATTAATCTCAGGTTATAACATGAAACTTCTTTTCTCTTGGTGTTAATACCCTGAACGCATGGTTGGGCTCACACTTTTCAAAGACGGGCATAGCCAGAAGCTCAGTTTTATTCAATATCTCAGTGGTTATTTTGAGGACAGAAAAAAGACCCGTAATTTGTCTTGTTGGAGCTGCTTTTTTTTTTTTTCACTGAGAATAATTAAATATTCATTAGGCAAAAGAGGGAGCAATACTTTATTGCCCAGCACTCGAGGCACTCAGCTACAAGAGAAGAGCCTCAGTGCCCACATCAATGAAATTTTAAGTATCTCATATTAAGTAATCATGAGATCAGGGACTGGGATTCAGTCATCTCTACTTAGGTGAGAGAGCTAACCTCTGAGCTATATTATCGCACTGTTTTTTATATTCCTTTGCTTCCTTTCATGTATTCTTTCCATTCTAACAAATATTTTCCTACTCTGTACAGTGAAAAGTATGGAAAGAATGGCAGTCGAATATCTTCACTCTGGAAAGACAACTATGCCTAAAGTTAAAATGATCTTGGAAGGTAGGAAATACCTATTCAAAAGACACAGGCAATAACAAAATAAATACTGTCTGCCACGTCTGAGGTAAACTCTTTAGCTGATGAGTAAAAGGGCAGGGAGAGTGAGAAGAGATCCTCAGCCATGTGTCCTGTATGGCTCAATCCAACGTATCTGTAGTCAGGGTGTTTTCTGAACTGGATTTTAGATGCAAGCTAAGGGATGGAATATCTTCCTTGAGAAATACAAGGTTCAGGCATCAACTCTCCCAGGTTCATTTATTTAGCCACTTAATAAATATCACATATGAGAACCTGGGAACATAGGGATTTTATATGACTCCAGGTTAAATAGCATGTAGGTGAGGACACTGAATGGGCTTTGAATGAATCGCGTTGAATTTGGGGTTCAAACACCTAAACATTCCTGGAAATCCACTATATGCACAATATTTGACCTTAAATGTCTAACAGGTACATATGAAAATTTTCTTTGTTTGGCTTCAATATATTTTCTCTTTTAAAGCTATCCATATGTTGTCCTATTATTTCTGGAAGCCAAGGCCTGAGTAGCCATCTTTAATTCAGTTCTTGAGGAAAATAGTATTACCCTGCTTTGCACTTGTAATATTGACTTAGGAACAGTCATGTGATTTAACTTAGTATTATTTTGATGCTCCTTCTGAAGCTTTAGTGTGTATATCACATTCCATAATGGTCTCCCAGACTATGAATTTTGAGTTGGTGTGGTATAATATTTTATACAAAAAGAGGTGTTTTCTACTTCAACACGGTGATTGTACAAGGCTGGAAACACCATAGAAAATCAGTGTACTTCTAGTTTCATCAGTGCTATTTTTATTGAACTTTGAAAAAATTGATACTTTAAGAATGAGGTAGGACACAGCTAGTGAGTCTGTATCCTAACTCTGGTTTGATTCAAAATAGATTTGGACAGTGCATATGACTATCATTCAACTGTCCTTGGTTTTGCACCAATCAGCTCAGTTCCCATACAAAGAACCTATCATCTGAGTGAGAAAATAGGGCAGCACGGAAATTCACAGATAAAAAATAAGCTGAAATAACTAGTTTTATATGAATATAAGGATCTGCCTACATAGTTAAGTGGAACCAAAATAACAAAATGGTTTATATATTATGCTTACAATTATGATAGTTCAGGTCTTCATAAGTGCTGTTGTTTCAGAAGAACAGTGCTCAATTGTGAAATAACACGGATTTTAAAATAACATTATTTAAGTAAAAGCATTCACAGACAGTTAAAATTCAGCATTTAAGCAAGGGCAAATTCCTTTCTCAGATATTTTGCATTAGCTGTTTATGGGATGTATAAAAGATGTCTTGAGTACAGTAATCAAAAAAGGCTGCTCCTGAAAGCCTACCAGCAGTCCTCCGCCTTTGGACTGCCAGTGCCTACAGTCTGAAGTCCAAAGTGTTCCTCTAACTGGAATGTCTGACAAGTGAAACAGACCTAAGAAGAAAATTCAGATAACACTAAAAATATCACTGATGGCAAAGTGGGGAGATCCAAGAAGGACTAATAACAGAATAAACTTTGTTGCTAGGTAAGCAGAAAAGAATGAAATATGTATTTGAGCTATTTTTCATTTTCTCATGAAATAAAAGCTTTGCAAGTATCTGTATTTTAAAAACACTTTATTTCTGCTTGCTGTGCACTTAAAGATCTCAAATAAATCTTTACTGGTTTTGAAAGATTTCTTGGATGGGTTAGATGAATGGGTGTGGATAGGAAGATTCTGGCCATTAATCACAGGGTTCAATTTTTCACCACAGCATCTTTTCATACAAATTTTTGAGCTGAATATACATTTGAAGCACAAAGAATTGGAAGCTGTTTAAAATTAATTATTTTTTTAATGAAGTACATTTCACTTGCCTGGTTAATTGTATTACAAATAAATCACAATTGTTTTTAGGGCAACTGAGATCAGACTTTGCCCTTTGAATACATGAAACATAAATGCCCCAAATGCTCTTCTTTAAAATTTCTTTTCTGTGGGGGAAGGAAACCCTAATTCTGTAACTGCCACAGAGCAGCAACAGAGAGCTGCAACCTATCTTCACCAGCCTCAGCAAACACCTTGCTTCAGCTCTCACCTGCAGCCACATGAAGTTGCGCTTTAAGATTCTCAAGAAAGTACATGCTTAACTTTAAGAACGTGCACATTTTTCACTGCCTGCTGCAGAGCTTCAGCATATGCTGATGAGTTTCTTTGCACAGGGATGACTTTATGAAGTTGGGCTAATGTCTGTTATCAGACACTATCAGTTACACAAGTTTCAACTTCCCACAACCTCCAGTATGAAAATGTTGCAAGAGGCACCTGTGACAATCCTTGGGCAGTGCCTTCTCCAATGAGTCAGACAGACCCACGAGCCCAGAAAATGAAACTTTGCAGCTGGAGGAACTACCTTGTGGGCAGCGGGAAGGGGTTGAACACTTTGGTCAATTCAAAATATGACAGCATTTGTTGTAAAAACAATGTGTGTGGTTAATCCAACACTATTTGCCAAATTCCAGTATAGTCAATTACAAGCATTATCACATAGTCAAGACTCAACCAGCAATTTGTAACATGTGCTTGGGTTTAGATGCATTTGTGTCATCATCTGCATTAACTGGGGACAGTCTTACTTAGAGCAATGAGTGGTTTTAATCATTCAGAATCAAACACCTTTGTAGCAAACTGTGTAAGGGATATCTCCAAAGAAACAATGAGTTTGCTTCCTATTTGCATGGTGTAACTTAGAAATTAGTCCCTTTGGTGGCTGATAAAGGTTATCACAACTAGCTGGAGAGAGGGACTGGGACACTCCTTCTGTTCAATTTAAGAGATCAAGAGAATTGTGATGCTCCTGGGCTGCACTGCCAGCCATGGGGAGAACCATGGATGCCATGTTTGCTTTATAAGGAACTATAAGGAACTTTATAAGCAACTGTAATTACATATCTGCTGGAAGTCCTGCTTGCTGAACAGGCAGAGTGACCATTTTACTTTCAGTGTAATGAATAAATAAAAACTCTCTGCAGTAATCTGCAGGCTTTGCCTGTAGTCGTGGAGAGGAGGAAGCCCTTGGTAGAGCTCTCACTTTCCTATCAAATAGTGCAAGAACACTACAGGAGCACCTGCATGGGCTGTGCAAGCAAAGGTATGACCTGCTGATGTATGAGGGAGGTATGAGGCTTTGATACTAAGTCAGAATTTTACTTGACAAAATGTTTTATCTCAGACAAAATCCCTACGCAAACCCTGGTATATAAAAGGAGCATGCGGGAATACCAGTGAACTTCCATGGTTGTTTCCATAGCAAGCATATTCTTTTTGAATCCTGTTTGGTTTCACTTATGAGTATTTTCCTTCATACGTTTTAAAACTATACATAAACAACCTTTAAGCACAACACCGACATACACTAGTAAACTAAGTATTGTTTTCAGTTAGCTTTTCTGTAAGCTATGGGCATTTCCTAGCTTTAAATTTTCTCTTCTTTTTTAGTAAATGTTGAGGTAGTTCTTTTTACTGCCACTCCAATTTCCATTTCAGAAAGCTAAAAGTTGTGGTTAATGGTAATGTTTTGGTACTTTCAATTCGATTTTCAAATAGAGCTATGCAACAGACTTTGGCCTCTTCAGGAACCTGCTTAGTAAGGTTCCATGGGATATAACCCTAGAAGGCAGGGGGGCCCAAGACTGTTGGTTGATATTCATGGATCACCTGCTACAAGCTCAGGAGTGTTGCATCCCAACGAGAAGCAAGTGCAGCAGGAGGGCCAGGAGACCTCCTTGGATGGATAAGGAGCTGCTGAGGAAAATTCGAATGAAAAAAGAGGCTTATAATAAGTGGAAGCAAGGACAGGTGGCATGGGAAGAGTACAGGGATGTTGTCTGGGAAGCTAGGGACCAGGTTAGGAAAGCTAAGTCCCAGTTAGAATTAAAGATAACAGGAAGGGATTCTATAGGTACCCTGCAAATAAAAGACAGACTAGGGACAGGGTGGGCCCTCTCTGGAAGCTCTCAGGAGAACTGGCTACCCTGGATTTGGAGAAGGCTGAGGTTCTGAATGACTTCTTTGCCTCAGTCTTCACTGGCAAATGCTCCAACCACACTACCCAAGTCTTGGAAGGCAGATGCAGGGACTGTGAGAATGAAGACCTTGGGCCCACTGTAGGAGAGCATCTGGTTCGTGACCATCTTAAAAATCTGAACGTGCACAAGTCCATGGATCCTGATGAAATCCATCCACGGATCCTGAAGGAGCTGGCAAATGAAGTTGCGAAGCAGCTGGCCATCATATTTGAGAAATCATGGCAGTCAGTTGAAGTTCCCGATGACTGGAAAAAAGGGAAATATAACCCCCATTTTCAAGAAGGGGAAAATGGATGACCCGGGGAATTACAGACCAGTCAGTCTCACCTCTGTGCCTGCCAAAATCTTGGAGCAGATTCTCCTGGAAGCCATGCTAAGGCACATGAAAATCAACACGGTGCTTGGTGACAGCCAGCATGGCTTCACTAAGGGGAAATCCTGCCTGACCAATTTGGTGGCCTTCTATGATGGGGCTACAGAACTGATGGGCAGGGGTAGAGCAATTGATGTCATCTACCTGGACTTGTGTAAAGCGTTCGACACTGTCCCACACGACATCCTCGTCTCTAAATTGGAGAGACATCAATTTGATGGATGGACCACTCGGTGGATAAAGAACTGGCTGGATGGCAGCACACAAAGAATTGTGGTAAATGGCTCAATGTCCAGCTGGAGACCAGTAACGAGTGGTGTCCCTCAGGGATCGGTGTTGGGACCGGTCTTGTTCAACATCTTTGTCACTGACATGGACAGTGGGATTGAGTGTGCCCTCAGCAAGTCTGCCGATGACACCAAGCTGTGTGGTTCGGTTGATACTCTGGAGGGAAGGAATGCCATCCAGAGGGACCTTGACACACTTGTGAGGTGGGCTGATGCCAACCTCATGAAGTTTAACCATGCCAACTGTAAGGTCCTACACTTGGGTTGGAGCAATCCCAGGCAGAGCTACAGGTTGGGCAGAGAAGGGATTCAGAGCAGCCCTGCGGAGAAGGACTTGGGGGTGTTGGTCGATGAGAAAATGAACATGAGCAGGCTTCAGTGCGCGCTCGCAGCCCAGAGAGCCAGCCGTATCCTGGGCTGCATCAAAAGGAGCGTGACCAGCAGGTCAAAGGAGGTGATCCTGCCCCTTTACTCTGCTCTTGTGAGACCTCACTTGGAGTATTGTGTACAGTTCTGGTGTCCTTAACAACAAAAGGACATGGAACTGTTGGAACAAGTCGAGAGAAGGGCCACGAGGATGATCAGGGGCCTGGAGCTCCTCCTGTATGAAGATAGGCTGAGGAAGTTGGGGCTGTTCAGCCTGGAGAAGAGAAGGCTGCGTGGAGACCTCGTAGCAGCCTTCCAGTATCTGAAGGGGGCCTATAGGGATGCTGGGGAGGGACTCTTCATTAGGGACTGTAGCGAGGGACTTCTCCTCTGTTCTCTTCTCCTCTCCTCTCTTTAATTTCCCCAAATCACCATGTGAGACGTATAACATTTACATTAGACCTCATAGCAGCCTTCCAGTATCTGAAGAGGGCCTACAAGGATGCTGGGCTAATGGGCTCTTCATTAGAGACTGTAGAGACAGGACAAGGGGTAACAGGTTCAAACTTAAACAGGGGAAGTTTAGATTGGATGTAAGGAAGAAGTTTTTTACTGTATGGGTGGTGAGGCACTGGAATGGGTTGCCCAAGGAAGCAGTGAGTGCTCCATCCCTGGCAGTATTCAAGGCCAGGTTGGACAGAGCCTTGGGTGACATGGTTTAGTGTAACGTGTCCCGGCTCACGGCACAGGGGATTGGAACTAGATGATCTTAAGGTCCTTTCCAACCCTAACTATTCTATGATTCTATAGAGGTCAACCCAGGAAGCGGCATGTTTAAAGTTCCTTCTCACCCCAGGATTAAAATACATTATGATAATTTAAATTAAAAAAAAAATAAAGAACCAAACCAAACAAACCCAACAAAATAAACATAAATGTATGCAATATAATAAGAACTACGTAGCATTAAGTGCTGCAGGCTGAGAGACTCAAGTGTAAGAGTGATTTGAGACCGCAGGCCCTAAGACAGTGGAAGCTGAAAAGCTTTGCAGATGTGCTGTGGTCATTCTCCATTGACGCTGGTGGTCATGCTGTTATCACAGCACTGTTCCCACAGCTGTCACGGGAGTGATGTTGGCAGAGCCTCTGCCGGGAGACATCTGCCTTGGTCTTCTAACTGTAGTTGAAATGCTATGATGACAGCTGCACAGAAAGTGAAGAAAAGGGAAGACAATAGAAATCTGAAAGAAATACTGAAGATATAAATGGAAGCAACTATGCTAACCACTGTCAAGATTCAGACCAGAATTCCAGAGAAGTTAGAAAATTCAGCTACAGGGGTGTCATTTTTATTTCAGCTACAGTGCTGTAAATCTGGGATTAGGTTAGGCGACTCTGTATTAATACCAATACAGTCAGAATCTGCCTTGGATCCCTGACGCAATTTTAATTCACCTCCCTTGTCTATTTATGGTACAGTAGCTCTTCACAGCAGCATGATATGATCACACAACATACACATGACATTTTATGGAAATGTTATAAAAGAAGTTGACCACTGGACTTAACAGCTTGCAGTCAACTTCTATGAACATTGAAAGAAGAGAGGTTGCTTTCAGTGTACTCTGATTTGTTGTTTTTCTTTGGAAGGATAGCAATGATGCACCAATTTTTATCTCTAAGCAACATCCACTGTCCTGGCAGTTAAAAAAGAACCCTATTACAACATACAGAAAATGGTATTTTTGTCAAGAACACCATGTCTATTTTTTTCTATTGTTCTGTATATTAAGCCTTACCCACACTTATGTGTAACTTAGTCCCAGTGGAAAAGCTATTATAACTGGTATGTATTTGTTATAAAGACTTGGAACATAACAAATACTTTCAAGAGCACATACATAAACTACATGAGCTCAGAGAAACACAGACCATCCTGCTAGACTGCCTAAATCATGAAGCACTGTTCAAGTAGAACAGCTGAACCCCTCACATACTAAATTGAACAAGCACTCTCCACACACACACTGTTCAGGTGCAAGAGATTAAAACGTACCCCAAAGTCTGGCTCTCTGCTGTACGTCAACTGAGGCCTAATGCAAAAAAAGCCCATCTCACTCCATTGCACTTACAGCTCAAGTGTTAAATAATCTGCACGCTGGGGCACCCTTGCCTCTGTGTTTGCTACAGACTGACTGGTGCTGGAAAAGTGGACTTTTGAGGGACACACAACTTGAATCTGCATGACTTAGAACAGATGGAGGATACGAACAGCCTGCTGTGCATGCGACATTACCTTACCTAACTGTGTGGCAACGTGCCAAATGTGTGGGTGTCCTGGCCCTCAAATACACAAGGAGAAGGAGTGTTACCTTTACAGGCATAATTCCTTGTTGTATTTTCATGTAATGAAAGCATTTGATTTCCTTCATTTTGGGGGGCTGGGGCTTGTGTACCGTACACAGTGATACATATGCCATAATATACAGTAGTAGCATTCCTCCACAAAGTCCTATTTTTTTTCCAGGACACCAAAGTAGCTGTGGCTGAATACCTGCCCATAACAAAACTATTTAGTCACAAAGTTAATGTATGGGAAAGTATGTAAAAGCACAAGGGAGACAATGAGAGAGGTTGCACAGATTTCCCTCTGTCCTAAAAAAGTATTTAGAGTTTCCTGCATGAGTAATAAATAGATGACATAGTAAAAGAAAATAATAAATCCATCTATAATCATATTCACATTACAAAATTATGCAGTAGTCGGTTCTTACGGTTATCCCATTTTGTAAGCAAATGTTTGTTAATGGCTCTGTTTCTGAGCATCCATGTCTTCCTACTGAGATCTGGCTTGGATTATTTCCAGAGGCTCCTTTATAGTTTCTGTTCGCTAAACACAGTGGTTTTGTTGTGGTGGTGTTCCTCTGTTTTGTGAGGGTGACTCTGTGTCCTGGGTTCAGCAGCAGCAGTCATTTTTCTCCTTCTTGGTATGACTGCTGCTGCTGAACCCAGGACACTGTGTTTTCTACCCCAGTTTCTCTGCTCACACCCAGGAGTTAGCTCCAAAGAGCTACAAAAACTGGGGTGATAGAAGAACAGGATGCTGTTTCTTAGATATGAAAGTTCTTGCTGTGTTCTCTGGCTGTTCTCAACAGAAAGCCCTAATCTATGTGTCAGCAAAAGTAACAATGAAGATGCTGCTATATTCTCAGGATAATGTAACTTGCTTTGGTACCTTAAATGCGGATTATGCTTTTTTTTTTCAGTTACAGAATTTGTGCACAGCTTCCCACAGTAACTCCTTCGCATTCACCTATGCACTCCCCAAGGACAGAGCCCCTGAGCTTCAAGTCAGGTCATGGAGCAGCTCATGTCTGCCTTCAGTTTGTTTATCACCATGGAACAACAGCAACAGCAGCAATATCAGACAAGGAAGAAAGTGGAAGTCCTCAGCAAAAGTGAGAAGTCTTGGCAGTATTAACTGAGAAAAAAAAAATGAAGTAAGAAACACTATATTCTAGCAGTGGCTAAACATCAGAGACTTATTTCAAGACCCTTGGACATGACAGAGGTGTTACTGGACTGCACAGATAATCAAACATACACAGAAAAGAAACAAAGGAGTTAACTTGACAGCAAAATGCCTGTGAGCAATGAGACCTTTTCTGTTTCAAAGGAAAATTCCATGCCTTCCCTTCTGGTTGGCTTGCCATAGCAGATATGCTTTTGGAGTACAGCATGTACAGTGCATAAGCAACTATTGGCATTCATGGTTGGCTTCCAAATCATCAGTGCTTAAAAATATGAAGTGCAAACTTGGCTCCCTCTTCTATCCTGGGTTTTGTTATTGTTGTTCTTGTTGTTCTTGTTGTTGCTCTGAAACAGCATTTGCTCACTTTAAAAAAAAACAACCAACCTAATTTTCACTCATTGGATGTATTCCTCCTTTATTCAGTCAAAATGCCTTTTGTTTCTTTCTGATGTTTGTGGCAGTTGGCAGTTTCCTGTGAAGAATCAGTGATGTAGCTGACTGTGAATCAGCATTTCTCCTGAAGACATTAAATGTCATCCTAGACCACCCCATGAGCAACACAAGAAGGAACACCTCCACTAGCATAAATACATAAACACTGTCCTGCCCAGGTACTGGAGGCTCTGCGTAAAACCTGCTCTAGAAAATGTAACTAAACTGAGTGACAAGCAGAGATCAACCTGAGAACATCAGGTTCATCATGAGCAATCATCTCCTAATTAGGAGATGATTCAAGATGATGTTCAAGAATAGCAAAATATTTACTGTTATCCATGCACTCTTCCTAAAATACTATATCTTGTTGGAATTAAAAGAGATAGCTGTAGGTATTGTCTATATTATTCAAATATCTATATATGCTAGTGACAGAATAAGACACTCAGGATGGCTAGCAGTGAAGACTTTCAGTGTGAATGAAGATCACTACTCAGAGCCAAGTAGCAGGTCAGTATGTCCTTGGACATGGATAATGCAAACAATGTGGAAATTTTCAAGAATGGGTTGGTCAGAGCAGCTGTGCAAGGGTGAGGAAATTGCTTTCACCAGAGCTGTGGAGAGAAGAAACACAGGGACAGGATGACAGCAGGGAGTAAAGCTCAAGGAAGGGACTCTTTCACAGTCAAAACCAGCTTCTCAGTGTAGCTGTAATCTTCTATGCCAACAGATTCACACGTACCATGGCTCCAGTTTTGGTAAGTTACACATGCCAAACAAGGAGGGCAGACAAAGATTTTTCAACTTTTATGCCTATGTATAATTATAAATATGTCTCCATACAGTAATATTTTGGATTATTTCAGTTTGGATTAATCCAGTTATTTCAGAGTGAGCAGCTGTGCAGTTCTGAGTTACCAGCTGGGCTTAAACCACAACATAGGTATAAAAACCCAAAGCAGTGTATCAGAAGAAAATGTATGTGTCAAACTTACTTCACGAGCACATCAGAAAACCTATGGTGTTCTATTAGCAACAAAGACAGAAAGTCCACAGCCTCAGTTATTTCTTCAGACCTACCTCCATTTCACTTCAGGGCACCTGTCCAATGACACTATCCCTCAACCAGTCATTCTTGCAGAGATGACCTCTTGCTAGTTAAAATGACCACACCATGAAAACTAAACCTTTCCTAGTATCTTCCCTTGTGAAGTTAAGAAGGGTTAAGTGGACAGGCAATACTCTTATAGATCTCATTTGCTTTGTCATAAGGCTTTAGAAAGAAAAAAGATTATAGGATGTATTGGTACAGATCATCATCAAAAAACTAGCTCATATCAGCCTGGCCTTCACTTCAGTGAGCCCAGTGGAGACTTGCCAATGAAAGTCCTCTTGCCCAATTGGGTTTGGGAAAACTCATTACAATAGAAAATGTGTCAGCTAACACAGTGTTAAATACAGTTTTGCTCATACTGCAGGAAAGAACAGTAATGTTTAAAACTGCATCGGCTGCTCAGAATTAGCCTGTGAAGTGGTTGAAGAGAAATATGAATAAAAGTACCATTCCTCTTTCTGTTCCTACTTGAAACTTCACTGTAGCATGGTTGAAAACACAAATGCTCTTTCTCATTGTGGGGAAGAGCCTAAAATGCCTCATGTCTGAAATGTTCAGAAAACAGTCTCTTGTCTGTTCCATACTTATTAGTTGCTTGACTCTAATAAGGTTGTTATTAAAACAACCCAGTTTAATGTCTTTCATGCTGTATTGGCTTCATGTCAAATAATGTTGATATAAATAAGATTTGAGCCATGGGAAACTTGCAGGATGTTTTGTCAAAGTCCTTGCAGCATTTGTCTCAGGAATTGTTAAGACATATGAAGACGATAAGAAATTCTAAATAAATTGCAAATTCTTGAAAAGGTTTTTCTCTTCAGCAATATGTTACATTTTTCTTGTACATGGATTTAAACACACTTCATTCATTCCCACTTTTCAACATAGATCCTGTGGACTGGGATCCCAGGATTTCTTCAGCTTTCCAGTCTCAACAACTCTACCCACCAGAGATTTTCCAATTTTCTTCAGAATGTCTTTTTTTCCTTCCTCTCCAAAGTCCTTGCTGAAAGCCTTCAACAAATCAAATGCTTGGCAGCAACTTCTTTTATCTTCATTTTAAAAATCTGTCACCTATGTTTCTGTAGCATGATATTTCAAACTAGTGTAGCAGAGTGATTTATAAGCTTAGAGACTGCTTTATTTGACCTCCTTCACCTTGAAAGGACATGTAAAAGGAAACAGAGATTCATCTTCTGCCATTCCATGGGCTCCCAAGCTCCTTTTCATCGAGAACAGAACACAGTCATTTATCCTGAGTAAAACATTGCGGGTCACACATGCTCTGCTCTCTCTGTAACAAATCGGGTTTTAATTTAAGGATTTTTTTCACAATGTGTTAATGTTAAATAAAGTAGCTGACAAAAACCTCCAGTGCTTTAATTTTTTCCCTACATTGGTGACTTGCCAAAGCATCAATACCTGGTTCTTCATTCATGACATTTTACTTTGACACTCACATGGTCAAATAAGCTAAAATAAAGGAATCTAACTTTTCTTTTCTGCTTGGTAATCTAGATAGAAATTACGCAGTGGTGAAAAGGAGGGTCAAAAGTTTTGAACAAATGTATCTTTAATTAAGCATGGCATCAGTACCAACAACCATCTGATGTAATGAGTCATGTTGTGTTACTTTCAATGGAGTGAGACCTCAGTCATAGGTGTTAATGTGATCTTCCCAATGTAAAGTGTTAAACCATTTAACATGGTTTGTGGTTTTAAGTACAGAGAGCTTAGCCTGCTCAGTCACATGGCAGCTGCGCTAGAAATTCATGTCAAAGCTGGGAAGTGTATTGATTAGTATGTACAAGAACAAAACAAAAAGCATTTGGAAATTGAAGTCAAGTGGTTAAACAAGACTAACAATCAAAATCTGTCAGATTCTCTTTCCTAAATACAGGTTATTCATTTAGAATCCATTGTGCTATCCAGAAGTCCTTCTTAGCACACAACAGGAAAGATTTAATTCTTATTCAACTCTTGGTTCATGACTGTAGAAGTAAAGATTGATTTGCTTCTTCTGATAATAAATATAGATAGGGAAAGAGTAAGAGTGTGGAAAGCAGAGGAGGTGTAGCTGCTGATGAGCATTTCCGGTTACAAGACAACTGAAAAACAGTTTGGAGTAGCCAGTCACCCCTGGTAACTGCTGGCCTGGAGCCTGATTGCCTTGCCTGATATTCTATGTGATAGCCCCTGCTTGGCCAAGTCAGCTCTCCTTCCTTCTATTCATCATCTCGTATTTCGTAGAGCAACACAGACCAACTCAAGTGAGGTCTGAGTCGGTCTGTAAGCATAAAAGCTGAGTGACAAAAAGAGAGACTAAAAATGAGATAATAAGGAGAAAGAAAGAGACTCAGAGAAAAGGCAAAGCAGGACCTTGCTTTTGCCAGGTTGCTGGTTTGTTTGGAACAGGCAGGTACCCTCTCATGTTTGACAGCCCGGGTCTGGTGGAAGCTGCCCAGTGGAGAGAAGAATCAACCAGTGACCTTTCCTCAAGAAGTCCTTCAGAAACCTCTTTTGCCATAATGGTTCCCACTATTTTGTTTTTTAAAGGTTCAGTGGGTGATGTGAGACCAAACAGGCCATCCCTTCTTTATTTTATTCACCTATTTGCATCACTAATTTCTCACTTCACCCTTCCTTATCTGTCAAATACCATCTTCATACCACCCTTGACTGGATCTGGAAGACCTCTCTGAACAAGTGATTGTTGTCTGAATTTCTTAACCCTTCTGCTGTCTTTAATTCTTACAACTAACTCCAGCACTTTATGAACTCTTACTGATTTCTCAGATATGATTTTACAATAGACACAGATTATCCAATTATCACAAAGGTAAGAAGAGTCAACAAGTAAATAACAAATTGTGTTTCATTTCAGCCAGGGATGCTTACTGGAATGTGAGTTTCCACTAGAGCAATAAATCCCCTAATAAGGCAGGGAGGAAATCAAGAATCCTGAGCTAGCTGTCATGGCTAAATCTGATTTACATTCCAGGAACAGACTTCAGGATTTTCACAAACCACTATATAGATCAAAACAATCCATCCAACCCTTTAGGCTGAGGTTGAGTCTTTCTCCATGGCAAATGTGCCCAATGTTTCACAACACATTCTCTCAGAGATGGCAGTTAGCCACATGGCAGTCAGTCTTATGAAAGGGATTTTCCTTTTAATTATAAAAATATCCACAAAAATTCCTCCATTGCCTATCACACTGTTTCCACAATACAGTTTAAAATGATTTATGAAGGAGTAAATTAAACAGTCTCACTATGGTCATTATAGCTATAGTTGATTGGGCAGCATCAAGCGCCGCATTTTGCAGTTTAGGTACCAGAATCATTCATTTGACCTGATTTACACTGATGACAGTCACTGCTGTCACTCTTATGATACAGCAACTTGTCAATGCCAGCTATTTAATTTTGTAAAGCCATTACCCCAAATTTATTAGTGATGGGTCTTAAATGGCAATTCAGGCCTGAAGAGTTACATTTTGGGGGCGGTGAACATCCTTGAAACAGGCTTACATTAGTGTCTTGTGTCTTGCAGTTGGGCAGACTAGGAACACTCATATAGTAAGCGGTAGCTGTTCAGCCGAGCTTTGCAGCTGGTCCCTTCTGCTACAACCAGAAGAATGAAATATTTGGATTGTCATAATATAAAAAAAATGAAAAGGACTGCATCTAGAACTAAGGCTGGATTTTCCTCTTGCTTCAATGCATGGTTATACATAGACACAAATCAGTGCTTGCAGTTGCCTGCATCAATTTTACTATTGACTTCAGTAGCTTTATGGCTGGTCTTCTCTACACTAGGGGGTGATTGACTAGTTATTTAATTAACAGTTTAAGCAGCATTAACAATAATCTCAGCAGTACCCAATGGATTTTCTGCTTTAAATGTACTGTGCACTTCCCTATTTATAGTAAACACCAGCAGTGGGATTCATCTGTCCAAATATAGATTCTGCATTGTAGGTGTTTGTATCTGAGTTAACTGTCTAGGCTCCCTTTATAGTCAAGGGAACAGACCTTCTGAGGGCAGAGCTCCTCTCATCCCATTTCCAATAGCTAAAACAGCTTAAACAAGTCACCTTCATTTAGGTGATTGATAGAATAGAAAGGCCTATTTCTGTCCATTTGCTATGGAGTGAGTCTTGACAACTGGCAACGGTATAGATGCCTACACTGTAGAGGCTACAAAAGAGAGAGATCCTTCGTGCCCTAAAAGTAATACTTGAAAGTTGTGGCCATCAAGCAACTCCTATGTTTCCTCAGATGAAGAATTTACCACTTTGCTGCCTTGCAATAATGTTTGCCTCTATCTCCTACTTGTTTCATTTGGAAGCAGGGCATGTTCAAGAATGGTATTTTAGACCCACCCTTCTTGCTGGCTTTCACTCTTCTTTCCATAGTTTCAACTCCATGGTCTCATTTTACTGGCCAAGGAGGTAATGAGCTATTGAAATGAAACAGTGCTGCTGTGTATCTGGTTGAGGAGATCATTGTTGAGCAATGTAACATGCTCTTATCCTTTGTCCCCAGAGGACTGAGCAAACGTTTTGTGAGGCAATCCCATTTACTGCTGATGCCAATGCCAGGAAATGAACAATCTGTGTTAGCTTTTGACTTTTAAAAACAATGGGCTAGATGCAATGCCCTCTGAAGTTACCAGGAGTCTTGTTCTTCCTTTGTTTTCAAAGGGCGTAGGGTCAGGCTCAACACTAGGAGTTTGTTTTGCTTTGTTTCTATACTTAATGAGAAATGAAACTTAAAAGCAGGTGTAGTTGTGACTATGAGAAGTTGACCCTTATGGCAAGAGCAGAATGTTATTTTTAAATAAACAACAATCGATTTCTCTAGTTAAAATATCTGTACTAATAGCAGATGGAATTTTTTTATCACACGTGTTGTAGCTTAAGGTTTACATAGGGGATTACTGGCCTCTACATTATAAAATTTAGACACACAACAATTTTGTTATAAAGTTCCCCTTATGATTTTAAAGAGGAATTTCCCAAATAATGTCTGTATTGCTGATAAATAATTTGTGTGCTAATTTTTCCTGTCTGATGATATTTTATGTAAATATTGATAACACTTCTATCACTCATATGCCTCTTTCCTCCATTTTTCCTCTACCTGTGTGAAACATCCTTCTGAGGACCCTGCATAACTTGCATCACCTCCTTAGATTATAGGCAAGTGGGTTAGTATAACTGCCATAAGCTTTCCCACAAGAGGCTTCCTTATGCATGGAAACATATATAGCATCTTCATAATCTAACATCCTTCTTAGCATCTTTAACACCTTTATTGTAATATGGAGGGGTGATGGAGTAAACTCTTATCAAGTTTGCAGATGACACCAAACAGAGGATACCAGTTGATGCACTTCAGGGCAGGGCTGCTCTCCACAGTGACCTATATAGGCTGGAGTAATGGGTCAGCCTGATGAAACTCAGCAAGGAGAAATGAAAAGTCCTGTGCCTGAGAAGGAATAATCCCTACAGTGATAACAGGCTGGGTACTGAGTAGCTGGGGAGCAGCTCTGTTGAGAAGGACCTGGGAACCATGGTAGGCAGTCAGCATGAGCCAGGAACTTGCATGGCAGCAAGGAAAGCCAACAGCATCCTGGGCTGTTTCAGCAGAAACACAAACAGGAAAGTGATAATCCCCCTTTACCCAGTGCTTGTTAGACCACATCTAAGATACTCTGCACAGTTCTGGATTCCCCAATACAAGAAATTCACCAATACGTTGAACAAAGTTCAGCAGAGGGCTAACAAGATGTTCAAGGGTCTGGAGCACCTGTCCAGGAGGGGGAGGCTGTGGAAATGAGGCTTGTTTGAGCTGAAGAAGAGACAGCTTTTAAGGGACCTAACTAGCAGCCTGCTAGTATGAACAAGGAGGTGGCAGCAGGCTCTTCACACCAGCGTGAGGTGGGAGAATGACAGACAGTGGATGTAAACTGAAACATGAGAGCTTCAGGGTGGGAATAAAAACATTTCTATGTGCCATGCAGAAAAACAGGTTAGCAGAGAGGCAGTGCAGTCCACATCCTTTGAATTTCTCAAGACTTGAATGGATTAAATCCAGAGAAACATTGGTTTGATCTCACAGGAAACCTGCTTGAGGAGGGAGAACTAAAGACCTCCTGAGGTTCCTTCCATTTTGAATTATCCTGCAATCTTATGAAGGGGAGTTGTCAGCAAAAGATTTTGTCTGGGAGGCAGGAAATAATATTTTCAAGTGGCAAACTTCAGGAAGGTGTGTAAATGTGTACTAAAATCTTACAGCCGACACATTATACATTCTGCACAGAGCAGTTACTTCCATTACATAACAGCATTTGCATTGTTCCTATTTTTAATTCCTTTACAATCACCAATCACCACTAATGAAAGGAGTGAGACAGAAGGAGTGTGGACTGCCATACTGCTTATGATGGCTTTTGGATGCACTGCAGAGCATGCACAAAATTGCTTATGTTTATGGAGAGACATTCTGGCCTCTGGCTCACTACAAAAACATGTGCTCTGCTTATGTGAAAAACTCACAAGTCTAAGGTAATTAGAGTTGCTGTATTTTGAATATTTCACAGTCAGAAGTGTGTGAGCGTGCACTATGTGACACACCACAGTGAGTCTGACACACTGGAGAGGTAGCTGAGCTGCAACTGTTATTGTGCAAGTACATACCATCTGTGTAATAAAAGGGATGGCCTGAATATGGCTATTTATCCATGCTCTCCCATCCAGGCCAGAGGCCTGGAAATCTTGGCCAAATGGCCATATTTATCTTTTCCACATGGACAATAATATAGAATAACTGGCAAAAAAAAGAGGATGGATCAATGTAGATGTAGCATACCCCTAGAACAATTGTGTGTAGTCATCTCTTTCCCCGAGAGACCTTAAAATTTTAAGAAACACCTCTTTTGCTTCCCATGCTGAAGAAGTATCACTCCTTTCTTGTCCAAGGATAAAAGTAAGTCACAGAACTACAGCTTTCATTTTCTGGTCCTTTCAGTCCTGCAATGGAATGATAGTGGGAAGAAATAAATGCCATGTTGGCGGGATGCGCCAACTTGAAACACAGTCTCAGTATCATTTCCCAGACTGGCTTTGCTGCCAGTAGCTGTTCTTCATGGCTGGTGGGAAGGATCACTGTAGAGCAGATCGATTTCCAGGTCCAGAGCAGACCCAATGTCTCATTACAAGGCACTCCTACCCCCCCTCAGGCTTTCACCACAGCTTTCTCCCACAGGGTCAGTACTCTGTCCAAAAAGAAAAGGGCAGTGATAAAGCTGATGAGTGGTGTCCAGCTTTTTTTCTTTACTCAGGTCTTGTTTACACTGTAGTTCCCAGAAGCCTCTGACCAGCTATGAACTGGTAGACTCGTCTAACCAGAACCAATGAAATAAAACAGGAGGAAAGAAAGCAAGAAAGTTTCATGGAGTTCACTGAAATTCTTTGGGCTTGCCCATGCGTGGAGTTTTGTGCTGATATAACAAAATGGAATTGGGGTTGCATCAATTTAATTAAATCACTGCAAAAGCTATGTAATCTAATCCTTTGTTTTGGTTAACACCTATGCAACTCAAACATCTGAGCAATAGCTACATAAAAAGCTCAAAGGCACAAAAAAGACTCAAGCTCCAGTCCCCCAGTCTCAGTTCCAATTAAAAGCTAAGAAAGCATGCACTTCATGCCCCTATGCTTTACTGTAAAGCACGGAGAAACAGAGAAAGCAGTAGATGTTCCTTAATTAAAGAAACTCACACCTGGTAGTGATAGGCTAAACCAAATCATGCAATTTTCAGGTCTTCTTCCTCCTTTACAAAACTAGCACTAAATGCCAAAATCCTTTTTTTTATATTGCAAGCCACCTTTAAGAACAGAGGGAAAGAGTCTCCTTGACAATATTGTGTGAGTCCCTTGAGGCCTTTCTAACACTTCATTTTAGTCATCTGGAACAATTTATTGATACACAGTCATTCCTTTCAGAAATTTCCAGAGAAGTTAACTTGCTCACAGTGGGTTACTCACAGTGTAAATCCCTAGGAAGCAGTTTGGTTGATGCTCTTGTGTATAGCGACTCCTGCCATGCATGACAGTGCCAGACTCATGGAGACCATCAGAGCTTTCTGAATAATCACCAAAAATAGATTGCTTTCTGATGTTGTCAGCTGGCAGCTGACAGTGTCTCTAATGGTAAGTTGGCCACTCCTTCCCCTTTTTTGTCCCCTCATTTGCCTACATAGATCCTGAAAGGGAAACCTCAGGGAACCCAGGAGGCATTAAATTAGTCAAAGTGGAGGTTATCCTCTGATTTCTGATTGCAGCAGAAACAGACTGAAGATAAGCATTGTTAACTCACTAAATGTCAGCAGATCCTGGCTTCTGTTGCTTTGCTGTGCAAATGAGGAGGGGGCTCAGAAGTCTTTCCCTCTTACACTCTTAAATAAAGACTGTTTGTCCTCTTTGTGCTCCCCTGAGAATAAAAGTGGGGCTGGCAATTACAGAATCCAGGACTGGCTGCAGCAAGAATATACTCTGCACTTCTTTACAGTTACGTAGTTGTTGCTGTTTCTATACAAGCCTCAGCTGGAGGCATGCTGACCACTTCTTCTGAGGTGGTTATTACTGTAGTTGTGAGCATCTCTCCTTATCTTACCACTGCCTTTTGCCACTGCAGTCTAGGTTCAAGAAAGCCAATGACTTTATGAGATACCTCTGCACCGTACACACTAAACACACAGCTGGTCATTCAGGTGGGCTGTGGCTGAATATCCTCTTCCTGGCCTAGCTGTGCTCCCAGTATTCTGCCAACTAAAACCAGTGGCACCACCTACAACTGAAATGGACTCCTCCACAATCACAGAATCATAGAATCACAGAGTGGTTTGGGTTGGAAAGGACCTTAAGATCACCTAGTCCCAACCCCAATGCCATGGGCAGGTATGCCTTACCATAGACCATGTTGCCCAAGGCTCTGTCCAACCTGGCCTTGAACACTGCCAGGGATGGATACACAGTGCCATCTCTGATAATCCTGTAGTTTTGAAGATAACACATAATTCTTCTAAGCCTTTTAAAATCTTCTTAATCCTTATCACCATCAATTTCATCACTTCTAATTCACTTTTTTTTTTCCCCATTATGTCCTATGTTTTTTCTTGGTCACATCTGTGATATGCTTTTAGATATCATGGAGCCTTTAAGGGATAAGTGTAGTCAGAGCTGGGCTTGTTCTCATTGTTTTGTTCTGACATACATCAGTTACAAGGCAGAGTTTTGTGCAGTTTCCTGACCCAGATCTCTTACGGCCCTGGTTTTATTATTGTTGTGAGATGTGATATATGTATCAAAGTATCCTTGTTTCCACCAGGATCTTTACATCTTTTCTTTTGCCAAGTAAGCCTCTCTTCAGTGTACAACACCAATAATGCTTCAACAACTTTAATTACTTGCACATTACAAGCACAAACACTTTTTGTTCTCTGGTGAACACACCCCCCCCCCCTTAAAGCCTTGCGCACATACGTGCAAGCAGGCACACATGTAAGCCTACGCTGCCCTTCCAGTGGAAAGAAATCATACTCTGTTCACAGAAATTTTCTGTATTTACAGAACAGACATCTTTAGGCTCAGTTACTACAATGCTCCATTATTTCTTTTGTTGCAGAATGGTAGGGCTGGCAGGGACTTAGGTAAGCCTCATTAAGCAACCCTTACAGTATGCATAATCATTGTGATGGAAGTTATAGGGGTGTTTATGATATTCTCACATGAATAAATTAAATACGGGACTTAAAATGACTCATCATGGCTCTGCAGCATTCACTTCCCATCTGTCTGACCTTTGTTCCCTACACAGGCATGCTGGATCTTCTGCCCACAAAAATCTGAACCTAGTATATAGCTGACAAGAATGCTGTATGACTTTCATTCATCACAGAATAAGAGCATGCTTTAGGCTGCAAGGCGTTACTCTGCTTTCAAAAACACACTCACAAATCACCTCTCCAAACAGCAGAGAATATCAGTCCTGGAAGTACCAGTGTTGGTTATTCATAGACACAGCTACCAAAAGGTTATATGTCTTCACAGCTCACTGGCTTTATCTACTCATAGAGGAATATCTCATACAAAGCTTCACTGCCATTCTGCCCCCCAGTGTATGTACCAATGCACACAATAATATGCACAAACTCTCCTTACTATATGGAGTTCTCATCTTTCTTTGTTTCTGGATGAACCATGTCATGTTTTTAGTTGCAACTGCAGAGACAGTAGGAGGAGCAGTGCTGCCAGCTCAGTATGAACACTCAAAATCCCTTCCCCCATTGACCATCAAGGAGAACATTACTCACAGCCTACACAAACAGTATGGCACACTTTATTTTCATAGCACTCAGTTGCAGGAGCATTAATTCATTCCTTTTCCTTCACTATCAGGAGTGTGAAAAGTGGTGATCCACTGGGAAGACAAATAAAGCCAGATTCAGATGAGCAAGGTCAAATCAAAACACTTTGGGCTATGACGGCAGGCTTGAAGAACCAGCAGAAATGCATTGCTGACTGCACTTGCACAACACTAGGTTCATGACAGACTCTCAAAAGACAGTCTGTGTGCTGTCAATGCAACAATTAATTCCCTAAACTGCACTGTAATTCGGAGACAGCTGGGTAAGCATCTTAATATTTCCTACTGAAAGGGGAACAAATTTCCCAAGTGCCTCTATGAGAAGTTTTCCCATTTCCAGCAGTTTTAAGGAATAAAAATATAAATAAAAATGCAATCAAAGTCTGGTGGAAAAACAAAACACATGAGAACATTTTATACCACCATTGCATTGGTAATAATCACTACTTCATTGATATCCCACAGTCCTGCATTCAATAACATCATCTGCCTTACAGGTTAGGTAAATATTCATAGAGAATACCCTACCTAAAAAATAAAAGGGGCTGTTAACTTAAGCGATGACTATGAATCCTCCGAAATTCTCTATCATCATTTTGAGAGTGCATGAGAGCAGCATCTTTAATATCACTCCTTCACATTCTTATACTCACCCTTTCGATCTGCACAGTAGCAACAGTGAGGACCCTGCAGACCTATCTCCCACTTCAGTAGAAGCAGAGAATACTCAGACTCCATGCTGCTACGAGTGAGCTGCCTCATTTAACTATATTGACTAAAAATAAAAAATAACTCAGGAAAAGTGCAAAGAGTTTTTTTGTTGCATGGATCCCCTCATCTGGTTCACAGCTCAGACCTCACATGCAGTTCCAGCATAAATGAGGGATAAGCAATGGGATGGAAAAGAGGCCAGTGACAGAGATATGGGAGCTGTTTATACAAGCACTACTGCTGGGAAAATGCATGTGCAACCACAGATAAATTCAGTTTGTATTATTTATATATGAGCTTGAGTTCTGGAAATGAAGTGGCTACAAACCACACATGACCCATTTCTTCTCTTAGCAGTATAACACCAATAATCATTTCACAGACAGCAATTCCACATTAAGACAGACAACACCTTGGGAATTGCTCACAAACTGAAAGAGACAACAAACTGACTTAAAGGTTGTACACTTAGTCTACACTAATTCCTGCATGAGAAAGGCAAAACAGCAATGCAACGTATCTCCTATAGGCTGAACATTTCCCGGCTCCCTAAGAAAGAAGCACTCTGAAAACATGTACAATATTCTCACTACTGGTCTGTGTTGTAGCTATCAACCAAGGAAGAAACTGCTTGCACGCTGTATTATCAGCATGGTGTTTGTATGGCTGTGCAGCAGATTGTTGCTGCTTCCTTATTGCTGCTCCTGCAGATTCCATCATAGCTTTCAAGTGTATGATTAGAAATGCTTTATATTAGGGCTGCAAATTAATCATTAAATTTGAACTGCAGTCCGACAACGCCTCCTAGTTCACAGTTGCCCAAAACTGCATTCTACCAGGTATTTTTTTCATATGTGGCTGAAGCTGTCTTTCAATGTCATCTAGACATGCCTTCATAAAAAGAAAAGATGTTAAGTATGCAGGGCCACTTGCAACTGCAGCACTGTGAAGACATTATGAATGACAGTGTTTTGGCAGACATGAAGCCAAGACCACTTTTCCCTAAGGACGCAAACATTGAAAACATGCACTTTGCCTGGCCTCCCTATGTGTAAGTCAACAACTTCCTATGATGATTCACTAAGACTTACATCATCATCACTGTTGTTATTTATACTGGGAGCTCTTCAGAGAAAGAATTACCTTTTGCTGTATTTGTGCACAGCATCTGCCACAGCTACCACCTCAGAACATGAAATGGCATGGATTCTTAGTTAATATGACCTACCTAATGGAGTATTTCTGTGCTTATATGGAAAAAACAAGGGATAAGAGAACAAGCACATGAATTCCATCAACAGCTCTTGAGAAACCTGTGAAAAATTTTTGGATGTTTCTTCAGCACACTGTAATTTCCATGCACTCTTGCATATCAGCAGGTCAGTAACTGCAAATGCTGAAGTACTGCCCCATTGAGCACCATTGGCGAGACTGGCTGAAGTCTGTTGGGAATCTAGCAGTGCTCTCATCTTGAATGTCTGGCCTGATAATAAAAATATCTCCTTCCTCTTCCCAGGGAAAACGTTGCCTGTGTAACTCAGGACTTGAAAATATGTTTGTCTGACCAGGCCAAAAAGCCATAGATGTCACCATCCTACAGAACTGTACAGATCGGGCTGTTTCAGAGCTGAATTCACATGGGTCTAAGTGAATGCTTCCAGAATGCCCCACATCAGTTTGATGTTCCAGTTGAGAGTACAGAAACTCCAGCAGATACTTTTTGTTCCTCACCAAGCACAGAGTAAAAGCCGAACAATTTTCCTGGCCTCCGTTGTAAGAAAAGGAGTTGGTAATGCTTGATGAAAATTTCCTTAGCAACTCAGCAGGATATAATCTGTCCTCTCACAGTTCCGCAAGGCTCTGAAGGGCCCTTCAAAATTTCCTATAGCTTCAGAGATAAGTGCCCAGGGAGCAAAATTCTGTAGTTCACTGTAGCAGAAGGACAGGCTGAGAACAGCCTGAATTAAGACTGGACATACTGCATCGTTAGCACTCACATGTGTTTTCCTGATCAGTCAATTCCACAGAGTAGAGAGATCAAGTGGATCATTAATTCTTCACAGTAGAATTAGAGGTCACCTGCATTTTAAAGCACCATTTTAGTGAGAGATGTCCAACAACAGGAGAGCAAAGTAAATTGTGTGTTATTAGTAGGTGCACTCTGCATTAGATTCATCAATTTAGTCATCTACTGAAGTATCCTCCCATTCTTCTGTACTTTATGTAGGCAAGAGTTGCAACTTAAATACTGCAACGGGGAGATATTGTAGATAAAATACAACTTACTGGCACTGTACTTAGAGAAAAATATCATGCAATAAATACTGCCTAATACATGTTATTACTGCAACAGAGATTTGCAGCTGTGGAAAATGTTCCAATTCCACAGATTTATGACATTTATGTACCATAAAGTAGACTATGCCACACTCTACCATTTTATAAGTTTTGTGTCGGGTTTTTTTTTTTTAATTATTATTTCTTCTATTAAGATTGTTTTATACAGCTTTCTTTCTACAGCAAGTTACATGAATCAGGTTTTCTAACCTTCCAGTGAGTTCACTGCTGAGGCATTTTCATAGTACCAAAGGGAATCAGAATTGCCCTATTCATCTTAATGGTGTGCTAACTTACCCAAGTATGTACATTTTAATGTTTAATTTGCTGTTTGTTTATAGTAAGACAAAGCAGCATGTAAAGAAAACATATATAAAATAGGATGTTTTGCTAGCTGCTAAACAACATAAAGTACGCGTGAAAATCCCAATTAAGAAAGCCTCAATTAAAGAGAGAAAACATACCATCCTCACAGCATAGCAGGATCCCCTCTTCATTTAGGGCAGATACTTATATGTGCTAACACATTTTTTGCTGGGGAGCCTGAGTCCTGTAAGACAGGAAGGTTTTTAATGATTCATCTCTTTGTATAAAGAAAAATAAATTTTCTTCTGCTATTAATATTATAGGAATTCCCGCTAGACAGTGGATAAGGTTGTATGAGCTGTCCAGGGCTTCACCCTCACCTACCATCAGACTCGCACACAGGCTGGACCTAATCCACCTGACACCTGCTGATTTTTGGGTGAGGCTCCTCTCAGCTTTGAAAGGGAGAAAGAGAACGTGTAATTCGGGAGGAAGGGACCGACAGCTAGAGTAAAGTATGAAGGACAATGTGCTAACTCAGATATGAAATAAACAAAACCACTTTAGCAAGCAATGGAGTATATAAACTTACCGGGTGTCCGCAGGGAAGGTGCTGGTGGGTGCTGCTAGGTGACTGCTGGGCGGAGCAGCCGGCTCTGACCGGTACCGGGCGCAGCCGGTCCCAGCCGGCTCCAACGGGCCCACCGCAGGGCAGAGCTGAGCCCCTCAGCCAGGGGTAGGCGCCGCCGGCAAAGCCCGGGTAAGGAAGGGCAGACGGTGCCCGGCAGCCAGGGCTGAGGGGAACCGGGTGAGAAACAGCCCTGCGAGCCCCGAGGGCAGAGCGGGAGGAGGGCCGGAGGGCTCCGGTCGGCTCCTGCAGCTCCTGGGAGAGACCACAGTGGAGCAGGTCTTTCCAGGTATCTACACCATAGCCCATGCAGGACCCTACACTGGAGCAGCTGGATGTCTCCTGAAGGTAACTGCAGCCCGTGAAGAGCACATGTTGGAGCAGGCTGCTGGCATGACCTGCAGTCTACGAAGAGGAGCACACTCAGGAGTAGGTGTATCCTGAAGGACTGCAGTGTGAGGAGAGCCCACATTGGAGCAGGGGACAAGTGTGAGGAGGAAGGAGTACCGTAGAGGGGCTGTTATGGACTGACCACAGCCCCCCATTCCTCATCCCCATGTGCTGCCAGGGGGGAGCACAGAGGAGTTGGGACTGAGAGAATGAATTCAAACCGAGGAAGAAGAGGGGTGAGGGTAAAGTAGTTTAACTTTTGTCTTTGTTTCTCACCATCCTACTCTGTTTGTAAGTGGCAGTAAATTAAATCATTTTCCCCCAGGTAGAGTCTGTTTTTTTCTGATGGTAATTGTAAGTGATCTCCCTGTCTTTATCTTGCCCCATGAGCTTTTCCACGTTCAGTTTCTCCTCCTGTCCTGTTAAGAAGAGGACAGAGAAGCAGCTGGGTGGGCATCTGGAAGCTGGCCCAGGTCAACCCCCTACAATGAATTAGAACTTTACAGTCCTGGAAAATACAGCATAGATAATGACAGGTATGTGGGAAACACAGTGTAAGTACCTTAAACTCAGTGTTGAGCAACAGATAGATGACCTTTCTGCCCATATCATATGAGGAGCTTGTCTCTTCACACCAGTCTTGTCATTATCAAATCCACTGATAAAACATCCATTGAGCATTTCCAAGGATTAATTCCTACCGGCTTTACTTAGGCTGAGCATTCTCACTGACTATCGGTCATAAAGTTCATGGAATCTGGCCTTGCTCTAAAACCCACTACTTCTAGGGATTAGCCATTGAAATTTGTAACTAATGGAATATTTTCCAGCAAAGCTTCTTGTGTTATATGTAAAAAGGCAACCTACTACATAGCAAAACATTCACAATATACAATAGTGTATATAAATATATAAAGGGGGAGTGTCACGAGGATGGAGCCAGGCTCTGCTCAGTGGCAAACAATGATAGGGCAAGGGGTAATGGGAACAAACTGGAACACAAGAGGTTCCACTTAAACTTGAGAAGAAACTTCTTCTCAGTGAGGGTGACGGACACTGGAACAGGCTGCCCATGGAGGTTGTGGAGTCTCCTTCCCTGGAGACATTCAAAACCCGCCTGGACACATTCCTGTGTAAGATTATCTAGGTGTTCCTGCTCCGGCAGGGGGATTGGACTAGATGATCTTTCGAGGTCCCTTCCAATCTCTAGCATACTGTGATACTGTAATTGTCCTACACAATACTTCCTACAATACATGCAGCATTGGACCTCTCAGATTCAGGCAACCTCATCTTGGTTGAAGAGACAACCTGTGGAATGAAGTTGAGGAAAGCAAATACAAGTGTAGTTTAGATGTATGGCAAAACACACGGCAAAAGACAGAAAATGGCATGTAATTCATGCCAAGAATAATTTTTGGCACAGTTGTCAGAGTCTACATGTTGATTAGATACAGTCAAAGACTGCAGATTGGTATTCAGTCTTACCTATAATACTTCAAGGATAGTTAAAGATAGATCAAAAAATAGGACCAAAAAATCAAGGATAGGTAAAGATAGATCAAAAAATGCCATATTATTGTCACAAAAAGCAAAACAAACATTTATCAATTTTTGAATTTAACTCAAGGTGTTTAAGCTAGTCTCATCATCTTTCACTGGCATAAATGTTCAGGAGAAACCAGTTTCAAAATGTTGAATCCTGTGTAATCTTGGGATTGGAATTTCAAACTCAGGCACAAGTATTACTGCTGGAATACTTTTGTATTCATGAAATCAGAGATTGAAAACAGTGGCATGGGATTTTTTTAATCAGTCTATACTCAGATATGAAAAAAAATCCCTGGAAGACTGTTTGCATTCCAGTCTCAGAGTCAAAGACATCTGCACTAATATTCATCAAATACCCTAGAATATGGGAACAAGCAGTGAAATCACAGTCTATTCACTGACAGCCATCAAGGAGAAAGAACGGCTGAATTTCTTGTCATTGCTTACGAGTGCTAGCAAAACACATTTGGATAGCAGGGTAAAAATGTCTCATGATACAATTGATCATGAACATTAAAGACAAATAGTTGCAGTTAAGGGTTTGAGAAATAACGGCAGTTGTCACAGCCCCAACTTCAGCATCATAGCTTGCAACATGTCAACATGACATTTATGGTAACAGCTGAGAGTAAAGGTAGCATGACTTTTACTTACCAGCCAAGAGTAGAATAAGAAACACTGCTAAGGACAGCAGGCTTATAACTTAATTATGTCCAGAACATAAGATACTCATACTAATGAAAGATCATTTATCTCAAAGGAAGATTTCTGAATTTCCGTATTTCTGTTGTTTGCCATCCTTAACCTGTATTTTGAAATTTAAACATTGTCATTACATGATAAAAGCATGAAATAAAGCATGAAGGAAATTAAGCCAGAAATAATTTTCTGCTTATGCAGTGGCCTATTCCATTAACAGTTGATTGTATTATCAATGTGAGTGTTCTACGAATACTGCAAAATGCAAGGGGAGGTTAAAAATCCGCACCCAGTCTTAAGGGATCTGTTGTCTTTACTACTATAACCTCTTTCTCTTATGGCTTCCTTCTGCTGCTATCTTGAAGAGTCTGTATATTCCATTGGCTCTGGAAACTCTCTGGGAAGTCTGGAAACTGTTGTCATTGGAAAAAACAAATACTCTCCACTCCTGTGATTTCAGCAGAGATGCAACAGTGTAAAACTGGAAGCAAAAAATGATGAATAAGCATTTGTATTTTATTTAGGAGAATTTTAAATGGCTACTCTGATTCCCTGCTGCTATCACTAAGGTATTGTTCAGAGAATGCTTGAGACAGGCGGATAGTCAAATTGTGCGAGAGGCTCGTTGTTGCATTTATACTATAGTAATTATGAATTATTTCCTTCCAAACTCACATGAATATGCAGCCTAAAGGCCTGAATCCTCATTCCTTGTTTGCAGAAATGACTGCAGAGTTTCCCCCAGTAGTACGACTGTAGTGGCAAACACAACCTTTTCACTACTCATGGTTTCTGAAATATTCTTTCATCAGCATTATGGCCAGTGGTTGCCTTAGGTTAATAAGTGAACCATCTATCTGTAACGGATTCTAAAAGAAATAGCAGAAGACAACTGTCACCATGGTATCAAACTGTACCTTCTTTTTCTGGAAGAGAAATATTAATAAGTTTGTACAGAAGAGGTGGGAGGGGTAGAGTTACCAACAGTAGCAATGCACTGTCTAACATTCTGAACTTAAATGAAGGCTTTTATTTGAGAACCCAAGACTTAAAGAAGCATCTAACAACCTGTTCCCACTTGCATTCACATACTGTCCACAAGGTCTCAAACACATCTACTGAAAAGAAAACAACTGAACATTTAGTACAAGCTATTCAGCTGTGACTTGCAGTGAAAAGCAAGGAAAAAATACACTCAATTCATGCAGTCATATATTTTCCCTGTCCTATTATCAATCTCCATGCTCTCTTTTGGAAATTAAATGAATTTATCCTCCTGTGTGTTAGCCCTAAGAAGGTATAGTTTTCTCTCTGAGAAGATACTCATGTGGTAGGGAGTCAAGCTCCTGCCTTCAACCTCTTCCTGAGCAAATAGCTCTGAACAAGTGAAGTTCTTAGCCTAATGTGGAAATGCTGATAGATTTCTCAAAATAAATACCAAAACTGAGAGAAACATCCGATATTGCATTCTTTATTAACAGGTATTTACTAAAATTAAGCCTCTAATAGTAAAGATTCCCTAGCTGTAAGATATTTAAAGTCTGAAAGTTCATCTAGGTTCAAACAATTTAAATGAGTAGGTTAGACTAGATGCCTAGCTTTTTAACTCCTAAAACTGGAGAAAACAAACCATGTTAAGAATGCTTCAGCAGTTCTGCTGGTGAAAATCCTCTTCCATTCAGCCACTCAGAGAATGTTTGAGATCTAAGAGACAACCCTTGTGCTTTAAAAAAATAATGTTGATCTGAGGATCTGTTCAAGGTGATTTAAAGATATGATGTGGGGTACGACCATTGTCTTTTAGGGCTTTCCCATTTCATTCATGTACTTTTAAAAAATGTATCTTTCTGAGAACAAATGTAAATATACAAAAGCCAAAACCAAGTTAAATGTTCTTAAAAAGCAATGTCTCACCTTGGCCACTCAATCTTTCTAAAATCATTAATATTTTTAATTTTTAGGTCAGATCTGTGTAAGTCACAAGACTCTTTCATAACACCATTTACTTCTGTTGGGCTTTTCCAGAGTATTTTCTTCTGCTTCAGTGATCTGTAAGAACCGCTGGTCCTTTGAAGGGCTTTGTATGTCTGATTTCCAAAACTGATTGATTTTCATCGTAGTTGTTGTTTTAATAATGAATTAAAACTATTTTCTGTAGTGCAACAAGGACAATTTTGAAAAAACCCTCAGTTCTCACCAGTGTCGTTGGTGTACTATTTAGCATTTGAAGTGCCTGACTCTCAGCGCAGCTTACCAGCTGTCTTTGTGGGCCTCTTATTTTGATGGTTGTTTACATCATGGAAAGACGGTAAAGCTCCCACATCTGCCAAGTCATGTTTCAAGTGAAGTGCATGTAATTTCAAAGCAAAGCACTGGATCTCCTACAGAGGAGCCATTTGTTTATAGTGCAATGAATTTTAGTGTTTTCCTTTGAACTTACAGCAAATGAGTCCTATATCATCAGACTCCTATTGGACTTTTCACTTCAGCAGACAACAGAGCTGTAATATAACTTCAGGGTTTGACTTTAGTCTACATCCACTGGGAATACAGTCCTGCAAAGGAGCAAAGACCTACCTCTATCTATCCTCAGCTTACAAATTAACTTCCTGATGATATCACCCCAAAAACTGACAGAAGAGTAATTGACCCAGCTCTCTTAGTTTGCAGTTAAAAGATTCATAGAATCATAGAATCATAGACTAATTAGGGTTGTAAAGAACCTTAAGCTCATCTAGTTCCAAGCCCTCTGCCGTGGGCAGGGACACCTCACACTAAACCATCTCACCCAAGGCCTCGTCCAACCTGGTCTTGAACACTGCCAGGGATGGAGCATTCACAGCCTCCCTGGGCAACCTATTCCAGTGCCTCACCACCCTAACAGGAAAGAATTTCCTCCTTATATCCAATCTAAAACAGTTCAAAACCTGTTCTAAAACAGTGCATTTTTTCTTAAATCTAGATCTCAGGGGTTTGATGTCTCCAGTATTCCTATATTTCTCAGTCTTCTTCCCATTGCTACGGAAGCAGGCATATAGTGCGTCTGCAGGCTTCCTGACTACACAGTGCTTGAACTGGCTTCCTCAGAAAAACTATGCAGTGAATTCTGCGTGGGGACACGGAATAGAGCAGTCTGATTCTGAAAGAGCAGCCATTTGTTTCCTGGTCTTTGGGAAAGAAGGTCTTTGTGATTGGTTGCCAAATGTCTGCTTTATGAGATGACAGATGTCCATTGTGTCCCAAACTCTGACTTCAACTTTAGGTAGTGCATCTCCCCAGAACATCCTGGTTTTATCCCATGTGGAATTCTGGCAATCCCAGTGAAGCTCTTGTGCTCTGTTAACATGCTCTGTTAACTTCATCCTCGAAAATCAACACTTGCCAAGGTCTCTTGATGTGTACAGAAGATACTGTTTTATAAGATTATTCCTGCTCCGTTCCAACACTTAATGTATTCTCCCTTTTCCTCGATACAACCATTTAATCTTCTAGGTATTTACTGTGAATCCAAGGCAACTACACCAATTTTCTAAGATCATAGATAGCCAAGAACCTGTTATCAAACCAAGTGTTTTATGTCCAAGTGTGTCTGCCAATTATATGACATTGTCTACACAAGCTAGGAAGCTTAACTCTCCATCAGAGAGCCTTAAACAACAGAAAGTTTTACGGACCAAGCCCAGCCCATCAGAACAATTTTAATCTAGCAGTGCGTTGCCTGTTACCCACTTATCCTAGGCCCTTCAAAGGTAATTTGGGAGAAGGATAGATGCCTTGAGTTTGTTATTTCCTAATTTCTTGTCTCAAATTCTTTTGATACTGAAGCAACTGCACTGTGTTTGCCACAGCAACAGTGTAAGCTTTTTCACAACATGTAATTTGTGTGACCTGTGAGAAAAGCACACATGAATGTTGGGGGAAATGACCAGCCACGCAACTAGGGACCCATAGGGACCAGACCCACAGAGACATCTCCATTTTGGTCACTGATGTGACACGCTTGCAGATGCAGGACAGAGGAGTCATTGGGGTATGCAGTCCTCATAAGATGGAATAAAGCCTTTTCCAACAGAATATTTGAAGAATGCTGCTCATCCAGTGTTACACACTGGGCTTCATCATAGCCAATTAAAGACAGTGATGAAGACGAAGAACAGCTCTGTGGCCCTTTTTCTTCTATCAGCCTTTGGAATGAGTCAGTTGCTCAGTTATGCATCAGTTCTTATGAGACTGCAAGAGTTCTTATACAGACCTTTTAGCATTGTTGTCACTGTATCTGTATCCCCTATTAGTCTGATTTAGTCACTTTCCATAGTGCTCCCTTCTGAGCTGTACTTAATGTCATTATAAAATCAATGAAAAAAAACGAATTGGATTTTTCTTTTTAATAAGGCTTTAAACCCCTTTCTTGCTTTTTTTTTCCAGTCCGCTGTTAAAACACAAATATTAAATCAATACAGTTTTGGCTAGGCCATGCTGCACTGTTTTTCATCTCCTCTTTCTTTTTAAAGTGACCTTAATCTGTTCACAAGTACTATAAAGATTCTAGTGTTGATGGTAAATTTTATCTATATAATTATTTGGATTGGGAAGACATTCTTTCCTCATGAGTGCTTTCTAAATACAGAACCTTCCAGATGCTTGTTCCACATGCTTCTGCCACCTTAGTGGCAATGTCGTGTGTTCCAGCAGTATTTGCACTTTATTTGCCTCAGCGTTGGCTCTGTTTCTTCTATGGATGAAAATTCAGGGCTGAGATCTTTTGTTGTTCTGACAGCCACACCATCTTGCCTTGCAAGCTGTCTTCTCCCTACTACATGCCCAGAATGCATGTGTCATCAACCAAAGGGAATACATGTTTTCAAAACATCCTTCTTTACCTGCAGCATGTCTTTATGACTTGTCAAGATACTGTTAGCTATCCTAGCAAAAATAATATCAGCTCAGTTTCTTTTCCTGTACTATTTAACCACCATGTAAATTGTTCTTCTAACTAGTCTGTAGTATTCTCTAGTTGCTGAGCTTCTTTTTCACAAATCTTTGCTTGTGCTCTTTGTGATCTCTTCACTGCTTTGATCATGCTCTTGCTTTGCCAGCAAACGTGGCCTGTTTATGCTTTTCTTGTAACATTCTATTTTGTTGCTTGTCCAGCTTGTCTTTATTTGTTTATGACTTCCAATAGCTTCCTCTGAAGTTTTTGGTATCACTCTCAAATATTTCCCATACAAGCTATAGTGAAATTTCTTCAGCATCCCAGAGTAATGGCCTGAAATGCACTCTCAGCTTCACCTTGCATGTTTCCTTTGCCAAGCTGTCTTTGCACTTACAAAAGATCAGAGAGACAGCAACACCCAATCATCTTCCTGGGCTATATCTTACTTTTTCCCAGAACAAACAGAACAGAACAACAGAACAGAACAGAGCAACAGAACAGAACAGAACAACAGAACAGAACAGAACAACAGAACAGAACATTCTCACAACCACAGTGTGTACTTCCATAGAAGGTAACATCCCACCATGACTTTCCATATCTTTGACTGAAAATAATGTGTTTAATGTCTGTCTTGGTCTGTCCATTTAGAGAACATCGTATGATTTCATGCATTTATATGTACACAAGAGAGCCAAAGAGACATTTTTGTGACTTTCATGACCTAGCTCTTCACTGACTTTATAGTTTTTAATTCAGCCCTCACATTCATACCATCAAATATCAGATTTTGGAAACTTGTCCAGAGTGTGGTTTCAGCCATCCTTCTTCTCTGCATCTTCTGCTGCTTTGGTTGGTGTCTGCACCAGTATATCACATCTATGCACAGTTTAGTGTACTAGTTGTAAACATGCAGTACCAATTTGCCCAAGCTCAATAAGGAAATTGTAGTGCTGCCTATTGCTGTAGCAATGCTATCAGCATGCTTTGCTTGACTATCTGAAGTTAGAAAAGTGTAATTTCTTATTCTCACCTCTCCTGTGCTCTGTTCTGACAATTCCTGAATTCTCTAAATTCTGTTGTGTACTGATACGCTACTGTAATATAAAACAATGTGACACAACTGGCTGCAAGCTTTTCCAGCTTTCTTTAAGCCAAATATTTTGACCCTCTCACATGGTGGGGTCTTTTTTTTTTTTTTTTGTTCTAAATTTCATTTTGCAAAGACTGTTCTGTTTTGATTCACTTTGATTCATACCAGAGAAAATTAGGAAATGTCAGAATTTCCTGAGAGAAACAAATTGCAGGGCTTTGACCAGAGCTAGCAAGTCATTGACATAGACTGAAATATATCTTTGCAGTTCATAAATTTATATGAAAGATATACCTTGATAGGATAGTGAAGCTGGAATTGTGCTGCTGACTCACTGTGATTCTAATCTTTAAACACAAGAAACTGTTGATCTGTGCACCTTCCTGCAATGCCAGTCTAGTCACAGCAGGTGCAGTACTGCCAGATTTACTACAGAAAAAGTCCCATAGACTTCCATGTGCTCACTCTCGAGTATCTGAGGGAGAAGGAAGACATATAGAATCTTTGCCATTTGAGAAGGCACCACAAGGTCCCCTGACAAAGATAATTCTACTTTAATTTTTCCTTCCTCTTTTAGAAGAGACAAAGGGGATAATCATGTAGTTGCATCCAATGAAGTGCAAGGTGAACTTCACAAATGAGTTTATAAGCAGAAGCCCTGCCTGTCCTTGCTAGGGAAATAAACAGACATTTTCCTGTGTCTAGACTAAGCAGCAGAAGTGTTTTAGAGCATGTGCTGGAGTCCTGATACCCCAATTTTCCACTTGGCTAGGTATCAGTGCTCTATTCTGCCTTATTACAGTCCCATTCACTTCCCACTGTCATTAGGAAATCAATGGTTGGGAGAGATGGTGTCTAGATAGACAGCTTACAGACTGAAACGAAGCTGGGATGCAGCCAACACACATACTTGGACTTGAGATTTATGATGTGCTCTGGCTCAGATGTCCCCCACCCCCAGGAGAAGGCACCTAGAGCATTTTTGTCATCCTCAAAATGTGGAAAGACTCCTATTTGTGTTGGTTCAGTCTATATCTCCCAGCATTCCCTGGAGGGCAGTGGAAAGACTGAAGTGTTTATGCAAGATACCATCAGCCAAGTGGGGCGTTTTGGGGAGTGAGTCTGAAGGCAGAACCAACCTGACAGCAAGGAGCATTTTAAGAGTTGTCACTTACTAAAATATCAGAGAGTAAACAGTTATGTATGAAACAGCAGAAGTTTGTATTCAGTCTGAGGATTTGATTCTCCTCTCACCTCAGTGAAAGTGTGAAGAAACCACTAAGAAGCCAACGGTGTATTAACAGTGTAAGATGAAAAACAGAGCAGGAGGTATTCTCTAGTTTGTGGGTTCCGATAATCAAATCCACAGTATTACAACATGGCAACTCCACTCAATTCAACAGATCAGCATGAACAGAACAGCAGAGAACCAAACTTAGTAACAAGTAGACAGTGACCCTAAAACCGTTCAGGACAAAACTGTGTTCTCTGTGACAGTAGTGAAAATTAAGCAGAGCTGCATGGATTTCAGAGCAGAACTTAGCCATAAGTCACAGAACTAAGAGGCTGTGAGTCATTTCTTGCATGCCAGATGTCATTTGCCATGTACAGAAACAGCACATGTGCTGGAGCTGTTCTTGCTGGAAAAAGGACACAGTAGCTCCAGGTACTGAGATACAACAATCTTGGCATCCGACATGTTCAGCAGTATAAATATGAAGAGGAACTGAAGGTGCTTTCTTCCAGGAATAGTCAAACTCTTTTTATTTAAATTCAGGTGAAATAGATGAAGAGTCTACTTTTTTGGAAACTCAACGTGAGTTTAGCCACTGGCACTCATCAAAAGTGAAGCTATTTCATGTCATATGCAACACAGATTTGCATTCTTCAGGGTTTTTTATACTGGGTCAAAGATGCTGGAGGAAAATCACTTCAAATAAACTTGCTAAGGAATCCAAGACAATGCACCCTGGCCAGGGCTATGAGGATTCTACTGCTGATGGGTTTGCTGCTAGACAGTTAGTGAGTAAAAATGCTGCCTAGGAAAGTGCTTGCACTGTCTCTGAAAAAGTTCAAGGAACTAAAAATGCTATTGCTGCTGGAGAGTTTGACAACAAGTAGGTTTGCCCTAGAGAACACTCATTTTTCAAGTCCATAATAACAGTTCAGTACTATGCACAGCTTATCTTCGAGACAGACCTGAAAGAAATCCTTTGGTGAAAGATAGGCCTGGCAATCCAAATCATTCAGCACTATTTACTTAGACTGGAAAATAATACCACTTAGGAACTTATTCCTAACTACTGATGCCTCTGTATTGCCTATTTTTGTAACTGTGTATTAAAACTAGACAACCCTCCAAGAGACAGATGTGACAACTGATGCTGCAAAATGCAGGTTTAATCTACTCACCACATGCAGGGGAAAAACATCTTATAAACAAGCATACGGGCGGCACCATTACAACATGGTTTGCCAAGAGATAGTATCATGCAGCCCTGGGATAACGGCATCTCTGTGATAAGAAAAAAGCAGGCCAGGTATGAATGATGGTGCTGGGAGTAACATCAGCTGTGCTTCTGCATTTAGCAGGTGTATCTCCCATTACGAGACTTTCCACTTAGGAAGACCAATATCAAGATGTAGCCTTGGTTTGTTCAGCAGGTACACTTGGAATGACCACAGTGCAAGCAAACTAGGAGAGTGGTGCAAGACCACCCTTCCAGGGTAACAGAGATTATTGCTCATGGAGAAAATTAATACCGTGGAAAGCAAGAAGCAGGGCTGGGGGAGAAGGCACAGGACTTGTTTTGCACCATCCTCAAAAAGCAATCCCAATAATTGGCATTTATAAGTCCTGGGTTGCTCATTTTCTTGCTTTCTTTTGAACTGTATCTGTAACTTGAACTAAGCCACTTCATTATTTATTAATTTTACACTTCTGTTTGAGTACATGTTGGGAACAGATCTTCCATCCCATATTTTACAGCTGTCACTTGCAATCTCCCTCAGTGCATTTTCCTACAGTGATGAACAACATTGTCTTCAGATCCAGGATAGAGGTACTATATAATACAGCTACACAAGGAAAAAACCCTTCCATTATTTTTTCAGGCATCCCTCCTGTGATGACTGTAGGAACCACAGATTGAAAGAAGGCTCTGAATTCAGGCTCTACTCTCTAAGTACCACATGTAGGTGAAATTATTACAACTTAATCGATTTATCATGACAGCTAAGGGACTGGAAATGAGTAATACTTCTTTTGTGTGTGGCCCTGCTCTCTGAAAATGCATGTAGTAACAGAAAGTGAGAGTACTGGGAGATGTTCTGTTTTATTCAGAAGCACTGCCCAGAGCAGGCTCAGATAACAGGCTCACGATGGAGACTTCCATTGTCAGGATGATACATTAATGCAAAGTGAATTCTGAAAAAACTCAGAAAAATAGTCAGAAAAAAATGAAAAATAGTTTTCACAAAACCAACTGAATCTAATTTCACAACTGTGTATAATTTGCATCAGTGAAAGATTGATCTTCTGAAATTACATTTCACCATAAATAACAATCCAGAACTTTTCCCGCCTTCCATGACCTTGGCAATGAATACAATGGCAGGGAGAACTCCTCCACAACAATTTTATATTTTAGGATTCATAGGGCAGATTTTTGTAGTTAATCACTCAAAAAACAATGGACTGCACAAGCTCCAAATCCAAACAACTTGGCAAAAGTCAGAATAAAGAGTTCAGTTTATTTCTATATTGGACAAAAATGAAAACAACTTTATGTGGGGCAGGAAAGGGTGAGAAGATCTTTATTTTCTTAGATTTTGTTATTTTTTCCTCTAATTTTTTAATTAAGGTCTCTGCTATCCTTACAACAAAGTCAGTGACCCTTGTGCCTAAAGATAACTGCTCTTTCAAGGCAAGGCAATACTCTTGTCAACAGTGAGAAGATTTCCAGCTGGATCTAGATTTAAGATTTCTTTTTTGAATGCTAAGATATATTTTCTTTATAAGAAGAGTTTATGTAATTAAAAACTCGTTGCTATTTTGACTGGCATACCTAACAGGTCTATTTTCCATTACAAGAAAAATTAATATTCCTACTGGGATATGACAACAAATGAATAAAATCAGAAAGGTTGCACCATTTTTCTTAATAGATTAGTAAGAGCAATTGACTTGATCTCACCTTTATATTTCCAAATTCCAAAAATTAAGTAATGGGAACATTTTATCATGGAGTGACTTAGAATTTAGTAGCCGTGCCAGTTGTTTTTTTTCCAGGTATTTGCAAAGTTAATCTTTAACAATGCCATGACATGTATGTTAATTACCTATATTCTTAGGGGAGTTTTGTTGCCAGCTCTGTCAGAGATGCTGGACTTTGCCAGGGCTCAGCAAAAAATACTCAGCTGGAATTTGGGAACTTGGACTTGACCCTTGGTTAAAATAGCCATTTTTTACATCTTAAATGCCCTGGTAGGCTCTCAAATTAGGGTTAAACATATAATTTAGTAATTCTTATATAAAACACTGGGAAAAAATGGAATTTTGAAGCATATTTGTGATATATGGAGCACCAAAGACCTATATGTCTCAGTTCTGCACTGATATAAATCTTGCTCCACCTTATTGAAATCAACTGGAATTATACAGCTGTAAATTCTTACCGATTTTTTTGTTGGCGAGTGTATTATATCTAATTATCCCACTTTATCCTACTTATATTTAATCTGTCCTGTTTGGAGTAGGAGCAGTATGAAGAGGCACTACAAGTGAATTCCAAAGATGTTAAGTAAGAATTTACAGTGATACTTATGTGGCTTAAGGCCCAATTATGGTTTTTTGTTTGAGCTTTGACACTGCATTACTACAAACGTTATGTTTTAATTCTAACCCACACTTTTTAAAAATTCCAGCGAGGAAAATGGTTTTCTTGGACTAGGCTTGTTGCAACTGTAGGCCCACCCTGGCCAGGACAGACGTACACACAAGAAATAAATCCATTGTGAAGTGGGAAGGAAAAAGAGTTTAGCAGACAGGCTTTCATGTGAAAAAGAGGGAGGGAGAGGATGTAAGTATCTACAGCTGTCCACCTGGGCTGTGGCAGGGAGGGCACCGGGGCCCCTCTGGGGCTTAGGGGGAATGTTTGGGTTTTCTCCTTTTCCTGCCCTTCTGGTCCACAGTGTTTGCAGTCGGTGTGCCCTCTGGCACAGTGCTGTTTGCTGAGGTCATTGAAGCAGAGCAGCATGCGATTGCTCAATCTGTGCATTTTACTGGCTGCTTCCCTGGCTGTTCTGTCTCATGTTCACCAGTAGGTACTTGCTTGGCACTCTGGGAAGAAACACTCGGACTGCAGGAGGGAAAGATTGCCAGCAGGTATAAAAACGGAGCCTGCAGTCATGGCAAATAGTAGAGAATAGCAATGTACTTACTTTTTCTGTCTCCCTGGGAAGAAGCAATGGGAAAGGTATGAAGCCTGGCTGGTTAGACAGCTGACTGGTATAATGGAGGTGCTCGAAAAAGGTGTTTGCCGACTGTTGTAGGAGGTTACGTACTTTTTACCCCCCAAAAGCATTGTATTTCCGTGTTAAAGTGGTTTATTCACATTTTCCTTCTAAAGCATTAAAAGATTCCATCAATAAAGGAAAAGTATATGACACATAAGTCCAATTCATCTAAAAAATTGCTGCAGGGGAGAAATCAGCAACAGCTGCCAGCTTAAGCCAAAGGGACAGAGGCAGCAGAAACAAACTGGTCAGGGAGAGAGACAACAATCTGGTAGAATTCTTATGGAAAGTAGTACAGAATGAAGCCTGAAACATGCCCGGGGGCAGGATGTTATGGATGTTGAAAACAGGATTAATTTCTTATCAGTGTTGTAGCTGCCAAAAAGAAAAATAATGATAATAAAAAAGAAGCAGTTCATACACCAACTAGGAATATACAAACTTGCTATGAAAAAGAGACTGTCTGTAGCACAAGTTTAAGGCACCAACATTTTTGGACTACAAATGGCATGCACTCAGTTGCTTTGTTTGCAGCTGTGAGGTGAGATTAGTGACCTGTTTGATTGTAGCAGAATGGTGGAGGCAGCTGTAACATGGCTGTAGTAACATGGGTAAGCCATCCCTTCAACCTGTAGCAACGTTACCAGTTATGAGTGAGGTGGCACGGATACAAGAAAAATGAAAACTCTGCCAAAATACTTAGATCAAAAGATGAAAAAATTACTTAACCCAAATGACCAACTGTGCTCCCAAAAGGAAACAATAATCTACCGGAAGTCAATGAAACTTCATGACATTTGTCAAGCAATGCCGAGGAATAGCAAAATGTAGCAAAAAAAGAAAAAAATGTGAGCTATTGAAAGGGAAAAGAAAATACAAGAGACACACTGTTTCTGAAGACTGATAACCCTGCAAAGCTCCAGGGAGACCTGGAGCCACATTATGCAAAGGTAATACCCAAATCGATTGCTAGCTTAATAGGGTTTTGCTATGGAAAGGGGGAGAGTGCCTGGTAGCAGCCACTGTCAGCTACTTGTGGAGACTAAGAAAAAGAAGATTGTAAGGATGTAAAGAGTGAACTTCCCCTTATGACAAGCGTGTGTCTTCTGACTGTCAGCTGTTTAGGAGCTTCCTGAGTCAAAGCTGCATTCCAAGCACAGCACTTAACCTTGCTTATAGTAGTTCATAGTCCCTTGTCCTATGAATTTTTCTGATCCTTTTTGAATCCAGTTCCAATTTTTCACTGGTTGTGCTCTTTGAAGTGAGATGATTTCATCAGTTCACCTTTGTGTGTGAGGCTGACATGTAACGTAATCACAAGCAACTAGAAAGCATCAGGAACTGGCTTTAGCTATAGCTCAAGATACTGAAACTACAAAATGGTGATGTGAGGCTTTTACAGCATTTGTCTATGGTTGGAGATGATGATAGCCAGCAATTCACTCATTCAAGTTGAATGAGAACTTGTAGTCAAAATTAGCATTGAGTTTTTCTCAGGAAGTCATTGTTTTTTGGTTTTGATTTGGTTTTGGTTGTTGGTTTGTGGAGGGTTGTTTTTGGTTTTTTTTTTTGGGGGGGGAGTTGTTTTTTGTTTTGTGGGTTTTCTTTCTTTGCTTTCTCAGAAGCAAAACCAAATAAGGATAAAGACCTCTATAGAAAATCATTACATGTATCAGACTATTTGAGCAGGGCATACTTTTCAGAGTAAGACAGCAGTGGTTCTGCACAATCAGTGGTAGACTTTGTTCATACATCACAGTATGTTCACATTTGTAATGGAAAGCTCTGGCCAGTTCAGTGAAGCACTGCCTAAGATTGGGTGCCATACGGCAGAAAATCGCTTCAGAATCTTTTGCAAGGAATGAATGATGGAGAAGAAAGCCTTCTGCTAACAGAGAGTGCAACATATTTGAAGTTGGGATTTTCTTTAAAGGAAACTAAGCCCTAATCCTGATTAATCAAAGAAGTACACCTACAGACCAGACTACTCTTAAGGACAGATTTAGAAGGGTATTTAGGTGTTTAATAATACAAACAGGCATCTAGCATTTCTGCTGAAGAGCTTAAAGTCCATTGGCTTTAAGCATTTCTGGAAGAGGAAATACCTTTGCAAATCTGGTCCAAAAGGATAGTTCACATCACTCTGCTGGCAAACAGAGAGCCTCTATAGCAAATACCAGCAAGCTAGTTGCTGGGGCATAATAAATACTAAATGCATTACAAAAGAGGAAGTAAAACTTCAGGTGACGACAGGAATCCAGAAGGAAGCTTTACTCCCATATACACACTTACACCCATAGTATATACTGAATGTTTAACTTTGAAATTATGGCTGTTCATAAGTAACTTACTCCTTTTTTTTTTTTTAAACTTTTGGCTTCTGGTGCAGTCCCATTTTTAACCTTGGCTGTTACTTTGAGAAGGGCTTTCTGGATGGTGCCATCTGTCTGTCACCAGTTACTGCTCAGTCATATGCAGTTGTGAGAATATGCCCTGGAACAGCAAAATATTCTATTCCATCTAGTTTCTAAGCTCATGCTTCATAATACTGTAATATTTGATAATCTCTTCTTGTTTTCTCTGGTAGTTTAACAGTCATCTTGAAGTTGATTTAAAATTACACTTGTAATTCTTTACCTGTAAATTATGTCTTTTTGCCCCCATGTTTTATTTCTTCATCTGCTAAAAACAATGTGATACCTTTTATGTGACTGACTGCTTTTAGAGTTTGGTTTGTCATGAGTGGTACAGTTTCAAAGTATACTAAGTAACAGTATACATAAACCCCTTTAATATGCCAACAGTCTAGTTCTAGAGTTATCTATAGATGAACACGAGTAGCTCCTAAATCCTGAGTAGGTGAGTAGTTATTTGTCTCCTTGTGGAAGCAAACATTTGTCATAATACAAAGATAATAATTTTATGAATAGTGTATGGTTTTACCTGTACATTGCTTTTTGTCTAGATGAATCCCAGTTAATACACACTTAGAACTATGATTTGTGAAAATCCTATGGTTAGATTTGTTAGCCTCTTCTCCCTGCAATGTACAGTACACATTAAATTCAATGACATGGCTGTAGATGCGCTTTACATGTGTACTTACAGACTTATTGCACGATTTTATAGAATTTGTTTAAAACTGTTACCCATAGACTTGATGTGAACTGAACCACGCTTTTCACTAAAGGAGTTTGCAAAAATGCACAGGAGAGCTTAGCAGAGAAACTCACTTCATGCTTTCTTACAGAAACACGTAGGCCTGGACCAGTATTTCAGCATTCCTGTATTTTATTTAAACTTGGAGTTGGATCTACAATTGGCAGCTCAGGCTGATCATTAAATGAGAGCTTTTCCCTACATAAATGTTGTACCAATCAATGGTACAACAAAAACCACAATCAATGGTTGAATTTAGTGACAGTGGTGCAAATTCCTTTGTGCATATGGATGAAAACCTCAAACCCTGCAAGGACCTGACTTAATTCTAATGAATTTAAGCTAGATTAAAATGTAATCAAGAATATCCACATGGGATTTTGTAAGAATTTAATTAAGTTTTAAAACATATATCTGAATGAACAGATGCAACTTTGTGCATAAGTGGGCCTAATATCACAAAATCATACTGAAATAATTTTTTACATCTTTCAGCCTATATTCAAGAGCTGCAATTTTTTCCTTAAATTCACTATAATTCAATGAAATCCTTTTCGCTGCATGCTGATTAGCTGTGTGCATCAGACAGAGTAGAAGAAGGAGCATGAGTAAGATTTATAACAATTTAGACTCTATCAGCTATTATGCTTTCAATTTCTTGTAAGTTTTAATAATTAATGTCCTGAGAATAGCTGATGGCCCCAATTATTTTTAAATTACTGTAGTTAAAAACATGTGTTTTTTTAGTCCTCCAATATGGCACCAAATATTATTGCTTCTGGCTCCAGCGCTTCCTTCTTTCTGACTTAGATTCTCTGATTCATTTTTATTCCTCTGTTTTAGCTGAGAGACAAGTTGAAAGCAATTGTCACTTCAGAAAGAAGCACAGATATGTAATTTCTGTTTCATTATAAACATGCAGACAGAGGATTACTGAGTTCATTTATATCCATACATATCCCATAATTTGGAAGCTGCACTGATTCAAAGTCTCCCAGTCTTGTCTACACAGGAAGACTCACCAGTGTATGGCTTCGTGCCAGCATATCCGTTCCTCTAGTTTTACTCTCTGTGTAAACATTCTTGTTTCCAGATCAGAGTATCACCCAGGAACAAGAGTTTAAGGATCATGCAGTCACCTGCCACATTTATGTTCAATTGTAGTAACCATACTCATGTCATAACCATGCACTCATGCCTATTTTATAAAGCTCCACAGTAGTAGAACTCTGTCACTACAGTGCACCACAAACACTTCCCAAACCCTTGTGACAAATGTAGAACTTGGGATAATTCACAGCTATAGTGTACTACAAAAAAAAAAAAAGTTACTCTACCATCACTGTGCTATGACCGTGTAATAACAGAACTCCTAGAGCATCTTAAAAGACAGAGAACGGCCCTCACAAAAGAGAAGGGTAAGAAACACAAACCTAATTGTCCCTGGCAATCTGTCCTAAGTGCAATGTTTTGTTTCCACTCTAAATCTGACCACTGGTTTATAGCTGAGTACATGAGCAGAACACCCAACTTTCTGATCTCTACAGGCAACCAGGGGAAGGCAAAAGATCAGATTTTTACTCTTTAAAGGTAGTGCAGAAAAACAGTGATTCAGCCTCCTTCAAAAAAGGTATTTTTTGAGATATCAATACCTCGGGTACTCAGGGCATCTTAATTCCCATCTCCAGGAATTTTCTCATTCCACCATATAGTCCTTCATTCTGGTTTGTAAAGTTCAATTTTTAAGACATCATTGGCTTCTCGCCCTCACTATTGTTGTTTGCAAGATCACTTCAAGTCAGACCCTAGAAATGCATTAGGACTTTTTTCCTCATTTTTTATCTGAAGTTCTTTGATTTTGTGATGATACTATCTTCAGTTTTTCACTCTTCTCAGTGTCTACTACAATATCTTTTAATTATCTTTTGGTCTTCCTTCTTCTGCAGCTATTCCATTTTAATCTCCTCTTTGTGAACACAGGTGAAAACTTGCATGTGATACTGCAGGTAAGGCTTTGTTGGTGCTTTGTACAAATGCAGCTCCAGCATCCATGTGTATTACAGACATTTAAGCCAATGCATCCTAATACTGCATTTCACAGCTGCTTAGAAATGGTCATCAGCAGTCACCCTCTAATAAATAACCAACACACTGAGATTTTTTTCTCCCATGTTTCCCTGTGGATGGGTGGTAGTTTTAGCATGTGTTGGTATGTCATATTCCTTTAAGTAAGAAGGAACTGAGTCATACTGGCTTTGTGAAGAAGGGGAGACTGCTGTTCGCCTGGAGCAACTGCCTGGAGGAGAGACACTTCCTGACATCAGGGTGGGCCTGGCAGAGGAAGAAGCAAAAAAAGTCCTGCAGAGAAGCAAAGGGACCGAGAGACTGCTCTCTAAGGCGCAGGGAGCAGAGCCAAGGCTAGAGCTCTATACCTCCTTCTTATGGTCCAAGAAAGGACCACACCGAGTTTCTGCAAAGCGGAAAGCCACTCAGTGAACTGAAAGCAGAATGAGAAAGAAGGGTCCAGCCAATGTTACCGTGGGCAGGAGGGGAGTTGTTTATAAATGAATTCTTATTTCTGTTGCATCTCACTTAGCCACTGAGCTGTCATAGCTTAAAACAGAATTTGTTTTAGTGTATATGAAACTGAGACCTGGTCTTTTGAGATTGGAAGCCTTTTATAACCCTCCTTTGGAAAACTCACTATTAGAAGGATGCCTAGGCAGATCCACTGCAAAGTTCTGGCTGGTTTAATGTCCAACCTGTGCATGACTCTGTGCTACTGAACCTGCTACCGTTCTTACCACTTGTCCTCAAGCTGAAAATGATTAAACAGGGTAGGATAAGTCTCCAGACTGCTCTGTGAGGAAATGTCAACAGATCACCTTCTTCATCTTGAGAACTTCTCTTTTTCTGCATTACAGTCTCTCACTAGTCAGCGCCTTATCGACCTCATCAGTTCTTGTGGTAATCCTCATAATTTCCACTTCAGCAATAATTTGCCTTCATGCTACAACAAGTGCTGCTCTAACTTGTGTGAAAATTCAGGCTATCTCATTGTCCTGTGTAAAAGTTCAATTATCTTATCCTGAAAGATTTTAGTCCAACACTATCTACATTTGATAAAACCCAGGATTATCCATTTTGTACTTGCCTTAGGGGCTTTAATTATCCTTTCCTTCATATGTTTTCCAACACTTTATACAATGTTGCATTCAAACTAACTACTCAGAGATATCTGTGCAACTTCTCTTTTCCCGTTTCTTAGAAAGTAAAAATGGAGATAGTATATTGACATGAGTACATGTATTATGTCAATAAGGCCTCAATTTGTATTCACTTGAGAAAAGCCACCTTTTATCAAATTTTTGTCTTATTGTATAGGTATAATACACAGTGATCAAGGTTGCCAAGGTTGCCAAATTTTCAGCTTTGCAAAAGCAGCCCGCCTACATACCAGGTTCATAATACATATAAAAGATTTTACAAAGAATCTCATTCCAGCAAAGCCTCATTTTTCAACAGAACATTGTGTCAAAAATATTAATCAGACATAGCCATAGATTTCTTTTACTATATAGCCTTTTCCATCATCTCTGTAGTCTTTGTGATAAGCTTAACTGTCTGAATTTATGTTGTTTGGGTTCTCATACTGAGACCATAACCTTGCTTTCTAAGCTATTGCTTAATCATGTAAGTTTTGGGTAAACACAGGTTAATGTCACTGGTGCATTATGTAAGTGCTTTTATAGGGTACTATTTCATTAGCAGACAAATATTTAAGAATCTTTCCATGTATAAATTATCTTCATTTCAATAATATTCACAGTGATTGATGAGCAATTTAAGATGTATTGTCATAATTTTTAAAACATGTTTTCAAAGCACTTTTCAATATACTCAGGCTCATGGAGAATTAATGATGACTGCAGAAAAGTGGTTAGAGACCTCTTACTTTTTTATTTCAATGAATACTTGGTGATGTATTTATCAGGCTATTCAAAGTGTTTGAGAGTAGATCCATCTAGAAACAGCGTAGCTTCGTAGATTTTAAACACAGAAGGGAATACTGTAAGACACAATATTGCACTAATGATTCCCAGTGCCACAAAAGACTACAAGTCTTATAATTAATACCTACTTCAAATCCAGGAGCATTCTTGCTTTGAAAATTTCCAGTGATACATCTCTTACAGTTCTTGTTTAGATGTTCCAGTGCTGATTTTTCTTATCCCAAGACATATTCATTTTATTTCTAGCTGTGACTTTCAACATCAGATCATCTTACATTTTGCTTATTAAGTATAAAAGCTGCCTTCTAGTGTATGTTCTTCAGACAGCAGTCAAATCACCCCACCCCTGTACCTCTGCATCAGTGAGCTTTTTGCATTTATCACTGTAAGTCATGCTTCTCTTTCTTTAATTATCTCACCTTTTCCAAAGGTGATAGTTCCAAAGCAACTATTTAACATTTTTCTCAAGAGCATATTTTGGATACAGTACATTTTGGTAGACAGTCTACCAACGGTTACATCAGTGCTAACTCCATTAGCCACAGCATCATACTGTGGACATTTGTTCACTTTATTATTATTCACAATATTTAATTTTTCCAGGCATTACTTTCCATACTATTGTCCCACCTTCTGTAAGGATGGCCTATATCCTTTAAGATGCGTGTGCTGAAACACTTTTCTGTTTGCTTGCAGCTGGCTTGCCGAATAATTCATGTCACTGTCTTGATGTTCTGTCCTTATTATAATTCAGCACTCCCCCACAGTTTGTGAAATGTGCAGATTTTATCAGTAACTGCCTGATGATGATTTGCCTTTTACAGTAAATATTTTTAATTCAGTTTATAACCTATCATACTGAATCTTGCTTGGGTTACTTTTGCAGTTGATGAGCAATGACAGTGCATACAATGAATCAACAAGACTGATCAGGCGAGCAGCCTGTATGAAAATGTGTTTTGGGTGAACTTGGACTTCGTGTAACAAAATTTGGCAGGCTGTGACCATATCCTTCAAGTGCATTGCTTCTGCTCTGTGATTCAAGGCTGAGTTTTTAAATTAGAGATGAATATTATGCTTTAGCAATGTATCCTTATTTTGAGAGAAAACAATCGCTGTGCTCAAAAAGATGAGGTCATTTTGAGAACGTGAACATTTCTGTAGATAGCAATACTTATCCAAATAAGCCTTACTTTCCCAGTAATAGGGACCGATGACGTGAAAGACCAAAATCCAGCGTTTTTTGAAAGTTTTTCAGCCGATAAAATCTCACCTACTCTACCTGTGTTTCAGAGGTGCAGGGAGCCTGGAATGGGTGTGGTGGAGGCATATGAGCTGAGAGTACCAGCCGCAGGAACCAGTAGAACCAGTTCTCTGTACAGCCTGGGAAATCCTGCCTTCAAAGACATGACTCGATTGCTTTTACTAAAATATCCAGCTCACATTCAGGTTAAATTCAGACTACAAATCACTGTCTACTGTGGCCTACCTGGATGTAGGCCATTTTCATAAAAGCACACATTTACTACCATATGACAACAGAATCTGACTGGCATGTTTTGGATATTTCTCCAAGTGAGAAGCCAGAGAGAGTCATGGCAAACTTCTTTTTTTTCTTAATACTGTAGGATTCTTTTTTCCTGGTAATCAGCTCCTGCCAACATGTATCTCATCCCAATCACAATTCCGTTTAAAAAGCACTGCTTAAAATGCACTGTCCAGATCTTCCACTAACTACAGATGTTGGAACCTCTGGCATTTATCCTGTTATTTACGTTCTCTCCATCTGTCCTTCAGAGGGAGAGTGATTTCACAATGTGTATGCTTTTTATAGACAATGGAAAAAGCATTCTTTTTCAAAAATCAAGTCTAGTTAAGCAATGCTTAAAAACAACAGGAAGCAGTACCTCGTTTTACATCTGTAGCATTTAAACATGTGGAATGCTAAATAAATCCAAATATGTGTTCTTTTCATTTGATTGGCCTACACAAGTTCCTGTATTCATTGTTGATGAAGGAAATCTGAAAAGAAATTGTGTCTAGCTTTGCAATTTGAATTTTAGTGACAAAAATTTTCTTTGTGTAAATGTACATGTGTAGATCAGTTTGATATTGGTTACATGGTCAACACACAATTTCTTTCATGTTTCATTGGGATTACTATATTTTCTCCATGTAACTCATAATAGTAATTGCTATGTTTAAAGAAGGTCATTGAAAGCCAAAACAACGGAGCTTTGCGATTAAACTATTGATGATGCGTAAAAGGAAGACAAGAGTCAGTAAGTTGTTACATATGATACACAGGTCAGGATAGACTGACCTGAACAGCTCACCACTTAATAATAATGTATTAGCTTCCCGTAGTCTTTGGATTGTTCATGGATTCTCTCTTCAAATCTAATATGTTTACGTATTGTGTTCATCCACAGTTTAATGACATTCATGCAAGAACCATCTCAATCTGAAAGAGTACAGGTTTCCGAAGAGTCAATCTATCCTACACAAATGTCCTCCAGAGGTTTCTTTAAATTGCTATGATCTTTAAAAAGGGACATTTTATTTTCAATGGCAGAGACAGTTTGTCAGGGAAACCCCTAAATACTGAATGTTAAGGTAACTCACAAAGCAATCAAATTAATCGATTTGATCCTATATTATATGAGGGGAAAATGTACTAAAAGGCTAATGCTCAGACTGTAGAAAAACTTGACTGTATTACTGAGAACCTCAAAAAATAAAAAAAGAAAAGAAATAATTTACTGAAAGAAAAATATTCTCCACCTGAGATTGAAAAAGGAGAAATAGGTCAGCTATGGACTGTAGGTTTGAAATAGATGAGCTGCAGAAAAAATTTAGGACAAGAGGGTATTACATGAGACAATTAGAGGAAGGAAAGTGCACTTGATAAGCAGAGACTGCAATTGCTCAGCAGAAGTATTAAGGACCCAAAAAATCCTTTGCTCTTTTTTTCATCAGTTTGCTCCACACATACGTCAACTTTTACTGGATGGCTGGGAGTGCAGGGGTGTGAGCTTAGTTTCCTCTAAGTCGTCAACAGACAAGAGATTTAAAGGATGAATCTGAGTCCTCCTTTAAGACACATGAAAAACAGACCCATTATAGCTTGATTCATATGGAACAACTCACTAGGCTGACACCCACTCATTTCCTTTCAATCACAATGCAGGGGAGTTTCCTGTTTAATCACTTCTCAGATGGTCATAATTTTGTTAGGTTCATCCTTTCATCTTCCTGATCGCCATGAATTCAAAGTTAGAAAACATATACTAATTAGGACTTGCTGCATGGTGTGTATAGTAAATAGCTTAGCTGGATCAACAAGAAGGCAGAAATGATGAACACATACTGAAAGAAGGTCGGGAAACTGCTAAGGTAAAAACAAACAAACAAGAAATCCCACCTTTATAGACTTCATGGGGACAGGTAGCATAGACACTGTAAGAAGTTCACGCAGGAAATATAAAGGCAGAAAAAAATTAGGGTAAGGAAACTCAACACAATCATCATCTGCTGTTGCTGAAGCAATGAAGATACGTAGACAATTGGGAGGTGGAGGTGAGAAAGTGTTGAAAATATCCAAAATTAGATGGTAGAGTAATACTGCCCTACTAGCCCCTGTAATTCAGTAGCAGTTCTGGCTTTGTGTGAGGATACAGCCATTTACTTATAAATAAAAGAGATAGAAAAGAAATGTAAATTTACAGGCTTGTTTAAAGTGATTGATGTTAATTATCACTAAATTATGGATGTGTCTAACACAGGTGGCAACATGTAGAATGGCAGTTTTATCCATAATAAGGCACATCCTGTACAGGGCTTCTCACAGCACAAAATCGTTTTTCCAGACAGCTTTCTATTCCACATAGAAAATATTTTCCATGAGTCATTTTGTTTAAATGTAGAAGAGAATTAACATTGATTGTTCTCGTGCCCTTTTATGTTTGCTGTCTAAGAACATTTAGGTGATTTACTGTCTGCAGAAAGTGAATTTTAAAGGCATTCTCCCCATGCTCTGTTCTGTGTTGTGCATTAAACTCTCCAGAGTTCTCCATGCTCACCTAGTTATTGTGTCAAAAATTAACATGATGCTCAGGAATCACATATAATTTGATAGAAAGCAGACAGTAATTGCAGAGCTCCAGAGCTCCCTTCTCAGCCTCCTAAAATCCATACAAATCCATACAGTTGAATCATATATTCTTCATCTTTCACTGATCAAATACTTCCCTGCAGCCTTCCCTCTTCTGTTAAGATTATTAAGGGAGCTCTTTACTTGCCAGATTCACCACAAGAAAAAGAGGCTGTTATTCAGCTCCTTGTAATTGAGATAGCTGAATGAGGAGCAGCTGACCCTCCTGTGTTACTTCATGACAAAAATCACTTTGAGAAAATATCTGAGGATGTTGCTGAGGTAAAAAATTGTTAAATAAAGTGAGCATGCATGGTTGGTCATTGAGAACAAGGGAAGCTGAAAATAGAACCTCCTTGTGAAAAGAAGTATCGCAGACTTCAGAAACAAACCAGAAAGAGTACTATTGAGACAAAATGAGACTGGGGAAAGATCAGGGAGAAACACATTGAGAATCATTATCTTTCAGAGAGGATGCATAAAAAGGAGCACCAGGAAGGTAGCTGGTGATTAGGAAGGGCAGGTAACGACAATAGTGAATCTTTAGTGAACATGTAGCCTGATAATCTCTAGCAGAAGTAGCTAGAGAGGGAGGGAAGAGATCTTTAAGCCTTTTGCAGCCAGGCTTCTCATCAGCTAATGCTACTGGCAACTAGCTTCAATCGAAATGTTCCAAGAGCCTTACATTTCACCCTAAGCCTATTAAAGGACCAATTGCTACATGGAGTGAAGCTTCAATTAGTCTTATCTACTAGCAATGTTTACTGTCTCTTTCCACCAGAACTTGGCATGGAAATTGCACCATACTACTTGAATAGATCTAGTGGTTCACTGCATGCCACTGCCCTATCTCTGGAGCTGGCTCTGGCTGTCTTCTGACCTTGTGCTCAGCTCATTCACCTAATTAAAAAGGGATAAAATGAAGCTAACAAAATCCAAACCAAAATTTTTGCTTGTTTAGGAAGAAGAATCAGTTCAGTCTGCACCTGGAGGAATGCCAGAGCCCCTGCAAAGGAGGGAATGGGACATGCAAAGAAAGGTGCAAGCAGGACTGATCCATTTTGTAATGGCTGTACTGTGAAAATTCATCTTTAGAAAATCAGGCAGCCACTGTTCCTTTGCAGCAAATACCTTGATTTGGTTTTAAGATTTCAAAGAGCAATAAGAGAATTTCAAAAAATTAAAAAATGGAAAAAAAAATATTGAAGATTCAATGATGACATAGAAAAGACAAGGGGTGGTGATTTCCCATAATGTGCTTTAAGAACATGATGGAAAACAGGACAAAATTCAGCACATGAAAACCATCACTGACGTCAGGAACTGGTTTACACTATTTTCTTTCCTGAAACTTTTAAACTTAAAAAGAACAGGATGCTTTGCTTTATGAAAAGGTTTGAAAGAGATCCAGTACTACCACAACAGATGACCCCTCCCCCAAAAATAATGAAGACAAGATGACATGAAGTATTTTAAAAGATGGGTTGCTACTGCACTAGAATTTTCAGTTCATTGTCAAACTGTAAGGATAAGCCCACCATTTTGTCTTCCTTTTTAACTCTTTTTCCTTTCCTTAGGTCTCCTTGAGTTTACCAGCAGAGGGAGCAGGTGGAAGAGCAAATGGGTAGGGAGAAGCCGCTAACTCGGATTAAACTTTGATCTTTGCTCTTTGTTCCGGACAGAAAACAGGGAGCAGCTTCAGCAGCTGCTGCTAGTACCCAAGGAGTCAGAGTATCTACAGCACGAATACACTTCCTCTTACAGTTCCTGACAGCAAAGCCATATTAGAAAGCCTGCCTCTTCCACTGGTCCTGCCTTATTTTCATCCCTGTGCACTGGCAATATTTAACAGAAAATTGAGGCAAAATTCTCTATTTAATGACATCTTAAATTCAGCTACACACTACTGTCAACCCTTCCTGTAGCTTTCTTCATGTGATTTTGCTTTGTCTCAACCATTTTCCTAGCACTGGGCTTACTGTAAATATGGAAACATGCACCCTATTCACGTGAAATGAAAACTCATAAGGAAATTCATGTCTGAATAGTACAGTGCTAGTTTTGATCTATTGGAGAAGCCTTTCAGTTCACCCTCTTCTCACAAGGGGATTCAATAAACTAAAGTCTTGTTCAAAACAATATTTATAAGCCATAAAATATTTTCTCTGAGCATGTTAGTGTCCTTTTATAAACACCTGGTTTTCTTCCCACTCCTCTTTTCTACCTATTAAAAGTTAGCTTCTTTTGCACCATTCCTGAATACGAAATGGCCACAATACCCAATCATGAAATTAAGCCAATTATAATCTCTTACTGTGCATCAAAGTTCCTGTAATTTTTTCCTCTTTCAGAAAAACCCAGCATGTAGGAAGATGGAAACTAGCACGCTTTCTTTTTGAAAGATTAGCCTTTTGGCAATATGGGCTCATTTTCCTTAAACCAAATATCAGTGTATGGGGTATGCAAAAAACGGTTTACAAGAACTAGGTACTGTTCTGTCCTCAGTAAGGATGAGGAGGACTGGTGGGATTAAATCATAGATTTTGGGAAATGCTTGATACCAGACTTCTCAGACATTCCCAATAAAATCTTTCACAAGCAGTTTAGCACTATCGTGAAGTAAATAGGCTTCTCGGAGTCCAATCTGAAGTTGCCCCCTCCTTTTTTTTTTAACTCAGTCATGTAGGGGTTTGAGAAAGACAGTCTTAATCCAGAGTAAAGGTGAGAACCCCGTAGATCTGAAAACAACATTGCTTTCATTAGATCAAAGGTAATTACTAACTTAAAAACAGTCACAGACCAGTTTCTGAAATTCTGGCTAGCGCTTTACAGAAATGATTCAGCACATAGCACGGAGGAAATGGGTGGCTTTGTAACAACTGCAGACTCCCACAGCAGAGCTATAGGTGTGGTTTATCTATTATTCTCAAATAGAGGAGATAAACAAGGCTTTGAAGGAAAAGAGCAGAGCCAAAGCCCTTAGCTCTGTTGCTGTGCCTAGAGAGGTCCACCAAATCTTCAAGAAAACTCTCAGCTTTGACCTTGTACTCAGTTACTTAGAGAAGGTACAGAAAGATTACAACCAGCTAGAAGAGAAACTGTTAAATCTGTCCTTAAAGTGGAAAAATCTGTGCAGAACCACAGCAGATATTTGCCTGTCTTCCTTATATATAACTATTTCAGGCTATATTTGGTAAGAGGTTTGATGAGGACATGAGTGATAGGCCTCGGGCTAATCAGGTTAGATTTATTTTCTAAAATGTTCAGACAACCATCAGGTGATTAACATTAGCATCCCATCCGCATTAGAGAGTCCCTGTGCAGCCATTTTTCTCTAAACAGGAGAAGGGTTTGATTGACTGACCTAGCTGCACACTGAATAGTACATAGACCAGTAGCTGGCATGTTTGTCCAGTTTTGGACTCACCAATATTTCCCATGAAAATGCAGATCCCTGAAGAACAAGTTCAAACTGACTGACAACAGCCTTGCGATTCTTAGTTGCCTTTCTTGGACCACTCAAAAGTACTTGATCATGGGCTGAAAATCCCTGATATATATATGGTCATATAAGGCCATGGAAATAGTTCAAAGCATAATAGCCTGAAAAACACCTCTTTCCCTTCCTACCTTTTTTTTTTTAATTTTTAGCCTTTCCAAGGAACTATTCAGGAGTGTCTCTTTTCACCTCATTCTGACAGGACTATATTCTTAAGGAATAAGTGGACTCAAGAAAAGAGTTTAGAAGATAAAATCCTTTTACATGCAAATGGTATCCTCTTACTTGGTACAATCCCAGATCAGTCTAGTCTGTACTGTATTCTCTGTTTATAAAATAAATTAGAATAAATTGAAAGGACCGATCATCTCATTAAATAAGCTGGAAGTACTCCCTCTGCAGGGCTATTCAGATGGGAACAAAAGAACTTCAAACACTTTGGCACCCAGTTTCCAAAGGAAATTCACAGTCAAGGTTAACCCAGCCCTATTAATTATGCAGTTAGTAAGTGACTTAAATAGATGGTAAGTGCTACCTCTTTCCATATGGGGAAAAGTAAACATAATTAAAATGAATGCTGGCCCTGGTATTTTGTTTATTTTCAGCTCTCTCCCTATCCATACTCATGACATTTATTTTTAGCAAAATGAACACGTTGAGATTCTCCTTGTGGGACTCTGGTAACCAGACCAGAAATGCTATACAAGTCCTACAGAGGGCATTAACTTCTGGTCATCAAGAGGCCACAGAAGAAGTTTACTGGTGCAGATTACTGGTGCATCCTCTAAATCTCAGTTTAAGATCCCATCTAGTTAGTCTATAAATTAGTATTACATGCAGTAATGAATAGATGAAAACCTGCAAGGACTCAAAACTGATACCTCTGCAAGGCAGTTCCTGAAATATCTTAGTCCTTGCACTCGGACCCAGGTTGCTAAACACGGGATAACCAGCTTGTAAAAACCAGGTAGCATCTATGCCACACAGGTAATTGCCATGCTGTGACATTGCTTGTTGTTTGCTACAAAGCATGGATCTATCTCATCCTTCAAGATCTTGTCAACATATGCATCTTCCCTGTTGCAGAGCTATATGATTTTTGCTATGCTTGCAGTATGTATGACCAAGCTCTTCCACCGACAGCCCACACTGAAAACTAGTGAAAAAGGTAAAATGCAATATTGTCCAGCTTCTGATTTCTGCCTACAAACATGGCAGAGCACACTGATTCCCTAGTGAGGCTGCCTAAAATAGTTCACCTAAATCTGGGGCTTATTTTTTCAACCACTGCTCAGAAGTCTTCATGAATGGCACTCTGCAATCCTTAGCTCCAAGGACTACCCCTTGGCTCTGAAATAGTGCTAACTCTTTTAAACATGTATATCAGCCTGAAACTTGAGCTTGTAAATCATCTGTCCTGATGACATCTGTTTGCGCATTAAATCTTAGGACTTTTCTGACCTTGAAAATAACTTGAAACCTGATTCAGCAGTAATGCTGTCTTACGTGGCATTTACAGTTGAATGTTTTGCTGTTGTAATTTCTCCTGTACTTCAAGTTTAGTTTCTCAATGGAATACAGTCCATATCTTGTCTATCTCATAGTTTCTCTTGATAAATGTCTGACTTACCCTGTCCATCTGATAATACTGGCTGTCAATGTCAAGACCTGCAACAACCTAGTGACAAAGCTGTTAGACTTAGCAGGCACAGTCTTCAAATATTTGCTATCACTTTGCTACTCAGGAGGGAGTATGGTCTTCCGACTTTGACCTCCTCACCTCATGCTACACTAGCCAACATGCAGCTCCATGGAGTCACATCCAGTATTTTGCATTACCCATCCTGACTAATCACGTTCTACCACATTTCAATTCTGAAGACACTGGATCCAAAAGGGATCATATATATCAAAACCTTGTCTGATCTTCTGTTGTATTCGAAACTCTATTTAGCCCTTGTTCAACTCGCCTAATATTCTGATATCTCATATGGTCAGCCCTGTTACACTGCAGTATTTTGACAGCAGAAAACACACACCCTGCTGGCAGCATACTGTTGAAAATCCTACCATTTGACAGCCATGTTTTATGCTGTGATCTTCCTAAAATACTTCCAGATTGCTTGAAGCTAGAATGCTGCAACCAGGTTCTGTTATGGCATAAGGAGAATACAAACTGCAGGTGCAGGCTGTGATTCACAACTTACAACATCAATTTCCTAACTAGATGAGGTCTAAATGCAACAGATTCTGTCTCTGACAGTGTTGAGATTTCATAGGACCAAATTTGCATATACTAGCATCACTACTAATATTACTTACATGACCATTCTATAACTGAGTATGTAAAATAATCAAAAGAAGCCAGGGCTAACTGATGCTGTCAAAGAGACCTAGCATATACATTACAGTTAAAAAGTCATTATGATTTAAAGATGAAAATTACTGTCCAGTTGGTCAACATCTCAGTTTCATTTGTCAATGGCATTCAGATCATGCACCCTGACCTCTGAGCAACAAGCAGGGTATTGTGTTGAGTGGTCACATTGTCTCACTCCACATTTTCAGTAGATTTTCAGGTCCATGGGTATTGAGTACATCTACCTCTTCAAGGAGCCACAGGGATGATGCTGTAAAATAAAGCTGGCATTTCCGTTTACAGTGTGCTAGCTACTTTGTACTGCATCCCCCACCAGTGCTTACTTAAAATCACGTAGGCATCAACTGCAGAGGTGGAAAGTGGAAGAAAGAGGCCTCTGTACTGATATTTAATAGTATGGTGAGCTAAAACAAGAAACACACAAAACTTTTATATGAATCATTTGTTTTCATGTCACTTTGATACTATTTACAGCATATGTGGAAAAACAACTTCAAGTTGTGATTTACCCTCAAAGAACTGCAATGGAGCTACAGATGCGCTGAAAATTACACACATCTTTAACCACAGCTGGACTGAGACCAGCAGTGCCACGAGAAAGTAAGAGACGAACGAAAGCTTATATTTACATCGCTAGACTTGTCTGATCACATCACGTATTTGTATCGATGCACATGTGCATTTGCAATATTGTAGAAAGAGTGCTCACTGTAGAACCAGAAACTGAATGCCTTCGTATTTCTGCTGTTCATTACCTCCAATTATGTCACTTACATTCAGGAAGAATTTCTCTAGAGCCAGTGTTCAGCTGATAACTTCTTCCACATGAATCATGATAATGGCTGTTGCTATTTGCATAGCACTAGAAATTATCAAGATGAATAGAGAGTAGGAATGACCCTTTTACTAATCAGAATGTAGTTTGTTCTGTCTTTTTTTTTTTAATTTTTCTGCTTGTAATTGGCACTCATTGGTAATTGTTGGAGCAGATAACTGTTCCTAAGGAAGCAGTACTCAGGGAGTCCCCAGAGGAGCTTCCAGTCCCTAAAGGAGCCAAAGAGAAATCTGGAGAGGGTTTTTTTACAAGGGCCTGTAGGGACAGAATCATAGAATCATAGAATAGTTAGGGTTGGAAAGGACCTTAAGATCATCTAGTTCCAACCCCCCTGCCATGGCCAGGGACACCTCCCGCTAAACCATCTCACCCAAGGCTCTGCCCAGGTTGGGCTTGAACACCGCCAGGGACAGAGCATTCACAACTTCCTTGGGCAACCCATTCCAGTGCCTCACCACCTTCATAGTAAAAAACTTCTTCCTTTCATCTAACCTAATCTTCCCCTGTTTAAGTTTGACCCCTGTCCTGGGTTCAGCAGTAGCAGTCATGTTTCTCCTTCTTGGTAGCTGGTGCAGTGCTGTGTTTTGACTTCCAGCCTGGGAACAGTGCTGGTGATACCGATGTTTTCGGCTGTTGTGATGTTTACCCTGACCAAGGACTTTGTGAGGCTCATGCTCTGCCAGGGAGGAGGGGAAGGCGTGAGGAAGCAGAGACAGGACACCTGACCCAGGCTAGCCAAAGAGGTATTCCATACCACAGCACGTCATGCCCGGGGTGGGGGTAACGGGGAGTTACCTGGAAGGACACGGGCTTCCGGGTGGGACTTGTTTCCTGGCCGGTGGTATTGTATTCTCTTCCCTTGTTATTTTCTCTTATCATTGTTGTCGTTGGTAGTAGCGGTGGTGATTTGTGTTGTACATTGGTTGCTGGACTGTTCTTGTCTCAACCCCTAGGAGTTGCACTCTTTTGATCCTCCTCCCCGTTCCTCTGGGAGCAGGGAAGGGGAGAGCCCCGGGGGGGGGCCTCGATTGCTCTCAGCCTGGCACCACTCACTGAGAGTGAGTGAGCAAGCTGTCTGGCTAGGGTTTAAAGCACGATAGTTCTTTTGGCGCCCAACGTGGAGCACGAGGGGTTGAGATAACGACAGATCTGACCGGATTAATAGTCACTCGTCACAATGCTGATTTATTGGCTCTCAAGGTTGTTCCTCTTGATCTCACAGTTTCAGTATATCGTATCTTACTTCCATCCGGTATTTGCTGTATTAGTGCTTTTCAAGTGTGGGGCTTGGGCTAAGGTTTTTGTCTCATTGTACTTTATGGTAATGACTTGTAATACAATAGAATCATTGATCATGAAACTGATCTGGCTTATGTTCCCATTGTGGTCACCACCTTTATACTTTGGGAGGTATATAATAGAAGTGCTTAGAAATTGCACACCTTTTTTCTCCTTCTCAGGTGCTCAGCCTGTGAAGGAGACATCCTTTTACCCTCCCAGTCTTCCCCCCAGACCATTTACATTTGAGAGTTTTAAAGTTTTTGAATGGCCTTTTAATGCTGTTGAGACTTGTTTGCTGATCGTGATGGGAATCACTGTGCTAGCACACATACAGAGTGTGTTTTGCCCACTACTGATTTCAAGAGTTAAGCAGAGTCAGGTTTGGGTCTTGTCTGGGGTCAAACGATGATGTAGGAGGACCAAGAGATTTTCCCTGAGGCTGGACAGTCATGAGTGGCAGGGTGTGTGGGATAGCATGGGCAAGTATCTAGGTCAGTGGGCCCCTCCAGTACTTTGGAATTTCACTACCGAACAACAGCAAAATCCAGAAGAATTAGTAAAACACTTAAATGAGGTGTGTGGTCATTCTGGCCATACCAGATATGGACAAATCATGGCAACGTGCTGGGGCTTGGCCTATGCTTACAGGGCCTTGTTCAACACTATCCAGCACCTTCAAAAGGAAAAGAATGTCGGCGGATCTGAGGGCAAAGGAACAGTAGCTACTCAAACTTTGGCTGCAATGAACAGCGCAGCTACCCCAGTGGCAAGTACAGCAGCTGCTCAAACTTCAACTGCAACAGACAGCACGGTTATCCCAGCTCCAAGCACAGCAGCTGCACCACCCCCAGCAACAAGTACAGTTGCTACTCAAGCCACAGTGATAATCACTGCAGCCAAACCAGAGGACCAATTCGTACCAATATCGGTTGCCCCTGTACGCAAGAGAACAAGCAAAAAGGAGGCAAGAAGGGTGAAGCGAGATGAAGAAACAATGAATTCACCACCCGGTCTAGCATCTGATCAGGAGTCATCCTCACATGACGAAGAAGAAGAAGAAGAGGTAACTTCTCGACCTCGGACCTCAACCGAGCTGCGGAATATGCGAAAAGATTTTACCCGTCAACCAGGGGAGCACATCATCACCTGGTTACTCCGATGCTGGGACAATGGGGCCGATGGTCACGAACTAGGAGGTACAGAAGCCAAGCAGCTGGGATCACTTGCTAGAGAAGGGGGAATTGACAAAGCAATTGCAAGAGAGAAAAAGTCCCTCAGCCTTTGGAGGCGGCTCTTGGCAGCTGTGAAAGAAAGGTTTCCATACAAGGATGATGTTACGAGTCGTTCGGCCAAGTGGACTACTATAGATAAAGGCATCCAGTCTCTGAGGGAATCAGCCATCGTAGAGATGATCTATCACATCAAGCTGAATAACGGGGATACACCCATAGATCCAGATGAAGTTGAATGTACACAACCCATGTGGCGAAAATTTACACTGAATGCACCGTCATCATATGCCCATTCATTGGCAACAGTAACCTGGAATGACATAGTACCACTAACAGTGGATGAAACGGTTCATAAACTCCGAGAGTTCGAAGACAATCTCACCCCTTCCATCATCTCAGCTGTGGAAAAACTGTCCCAAGATCTCAAACAATTGAGGGACGATCTATCTGATTTATCCAGCTCCTCACGTGTACCAACACATGTCTCAGCTATTAACAAAAGGCGTCCTATTGTTCCAGAGAGGAGATACAGTAGTTATACACCACGGGGTACCCTATGGTTTTACCTGCGGGATCACAGAGAAGACATGATAAAGTGGGATGGAAAACCTACTTCAGCTTTGGAGGAATGGGTGAGTGAACTGAAGAGGGGAGCAAGGGCCAAGACTGATCGTCCCATGAGAGCTATGGCTTCAGTCTCTGGTGAGCAGTTTCCCCGATGGAATGGAAGAGCTGATTTTACTCCAGCTCCTGTGATAACGAAGAATAATCCTTTTTACCACGACTTCAGTGTCCAGTGCTGGGATGCCCATTAGAGGGGCCCTGCCTCCAGCCAGGTGGAGGTAGGGGACAATCACATTTACTGGACTGTGTGGATCAGATGGCCTGGCACATCAGTCCCACAGAAGTATAAGGCTCTAGTAGATACTGGTGCACAGTGTACCCTGATGCCATCAAGCTGTCAAGGGGTGGAACCCATCTATATTTCTGGAGTAACAGGAGGATCCCAAGAGTTGACTGTGCTGGGGGCTGAAATCAGCCTGACTGGGAGGGAATGGCAAAAGCACCCCATTGTGACTGGTCCAGAGGCTCCATGCATCCTCGGCATAGACTACCTCAAGAGAGGGTACTTCAAAGACCCAAAAGGGTACCGGTGGGCTTTTGGTATTGCTGCTTTGGAGACTGAGGAAATTGAGCAGCTGTCCACCTTGCCTGGTCTCTCAGAGGATCCCTCTGCTGTGGGGTTGCTGAAAGTTGAAGAACAACAAGTGCCAATTGCGACCACAACAGTGAACCGGCGGCAATATCGCACCAACGGAGACTCCCTGATTCCCATCCATCAGCTGATCCGTAGACTGGAGAGTCAGGGGGTGATCAGCAGGACCCGCTCACCCTTTAATAGCCCCATATGGCCAGTGCGAAAGTCAAATGGAGAATGGAGACTAACAGTAGACTATCATGGCCTGAATGAAGTCACACCACCATTGAGTGCTGCCGTACCGGACATGCTAGAACTTCAGTATGAACTAGAGTCAAAGGCAGCCAAGTGGTATGCCACGATTGATATTGCCAATGCATTTTTCTCAATTCCTTTGGCAGCAGAGTGCAGGCCACAGTTTGCTTTTACTTGAAGGGGTGTCCAGTTCACTTGGAACCGACTGCCCCAGGGGTGGAAACACAGCCCTACCATTTGCCACGGACTGATCCAGACTGCACTGGAACAGGGGCAAGCTCCAGAACATCTGCAATACATTGATGACATTATTGTGTGGGGCGACACAGCGGAAGAAGTCTTTGAGAAAGGGAGGAAAATAATCCAAATCCTGCTGAAAGCTGGTTTTGCCATAAAACGGAGTAAGGTCAAGGGACCTCCACAGGAGATTCGATTTTGGGGAATAAAATGGCAAGTTGGACGTAGACAGATCCCCACAGATGTGATCAACAAGATATCAGCAATGTCTCCACCAACTAATAAGAAAGAAACGCAAGCTTTCTTGGGTGCAGTGGGGCTCTGGAGGATGCACATCCCAAATTACAGTTCGATTGTAAGCCCTCTGTATCATATGACCCAGAAGAAGAATGATTTTAAATGGGGCCCTGAGCAACAACAAACCTTTGAGCAAATTAAACGCGAGATAGTTCATGCAGTAGCCCTTGGACCTGTCTGGACCGGGCCAGATGTAAAAAATGTGCTGTACACTGCAGCTGGGGAGAACGGTCCTACCTGGAGCCTCTGGCAGAAAGCTCCAGGGGAGACTCGAGGTCGACCCCTCGGCTTTTGGAGTCGGGGATACAAAGGATCTGAGGCCAGCTATACCCCAACTGAGAAAGAGATACTGGCAGCCTATGAAGGGGTTCGAGCTGCTTCGGAAGTGATTGGCACTGAAGCACAGCTCCTCCTGGCACCCCGGCTGCCCGTGCTGGGCTGGATGTTCAAAGGCAGGGTCTCCTCTACACATCATGCAACTGATGCTACATGGAGTAAATGGGCTGCACTAATTACACAACGAACTCGAATAGGAAATCCCAGTCGTCCAGGCATTCTAGAAGTCATCATGGACTGGCCAGAGGGCAAAGATTTCGGAATGTCACCAGAGGAGGAGGTGGTGCGCGCTGAAGAGGCCCCACCATATAATAAACTGTCAGAAAGTGAAAAGCAGTATGCCTTGTTTACTGATGGCTCTTGCCGTATTGTGGGAAAGCATCGGAGATGTATGGAGTCCTGGACGACAAGTTGCAGAAACTGCTGACGGAGAGGGCGAATCGAGTCAGCTTGCAGAGGTGAAAGCCATCCAGCTGGCCCTGGACATTGCTGAACAAGAAAAGTGGCCAGTACTTTATCTCTATACTGACTCATGGATGGTGGCAAATGCCCTGTGGGGGTGGTTGAAGCAATGGAAGCAGAGCAACTGGCAACGCAGAGGTAAACCCATCTGGGCTGCTGCACTGTGGAAAGATATTGCTGCCAGGGTGCAGAACCTGGTGGTGAAGGTACGTCATGTAGATGCCCATGTACCCAAGAGTACATGGAACACCAGAACAACCAACAAGTGGATAAAGCGGCTAAGATTGAAGTGGCTCAGATGGACTTAGATTGGCAACATAAAGGTGAATTATTTTTGGCCTGGTGGGCCCATGACACTTCAGGCCATCAGGGCAGAGATGCAACATATAGATGGGCCCGTGACCGAGGGGTGGACTTAACAATGGACACTATTGCCCAGGTTATTCATGAGTGTGAAACATGTGCTGCAATTAAACAAGCCAAGCGGTTAAAGCCTCTTTGGTATGGAGGACGATGGTTGAAGTATAAATATGGGGAGGCCTGGCAGATTGACTATATCACACTGCCACCAACCCGCCAAGGCAAGCGCCATGTGCTTACCATGGTGGAAGCAACCACCGGGTGGCTGGAAACATACGCTGTGCCCCATGCCACTGCCCAGAACACTATCCTGGGCCTTGAGAAACGGATTTTGTGGCGACACGGCACCCCAGAGAGAATTGAATCAGACAATGGGACTCATTTCCGGAATAACCTTATAGATATTTGGGCCAAAGAGCATGGCATTGAGTGGGTATATCACATCCCCTACCATGCACCAGCCTCTGGGAAAATCGAACGGTACAATGGGCTGTTAAAAACTACACTGAGAGCGATGGGTGGGGGAACTTTCAAGCATTGGGATACACATTTACCAAAGGCCACCTGGTTGGTCAACACCAGAGGATCTGCCAACAGGGCTGGCCCAGCCCAGTCAGAAATTTTACATATTGTAGAGGGGGACAAAGTTCCCGTGGTGCATATGAAGAATTTGCTGGGGAAAACAGTCTGGGTTATTCCTGCTTCAGGTAAAGGCAAACCCACTCGTGGGATTGCTTTTGCTCAGAGACCTGGATATAGTTGGTGGGTAATGCGGGAAGACGGGGAAGTCCGATGTATACCTCAAGGGGATTTGATTTTAGGGGAAAACAGCCAGTGAACTTAATTGTATGCTGTTGCCTGCTGTATAATACTTTTATAGCCCATCAACTAGATGTCTCCAGGTCACAGGCGACTAGCCCTGACTTCCCTCCAACCATCATCCCAACAGAGAATGAACTTTGATAGAACTGAATGAGTTCCGCAGTAAAGGAACGACCAGCATCAGCAGGCAACGATCCAATACTGCACACGGCCTTTCCTGCCCTGAAAGATTGTTACAAGAGATGGAACCTGACATCATGGACCGAATGGAAGCGGCAGCATTATAGGGATTGGTCCATGCACTAAGAAAATGATCTTTTTCTCTTGGTCTGTGTGTATATGGATGTATATAAGTGGGAGAGTGATGGTGTATTGAAAATGTGGGATCTGAGCATGACGTGAATGGTATGGAATAAGGGGTGGATAACGTCCTGGGTTCAGCAGTAGCAGTCATGTTTCTCCTTCGTGGTAGCTGGTGCAGTGCTGTATTTTGACTTCCAGCCTGGGAACAGTGCTGGTGATACCGATGTTTTCAGTTGTTGCTAAGTGATGTTTACCCTGACCAAGGACTTTGTGAGGCTCATGCTCTGCCAGGGATGAGGGGAAGCCGTGAGGAAGCAGAGACGGGGAGCCTGACCCAGGCTAGCCAAAGAGGTATTCCATACCACAGCACGTCATGCCCGGGGTGGGGCATAACTGGGAGTGAGTGAGCAAGCTGTCTGGCTACGGTTTAAACCACGACAAACCCAACTTAGGATAGGACAAGGGGAAATGGCTTTAAGCTGAAAGAGAGTAGATTTAGATTAGATATAAGGAAGAAGCTCTTCATTGTGAGGGTGGTGAGACATTAGAACAGGTTTTCCAGAGAAGCTGTGGCTGCTCCATCCCTGGCAGTGTTCAAGGCCAGGCTTGATGGGGCTTTGAGCAACCTGGTCTAGTGGAAGGTGTCCCTGCCAATGGCAGGGAGGTTGGAACTTTAAGGTCCCCTCCAACGCAAAACATTCTATGATTCTATAAATGGAGGAATTTCTTGAAGGAGGGGGACTTGATTAGATCTTCACATTATTAAAAAAGACACTATCCAAAATAAAGTGCAAACAAATCTCAGCAGCATTTACCAAAGCAACAATCACTAAGTGTTCATCACCTGTACTGACTAGTTTCTTTGAGAGGGGGCTTCAAGGGTTGTTTTAATGTAAGATATAATTTGGTCTGAAAAAAACTATTGGGTACATTTTTTCTCTTCATGTCTGTCAGAACACAATTTATTTGTGCATAAACTTGGCTTTTACTATGCAAAGCTTTTATATCAGAGATTTTCTAGGGACTGGACAGTGTAAATACAAATTTTAAATACTTTGGACCAGATCCTTAAACTCTTGTTTTGTTTAAATAGCACCTTGTTCCTTAAGTGACTCCACTGGAGTGAGATACAGTGTAGTTTATCAGAATCTGGCAGCAGTGGTTTATTTCATTATTAACATCAGTATCTTTCAGTTCTGCCACCAGATGCTAAACAGTTACAGGAGGTTTGTTTAAAACCAATCGCAACAAAATCAAAGCAGAATCCACTGATATGGTTTTGTTTACAAAGGCTGAAGTCTGATATCATTATTCATGTGACAACTGGCTCGTATTCAAGTCACAAGCTTTTCTACATGTAATCTATCTCACAAGCCCTGAATCAGACCTGAAGACATATTAACAGTGCTCACTTTTTCTCTGTTATCTGAATATTCATTTAAGAACAAGGTATAGATGGCTTATTATGTGACATTAATGGCTAAGCTGAGACTCGTGTGTGCAGTTTCTGTAAATCCACAATGAATGATTTGTGACAGGGCAGATCTATGTGTGGGGATATGGAGGAGGAGCAAAACAAATATTCTTGACTGTAATTGACTGTTAAAATGATTGAAAGTCAGTGGGCTTCTAGCCTGAGGCAGGAATAGTTTTATTTCATTCTTTCCATTTCCTAAAGACAGCAAGAAACAGATAATGTGCTAAAAGCGAGGAGACTACAGCTCTTCAGAAAACTCAGGAATTCATTGTATGTGGAATTACTTCAGTGAGATTGGGATGTCAGCTCACATGCAATAGCAGATTAAATGAGGATGGCTGAAGTACTTACAGCTCAGCTGCCTCTTGTTCTTTGCTAGAAGCTGCTGGTTCAAACACGAGAGCTGCAAAGGCTGTTTAACATCTCTTGCACCCTCATATTTATAACAGTTTATGGGTGAAGGTAAATTGAAATCAGTGCTGCTTTGCTGCAATGGACAAGACTGCAATCCTCAGAGTTTCTTTTCTGCCTACTCTTTCCACCATCAGGACCCTCTGAAGAAGGGCTGATACAGAAAAAAGGGAGGTGGAAGCAGCTTGTGCTCTTTCAACTTAGTTTTTCACCACTGGTGAATCAACAGGAGTAGTGGACAAGCATTCCTATTAACAATTCACTAGCACTGACATCAGTGAACAGCCTGGATCAGTCCAGATTTAGCTAACTCCTGAGAGACCTGAGAGCTTTGTGAAATGTCCCTGTCCCAGTGAAGCAGAAGAAAACAACAATCTTGGGACACTCAAGGAACTCCTATCTAATATTCATTGTGTAATATCCTAGAACAAAACTGGCTTACATGCAACCAGCACAGCAGATATGAGCCATGATATCATTTTACATGGTCTGCCACCATTTCATACATCTATATGTACATAAGCAGATACATACACACACATTTGCATTATTCCTGTGCAACACTAAAGTGGGAGGCTTGTTAAATATATTTGAAAGGATCTATTCAACTCTCAGCAAGTAAAAAAGTTCCTTTCCCCTGTCAAAAAAGATTGTTCTTTTTTTTCCCCTTTTCCATTTAAATATTTATTCCATGTTTTCGAATGGATAAAACCAGCTGGAAGAAAGAAAATACTGCCCCAGAAATGAAAAGTATAAGAAACTGGTAACGGGAACAAGGTTAAGGATAGTAAGACAGGACTTCTCCACGAAGTTATTTTAAGTGAAAGGGCTTTGTACCTCAGCATCACACTGAATCAAAACCATCGACCATACAGTACAAAGGCCACACATTTCCAGATTGTCCAACTCAGATGAACATGACTGTTGGGTCAAAAGGTCAGTTAGTTCAATAGCTGTGACAGTAGCCAATAGCAGATACTTCAGAAAGAATAAAAGAAACAGAGCAAACAATATTTCTGCTGACCTTTCCCCCCAGCTGCTATAAACTGGTAATGTGATATTGCAAGGTTCTTCTATGAGCATCTTTTCTCACTGTTTACCTCGTTTCCCACATCATTCCAGAACCTGAGTGGTCCCAAGACAGATTAGGGAGAAACTCTGTATGAAATGTCAGCCTTTTCCGAACATTCGGAACAGATTTCCTAGTAGTCAGCTCCTAAAACACAAAAAGGCCGTCCCTATCCAGCAGCAGCTTGATTTCCGTAGGAGTCTTTTGCGAGTCTCTGTTGAATGACTTTTGAAAATGCAATCTTCTTTGCTGATAACCAGGGAATCTTAAAACACGACCTTACAGACTCCTTCAGAGTGTTTTAACAGATTTATGAGATGTGACACCCCTCTACAAAAGCTCCAGTGTTTATCTATATATCTCTAGCATAAATTCCACAAATTTGCATGGCATAGAGGTCAGACAAACAGGCCCTGGAATCACAGTGGGAGTCTTTCCCTCTCAGTGAAGGTAGCTTTAAGTGAAAGAACTACAGAGAAACCAGCAAGTATAACATCTAAATAGCTATAAATCATGCTAAGTACTTTGGGACTCATCAGGCAATACCATCAACAATGAGAACACTTTGGCACCGACAGGCAGATTGAGAATGTGTCATATCAGAAATTATTGTGAGTTAGATCAAGACACATTTTTTTTTAGCGGAAACCTTTTTTGCAGAGAAAATCTTTTCAGCAACACAAACCCCAACCCTGCCAGGAATCCCTGCAGTACTGTGGCTCGGGAATGTTATCTCTTTTTCCCACCTCACCTTTACCTGGCCATTGCTCCCTCGGGCCCTTTCAGGCCTTCTCCTTCATCCAGAGGGAAGGGGCTTTTCAAAGAGCAAAGAGGACAAAGGCTAAGTGAAGAGCCCACCCTTTCCTTGTTTCTGGAATTGAACATCCAAGGCCAGCATTTGTTCTCACCAAGAACTATTTTAAAGCTCCAAAATCATCCCTTGCAAAAAGCTTTCTTAACAAGCAGCTGAAATACTGTTTTTTTTAGCATAAGCCAGTCACTCCTGGTTATACAATCATTTGCTCTGCAACCCTGTGGTATTTCTTTCCTTTTGTATCCCCAAAATACATGTAGATATTGATGCTTTCCCTTTAATTCCTTTTTCTGCATTTGAAGACGTATTATCTACACAGAAGTGACATTTCAAGTCACTCTGTGGTTTGATTTTGTTCTTCAAGCACTTTAAAGATGTCTAAGAAATCAGAGATAAAGGCAGATGACAGGTCTTCATATTGGTAAGATTCAGGGGGGATTGGTGGGGGGGGAGAGGGTTAGATATTAGTGCAGGTTTCCATTCATGTTATTATTGTTATCTCTTCAGCAACCCACAGATGCCTAGCTGCTTGGGAAACCACTGCATTAAGCTCAGCCAAAGCCCTACAGATGTAGTCTTTCTCTAAGTATCTCAGTCAAGGATTCAGACAATATTAATTACAACATTACATAGGCAAACAGTGCCATGAGAGGGCAAAGTCTGGCAAAAAGTAATTGCTTAATTTAATAGTCACTACGACAGCCCTGACAAGTACACATTGTAATCCTCAGTTAGTTCAGAAGCCTAGATGGGTGTTTCAGAGCAACCCTGCAGAAGCATGTACATGCACGTGTGAACAATAGAAGTTTCCAACTTTCTTTATGAAACAGTCCTTCTAAATCCCCCGTGCTAATAACTGATTTTTAACCTTTCCTCCCACTTTTCAGTCATGTGCTCCGATGTTGCTCATAGCACAAAGTTTGCTAGCTTGATCCAGTGAGGTGTGAAAATGTAAATCTGAAAACTATAGCACTTTTCAGTACCACTATGCAAAACAAGACTTTAATATTTCTTTTCCATTATTTTGAGAAGTTTGTATGTAAACCCTGCACAGCTTCAACTTTCACTCCTGGTGTACTTTGCTGAGAAATCATACATTAGTTTTTGCCCATTATCACAATTTTTTCTCTTTTTTGGTGCCAGTGCTTCCACACGCACCCCACCACTCTCACTTACAGTGAAGACCCTTTCATCCACATTTGGTGGCTTATTTGTCTCTGCATCTATTCAGCTCTGAAGCAACTTTCTTCTTGTGCTAGCTGTATCCTAATATTCTCCCCTTTCTTCTCTCTTTTCTCCAAAGCTGGTTAAAGGCTTTTTCCTGTTTCATTTTTTTTAAGCACAAGTGCTCTGGAAAGCAGACAGCCGTTCTTAGGTAGGCTGTACACATTCAGTCCAACAGCATGTTATTTCTTTAAGATGACTGCTACTGATGATGGGATGTTTGGATGGTACTCGCTGCTCGTCCTTGTTTGCTGGAGTTCACAGATTAATTGTGTGGTCTGGGTGAGAGGCAGAGGGGACTGGGAAGAAGAAATAGATGTCCCTTGCAAATATTAGGGAGGCTGACAATGGTAAACAGAGCTACAAACAATTCATCCTGAGACAGAAGTATTTTGATTTACAGATTAATGTAATTTTACTATTTTGGTGACTGCCAGAGTGTATGACCTTAACCATAAACAAAGAGAATGGAAATTAGGTTTAAAATGGAAAGCTATGTAGATAGTTCCTGTTATGTCACTCCCTCTGGCAGAAAAAGCAGGAAGACTGCTCACATTTCTTAAGATATTAAGCATGTGTTAGCTGTCTCAAATGTTAATACAGCCATGAGGATGCCTTCTGAAGAGTAACTGTGCTGTCTTTTCTTTTTTTTTTTACTGTGAGTTGTAAGTACAAGTTCTCCTTTTTGCATTTTCTCACCCAAAATGTATTTAGTTTGAAGACCTTTTCTGTGCCCACCTTTTAAAATCATTTATTCAGAGGAACCTCATTATCAACACTGCTAAATGTATGGGAGAACTGGACACAGTTACTTATGTCAAGCTGCTTGTAAGATGAAATATTTGCTGGATCAGGTCCTATATTTTCTAAGTTTAATATGACAAAATTAATAAAGAACAGTAGAACTTATCATAAAAACTGCAAAACCTCTCACTTTGCCAAAGAACATTTTAACCTGCAACCATGCTGTGCAAAGCAGATGCCATTTAAAATTCAAAACATTGTCCATGGTCTGAAAAAAGTTTCTAAAAGAAGTTTGTTAAAATGTCCCACTGATCTTAACGATAAAGTGTAATAATGCTACACTGTTCAATATTTATTGTCAATAACTATTCTCTTCCTGTTCACTTTTCAAGTTTGGAGATGCTTGCATCTTCAAAATCACAATTTCTAAAACCAGTTGCCCATATTTGTTCACTGTGGCTACAACGCTTTGAAAAACTGACATCAGACCTCCTGTCTTTGTTTAATCGAGCAGGAGGTAAGGGCTGTTTTGCAGTGCAGTTGATTCAGCAAGAGTAGCAAACAAAATGCAGGAAAAAAAAAAAGCAAGAAGGGTTTAAATATGTGTACTTCTTTGGCTCACAAATAGCTGTGAGCACTCCCATAGGGTGCCATACTCTGTTCCAGCTCTGTTTTCTCATATCCCAGGATTATCTGTTCTGTCTCAGAGTTGTGACTTTTGGATTTGTAATGCAACACTTGACATCAGTTTGGCTCATGGGGTATTATCTTTCCCATTATAAACTAATTCATCTTTTGAAAAAGTAGTGTCCTACTTTCAAATGAAATTGTTCTAGAAAAGAATCACACTTCCAAACATCAAATGCTTATCCTTTTGTCTGCTTCCACAAAGAATTAAACCTTTGTTATCCTGAAATAATTTTGGACAGTCATCATATCACACTAAAGCATCTGCTTCAAGAGCTGTATTAAGGACAGGCAAAATCATTTGAATAATGCAAGAACTGGCCTAATCCTTATCACTAACCTCAGAACACCACCCCACTAAAGTTTAAAGAAGTTCAGCCAGTCATTCCATGTTCCCCTCACCCACAAATATTTTCACCCATCTCAAAACAACTGGGAAGCAATGTAAGAAATCATCGCTATTTTCTTTCAGCTTATTTCAGCAGCACAGTAATTCCCATAAGGCAGCCCAGTTACCACATTTTTCATCCCGATCACTGGAAGAGGTGAAGATACAACTCCTGTGAAATGTCAGACACTACAGATACATTTCTAAAAAAACAGCAAAATTGAACCATCTCGAGGTTCACCATCAGTGTGTGATAGATGAGTAAACATTGCCGTTTAAAAAATTTCAGAGCAACAGGAACGAAAGAGAAGACAATTCAGACAACAGACTGAAAATGAAAGATTTATGACTTTTCCTAACCATATTAAAGCCTGTTATGTGAAAGAGCTCATGCAAATACTTAGTGGAAATTTGTGTATAATATTATCCTCTGGCAGAACTCTTTTTTGCCTTTCTATACCTTGCAGTCAATTAGAGATTATTTTACATGCTCATCTGTGAACAGGAATTGCAAATAAAGGGAGTTTTCCTCCATGATTCCTTTTATAACTGGAAATGCATTTGTTTTTCTACAGGTTTTATAAGCAATAAATCATATTTTACATTGAAGACAGTGGGACTTTTGTCTGCATTCTCTGTCAGGACTGGGCCTATTGAAATTTCTGACTGGAAAATAAAGAGCCCAACACAAAAGACTGCAAAATAGAGAACTTGCATTCAGACATAAAACCACAAAACTGACTTCGCGTTTTGTCTATGGATACAAGAAAAGTATTAGATGAAAACTTAGCAGGTTGCTTGATGGGAGGATTCCTGTTAACTGCAAGTATCTGCCATTAAACCCATTTGACAGTCTTGGGCATTGAGCAGTTGATGCTCACAGGGCATCGAGCATTTGATGCTCACAGGGCATCATGCCCAAGAGTAAAGACAGTGTTATGCTTATTATCCGTAATTTGACTTTGGAAATATGTGTTTCACCCAGCACTTCAAATCTCAATCAAATGGAGCTGGTAGGAGTTCTTCTGCACACTTTAGGCACTTTGGATATGTTTCATATCTGTTGTATAAGCAGTAGAGAATGCATACATGGAGATTCACACAAGCACTGTGGTTAAGCTGCATACCAGAGAATGAGTGTTTAATTTAATTTAGTTGCACCAGTTGTTGTCTCACTTTTGTTTTTTGACTTCCAGATGACTGTTTCTAGTGATCAAGGCACATGTTAACAGTAGGCAGGTTTCCCTCTCTTAACTGCTGGATCAGCTTTTTACAGAGTCCTTCTTTTTCTTCACAATTTTTGATGCTCGAGATGAGTCAGAGCTGCTCAGCCGCATGGGTGCCTCTCAGAACTCACATTTTATGAGCCAAATTCAAGAATTAAACAAAACTGGAATGATGACTCCAAAAGGCAGCAATGCTGTTTAAATGGAAGGCTGCTTTTGCCACTTGTGTTCTGGGGCTGCTTGTTTGCAAGGTGGTTGATGCTTCCTTTGCAAAGCTCCTGTATTTAAAGTGAACAACCTTGAAGAAAGGCTGTAACCTTGGCAGCTTGGCTGGGTCTCTGAACTCAGGCACTTTGCTGCCTTTCATATTCACTCATATGTGCAGAAGGGTTAGTATTATTTTCAGTCCTCAAGAAGCACATACCTGACTGTGGTGAAATGGAGCTCGAGGGGCTGACACAGCTAACGAATGTACCTGGAGATGCGGACAGACTAGGACTTGGTGGGTCCCAGTGTGCTGGCTGGGAACGTATGAACTCCTTATTTGCTCAACTTCTGCATTTGCTACTACAGCTCACCTGCCAGTGCAACCATTTTGGAGACCCTGGTTTTGATTTTCCTCTATATCTCAGTGTAGTGCACAAGCCAGAATGCTGCAGCTCTTTAAGAGAGCTTTACAGCACAATGGCATATTTTAAAGATGACAGCATTGTGAACTGTTCCAGAGGAGCTATTTGGCTTTTAGGATGACTGCTCTAGAAAGAATCCTCTGGCTTAACAGCACCAGTAAAAGGGCAAGAGAAATACAGACGCTGCAATCTGGTTAAGGAAATGACTAGCTCCTGTGCTGTAGTACTTAAGCACGGTCTCTAGCCGACACCATTTATGAGCTGTTACATACGGCTGCAATCACACACAGGCTCAGCGAGGCTTTCCATAGGGCTCACATTTGTTTTCACATTCACTTTGTAAATGAGTTTGTAATGTGGTGCAAATGGTAGCAAATGGACATTAAATGAGGCTTGCATGTAGACTGATCCTTTGTAAATATATAGGCTATTATGAAAGCAAATAATAAGAAGGCAAGCTAAACAGCAGCCTCTGTGACTGAAACCAGGGGAAAAGCAGTTGTTTTACATATACAGCATTTTGAAATGTGGGTTTCCTGTTTAAACTGTCTTCACTCCAGCCTCAACTTCTCTCTCCATTCTAAACCTACAACATATTTTGTATTGCCATGGATACTTTGGACGGAAGACAGTGTGCACTAGCAATCAAATTTTCCACAGGAAACTATTCCAAGAACCTGTCCCACACTGCAGTGCTCATACAGAGTTTCTGCTCAACAGTGCACAATCTTTTTCTAAAGAGTATGACTAGCTGGGACTTAGCTGCCTGCCTGCAAGTTTGGAACAGGCCCAAGGCATTAGGACTCTCCAAGATAATTACTTCTAACTGCACTTTGCTGTCACTTGCCATTGCTAGCTATTTACACCTTCCTTCAGACCCAGGGAGGGTCTGAAAGACTGCATAAGGAAACTCTCTTTAGGGTGTAAAGAAGAAATACAAGTTGACATTTTAAAATAGCTCTGACACTAGAATACAAGCAAGCCAAAATGGTGGCCAAACAGAAGTGAGTGCACAGGAATTATATAGAGCTGAAGGTATTAGAGATTTAAAAGGGGAACAGTAAGTCATAACACTTATGACATAAGCATCTCATGGAGAAAAAAAAAAAAGAAGTTAAAAATATCAAAGGAAATGGCTAGGTTAGTCAAACTGCCCAGTGAATTTTTACTTGCTTTAGGGGTCAGGAATATCATCTGATACTTCTCAGTATTCTTTCCTTCTCCCCTTGCAGTTTGACCTGTTACCTTTTTTTCCAGTGGACTTCCTGAAGGAAACATTCAGTTAAGGTCTGCTAGGTTATTTGAATGTTTTCTAATACTTCTCTCCATAAACAGTATCACAGTACTGTCAAGCTATTTGAATAAGGAGTCAGTGGAGTTCCAGAGGTGGTGGAAAGGGGCCTTCTCCTCTTCTCTTAGCAACCTTCATGCCCAGGTGTTCCAAGATCAGTGAGGGCTGAACAAGCATCTCCTAAAACTACAGGAGCGTGCAGTAACTTCTTTCTCTCTTTGCCTCTAGCTGGGACACAGAACAATCTCTTCCCTGCAACAGCCTTTTCCCTCTGCCTTTCATTTCTGGTATCCTGTGGCTACATACACAAAAGCTCTGCTCTGTGATGATGCTTTCCTAGGAAAATCAGGAGAGCCACAAGTCAGGAGAGCAAAGGGGAACTGCAGCCTGGCCCAGCATGTCTCCTTCCCCACTGGAGTAGGTAGGTCCCACATAGCAATATCCCAGCGGTCAGGGAGACAACGGGTGGATGGCCATAGCAAAACCAGGACTGTGCAAGGCTGTGAACAACAGAGCACAAAATGAGATTTACAAGTACTGTGGTACTGAAGTGGAAGTATATATATTTAACTATTGTTTATTATTGCCGTCAATTTGAATACCTCCAACTCAACAAAACTTAACACTCCACATTCATCTTCCTGGATGTCTATAGCCTGTGTCTGTGCCTCGCACAATTACATCTACTGACTTGGAGGTCAAAATCTTGTCCTGTATGGAAAGTACAATAGCGACAATGTATACATTGGTGCAAGCTGTCTTACATGATTCCTCATGTTAAACTAAATTAATTGGAGGTAAGACCCATTCACTTTTCTGAAGTTAGAGTTCCTGCATAAATCAGAAAACTTTAAGTTATTTCCCAAGCCATTTTTGTAAATATATCTTCCATACATTCCCTTCTATTTGATCAAATGATTTTTTGGGTGTGAAGAGAAATGTTCTAATGCAATGCAATGCAGCTGTTTGAGACATTCCTTTTTCTGTATAGAATCAGCGCAAAACAATATTAACAAATAAGGTTACAGATACTTTGTAGTGTATACTCACTTGTAGTACACTCATTTCTCAATGTGCCAATGCCTTGGCACAACTTTTCATTTTACTATTTATTAAAGATACAGATCTATACGACAAGTACTTGCTGTGCTTGCTCTTCCGTTTACATGCTACATTTCTCCCACTTCCTTTCTAGGGGAAGCATCATCTTCTTTTGGCTTGATCCCATTAAATGCTTATTAATACAGGAGTGAAGCCTTTGTAATATTCAGTCTTTAAACCCTCATTGACTGCTTCTTCACTTATCTTAGACTTTTTAATGGCATACCCACTCCTTCATTTAAAATTAAGCTCTCCAAAATGAGTCTTTATTAAATATTGTTCATCCTGTAGTCTGGACTTCTAGAAAGACGAAGCTTTACAAACACCAATGCCTCCTGACTTTTCTTCTGGTCTCGCCAACATGCATTTCATCTTTTATATGTCTTTTACCATTGTCTCCTAAATATTTCTGAGAATCGCTCCCTAGCTCTTGTACTTTAAAAAGGAACTCTGTCGCAGAAACTCCCTTGAATTTCTGTGAATATTAGCTGGTGAAATCCAAACTGATTTCCAGATCAGATCTGTCATGGAGTGTTCAGACCACCTGATCACTGCTATAGATTCAGTGTTAAATTGATACAGCAAGACACTGATGGGTATGCATTATCCCTCAAGACATTATAGGATATGTATCATGTGGTATGTAATAGTAAATACAACTTCCAAAATCATGATTCATCACCCTCCAAGTATTACTCGGATCCAGTGCTTTTAACAAATGTATAACCTTTCTAAATATCCTGCTCTTGACACCACTCATCTGTCCTGATCTCTCATCAGCTGAACCTAGGACTTCATTAAAATTGCCCTCAGGAAGGTAACTTCCTCTTCCCTGAATGGTATAACAAATCTAAAAAACGATACAACAAAAAGTAAAAAGAAAGAGGAGACATTTAAGATGTCCTTTAGATAACTTTTGATCAAAAGCATCTGCCTCCTTCACCTAGCAACTTGATTTTTAAGACAAGCAGTATATTGAGCCAGTAAAATTGCCACACTTCTCTCCCACTCAAAAAAAGAGCAATGCTTTGGTTTTCATGCTTTTCAAGTGTTTTTTTTTCTCGTGGTGGCATGATGGCAGATGTACCACTCTAGTCTTTCTGAAGTTCTCTTTAAACCTGTTCTTTAAAAAATTATAAAAGTAATTTTCATTGGTTCTATCATTCTACCACTATTTACTTTCAAAGCATATTTCTTCATTTCTCAAATTCAGTGTTACACTTATGTATCATTGAATACACAACAATAAGGATTTATATGTTAATACTCATTTAACTCCTTAAAAGAGCCAATGAGATCTGGCTTTCTTCTAGGTCTTGTCAGTGTACTGTGATTTCATTTTTTTGGTCCCAGAGCATTTCCTAGTATATATTAAAGCTCTAAATTTGCCAAAGGAAGAGACTATTAGCCAGAATTTATTTTCCTGTCAGCATTCCCTGTTTAATCCCTTCTGCTTATCACCTTCCCAGAAATGCAAATATTTCTTACTGTAGAAAAAGGGATAAAAATTCAGTTTCCCAGCCCTCACCTCAGGGGAGCAGTGGAAGGTTCCTGAATGGGTGCAGCTATGACCCTGTGATATATTTGTTGAAGACTGGCATTCTTGGCTCGCTCCTCCTCTGCTACCATTAGGCCTTCTCCTTCTCAGGGCTTTCCTTTCAGCCCCAGAAACCTCCTTTTCCCACATCCATTTCCAGGAGTTCAGTTGCACCTCTATTATCTCCTATGATGTTCCACCTTCCATTTCTTATTTTCTTTTTCCTACCGTTCTTCAGTCTCTATCAAATCCTCTTGAGGACTCACATGTTTGTGACTTTTTATTGTATTCGTAGTCTTATTATCCCTGTACTTCAATATCATCTTTATTTTGGCTGTAAGTCTACTATGCAGTATCATGGTGCTGTCTCTTGATGTCTACATCAGGTTCAGATTGTATTTCTAGACTGTTTTCCAACCACGTTAAGTTCTTCAGGGATTTAATCTTTTTCTTTTCTATGATGTGTCCTTGATATATAGCAAAGTATTTGAGAGGAAACTTCTATATTTTCTGTTCTAAAGAAGGCCATAATATTGCTCACTTCTTGTTTCTCCCTTGAAGCAGTCAGCAATGGGCCCTGAAACATTTCTGGTTTATATCCTCCCCGCAAAAAGGCTATAGCCTTCTTCAGAATCTTATCCTTCTGTTTAGAAGAGTGCAATGTTCATATTAGGAATTTTTGGCAGGGGTACAGAAAGCTTTCTGGGCTCAGCCTACGATGATTGCTGGATTTGTTTCCAGTTGCACAAAGAAGTGAAGGTCTTGCCTGAAGTATTTAAAAGGAACTTGCTTCTTTACACCTCCTGTGAACTTCTCACTCTTATATTACTTTTACTTGTATGATTTTTTGTCTACAAAATCCTTCTGGTTTTATTCTTGATCAAATCTTGATTTATTTTGCAGCTTTGTTCCTCCATGCAAGATTTTCCACCCCTTTTACTTTTTTAGGCCAGTGACTCTGCCCACTAAATCCTTCCATCAGGTTTAACCACACAAATCCTCACCTCTGTGGGGGGATTTTTAGAGATCCACTCTTTAGATATCTGGTTGGTGTTAACTCCTCAAAGTCTCTCTAGTAACTGGGCTTGTTTTTGTCATTTTCCTTTTCTGGTCTCTATGTTTTCTTTCACCCTGCAACAACCATCTCTGGTAGTACAGGCATTGTGTGCTGTTCTATGCTAAGATCTCACAGTATTTTCCTTGGTCGGGGGTGAAAGAGTAGGAGGAGAGGTAGTATAGCTTTTCATAGTGGTCTCCTAAATAGGAGAAGACAGGGAGCGGTGATATTTGTGAATCATATCATCTCCTCCTTAAAGCTTCAGTTTGAGCAGCCATCTGCTCCTGCAACCCCTGGTAGTCCCTTAACAAACCATTTCTAATACATTCATGAGGTCAAAATTACTTCAGCTGAAGTCAGTGGCATGGTTTAGCTATCCAGGGAATGTAAAAATGCACAATTCAGGCGTTTTGTTGTGGGACTACACAAACGGCAGTTGCAGAAGCACATGCAGAGGCAGTGACAAGCTAAGTTTGAGTTCTGCATAGAACAATTTGTATCACATTCCTTTCTTGTTCACAGCTATTTCACGCCTCTAAACAGCTACAATTCCTCTGAAATGAAGGAGCATTTAAGTGGCAGCTTCCTGTGTTAAGGACATGCCACAGTGACAGGGTGTAGGGTATTTTTCTCTCTGCATATCCCAGGCTGGATATACACTCTTGTTGTAGTTTAACCCCAGGCAAAAGCAGAACATCTCTGTTCAGCTCAAACCTATTCTGGAGAATTAAGCATCAATCTGAGTGTCTCCTCATGCCCTACACCCAGTATCAGTAACCATCTTTTTATTAAAAGCAAAGAAATGCTATGACATAGTTTGATGGGCATCTTTCAACTTCAGTTTTTAATTTCAAAATAATATATCTGAAACGATTTTCATGGTCCTCACCTGCGACAACTGCATCTATGCTCCCAGTTTTGACAAGGATGACATCTCTGACTGAAAGGAGAAGCACCAATTCATTTACTTCTAAGGTAGCATATGGTCCAGTGATTGGACTATGGGCACGGGATGGGAAGTACAAAAGTTGCGATCTGCTGCTACAGCTCATTTACATCAGAACAATACCTGTCAAGAGCAACTGCTTAACTGGCTGTGCCATACGATCATGGCACCTCAGTCATGCTGCTGAAGAGTGCCTGAGAGATGATGAGTAGAGTAGGGATAGACCATAAAAGGCCCTAATGTTACAAAAAAGCAACAGCAAGAGGAAATCAGAGGTCAGACTTTCTTGGTGGAACTCTTCCACTTTGTATGAGTCATTAAAAATCCAGTAAGCCAGAAAACAGGCTTTAGGCTCTTATTGCTTTTTCTTTACAATTTTCAAAAGCTTTTGGCTTGTATGAAATGAAAAACATTTTGAAATCTCAGAAAATTAAACGAAACTGGACATTTTTCCTTTTTGTTCGGTTGGGTTTCTTTTTCCTTGAATAAGAAGGAAAGATGAACATCTGGGCTGGCATTCAGAATGCCTGGATTAAATTCCTGCTTCTGTTTTGGGCTTCCTATGTAAGTTCCCGTTCTGCATTCTTCCAGTTGCAAAAGTAAGAGTATTTCCTTTATCCTCTAGACATTCAATTTGCCTCGTCACTTGCACACTTTGTTCTGTGCTTCTGTTAATGGTGTCATACTTAAGGGGGTCTGAATTTGGGCAAATCCTTTATCCTTTCTTAGAAGTACATTGTGACCTTAAGGAATTTATATAGTATTAAGAAGAAATCTTCATGTTCAGTCCATATTTCAGACTTCATATTGGAACAGAAGCATCACACAAGATCATAAATCCAGCAGATCTGCTGAGCTAGCCACATTTGGAAGGATCCAGATCTTTTCAATGACCTCAATTACTTTGCATTTTAAAAACTAGGAAACTTGGATCATTTAAAAAATACCCACTTCTCAAAGCCATTCTGACTCACTGATCACAGTTGAATCAGAGAAGCTAGGCAAACCATTTCCGGAACAGTAAGCATTCCTGCTACAGCAGGATTTGATTCTAAGACCTCATTCAAGAAAACACTTAAACCTGTGTCTCAGTCCCTGTTTTGAGATAAAGAATATGATAACAAGCCCTCTCACGTGAGAATGTTTTCTGGAATTGAAACAGCTTGTAGTAGCCTGATGTGCTGAAAAGAATATAAAATTGACCTTCCACTCAAGTATAATACTGCTTTATCTGAAGTCATCTAATGATAGCTACTTATTGTGGTATAGCTGCAAGCTAGGTCTGAACTTGATTCCTCCCTAACTGGCAGATCTGGTATGTTATCTGGGACCACTTCAAAGAGCCCTCCTGGCCCAGCTGTGTGTCCCCACCCCTACATTTACACTGGCTCCCATAGTCAAACAGCCCCAGGTGGACTTGGCTCAATTTGCTGCTCTGACAAATATCCATCCTCCACGGGAAAGAAAAAAAAAAAAAAAAAGAAAAGGGGGTGGGGGAGAAGTATAAAAAAAGAGAAAGAAAGATAAAGATTTGTGTTCCCTCAGATCAGAAAGCTGAGCCATTTCACCCTTCGGCCACACAATCGCTAGACTGAGAGGAAGGAAGAGTGTGGGAAGTTACAGCTGTGGGTAACGGATGGGGACTGCTCATATTCTTAGCAGCCTGCAGTCACACTTTATTAAGTGTAATGTGCAACTGCACCCTTGGTTGCTAAGAGAGATTCAAGATCTTTGCTAGCTTTCTTTGAAACAGTCTTTTAGCTAAACTACTCAATAATACTAATATACATCACACATGGGAGCTATTACAGGTGATCTCTGCCATTCAGACATCACCAAGCTGAGCAACTCGGTTTGTCAAATGTTAACTGAGGCTTCCTCTGCTGCTTCCTTTTGCTTTGCCATATTTTTTCTGCTTTGTTCATACCACTTTAATTAATCTTTTCTCTACCTTATGGAAAAATACTAGTGCTTCAGCTAACCCCCTTGAGAATATGTCTAAAAGAAATCTGCTTAAACTAAAAATGACCACATCAGAGTCTTAAGATTTTTAACTGAATGGCGAGTGATCCCGAAATGCTCCAGCTGGTAAGGTTTCCCTGTCACTATTACAGGAGTCATAGACATACATCAAAAGACACACACTGGAATTAAGATGCAAGAACACATTATAACTGTAAATGCTACCTTAATGGGCTTTAAGGATTTGGGGGTTTTTCACTATCAGTTATGACAAAAGTGTGAATACTTTTCATAGGCAAAAAATGACTCTATCATTTGGTGTTTATTTGGTTCATCTATTTCATAGTCAGCATTTATGTATTTTCTTTCCAGGTGCTCATTTGTTCTTGTACATTCTTCAAATCAAATTGGCAAATGATTAGTCTTTAATAAAGGATATGACTTTGAGGATGCAAAAAAAAGAATTTAAAACATGCTGCAGTGCATCAGTTTTGTAATATTGAGATCATCATGAAAACAAAATGCAAAGTTATTTTGCGTATTTAATTTGGTGGTTAAGTCAGGTTTTGTGAAGTGTCCAAGTGGAATAAGCATTTCAACTCGCTTTGCTAAGTTAATTATAGCAGGTAACATCAGTGACCACAGTGGTTCAGATTGCAAGATAGTTTCCATGTTATGACACTACCTTAATGTGTTCACAGCTTTCTGAAAACACTCACTTCTTGAAATGAAACTTCTTATTCTTAATTTCTGCCGGATGGTGGTCTATTTTTGTAGATAAGAGCTATGAGTGAGTGTTTCGATATGTTGAAAAAGGAAGCTATGGTAAAACACATTAGTATTTGTGAGTTATTTTACTCACCCTTTCTGAACAGTGTTTCTTGAAACACACAGAACCTACAACCTAATCCAAAGCCCAGGGGAATTAATGGAAATACTCACACTAACTGCAGTGATCTTTCAATCAGGTGCACTGTATTTAAGGATTAGTTATCCTTGTTTGTTTTAAAAACAATACACGGCTTTGAATCAGAAACATGGTAGCCTAAAGATCTGCTGTTGTAGAGGTAACACAGGAAAATACGGTGGACCTATTGTCTGGTAAACCTGAGTATGCAGTTTGCAAAAGGCTTGTCTAGACACAGAATATTGTTATTTACATCTGTAAATGTCAGATCAGTCTATTTATATCAAGAAAAGCAAATGCACAAAACCGTTTTTCCTGAACCCCCACCATTTTAAACTAATAGTAACATTGCTGCAAAAATTATGTGCTCAACTCAGAAGCATGGAGAGCTGAAAATCCTTATGGAGAATGAACTAACATTTCTGTCATTGAAGTTACTGGGCACTTTTCTCCAGTAGGAGTAGGGCAAGACTAATAACCAATGCTTTTGAAAAAAGCCTTTTCCTTAGACCATAATGGAGCCAGAAATGTAACACTCACTAACCTTCAAATTCTCTGGAAAAAAGAAATCACCAAACCAGTGAGTTCTTCAAGCTGAAGAACTTTTGGATAAGTCATTATCCAAACATCCAACTTTAAGGAGGAAAACACATCTATGTGTACTTCTCCCCCACACACATGTGGCTAGACTACTATTAAATCCTCAATGAAATTTGCATAGTTACAACCACAGACAGTCTCGGGAAATGCTAAACTTCAGTGAGAGAAAAATCATTTAAGGTGGCCATCCTTAAGACAGATCATAAAATCCAAGGGGAAAAACCTGCGCTTCTAGGAGATGAGATCCAGCGCAACAGAATTTTCCCTGCACTACAGAATTTTATCTGCAAAAGATCAGGGATTTTTGAAACATTCTTCTCAACTGATTTAAACATGTTGAAAATTCCAGTATCTAGGATGCAGAAGTCATCTAGGTGCTTCTTTCAAGTCAGGGAAGAGAGACCAACACCTTCACAAAGTTTATTCCTGCCTGTTGCAGGAGGAATACTTAACCTATTGAAGCGTGGTACAAGCCTAGATGATCAGCCCACAGAGAGAGCAAATTTTCAGATGGAAGATGAATTCGTCTTCCTGCCTTCCTAAAGACTCTGTTTCTTAGTTTTCCAGCTGTAAGATTATCCCTGACTCAAGGATAATAGCATCTCCTTACTACATACGATTGATTTAGAAATTAATACATGTAAAGATGGAAATAAGAAGTAGGTAATTGCCTAGAGAAGACAGACAAACTCCAGGGCTTGATCCTGATCGAGAAAGGCCTCTGTGTATGTCATTATACAGGTCCATTTAAGTGAGAGGGAATAACTGCTTATGCAGTCAAGCAGAAGTATCTGGCTGCAGGATTATGTCATGTCACCAGCTATTTTCTCTCTCTGTCTTTTGGGCTAAATATCTTGCTCACTACTGTTGTTAATCTATTCCATAAGACATACAGCTACTGCATCATGAATTTTCTGTATGCTGATATTGTGACAAACACTAATTTTCACATGTACCAACTAAATTATTTCAGTCTGAATGTTGTATTAACATGTCTTTCCATTTCATACTATTATGTATCTAAAACATACAGTTCAAATTAAGAAAGTCTTAAAATGCATATTCAGAACTTGGCAAATAAACCTTCTGAAACACATGGAGACCAACTTTTAATGGATATCACTGGATTATTTCTAGAAGCAGATATTCAAGACAGCATACTCTGCTCAACATTTTTGTTCCTGAAAACTTTCCCCTTAACTCTTTAATAATTAGGAAGCAGGTACAGATATTTTGAGAAGTTTGCATGTAAATTATGGCGAATAAAGGCATCTTGGGATATTAATGTTGTATTAACAATCCTCCAGTACTGTATTATATAAACCTGTTCACTTTCAATGTGTTTTCAAATATGTTGATACTTTCAAACTTTCATGAAATATTTTGTGCCTTGGAAAGTATCCCTGATTTTTTATTTATATTTTTTTTTCAGTATTTTGTATAAGTCAACACATGAACCTGTTTAAAACATGGCAGGACTGTGACTGAAAGTGATGAAAGAGAAGTATTTGAGACATACAGTGAAATGATCTAAGATATCCCAGTTTCTTAATTTTTACTTCAGCTTTAAAAAAGCATTTGTATTCAAGAGCCCTAGTCAAATTTTCAAATTAGAGACCTTTAAGCAGTGGCTTCACTTCAAATAGCAGCTAAATAATAAAGGCCAGATTTTCAGACATGAAATCAACAGAAATTCCAGATACTTAATATTAGAAGTCTGTAAAACAGTCCTGTGTGTTTAGATGGCTAAAGATAATGAACAATTTTCAGAAGAGCTAAATTGTCTCAATTAGAAATAAACATAGTTCCCAGCTCTGGAAAGCAGACCCTCTTGTTGATCTAGTATTGACCTATTTCTTTATATTTGCATCTTTTAAGTTTTTATATAGGAGAAAAAGAAAGAAACAAACAAAATTCTTTCTTCAGCAGATTTCTAACTGGAGCTGAATCATAGAATCATAGAATCGTTAGGGTTGGAAAGGACCTTAAGATCATCTAGTTCCAACCCCCCTGCCGTGGGCAGGGACACCTTACCCTAAATCATATCGCCCAAGGCCTCGTCCAACCTGGCCTTGAACACTGCCAGGGATGGAGCATTCACAACCTCCCTGGGCAATCCATTCCAGTGCCTCACTACCGTAACAGGAAAGAATTTCCTCCTTGTATCCAACCTAAACTTCCCCTGCTTAAGTTTTAACCCATAACCCCTTGTCCTGTCACTACAGTCTCTAATGAAGAGTCCCTCTCCAGCATCCCTATAGCCCCCCTTCAGATACTGGAAGGCTGCTATGAGGTCTCCACGCAGCCTTCTCTTCTCCAGGCTGAACAGCCCCAACTTCCTCAGCCTGTCTTCATACAGGAGGTGCTCCAGTCCCCTGATCATTCTCGTGGCCCTTCTCTGGACTTGTGCCCTTTAGTACATCAGTACAATGCAGAAGTACCTTTGCTGAGGTTAATGGAATGACTGTCTTTTTTTCCTTTTTTTTTTTTTTTCCCCACAGAACAAATCTTCCAATTTCATAGGTTAGACATTTTTATTTAATTTTTTAATTCAGATGTAAATACTCAGCTCTAGAAACACGATTGCTGCAACTTTTCTGAAACTCATAAAGAAGATAAGAGGTTGCAGCAGGGAAGGCTTCAGATGCAATAAGAGTTTTGGAGCTTCCATTGCAAGATGTCTGTAAATAGCTCTCATAATAAAGGGGCCAACTTGGCTTGGCTTTACAGACACTGCGTTCTTTCATGTCATTACCAAGAAGTTCATACATGAAACAAGGCTAAAAAAAAATCACTCCCTATTAAAAAGAATATCTGCAGGAAGGGAAATTCCACCTAAGTAAATCATTAAAGTTGGAAGAATGCACCACTTCATTGATTCTGAGTATCAGAGCCAGATTTACAAACAGATTAAACAATAAACAAACAAACAAGCAATACTCTTCAGGCAACATACTAGACTTTCTCCAATTTTACTGCAAAGCCGAAATGCGGTGCCTTTTGTCAGTAAATGAATTGGCGCTACTATGTTCAGGACACCAAAAATTTGCTTCTTACAGAAAAAGGTTCCATGGAAACCAGTGAACACTGATGAACATTTGACAATTATCTATTTTTACTCCTAACAAGTCTAAACACCACAAAGATCATTTTACCTTGTTTTGTCAGAAATTTGTTTCCTTACCATTTGAAATAAAATGTAGTATTTCTGATTTATCAAATGGATTTTTTCTGCAAGTGTTTAAAAAGGGTAAACAAAGTTCTTAAAGACATTAGAAATACTGATTTGGCATGGAGATCTGGGATTTCTTTCAGTTCCATGAAATACTGGACTGCTGTCAGAATGATATAAAGAAGTCATAGTAAACCATGAAATAAAAATTTGAAAATGCATATTCAGAAACAAGAGGATTTCTTATCAGTCAAGGCTTTCTGAAGGATTTTTATTTCAACACGCAAGGTATTTCAGGGAAATTAATTGTCCACTCCAACATTAAAAGTTAATTGCTCCTGATGTGAGGAACAGAGAATATACCTACTTCTTACTCCCTTGTACGGGATCCCATAGAGGTTGCCTCCTTTATTTTTTACTGAGCATTATACCTCTGTACAGAGTAGAATAACAGCTTGTCAGCTATGTTGCAGTGTCATCACCAGCATGAGAGTCTTCCTGAGTTTTATATTGGATCTATGTAAAATAATAAATATCCCCGAAATGCCAATAGATCAAACAGGTAGGTGCAGAGAAGGGAAGAGGAAATCTTAGCTTCTTAAAGCCATTTAAAAAAATGCATAGCTGATGCACAGAGATTTAAGTGATTTCAATAACTGATAATGGAAACCTAATGAATATAATAAAAAGCTTATCTTTCAATCCTGAAAGCCTCTTAAAATCCTAACCCAATCACCAGCAAAGACAGTGAGAATTTTTCCATTTACTTGAAAATACTCCAGATTCAGGCACAACATGTAGCTTGCCTGCTCACTACAAGCTAAAATTTATCTGGGAATTTTGTATTTTGTATAATGCTTAGGCTGTTTTCCTTTGTTTTTCCAAATTAAAACACAGTGTCTTCAAAAGTCTTCAGTCTCAGAGTAGTTTTCACAGTTATCCGTCTTTCAGATGGGCACTATGACTAGTGAATGTAGGAGAGACTCATCCTCTTTAATATTGCCTATACTATGTAATAACTTCAAAGGGTTTCGTATTTATCAGACAAATCAGGTCTTTATTAGAAGAACTATAAATAGAGTGATCACAGCTGCATTTATTTTATGCAGGTTTCATCCATGTGAGTAGAATTAGCTTTATGGTGTTCACCCAGGATATTCCTTCATGCAACTTGTGGAATTCTGGACCGGTTCTGAAATATTTGTGCTGTTGCAGGGAGCAATGGCTCATGAGTCATTGCAGATGAGGAGCTGGGAGTTTTCTCTTTTGATTTTTTTTTTCCTGATTAAAACATGTTTAAAACATTGCATCATTTTAACTCAATTCACATTTGCCTAGAGTTGATGGGTTTATATGTTTTTCTCTCTGCTGTCTTGGTCTAACCCCAAATTCATGCTTTTTTTTTAAATTACAGTATGAAATTTATCTTCCTAGATGATAAATTCTTTGGAACACAAATGCTTTTCTCCCAGATGCATTCCTGCATATACATGCATCCTGTAGCCCAGCGTGTAATGTTAGTGTTTCTACAATGCAGAAGCATTAACAAGATGCAATCAGTCTAATCAGTGATAAATGCATATCCACACACCTTGCACTACAGGCTACTTAGAAGACATACAAGTTAGTCACGTTTTTGGGAGGTTTTTGCAACAGGTTTGTTCATCACCATTTGCATACATTTCTAAGTAACAATGACATTTTTCACGTGAGTTTGTAATCCCCCACAAACAAATACAATCAAAAATATTTCTTAGTTTTAGTTGTCCCTTCTCTTCCTACAAAGCTAATTGACTAATGCCATGATAAACAAGAGACCACCCTAACACCAGGTTACATTTTTCCAATAGAATAAAAAAAGTGAGAGTAGAGATATTTCATTGTTTTGCATCCAGTAGCATATATTGTTAAAGCATCAACTCATATCTGTCACACGAAGTCATATTTCTTTTTAATAAATAACTTCAAGTAGCATCACTGTGCCATGGCTTTCACAAGATATGTCAAGAAAGAGGCATCTTTGACCATTCACTTATCTAAGGAGTTACACTGTTATATTCCTGACAGTTTTGGGACAGGGGAATAAAGCAAACCTCCCCCTTTCAAATCATACTTGCATCCCCAGTAAAGCCCAAACCCTCTTCTGGTAGCTCCAGCTCAAACAACACAGCTTTGAAAGAGCAGAGGAAGCAGTCTGTGTATTGAAATGTAAATATTCGCTACAATGTACTGTACGTAGGAATTCTGAGGGAAAGCAGGATGCTGAGCATATTTATTCATCCATCATTACCCAGAGTTCTCTGTCTGCTCTTTCATAGAAATGCTTTTCAGTTTGTTTGAGCTCTGAAAGAAACAGAGCTTGGGCATTGCTTTGGAACAGGCAAAGTTCTTTTCTTGGCACTTGTAGAGCACTAAAACTCATTTGAAGGCTTGATTCAGATGAGTCAGTACCTTCATTAACAGATTTTAGACTTTCACACAAAAGTTGCAGGTTTGAGTTTACTGGGAGAAGTAACAGGGCTGTAGGCCCATTACCCCCTCCTTTCCATTAGCACAGTCTCACATGCTTATAGCTGTGGTTGTGTAAAGGATTTAAATCAGTTCCATTTGTATGTTCAGGCAAGGCATTTGAAGAAGAAAGATGGGTAAGTGCCAAGCATTGAAAGCTGCAGATAAGTGGGAGGAAAAAAAATCACTGATCTATACAAGACAGTCACTTTCATTTTAAGAAGTCCATTTTAGATGACACCGGCAATCCAAAGAGTAGAATTTCACCAAGAGCTTATTTTCTCATGTTACTGGTACTTTTGGAAAGAAATAACAAACAAACAAAAAAAATCTAAGAATTTAATTGTGAGCTAGCCCAAAAGGAATTTAAAACCAAAATTTCGTCAGTCAAGACCAAAGATTCCTTTTGGGCAAATAAATTCAGTTTCAGCATTAAGAATTATATATTTTTAAAAAAGGATTTTTTTTAAATTACTAGAATTAAGAGAGGAAAATTATAATATCTTGTTTGAAGGATGCTGAAATAAAACTCTGCCTCATTTTCAATCAGCAGTTTGGCAAATATGAAAAACATGCTGGTGTTACTCCTACCATCTTCTCTGAAAGGGATCTTAACATCACTAATGCACTCAGTTCTTGTGAAGAGGTTTTAAAGTAATGTAGTTTACAGTCTTGTAATTTTTCTGCCAAAGAGGGACACATGTAAATATAATAATATTCCAAATACTATGTGCACCTGTGTAAACAAGCCATTCTTCTTTCTTTAGGAAGCATTTAAGAAATATAATACCTGTGAAATAAAGCAAATATCTTAACAAATCCTGGAAACCTTAACAGGACACTTAAACTTGAGCACTTGAACTGAGAAAATTACAATCATGTTATCTACTAGTATAAAATCATGACAAATGCAATCCAGACTACTTCAATATAACTGAAGTAGGTTATATTATTGTTTCTGAACTTGACTTGATTCTTTTCTTTCAAAATACTTGTGGATTACCTTTTTTTTAGTAAAGCCCATGTAAATCCTTTTTTTTTTTCAACATATTTGCGCTTACATGTATTCAGAATCCACTTAATGACTTTAATGACGAAGTCTTCACTATTACCAACAGTCAAGCTTCCACATCTGATACAGATAACAGGGCACAGCTGAACTGAATTCCTTCTCTTGAATAATCAACATAAATTTTTACAAGTTCAAGAGATGGAATAGGTCAGCAGAAGTAAGAAGCAATCCTATTTGACCTTCACATGCCAATAGGGACAGCAATAAAAGCCATCTGTCTGCTTTTAAACTAAAGACAGTTTACCTACTGGTGCTGTTCTTTGAGGTAAAATCTGTACCTCTGGAAGTCAAGAGCAAAGAGGCAATGGTAAAGTAAATAAATCCAGTGGAAAAATAAATTATCTGTGCTGCTACTATGCATCTTTACGCTTCTTGGTCCAGTGGCCAGAATTCAGTTAAGTGAACTGCAAAAGCCAAGAATAAGATCCTGCAAAGCATGCAAGAAAATGAAATGTTGAAGAGAGGGGACAGAGCATGTTTAACAAAAACATGTTTATGAGGAATATCACCAAATACCTTTTAAGGAAGAGAACTCAAAAAAACCCATAATTTTTAAAACAGTTTGCAACTATGATAATCAAGTAATTAATCTTGAGTAAAATTTGAGATTATCAATTTTACTACAAGACTGAATTGACAAGAACTTCAATCTGGAATGCAGCAAAGCACAAGCAGTGTAATACATGTTGAGAGTCGGCATTTAAAAAAGCTGTTCTTGCTCTAATAGGATAATTATACGCTGACCTGAGATGAAAACCTGCTACTTCATCTAAGAACAAATACAGAAACGTAACGTGGTACCTGGAGACTTCAGAGGAGCTGATGATGGACTTGGAAATGTTTATGGTGATTGAGGATGTATATGCACATAGCGTGCGTGTTGAAAAGAAAAAAAATCTAAAAACAGTAAAGAGAGAAAAAGGACTACCAAACTTGTGAACAGGAAATAAAAATTGGATTATGTCACTTATTTCTGTGAAAATAATATACGATGACTTAAGAAGAGGAGGTTAACCCTCCTGTAAGCTTTAATGTTCAAAAGAATTAAATTCTCAGCTTTCAATAACATTTGCAGTAAATTAAACTGGCAGTTATGCAATGTCTCGAGTATATCATAACCTCCCCACAATTAACATAGCCAGCCAAACCCTGTCCCCAAGCAGGCAAAACACCTAACTGGGATCAAGGTTTTTATCCAGTGTTTAGTCTCCTTCGACCTGATTCCTTTCACCACCCCTGCTTCAGAAATATGGGGAAAGTCTTGTTGCTGTGAAAGCCAGTGCAGTTATCTGGTCCAAAATTAAGCCTGATGTAACTCAAGTGATGTCACACCAGGGATGAATTTGGCACAGTGTCTGAGGAGGTTAATGCTCTTCCTGAACTAGAGATCAGTATTAAGTCACAGCAGTTCTTTACCTTTGCTGCAACTACAAGTTCAGCCTGGCCTTGAGGGACCAAGGGGCTAGGTGACCAGATTGCACTAAAAAGGGGAGTGCAAGTTCCTGATGATGGGCAATAATCCGTTTTGCACCGTTACAATTGTGACAAACTTTTCATTTCTTTACAAGGATACATTTATCTACAGAGGTGCAAAAACCTCTCCTAGCAGCCACTCTTTTAAGGTTCCTTCTGCTTCAGTCACTGCGAATAAAACCCTTTTGTTGGTAGCATTTCAAGATAGGAGCTGTGTGGCAGTTCACAAACTGCACCTCAACATCTCCTTGGCAATGGTTGCTGCCTTATATCCTGCACTAATCATCTTTGTAGAAACAGGGCTACCATATGCTATGTTAAGGGCTGGATTCGCTCTCTTATCCCAATTCATTAGATGGAAATAGTATGGCAACATTATAACTAAGGGCAGAATTTAGAGCTCATGAAAAAATGCTGCCTGACTGGGAGCGCTTGCCTCCTGCATTTCAAATATTCCTTGTCTGAGCATGCATCCCAGTTAACAGCTCTCCGCACATACAGATGAGCAATAACGACTTCTCATTTAATGTCCTTTTTCCCCAAGACAGTTATTAATGGTGAAAAGAATTTACCGCAAGTTGGACACATAAATTACAGGAGAGCTGTGGAGAGTCTGGGTGTCCTGATGGCAGTGGTGCCACACCTTGCAAGATTGCTCAGGCAGTAGCACTATGTGACTCATTCATAAGGCAGACAGGGGAAGCTGCTGAGTGCAGGAAATGCTCACCTCTATGGTCCTTGCTAAAGAAAATAAAAGGGCTTTGACAAACCTGAAGGAGGAAACCTTTGGTCCTCCTCTGGCACAGTCTCCTCCTACCCCAAGAAACAGAAATCAGAAGGGCAGAACAGGAAAATTAAGATGACTTTACATTGCATTTCTTCTTCCATTACCCTGGGCTGGACGAGGAGCTACTTTATTCTGAGAAAAAGACAAAGCACAACCTGTCCTATACCTGCTGTGTCTGGATCACAGCAGGGTGTTCTGGGTACAGTTTGCTGTCTACTTCCAAGTGTGGTCCCCTTCTACTGACGGTCTTCTCAGGAAGCTAGAAGAGAGGTAATGATGTGACCTACACACCAACCAAGGAAGTCCTGCTTCATAATCATCTTCTGTTAGCAAGATCAACCCTCTGCACAGCCATGAGTCACAATGAATGAGTCTCATGCTGCTGTTAGCCTAGGAAACAGCTGGAAGAAAGTCCCACTTTTAAACTTTAGTTGGACAGGGACACCAGGTTAATTCACAAATTCCATCAGTATTCATAAATTAAAATCACCAGAATCCCATCCAGTATTTAAATCACATTTTAACAGTATGGTTAGTATGTTAAGCTTCCAATCAGCTGTAGAGTATCCTTTTTGTTTGCCACTGGAGAATTTTCCAATTTTTATTCACAGTCAGTGTCAGGTAAACTATCGATAGTAACCTGCACTTGCTTTTGCAATACCACAGCCCTGTAATCTATTAAATCCCTCCCAATCTCACCATGCAAAATGCTGTGATCTAAGCCAGTTGCTTTTCCTTCCAAGTGAGACAAAGAACACACAGCTCTTCTGCTCCTGTTCCCTGCTCCACACCCAGCCTACATTTTCTTCCTACTCCCAACATTCAAGTGAAATACTTGTGCTGCAATGCCATTAATTCCATCTGCTTTTCCCATGTGTGACTTTCTTGATCTGCAGTATCCCTCACTCCATAATGTCCCTCCAAATCTTGGGATGAGGGGAAAGTAAGTGTGCTTCAGCCAACAGTGAAAGGGCTAAAGCCATGAAAAACATACTGATGTTTTCTTCCCATGTTAAAATGAGTTTGGTTTGTCTTTAGGGGGTAGAGATCATAACTCCTTCCTCTGAATATTTTTCAGAAAATGTAATGTGAATCCCTACCATTAGTCAGAAGGATAAACAGAAAGTTGAGAATTGCCAGGAAAGGAGTAAAGAATATAACAGAAAACAGGTTTATGCCACTATATGAATCTATGGTGTGCTCATAGCCTGAGTAGTGACTATGCTTCTGATCATTCTAACCCATAAATATTATAGTGGAGAACAGTAGAGGGCAGAAAGGATGATTAAAACATTGAAGTGTTTCACTCAGACAGCAACTGAAGCCCTTCAGTCCAGAGAAAGCACAACCCAGAGAGATTATCAGATAACTAAAATATCTAGAGTGGCAAGCAGAACAACTATTCATTGTTTCTCAGAAAAAGAAGGAAGCAAGAGTCTCCCAGTGGAAATTATTAAGCTTCAGGATTAAAAAAATCACGAAGGGAAGTGTTTTTCCACAGACCGTAGAATGAAGCTCTGGGACTCATTGACACAGGATGTTGTGGAGGTCAAAAGGAAAATCTGATTGAATAGGACTAGACCAATTCATAGAAAGGTCTACTGAGCCCTGCTAAATGTGATGGTCTGCATGTGAGCCACAAATCTAAAAATCCCTCATCACCTACTGGTAGAAGATGGAAAGGTATACCAGGGAAGAGCATATTTACTTTGTTTACTATGTTTCCCTGAACATCCATTACCACCAGCCCCTTTAATAGGCTGAAAACTGGCCTTTCAGTCTCATCTAGTGGGGGCCATCTTTGTGATCTTTTGTTTGTTTCTCCCAGTAAGACTGAAGATGTAGCAGAAGTTTCCTATCTCCTTTACTGAGCCTCCCAGGGGAAGGAAAGCACACCCCTTGCTCCGAGATGCTAGCAAATGCTCTGGCTCATTACACGCCAATCCCAGAATATATAGGTCGCTGTCTTAGCTTTGCCCTTGGCCTGCTGCGTGCCTTGCTCAGTGATTATTCAGAAGCTTGGTATATGCTGTGCATATACAGAGATTTACCAAGGAAAAAAAAACACCTATGTCACCAAGAAAATACAGCTTTTCCTGTCATGGGTGTCAGTACCTTGAGGGAGACAGGCATAGAAAAGTAATTCAGAGATTAGGGCAATAACTTAGCCAGAGGTGTTTTTGTGACTGGATCCATCCATTTCTGTGCTTGGTTCTCAACCTAGAAGACAGTAACAATCATGCAGTGTATTTTTGTTTTGCTTTTTAATCTTCAAACGTTTTATGGGGCTGAATATGTCAGATTTTTTAATACCAAGTGAGACAGGAACCATAAAAATGCTTGAACTTGAATGCAAATGGTGCTGAAGTTAAGTCCAGCTCTGACATTTCTAAATTGCTTTTTGTCTCCCCAATTTAAAGCTTAAAGTCTTCTTAAAAATAAAAGGGAAAACTAGCATGGTTCCCTAAGAGTACTTCTTTAGAAGCTAGAGGGTGGATTTGCCCCAGTTCATATCAAACCGTTTGTACCAGATGGTTGCAATGTCAATGTAAGGATGAAGCCAATGCAGATTTTAGAAAATAGCAATGTTGTGGAAAAAGTGCTCCCTCTGGTTATTTTGCTGGAGAATTAATTGCTCACAGCAGAGGAGAAGTAGGGCAGAGGGCAGTTGGGCTTACCTGCATTGTTTTCACCATTACAGTCAGGAGACCGGTTGTTTGTCAAACAAGGGTTTGTGTTTCTGCCCCTCAACAAGGGCACACATTCCTGACACGCTGTTTTCATCTTCTGAGGAGGGGATGGCTCTTTCTCAGAGGCCGTCCATTTTCTGGGCGCAGTAGGGAGTGAAAGAATGTAGTTTTGTATCCCGCACGGGAGTCAATCGTTTTACCTACTACATCACCCATGTTGTTGGGAGCAGAGACCCAAAATGACAGCCGCGACTGAGGCAGCTGCTCGAGCTCGCACAGCTTCCTTCAACGCCACCCTCCCACCCCCCCATCTGACACAACAACAGTGCAGCGTGCTGGCAGTCCTGGAGGATTACAGCATCACCCACTGACTTGCTGTTAACCCTTTTGAGCTCACAACCTGCCAAGCGATGTGATGAGCTGTTAGGTGAAAAATAAAGACAGCGCTGAGGGCAAAGTGTCTCTCCAGAGATGCTTGCACAGTATTTATTGCTAGCGTGGCACAGTCAACTGACTTAAAACAGTAACAAAAAGAGAAAACTCTTCCAAAATATTTGCAAACAGAAAGAAAAACCCCAAACAGGTTATGCCAAGACATTGAATGGAGATAACAGCAGTAACTTCAAGGATTATCACTTCAGGAGGAGACATAACATCAGTCGTTTGTCCATCCTCACAGGGAAGTAACGGGGTCGTGTTCTGGGCAATGTCATTTAGACTGAGTCAGAAGTACAAAATAGTCAGGAGCAGGGTGCTTGACTGCTGAGAAGATATCTTCACAAACTATCAATTGCCATGTTAAAAAAATGAATATAGTAACAAAAAAGTAGAAGTGCCCAAAAGCAGTGCTGAACTGAAAACCCCAGAGATTAAGAATAACCTCAAATTACATCTTTGGGGCAGTCAGTGGTGCTTCTGCTCCGCAGCGTCGACCAACACTAATTTCAATCGACTTATCAACAGCAGAGAAGTTTTGTCATCTCAACCCATGCTGTCCAGGACCATAAATACTCATTTGGGGTTTCCAAACCGTGTCATGATTCCAGGGTGCCCTTCCTAGCTAGTGGATACTAATGAGTATTATTATGATTAATGGCAATCACACCTTTGACCACAGTACTTGTGAGCTCCGGAGCAAACACAGATTGGCAGTGCTATGTCTACATTTTATGGGGGGTTACCACTCCTCCCTGTAAAGATTGCTTCTTACAGGAACACTCTACTGTTAGTCTGAGGAAGACCAGGAAGATGAGTTTTTGCCATATGAACTCTGAACTGCTTTTGCCCTTGACAGTATGGACTGTTATCTTTTAATACATGTTAATCACCATATCCCTTATCTTAGGTAGTACAACAGAAAGATTATGGCCTTTTGTTACAGGCTGTACCTTTAACAATCTGCAATTCATGATGAAGGAAAAAAGGCTATTTTCTGTGACAATATGTAAAGGGTTTACAGATAACAAACATGAAAAGTCAAGACGATCTTACTGTCAGTCCTAAAACCAGTTTAGTTTTGGATAGGAACATTTTCTAGAATGTGAGCTTTAACCAGCACTCTTATTATTAGTTATTTTGCCCTTCATCCTTTTTCTTCCTCCTTCAACACCTAATATATCGACATATCAGCAGGTCCTTCTAAGTATCTGTCATTCGACATACTACCCCTCTTTTCTCTTCTTTGAGAAATTGCCTCCTCTTCCCTTTTTTATAGGGACAAGAATACAGCTCATTTGATATACCCATTTGTTTTTTCTTCTTTTGCCTCTCCTCTGAAACTACCAGCAAGGATGACATAAATGACATTGGATAATACTGGTTAGACAACACTACACTAGGAATTAGTCATAGACCAGCTGACATCAAACCCTTTTATTCTTTTCTTTTTCTTACATTTTTCTTTGAAAAAGACCTTTTCCCCAAACTCCCAAATGCAGTAATCCATGAAGTGTTCCAACAATAAGGAAATGAATATTTAATTACTTTAATTCTACTATGTTGTTGAAAGCGCTGTTTCAAGGAAGTTCATTTTACATGTGGTGATATTAAGGCAGTCAGTCTCAGTCCCCAGGTCTCATCACAAGCGCTGAAGCCATTAATAGATTTGAGTATAAGTCGCATTGTTCCAGATCATTGAAATTCTGTCTAGTTAGCTTTGTTCATTACAAGGGAAAACCAAAGCTCCTCCTGTCCCTACCAGTTCGCAGAAAAAGACTGCACCTTTTTGTTGCAAATGAACTATATTGCAGCACACACAGAGCACAGCTATATTTGTCCAACCAAAACAATTCCATTAGGAAGCACTCTGAAGTTGCAATGAAGTTGGCATTTCCAATTATTTGGGCTGAGCAATTCCTATGGGCCACTTGTCAAGCACAATATGCAATGGCTCCTGGCACCCTGACCAAGGGGGAATTCCCCAGTTTGTTGTAACACAGACAACAACAGTAACACTTTAATCAGGCAGTGGAGCCTGCTGGAAAGCTCTATTATAAAGCATTGTACAAACTGCAACAGAACTGCAGTTTGATATGGCCAGAAACTCTACGGTGGGCTGTGTTTCCTTAGTGAAGCCACCACGGATGCCAAAGTAAAACTAAACAAAAGATGGTTCCCCTTTCCCTTGACACACAACTGTAGTAAATTGCCTCCTCTGCATAACAGCATAAACTATTTTCAGACCTATCTGCTCTGAAATTAGATTAGGGAATACCTTGTATATGAACAGAGGAAGTCACAATTAGAGGCAGAGGTCTTAATCTGGAGGACTCAAAAAACATGAGTGAAAGATGGATCCTGACAGCTCACTTAAATGTATGTTAAGCATGAATTCTCCATCTATACTAAACTTCTAAGTTATGTTAGTGAACACAATGGCATTGTAGTACAATTTTTACAATCAGGCCTTTAAAATCAAAAGTAGATTTTCTGATTTACAATTTGTCAAAATCATGCTATCTTTTAAATACATGGAGGAATGGAAGGGCAATGATATCAGCCTTCGTCTCATTGTATAGCTGAGGAGGCCTCAGTATAAAATCGAAAATACTTCAAGGAAAAAGGAGTAGGAACAAGAAGAAAGAAACATAAAATTATGGATTTAACAGGAAAAGAAGTACTGTATTTAAAAAAGAAAAACAGTTCAAATGGAATAAAAAATATAACCTTGGAATTTATATCCTGTGAGTACAATAGATCCAAAGTTCATCTTTTAAATACATGAACTAGAGTCTTTCTTGAAGCAATTACAGTATCCCTAATTAAACTGTGGCTTTTGTATAGTAATATCATTTAGCTCTTTAAAAACCACATTATTAATTTATCAGGGAGACAGCTTGATAACATGGTGAAGGCAATAAAATAGATTAGTCTGTAACGCCCACTGCTAGAGGGAACAGACTTCATTCAGAAGCACACGGGCAGTGAATCTCCACTAACTTCTGTAGAGCTGCACTGATTCACCCTCTCAGGATGGGATCTGCCTTAAAGAAGAATGTTTTTGTGTTATTATGTGTTCTGTTGACTATTTTTTTTAAATGCACAGCCATGAAGAAAATCATAGTGTCAAAGAGCATGAGCTGTGGTGAGGTTGTGCTGTAATGGGCTCTTCTCTGCTGTAAAAATGCATGTTAGTGTAAGGGAAAGAAGATAAGAGAAAAAAAAAAGTTTGGAGGGAGAATGAGAACTGAAATTAAAAGCAGAACAAAAGAACAACTTCTACATTGAAAGCTATTTCAGCTACTAATAATGAAGTTTCCAGATAAACCAGAAAAGAAAGAAGGTTTGGGAAGTACCTCTGGAAGTTATTTCTGAAGAGTAGACAGATGGTTCAGATGGCTTGCATGTGCTTGACAGCAGCTACTCTGTGGAGTAATAAACGAGTAATAGACAACTATTTGATCTGCTAGTGGGTTTGGATGGCAGAGAACCATCTGCACTCAAAATGGCACTACTTTATGGGAATGAAAATGTACAAATACCCTGAAGAAGAGGAATACAAACAAACAAATGTGGAGGGAGAAGTAGAACAAGCTTTCCCCACTGTTACAGTAGTATACAGCTCATTTACTAGGCTGTTAAACCAGCAACTCTTTTGAGACACATATTTAAATCAAAAGTTTGGTAAGTATTTCTCTCAGTTCTGTTTGTTACATCTCACTAATTTCATTACTCCTTTCTGCTTCTTCTTTTGACCATATTTTGAACATCATGTCTGTTAAGCATTCTTCTACAGACAATTTCTTCAGCAGGGCCCCACAGGCATCTTCCTGACTTGTGAAACTGTCACCTGCATCTACATGCATGTTTGTGGTCAAAACCCAAGCTTCGAATCACTGCAACGACTTGGTGATGTCGACATACACCAGCTTTGGGCCATGCACATAAAGCATAACGTACAGCTCCACCTGCTGCTGGAGGTGCCTCCTGCTTGGATCATCACCACAGAGTTTCCTGCAAATGCACTTAGGGAGGACGCAAAGTTTAAGCCACTGAATGTTTTTTGGGACTTTTACATAGTCTGCTGTTCATGTAGGCTTCCAGGTGAGCCTGCCTGCTTTGCTCCCATGAGCAGTTATAGGGCTGGCCTTCAGCACTAAACTTAGACAACCAGTGAACATTAGGCCCCAAAGCTGCCCTGTATATGCTTTACAGATGCTCTGCTGAAGGTTTCTTGCAAATCCCTTCACTTGAAAACCAGAAGTACAGAGGAAATACCTTTTTCAATTACACTAAAGCAGTTTCTAATACAGAATGTATTTTTGTGCAGCTGCTCTGTAGATCTGGAAAGACCAGCAAAGAAATGAGTGTGATAGTCAACTTCACACTTTGGAAAACAATTTATAAGCATTTGTGAAAATATAAACAAACAAACAAACAAACAAGCTGAGCTTCTGATTTGGTAAAAAATGATGAAATTTATATTTCTACCAATATTCAAACCCTTTTTTTCTTAAGAAGGGGTGCAGTGTGGAGAACAGAATGAGAAGGTAGAACAAAGAGACATTTCCCTCAAATAAGAACATATCATTTATTCACAGCTTGGCATAATAACAAGGATCTAGTTCTCAAGAAGACTCAAGAGACTTCATGCTGCTCTATGTCTTATTACCACAGCTGGAGGCCTCCAAGCCCAGCCAGGTCTTAAACATGGCAGTGTACCAGCAGGAACCCTCCCAGCACAGCCCTCCCACGTTAAACACTGAGCAGAGCTCCAGGATCTGATGCCGTGGCTGCAGAGTCCATGAGCTCTGAATGTCTGTCTGATAAACACTGTCTTATGTATGTCAAAAATATGGTTGATGAATGCAGCCTCTACCAAATCAAGTGTTTGGAATCATAGATATTTTATTTTCTTTTTTCTGTGGAGAAACAACTGCACCATTGGAAAAATTCTGATTAATTTTTATCAAAAATTCAAAGGGTGGTGGTGACTAAAGTCACCTGAATCCTCTGGAATGTGATCTAGGAAAATGGTTCCAACTCTTCTTCCAAATTTCTTTGAAAGAAGGAGGTACACAGGCAAAATCTAGACTAATAACTAGATTTAGAGAGGGCAAAAATATTCCAGCAAAAGTATGAATAATACTGCAAGACAAAGTCAGCCAGACATCTAAATTATAGTTTTGTTTTGTTAAAATTTTCTTCCAGGAAAAGTGTTTTTCTTTACAAGGAATCATATACCTGGCAAGACTATTCCCATTGTGTTACAGATATCTGAAGAGAAATAAAATAAAGTTATAAAAACTGAAAGTGCAGGTTTGGGAGCAAGTTTTTTGTAGTTTACCTGGTCAAATCAACATTATTGAGAGAACAAGGTAAACATTTTCAAGGAGCAGTGGCTTTTTGAGGGACTTATTAAGAACCATGCTTTCTAAATGACAGTAATGATAAAGATAGACATACCATGCCAAGGTATAAAATAGTATTCACTTCAAATTCAGAAATAATCACAATATGGCAAAATTAGTTCAGTATAGCTGAAACGATCTGTTGTTACACGTAACAGCATTCTAGATAATCAGGTAAACTTCAAATAGTTTCAGGTTTAGATGAAAACCAACATTTATGGTAGGATTGACCTGATACAGAATGTATAAAACTCTGTATCTTCAGACCATATGTTGAAAAATACATTTAAGCTATTCCATTTTGCAGTCAAATCCCAAAACATCGCTTCTCACACAACTGAATCAGGAGGCAGTGAGATTGTGAAAGACCTCTTGTCTAGAACACAGGCAATTGCTATCACAAAACAGGGCTCTGCAACAAAAACTTCTGCAATACACCAAAGAAAAGGTGAGAAAGGGAGGAGAAAGACTAAGCTCAAATACATGGGACGAGTACATAAATTAAATTCTCATTGCCAAACAAGTTTGACCAAATCCAGGAAAGATGGAAACAATTTTGCAAAAGGCAAAACTCCAAAACAGTAATGCCTTACATAAGGTTCAGGGAATGTTTCCTTTGAAGATAAAAGGTATCCAAGTGTGAAATCTGTGATCAATAGAGGAAGCAGAATGAAAAAGCAAACCAGCCACAAACAAAAATTACGGGTAGCATTTTAATTCCACAAGCATTAGACAGCACCCAGGGAAGACTAATCACTGTATATACTTTAAATAAACTTCATGTAAAATATAAAAAGTATTCATTCTTGACAATATGTTTGTTTCCCTTATCAGCTAGGGACTCCTTCATTCCCATTTTCTTTTTATTCTCTGAAGTCTTGAAAGAATGAGGTTTAATAAAATTAAGTAAGTCTACTCTTATTTGCTAGGGAGTATTAGTGATCTTCTTATGAACAACCAGCAGCTTTATGTAGCTATAAATATGCTCTTGAAGCATTCAGCAACTTCAGGAAGTATCAGCAGCAATTAGAAGAAAAATGCATTAAATTTGGAATTAGATGGGATAAAACTTCACACTATTCCCACTGAAATTTCTTAGGTTGAAATATTGGCTGTGTGATTTCAAGAAAGCCTGGCTTCCACCAATACAAATAATGCAGTTAGAGAAAGCCTAGTGGATTTTCTGAAATAGGTTTAAACTAATTTTACCGCTACTGTATCTTTCAGAAAGCAACTATTACCAATCAGCCTCTTGACTAAAGGCAGACCTAAGGAAGCATGGCTCCGAAGACCAATCTCCCTCAAAATTTGGCAAACATTTGGGTTTGGTTTTCCGATTTGTTTTCTGAGTCTTGAAAATGCGATACAAAATTAGACATTTTATCTAATGCCTGCTTTGTTGCCAGTTAGAAATGAGAATGCTTCAGCACCTCAGCTGAACACATATTTAATACCCTGACCAATTTGAAGCACATGAATAGTCTCATAGATTGTAATAGGACTACGGTCAAAATAATATCTTATGTGCCTTTTAACAAGACAGAGAACATAGAATGGTTAACCACCCAGGGCAAACACAACTTAGAAAACTGTCCTTTCTGATGTAAGTCAAGCAGCCAAGGCAGGAGGCTGTTTTGGCAAACATCACTTCCGGTTGATGAAGGAAAGATATGGGAAGCTACAGGCTGGTCAGTCTTATCTCCATCCCTGAGAAGAAAATGTAGCAAATCTTCCTGAACATCATTTCTGGACGCGTGAAGGGGATGAAGGTAGTGAGATGACTGGTTCAGTGAATAAGGGGATGGAAGTAGATGTCATTTACCTTGACTTTAGTAAGGCTTTTATCACAACCTCCCAAAGCATCTTTTGATCCTTTCTGGGAAGGTATGACTTGCATGCATGGAAAACTAGCTGAGTGTCAGCCTAAAAGAACAAGATGTCCAAAGGACAATCAGTTCCTAGGGATGTTTCTAAAATGTTGATCTTGGTAACAGTACTGCTTAATATCTGCTTTAAAAAAACAGGACACAATAAATAATTGTCTTTTACCAACACACTACTAGCAATAAGATGTGGTCTTGGCCATACAGCCTCAAGGCTGGAGATGAACATATTCCTAGTGTTAATTAAATACTATTCTATTGAGTGGTGCCACTAGAAATCATAAAATATATATTTCATTGCATAAAATGTATATAAAAACACACATCCAATATGTGAAAAATGAACTTACATGATATTGACTTCACTTTATTTGCTGTTCATCTGCCTAGACACTGTAGAACAAGGAACAAATCTACTTTTTAGGTGTTTTGAGAACCAGTGCCAAGAGTCAGATGTGGCTGGGATCTTGAGGAACTAGCAGGGGGAGTACGTTAAAGCACTTACAGCTACAAATTAGGAATCTTTTCTTGATTACCAGAAAATGGTTGCCTTGGATATAAGATAAGAAATCTAAGATGAGATTTCTGATGGGCAGATGGGCTAATAAAAAAAGTCTTGGACCTCTCAGTGTTTTTATGTGCAATTTAGGTACCTAATTCATTGAACTCAATGAACTCATTGAACTCAGTTTTGAATGCACTGTTTTGATATGTTTCTATTTCAGAAGTAATTCCCAAATAAGCTAGATCAAAATTATCACTTTCCCTTTGTCAGTCTTACTTATCAGACTGTTCTCTGCTCCAGTCTTTTGGGTAACTACATGTGTCCTTAAACTTTTCTAAATATGCATTGGCACTCTTCTATGCAAGTCAGGATGTCATGTTTGGATCATTTAACTTCTCTATTCCCAGCTCAGTAACTAAGCATATTTGTCTGTACATACAAGTATGAAGGATTTATTGTCATTTTCCGTTTCTTTAAATACGTCAATAGTATTCTGAGAGATCCTACCAAATATTGGGAAGGAAACCTCTTTATCAAGTCCTTTTTTTTAAAAAAAAAAAAAAAGAAAGAAAAAGTAAACTTTGTGCCTGGAAACACTAAACCCCCAAGCTACCAAACCCAAAACATACTTCATGCCTCCTGCTAGCAGGTGACTTGACTGAATGTAAGTTGTAGGAGAGATTCCTGCACAGCAGGTGGTGTTGGGTGTACCTCTTGGCACATACCTCTTCAGCTTCTGTCCACTGTAGGAGACCTGGCCATATGAGTGTTTGTAATTTATTAATTTGTGTAGGTCTGTTTGGTGGTGCTGGAGCACTGCAAGTTTTGCTTGTTCACTTTATTTCTGCCTTAAGCATTCATGAAAAATCACACTGTGTGCTGTGTAGGTTAGCAGCTCCACTATGCTATATTCATCCAGAAAGCTTTGGGGTGTATTCAACCCATCCCAAGGACCTCCTTGAAGGCAAACACAGCCATCTACAGTAACACTTACAAATAATATCTTTTGATTATTTGAAGCTGATGGAAGACTGCTGAAGAGGGCACTGTGGATGAAAAGTATTGCATTCATATTGAATTGCTGAGGTGAATAGCTCGAGAGAGGACGCCTTCAACACCGGAGCTTGGGATCAGCGTCCAGGAGCCTCAACTCAGAGCGACAAGAGCCACCGAGGGAGCCTCAAGTCCTCGACAGGACCTGCTCAGAAGCCGGCAGCTCAGCTGACGAGAGCGAGCAGCTGACTCACACGGGGCGGAGCCTGAAGCAGCGGCACCAGCCCTGACTGGGTAAAAACCTGCCCCAGGGAGCGCGGCGAGGCAGTTTGCGCGGGCAGGCGAGCGGGATGGTGAGCACTCGTCGTATGATCAGGGCCCGGTCCCGCAGCTCTGCTCTGGCTGCCCCGGCGGCGGCCAGCGTAGGCACCCGGACAGAGCCGATGAGAGGCGGGGCTACAGTGCAGAGCTCGGAGTGTAGAGAGTGCCTGCACTGGTCTGGTGAGGGGATGGTGCACAGTGGGCAGGGCTGCGGCCGGTGCTCCCTGGTGGAGGTCCTCCTGCAGCAGGGGCTGAGCTGCGGGATGCTGTTAATAGACTGCGAGATGTCAGGGAAGCTGAGAGGGAGCAGGAATGCTTGCTCCTGGCCCAGACTGTGCAGGAGCCTCTAGCTTCACCTCTACCTCATGAAGGAAAGAAGGAGGCCGTTAACCTGGGAAGCTGGGAATTAGTGACAAAAAAAACAACCAACAAAAAAAAAAAGAAGGAAAAGGACAACTAAAAGCAAGGGACTTCCCCCTAAATCCCGTCCCCACGCAGAACCGCTTTGCTGTCCTGCAGGGGGCTAATGAGGAAACGCACTCGAGCCAGAAACAGCCGGCTGATGCCCTGGTAAAGAAGATCTCTACTGGTGCCGCTAGGAAAAAGCGGCGGGTCGTAGTAGTAAGGGACTCTACACTGAAAGGGACAGAAGCACTTGTCTGCCGGCCAGACCCCGTCTCAAGGGAGGTGTGTTGCCTACCGGGGGCAGGGATCAGGGATGTGGCAGAGAGGCTGCCTGCTCTAGTAAGTCCCACGGACTATTACCCACTCCTGGTGATACATGTGGGTGCTAGGGATATAGATAGTAGTAGCCTGGGGAACATAAAGAAGGACTACAGAGCCCTGGGGGAGGTGGTTAGGGGCTCTGGAGCTCAGGTGGCCTTTTCATCAATTCTCCAGGATACAGGGGATGACCTAAAACAAGCTAGGAGGATTGGTCAGGTTAATAACTGGTTAGAAGTGTGGTGTCATAGTCAGAGGTTTGGGTGTCTTGAACATGGGACCCAAGCTTGTAGGCCAGGTCTAGTGGGGGCTGGTGGAGCTGCTCTGATGATAAAGAAGGGAAAGAGCAGGTTTGGTAGGAGGATTGCCAGACCGGTCAAGGAGCCTTTAAACTAGATGTGTTGGGGGAGGGGGGCATCATTCCATCCCAACACACCCAGTCAGTTGCCAGCACCTATAATAAATGCTCAGAGCAATTTAGAGATATCCCAGCCGCTCCAGCCAATGAGCCGGCTTCATTTGGAGCTCGGCTCAGATGCCTCTATACAAATGCCCGTAGCATGGGGAACAAACAAGAGGAATTAGAGATGTGTGCACGTCTACGGGGGTATGATATAATAGGCATCACAGAAACATGGTGGGATGGCTCCTACGACTGGAGTGTTGGAATGGAAGGTTACAGACTCTTTAGGAAGGACAGGCCTGACAGGCGGGGAGGGGGAGTTGCCCTTTATGTTAGGGATAGGCTGGAGAGTATGGAACTCTGTCTGGGGACAGGTGAGAAGTCCACAGAGAGTTTGTGGGTCAGGGTTAAAGGGAATATAGCTATGGGAGACATTACTGTGGGGATCTGTTACAGACTGCCTGATCAAGGAGAACCTGCGGATGAAGCACTCCATAGACAGATAGGAAAAGCCTCACGCTCACAGGCCCTTGTTCTCGTGGGTGACTTCAACCACCCTGACATCTGTTGGAGGGACGGTACGGCCCGGCACAAGCAATCCAGGAGGTTCCTCGATTGTGTAGAGGACAACTTCCTTCTGCAAGTAACAGAGGAGCTGACAAGGAGAGGTGCCATGCTTGACCTCGTGCTCACCAACAGGGAAGGGCTTGTTGGAAATGTGACTCTTCAGGGCAGCCTTGGATGCAGTGATCATGAGATGGTTGAATTTCAGATCCTCAGGACAGTGAGAAGAGCGTGCAGCAAGCTCACTGCCCTGGACTTCAAAAGAGCAGACTTTGGCCTCTTCAGGAACCTGCTTAGGAAGGTTCCATGGGATACAGCCCTAGAGGGGCCTAAGACTGTTGTTTGATATTCAAGGATCACCTGCTGCAAGCTCAGGAGTGTTGCATCCCAACCAGAAGGAAGTGCAGCAGGAGGGCCAGGAGACCTCCTTGGATGGATAAGGAGCTCCTGAGGAAAATTCAAATGAAAAAAGAGGCTTATAATAAGTGGAAGCAAGGACAGGTGGCATGGGAAGAGTACAGGGATGTTGTGCGGGAAGCTGGGGACCAGGTTAGGAAAGCTAAGGCCCAGTTAGAATTAAACTTAGCTAGAGGTATTAAAGATAACAGGAAGGGATTCTACAAGTACATAGCAAATAAAAAACAGACTAGGGAGAAGGTAGGCCCTCTCAGGAAGCTCTCGGGAGAACTGGCTACACGGGATTTGGAGAAGGCTGAGGTTCTGAATGACTTCTTTGCCTCAGTCTTCACTGGCAAAGGCTCTGACCAAACCACACAAGTCTTGGAAGGCAGACACAGGGACTGTGAGAATGAAGACCTTGCGCCCACTGTAGGAGAGGAACTGGTTCAAGACCATCTTAAAAATCTGAATGTGCACAAGTCCATGGGTCCTGATGAAATCCATCCGCGGGTCATGAAGGAGCTGGCAAACAAAGTTGCGAAGCCGCTGGCCATCATATTTGGGAAATCATGGCAGTCAGGTGAAGTTCCCAATGACTGGAAAAAGGGAAATATAACCCCCATTTTCAAGAAGGGGAAAATGGATGACCTGGGGAATTACAGACCAGTCAGTCTCACCTCTGTGCCTGGCAAAATCTTGGAGCAGATTCTCCTGGATGGCATGCTAAGGCACATGAAAATCAACAAGGTGCTTGGTGACAGCCAGCATGGCTTCACTAAGGGGAAATCCTGCCTGACCAATTTGGTGGCCTTCTATGATGGGGCTACAGACCTGATGGACAGGGGCAGAGCAGCTGATGTCACCTTCCTGGACTTGTGTAAAGCATTCAACACTGTCCCACACGACATCCTTGTCTCTAAATTGGAGAGACATCAATTTGATGGATGGACCACTCGGTGGATAAAGAACTGGCTGGATGGCAGCACACGAAGAGTTGTGGTCAATGGCTCAATGTCCGGCTGGAGACCAGTAATGAGTGGCGTCCCTCAGGGGTCGGTGTTGGGACCGGTCTTGTTCAACATCCTTGTCGGTCACATGGACAGTGGGATTGAGTGCGCCCTCAGCAAGTTTGCCCATGACACCAAGCTGTGTGGTTCGATTGATACCCTGGAGGGAAGGAATGCCATCCAGAGGGACCTTGACACGCTTGTGAGGTGGGCTGATGCCAACCTCATGAGGTTTAACCATGCCAAGCGCAAGGTCCTACACCTGGGTCAGAGCTATCCCAGGCACAGCTACAGGTTGGGCAGAGAAGAGATTCAGAGCAGCCCTGTGGAGAAGGACTTGGGGGTGTTGGTCGATGAGAAAATGAACATGGGCCGGCAGTGTGCACTCGCAGCCCAGAAAGCCAACCGTATCCTGGGCTGCATCAAAAGAAGCATGACCAGCAGGTCAAAGGAGGTGATCCTGCCCCTTTACTCTGCTCTTGTGAGACCTCACCTGGAGTATTGTGTGCAGTTCTGGTGTCCTCAACATCAAAAGGACATGGAACTGTTGGAACAAGTCCAGAGAAGGGCCACAAGAATGATCAGGGGACTGGAGCACCTCCCGTATGAAGACAGGCTGACAAAGTTGGGGCTGTTCAGCCTGGAGAAGAGAAGGCTGCGTGGAGACCTCATAGCAGCCTTCCAGTATCTGAAGGGGGCCTATAGGGATGCTGGGGAGGGACTCTTCATTAGAGACTGTAGTGACAGGACAAGGGGTAACAGGTTAAAACTTAAACAGGGGAAGTTTAGATTGGATATAAGAAGGAAATTCTTTCCTGTTAGGGTGGTGAGGCACTGGAATAGGTTGCCCAGGGAGGTTGTGAATGCTCCATCCCTGGCGGTGTTCAAGACCAGGTTGGACGAGACCTTGGGCGATATGATTTAGCGTAAGGTGTCCCTGCCCATGGTAGGGGGGTTGGAACTAGATGATCTTAAGGTCCTTTCCAACCCTAACTATTCTATGATTCTATATCCAGTGTTAGGTCTGCTTCTTGATTTTGTATATCAGAAGTATGCACTAATGCTCTTATTGATGAGAAGAACCTTGGATCACTGCCTGACTGAAAGCATCTATTGGATGCTGGATTCTACTGTAATTGAGTAGACTAAACTATAAAATAACATCCCTCCTAATTTTCCTACTTGTTTACAATCTGAATAGTTCAGTGTGAGGTGTCCCTGCCCATGGTGGGGGGATTGGAATTAAATGATCTTAAGGTCCTTTCCAACCCTAACTATTCTATGATTCCATGATTCAGGAAGATACTGACTTTGATAGAGACAGTACTTTAAATAAAAGACTCCTGCAATTTACCAGTAACAGCAAAATCAAAGCAACAGTAAACTGCCCAGAAAAAGCAATGATACCAGCTTTGCAGTGCACTGAGTAATACATAACTGTAACCTACATATTAGCAAACTTAGTTAATGAATTTTTAGATCTATTCAAAGAACTGTCAGAAACAGTTGCTGATCCCGCTAACATCCATTAATTTCAACAAACGTGTAATGAAGCACATCTAAACAAGTGTGTGTTGGCTATCAAGAGCATGACTAGATCAAGACTGAAAACAATGAAATGAACCTTTGTTCTAATTCAGATGAGAAAATTTGTTACTGTTTTGCTTTTTTATAAGTAACAAGTACAAATACAAATGGTCAAACAACACATCTACTAAACACAACAGTTTCCAGAAGTTCCCCTTAAAATGTAACTATACATTTTTGTCCATATAAACAATATCTCATTATCAAACTTAAGTTACTAAGTTGGGTTCCATCAAAAATAACACCTACACATCAGCTAGCAGAGCAAAATTTCTAGTAAAACTGGGGGGTATTGAGCTTTGGATCTTATGCAAGGCTATGAATTTATCTTTAAAAATACTCCAAGGACTGACTAAAATCACCACCTTATTACTGAACATCACATTTTGTAATTATAGGTAGGATATTTGTTCCAGCCTTTGAAGTTTATTTTCAGAACCATGTCCTCTCCAATTAGCCCTGCAGCTTACAAAACATTAGAATATTTGACTTTTAGTGACTGAAGTTCATGATGTTTTTATCAAAGGCTAATGGCTGGGGAGACAAAATAATATGTATTTGTTTACCATATATTAAATGTATCTGAAATTGACTTAAGGGAATGCACAAATACCTTAACATTTGCAATATCCTGTTTCTCACTTGCTCAAAAAGTAAGGAAGGTTATCAACTGGTCTATGATATGTTCATAAAACCACTCATATAAAATACAATTATTGCAAATTTCAATAGCTGAGCTAAGTGCAAGCTAAGTTCTCTTTAGCTGCATTTATGTAATCCTTCTGGATTTAAGAACAAGTCAAAGAACTGAGGAAGTCAAAGAATTGGGCCTTAATTTTATCCAAAGTATCAATTCTCCTGGAAAGCTAAACAACAAAGTAATCTGATTGAGAATATGGGATCACTTATAATAAAGTCTGCTAGCTCTCAGGATCTTGGCCTAATTATGTTTCTACAAGCACCAGTGATGTGTAATTCAACTGGGGCAGTGTAAAATGAGTAGGTGAGACCACGATCATGCCTTTTGAGATCAACATCAACCTCTTCACAACTTTTATTTAGAAAGAGTTTTTTCCTCTTGATTCATATTACACTTTTCTTCCTAGAAATCCTGGCAGAAAAACAGTCTCTCATTTTTTCTCTCTCTTTTCCTCTTTTCCTCAGAGTTACACAGAAATTACATAGCACTTAGAGAAGCTGCCAAGGACAGTTCAGCTAGAAGTGTCATACAGGCATCACATTTCACACATTTCTTAGCCAGCCTTGATGTAATGCAGGAAGGATCAGATGATCTTTGGCATGTGCAAGTGGAGGACAGACCAATCTACCAGGTCAAAGCTACAGCAGGGGAAAGCTGGTATGAATGCAAGGAGTTTGCTTCCCTGGAAATATTCCAGCACTGGAACACCTGGAAAGCCTCTTCAGGAAGAGCTTCAAAGCTTAGAAAACTAGGCAAGGAGCAGAATGCTTACTTATTTTGCATCTCCTGAATCCCTCTGCAGGCATTTACTGCCAAACTTGCACTGACTTGGTTTACTATGCATCAGACTGACTCCTCATTTCTGCCTCCCATCTTCTCATGTACATGTACAAGGAACTCCAGAAACCTGTAGAGGACAAGTCTATTAAATGCCAGGCCACTGGGAATCTGGGTACAGTAGAGAACCACGGCCAGTAAGAAAAGGGAAAAAGGGAAATGTCCATGACCTCTGTTACAACTCAGAGCACCTTCAACCTCTGTAATGCTGTTACTGGCAGCCAAAGGTGAGTGTCTGCAGGAATCCTGATAAAAAAAAATACAAGCCAGCTGAGCCCAGTTTTACACCTCATCTGGATTCTTTACACCATTACTTGCTTTGTATCTGTCAGACATAGCTCCATCATCAGGTTGTACCTGGTGTAAGTGGCTGAATTCCTCATTTAAGAAGAGCATCGAATTGCATTGGTGTGTTTAGGAGACTTCCTTGTTTCAGGAAGTGGCAATTTCGACTGTCAAAGGAACCTCAACAATTTTGCAGAAAATTCAGAAGGTGAGTAAATAAAGAAAGAAAGGACATTTTGGGATTTTGGTCTGTAAGAACCCGAGCAAAAGATCACCAAACACAGCAGAAAAACCTGGTGCAGCTACACTGTTTCCAGATCTCAGCTAATAACCTGAACTTTGGGCTGAGCTACAGCCTACAGCCAGAGTGGCTCTGGAGATTGCTGCGTTGTTGTCTGTGATATAGGCAAGCTATGGGCATTGTTCCAAGATAGATACAGATGGGTTTTGAAACACCATTTGTCCACCAGAGTGGTAGTCTGTTGACAATGGTAGTTTTTTTCCCGGAAATTTTATGAGAATTCAGAAGAATATAGAACTGTCCCTACATTAGTCTATTTACAACACAAGTCCCACAGCATTTTTAGCATCTCCTCCCACTATAGATCTTAATTATTCGTGTATCCTGCCTCGTTTTACTGCATCTCATACTCCTATAAAGGCTTCTGCACTCCTCTTAACTCTCATAATTCTAATAACAGTTTTCATGAATAAAAAAGGTTTTGATCTGCTTACAAAGGTCTTCCCACATGGAATGAGACTTTTAAAGTACTAAAAGTCCTGCAAATTTTATTTAAATAAAATGTTGAGTTCAGAGGTAGCCAGTTTCTGTTGTGACTTACTCCTTTGCACAATGGTTGAGACAGATTGAGACAGGAAGGGCAAGTTCTTACTGCAACAGCTAGAGTAGAAGAAAGGCAACAGAGCACCTACAAAGGGAGGCAGGGAGGGAAGGAAGGAAATGAAGAGGGGGTGCACCATTTTTCAAGACAGGAAGAAGACAATAACCCCTCATCTCATTTAGAAGAGAAACAAGTCTAGATGCAATATCATAAGTTAATGTGTTCAAGTGCCCTGCTAAATCATTCCTGCTAACCTTAAGATTATTCTGTTGATGGACAACTTACACCCATCTGTTTCTGGGACAAGACCAGGAAGAAGCACATGTCTTTTCCTTATTTAAAACTCAGTGCTTGCTGGTTGATAATAAAGGCAAATAAATCAAGATGTCTGTTTCATTCTTATACAAGCAGTCTTCTTATCTAATTAAGGCCAGATCTTCAGCTTCCCTTCCTCTCTCCCCAAAAAATTTAAGACAAAAACAGAATCATCAAGACTTTCTTTTCCTTTTTGCTTCATTAAAAAGATTGTGTTTAAAATAAAAATTTGAATTTTCTTCAAATGTCACTGAAAGATAAAAATAGGAAGGTATGAGAAAAGACTTTTTATAGTGCAGTCATAACAGTACGACATCATTGTTGAGCACCACAATTAAAATGATACCTTATGACAGTGATGTGATACATCTCTCCATTTAGTCTTTCAGGATGGATAAAAAAACCAATACAACTTTTGTTCTGTCTGCCAACCATTTTTTCGTATGGGGTATGCATATACTTTGGGATAGTATTTTTTCTTTTAGATGTTGTGATATGTGTATTTTTTAAACACATTTTTGAGGTGTTAAAATAACATTATTGTATAGCCACCAAACCTGCTAAGAAAAAGAATAAAAAAAACTCTGGGATAAGTAATACTTTTAGCTGGACCCAAGAGACACAGTTTGTTTGGAAGAGTGGCCAGGATAGTTATGCTGTCTTTTGTGAATTAGATAAGAGTTGCAGGTGTGAAATTGCTTTTGATGTTTAGATAATTATATTAATTTATGAGACCAATTTGTGATGAGATTTGTGAATGTGGATGCTGCTACAGTTCAGATGGAAAATGAAATGTGAAACCCTTTAAAGCTGAGGTGATCTGGAGAGGCATTTGTAAATTATATGAATACTGTTTACCCTTCAGTGCTGCCTTCTATACGATCCCCTGTACAAGCTTGCTGAATAAGCCAAAGTCTGGCCTTCTGAAGTCCAGGGTCTATCCACTGGTTTTTGCCCACCTCACTTGCCTCAGGATCTTGAGCATCGCTGTTGCATGGTCACTGGGATAAGGTTGCCATTGACCCTATCAACAAACCATATCGCCTCAGATTATAGCATTCAGAGGGCTGAGGTACTCAGTCCTACAACACACATAGTAGAGATCACTGCTGTAAGGCTAAAGTCCCAGGACTCAAAATGATTGCAGAGAAAGGTTCATTGTGCAGCAGAACTGTGTTTATATACCTTTCCTTCCTAAAAAATGTAGGAAATGGCAAAGGTTGTAGAGTCTGTATGGATGGATTTCCTTATTTAGGGGAATTTAAATCAGCTCTTACAAGATACAGTTATCAACCCTGACATCTCACATAAATACACTTATTCCTTATAGAATAGGGCACTAGGGGATTTTGAAGCTCTGCTCCTATCCACTTTCTTTTAAATGCCCAACAAGGACAACTGTACCAGTCTCCTATGAATTCAGAAGCAGCTGTTTATTTCTTTATGCTTGTATTTCTCCACCCTGTTCTCTTATATTGTAAGCTTTTTGTGGCAGAAAAGCCTTTTGTTCATTGTTTCATGGTGAGTATTTTTGGATAGCACCCACCAAAACAAAGAATAAGGTTCCTAAGCTTTACCATAATACTAATCAATATGTGTTCATCCATTTCTTTTTTTCTGGGTTTGTATCTATATGTGACATTTTAGAATTTAAAAGATACCCAGCTCAGCCAAACTCCAGAAACTGCTCCATACGCATCTTGCCAAAGATAGGGGTTTCACCTGCACTAAGCAGCAGATTGTTCCAAATACTCCAAATATATGTAAATACTGCCCAATATGTCATCTACAAATATAATCAGCTTTCTGAAGAGAGGCAGAGGCACAAAAAAAATGACCCAGTTATGGGCTTCTATTGTCAGAGAGAGCAAAATGATCTTTGTTACAGTGAGTAACAGAAAGACAAACTGGAAATAACAGGATATTGTTCTTCATGAGAGAGGAAAATTAAAAAAATGTTTACCTCTAAAGGCTACATTTTTTCTTTTCACAGGTACACATACTCTTCCTTCCACAATTAGCTGGTAAGTTGAGTTCCATCCAAAGCTTCGCAAGTGCTACATAAAACACCACTGCTTGCTGGGGAGAGAGAGACAACAAAATGTATACTTCTTGCCTCTGGAGAGGACACTACTCAAATCAAGGGAGAGGTGGTCCAACTACTTGACACCTGACCATGTTTTCTGAACAGTTCAGTACTCACAGTCACTCTCATCCCGTCAGCCAAAGTGTTTAAGAATACAGGGTGCAGCTATATAGCCTATTCAAAATAACACAGGATTTCAAGCATACTGAATAATGACTCTATATTCTTATTTGTATCTATATGTCAGAACCATTTCACTGTGGTGGTACTTTGTGTGGAACACCTTTTTGTTCCAGCAGTGACTACCTATTCTGAACAAGATTTGAATAAACTACTCTCTCTTTTCATCTATGTAAACAAATTTCCCAATACTTTTAAGCAACTGCAAAACAAACAAACAAACAAAAAAACCTTGCTGGAAGCCTGAATTGCATAATATTTTGTACTTTCTGTGCATTTTTCTTGAGACAATCCCTCATGCTCTGAAGCCCAGTTTTAAGCCACAGAAATCTGCTAAAATTTCAACTATTGAGACCTGTAAGCTGTATTAAACTGTCTGTAATAAACCCCTGAATTCTCCGCATTTAGCATTCATGGTGTTATTCTATCAAAGATTGAAGAACTAAGAAACAAGCACAGCTGATGTGCAGCTGTAAAGCTCTTGCAGCCAGTACAGGCAAAATGTTTAAGGTGTGCCTCTCAGATTATTTTTTCTTTTATCATTTAATGTTTTGTTCCTAAGTCTGCTACTTTTTCTGAGGTGCTCATAATAATGACTTCAACACATAACTTTCTTTTACTGCATGTGAAAAAGAAACAGCTGAATAATTTGAGCTCATTTTTAAGTGATCATGCAAACAGCAAAGGATTCTTGTGCAAAATTGCACAAGGCTGACTTTTCTGGTCTGTTTGACACCAAGAATAGAATCACTCACAACTCTGATACCTTGCAGCACTCCAAGTATTTCATCTGATGATTCACAAGGGAAGAAAGACTAATGAAGTGACAGTTTTCTACCTTACCCAATCAGTACTGGCCATACCAGGACATTGTGTGAAAGAAAAGACTGTGTTGTCTTTCCCAGCCAAAAACAAGTCCCTTAGAGAAATAAAGATCCAATGAATCACCAGTGGTGCCAAATGTATTTATAGGGGTTGTCAGAGTCTTATGGTATACAGGGTGGTTCTTCTGCATAAGCAACTTTTCTAAGATGGACACCAAATTTAACATCGCGCGCAGCAACCTCAGTGTTGTTTCTGCACCTACTGGTGCTGCAATTATTTCCTTAATACTGGCAAGTAGTTGATGCTCTTTACAATAATACTGAATGCATGTTTGAAGGATAAGTGCCAAAGGTATGGGTGTAGCAATGAAGGAGCATCTAGTGAGTGCCATTCTAAATGAGAACATGTAACAAAATTCACACAGCTTCAGAAGATCCAGGTGTCCACCTAGTGTTCCTCCAAAGCATTAATTCATGAGTTACTCTCCTAAGAGCTCCCCAGAGCTTCAATCATATTATAAACCTACATGTTGTCTGAACACCTGAACTAGATTTAAATAAAACAGATTCTATAAAGTGCTGCACCCCTGTTCCCAGTAAAAAAGTGTTCAAATATCATTGTGTCAAAAGAGCAAGGACTTTCAGCAAGGAATAAATTTCTAGGAAGTGACAAATTTCATGCAAAACAATAATACAGAGGCAGAAAGTTTCTTTTGTCAGACAAGAAACAAATTCTTCAAGGCACAAAAGAATCATGAAGGATTAATTCTCTGATACCATAGGATCAACTAGGTTGGAAAAGACTTTTAAGATCAACAAGTCCAACCATTACCTCAGGACTGCCAAGACCACCACTAAACCATGTCACATATTGTCTACTTGAAGTGGGTACTTCAACCAATCAGCAGTATTTATTATGACATCCACCAAGAAATATTTAATACAATCTTTCTGTATTCATTTATTCATTTTCACAAATCGTATGTTTACTGAAGCATTCTTTGCTTACCCACGACATCATAGTAATGGAAATCTAATAGTTTTTTGGATGCTTCTCCTTTGTATAATGCCCATCATGTCCACACAAGTAGCAGACCTAATAAAAGGAACTGAATGCTACAAGTGTAATTACTAAGGGGTCAGAGATTCAAGGCACAGAAGGGCAGACAACTGTGCATGATCTGTCTGTCTGCAGTGCATATACAATACCTTCGTCAGCTAGCTATCCGCTTGCCTACACACATATCAAAATAGAAGATTTTTGTTCAGATTGTATTTCAAAGCCCTTTCAAAAGTAGTTCCTTAATCCAGGTGGTAAATAATGCTTCTCAGACTTCAGGAGTTCTAAAAGGATTTTGTTTCACAGGAGGATAAACACAGATCAGTCTGATCTGTTGCAGATGATAGTGGTCTAGGATTCAAAGAGAACAAGAGGATGTTGTAGTCTTGTTCAAAACACTCAAGAGCAACTGGATGGATCCAGCAAGCAGTGATCAGGTGGCTGTCAGCCTGTGAAACTAGTCTCACCATGTATTTCTTCAAAGCAAAGAGAAGGCAGCTTCCATATCAGCCTTGAAAGAAATGTCATAGTAATATATCTACTGTAACTTTTCACGGCTTTGGATCTCATTGGAAAGAAAAGGGTGCAGAGCTCTTGGGAAATAAGGTCATAGTCAAAACAAGACAGGTTTATTTGGACCATTAAGTGTTGCTCTTATGTCCTACTTTTGCTCCGAGAACTGCCCTCTTTCCCCTATACTAGGCTCAATTTCTATAGGCCATGGTTAAAAAAATGTAATGAAGCAACTTCAAGAGAAGGAGCAGCAAAGAACACAAGCCATGTTAAAACCAGCCCCAGGCCAGGTTGGTATTATTGCTGGTGTAAGCCTAAGACAAAGAAAGCACTGCTAATAGTAATTTGCAGTTTCTGAAAAGTGCCTGGTCACTGGCAAAGCAAATGGTACAAAACCCTAGAACTGATGTGGTAATCCATACGTGCTGGGGCATAGCAATAAAAGGTGCTGACAGGTACAACAGAGACTTACAAAAGCATTTAAAAACACAGCTGCAGAACACAATATGAAAGATCAATATCTTTTTGCATAGCTTCATCAATAAACTGCATTTTATTAAATGCTTGACCAAAAAGACAGTTAAAAAGATATTACAAGCATAATCCTGATAAAGTTACCCATAATACTTCCATAATACTCATAGCAGTTCCTCTGCTTTAAGCTAGCCAAAGATCACTCTGGCAGGCCTCACTCCTCAGGTTATCTGTGGAAGAGAGATGTACTCCTGTTATTTCGCTCTCAGTAGGTACAAATAAATCAGTCATTTCTGAAGACACAAACATGCTAGGGAGACACTCCAGCCTAGGGAGTATAGCAGTAAAATCCTACACAACATACCAGAAAATGAGGAAGTGAGGGAAAAACCAAAACAAAGTTTAATAAGAGAGTACCCTCCTTTAGAATCAATACCGGCAAACCAGTGACTGGCCTTTGCAAGATTCCTGTTTACAACTTGCATCAGCAGTGCAAGGGGAAAAATGAAAACAACGTAGTTTTTTGCAAGTGGGCATTTGCAAATATATCAGCAGAACTTTTCTGGGCTTGAGCAAGTCGGATGTTTTCCCAGCTCTGTCTCACAAACATGGCACCTATCATAGAATCATAGAATGCTTTAGGTTGCAAGGGATATTACAGATTTTAGTACCAATCCCCTGGGCATGGGCAGGAACATATTCCATTAGACCAAGTTGTTCAAAGCCCCATCCTGCCTGGCCTTGAAAACTGCCAGGGATGGGGTAGCCACAACTTCTCTAGACAACCTGCTCCAGTGCCTCACTGCTCTCACAGTGAAGAACTTCTTCCTTATATCTAACCTAAATCTTCCTTATATCTAACCTAAAACCCTCTTTCGTTTTAAAGCCATTTCCCTGAAACTGCAGCATCTGATATTACCGAAAAACATTTGCTGTTGTTCTGCTCCAGAAAGCTGCCATTTCACTTGAAACAGCTCCTGCTGTGCGAAAGCTACCTGTACCAGCTTGTACTCTATGCAAAAATAAAGTATTTGGGAGATTTCTTCAATATTGGCTCATGGTATCAGTTCCAGACAAACAGCTGGCTGGCTTGCAGCACATTACCTAGAATACAGAGCTGTATTAGCTATCAACTTACAGGGTTCAAAAGATTAGTGAAGTAATGGGTGCTAAAGATCATTCTGAAGTGGATTGGTGGGAAGAGAATTAGTAGGTTGTTTCAAGTCTACAGTTAATTCCCTATAATTAGATTACAGTACATAAAGTGGCCTTTCTCCAAGGCAAAAGATCATGTGTTTATTTTTAAAGCAACACATATATATTTTGTTGATTGTGTTAAGAATCTTTAATTGCTAAAGAACCATGGCTTAAGCATGTGTTTGCACATAGAGGCTCAACCTGTGTTCGCCAATAGAGGGGAGAGTAATGTAATTAAAAATACACATCAATGCTGCTACGTTCCAGATCACCAAAGGCTAATGTTTCTGATCTTGCTTCATTTACTTACTGGCATTGCACTCAGTCCTACATTTTCCATTCTTTGCAGCTTGCATCTGAAAGGTGTTCTACAGGAAACACAGCACCACTCTGATTTCTCCACACTCGGTTACTTTAAGCATTTGGAAGGCTATGAATCAATTGATCAGTGGGTTTGTTTATATTGTATTTGATAATCTGGGCTGCAGTACAAAGGGTACTGTCTTAACTTTCTTGTCCTCATTTTGCAATGCTTTGCCACCAGGAGGAGCTGTAAAGTGCCTTGTAACAAGGTAGAAAACTCCCGGAAATTTTTCTCTTTGAAACAGACGTAGCAAGCATATGCTCCAGACTCAGCCACTACTGGAACAAGTATTTCAGGCAACTGCTTACGACAACATTTATAATCAGAATACTTAGCATAGCTGAAAATGCAAGGCTACACTAGATTCTTGTCTCCTAAATTTATCCAATGCAATTTCTATTCTTCTAAAAAGCACTTTTAGGTTACTAATAAGAAGTTAGCTACTTTTCCTAGCTTCCACTTCTTCTTCCAAATGCAGGATGAGTGGAACCAACTGTTGGCAGAAGGACTCATGCATAGTCACGTGTGTGTATCTGCAAAGCTGTCTTCTGTATGGGAGGGTTGTTTGGTTTAATTTTTTTCCAAGCAGGCAAGTCTACCACAAGCTGAAGCCTACATTAACTCGCTGAGCTGTCTCCAGAGAACGGAGAATGGATTAGCATATACTGCATTCTAATGTCTTCTAAAAATTTAGTGTAAAAGTTATTTTTCAATCCCAGAGGAGAAATTAGCCAAGAATTTTGTTTGAAGCCTATGGAATTTTATGTTATTTCCTGCTCAATTTCACAGCAACTTTTCTATTTAGCTATAGAGATGTAAAACAGCAATAGCATTCTGTGAACATGGTATTCAAAACAATAGTCACAGCAAATATTTTCCAAGCCAATCATACTCTGACATGCTTCAACTTTTTTCCTAACTCAGATTAATGACACATTACTTTATGGAACAGAAAAGGATGAGAAAATTACCTTTTTTTTTTTTTTACCAATTAATGAGAAGTATATTAATTAAATAATACAACTATATCCTCCTTCTTTTCATGCCCTTTGCTGTGTTTCAGCATCTATCCTTCTCTATCATGAATCAGATAATTCAGTATAATTTACTGGTATTTCTTCTGTCCCTACCTTTCCTTCTCATTTGCTTTCTCTCAATGTATGATCAGTAGAAATTAGCTCACTCTTCAAACTGTTCATCCTTTTCATTCTCTACTGCATGCTGCTGTGTACTAGCATGACAACTGGTGCTAGTGACTGTTCTGATCTGGACACCTATTTACTAGGAATTAGAAGCAAGCTTGATCCAATTCCATTTTATGTTTCTTTAGGACTGCATTCTACTTTGCAAAAGAAATGTCCACTTCCAGACTTGATATGTGGTTCAAGTATATCATCCCAGGACATACAGTCAATTATGAAGTTTCATTTTAATTGCAGGAACTTTGCAATTTTGATTTCAGTGATAAAATAAACAGGATAATTTGGAGCACTGAGATACTTTACTAACAGTTTTCATCACTTATTCAAGGGTGTCTAGACTCTCGTATGAATTGGAGCTATACATAAAAAGCTGCTGTCATGAATATAACTGCACACACCACGTACTCTTTCAATACACTAATGCTCTATTTTCTTTGTGTATTGCCAAAACATATCTGAAATCCAGAACAGAAATATTTAGGGCCCCCAAAGATGAATAAGTTCAAATTGCCTGAGGCATACTATGGTTCTGCACCTTTCAAATAAATAATAGTTCAATATTAAGGTAAATAACTGGAAAACATTCTTCACAAATGACTAAAAGCATGTTCTAGATTTGGACAATAAAAGGGTATCCACTGTATATTGGAGGAAGAAAGCCATTATCTTTTCCTCAACCAAGTATTTCTACCACAACAGAGCGTATAAAATTGTACAAACTTAGTGCAACACTGAATTCTTTGTCAGGCATGGTTTGCCCCTTTAAGAATGAGTCAATGCTTATGGCTCACAGTGTTTATAGCACTGGTGGGATGCACAGATTGAGTACATATGTGCGGGAAGGAGGCATTGTGGTTTTCAGCAAACTTAACCTAGTTGTTTGAGAAACAGTCTTACTTATAGAAACAAACCAGGTGATGTTAGACTGAAAAATGATAACTACTTCTACTCTCAGATATTCCAAATCCATTTCGTACAGCTTGGGTTTCCCTTTTGAGTGAAGCAAACTTGCCTTTCATTTCACCTACAACTCAAGGCCATTTACTTGGAGATACTTAGGTTCTCTCGATAAGACGTACAGTCCCCCAGGATGGCCCCAGTTCATTCTGTAATCAGGTTGGAGCCCAAGTTCTCACTCCATTCATAATCATGAGATTCCTGATTTCATTAGTGGTGCTTCCATGCAATGAAAAGGGAAGTAACAATGAAGGGTCAGATCATAGTAGCAATGGAGGGTCAGAACACTGCCAAAAGTTTACGATCCTGAACAACCTACTCTAAATTTATGCTGCTTTGAGTGGGGTACTTGGACTGGATGATCTCCAGAGGTCCCTTCCAAACTTAATAATTCTATGACGCTTCAGAAAAAAAACGCCAAAAGAATATATAATATTCATTGATGTCATGACAGATTCTATTCTTTTGTAATAATGTCTATCAATCTCACATAATTAAGAGGTCTTTTTAATACATGACTAAAATTGCATTTCAAAATTAAGCTTGCCTTAAAACAGAGACAATGTAAAGAAGGATTATAAGGGAAAAACATTATGTATTAGGGTAGCTTCCAAGAACATCATCAACACCCCAAAAAATTACTAACTCACATTTGAAGAGGGGTGACCAACCTGACACCTGAACTTTTCAAGCACTTCAAGCACAGCTCTTGACACAGGCCTACATTATACCCTTGTCAACAGGCTTGTAGTGGCCTGGAGTCTGCTGGGACAACTAAGCCCTGGGCTGTAGCAAGAACTGAATCAGCAGGAGCTATTCTCCAAATCAGACCAGCTCCTAGACAAATGCCCTGCTGCACTTACCTCCAACCCAGTTGTGAAGGATTTACTGCTAAAATTCTGTGTTTCCCTAGCTTGCTGATATCCATCTTCTAGCTCTTAGCTATATGAAGATTTTGATACATGACTACAGTCATAGAAAGATCAACATCCCTATACTGGAAGGTGATTCTTACACTTCTGGATAAATATAGAGAATGATATTAATATAAACAATAAGCATGAGAGAACATGATTGCAAACCAACACTTAGATAAACCTATACCAAGGATGCTTGGTATATAGAATCATAGAATCCTAGAATAGTTAGGGTTGGAAAGGACCTTAAGATCATCTAGTTCCAACCCCCCTGCCATGGGCAGGGACACCTCACACTAAACCGTATCACCCAAGGCCTCATCCAACCTGGTCTTGAACACTGCCAGGGATGGAACATTCACAACCTCCCTGGGCAACCTATTCCAGTGCCTCACCACCCTAACAGGAAAGAATTTCCTTCTTATATCCAATCTAATATTATAATCTGTTCAGCTGAACAGTCCCACTGAGATCAGCAAAAACAGAAAGCATGTTACAGATCTATAGCTTATGGAACTGATGACTTAGGAAAATTAATCAATTGGAAATTATGAGCTATACAGCACAATTACAATCAAAAGGAAAGACTGGTGTCTATCAGTGACAAAGGCTTAGCAAAGATCCTGTGGTAATGTTGATTATTTAACTAATATAGAAATCCTTACCTGGAAAAAAAACAAGAAACAGTATGCTCTCTTGAGCTTGTGACCCAAGCCAAATTTGGACCAGTTATTGCTGAGTGATAACTTGTTGCCGTGGCCTCCAGCCAGCCCAGCTGTGGGTAATTGAATTTGTCACAGGTGCAACAGCAATTAGCCAGCAGGAGCCAGGTCAGTAGCCACAAGCATCTTGCAGAAACCAGGCCCCTTCTGCAAGCAGGAAGCCTGGGGAAGTCAAGGCTGAGAGGACAGCTCAAAACACATTTGCAGCTACCTCAAGATACAAAGCTGCCTGGCTCTGTTTTCTATCTGCTCTATGCTAATTTTATTGCCATTAAAATCAGTGTTAGAGGATAGGCTGTGCATGACTTCGGTGCTGTGGAAACTGAAGAATGCTAGAAAAGTAATACTTACATAAATTTAAGGCTAGCTTGTAAGAGATACTGGCTTGTAAGATATATAGAGGACCTACAATGGAGAGGGACTTTTTATAACAGCAAGTAGTGATGGGACAAGGGGGCATGGTTTTAAACTGAAAGAGGGTAGATAGAGATGAGATACAAGGAAGAAATTCTTCACAATGAGGATGCTGAGGCACAGGAACAGGTTGCCCAGAGAAGCTGTGGCTGCCTTGTCCCTGGAAGTATTCAAGGCAAGGTTGGATGTGGCTTTGAGCAACCTGGCCTAGTGGAAGGTGTCCCTGCCCGTGGGACTAGATGATTTTTAAGGCCCCTTCCAAACCATTCTGTCATTTAACCTAAGCTTCTCAAGGCCTGACTGGGTGTTTTCATCTGTAGGTAATGTATAAAAGATGGGCAATGCCTACTTTTCTTGCTCGGTCTCTTTCCCTGCCATTTCCTTCATTCCTATGATAAAATAAGTACTAGCTCTTTAAAATTGTCTCAAAAAATGAAGATAGGTGTGTATCCTTGAGGGAATCCTATGGACACCATCCCTCATGGGAGAGTCACTCTGTCTGCAATTCTGTGTCAGCTCTAGAGAGAAATGAGACTGAAAGCATTCCCCTAAACTCAGCAATTCACCAATTCATTAATATGGTGAGCTTAAGGCAGCTCCCAAAACACCTGATAAATTTTAATGTCATCCTTCTGAGGCCTTTTCTCTTGTACAAGTGCGTGGGCAATAAAAAGTTGGGCAACAGTTAGAGACCCTTCAATCTTTTTGAGGTATAGATCTCAAATAAAACGAAAGCAAGTTATATGCCACTTCTGGATGCTGAACCTATCAGCAGAATATGCCACTGTAGTTATAGATGGTTTTCCACAGAGAATGTTTTAGATCAGGGACTAGAATTTATTTTTTTGAGTTTTTTATTTTTCCATCTGGTTAAAAATCTGTGACAGTTCAGGCATATCTACCACCACATCCTCAGAGTCATTGTTTTACTAACCTTTCCTAGTGTCACCACCAGTATGCCTCAGAATAGATCCAGTTCTCAATGTAAAACAGATTGAGGCTACAAAAATTGTAAAATGTAAGTATTTTAATACTCTGTTTTGTACCTGGCAAATATGAATTACCTGACACACTAAGACCATTGCCTGCTCCTTTGACCAGTATTGTCACTGCTATGTCTTGTCTCACTCATGTTGCCTCTTTATTTAGTCTTACAAGAAATTGTAAAACTTACTCATTTTGACATGGAAAGTCTTCTTGTCTTTTATCCTTACAAAAGTTATCACTGTGGGGAGCAGGCCTATGACTCGTGCTACGACAAGACAGCTGTTCAAAAATGAAGAAACAAAATTTGTGCTTAACAACCGTCTAGAAGGGATGAATGCTCCACATAGTCCCCTTTAGAAATTCACAGCTTTTCTGTGATTAACACAAACTAAACCATGCATATGTATTGACCACAAGGGATGATTTAAGCATGCACCTGAATAAATCAAGGAGTGATTAACAATCACTTAAATCCTAAGAAGTAAAATAAGGAAGAGCACTTCATTAAAAAAAAAATACATTCCTTAACCAGAAATGCACTGCCATTCAAGACCATTGGTAACTAATAAACATCAAACTGGCTGGACTCCAGTAAGTTGCACTGTGGTGGATAAACCCAAAACATTCTGACAAACATTATTTCTGAAAAAAAATCCGAAATCACTTACACTAATAATTACGATTTTTCACAGACGTTGTTTGTGTTAGTTTGACTAACTAATTTAACCAAAACCACTTGTACAAGGGAGCAGGAGAGATGCTACCAAGGAAGGTGAATATCCTGGTCCAGACAAAAGCAGAAACAGTGACTATGCTCTGAGCTGTGTTAGTTTCACTGTTTTTGTGAAGAGAGTAAATCAAAAGGGGAAACTGGTCCAGCTGATGGGTTTTCTTGGGTGGGTTATTTTTTAACTGGATCAGTTCTTTGATTCACTGAATGTCCACACAAATACTGGTGTTGGCACAGCACAACAGGCTATGCATGGGTAAACACAAACAAATGGAGGTTCAGATTGCTTCCCCTTACAATACATCAAGGCCCAGAGAATCCCAAATGTAAGAAAAATGTTTTCTATGGCTATCATTTGATAGAGGGTAAAGCCCACGATGTACTCCTTTGCTTACTGGGACCATTAATAGTTTTATTTTCCTCTGTCAGCCAAAAAAAAAATGTGTAGGAATTTAGTATCTTCTCCTACCCCCATGTCAACTTTTATTTCAACATTCTAATAGACGGACATTACTATTGCTTTGTAGTGTACTTTCTAGAAGAGCAAGCTAACAGCCCCATTTATACACATTTATAGAGGTACTTTCTGCTGTATGGGAGTAACCATTTTAGCAATATAAACAGTCCAAGATAGAAAAGCATACCAAATCCCTCAGGGGCTATGACAGAAAGCAGAACAAATCCCTGAGAGGCAATTCATTAATTCTTTCATGTCATAAGCTGATGTAACAAAGCACTGCTGCTGAAAGAAGCAATCCTACTGTCTGTCAGGCTTCCTTACACCTCCCTCTTTGGCACCAACGTGAGCATGTGTTCAGCTGAGTGATGAAAAGGATAAGAGGTTTGATCTGGGTCACAATTAACCTTTATTCATTTACTTACTTGGTTTTTTCTGGTTAATTGTAACTCAGATCAATTGCCTGAACTGGTTCAATGCTTGGGCATGAAAACAGCCATGTCAGCAGAAAAGAAGGCATGGGAGTGAATCGGGAGGGACTGAGGAAAATAGAAAGACTGCTCCTTTCAGCAGCAGTATTTGCTTATCCTGGCTTCATGTCTAAACTGTTAAATGATGGCCCAAAACACTTTTTTTTGTTGGGTTGTGGTTTTTTTTTTGAGTGAAATATAAAAAGTAGGAGTTCCAGTTCTTTGACAAAAGAGTCTGATGAGCCTACATCCAACACCTGCATCATTTAATGGTTCAGGACTCTAAAAAGGACTCCAGTTTAGGAAGATTTCAATTCCTTTAATTAACAACAATTCTGTTGTTAGTTGATTCATATGTAAAATAAAACTCCTGTAACCACATCTCCTGATTGAACTCCTGCCAATAATGTTTCTTTCCCAGGTGCTCTTAGTGTGAAAAACCAATGCAACCCAACATACCACTTCAGATGCATTCAAAAGTACTTTCTCATTTCCTGCATTTTGCACATTATTTTTAAGTGGGTATCTTCCCAGTCCTGGCACATAGGATATTATGTGCAACCTTTCACGTATAATTGTTGCACTTCAGAACAGGAGGATAAGAATATACACGTTCCATAGATTGTTAATAAATGTCGCAAATCTACAACATATTTAAAAACATCTGTATCTTTCAAAAGCTAAATATACAGATTTGTTTGTTACCAGGTAAACCTCTACAAAATCTCTGAGGTTTGTTATGTTATTTCCTAAAAAAAATATTTTTAATTGCATTTCTGTTTTTATTCTGGTTAAAAATCTTAAGAATAATATTCCTGTGCAGTTTAAATGTTCGGTCAATACACTGAGAAACCTGCTGAGGCAAGTATAGCAATTTCTGAACACCAACACACTAGTTACAGAGAAAAGCCTCAAAACAAAGTTACCAAATAGTTTATTTAATAAACATGCAACAGTGACTTGTAAGAGCAGCTAGGCGCTGGTGATGAGCCAAAAAGTGTTCTGACTACAAATAGCCTTCTCCTGTTTCTGAATACTGGAAGTAAATGGTGAATGATCAAAGTAAATAAGTATATGCCCATGTTCCACCTAAGGAAAACTGTACTAGACCCTGCACGAGACACCTACTTGTAGCTGTTTTGTAAAGGGATCAGAAAGACTGTACAGGGAAAAACTGAGAGAAAAGATTGGGAGACACTATAGCACATAGAAAGGAGAACTAAGCAATAAAAATACAATGTGACAGCTAACACTGGCACATCTGAGGCAAGTCCATTAATAGCAGCAAAGTGCCGAAATAATTACAGTACTTTCCAGACATGAAGCTTAGCCCTTCATACCCTCATTTGTGAAAATATTTCAAGTGAGATAGGGCTAAACTTGTAGTCCAGCACATATGATCTCAGTAAAAATGATGTGTTGTCCAACTTTACTGAATGCTGAGAGTTTTGGAAAGCTTAACAATTCAAGATAGACGATAATATGTTTTTATTAGATGAAGATAATCTGCAACTGAATGGGTAGACTAATTTGCATTTATAGTAAAAGAATTTCAATGATTTTGAGTAGCAAGATTGTTTTTGGACGGAACTTTATTGCAGAGTGTGAGAAGACAGAGACAGATCAAGGCATGCATTAGGTGGTCGGTGGAGGAGATTAATGAGAATTGCAGACAAAGAAATTGGTATTTTAGATCCAGACTAAGGACAACACTGCAAAAAGGCTATTCCTCCAGAATTACTGATTACCTGAGAATGAACCAGCAAGCCAGTCAATAAAAATAGAGCAGAACACTGTATAATTAGTTAGCTCTTGATTAGATTTCTCTGTTTATATTTCTCTGTTGGTAAAAATTTCTGCTTAAGTAAACAGGTCCAAGTCTAATTTCATCTTGGGTATTGGGAATTGAGCATATCTTTCATGCTGAGGTAAGAACATGGTCCACATAAACAGGGATTTCCAAAACCAGGCTTAACAAAGATGTCAGTGACAAATGCCCTTTGCTAACATTGTAGTTTCCGACACTGAAGCAGTAGAACTATGAAAACCCCTCTCCCACATCTGAGATGGCTTGTCATCATCAATACAAAATGCATGATAATTTCATCACACAAGTACGTCCTGCAGGATTTATGGAATTGACTTTCAAGGGGAAGGTGAAAAAAGCATCAAGAAAACTTTGTTAAATATGTATTGAAGTTCCCTGTAGTGATAATGCAAAGCCATTTGACATGGAAATCAAATTCTGAATAATAAAGTACCCAACACATCTGCTTCCTGGATAAACAATTTCTACCAAGGAGAGAACAGCTGCCTTGTCATGGTAAAGGAGGACAAATTTTCAACTCCTTAATAATGAGTTCAGTTCAGTGATATTACAAATAGCATTTCAGAAAATCTGGGGGGAAACACATCGAACACTCTACATAAAGAGTGCAGAAATCACTGCAAAGATGCAGGAATTATTATTAAAGAAAAAAAAAAATTAGTGTGCTGGTCAGATTGTAGAATATTTTGCAACCCCGAAGAAACTGGAGATGCAGGTGATAGTGATCACTTTGATGTATCAGAATCATGTCAGCACTATCTCTCCCTTCCACCATGAAGTTATGCAAAACACTTCTTGTTCAGGCTTGCATCAGCATGTCAAAGAACCTGCAATTATGTAGAAACACAGAGCACACAGGTATACATTACAAAAGCCAAACCATTTATTTTCCAAGCAAAACATCAGGATCCAGTGGTCTGGAAGCTTACCACATAATTTTGTCTTTCATAAGGGCACAAGAGTTTCTCTAGCATACACATAGCTTATAGTTATTTTGACAGGACATATATGGTGAAAAGAATTTACACACATTTGCAGAGACAGAATAAGTGCGTAACATTAAGCCACATGTAAATCCAATCCTGTGAGGTATGTGACTTTGCTTCCCCATGATCCCTTCTCCAGATGTAAGAACTCATTGCAAAGAATCATAATCACAGAATGGTTTGGGTTGGAAGAGACCTTAAAGATAATCTAGTTCCAACACCCTTGCCACGTTCCAACACCAACATCCCACTAGGCAAGGTTGCTCAAAGCCCCATCTAACCTGGCCTTGAACACTGACAGGGGTGGGGCAGCAACAGCTTCTCTGGGCAACCTGTTCCAGTGCTTCACCACCCCCATAGTAAAGAACTTCTTCTTAATATCTAATCTAAATCTACACTCTTTCAGTTTAAAGCCATTCCCCCTTGTCCTGTCACTACATGGCCTTGTAAAAAATCCCTCTCAAGATTTCTTGTAGGCCCCTTTAGATACTGGAAGGCCACTATAATGTATTCCTGGAGCCTTCTCTTTTCCAGGGTGAACCACCCCTGCCCTCTCAGCCCATCTTCAAAGGAAAGGTGCTATAGCCCTCAGATCATCTTCATGGCCCTCCTCTAGACTTGCTTAAGGAGGTCCACATCCTTCTTGTATTTGGGAACCCAGAGCTGAATGCAGTACTGCAGGTGAGGTCTCACGAGAGCAGAGTAGAGAGGCAGAGTCACTTCCCTCAACCTGCTGGCTACATTCCTTTTGATGCAACCGTGCATACAGTTGGCTTTCTGGGCTGCAATCACATACATCCAGGTTATGTTGAACTTTTCATCAACCAACATCCCCAAGTCCTTCTCCTCAGGCCTGCTCTCAATCCCTTCTCCACTCAGCCTGTATTTGTGCATAGGATTGCTCCGACCCATGTGCAGGACCTTGCACTTGGCCTTGTTGAACTTCATGAGGTTTGCATGGGACTACCTTTTGAGCCTGCCAAGGTCTCTCTGGATGACATCCCTTCCCTCCAACATGTTGACCTCACCACGCAGCTTGGTGTCATTGTCACACTTGCTGAAGGCACAACCAATCCCATTGTCCATGTTGCTGACAAAGATTTTAAATGACACTGGTCCCAGTACTGACCCCTGAGAAACAACTCTCATCACTGGTCTCCACTTGGACATTGAACCATTGACCACAACTCTGAGTGCAAGGATCCAGCCAACCCTTTATTCACCAAGTGTTCCATCTGTCAAATCCAGGTCTCTCCAGTTTAGAGATAAGGATGCCATGCACGGCAGCGTCAAACGCTTTGCACAAGAAGAGATTATTAAAAACATGCTAAGAAAATAAGTAATATCACATATGTAAAGAAAAGGTAACACAACCAATAAACTAGAACGATATTTATATGACATGCTACTCACAAAATGCTTTGAATATTAAATTTCAGCTCACCAGAGCAGTCAGATGAAGCTAAGTAGATGAAAGGAAGACAAGAGAAGACAAAAGGAAGGAGGCATAGGTGTCTAGAGACAGACACATACAGCAAACTGCACGCTTACAGGCACAGTACATGAATTGTGATATGTATCTTAGAGAGGTGATGAAAAAAAGAAGTCACTGTGGTTACTATTTCTCTACGCCCCTCTCTGGTGAGCACTGAATACTGTTGATGTCTGTATTTAATTCCTATAGCACACAATCCATCTTTGACTAAAACCACAGAGATGACTGTTTGCTATCTTTAGGTAAAACTGGCAAAACAGTTCATTCACCCTCAGAAGTTTCAGTGTGCCTCTATGAAAAAGGCAGGTGTATTTAAACTGACATACATTCAAAAGAAAAATTAAGAAAGATATTTAACCTCAGATAAAAATGGATCAGGGGAAATTGAAATTTCCTCAGGGGAAAATGGACGACCCAGGGAATTACAGACCAGTCAATCTCACCTCTGTGCCTGGCAAAATCTTGGAGCAGATTTTCCTGGAAGGCATGCTAAGGCACTTGAAAAACAACAAGGTGCGTGGTGACAGCCAGCATGGATTCACTAAGGGAAAATCCTGCCTGACCAATTTGGTGGCCTTCTATGATGGGGCTACAGAACTGATGGACAGGGGCGGAGCAGCTGATGTCACCTTCCTGGACTTGTGCAAAACATTCGACACTGTCCCACACGACATCCTTGTCTCTAAATTGGAGAGGCATCAATGTGATGGATGGACCACTCGGTGGATAAAGAACTAGCTGGATAGGCCGCACACAAAGAGCTGTGGTAAATGGTTCAATGTCTGGCTGGAGACCAGTAACAAGTGGGGCCCTTCAGGGATTGGTGTTGTTCAACATCTTTGTCGGTGACATGGACAGTGGGATTGAGTGCGCCCTCAGCAAGTTTGCCCATGACACCAAGCTGTGTGGTTCGGTTAATACTCTGGAGGGAAGGAATGCCATCCAGAGGGACCCTGGCACACTTGTGAGGTGGGCTGATGCCAACCTTATGGAGTTTAATCATGCCAAGTGCAAGGTCCTACACCTGGGTCGGAGCAATCCCAGGCACAGCTACAGGTTGGGCAAAGAAGAGATTCAGAGCAGCCCTGTGGAGAAGGACTTGGGGGTGCTGATTGATGAGAAAATGAACATGAGCAGGCTTCAGTGTGTGCTCGCAGCCCAGAGAGCCAACTGTATCCTGGGCTGCATCAAAAGGAGAGTGACCAGCAGGTCGAAGGAGGTGATCCTGCCCCTTTACTCTGCTCTTGTGAGACCTCACTTGGAGTATTGTGTACAGTTCTGGTGTCCTCAACATCAAAAGGACATGGAACTGTTGGAACAAGTCCAGAGGAGGACCACGAGGATGATCAAGGGACTGGAGCATCTCCCATATGAAGACAGGCTGAGAAAGTTGGGGTTGTTCAGCCTGGAGAAGAGAAGGCTGCGTGGAGACCTCATAGCAGCCTTCCAGTATCTGAAGGGGGGCTATAGGGGTGCTAGGGATGGACTCTTCATTAAGAACTGTAGTGATAGGACAAGGGGTTATGGGTTAAAACTTAAACAGGGGAAGTTTAGATTGGATATAAGGAAGAAATGCTTTCCTGTTAGGGTGGTGAGGCACTGGAATAGGTTGCCCACGGAAGTTGTGAATGCTCCATCCCTGGCGGTGTTCAAGGCCAGGTTGGACAGAACCTTGGGTAGCATGGTTTAGTGAGAGGTGTCCCTGCCCATGGCAGAGGTTGGAACTAGATGATTTTAAGGTCCTTTCCAACCCTAACTATTCTATGATTCTATAGGTAACAGCAAAAATTTTCTGCAAATGATACTGAGTGACAAGGAAGTCCCCAAATAATGCACAGCTGCTATGGTTTGTATTCACCTGCATAGAGGCAATAGAAAACATACTGAAAGAGACTTTTGCTTTGGAATTGAAATGGGCGATCTGGGTCTAATGAGTCTCTTTCATTAGTTAGCTATCTTCAACTAACCAAATATATAAAAAGCTCTTCTGTTTTTAAAGAGGGTAATGAAAGCAAAGAAATTCAGAAGTGCACCTTTTTTTCCTTTCTCTTGTATTTTCTAGACGGAGACACAAAATATGAAGCTGTGCTACTCTGAACTAAAGGAAAGAATATGAGATTTTTACATACGGATTAAAATGCAGCCAGAAAAAACCTTCATCTTCCCATTAGCAATAAAATGCTAGAGAAGGCATTGTCATTAGGGACTCATTTGGCAAACAATAAATCTGAAGCAACTTACTAAATGAGATCCCTAGAGAGTCCTCTCTAGATTCATTACATTAGTAAGGACAATACTACTAAATTTTCAGCTGGCATTCATTATATTACATTTCTGTAATGATTTTTTCTGGCCTTTTCAAACTCCAAGACTAAAACTGTTGTGTGCATAAGGTTTAAGTAAGAAAAGTGTTATTAACTGGCAAAACAAATGCCATAATTTTAAAGCCAAATTCTCCTCTTTCTAATTCACAGAAAGTCTCATTCCTGTATCTCAGAGCAAAATTTAGACCATAGTTGGGTTTTATGCATTAAAAATACTGTTGCTGACTAACAAGGTACATACTTAAAAGCTGTGATTTTTGCATGATTAGGGCTAAGTAAGGACATAGATCCACAACAGCATTCACTACAGCACCTTTTGTAGGGTGCTTTCAAAGGCTTCTACAAAAGTGAGTTAATTTCACCTCACAGCCCTCAGCCCTGTGTAGCAGAGGAGGAAATTGCCACTGAGGGGCTAAAATATAAATAAATATCTCTTTTAAGTAGGTCAGCTTAAGATGCAGCAAAGAAAATTGAATTGAAGAAATGCTAGGCTTTTGGATGTGTAATCATAAGTAAAACACAAGGCATATCACGTTCAAATAAGAGCACCTGTACTTGGAATCCAAGGCCATGTTAGAAAAAAGCTACGTGCAATTTGACCAGAGTAACACGTCATGACCTTCCCAGTATGAGGGCAGAAAAGTGCTGTCCTAATTGCTAGCCTCTAATGGATACATACACTTCTGGAAAACTGTAATCAAGTATTTAAGAAAGGAAAACCCCACAGTTCACTAACAGCTTTGAAACAGTTATTCTTGAGGGAGAACTCAGAGTTCTACATGCATTTACTTCTGGGGAGAGGAAAAAACCCCAAACCAAATCAAGAAACCTCCCCCCCCCCCCCCCTACCCCCAGGACTAAAAGGTTGTTCTAGTGGATGTGTTTTGAAAGGAAACCAACAGAGCTGACTATCTGAATCATTAAGATCCTCCCAGCACCTAACAAACACAAAACCGTCTTTCACGTAGCAAGTAACATCGGCAAGGAAAAATTAAGTACACCCTCAGGAGCTGAAGCTGAAAGAGCAAACGCTTAGCAGTATGTAGTGGTATCTTTTCGGTTAGAGGGGGCAGACCCTAACGCTTACTCCACCTTCACACAGCACCAACCCTACCGAGGTACAGGCGCAGGGCTGTTCAGCAGCCTAACAGGTGATTCGTGTGGGAAAACAATACAAACCTTTTTAAGAGCCCCCTAACACGCAAAAATAAGTAATGCAATTAATAGCCCTGATTAATAACACGATGTCCCTTACAAAGCGCATTTGTAGAGCTAAGCCGAGTCTGTGACTTTGGCCCATGAAGGCTCTGGTTTCACACCCGTTCAGTTTTCGGAGACCACCCTAGCGACTTCTGCTGCCCAACGACAGCTTGTCCCATTTCTGACCCCAAAGTGCATTTTCCAGGGCTCGGCTACAGAGCACTGCCACACGGTTTTGCTTTAAGAGACGACAGAGCAGATCTGACACCCTCACCTCCTAACTCCCACCGAGGCCCCTCAGCGAAGCCACCACCAGCAGCAGCCAAGCCTCCCCGCGGCGATGGAGGCGGCAACCTCCCTGTGAGGCGAGCTAAGGGCTGCTTCCCCTCAAGCCGAGGGCGTGGCTGCTCCGGCGGGGCGGGGTTTGCCGTCCCCTCTTCTTCCCGCCCTTAGTTCTAGCCTCCCGCCCCGCCATGGCGTCTGCGGCCCTGACCTTCGTCCGGAGGCTGTGTTGGCGGCCGCTCTGCGAAATAAGGTGAGCTCCGATCGCACCGTCTCAGCGGCAAGACTCTCCGCTGCCCTGCACCAGGGAGGGACCGTTCTGTGAGCTGCTGTCTCGCCGCTGTGCTCCCAGGGTGAGTGGCCGGCAGCAAGCCATGGGTGGCTTCCCAGCAGCCCTCACCTGCTCCTCTGGGGCTGCTCGGTGGGGCACCTCACGGAGTCGGGAGAACCGCCGGCGCTGGGCTGAGGTGCGAGTGCCCCGCTGCTGCGGGAGGGCCGGCCTTGCCGCAGGCCTGGGCAGTCCCATCTTTGTCACGCGGGAGCCCGGCGTGGAAACTCGGGGCTCTCCTGCCTTGTGTAGTATTGATGGACTGCGTTAGCCTTCATGCAGCCCATAGGGACCTGGTTAATGTGCAGAGTGCGACATTGCTCTCATCCTGAGCTGAGAGAGGTAAGTTTCTTGTTGAGCTGGGGGCGTTTCCAGCCATGCCAACCACCTTTTCAGTGTGTGAGTACACTGTTGGAGTGGGAAATACGGAATTAATGCCTTCCTGAGGCAGATGTTTAACCACCAAAGAAACTGTTGGTTAGGCTTAGGGATAAAGTATCTGAAACCATACTGAAATATGGGGTCAAACGTGTGCTGGAGCAGGTTGCCCAGAGAGGTGACTGCATCATCACTGGCAGTATTCAAGGATAGGTTGGATGGGACTTTGAGCAGCCTGGTCTAGAAGGAGGTGTTCCTGCCCATGGCAGGGGCTTGGACCCTAGGTTATATTTAAGGTCCTTTCTGACCCAAGCCATTCTATGATTCTGTGTTTTCTTGTTTGCCTTTTTTTGCCCCTCATCAGTCCCCAAAAAACAAGCTTAATTTCATATCTGGATAATTAAGGTTTCTTGTTAAGACTACTACAGCTTTCCAGATAGTCACATAATTTCTCCCGCGGTGTGTCTTTATCACATATTGCTCTTAAGCTGTTTCCAAATAAAGTGCTATGGGCACTAGTGTATGATGCAGCAGCTGCATGCCTTCAGTGTTAGGTAGGCTGTGGAAAGCCAAAAGGATGGCTTGACTTGCAAGTAGGTTTAGAATGGCAGGATTGACATTTTTGTTGAAAATGGTTAAACTGGAAATTCCACTGTAAAGTTGTTTATGTATGAATAAGAATTGCAAAGTGTGTTGATTTGTGGAATTTCCTCTCTCTATCAAAACCAGCTTAATATTTAAAGAGGAGTAAGCATTTGGTATGTTAAGTGTACTTGGTAAGCAAGTTCCTAAGCAAAATAGTGAAGCAGGTATCATCATACCAATAGATACTACCTGGGATACCCTGCTTGTTAACAACATGCATATTTGATTGTTTTAATGTATATTTTCATAAGAGAAATGCTTTTACTCCAGTACTTCCATTAAGCATGAGTGCATCTTGACCAGAAAACTGTGGTAATTTATGCATTAAATAGTAACATTTTTCTCACAAAGCTTTGTGAGAAATTATTTGAAATACGTACTTGAACATCTTAAGATACAGGGAGAAACCAAGAGAATATGAATTGTATGATCAGTGTGACTTCTGCCCTTATTTCAAAAAGAGAATGCTTTAGGCAAGTTTTCTACAGATAAATAATACTAATTTCATACAGCTAAGTTGTTACAGTGAGAGGAAGGGGAAGCAATTCTAAATTGGAGAACATGTAAAAGACTGACCTGCTGGACATCATTAGGCTAGTGGAGTCAGATGTATTTGAAACAGCAAGATTCTGTATGTGAAGTAAGGTCATAAAACTATATTACTAATGGGTAATGGGGAGGAAAAATTACACAAATAGAAGTGCATAATGAAAGAATGTTTCTTGCCTTCTCAGCAGCTTTTGTTTGTTGATTTTTGTTTTGCTTTTTTTTCCCTCCTCAGCAGGACATTCCTAGTCCTTTCAGACACTAAGTTGTGAGTTCTGCAGGCTCTTCTCACACATGTCAGTATCTCATCCTGCCTTGTTGCAATATGTAATTTTTCCAACTTTGAATTTGTCTGAGGAGGTGGAATGCTGACACAAATGGACGTTCAAAGAGTTTTACCAGGGCTGTAGCCATTTGACACTTTGCGTTCAGCTGCTTGAAGTGGGAGACCCACAACTCTACTGCTGTGAGGCCATATCTGTGTATAAGGCAAGTCAGATCACTGGGCACGGAATGTTTGCTGCTTGGAAAGCTGCATCCCATGGTATAATTGTTTCAGGGATTCCTTTGGGCTGGTTGTAGTATGATCCTAGCACTGAATGCTGATCAGTAGTTGGAAGGCATCTTGTGATTTCATCTAATCTAGAAAGGAATCTAATTTGCATGTGCCAGGACAGCTCTACAGCACAAACCAGGGGAATGGAATTGGCAACAGCTTAGACTTGTTCCAAGAGCACTCCTGATCAAAACCAAGACAGTAGCATAGTCACACCCTAACTTCCTCGTGTTTTCCTTGATATAGTTATCTCAGCAACTGTAAAGGAGGTCAGATCTTGACAAGAACAATTTGTCCATGAGCTGTTCTTTTATTTCTCAGCAGCTCTAAAGAGCCTTTTTCAGAGGAGCACTAATAAATGCTGGTCTTTGAAGTGGATTGAAAACCAGTTAATTTTCTGTTAAGCTGTTGGTTTGTCCTTGCTTATGTAGCCTTGTTGGTCTTTGCCTATACCTGGAATACTTCCTGTTTACAGTAAATCTATTTTTACTCCAGTGTCTACTCTTCAGCTTGGGAGGCAGCAGTCTTAAGGGTTTGAGTTTGCTTCCATCCTGGCTCTTGAATAGCATCCCAAATCTCTTCTTGGTTTCTCCTCATTGTCTCATGACAAATCTTCATGTTTACCGACTACCTGCATGGCAGGAACTCAAGTATTATTAAGTCCCAGAACAGTATGCAACAGTCCTTGCAGTTTCTGCAACCCTTTTCTGCTTGTGTCTGGGAATTAATGGAATCTGCTCCCTGAATTGCTTATCCTTTGCTTGGTAGTGCAGTTGCATTCGCTGGCCATTTTATCAAGGGCCCTTTGGTACATTGATGGCTAAAGCAGGACATTATAACCCTTCCATTTCCTCCTCTGCCTCCTGTTTGTCACTGAAGACCTTACAGCTCTTTTTTTTGCCTTCTCTCCCACTAAGCCAGTCAGGTGTAGGTCGTGGGAAAAGCCGGGGGGGTTCGTGGTGGTGGCAGAGCTGTCTTGCTGTGAAATGGTGCTTATTATGGACAAATGCCTCTGTTGAGGGTGGAGGAAGAGCTGAACTCTTGCAGCTGAGAGATTATTTTTGGCTTCCTTGAATGGCTGTGTTCTGGGGCCTCTGTCAGTGAGAAGAGGCTCAGTATTCCAGGTAATTCTGTAAAATACTTTGTTGCTGGTAAAGGTCTGTTGACTGCATCATGGAGTTTTGTTTGTTCATTTTTAATATGTGAGGAGGATGTAAACAGAGTCTTCCCCTGCTGCAGATATGCAATAAAGTTTCCTGCATTTGGGAATAATGGCAGATGTCAGCACACCCAGAGCGCGTGTAAGCCTTGTGGAAAACATCTTTAAGCCTACTATCATCCTGGAGATGACCAGTAAGTTTGGTGGTATCCTTTCTTCTGGCCTGTTTCTTTTTTCCAGGTTTGGCCATGAGAAGCTGATTGGCCTTAGAGGGAGTCTGCCTTGTAACCCTGTAGTGGAAAATGTTTATTCCTTTCTGTCAATCCTGTTCAGATAGCTGTAGTTTGGTACAGACATACAAATATTAGTGTCTTTGTTCTGATTTCTTAGGCTGGAAGGCACAAGACACTATTGCCTCTTCACTTCTCACCCACTTTCCTGCTGCCAGGTGCTATTTCTGTATTGCAGCAGCTGCTTTCCTTCTCTTTTCTACTGACTGTCAGTCCCAGTCCAATTCCCTTTTACAAGGAGGAGGATTGGATTTTTGTAGTATTGCTCTCACGTAACCTATCGGAATATATTCTTAAAAAATCTATTTGCTAACAGTACTTGTTATTCTGTGGGTTTGTACCAAAAGTTCTGGTGCTGGCAGTAGAAGTTACTTTATGCTTGAAACTTTTGCCCAGCTGTTAGAGCTTGCCTGAGTTGGGTATGATTTCTCTGCCAGTGTTAGTGTGGTATAGGCAGCAGGTGCCCTGCAGCCTCCTGAATATCTGCCCACCAACTTCCCCACCTTCTAGCAGTTGGGAAGGAACACCTCCTGGCATGTTGATGTAGGAAATGCATCCATGCATAGGGTTGTGTTTTATCCATAGTGCAAAACACATACCCTGATCCTACACTGTGGGGCCCTGTGGAATATGCTTTTTACTTCCTGTTGCTCTCTTTCATGTGTTTTGATTTCAGAGCCTCTTAAGTTATGCTTTTTTTGGTGCTGTGTCTGAGGTTGTACTAGCTTGCTTGCTCAGCTCTGTGCTCTTCTCTATCCGCCAGACATTTTTTTTTTTCTTGTGACAGATTTCTTTATCAGATCTGCTTGTCTTATGCTGGATCATGTAGGTCTTAAGTACTCTGCTCTCCTCCTCCTGCTTGAGGTAACTGGGCTTATATTTTCAAACCAGGCTTCTAGCTCTAGTTGATGCCTGTGAGCCAAGTTGTCTTGCACAACCTTTATCTGTGGACCACAGATCCTTGCTAGATCACCAGAAAAATCAGGCACAGTACATAACTGCTTTGATTTTAAACCTGGTTTTGTTTGGTTTTGCCCCCAAGCTTGGTCATTATTTCTTGGTGCAGATCAATACACAATTCAGAGATCTCATTGTATTTTCTTTATCTTTTAAGGAGCAATAATTTTTGTTAAAAGAAAAATTGCCTTCTTTCTTGAAACCTTGCTCAGTTTGACTTTTGCAGAATACTGGTAAAATCAGCTTCCCCTAACATTGTGATGGAAAGGTAACTTTCAGAGTATTTCTGAAGGGATCTTCATACCACCCATGAATTTCAAATTTCTGTTTTTTTTCTTTAAGGGTTGGGATTCTGAAACATAGCTGTTAAGAGTAAATTCATCCACTGTCTTTTGACTACTGACCCTAACTAGTTAATGGAAAATGAACAATTAAATCTCTTAATGGGAGGCTTTTTCTGCAAATACTGAGTTACTACATCTTGTTTACACATGCTGATTTACCAATATGGCTTAAAAGAGAAAACGTAGTGGTGAAATAATTGAGCAGTCGTCCAGAGAAGTGTCATAATAGACTTGTGTCCTTATTTAAACACAGTCTTAAACTGTTTTGAGCAGACATACATGCAGCAGTTAAAATCAACAAAACAAAATCCGGAGCAGCAAGCTCACTAACTGTATGAAACTGAGCTGAATTTGAGAGTTCACAGCTAATATCAAGCCAAAGTGTCTGGAAGTCTTGAAGATGGATTGGCTTGGAACACTGCTTTTTGTTGTTAATTTGCTTTGAAGCAGCTCTTCATTGAAGTTGGTGTGACCTTCTCAGTGTTGCCTGCTGAAGTCAGTGATCACTAGGTGCTTCTGCAGCAGCTTTGCTGCAGAGTTCAAAAGAATCTGATAATATGAATTCAAGTAAGGTGGTAGTTAACTATTCTTTTTGTTACTGAATTTTGGAGAGAATGGCTGTTCAAGTCTAGCAAAGTGGGCTCTCATGTAGCTCCCACTTGACATGAGCAACCAGTTTCTTTCTACCCTTATTTTTAAATGTAGTTATGAGTTTCTTGAGGAGAAAGAAAATACATTTTCAAATGTCTGGCTGTTTTTTAATTTAATATGGTGCTAGGAACTTTGAGCTCTTGCTGGGGTACATGGTACTGTCTTTGAATAGTACCATTCTAAGAAGCTACTTATTTCTCTCTTCCCTTGTACTTCTGTCCTTGTGCAAGTTATGTTCCGTCTTCAACTGTGATCTGGTGAAGAGAGCAAAACCGATATACCTCATTCTTGCATAGCAGTCTGCAAGAAGTTGGTTTATTTCTAGCAATGTTTTTGGGACATTGCATGTATAAAGAAATTAAAAATATTTGAATAACAGGAAATCAGAACTCGGTGCAAAACATGCCATATATGTTACTGAGATCCCCCTGAGCCTGTTCTTCTGTAAGCTGAACAGCCCCAGCTCAGTCTTTCTTCATACACAAGTCCTTTAATCACCTTTGTGGCCCTCACTGAACTCTTCCCAGAATGTCCATGTCTCTCTTGCACTGGGAAGCTCGGGATTGAATGGAGTAACCCAGGTGTGGTGTCACCAGTGCTGAGTAGAGGGGATTCCATTCTTAAGTTGGAATAAAAATGATTTCTTTAATATTAGATTAATTGTATTCTGTGGATTCTTAGCTGACTCTAGCAGTACAAATAAGTGGCTACTGTTGCCAGTCTTGCATGTGTGCAAGTACTTTAACTCTAAATGCAAATTACCATCAGGTTTGTGTCATGTAAATTTGCTCAGGTTTTCACAGGACATCTGTAGGTTTGTCTGGTGGTGGGTGCTGGAAATAGTGCCAAAACAACCAAGTGTGTTACTTTGCGTTTAGACCTTGTTTGTTGAATTCTAAATTATCTGAATTCTGGATTGGGACAGGATAAGCCATTGACAAATACTGCTTTGTTATTGTCATACAGCTTGTTCGGTGTTCTTCGTATCCATACCCTTTGTATCCATGTCTCATGGATTCTGGAGTGAAAGTATACTTCACACAAATTGTTTGTCTCCTTTCACTGGTTCAGCTGAACTGGCAGGGGTGTCAGTGGTTTTCTAGTTGTTATGGTTAAAGCCCAGCTGGTAACTCGGAACCATGCAGCTGCTCTCTCATTCCCCCCCTTCACCCCCTCCCGCCCCCCTCCCAGAGGGATGGGGAGGAGAATCAAAAGAATGTAACTCCCATGGGTTGAGATAAGAACAGTCCAGTAACCACGGTATAGCACAAACCACTACTGCTACCACCAATAATAAGAATGCTAGGAGAAATAACAAAGGGAGAGAATATAGAACTAAAAGGGGAAAAGGAAAAGAAAACAATAAACACGAGTGATGCACAATACAATTGCTCACCACCTGCTTGACCAATACCCAGCCCAACCAGAGCAGCGATCTGGGCCTTCTGGGTAGGGTAACTGTCCCCAGTTTATATACTGGGCATGATGGAACACCCTTTTGGCTAGTTTGGGTTAGGTGTCCTGTCTCTGCTTCCTCCTGGCTTCCCGTGCCCCTCCTCACTGGTAGAGAATGAGGGACTGAGAAGTCCTTGATCAGAGTAAATATTACTTAGCGACAACTAAAAACATTGGTATTATCAGTGTTGTTTTCAGACTAAAGTCAAAAACACAGCACTGTACCAGCTACTAAGAAGGAGAAAAGTAACTGCTGCAGCTGAACCCAGAACACTCCAGCAGCTGGTTGTGTCCTTGTCGTAAACCTGCCTACTTGTCCAAAAGCCATTAACATCGATGTGTGTACTACTTTGCTGTCCATACAGTCAACAAGATTTGTCTTCAGAAGCAAAATAAAAGTAGCCTTTACCTTTCTCCATTAGCAACAAAGTTATTTTGGGTGTTTGTTCATGACTGTTTTGTTAGAGTCACCTTGGATAAGAATGCATAAAAAACCTATTTGAGTTTGCTGCCCTCCAAATACTACAGTAAATTTTTAGTGATTCCTGGCAAGTGTCATGTATGAGTATCACAGCTCTACATTTTTCTGCTAAAATTCATGGTTATAACTTCAAATGTGTTTGAGAGGATGTCTATGAATCTTCCTGCTTGCAGAGATATTTTACATGGACTGAGGATGTACAGGAAGTTGTCACACTATAGTTATTCACCATGTCCAGATAAGTCTGCTTGAAAGAGAGCACTTGCGAAGGTTTTGGGAAACAATGCCATTTTCCCTCCTAGCAGCTGTGATGAGAGAATATTAACTGTGACTGTATAGAGCATAAAGAGCAGACTGATTTAGAGCTCTGAATGATAATCTAGATCTTTGATTCTTAGCTATTCTTTGATATTGGAAAAAGTCTTAAGCACAGCTGAGCCACTTACACTAAACAACAGAGATTCAGCACTTCAGTTTGCCAACAGACACATCATTACCCTGTAGTTCTTATATGTCAAAACAGCGTAGGAGTGTAAAATAGTAAAAGCTGATAAGGATTTATATCCCAAACTTGCGTTTAGAAGAACTATTGAAATGTTCTAATGTAAAGGAGAAAGTAATTTGACATTCATTTTTGTTTCTGTTTATGAAAGCAGCAGTAAGTAAATTGGTTGCACTCATCTTTTCTGCTAGCTAGAGATACTGGAAATACCAGAACACTAGAAGCATTGCTAATACCTGACAGCAATATGTTGTAGTTAGTGTGGAGTAACTAAATTATAATGGAGGATCACCAGGGGCTGTGCTGGTAGAATGAGAGGGGTAGTTGTTTCCTTACGGGTATTCTTGTTTGGGGGTTTTTGTTTGTTTTCTTGGTGTTTAGGAAAATTTTGTACTGAGTCATCAACACCTCCATGTTATCACCATGATTAATGAAACTTTTTATTTCCCCACGTGAAACAGATGCATTGATTTTTGGAGAATAACTCTGGTGCTGATGAGACTTTCTTAGGTATGAAGACAGGCTGAGAAAGTTGGGGCTGTTCAGCCCGGAGAAGAGAAGGCTGCGTGGAGACCTCATAGCAGCCTTCCAGTATCTGAAGGGGGGCTATAGGGGTGCTGGGGGTGGACTAGTCATTAGGGACTGTAGTGATAGGACAAGGGGTAATGGATTAAGACTTAAATGGGGAAGTTTAGATTGGATATAAGGGAGAAATTCTTTCCTGTTAGGGTGGTGAGGCACTGGAATAGGCTTCCCACGGAAGTTGTGAATGCTCCATCCCTGGCAGTGTTCAAGGCCAGGTTGGACAGAACCTTGGGTGGCATGGTTTAGTGTGAGGTGTCCCTGCCTATGGCAGAGGGGTTGGAACTAGGTGATCTTAAGGTCCTTTCCAACCCTAACTATTCTATGATTCTACTGTTTTTTGGTCTAACAGGTGAGGCACTTGTTTGAATAGGTCTCTGCAGTAGCCAAGTCAAGAGTAGCCTCGCTTTATCAAACAGATGTGTGCACCGGTTCTTGCTGCATGAAGAAATAAAATCACTCTGGCTGCTAAGTTGGTGTTAATCTAATGCTAGCCTGCTGCAACCTACTGACTTGGATTGCTATTCAGCTGATGCCACAGAGCATGATAGTAAGTGATAGCAAAGCAGAGCTTAACAGAGTGAGCCTGTGAACTTGTGAAGTACAGACTGCTTTGCATGCAAGTTAGTTGACTTGTTGGTTGGAAGCTCTCAAAGTTACTGTCATGAAAACTTTGGGGTTTGGGTTTTAACTCAAAGGAGCAACTCAATTATTTTAACTGTGTTTTCATCTTTTGTCAGTGTTAGATATTAGAAAACATATCAGTTACAGAAATTTGAACAGACAAAAATTGGTAGGGGTAGTCTCTGCTTATCCATCTTCTGAATGAAGATTAATTTCATCTGCCTGTGTTCTGAATTAGTTTAGCTTTAATAAATAGCAGAGGATCTTGAATGAGGTGCATACAAATGAGGTGAAAGTAGAAGTTTTCACAGGAGAGAGTAGTGGAAGCAGGTGCAGGCTTTTTCAGGATGACAGAGGTTACAAAGGAAGATGTTCATGTTGTCAGATACTGTTACTCCACATTTCCCAGTATAAGAGAAGAAACTTGAAAGGACAGGACTAGAAATTAATAGCTGAAGTAATTTGACTTCATTAGTGTAAAAATTGTCAAGCTGAGGCTTCTGTAGTAAGTCATTATCACTACATACTACCCAACTCCTGTTTGTAAGTTGTACTAACTTTGTTACAAGGATACTGCTTCCACCTAGAAGTCTGACAAGATATCGTAACAGACTTCATAGTCGTTTGATAGACATCCATGATAACCAACATAATTCTGCAGGGAGAGAAAAAGATGACCACAACAAAACACTAAAACCAAACAAAAATGAAACAACCTGAAAAGAGTATATGATAAGAAATAGTGTGTTTAGTCAAATCTTCTTTGGAAGAAGCCTGTAACAGGATAGCATAAAGAGAGAGGGTTGCTTGGCTTTTACAACCAGAAGGCCTCCCTCACAGAATCTCTGTATTAATTAGTCATCCACCCTTCACATACCACTCCTTTTTTGTCTAACACCAGTGGAGGAGTGGTTGCTCCAAAAATGCCACAGTTGCTCAGTTTGCTTTAGCACTGCCAGGTGTCTCTTCCCAGCTCAGCTCTAGGTAGCTTGTGCAGATAGGAAGACTGAGAGGTATGACAGAAGTTTGACATTAGGCCTTTCCACCTTCAGCTGAGTGGGGGAAGCTCTTATTGCTGTGTAAGTGCTTGGGCTATGTGAAAATATATCAATCCTTTATGTTACATTATTGTGTAGGTAAATAGCTGTTTGGTTTCAGTAGCATATCACCAATGGCATGAAGAATGATGACTTGGGCAACCTGCAGATTAAAACTTCTAATGGTTTTTATGTTAACAGCGCAGACAGTAGCTTCTTCTGGCTCATCAAAATACAGTGAAGTACAGATTTATTGCATGCAGAAAATACTGCAAGTGAATATGAAAAATTGTAATGTTATTTCTAAGTTACAGAGAAAGCTATGATGTAGTGTTACTGCTAATGCTTTGGTCATTGTTATTTGGTTATCAATCTTTTTCCTTTTAATGTTATTTTTAAAGATTCTGATATAAAGTATTGGGGGAGGGGGAAGGAAATAAGAGCAGTCAGAGTGTCAGCTTGAATTTCGTTTTCTAGATGGTCCACTTACTTTCTCATGTTTACAGTTTAAATACTGGTTTCAGTTCCCCTCACATGCTTCATTTCCTAACAGCTGCCACAATTGCAAAGGTAGCAACCTTTCCCACCAGCTCTGTTCCTACATCCCTTGCTGTAGCTGAACTATTGATCAGTGGTTGCTATTCCTTCTCCAGATCCCTTTCTTCTCTGGGGAGAAAAATCAGTGTAATTTTGAGGGAGAATCAAGATGGGAGAAGTGCTACTGAAAGCTGGGGTGGTCTGAAGCCTGAGACTCTGCTTGGAGCGAGAATACTCCATGGCCAGGTGCCAGTAGGCATGGACTACCCTGTCACCTTGTTAGGGAAGGCTCATGGTTCCTCCACTATGGATGTGTGTGGCCCAGCATAAGGAGGACAGTGAGCAAGGAGGTTTCATTTGGTTTCACCCTGGCTTTACTTGGCAGCAGCCTTTCAGAGCAGCAGTTGCTGGTGCCAGAGCAGACCAGATGAAGTGCTCTGAGTAAGTTTCAGGCTCCTGAGCCCTGTAGAACAGCTGAAGCTCTGGCTGGTTCCTTGGAAATAGTAATGGGCTGGGCAATATATGTTGTCTTCTCTTAGCAGAGACTCTTGAGAGGCACATAATCAGAAGCTTGTTTTAGGTTATAACCAAACATTTGGCACCTTGAGGTTTGTGGGCATTGATTGCTTCGTATCCTATCTTAAAATAAAAAAAAATAAAAAAAACCCAAAACACTTCAGCAGCAGCAAACCAGGATTTTCTTAAATTTTCTCTTAAGATGGAACATGAGCAGAAGAAAAATTGCCACTTTATAATTATCTCATACCAGGTGTGTGTGAAGTGGCAAGAGGCAGTTACTGTGCTGCTCACTGTTCCCCATAAGGAATGTGTGGAAAGAGCAGCAAAAAAGATCACAGCACCTAGTGGTAGTTATCGTGGCAAAGAAGAGATGTCATATGCGTTATCTGAAGTATTACACTGAATGTACAAAAGATACATCATCTATTAAGCATGTGTTCCAAGATCCATCGAGTGGCAGTTTAATGTACTGCTGGCTTCTGTCTGACAACACTTCCTGTTCTTTTTCTTCCTTGTCTCTAAAGCTGGTTACAGTAATGTGAAAGGAGCATTTTCCAGCTCTGTCTGGAGTTTTAAACCCACATGTTTCTAGCACCACCCGCTGCTTTTAATCCTAATGCATTTTTTAACTGCTTCTGTCTGTGCTTTATTTCCCCAGGATCTACTAATGTTTTAAAGAAAACCATTTATTTAAGTAAATGAAAGATGGATTTCAGGTATATCCATCCCTTTCTTTTGCTGAGCATGTCTGATATTTTCTGTGCTGAGATCTTCTGGCTTCTGTGTATTCTTAATGAAGAAACTGCTAAGTTGCTTTAGAAGTTGGAAAGTGAGCAGCCATCTTTTTATGGAAATTTGGTATTTTTAAGTCCATAAAGTCCTTATACAAGCGACAGAACTACACAGTAATGAAAGGTCCTGTCTTTACCAAATTTTGTAGTCTTTGCTAATATGATCAGTGAGAAGCTACTTTCAGTGTAATTGACTTTTCAAATCTTACTTATATGTTTGAATGTTTATCAGTATAAGAGGTGTTTATGTGAAGAGGGCCAACAGTGGGCTTGCAAGATAACGGCAACAAATTATACCTGTAGTGCTACAACAGCCTTTCTTGCCCTGTAGTCTTCAGGATTCTGGCATGGCATCACTGTGCAGTCCCAGAGATGGCAGTGCTGTTGTGTGTGCTGACATGTAGCAGTGAGTTACGTCCTCACTCTGTGGTCTACTTCGGGTAAAGGAGTTCCTACCTGATACTCATATATACCTCTGAGGAATGCCTAAGATGAACAAAATGTGAAATAGCTTTATGTTCCCTTTGCATTTTCATCCTTAATAAATAATAACAGTCAGCTTAGCCTTAGCATGTTGGCAACTGGTGATCATCACTGCGTAGTAAATGTCCTCTAGAGATCAGAAAGCAGATGGCAAGGAGTGAATCATTGCTATCCTATAGAGAATTAAGCTGCAAGCAGCAAGTGAAAGCGAAAGAGGTTTTTTCTTGTAACCAGGCTTCAATAAGCAGCTAAGTTGCACAATCTCCTATCACAAATCAGGAGGTAAGGAGGAAAAGAAGAATCAAAGATGGAATGTTAAAAGTGGATAGATAGCTACAAAATATTTGGGTGAAGTAAGTTAAGAATTAAAACTGGATATGACCAAACAGCAAAGCAAAGTTGCTCTGAGACTGGACTTACTGAAAGATCGTTCCACTTGCCCCCAATCAGACTTTTTATTCAGCTAATTGTTTTCTGTTCCTCTTCTTAGTTGTTCACTTTGCGTTAATAAGGAAGAGTACTTGTGACTAGCTAAATGCTAAAACCCCTTAACTGTAGGAAATGTGTGTACATACCTTCAGACTGCCTGATATGCTATTCCCCTCTCCCCAGCTGCCCATCCTCAACTCTTGTTAATTTATGGTCACTATGAAATCTTGTATAAAAAAGATTCTTAAAGCCTATTTATAATATTGACCATAGCCAAGCGGGAGTGAATTCTTGATTGTCAAACATGGTGTAACCCCAAATCTCCCTTTTAAGCATTGAATCCACTTCAGTATAGTCACTGCCTAGACTGGCAAATAAAACTGTACCTGATACACAGATAATCTTGGGAACAGCAGCATTCAAATAAACCCAAAGATGGCTAGCAAAATTGGAGGGAGAAACCCAACCAAACCCAAAAGAAGTCTCCACAGAGACCTTATTGCTGTGTTTCAGTTCTTAAAATGGGCCTATAAGGAAGCTGAGGAGAGACTTTTTAGCAGGGTCTGTTGGATGAGGGGCAATGGTTTTAAATTAAAAGAGGGGAGATTCAGGCTGGACATGAAGAAAAAAAATTCTTTACAATGAGCATGGTAAAATACTGGCACAGGTTGCCTTGAGAGGTGGTGAATGCACCATACCTGGAGATATTCAAGGCCAGGCTGGATGGGGCTCTGAGCAACCTGCTCTGGTTGAAGATGTCCCCGCTCATTTCAGGGGGGTTAGACTAGATGGCCATTGAAGGTCCCTTCCAATCCAAACTGTTCTATGATTCTTGCACTCTCGCTTTCTTCTTCCTGTAAATGTGACTTTAAGAACATGTTTGAAGATAGGATCTGAAAGTAACCACTATGTTCTGTGACTCCAGGATAGACAAATCAAAGAAACTCAGTGTTAAAAAAAAACTTGAGTCTGTAACTATTTAGGTACATTTTCTTCCTGTCCAAGGTATTTTTTTGCTGCTGGAGATGAAGTCCACAAGTTTGGCCTCCCAGATGGTTAAGGGATAAACTTGTTAAACTCTGACACAGTTTTCTGAACACATCAGTTTGAATGTTAGTGAAACTGGCAGCTGGTTAATGGTGTTTGTCTGGATGCATTTCTTGTTAATAAAGGCCTACAGCTGCTCAATTTAAGTAAAAAGACTTTCTGTTCCTATAGCCCTTTTTGAGAGCCTATTCCATTTTGTATTGTTCAGATAGTTTTTACTAGCATAAGTTTTTGAAGGAGAATCTGGAATTGGTTCTATATGAAAGAATTTTTGTGTATAACAGAAAATATTCTTTCCATGTCTGTCATTCAAACACAGTAGCCCCATGATACCAGGAACTTGGGTTTTATTAACACAGAAGATCTGTAATAGGACTTAAAACCAATAGATGTTACAAATACTTTTTTTACAAGACAACTAAAACCTTCTATCTGTATGAAATGTAAGAGTAATCAAATTAATTGGGCACAGTTGGCATTCTTCACACTATCTGCCTGCAACTTTTAGGCTTGCAACAGAAAATAAGTTTTATTTAAGAAGAGCAATGAAGTTATTTTTGAAAACAAGCAGTAGAATTTCTCTAAAATTTGCATTATGTGTGTAAAAAAAAAAGTAAAATTTTAATGCTAAGTATGACTTTTAAATGATGGCTCTGTAACTGAGTTGTTCACGAATTAATGATTAAGGATTCTATCAGTCTGCATTTGAGATAATCATTAATTTTTCAAATCTGACTGATTATGAAATCTATCATATATGATGTTCTAACATGACAACTGTGCCTGTAATTTAGAATGAGGAAAGCTGGAGGAGGGTTTGTGTTTGGTTTTTTTTATGGAATTTTTTTATGTAAACTGCTAACATTTTAAAAATAGTAAAAATGCTTAACCTGTGTTGCAATTTAGGAAAAAAGAGTTGAGACAACATACTTTTTTCCTGTTGAAACAAGCCAAAGTTATCAGACTTTTTGGCTTTTGATTCCAAACTGTTGAAGTAAACTTGCTTTTACAAGTTGGGTTTTTTGTTTTTTTTTTGTTTTTTTTTTTTCTGCAATTACCTTTTTTTTTTCCTAGTGGAAAGCTGTTCTCCCAGAATATTTTACCACTTTTCCCACTCCCCCTCCTGCCAAAGTGTTTGCAGGCTGTTTCACAGCCAGTCTTTTACCAAAGTACATTTTGAAATTAGTGTCCACTTATGCTGCCCTGATTGGAGAATGGGGCTTTCAGATTGAAGTGGCTTGAGATAGAAGATCACGACTTGAAAAGCAGGCTGTATATACTCAGGTTAATTCATAGACATATAAAGCTGTTTTTTAGGTTGGAAAAAACCTTTAAGATCTTAAGGTCCAACCATTAACCTAACATTGCCAAGTCTACCTCTAAACCATGTCCCTAAGCACTACATCTACAGGTCTTTTAAATACCTCTAGGGGTGGTGACTCCACCATTTCCCTAGGCAGCCTGTTCCAGTGCTTGGCAAGAAGAAATTATTCCTAATATCCGATCTAAATCTCCCCTAGTGCAACATGAGGCCCTTTCCTCCTGTCCTATCAGTTGTTACCTGGGAGAAGAGGCCAATACCCACCTCCTTACAACCTCCTTTCAGGTAGTTGTAGAGAGCAATAAGGACCCCCCTGAGCCTCCATTTCGTCAGACCAGACAACCCCACTTCCCTCAACTGCTCCTTCTCAGACGTGTGCTCCAGACCCTTCACCAGCTTCATGCTCTTTTCTGGACCCGCTCCAGCACCTCACTGTCTTTCTTGTAGTGGGAGGCATAAAACTGAACACAGTATTGAAGGTGTGACCTCACCAGTGCCAAGTACAGGGGGATGAGATTTAAACAATCAATAAAAATATTCTGTTTGTTATTTGGTTGTCATAGTTATACCCTGTAGTGCTCTGATTTATTCCAGAAACAGTAAAAGGTTAGTTTACCACTAGTACCATTTAGTGGTCTAAATATGATCATTTGGTATATTACTGCATAGTTTCTTTGTCATCTAGCAATGTTAAATCTAGCACTTTATATACTAGGCAGAGAGCATCATGTTCTCCAAGGTCAATTATGTGGCAGCTAAATCAAACTTCTAAAGCAACTTCTGTATGACTTTTAGTATCTTGCTGCTTGTTGCTGTTTTGATCAGTGTGGGTACAAATACTATGTTTTAAATTTACTTTAAACATGTTAAAAAGCAGCGTGTTCATTTCTCCTCTAGTCTTACACAAAAACTAAGCAATGGGTTTTTTCATGCCACTTACTAACAGGCGAACACAAGCTGTTTGCATTCCAACGGTTCACCTGCACATGACTGCAGCCGCCATGCAAGTCAGCCAGAAAGACTTTGAAAAGGCTCAAGAACAACTGAAGCTTTTGAAAAAGGATCCTGGGAATGAAACTAAGTTGAAGCTATATGCTTTGTTTAAACAGGTAGGCTTGTTTTGTTTTGTTTTGGAAGGAGCATTTGTAATACGAAAACATGGACCTGTGAAATATTTGCTTAAAATAAGGGTTGTTCAAATGTATTGTGCCTTAACAAGTTCTCCATTTCAGGTGCTCAAATTCTGTTCTTGAAATGCCAGCCCCTCAAACTCTGCCTAAATTCTGAGGGAAACCAAACCTGTTTTATAAATCATGCTTTGAATAGAAACCTTTATTCAAAGAAATAGAACCAAATTGCATCCATTGTGTGATGCTTTCCAAATAGCATATATTGACACACCTCTGGAAAGATGCCTTGTGCTTCCTCTTAAATCTGTTGTATCTACAGTCAGTCAGCTGGGCCTGTAATATAAGGGTGTTGACATCTACAGGTTGATTTCTGGGTGGTTTGGTTGTTTTCTTTTTGTGTGGTCATTGTAGGGGTGTGGTGGTTTTTTTTGTCTCCTTTGGTTGGTTGGTTTTAAACCTGGAGGAACTGTACCTCCACACTTTGAGTGAACGTTATTGTTGCCTACAGAAAGGAAGACCTTTGTAGAAACAGCCACAAGTCCTTAGTGGGGTTTGTACTGGTATTTGGGGAAGTAATTGTGGGTCAAGATTGGCTGTGGGGTCAGTACAGGCTGTTGCTTGTTATACTGAAGAAGGCAATCAATTGCTCCTTGAAATAAAAACTTAAACAGCTGACTGTTCCAGGTAGTTTTATTAGTTAGTGATAATGAGGTCATAAATGTATGCTTTCTTTTCTGCCTCCTACTTGAAATATTTCTCTCCAGTGGTGTGCTTTCCAGGAAAACTGATCATAGAATACTTGAGGATAGCTCAGACTCTTGCAGTTTAACTGGTCTACTACTCTGGCTCATAATAGGACCAACTTTGAAGTAAGATCCAACTTAATAGATCCTATGCAATGTTTTCTTTGTTCACACAGGTTGCAAGTCTTTAACTTTCTTTTTAAGTAGGAAACTTCCACTATTTTTGAGATAGGAGAGCTTAACATGCGTGGGTGTTTTGGCATCTCATATTGGTTAGGTTCTGAAAGCCCAGCACCAGGTGTCAGGGAATAGCAGACGCTGAAAACTTCATGCTATGTGAACTGTCTGAATATTGCCCAAACCTGAGGTATGCCTTCTGTATCAGAGATGAATTTATGTATCCTGACCAGTCATCAGCTTTTCTACCAAGGCATCTGAACTTTAATCAAAGGTTTAAAGTTGTTTCACTCTCTTTTCAGGCTACTGAAGGTCCCTGCAATGCTCCAAAACCAGGTATGCTGGACTTTGTCAAGAAAGCCAAGTGGGATGCATGGAATTCTCTTGGCAATTTGTCTCAGGTGATAATACCTATCATTTCACTTAGATGCTTTCTAGATTACCTTTAAGTGCCTGGTCTATAAGTGAATGCCTGATGTCTAAACATACTGCATGGTGCTTCAGTAGCTCTGCTTTAGATGCCAAAATATTTTGCACTGTATTCTACAGTCATTTCACTGCTTCAATTTTTAGGAGGTTTTTCTACTGTGTAAGCCTAGTTCTATATTACTGTCAGCTTCCGTCAGTGTAAGAGATCTTATGTGTGTGGTGACTTCCAGTAAAAAGGTTGTTTTTCACCTTGTGTTCTATTCTGCTGTTCTCTTTAAGAAAGATGGATTGAGATTCTCAGTTCTTACAACAAAGGACAAATCTGTGAATACAGCATATTGATAACTTCGCCATTTTAAAATGCTGGTCTTTTATGCCTCTGAAAGACTAGGGAAAAATGGAATATTGAGAGCCTCTCTTCATTCTTTCTCAGTGTATCTTGACATCTTTAATACCTTTCATAACCTTTAGAGAAGTCTACTTTAAATGAAGCAAGCAGGAAGAATAAAGATACAAAGTTGCATAAGTGTTCTTTTCTTCGTGCAGACTGTGGTAGAGTCTGACATTATATATAGCTACCACAGTTTCTTCTGCTACTCTTAAGTGAAGAAAGCATAAGCTTTACAAACCAGCTGTGTTACTGCTGCATTAGGCCTGCTGTTCAGGAGTAGTTTCTGAGATCAGTAAAAGGTATTACTTAATCACGAGGGGGTTTTGCTTTCTTTTTCTTTTAAAAGAAAACATGCTTGCTTCATTTCAGTAACATAGTCTTTTGCTACTTTATGGTTTCTAGGGTATGTTTTATGTTGTTTGGTTGGGGTTTTTCTTGAGATGGCTTTGCAGTTTTTAGGAGTAGCCAAGAAATAGTTACAGAAAAGAATCTCCTCTTGGAAATTATAGTGGAGAAGGAATAGACAATTTCACTTGCTACAGATCATGAATTATAGAGTTGATTGAAGTATATTATTCTTTCAAGAAAATAGGTTGTAACAACCAAGAACTTAAAATTCAAAATTCTTTTAAATTGCTTCTTACTGTAGAAGTACAGAGGCAGGATTCTTCAGGCTTTTGCATGTTGTGTTTGGGCTAAATGAAAGCTACTGTCTTCAAATGCAGTAGACCCATTTCAGCAGTCCTGTTTTCAGCGGCATGTGTTCTAAAATAAAAACTTTCATTTTGTTGGAGAGATGACCAACTGCAAAGTAGAAACAAAGGACCCATGGAAATGTGTAAATGCTGGGAATATGATAAAGATCTCTCTGATAATCTCAGCTGTGGATGGGGGCACTTCTCCAATAAAATAAATGTCATCCTCTTGGCATGTGTACTTTTATTTTGCAGATCCATGGCTGCTGCTTTCCAGATAACTTTAAGCATGATCTGTAGTGTTTAAACACAGCATCTTCCCCTTCTCTCCCTAATTAGAATGCTTTCTAACTGAGTTTTGCTTGTTTTTTTGTCCTGAAGCACAGTGTCACTTCCCACCCACCCCTGTCCCTGACTCCCCAGGTACCCATTTTATGAATAGTATAACAAACATGTCTCCATTTCAGCTTTTGATGATCTCGTGTGGGGTTTTTTTGTCATCCCTCTCCCCCTCTCCTTTTCTTGTCTTACAGGATGATGCCAGACAGAAATATGCTGAACTTGTCGCAAGTCTGGTCTCTGCAGAACCTGCTGCACAGAAGGAAGAAGTTTCCCCAGAAGAGGGCAGGCATGATGGCTATGAAACAATAATAGTTACCACCAAAAATAAGATCACAAAGATAATGTTTAACCGACCTGATAGGAAAAATGCCATCAACCATATGGTAAAGAAATTAACTTGGGAGGACTAATATTTTTTTTCTTTACTGGGTAAATGACTTAAGTGTTTAAAGAATCAGTACTACAGGTTTAGCAGAGCTGACTGAAGCATGGTGGTCTGAATTTTGAGGGCTTAGTATCTTGACTCCGATGATAACCTAAGGAATAAATATCCAGTATATAATGAAACCATTCAGCTAAAATTTTACAGATTGGGATTTTCTGTGTCTTTTGGTTTCTTTCAAACTTAATATAGGATTACAGTCTGCACTAAATTAAAATGGCAAACTGCAGGAAGATTAGCCTGTTTTGTGGATACAAGATTGGACTGTACTTTGATTTTTATTTTTATTTTTTCTCTTATACAGATGTACAGAGAAATTATCAAAGCACTTCAAGAAGCTGGAAAAGATGATTCTACCATAGCAGTTATTACTGGTATGACACTTCACATTCCTCTCTTGGTTTTGTTTTATATTGTGCCAAAGTACAGTACTAACATGAACTATCTACCTGTATTTAGACTAAGATAGAATTATTTGAGGAAGTTCTTTCCTCTAATATAGACCTAAGATTTTTCCAAAGTACTTGGGCAATATTCTTTCAAGGTGGTATTTCAAATTCTTTAGCAAGCTTGATGTTATAGCAAAACCTTTGAGATGTAGAAGATAGACATGGAATACTCCTGAAGGGCTTTATTACTTTGTGTAGCTGAAATACCTGCTCCACAGCATCTTCATTACTGTTTTTAGAGTTAATTGGTATGGGTTTAGTCAACTCTATCTCATCCTGTGATACATTGGAACATACTAAAATCAAGTCCCTCAAGTCCTGCACTGGCATGGCAAGCAGAGTTTACACTGCATGTTTACCTGTGATCATTGGAAAAAAAAGGTGGTTTGACTTCTGTGGCTGCCATGGAAAAGGGTTGGTCAGGCAAGTTACAACCTGGCCCAGCCACATACATTGCAATCACCAGATGTGTGCAGCTAGATGACTGCTCAACAGGGTGAAATGGAAGCCCAAACTCAGCTGTCTGTGACATTTAGCTGCTCTAGGGACATATCATTGGGATTCTCTAGAGGACAGTTTGTTCCATCTCTGATGCTGACTATGGCAAGGGCAGGTGGGAGGGACAGAAAGGCTGAGGGCATGCACTGCCTATCTGGCACATCCTCTTTGCAGATAGGTGTGCATTTAAGAAATTAGCCAAAGCTTGAGCTTTGGCTGGCAGCTAAGTAGTGTAAGTAAGCTAAGTAAGCAAGGTGAATTTGTGCTTAAGCCTGTTTATTCATTACTTCTGAGGTAATTGCATACATAGTCTTCTCCGTGGTTGTCTTTCCTTAGAACACAAGGTGTGAGTTTGCTCAATTTCCTTTCAGGAGCAGTAACTAGGCACAACAGTCCTTACAAAATGAGAAGGGTGGTCGACACAACTGGAATGTTTAACACATGTATAGCTAGGACTAAATAGCAAACACCTCTGCACAAGCCTTTCAGTTCTGTTTTACGTAGTAAGATCACTGCATAAAGTAGTGGATGTGCTAACCTGTGCAAGGTCCTGTCCTGTGAATGTCCTCATGGAACATACAATGATTTACACGAATCATGCAGTCTAGCTTTTAAATACTCCTTGTTTTTTTGATGGTGCCTCAAACTGACATATACATTCACTAACAGGCTATCTGCTTCTTTCTGAAGAATCTACCTTTCAGTATAATAATATCAATTCTATGCTGTCAGTCTTATCCTTAGAATGACCTTAATTGGTCATAAACCCCATGAATCTTCTGCCACATATTAAATAGGTCATTTTGTGTAATTTTGATACCTTCATCAGTTTGAAGAGGGATGAAAGGAGATGCTTAAAGTTACATTTCCATCTTCCTGTTTAAAAAACCCCACTAGTTTCTCGCATCTTACTGCATGAATGATCGTGAATTGACAGAAAAAAATCTCTGAACCGGTATGCAGGGAAAGAAAATATTTTCACTCGGACAATGTTACAGAAAAAAGAAATTCCCTCCCCCCTCTCAAATATTTCAGATTTAATATTCTTTGGCTCTCTACCCATTGTTTTTCAGTGAATTGTCAAAACTTGTTTTTAAACTGTAGATGTCCTTTAAGGTAGTGTGTATACTTTGAGACAATCCCTGTAGTTACATAATAATGTTAGATACTTAGAACAAAATGCTTTTGTAAATGTAATAAATGGAAGCTTCTCATACCTACTCAGAAACCATTGGTGTATTTATTCATGTGTTCTCTGCAGGAAATGGAGACTACTATAGTAGTGGAAATGATCTGAATAATTTTACTAATGTCCAGCCTGGTGAGATGAAGAAGATGGCAGATGATGGAGCAGCATTACTCAAGTAGAACATCTTGATTTCATATATATATATATGTTACCATAATGGGTAAAATGTAATTTGCGGGCATTATTAGAAAACATGGCAGCAGGGACACAGTTATGCTACAATACATCCATTTAGATGACTCTGAGGGCTCGCCGTATGCATAAACAAAAAGAGCATGTGGGAGAATTGGTATTAATCATATTAAATAAATGAGGAAATGAGATGAATATTGCAAAATTTAAGTACAATGATGCTAAAGACTCAATTTTATTTTTTAGTCCCCAATATACATGCAGATAGAATGACAAAAGCACAATTTTGACTGTATAGTTTGTATGCTACAATGAAAAATTTGTGGGGTTTTTCTTTCTTGTTACTATGCAATGATGTCTACACTAGCAGGTCATGCCAAAATACCTTCAGTGTCAGACTACTTTGAATAGAGACTGAGTGTAATGAGCTTGTTCCATCTTAGAGTCTGAATCTACCTGTTAAAGTACTTTGTTTTCTGCTGCCAAGGAAATCAGGGGCATCACTTCACACAGAGATTGAAATGCTTTTTTGGGACAAACATGTTCAATTCTTCCCTATTTAACCAGATTTTGTCTTCTCTTTTACTTCTTTATGTGATGATTACATCTGAGAGATGCTCGCAAGCTGTATTGCTTCCTCAAGCACTTGCAGTTGATGGAAACTCTAAAATACATAAAAAGCAACAATGGTTTTGATTTATTTTTTAAGGATGAACTGCAAGCAGAGTACTCAGTTTTGCAGTTTTCACTTAGGCCAGCTGTCTGTGGATCACAGTTGCCCCTACAAAGTGATAACAATGCAGCCTGAATCTGCTGCAAAGATGTTATTCAGTGGCATCTGGCAAGTGTTCCAGCCTGCAGTGTTTTATAGGGTGTTAGGTACAATGCATAGTCTCACGTGTAGTTTATGGTCTTTTATCTTGCTCTTGTGAGAAGACTGTATTTGCTACACTGCTACTACTACACAAGCAGGGTGCTTTATTACAACTGCTGCACAGTGATGCCAGGGAAGTGGAGTTTTACCACATTGTTAACTTTTAAAAAATGCTGTATTTTGAGGATCTGTTTTGCACTTCTTGATAAGTGAAACAAAATACAGTTTCTCAAACCCATGCAGAACAGCATGAGGCAATTCTGCGTTGTGGTAGCATCATAATTTTTGTGCCTGCTGGGGCTTCACTGTAAAATAGTCTGTGATGGGAATGGATATCCCATGGGTGGGATTAAGATGGCTGTATAATCAGATGGATAGACAGGTCAAAAGACTGTTCTTGTTAGTGAGTTGTATTCCGTAACTGTAGCTGAAGAGGACAGCACTTTCATAACTTGATGGCAGGCACTAGGAGAGTTGTGCTGACATGTATGTGTTTGATTCTTAGTTGGTAAGGAAATGCAGGTATTTCAGATCTTACCTTGTCAGAATTTGTCTGGAAAATGGTCAGAAACATGCTACATAGAATCTGGCTCATGGGGGGGGGGGGGGGGTATGCAGTATCTAATAACATGTTTTGAAAGTTGTTTATATTTAATGGAAGACAAGGACGTCTCTTTCCTTTGCTTTAGAGAGTTCGTGGGTCAATTTATTGATTTTCCGAAACCACTGATTGCAGTGGTAAATGGCCCAGCTATTGGAATCACTGTAACGGTCCTTGGATTGTGTGATGTTATCTACGCTTCTGACAGGGTAAGTACATTACATAGGTGATCCCAAGGCAGTCTTTACACCTCTTTCTGTAACTAGTATTATTTGGCTTGGGTTAATTTCACAGAAAAGAGCACGCAGGTGTAAAGTATTTTTATATTATGCCAAGGAACACCTATATTAATTACTAGCACTGGGGTGCATCATCCAGTGGTTAACAAGCACGGAATTTCCCTGCCATAGTTACAGTTATCAAGTTACTGACTCCAGCTTGGAAACTCTTTACTGTGTTAGTGAATACAGTAAAGAATAGCTGATGTGAAATGATGGTTGTAAGGCCCCTTTCAAGTGTGGGATTACTATGGAAGTGCAGAAACTGGCATTTTATCTAATCTTAATTCTAAGGTAAGTTTAGAAAAGCTTTTGTTTATTCAACTTAAGATTCTTTTTAAGAATCTTTTTAAGATTCTTTTTTTGTGCATAACCAAAAGCTATATTAAGGCATAGCACAAAATCCCATTATATGGCTTATTTTTTATGTTCTCTGATGTTCATTTATATAAAGTTATTAAACAGATAAATTTAACCCAAGGTCTTAATTCTAGGCAAGCTGCCTGTTGCAAGAGATGTCTGTAATGGGTGGTACTTTGACTCCTGCTTCAGCGCTGTATCAGATTTTTCTTTGGAATCCCTGCTGGACTGGGTTTGTTGCTATGAGACTAAAGGCAGTTGAGTTGTAAGGGACCAAAACCTTTTGTTTGCACCATTATGGGATCAGCTGGGACCATATCACTCTTCAGATATGCTTGTATAATGTGCGTGATTTATTCAGTCTGCTCCGGTTCCTAGATCTTTTGCTAGGAGGTTGTTGAGTTCTCCCTCTTCCTCCCTTCCCATCTGATCTTTTTCTTTGCTGCAGGGTGAACCTATTCTTTCTGAATCTAAAGAACAGACAATTTTCATTCTCCTTTACAACAGCTGTAAGTGCGCTTAGCCATCAGTGTACTTAGACTGTTAGATATGTCTCAGCTTTACATCCACTCTGTCTTTTCCTTTTCTTTTTCTTTTTACCTAAACAGCTGCAATTCATTTGTTTTTTATTCATGTGGCCTGCAGTCACATTCCTCTAGGCTCCTTCAAGTTGTTCTTTAAGCATAGTGGTATAAACTGGATGCATCATTCCAGCATCTTACTGATGAGAAGTACAGCAGAACTCTTCCACATTCTGCCAGCTGTATTACTGTTTTGACATCCCACAATGTTATTTGATTTATGTACTTGTCATCAGCTCTACTAGCCAGATCCCTAACTTTAGAGTTGCCAATTAAACACTTGTTCATGTCATATACTTGGTATATGCTATCATGGGAAAATGTATCTTTTTTTTGCCTTGTTTTCCTATTTTTGTTTGTTTTTACTTTCTGCATGCTTATTAGTTTCATTCTTAGTTGTCTGACATAGTTTTTGCTTTTTCTTACCTGCACTAGGACAGGTTTTGCTTGTGCCCTTAGTTGCAGGTCTGTGGGGACTTCTGCAGGGTCTGACTTAGCCTTTTGCTTAGGTTAGTCTTCTTGAGAACTTTACTGTTAACTTCAAGTTTATTGGAGCCTTCTGTCATGGTTTAAGCCCAGCTGATAACTCGGAACCACACAGCCGCTAGCTCACTCCCCTGCCATTTCCTCCCATCCCAGAGGGATGGGGAGGAGAATTGGAAGAATGTAACTCCCACGGGTTGAGATAAGAACAGTCCAGTAACTAAGGTATAACACAAACTACTGTTGCTACCACCAATAATAATAACGGTAAGGGAAATAACAAGGGAAGAGAATACAACCACTCACCACCTGCTGACTGATACCCAGCCCAACCCGAGCAGGGATCTGGGCCTTCAGGGTAACTGTCTCCAGTTTCTATACTGGGCATGATGTGCTGTTGTATAGAATGGCTAGTTTGGCTGCTTTGGCTAGTTTGGGTCAGGTGTCCTGTCTCTGCTTCCTCCCATCCTCCCTGACAGGATGAGATTCAGAAAGTCCTTGATTGGAGAAAACCTTATTTAGCAACAACTAAAAACATCGGTGTTACCGGCATTATTCTCAGGCTGAAAGTGAAAAACACAGCACTGTACCAGCTACTGAGGAGAAAAATGACTGCTACTGCTGAACTCAGGACACCTTCTCAGAAGTGTTTGTTCTCTGTTCTTCCCTTTCCAGGATTGTGAACTCCCATGCAGTAAGGTCATTTTCGTACAAATTAATACTCAATTTCACATTCTCTCATAGATTGGAGTGCCTTAGGCATTGAAGTGGCCAGCTTTGCTATATCCAGGATCTGGTTTTATTCTCAGCCATCTATTCCTAGAGCAGGTCTTTATCAGCCACATTGCATAGCCACACTGCACAGCCCAGTCTGACAACAGATCAGTGTTTTGGGTGGTAAGTTAGCATTGCCTTCTGTGCTGGGTTTTGCTCCAGTTCATGGGGCACCAGTTCAGTATAGTTAATCTCCCCTTGCTTAAGCATGACCAATACTAGCCTGTATCCTGGCAGATGTTGTCTAATCTTTTCTTACAAGGATATAAATACCGCTTTCTTGCTAGGAAGTCTATTAGTCTGTCATACTGTATGGCCCTCTGCAGTACAGCAGGAGATTATTACCTTCTATTACAGTGCAACTTTTGCACTCTGTGTCAGTTCATGTTTTTAAATGAAAATTAAATAAAGACAAACGTTTCTTTGCTTAATGTTGATACGAGTTGTCAGAACAACATTCTGTAGTTTGGTGCTGACTTGCAATTATGAGACTGTTTCGTGTGATCCCATGCTGCATTTCTGCCACAAGTTTTTTTAAATTTGCATAACATTTGAGGAAAGAAGATTCAGTGACTTGAATTTTCAGGAGTAGAGTAAATGTAGTATTACTTCAGCAAGCAAAATGCTTTTTAAGTTATTTGAGCTATGGATTTAACTTTTCAGATTTTGCACATGCAAATTAGTTTCTCTGAGCACTGTATTCAAATAAGGTAATTTCATCAATTATTATGAGAAGGGAAGTGAATTACACATACAAAGTCAGATCTTGTGTACATTGAGAGGATGAAGCAGTGTTAGTGGATGGTGTTTAAAGCCTGTTGTGGTAACAGTTCAAATGTATTTCTTGTAAACTCCATCACAGTAGAAACTTTACAATGAAAACTAAATCCTACTACTTTAGTCTTAAGCTCTGTTGTGAGGCTTGATTCGGTTTTTTATTTCGTTTTGTTTTGCCAGGCTACATTTCACAGCCCGTTTAGTCAACTTGGACAGAGCCCAGAAGGATGTTCCTCTTACCTGTTTCCAAAAATCATGGGCTTCGCTAAGGTAAGAATGTCTGCACTCTATGTGGGATCATCTGACCTTTGTGTGTTGGTATCCTCCAGCTGTAAGAGCAAGTAGAGTCACAGCAAGAGTCCTCAGAGAAAGCTCCTGTTTGCAGCTTTTGAACCAAAGGTCAAGAAATGCGATGACAATGTCAGAATAGGCACTATAATAGAGCAGTGACCACTTCGAAAGCCATACTGTGAAACTGGTTAAGGTTTTTTTTTCTCATGGCTTTCTCCACCTTCTTGAGACAATTTCTGTATGGTGAAAGGTTGCATCTTTTGTCTAACAATGGGATGGAATGATGTGAAAAAGAAAGTAAGTGCTGTTGTAAGAAATGTCTTGGTAGACTGCCTTTCTCAGGCAAGGGAGCAAGTATTGTAGGGCTTCTGCCAATCATGTGGGAAACTTGTATTCAACCATTCCTCCAAATGTGAGTGTGAAGCAGTCCACTTATATATTTACTTCCAGACCTCTTCTGTTTTCTAATATGTTCTAACATAGATTGGCTTTCTGTCCATACTCTTATTTGCTCTGCCTACTCCAGAAACAAGGAAACTATATTATAATAACTACAAAAAGTGTGTTGCAGTTTAACCACAGCCAGCAACTAAATAACACACAGGCACTTGCTCATTTCCCACTCTGGGTGGGATGGGGAGGAGAAATGGAAGAAGATAAAACCTGGGGATTGAGATAAGAGCAGTTTAATAATTGAAGTAAAATATAATAGTAATAGAAATAACCACAACAATAGTCATAGGGAATAAAAAGAGAGAAGGAGTAAAACTCTGGAAACAGAAGTGATGCCACAACACAATTGCTCACCCTCTGCTGACCAACGCCCAATCTTGTCTTGAGAGGAGAAGAGGAAAGGGGTACAAACTGAAACACAGGAAATTCCATCTGAACATTAAGAAATACCTTTATAGTGATGGTAGTGATAAATGGGAACAAGTTGTGCAGAGATGCTGTGAAGTCTTCATCCTTGGGGAAATGTACTTATCCTAGGGGAGGTGTCCTCGAGGACACTTGAAACCTGACAGGACACAGCCCTGGGCAGCCTCCTCCAGCTGACTCTCCTTGAAGAGGGGGTTTGAACTAAACAGGATGTGGATATCCCTTCTAGCCTCATCTATTCTGTGCTGCTCTTTTCAGAGGGCAGATATTAATGAGCAAGAGTAAAATAAATGTGACTTGGAAGCTTGTACTTTTTCTGTCAGGTTGCTCAAGTCCTGTGTCTCATTGAATCACTCTTTCTGCTTTTCTTTATATAGGCGAATGAATTTTTGCTTTTCAATAAAAAGCTGACTGCAGCAGAAGCCTGTGCCCAGGGACTTGTGACTGAAGTCTTCCCCGAGAGCACTTTTCAGAAGGAAGTTTGGGCAAGATTAGAAGCTTATGCAGACCTCCCCCCAAATGTCAGTATTTTAAATTTTCCTCCACCTTGTAAGCCTCTAGCATTCCCAATCCTCCTGCCAAACTTATCTTGTTTCTTTCTCGGTTTACTTTGTCCTTAATTGAAATAACAGGGCTCAGTATATTTTCCTTTAAGCACAGATCTGTCCCTCTGCTACAGGAGAGCAGATGCTTCTCTTCTATCCTGGCTGACTCTAAGACAGTGCACTGTATACAGTGGCTGAAAAGCCTTAAAAACTAATTAATTAATCTTCCTGCAGTCTGTGTGCACACCTTGGATGTCTCCTCTGAGGTGTTTATTTTGGCAATGATTTAGTTTTAAGAGCCTTACCACTGCGTCTACAATATTAATTGCACTCTGTGGGTGCTCAAGATGATGCTGGGTGGCTTTACTTTTTGCTGAATTCAGTCATTCTGCTCACTAGTTTAGGTTTTGCAAAACTATATGAGTCACAATATATTACTTTGCATTGTACAAGAGGAGACACTCGTGCCAGCTGCTGATAAAGTAGGTTGCATTTGGCACTGCAAATAGCTGAACAGGTTTCACTTCTTAAGCCCATCTCTCCTGATTATGGACTGCTGTTTCCTTTCCCTGAACCACTTCCACCTTATTAGCAGTCTTGGTGATCAAATGCAATAATTACTTCTGACAAAAAGGTGACAAAAAGCAGTGTTAATACAGTCTGGTTTGAATTCCGAAGTGTTTATTATTCCATTTTATGAAACAGTATAGAAAACAGAACTTCCTAATGTTCCTGTTTTTCTCCTCTAGACCTTGGCAGTGTCAAAGCAACTATTACGAAGTATTGAAAAGGAGAAGCTCCATGCAGTCAACAGTAAAGAGTGTGAAGTCCTGAAGGAGAGATGGTTGTCTGATGAATGTATAAATGCTATTGTCAGCTTCTTTCAGAAGAAAGCAAAACTCTAATCTTGACCAGTAAAATAATTCACCTTCTGGCAGTGGCTTAACCTGCCCTTACCATTAATAAACTTTCTCTTCAATAATATGATTCTTATACCTTTTCATGTGGTATGTATCTGAGTACTGGGCTAAAACACAGTGTTATGTACCTTGGATCCATTATGGATATTCAGGTTGGGGTAAAAGAGGTTCATTACCTTATAGGTAGCAGTGATATTTCTAAATAATACTAAGGCAGATTGTTTTCCGAAAGAAGCAATTGCACTCTATTTTGATAGTTCTTCAGTACTTGTCTTATAATGATTCTTTTTATTTATCTATGGGGAAGGAAATACTATATTAATGGAGAAATAAATGGAAGTATTCAATTGCTGTTGTGCTGATTCTTATTCCTTCTGTTAAACATCCTCAGTGAGAGGGAAAGTAGTTCCTCAGGGTGTATTGATTTAATAGTCTTACAAAACTATTCTCTTGACTGACCTGAAGATTCTCAAAGATATTTGTTGTGATTTTTATGCTTCTAAACATAACTAGGTTTTTCCACCAATTGCTTTAGATTACCCAGAAAAATCCCACCAAAGATAGTATAGCCTTTTGCTGTAGCTATTTTGGAGTTAAATTAACAAAATTATTATTTTTGAAGAGAAAATTTCTCCACTATTGGTGGATGTCTTCTGGTAGAGGGTGTGCCGGGCACTGCAGAGGACAGGGGCAGGCTGCTGGAAGCTCATGCCAACAAAAGGAGATCATGGAGAAACAGCAGTTACTTGTCAAGAAAATGTCCTTTCAATGACAAGGAGCTGAAAAGTGTGAAGAAAAAAAAATATCTTTAATTTCAGTACTCTAGACTCTGATCTCAAGAGCAGTGGCATGTATATAGCAGCAGAGGTTGAGGTGGATGCTGGTTTCTCATCTGGGTGTGAGTGCCAGCAGCACCAGGTATTGGGAGCTGCTGCAGCAGAGCAGCTTCCTGCCAGAAGCAAACTGCTTTGGGTGCCATCACTGTGCCTTGGTTGAGGCTTGTGGTGCTGTTGCCAGAAAGTCACCTGCACGTGGGCACAGGCATGCACATGCACCGCCTCACATAGCAATAAGCAGGTCTTAAAATCCAGACTTTGCCTCCTATGTGGTACCTAGCCATTGGGATTTAACCACTGGGAAAATAAAACAGAAAGGGATCAGAGCAGAAAGAAGGAGAAGCATGGGTATGCATCATTTAGCTATGCTACAGAGGTATTAAATATATTTAGGGTTCTCCTTTAACTCTCTGATGGGCTAACCATAACTGTGGTAGTTGATGCTGCCATACATGATTACCAGTGAAAGCAAGTCTGCTGTCACACACGGAGGATGGCAAAAGCAGGACCAACAGAAACATGGGAGGGGTAGAGAGGAGAAAGAAGGCAAGTCTGCCAGGGAGACCTGAGACCAGCTTTAGATCTAACTGCAGGAAAGAGAGGGGAAGCAAAATGATGTCTTATTATGAAACAACATGGACAAAGGGGAGGGCATGCTTCCAGCAGATGTTAAACAGCCAAGGGACAGTGGGGCTCTTCCCCCTTCCCTCCCTGTGCCCGGAGAGGGGATGTGACCCAAGCCCCTAGAGCATGGTGGTGGTAGGAAGGATGTCTCTGTGGGGTGACACACTGCAGGGTTGGTGGGACTTGAGGGATGGCTGAGGTTCAAGGGATGGTGACAGGAGTGACAATGGGAGAAGAAACTTGGGCAGAGATGTATGGGGGAGGACAGCACTGCTGGCAGGCGAGGGAAGCTCAGGGCCACCATGATGCCCCAGCCCTGCGTGGCAGCAGGCTCTACCATCCTACCTACGTGCACCCTGCTGTGGATGGGACAGCCATTGGGCAAGGAGCCATGCTGAGGCAGCAGGTTGGCTGGCGGGGCCACACTGGCTCTGAGCAGGCATTACCAGGGCACCCCAAGGTGTGAGGCTCGGTGCTGGCTGCAAAATGGCGGCAGTTGCGTGAGGTGAGGAAGCGGCCAAGAGCTGTGGCCCTGGCACAGGGGAGCCCCTGGGCTGGGGGCAGCGCAGAGGACCGGAGAGTACAAGATGACTTTGTCTTGCCAAGGCATTTGTGGCTCTCGTGTCTGTTTTTGTTGGTTGTTTTTCCACACTGCTCACATGTGCCAGAACTGCTTCTGTGGGGTACTCTAGCACTGTGGCAGTGGCGTAATGGTGGCCATTGATCACATAGCCAGGGTTAAACATTTGTTTAATGTTTCATTAAACATTTGTTCAGTCTTCTTAAAACTCTTCATTAATGTTAACTTTTAGTAGATTTAGAAGCGCGTGAGCTATGTCATCAAGTGTATTTTGTATGCTTTTATATTTCTAACATTGAATGTACAGCTCAGTTGTAAATATCCCATAAAAACTGCTGTGTTAAAGTGCCCCTTCCTTGTTCCAGCTGAATGTGAATGCTTCCATGAGCATTATGTAAAAGACCTCGGATCTAAACATGGACTTCTAAAATTTTTCAAACAAGTTAGAATTTACGATGAAGAACTCTAAACCTTGGCCATTCTTAAAAGGCTTCCCACACGTACAAACTCTCATAGGTGCTTACGGTCACACGGTCATGCACATGTGTAATCTTGTAGAAACAAAACCAAATACTTCCATTCACAAAGATTTCTTGGAGCTTTAGGTTTTCTCTTTGATTTGCAAGAGAGCAACCTTTAAAATTAACTCTGTCGCCTGTAATAGGTGAAATGTAGTGTCAATATGTTTTAGCCCTAAGTAGGTGGAATAGGTAACATGTACAGTTGAAAGCAGGTTTTATAGAGTGTTTAACATGATATCACTTTAATTAGTTGCAGTGGGACACACCTGTGATAGCAGTTCAGCACCTTCTCATAGAGAAGCTTACGCAGCACAAGATGAGCACTAACAGAACTGGCAGCAAAGCCTGCAGAGCTTTGCAGAGCAATCAGTTTGGGGTTTGCAGAGGGCTGGAGCAAAAAGGCTAAGATTACTGCTGTCATATTGTCTGAAATTTGGGGATTAAAACATAAATCTGTATGACTGAAAACTCTAGCAGCTTGTCAGGTAGTACCTATTCTCTGGATCAAAGGGTGGAAGAGTCCCTCTTCTGACAGAAACACACAGGCTCTTTCCAGGCCTTCTCTCATTGCCACCCAAAGGTGATGTTGAGAGCTGGTAGGTTGCTGATGAGGACCTCATGTCTATTAGTCTGCCACAGGTGGGTATAAGTGTCATTTGAAGGAATGCCTAGCTGCGTGCAGAGGGTCAGTCATAGTGCTGCTGCAGAGGGGATGCAGTGCTGTGTTTGTCCCTGCATGAGCCCTCCAGTCATTCCTCAGGGATGCCCTGAGCTCTGCACTCTGGGCTGAGATGTGCTTTCTGGGACTTGCAAAGCCCATGAACCAGCGCTTTTCATGAGTGCAAAGTTTACATGCACCTATATTATGTTAGAGACATGTGCTGAGAATATAAGTAAGGTTTGTAGGAAGATATCCTTTGTTAGAGTGGTTACTGTAGTGTGAAAATATTATTTTTTTCCTGGCACGTAGTTCTTTCTTCATGTGTCCTCAAAACCCCACTTCTTTTCTCCAACTACTGCAGTTAGTTTTACCGGTTATTTTTCCCTATCTAAAACCCCCATCTTGTTCAAATGCAGACACAATATGTGAGGTATGTTGTTAAAAGCCAAGTTCAGCTCATTGAAACTAATAGACAGATGATTGCAACAGTTTTCTGGGAAAAGATCAAAATGAAAAACTAGGTGATAATTTCCAAGAAGTGTTTTCACATTCACTATATCCCAAATTGGTTTGTTCTTTTTGCAGAAACCTTACAGACTTCCAGTAGGCCTATTGTTAGATTTTAGGTCATCTGAAAATTAGTGTAGCACAACAGAGGTGGACTTTGTTTGCCAAATCATAGAATCATAGAATAGTTAGGGTTGGAAAGGACCTTAAGATCATCTAGTTCCAACGCCCCTGTCATGGGCAGGGACACCTCACACTAAACCATGTCACCCAAGGCTTCGTCCAACCTGGTCTTGAACACGGACAGGGATGGAGCATTCACAGCCTCCCTGGGCAACCCATTCCAGTGCCTCACCACCCTAACAGGAAAGAATTTCCTCCTTATATCCAATCTAAACTTCCCCTGTTTAAGTTTTAACCCATTACCCCTTGTCCTATCACTACAGTCCCTAATGAACAGTCCCTCCTCAGCATCCCTATAGCCCCCCTTCAGGTACTGGAAGGCTGCTATGAGGTCTCCACGCAGCCTTCTCTTCTCCAGGCTGAACAGCCCCAATTTTGTCAGCCTATCTTCATAAATGAGGTATCCTGGTTTATTTTGTATTCCTTGCACTCATTCTAAAATATGTTTCTCATGTTTAAACAAAACTATCTTCCTTACTTTAGCAATTAAAAGTATCATTAAAGAAATAATGTTTCATGCTTGGAAAAAGACACATAGTGAAAGCAAAATTGCAGTGAGCAGGTAAAATAATGTTTTAATAATTACATCAACTTAAATTGAGTAGTTAATGTCATAGCTATCCAACCAGGCTGAACAGGTGAGGGCAATGCATGCAAAGACATGTTGTCAATCTGAATTAAATATCAACAAGTAATTATCAGCTTATATGTTTCATAACTGGAGCACTAAGAAGGCTTTTGTTAATTGATGTAAATTTGTTTTCATTAAAGTTAAGGGAGAGCACTTGGGAGGTAACAAACAGTATGTTCAAGTAAAAGCCTTTAGTCTCTTCTAGAGCATATTATTTTGAACTGTAGTTACACACCCTGAGGATGCTTGTAGGTATTCAAGTGCACAATTAATTAACTCCATTGTTAGTGAGTGCAGTGTCTTCAGCAGATTCTCTATATACTCTGTCTGATGCAGGTTTCATTATTAAAGGAGTAGTATGGTCCCTTCCAATCCAAACCATTCTACGATTTTTGTTTGGCTGGGTTTTTTTTATCAGTACTGAGCTTTCTCTTGGTGTGAACCAAATCAGTACTTTCAATTGAAACCTACTTTTCTTATACACCACCTGTTCTAATGTATAGGAAGTGTTTATGCAGATTGAAAACTGCAACCCGACCTTTGAATTATTCACTTACATACCTTCCCTAAATGTCTATGTAGGTAAACTGATAGTATCTCCAGTTTGTATCCCCCAGGATAGCATATGTTCACTTTAATTAACCTTTTGTGATGCGTAGGGTTTCATATTTTTCACTCAGTAAAATATCTATTGCAAATGTATTTTTTAACCTGGCATTTTAGATAAAAGTAGTGCGACTAATCCAACAGATATGAAATAAGCAATCCTTTACCTATTGTTATAAAAGTTAATTTAAAAACCTGGAAAAGATTTGCATGGATTAAAAAATTTACCAATTGAAGTACTTACAGAAATTTGGTGGGGTCTGTAAGAACATACCTAAAAGAAGATAACAAAACAATCTGTAAGCTGTTACAATTTGCATTGATTAAGGGGTATTTTTGCTGTCTCACAGCACTGCTGAATATTGCTCTATTTCCTTTTGACATTTAAAGTGATTAGACTTGAGTGACATTTTAAAACCTTTTTTTTAAAAAGTACCCGAGTAACAAAAGGGCAGAAGCTAACTCCTGATCATATTGTTCCATTATTCCTTATCTTCTTCTAACTTGGTGTGATTTTACCTTTCTTTTGTGGTACAAGTACAGAATGTGAAATTTTTCATCAAGGTCTACTGTTGTACAAGGAGAAATAGCAGAAGGTACAGTTAAGTACATGCAGTTAGTGAAGAGAATTTCTTGGAAGTCTCCCTGCTTTGCAATCATAAAATGGAACAAAACATAGTTTGTATATGTCAAGGACAAACAATATCTAATTTCCTTCATTAGTGTGTCTGGCTTGGTGCGTAACTGAAGAGTAGTGAATGTAATTTAAAGTTTAGTGAGGTTTTTGTGCTGTTTTGCTGTGAAGCTGCCATAAACAATTCTAGGAAATGTGATCTGGATTAAATCACAAGTGTAGAGTTATAGAATTGGCTGAAACACTGTACTAAGCAGTAGTCACCGGGTTATCAAAGTGAGAGGGCATAGGCTGGCATCTGACAGTTTATTCTGGTGTTGCTTTTGCTCAGTGTGTCCATGAATGTTTTGGACGCCAAAAGAGAGTATTGTATTATGTGGCTGACACCAAGATTTAAGAATGTCTTGGTGAGTTGGATTGTTCATGATGAACAGGCTGAATTTCAATAATGAGAAGCACCTTTCCACTCATGCTACTGCTGCTGAATCTTCTTTTGGCGATTCTACTGGTGATTACATTATCTGCTATTGATGCTGAAATTAGATACACTAAAACCTGACAGAATTGCTCTAAAATTGTCACCTCAGAGCTATTTCAATAGCAACTATTCTTTAGCAAAACCTGGAAGGTCAGCTAGAAAGAAGCAGGGAAACCCAGAAGGTGAGAGATACATAGTTTGTTACCTGTGTTTTGTGCTCTTGATTTATGTTAGTGCTCGCTTTGTTCTGCAAGTGGTGTATTGGAAAAGCAAAAATACGTACTGTGCTGTGAATCCAGTAGGAACAGCATGGGAAAGGCCCTCTCCCTGCCCCAGCCTCTCCTGGCCCTAGGAGCACAAGAAACTAAACTGGGTATGCACCTTCTTGTGGGAGTCCAGTTGGAAGTCTGTTCCTCAGGACTGGTTTCAGTCCTTGGAGCTGAACATAGCTCACGTAGACTACAAGGATGAATGTTCCCTTTGGGAACACCCATTTTCATGTAGAAGGTAAAGAGCAGAGGACTGAATTTTTTTAGATAAACCTCACATTAAGTTTTTACATTTTTTGACAATAGAGTGGATGAGTCGCACAGAAGATGGGTGATTCTATGACTCAGGTGACATTCAGCTTTTGATATTTTTAATAAAAACACCAATCTTGCATTTGTGCTTGAGTGAGGGAAGTAGAGTTGATTTTTAGTTGCTTGTAGGCATTGAAAAATAATTTGAGCAGTTAGTCCACATTTATTATATGCTTAAATCAAAATATCAGCAAATTCCAAATGAATCTTATGGAGTACTGCTTTCCCCTCTTGTGACATGGAGTATCAACAGCTGTACCCTTAGGTTACAATGATGGTCAAGATCTTTACTACATTCAGCAGGGCAGAACACACAGGAATGAAAGAAACTGAAGAAAATAATGCATCTCTGAAAGTGAAAAGGTAAGTGATGGTTTGCCCAAATATTTTAAAGCATGAAGTTAAAGCTGTAATCAATAGAAACTAATGGAGGATCTAATACCCAGACATGAAACCAAAATATTCCTCTTTCCTCCCTGACCCTCTATTCATTAGTCTTTACAAAAGGTAGTCTTTTTCAAAACAGGATAACCACAAGTTAGGGTTCGATCTCTCTCCAGAAGGCTCTGGAGGGACACTGTTCTCTCAGCTACAGGAAATGGAAGGAATGAAGTCTTTGACTACATTCCATGAGAAGACCAAGACCTCGCAGTTTCTCCCCCTGATGGCTGTCAGCAACATCCTATTTCTTCAAAGCCCATGCATTGCTCAGCCAGGGCTACCTCCTTCTTCCTGTCTTCAGACAGCTTTTAAGTGACAAAACTTTCCAGCTACTGTGCATGTGAGCATAGCTGTTCAAAATGTGTTCACACTCCGGAGGGATGGGCAGGTGCATAATGGAACACCCAGCACTGGCAGTTCAGCTGCAAGAGAAGTCAGAGCATCCCACAGTGCTCCCATGAGCTCTGAGACACCCACAACACAAGCCATATGCCTGTGAAGAGAATTAAACATAGCTAGAGGTATTAAAGATAACAGGAAGGGATTCTACAAGTACATAGCAAATAAAAAACAGACTAGGGAGAATGTAGGCCCCCTCCGGAAGCTCTCGGGAGAACTGGCTACACAGGATTTGGAGAAGGCTGAGGTTCTGAATGACTTCTTTGCCTCGGTCTTCACTGGCAAAGGCTCTGACCAAACCACCCAAGTCTTGGAAGGCAGATGCAGGGACTGTGAGAATGAAGACCTTGTGCCCACTGTAGGAGAGGAACTGGTTCGAGACCATCTTAAAAATCTGAATGTGCACAAGTCCATGGGTCCCGATGAGATCCATCTGTGGGTCCTGAAGGAGCTGGCAAATGAAGCTGTGAAGCCGCTGGCCATCATATTTGAGAAATCATGGCAGTCAGGTGAAGTTCCCGACGACTGGAAAAAGGGAAATATAACCCCCATTTTCAAGAAGGGGAAAATGGATGACCCGGGGAATTACAGACCAGTCAGTCTCACCTCTGTGCCTGCCAAAATCTTGGAGCAGATTCTCCTGGAAGGCATGCTAAGGCACATGAAAATCAACAAGGTGCTTGGTGACAGCCAGCATGGCTTCACTAAGGGGAAATCCTGCCTGACCAATTTGGTGGCCTTCTATGATGGGGCTACAGAACTGATGGACAGGGGTAGAGCAGTTGATGTCATCTACCTGGACTTGTGTAAAGCGTTCGACACTGTCCCACACGACATCCTTGTCTCTAAATTGGAGAGACATCAATTTGATGGATGGACCACTCGGTGGATAGAGCTGGCTGGATGGCAGCACACAAAGAGTTGTGGTCAATGGCTCAATGTCCGGCTGGAGACCAGTAACGAGTGGTGTCCCTCAGGGACCAGTGTTGGGACCGGTCTTGTTCAACATCTTTGTCGGTGACATGGACAGTGGGATTGAGTGCGCCCTCAGCAAGTTTGCCGATGACACCAAGCTGTGTGGTTTGGTTGATACTCTGGAGTGAAGGAATGCCATCCAGAGGGACCTTGACACGCTTGTGAGGTGGGCTGATGTCAACCTCATGAAGTTTAACCATGCCAAGTGCAAGGTCCTACACCTGGGTTGAAGCAATCCCAGGCACAGCTACAGGTTGGGCAGAGAAGAGATTCAGAGCAGCCCTGCAGAGAAGGACTTGGGGGTGTTGGTTGATGAGAAAATGAACATGAGCCGGCTTCAGTGTGCGCTTGCAGCCCAGAAAGCCAACCGTATCCTGGGCTGCATCAAAAGGAGCGTGACCAGCAGGTCACAGAAGGTGATCCTGCCCCTCTACTCTGCTCTCCTGAGACCTCACCTGGAGTATTGTGTGCAGTTCTGGTGTCCTCAACATCAAAAGGACATGGAACTGTTGGAACAAGTCCAGAGGAGGGCCACGAGGATGATCAGGGGACTGGAGCACCTCCCGTAGGAAGACAGGCTGAGGAAGTTGGGGCTGTTCAGCCTGGAGAAGAGAAGGCTGCGTGGAGACCTCATAGCAGCCTTCCAGTATCTGAAGGGGGCCTCTAAGGATGCTGGAGAGGGACTCTTCATTAGGGACTGTAGTGACAGGACAAGGGGTAACGGGTTAAAACTTAAACAGGGGAAGTTTAGATTGGATATAAGAAGGAAATTCTTTCCTGTTAGGGTGGTGAGGCACTGGAATAGGTTGCCCAGGGAGGTTGTGAATGCTCCATCCCTGGAGGTGTTCAAGGCCAGGTTGGACAGAGCCTTGGGTGATGTGATTTAGCATAAGGTGTCCCTGCCCACGGCAGGGGGGTTGGAACTAGATGATCTTAAGGTCCTTTCCAACCCTAACGATTCTATGATTCTATGACTAATTATGTGCAAATAGGAATGGACTTGGTATATCAGCTTTCATGAGCTAGCAGAGCAATTTGAGACAGTGGGTGTCTCTTTCCCATCCTGTCAGAGCACCTGGATGTTCTGTAAAAGAGGCAGGGAACTCTGCACATCAATTTGTTTTGCAGATTTATGTAATTTAAGCCTTCCAGGGGAAGAAAAGGGATAGGCATCATGCATGTTTCAGATTTAACTTAAAAACTCACCAAAAGAATGACTAAACTGCCATTTTCCTGCATGTAGGAGATCATTCAAAGGAATAGGGATTGCAGGCACTCCTTCATTCAAGAGGCTGAAGGGAAAATTGCCTTTCCTGGATTCAGCCAGCTGGCCTCATCAGTGTCCTGATGTTACAGCTGAACTCAGGACAATCAGTCTGGATAGTAAATCCAGACTAAATTTTATATAATTGTTTATGGAATTCTCTGTGTGTCACCTTTATGGATGTCTAGTAGATACACAAGCAAACATGGTATGAAGGTCAGCTTGGCTTTAGCTGAGCAGAACTTTGTTCTTTCCCATGGAAAGTCTGCAGTCCAAATGTAAAGCTGTTCTATATTAAGTACCTTCTCTGTTTTAGGATGAGCTTTATTTTAACATAGGAGATAGATCAGTAGAATATCTGAGCTACAAGTGTATTTAGATAAAGCTCCTTTTACAGGTAGCATGTGACATTCAGCTTCCTCATTTGAGAACAGGAGCAGAAAGAGAGATATTCACAGTGCTCAAAGTCATTGTCAAGAATACTTGCAGAAAAAACTCATTTTTGTCAAAAATCATGGATATTAGTCCTGCTGCTCCTGCTTGTGTTTACCACCATTCTTATGCTTTGGCACAGTTCAGCTTGAATTCAGATCACTACAGCACTGTGATTCCCAGCAGGCTACCAGCCAGCCTACCTTCTTCAGGGTGTTTTTCCTTCCGTATTACCTGCACAAGAAGCTGCACTAATCCAATTTCAGACCCCTATACACCCACCAGTAAGGATGCAAGTAAACGGCTGTATTTCCTGTTCATGCTAACTAAAACTCGCCCAACATTTAGGTGGGGAATTTCATAAGTGGCAGTTAGAAACTGTTAGAAAAGGGGATATGCAGAATGCCAAAACCTACTAACATTTATTCTTCTAGACAGCAGATGGCTTAAAGTGGTTATGACGTTCCACCAATGCAGAAATTTACCTGCATCCTCTAAGAAATTGTACTGCTACCTGTTAGGTACCAGGTTCTGTAATACATTTACCTATCCACGAGACAAGTCTGGTGTAGCTGAAGCTCTAAACAGGCTTTCAAAGGCCTGTAGAACATGTCAGTTTCACTAGCAGTCCATGGGAAGATCCACTTCCTGTAATGACACACAATTAGGGGTTCTGGCATGTTGCTGGAAACCAGAGTGCTTTTTTTTTTGTGAAGAGGAAGACTGGTTTGCCCCTTGCGACTATAAAGCAAGCATGGTAGAGTACATCACAGGCTCCAGGGGCTGCCATTCCCTCCTTGCTCTTAACAGGACCTCTTACAGTGGAAACTGCAGGCACCTTGCACACACAGCTGAGGGCAGGGCAGAAGAGCCAAGAGCTTTCTTTATTTTGGCATGACTGCAGACATGTTCCTGTGCCAAACAACCTCCTTTACCAATTTTTGTGTTTCTTTTTAAAGCCATATGGACTTTGTTTACCCACAATTCTTGGTAGCAACTATAGGTCCCATTCTTTCAATAGGGTATACTTAGCTGCCTTCAGTTAACACCCACCCAGTTTCTTGTTAGGAGAACATAAAGCCACACTTGTTGCACTTTCTCTTCAAAAGTAACACTCTCAAGACTGAACCACAAACGGTAACAGAATAGACTGTGACTGTTATCAGTATTTACTTTCTGGGTTATGACCTATTTATTTCTGCCTACCCCTAAGTAGCTTTTCGTTATTTATCATAAACTGAACACTGAATCTTTGTAAATGTTCATGCGTCTTCACTATTTCACAAATTTTTAGCTCATACCTACTTTATAGAAAGATCTGGGCCATAATCATCAAAATCAGTGTTTAGGAGCAAACACTTGAGACAATCAAGAATTCAAAAGGCATATTATGGAAGCAAGGGCTGAGTTTTTAATTTAGAGAAAGTAACTATCTGTCACAAGTTTAAATTGAATTTTAGTTATTCAAGTACTTAGATGAGCAAAACTGAAATGTGGAAGTCTGGTAGTTTTGCTTCTGTACCCGCATAATAACAAATATTCTGAGATTAATAATTTGATACATCATTTGCAAGGTAAGAAAGTAAAATACACACCCCATCCCATTTTAGCATCCTGCTTCTCCCATCTGACTAGTCTCAATTTCTCTCTTATAAACATTTACCTATTAGTATCACTGGCTTCCCTTCATCACTATATAAGGTAACTCTTTCATCCCCTAACTCATCTGAGCAAGCTCTCCTTATAAAGGCTATAAAGAAAGGCATAGGGAAAATCAAAGTGAAATCCACATCAATTCTTCGGTGATGCTGGGGTGAGATGCAACTTCATGAAAGGCAACAATTCCATTTTACACATAATTCAGGAAGACTTTTTCACAGATCCTTTAACACCTCTGATACCCAAGCAGAAAACCCCCTTCAAAGAATTATACTTGGTTTTAATGCATTTTAAAATTGTTCAGACATTCAGCACCTTTGCAGTGTGACTTTTATAAACACAGCAGAAGACAGAATGCAGGTCAGTTATACAGGTACTTTATTAATTTCAAGTGATTGCCACTTCCCAACATCCTTCCACCCAAGTCACAACATTACACATACTGGAGAAGGTTGCTCGACCTCCAGCAGTGTCACAGACTGGTCTGCCTTCTGCATGCAGGTCAATACAGACACAAAGGTTCTTCAGAGGTTTAATGCCACTTACCCTATGTATGAAGATAAAGTATTATTAAAAAGGTTTTAAAGGAATCATTATTTTGATTAAAAACTCTTAAACAGTTTTAAATTATAGTAGTAGACAGCAAGGCAATAAACACACATTCTAACTGCACAGGGCTGATATCCTGTGTTTTGTGAATGCTTGGCAAACTAAACATGTTAAATATGAAGCAACTTGTCCCCATGAAGGAGAAAGAAATAGAAATTAACACAGTAGATTTAGCCAAACTTCATACCTGTAGGGCCTTGCTCAGGTGAAGATACAAATTACATCTTCATGTACTGAAGGAAAAGTTAAATTATCCTCCCTCTTAGATCAGCTGAGAAACAGTTCAACACAAACACCCTGTTTCTTGCACAGCTCTTCTATTTGCACCAAGCTGCAACCACTGGAACTATTTAGCTGACTGCAGAGGGATGAGCAGCTACTCTGCTCTCCTCACAGACCACAGGCTACTGGGATAGATACTGCCTAAAACTTAACAGTGTCAAAAAGTTCTCAATTCTGGAGGCCTTTGAAGCCAGACCTAAAGGTTTTTTATTGTTGCCCACAAGAACTATCAGCTGAAGCTGATACTGGACAGAGGACTGAAACCCATTGGTTTTGAACAACCCATCAGTTACTCCTCTGGATCAATAATAGTTTAGCAGAATTAAAATAAGTTATGAACGTGCTGAAGTTAAAGAGAAAAGGTGCATTGTCTGTTTAGATATTTGCTAGTTAACACACGGGTATTTTAACCAAATACAATGGCAGATTTTTTCTTAAAATTTCACAAGTTTTGTACTGATCATTATTCTAGCATTTAAAAAAAACTTCATTTAAACAGTAATGCTCAGTTACCTACATTTAATCACAATAAAAGAAAAGTATCTTCAACCGCAAACAAAATGAACACATCTATGTAACAAATTCTAAATCAGAAAGTATGCTTCAGGAATTATCAGTACTGCAGCAGTGTTAATCAATTCTAAATTGGAATGCTGGAAACCAAAAGATTAAGACAGAACTACATGAAGAGTATTTTTGTATCTTTTATAGGACAGAAACCTTTGTTCATGTCTTCTGGTAGCCATCATCTTCTTTTGAGCTGCACCTACAACACAAAGAACAAGTGAACGAGCAACTTTATGCTTCTCCACGATAGCTCAAAACAGTTCTGTAGGCATTAAGGGGCTTCTTTTCTACTGCTCTGTTTCACCAACTCATTTCACTGTTTTATATCCCTATTTTAAGAATAAAGTACAAAGCAACAGAGAGACTAAGCTGTTACTACATCTGTGTAAAACTGCCCTCAAAAGTGCTGCCTATCTTGTAAAAGTGCAAGCTACTTTCTGCATTTAACTAGCAAGCAACTAGTGTTTCATTAAGCATGAAAGCTAATTTATCATTTCCTGTATGAACAAATATCTTAATACATGGAATTAAGGAGAAATTTTTTTTTTAATTAAGAATTTGACAATATAAATTGAGAAGAGACAGGCTGAAGGTTCCAAATAGGCATAAAAAAAACCACCCATCTCCTGGTTGTTTTCGTAGTTAGTTCATTACATCTCCTCGGTGGGGTATTCCCCACCAGCAGAATGACTGCTTTGTGTCATTTTTCCACTCTTGAGTGCACTAAGAGTGCATGACTGTTGCCATTATGTACCTAGACGGATACAAAAACCCTTCTTAATTCAAAGTATTGTAAAGTATGTGAAACTGGTGGGGTTTTCACAGCTTGTCCAAATATATTAATAAAAATTAAAAGATGAACATTGCCAAAGAGAACATTAAAACAGCAGTATGGACCAGGGTTTATACCACGACAACCTGCAAAGTCTGATTCTGTTTTCCTCGCCCTGCATAACCAACTCAAATGTTTCAAGACCTTCTAACTTGTTGCTAAATGTTTATCTACACATGCTGTCAGAAATAACCTTGTTAGGAAGGTGAAGTTGGTGTCTCAGCAAATCAGACCCATGGAGTAGGCGTTGAGTGGCCTGTGACTCGCTTTCCTTTTTCTCTTTCAGCACCATCAAAAGGAAAAGTGAGAAAAACAGCACAAACATTAGTTAAAGCCTGAAGTTAATCCCATGTCCTACAGGAATAATTTCATTACAATGAAAGCAGACAGACATTATCTGAAGGGGCTTTTACTTTGTTTTTCTTTAAGCAGTGATAATTATAGATCTAATTTACACAGGCTACAGCTCCCCCAAAGATCATAATGTTTAATAATCCCTTTAATTAAATCATTAATAGGAAATGCAGGGGTGGATCTTACGAATTACCTGATTTACCATCACTGAAGACAGATTCTTTTAAAAATGGCTACAAATGCCTTGTTCACAAAAGACTTTATTATCTAATGATGCATACTGAAAACATACAGAAATCTGCATGGTCCACTTTACATGCAGCAGAACAATCTTCACTTTACAATAAGTAAGTGTCAACTGTTTTATGCAAGAGACAACACTTTAAAGTCACATTTCTTAAAGAAAAGCTTCATTTACAAAAGAAATAAAAGGTAAAGAAGCAATTACCGCTTTTAAAAAGCAGCTGCTTTGTTCAAGAGTGGAAGGTTTATGCCTGTATTGAAAGACAACATGATCACAAATAATGAAAACAATGAACAAATGAAACACTTTTAGCATAAAGCAGTACACTTTCAAAATGACATACAAATAGTTAAAAATTTCCTTATGTTGTCTATCTAACCTTTAGATATAAGGTCTTTTGAACGAGATCCCAACAACTGTAATTACTAAATGAAAACTCTCCTGTGTCTGTTCTATGTCATAGTGAACTGTATTTAACAAAATGTATACAAAGTTTATAGCAAGTTGATTAAAAAAATTAAAGTAATAAGAAACAGTACACTGAAGGCGCTCTATCCATCAGGTGCGCACTCTCCAAGTCTTACATGTGATGAACAGAACAGAAGTTGTAACTATGCCACGGTTACAATGCCAGAAAAGAAAACACGGTCATTTATCAAACATGCAGGGAATTCTGCCACAATGCTATTGTCTCTCATTTGTCAGTTGTTCCAGTAAAATAACAGCTTAAACACCAGTGATGTTGATGGGTTAGCTTACCTTCAGTGTACTGAAAGTTGTACACAACCTGCTTTAAAAGAGGAGACCATCCCTGCGGGCAGGCTCAAGAAGGAACAGACCCCCTTCGGCACTGACTACACCAAGGGCATGCTGCTGTGGCCTGCACACACACACCTAGGAAAATGTGAATATAAACAGCATTTATGCTGGCCATTTTTTAAAGACAAAAATGAAGCCAAGTCTGCTAAAAACAAATCAACCACCCAGTATTACTGCTCCTTTCTTTTTTTCTTTTTTTTTTTTATAACAGATGCGTTTTTCTTTTTATAATATATACGAACTGCAACCATATACATTAGCATTGTACTTCTGTGCAGTCTTGGCAATTAAAACAGTTCTACAGTGAAAATTTTCACATAAGACACAAAACAGAATTACTCTAACATTTCTAAAAGAAATATCAGCCTTGATGTTAATTCAAATGTATCATTGCTTCCTCAACTTTGCAGGGGAAATATTTATGTTTATATACATTAATAACTGCTGTGAAATTTCTTCAGTCTTTGTATCTTAATTACTCAAACCCTTTGAACTTCTTCATCTGGTTTAAATTTTTTCCTGGATGAAGGCGTGTTGCAGAGCCTGGTTGATGCTAATCCGTTTGGCTGGGTCTAACATTAGAATCTGGTCCAACAAGTCCTTTAGCTGGTGTACTTTTTTACGCTGGTCTTCAGGGAGTCGTTGGCACCCAATCAAGTCTGCTAACAGGTCCTTGGTTGGATTAATGGTGCTCATAACAGTAACTTTCTCCTACAAATGCAAAAATGACAACCTTGTAGAAGAGAAGGCATGAAACCTCTTATCCCTTTCAGAGAGGTTTAGCAGCAGCTTTTCTGCAGGGTTATCTCATATCTGATCAGCAATGCTCTTCATCATCATACAGCTTCGTAAATCCTCATGCAGACAAAGGAAAAGAGTGGAAGCAATGCTGTCAGGGGTAGGCCAGACTGTATCTTCTGGCAACAACAGGTACACGTATGCAATTTATGTCCCAGTAAACCAAGAACATAATTTTTAGCAGGGCCTGTTGCGATAGGATGAGGGGTAATGGTTTTAAACTGAAAGAGGGGAGATTCAGGCTGGACGTGACAAAGAAATTTTTTACAGTGAGGGTGGTAAAACACTGGCCCAGGTTCCTCAGAGAAGGGGGAGTTGCGCCATCCCTGGAGACATTCAAGGCCAGGCTGGCTGGGGCTCTGAGCAACCTGTTCTAGTTGAAGTTGCTCATTGCTGGGGGTTTGGACTAGATTACCTGTCAACGTCCCTTTCAACTCAAACTATTCTATGATCAAAATTCCACATAGAAAGTTCCCATAAAGTTCTGACCACTAAATTCAGCGATTCCTGATGAATATACTACATTACAGTGTTACAGAAAGTAACAGTGACCTCCAACAACTTAAGCATATTATACTTAAGTTGAACAAACTTCTCTAAAATGAAGGCACAATTTCTTTTATTAGTAATTTAAGGACAGACTACGTGGAGATATCCTGTATACCTACCAAGACTAAAGTTAAGATTTTTCTTAAACGTACTCCTAAATTGTAGGAAAAATCCTCTGTTGCCAGTTCATAACTATGTAACCTGTCCACGCTGCTGCAAACGGACATTCAAATAGTTTTAAAAAAATCATGTTTTTAATTAAGATGTCAAGATATATTTTGAAAGACTGTAACAGTCGACATAGTAACGACTTACCCTTTCTGTCACTTTATCTACTTCTATATACATAAAGTTGAGATTTTGATCAAAGTGCTGATCTTTGAACACACCTTTTCGAATCATCTAGAAAATAAGGGAGGCAAGTTTCAGGCTAATTCTCTGTGTCACAAATTTCACAATTAACATTAATGTCTAACAACTTACTGCAACATGAATAATTTACTACTAATGAAAAATATATCAAAAAGACAGTAAGAAATGTCCAGATAGAATAAAAAAAAATACATCTCAAACCATCTGAAAGGACACTGTATCTTCCATTGACTTACGTATTCTTTTCAGGTCACTGCTTAGGTTTCTGTTTTCACCTTATATTTAGTCTATGAAAAAGAAGCTGTATACTTTCACTTCATAAGATTTCAAATCAATATAAATTATACTGTCAGAGAGATGTCTGATATTTACTTGCTGTTAGGAGATATATAAGATAAGAAAGAGAATTGAGAGAGAAAAAAAGTATATTCTACTCGTCACTACAACAGTTTCAGACAGTAAAAACATATACTTATTTTTCTTACCTTATTTGGCATCTTTCCTTTGAGATCCATGGCTAGTTTCAACATATGGTTATTGGTTTTGCCAGGAAAGAGTATTTTTCCTGTATAAAGTTCATATAATGTGCAGCCTACAGACCACATATCTATACCATAGTCATAGGTTTTTCCTATAACTGAAAGAGAGCAACTTTAGTTAACTCCATAAAGCTAGCCTCCAATTATATCACAAAAGCAGACAGATGAAAAAAAAAAATCTGATCTGTCACTATGTTGGTGCTCTTCCTCTTAGGAAGAAAAAGTTACCACAGAAGAAGGATGCAAACCTTTTACAGGATCCTTATTTCAGAAAGGGAGGTTTTTATCTAATACACAAACTAATCAGCATGAATTAAGTTAGTAGTGAGAACTCAGAACAATACCTCTAAATTAAAACGTAACTATAATAAACCAGAATGACTTCTCCCTGTCCTTACTGAGCTGACCACCAACATACACAAAGAGTCACACAAGCATGCTCTCAAAGTCTGAATTTTTGACTGCCACCATATTTCCAGAGTGATGTTTTGCTAAGACCAAACAGAGAGTAAATTCAAGTTGAATTCTTATCTGCTGGGACTGGTACATCCTGATACTGCATAGTAAATACTGCTTATGAGACATGTAGCCAATCCAAAATGAAACTTACTGATTTCTGGAGCTCGATAAAATCTACTAACTAGATACGGTGTGATGTCATTATCTGCAACATGCGAAGCTGATCCAAAGTCACAAAGCTTTAATATTGTTTTAGATTCATTCACCTGAAAGTTAAACAGAAATGTCCATTAGCACTATTTGCAGTCAGAATTGCCAACAGCACTGTGAAAGTGGCAATACATTTAAGTTGGAGATAAGCATTCAGTCTTTAAACTGGAGGTTCTTCCCGTATTTCAATCCTTCCTCTCTGTATTCTAAGGAAATCGTAAAACTTTCTTAAATTGAAAGTGACAGATTGTGTCTTCAGAGTCTACAAAACATAAAAAGGTCAGCTTCACATAGTCTCTGCCCTTATCAAAATATCCTTGGTGGAGCCAGATTTCACTCCTGATACTAAAATTCTATCAACTTAGACTTCCAACTCTGGTTTCCAGAGTACCACTCCTAAAACAGCATAATATTCACACATCTCATGCTTATATAGTAAGTTTTACTGCTGTGATGGCTAGAAGAGAACACTTTTGAGTAAAATAAAAATCTAAGTTTGTCACAGGAATGACCACCAAGAAAAACAATGGAAAAAATGTTTGATTCCTCTGATGTAGCTCTCATGGCCTGCTAACCAGAACGTTTAATGGAAACGCAAGAGGAAAAAAAGCAGTAAGGATTTTTCCCCATTATCTCGTTCACATAAACAAAATCTCCATCCACAGTCAACCGCCTTCCATTTTGCAGAAAGCATGAACATTCTTCAATTATTGATTGGAAAAGGTCCCAAGATTTCTCCTAAGAAAGGATACTGTCTTAGTTCAGAAGATCTGCTTTCTACAGGATACAAGTGGATGCAGGTTTTTCTGAGAAACATTATACAAAATAGAAGATTTTCTTTAGATGCTGTATTATATTTCTTACTATTTATACCACAACAGCATTTTATGTCAACGGTAAACCCTTAACGTTTTCAGTTATAGTAAATTTTGACTTCACCTAAACTAACGGAATATTGTTAATTTCAAATACTTCATTTCACACTACAGACTGTGCAAAATAAGTTTCAATTATTCATTACTTACCAAAATATTATCTGGTTTAATATCTGCATGTAGGATATTGCATCGTTTAAGAAGTTTTAAAGCCAGGAACAACTGCTGGCTGTAGGAACGCACAGCTTTAATATGGAGCCCAACATCTTTCCCGTACTTCTTCAACACCTCTCGTAAATTCATACTATTAAAAGAAAGAATGCGAGAAAGAATAGAGAAAAGCTTAAAAAAGAAAACTAGTTGCCTCCTAAAACTGTAAGATAAACTTCAACAAACCAGTTTCAACAAACCACAAAAACAGCTGTAGCTGTTTTTAGAGAAAAGCAGCATTCAACATACATACCCCTCTGTTAGCTATAGTAACAAAACAAAAATACTCAACCAGATCTATCCTATATTGTATAATTACTTAGTAGACTAAGCTTACTTATTTCAGAACACATTTAGAATCAAGATCAATTTGAGAGGACTTATTTGCACATGAACAACATTTTCTTAACAACTGTAAAGCCTCTGTCCTTGTTTTCTTCAGAAATAAGTAACGAAGTAAGATACAAGTTGAGGAGGGGATTTTTTGGCAAGTTCAACAGCAGATAAAAAGATAACAATTCCAGGACAAAACTAAGCTCCCTGCATTCTTGAATCCTGTCAACAGAACAAGTATCAAAACAATAGTAAAAAACCAGAAAGGCAGTGATCACTCAAAAGTACTTTACTTTTTTACAGAGAACCCCAACATTTGACATTTTACCTGAGTGGCTCAAATACCAGACAGAGATGTTGTTTGTGGTAGAAATGTCTGAACAACCGTAGACAATGAAACTTGTCATCAGGATCTGCATCATTGAGCTTCTTCAAAAATTCCAGTTCTTTTAGACCAGTTTTTTGCCTGTAAAAAGAAGAAATGGTGGTAAAACAAAATCAGTGAAATCTTAATAACTTTTTTTAAATCTAGACATTCACTCGCATGGTTGTAACTATCCAGAAATGAAAAAGTGTCCTGTCATTACTTAATGTACCACGGCTTAAAACGAAACATCACAACAGTGGTTTGTTGTCAGTATCCACACACTGGGAAAGTTTATTTAATTCTTGTTCTTCAGTGTGCCTTTGTAAACACCTCATCCTTTTGCCTCCCTCCCGGCTGCATATAGAGCTATAATTAGATTTCCTCCTGTAATGTGACACTTCAGTTTCAAAGAGCACTCAGGAAGTTCACTTTAAAAAAAAAAAACAAACCACCAATGAACAAAAAACCCCACAACAAAAAACCCCAGAAAGTATTTAAACACATAAGCTATTAAAATTTTCTAAGCTAAACTATGTATCTAGACTGACTGATAACTGCCTTCTTACACTGGTAACATACCAAGCTGAAATAGTTATCAACCCCCCTTGAAAAAAAAAACAAACCACCACACAAAAAACTTTCCTAGACACCTATTCATATAACTCAAAAGAACCCAGTTACACACACAGCAAGACATCTTTTAGAACTTCCAAGGTAAAATGCATGGAGAAGATTTTCATTTGTCTTTAATGCAAGAGGACATACTATGTGACTGTAGAAATACTGCAGCAGGTACCCAAAATGAGTGTTAAAGACAAGTCCTCACACAACACAGTTTCATAGATCATACTTTTCACTCATGTTCACTCATTCTGAAAGACCTAATTTTTTTTTGTATTTCAACAGGGAGACTCCTACCCTCTTTCTATATCCTACATACATGGAAACATGGAAGTTGCAGATGATCAATTAGGAATCAACTCATAACCTGCCAACTCAATTTGGTCCATCCAAACAAAGTTTTCATAGAATCATGGAAAGGTTTGGGTTGGAAGGGACCCTAAAGATAATCTAGTTCCAACCCCCTGCCATGGGCAGGGACACCTCACCATAGACCAGCCTGCTCAAAGCCCCATCCAGCCTGGCCTTGAACACTGCCAGGGATGGGGCATTCACAACTTCTCTTGGCAACCTGTGCCAGCATCTCACCACCCTGATAATAAAGAATTTCTTCCTAACGTCTACTCTAAATATACCCTCTTTCAGTTTAAAACCATTCCCCCTTGACCCTGTAAAAAGTCCCTCTCCATTTTTACATTTTAGAGTCCATAACTCCCATCTCAAAAATTTTAGGGCTGGACAGGCTTCATAATTAACTGTAGCTTTGTTCCTTGCTACCACTGTTGCCTGCAGTTTTGCAAATGAGAAAGTGCCTGATGAAAATCAAGTACCCTTCTTCCTGTGATAGCTGTAAAGTGTGGATACATAGTCCTCAAGCGCTTCCCATTATCTGGCTCATATTAGCAGAAAAGGCAGGAATCACAGCTGTAATCTGTTACTTCACTTGAAACAAAGGGAGATTCAAATCACACCATGAAACACTTGCAACTGTTACATATGCTTTGTTATTATCAAGCAAAAACATTACTTACATAAGTTCGTTGTTCCTGATGATTTTAACTGCTACTTCTTGGTTTGCTCTTGCCATGTCCCTGGCTCGCACTACGTTACTGAAGACTCCCTGACCAGTGTAACCATAGACATTGTAACGTTTATCTAGAACTTCACCTATATTAACACCTGAAGGATAAAACCAAGCAATTTAAAGTTATGAGTGACACACATAATGGATCTTTGTATGAAAAGTAAACCATGCTGTATAAAATTCAAGGAAACAGGATAAATCAGTTTCACAGCATATAATGTTTTTATCACCTAGCTTTGTGGAAATCATGGGGAACAAACTGTGATTCTGTATGCCTGGAGTTTTTCAGTAACTGAGGTTAAAACTTGCATGCTCATTTCATCTATCACATTACACACTTAATGAGGTACAATGACATGAGAATAACAGTTCAGCAGTGTTACATGAGGATCTTTTCCATTCAGCACCCTTGCTCTACCTGTCCTTGCAAATCAACAAATACAACTTACGGTAATAGCCCTCTGCATCAGTCCAGTTATCCCTGAGATTAGGGTTTTCTTTGAAGTCTTTTCCAAACCCAGCAGCCCTTAGACGAGCGCTCTGAAGAAAGAAAAAAACCAAACACATCTTTGCTTCCATGCTCTTTGTCCATGATGTTTACTTACCAAAAGTCCTATCGAAACACTGTTCCTTTCCACAGTACAAACACACTTGTAGGAGAGAAACTACTGAACGCAAAATGCTTTGAATACAAAATTTACATACCAGTATCTAAAGACTGATGCCAGGAAAGAGGATGAGATCAGCAAACAGAACTATCATCAGACAGAAATGGGCAGTTTCAATTAATACCCATAAGGAATTTATACAACTCATGTGAGATGTACAATTTGGACCATCTGAATAAGATTTTACTTACAGTATGCTTATAGTGAAAAAGCTTAGCAATTTGCAAGGAAAATGTAATTGCTTAAGCCTTGAATTTCTGTTTATTTGATGCCACTTCACAGATTTGATACTATTTATTTGCGATCATAAAACTAGTACAATTGCTGATATCTCTTAAGAGATCTGGCCATCACAAACTCAAATCTATGAGTAGTAAAGTCTATCTTCAATTGAACATCAGTTTTTGGAAGGGGAAACTGCTCACTTACAAGCCATATTAAACCCCTACTTGTAACATTCAAGTTTTTAAAAATACATCCACAGACACTATCCTTCAAGTATTTCTATTTTTCCAGGTTCAAGGTGTTTTGAATTTTTAAATTTTATTATTATTACCAATATTACTAGAGTAAGACCATGGCAGCCTTCTGTCACCAATGCTTCTGTTGTAACTAACTGATTACATCTATCATAAACCAAAATTAACTAGAGAATTTCTAAGTTGAGAAGAAAGTTGTCTTGCCTTATACCTCAGCGTTATGCATCAGCAACAATGTGGTATATTTACAGAGAATGGCAAGTAAAGTCTCAAAATCAGTCACTGGGCTATCAATATTTGCAGGACACTTAAACACACTTAGAGAAAAGTTGCTAGAATTGTATAAAACTAAAACCAGGAATTATATCTCTTTATCCAAATCAAACCATCCAACCAAAAAAAACAACCCACAACCAACCAACCAACCCACCCCTCCCACTCCCCAAACAAACCACCACATCACTCCACAATACCATCATCAGCAAATTAAAATATCTTACACAGATCCTTTTTAGTTAACCATACGTGAAGCTCTGAAAAACAGCTCATAATTAGAACAGTGCAGCACAGTAACATTAACATAAAGCTTAATGTAATAGGTTTGTTACCGTGCGCTGTTATAAGTCCTATTCAAACAGGAAGTGAATTCCCCAATTGCTAACTCTGGTAAAACTAATTTCAGCAGGCTTTCTTTCAAGTGAAATACTAATCAAGAACTACTTTGTCTGCTTTGGCTGATCAAAAGAGTCAGAGCATGCTATCCAGTCAGTTACACATGCTTTTACAAATCAAAGTTCCCACAAACCTCAAGTGACAGTATTCTCTAACAAAAAACAAGCAAAACAGTAAATCATGTATTTCAACTCCAAGAATTACCTACATCAAAGTATGCAGCGAACATATCATCTGATTCTGTGAACATGTCAGGAGCTAGCAGTTTCTTCTGAGCTGAACCTTAAAATGAAATTTAGATTACTCAATGTGAAAAAAAAAAAGGCAAACTAGTAACTCGATCACCAGTATAACTCATTATGTGCTACATATCACGATATAACCTAAGATCAGTATGTTGGCAAACAGGTTGCTCTACTGTTTCTAGCAAATACTGGTTTACATTGTAGAAGTACAAAACTCATATTGCTTCAGTTCTTCAAAGCACTCAAAAATTTATACCTCCTTGAAAAATTAAGTATAATAGCTTTCAAATAATTCACACAGCAGAAAGAAGTACACACGTAAGTGATTCCCTACAGATAATGACTACAGATAAATGTATAAAAAGAAATTTAAAATGACCATGTATATACATAAAACAATTACAGATGCATTTTCAATACCTAAGTTCAGGCTTTTCTGCTAACTAGAAACCAAAGTTGTAAAGCCCAGAATTCGTTTCTTTGAAAATTTGTTTTCTTCAACCCCGTGAAAAGGACCTCATGTGCAGCTTTTAGCCGAAGAAAGCCTTAACTATTATGCTTAGGAGAAACACTTTTAATGTGGGCAAGATTATCCATTTCTCAGCTTTTAATCATCTTTAAAGTCCCAAAGATATTTTACTTGGTTGACAAGATAAAAGCAAAGAAGTATAAATTAAGAAAATGTTAGTGAAGGCAAGGAAACTTCAAACTATTCTGTAACACACATTACAGTAGCATCCCTTCATGACCATAGTAAATCAGACACTCGCTTTAAGGTATAAACCAATGAAGAAAAATAAATGGTTAAGCTCAGTTGCTTCAGGTCTCATGATGCATATATGCAAACACTTCCATACAGAATAACTGCACTGGAATCTTCTGACAGCATCAAAACCTCTCATCCATCATGTTGACACCATTGTTCCAAGGTACAGACCTGTCATCTACCACTATGGGGAGACAGGTTATGCCGCTGTTCCAAGACACAAGCCCTTCCAGTAACTTTCTCAAATTTTCTTTTTAGTTCCAGTTATTCACTGGGCTACAATGAGTTGTAACTACTTCCTCAGCAACTTACTATCCGGGCCCTGTATGAGGTCAGTATACAAATGAAAAATGGCTCTTAAAAAAAAAAAAAGATGATCTACTGCTTCCATCTGTTGTTATAGCCACCTCCAACCCAGAACTCCACCAATATATGAAAATTCTCAGATTTGAGTGTAACTGATCTGTTTAAAAAAAAAACAAAAACAACCACCAAACACAACTCTTCTTTTGTATTTTGAAAACACCTGTGTAGTTAAGTTATATTTTCATACACTTTAGTAGACAAAATCAGAAAGGAGTACACGCCTCAACAAAAAAGGAAGAAGATGTCTGTTACACACAAGACGACTAAACCTAAACTTGCAGTATGCAAATAAAGAAAAAGTGCATAGACTGCTCCTTCCACCTACATTGCAGAAGAACAATCTGAAAACATATTGCTCAAGGAAACAGCAGGACAAGCTACAGAGGAGTGCACCAGTGCCAGAGGGGCAGCTTTATTACTTCAAGGAGAAATGCCTGCTAGAAGATAGCATATTTAGACCCCAAGGACACATCTAGCACATGATATGAAATACAAGTTAACAGTCCAACAATTTCCTGGAGGGGCTGGGCAGGTTTCATAGCCCTTGTTAAACAGTGTGCTGTAGCAATTAAAAGAACTAGCTCAAGTACAACCACACAGCAACTAGACACACCTTTGACTAGTTGGAAGACTGTCAACATTACAGGGTATGCTGGAAGATGCTCCACGTTCCTTTTGCCGCAGCAGGCACAAGGCAGGTTTTATATCACAACTTATTCCATTTCAATATTGCTGTATAAGAGATTATGTGCAGGGAGGAAGAGGATGAAACAGCCATTTCTTCAGCAAGAAGTTATGCTGTGAAAATGCCCCGACTTGCAATGACTCTCGAAAGTCTTAATCATTCTAAATGACTACAAGACCCAACTATATTCTGACACAGTGGCTCTGACAAAAGACAAAAGCTACAAAGGGGCGTGGTATCCAACCCAACCCAAAATAAAGACTAGGACTGTATTAAGTTTCTACAAAAACAACATGCAAAAGTGGAAAGAAAAATGTGGAAGTTAAAAAGGAAGTTAACAATAAAGACAGAAATTATTATTTGCTTTTCCAAATGTATGGTATAAATTATGTTGAGAGTTACTAGAAATATATCATTCATGCGTATAATCTTCCTCAATGAGAAAGGTTTACTTTAATGTTGAGTACCATGACATTTGTGGAAACACTCAAGTTCTGACCAGAAAAAGTCAGCCTACTTCCAAGTCTGCAAGTATATAAGAAAACCAAGCAAAATGTCTGATCTTTCAAAACTGTAGTAAGGTTTTAATTCTTACCATTGTTCTGTTCAACTGTCATGAGGTTGTGCTTGGCCTTTACTGATGCCTCAAATGTGTCCACGTTTTCCCGTTCGTACTCCTTGACATCAGCAGCTACTCTTTCTAGGATGTCATCAGGCGAATTTGAGCGACTGCGTGTACTGCTCTGTGGACTGCTTGGTTCAGATGGTACAGATATATTACTGTCTTCTGTCTGGCCTTTGTATTTCTATAAAGAAATTTAATTATTAATCTCACCATCTCAACTTATCATGACTTAAACATTTTTAAACTCAACCTTCCAAGGGCTTGTGCTAAAACTTTCATAATTGCCTAAAGGCAACAGATTATTTGCAGAATGTGATATACCTTTTGAAAACTCATTCCACACAAGGCACCAGAGCCCAGACTGTAAAATAAGACTGAAAAAAAAAATCATGTGTGCCTACAGCAATTTTTATTGGAGATTAACTATTTAGCTGTGTGCAACAAAATGTTAGTAGCTAGAGATTCATTACTAAAGCATTCCGGCACACAAGTATTAAAACAAAGTCTTTAAGGAAAAAGTAATGATTTTGTATTTTACATCCTAGAAACTTTTCTATTTCTATTAGTATTATGGTACGGAAAAGTAGTTTTTAGATTCAGGTTTTTTATTTGAATTGGAAATCCTGTTTATTCATTTGTTCCTGTTGAAAGATTTCAGAAGCATTAAAAAATGTTGAAGATAGCACCTTAGAAATTATTTCTTTAACTTACATAGTATGACATAATGCAAATGTGTAAGTTCAAAATCCCCAAAAGTTCAAAATCAGAATGAACAAATGTTGCTACCACTCAGTTACCAAGGTGAAACCATTCAGCAATACAAGCAGAGGTTTTCCATTTAGGGAATGAAACTCCGGAAATTTGCTTCCTGCATGGACCAACAACAGCTATAAAAAGCCTTTAAAAATAATTTATTTTATATGGCTTTGCTCAGTCACACTTCTGAAGGATTTTACAACGGGCTTTGCATAAAAGCTAAACCAAATATAGTGCTGCTTAGACTGTCAGAGAACGTTTAAACTGTGGCACAACAATGATTTACAGAAGAGTTGTTCCAGTCTTAAAAGCAATGCTGTTGCAACAGAGGTGTCAGGTTTACCAGAGACTAATATTTACAATGAATTAATTGGAAAAAATATAATAATAATTACCATAATGTAGTAATAGTCTAAGGGCCTTCCTTTAACACAACATTTTACGCTAAAAACGTAAGATTAGTTTCTGTAACCCACATGATAATATAAACCATGTACCTGAACAATTGCTTGCCGCTGTAATCTTCTTTGCCTTATCTCTGCCTCTTCATCCTCTTCTTCCAAATCAAAGTCTTCAAGACTATAAATACATAATTAGTTTTTATATATCATCATAAACATAGTATTATCTATGGAGTTTTACCAAATGCAGTTCTTTGGTATAGAAAGCACACAATGTATTTAACAATAGCTGTTCAACTGACTCAGAAAGCAAAGGTGCATTAAATCCCAGTGTGTATATTTACATCTCCTTACAGAGAAAATTTATCTTTTGGTATCTCATTAGGTCTTGGTGTGTTTCATTTAACTGCAAACAATTAACAGTGACTGCTTTTAAAGAGAAAAACAGCAACAACAAAAAAAACCCAAACCTTTCTCCTTTTCATTCCAGCATCATTCTTCCTTAATAATCTGGTTAAGAATGCACACTCTCGTGCAATTGGATTAAGTAGATATTCATTAAATATAAAAACAATTTGCAGATAGCAGTTCATCCTTTCAGCTATTACACTTTTTCCTCAAGCAATGAGCTTGAGAAAACAGACCAAGTACTTTCACAAGATATTGATCAAGTTGAATTTAGAAACCTGACAAGATATCATCCCCTCAGGTCTGCCCACTAGCCAACAGGTCTTGATATTTCTTGCATACTCCAAAGTTTTTCAGATCATCCCAACAGCAATCTGACAAGACCATAAATAAATACTATAAAACATGACTGTGGTTTTACATGACAACTCAAAAACTACACTACGAAGACAAAATGTCAGCTCATTCTCCGTATCAATGGATCTCTATTTTTAGATAACCAGCGCAAGTTAGAAATTCATCCTTACTTTTCATCTGATGAAGACTCCTGTTCAGCTTTCATACCCTCAGAAAGGCTACCTTTGAATTTGTCTTCTTTAGCTTTGCTTCTGCTTCTACGCCTATGGCCACCACGTGACCTGGACCTCCTTCGAAGGCGAGATCTACTTCTTCGGCCTCTGTCCCTGGTAACAGTGAGAGCAGTTTGGGGTTTGTTTGGTTTTGTTTTGTCTTTTTTTTTTTCCCAAGAAAAGGAAGAAAATCTATTCATAAAACATAAAGGTACATAAGGACTCCAAATAATAAAGCAAATTAACTGATGGAGGACAATCTGAATTCAGCTATGCTAGCATACATAAACATGGACAAAAAATGAATTGCCTATTTATACAAAACAGCAATCCTTATTTGTTTAGTATTACTGTATTTTACAAACCACATTAAAAAAAAATGCAGTGTGTCTTTACCTCCTGCGAGGAGACCTACTCCGCCTTCTTGGAGATCGGCTACGTCGAAGGGGTGAACGAGACCTTCTTCTAATGGGGGACCGGGATCTTCTTCTGGATGGGGACCATCTACTGGGTGGGCTAACATCTTTTGATCTTTCTCGTCTGGACAAAATATCATCTCTGGTCCGTGTTCTTAAAACAGAGGAAGAGAATGGTAGTCAAAACTGGAGCAAGCTGAAAACAAAAATCACAGCTCCCTCTGAAAGCTCACTTTAAAATCCTGCTGCAGGTGAGGGACCACCAGATGGGCTTCTGAGGGAGGGATGGACGCATACGCTGCAGAGGTGGCTGCCCTTCCTACGTGTCTCTCCCCACCCTGGGAAACATGTGCCCATACCTAGGTCTTGTTTAGGACAACTCTGGAAACAGAGCTTGCTAACTGCTACCACAAAGCTAAGAGGGGTTTTAAAGCAAAGCTTGCGTTTAGGTCTTACATAAATAGTGACCTATATTCATCTTTATCAGAAGCAGTATTTAAACAATAAACAAAGCCCCAGAACTAATCCTTGAGAATTTTCCCAGCAACTTCAAAACACAGTATCGAAATTCAGGACAATGCTACTTCACAGCAATGACCCTGATGTCTTCTTCAATCTGTGCACTAGAACTGGACAGCTTCAACATTTCACACAACAGCTGAATACTAAAACTCTCAATGTAAACCAACCCTTGGCAAAAAATAATTCAGGTTTGACTCTATGTACTATTCAAAATTTGTTCATTCTTGTCTATACAGATCCACAATTATTCAAGGAAAAAAAAAAAACAAAACCCTGACGGGGGAACTACATTAAAAGGCTTCACTGTATTCCATAACAGCAAGACTTTGAGCAAAAATTGGAAAGGACAGAAGCTAAAAATATTTAACCACCATTCTAATGTGGCTCCAACAGAAAATATTTCTGATGAGTAGTGATGGAAAATATTTGCACACCATTGTTCAAAGAAAATGTTGCTATTCTAGTTCTTTTTACTATCCTTTTTTTTTTGTTGGGGCTTTTATTTATTTATTTATTTTTTAATCAGACTGGGACAAGTTATTTCATTAATGAACAAAAATCTGTTGGGTCTGAGACACTCTGTAACTTCGTTTTTGTTTGAGACTGCTGTATCAGCTTCCATTAACGTAGCTACTTATAATGACCAGGCATAAACACCGATGCAAAATACCAAACAGTGGGACAGAAGGCAAATTTATGCACATGCAGAAGTAATGACAGTTTCTACAAGCAATTTCTGTAGACTCAAGTGCTGGAGCAGGCATTTTAACTAATTTAATTTACATTACGTGCTTGTGAACGATATTGGAAAAAAAGTCATAGGATGAACTGACAGTTCCAGGTTTCCTGGCTAACAAAGTGGTGGTACTGCCAAAACCCAATCAAAATAGCTGTGAAAAACGTAAATCAATTCAGGGACTAAAGGTATGAGATAAAAAGTAGAAACAGATTAAGATTCAAAGTAACATCATATGATGAGTAACTTCACTCAAAGGCCTAAGAAGCGTCTTATGTGATTAGAACATTACACGAAACAAACATGAAAAATAAAATTACTGGGAATTTTTTGTTAAAACTGTTCATTAAAACTCCTGAAATTCTCTGGCAGCCTGAGTAATTACAGGTAGTTAAAACTCCAACATAGCTGGAGCTGGTTCGGAAATGTCCCACAAAGGAAGATTATTCCTGCTGATTTGCAAACACTTCCAGCAGCAAGTATTTCTTAGTATTCCTCCACTCACATGCTGTTCACCATGGTGCTACAGAAGTATGAATTCGATAGCAAAATTCTAGACACATGCATCACTTGAAATTGTGTCTAGACAGCTAATCCAAACTGGCTGCAACACAAGCTGTCATAAAAAATGAAAGATGCAAAATGCTACAGAAGAAGAGTCAAACACTTTGTCAAAGAAACCTAGTGGTTATGTGCCGATACATTCCTGACTCACCAGAAAGCAGTCAAAGAAACTGCTAGCTTACAGTACTTGCTTAACCTGGTTAGCACCACTGGGGCCATCCTACAAAGCACCTGCAGTACTGCCAAGCAGCAGTACAGACAAACAAGCTGATAAAGCACCCATGAGAAGATATCCCACACTGAAAACCACAACAACCCTCAGTGATGCAGGCAGAAAAGCTTTCACATTTATGAGGTGCTTACTTACTGAGCTAGATTTTTGTGGTTCCAATACATGGTTTTAAATTAATAATTTCTTGTTCTTAATTCTTGGGAGTGGATGAAGCTAAAGCCCATAATAACAAGTTTTAAATTACTCATTATTTAAAATAATGCTAAACCCTTGCCTGTTGAGCTTGTTACATTTAATGAATTACTTCCAAAAGAGCATACACTTATATTATTTTCTGCTTGGGAACTTACATTCAGGCCTTCTCATCTTCAGAGAAGATGATAGTAATTACTGCCTCATGATTTATGATAAATTTCAAGGTAACTGCTTTCATAGGCTAAATTTTCTTTTAAAAACATGCCAAGACAAAAAAAATAAATAAAATTGAAAAGTCTTTCTCCTTTGCATGTATGCAAAATATGGCAATGATATACAACAGAGCAATAATGAAGCAACACTACTGTACCTCCAGCAAATGAAAAATACGAAATACTTTAAAGGAAAAAACAAAAAACAACAAAACCCCCAAAACAAAAAAAACCCTACAACTGTGAGAAAGGCATCTTGAAGTAAAAGATTTGCTTACACTCACAGATACTGACTCTATCGCTAGGGTGTTTGGGTTTGCGTTTTTTTTTTAAGGGGAAAAAGGGGCTAATTATCCACTTTTGCCCAACACTGACATGTAACAGAAGGGACTCTCACCCCCAAAAAATTCCTGAAAGCAACAGAACTATTAACTAACAAATAAAAGATAAGCTACATTCTGAATCCAACTGAGCATCAAAAAGGAGAACCTGAGCTATAAAACTTGTTCCCACTAATGGTGTGAGTGCAAATAACTAGGCACTTTATCAACCAAAGCTGAATTTGCATGTCTGACAGCTGGGGGAAGTGTTTTTTAAAAACTGAATACATACAAAGTCAGCTCATAATATAATGCACAACCTGATTACCTTTTTTCATAGCTATTTTCAGAATAAAACAAAGAGATAAACACTGAACTAGTAGATCTTTCATCCTGTAAAGTGTTTTTGAGATTGGTCACGCCACCTTTAAGTTACCTGGGAGAAGACAGACGCCTCCTTTCTGATTCTCTTCTTTTCCTTTCTGCAGATCTACTCCTCACTCTTCTAACTGGAGACCGGGTTCGGGAGGGGGATTTACTCTGTTTAGATCTGCGATCATTAAAGAGAGGGGATCTGCTTCTTCTCGACTTTTCACGCTGCTTGGGAGATAAGCTTCTTCCTTTTGGGCTACGGCCAGGTCGTCTAGGGGACCTGTTTTCTTTCCCTGAAGAAGCATCTTTAGAAGGAGATTTAATTGGCTTTTTTTCTTTGTCAGTCTCTGATCTCCTAGGTTTTCTATCTTTGGATCGTGATCTTCTATCTTTGGATTTGCTTCTTAGATCTGTAGGAGACTTAGATTTTCTGCCACGATCTCTGCTTTTGTTTTCATTTACAACTGGGGACTTCCTGCGATCTCTTGATTTACTTTTATCATCAGCCTTATTTCTATCTTCTGGCGGGGATTTAGACTTTCTGTTTTTCTCCTGGGATCGCCTTTTAAGCGTTGGAGACCTAGACTTCCTTGTCTGATCTTGAGACTTACTTCTCTTATAAGGGCTTTTGGATTTCCTCCTTTCTTTTGACTTGCTTCTAGTTGTCTTGTCTTTGATTCCATCAACTCCTGCCTTGCCTTTCTTCTTGTCAGATCTGTGCCTAGTCCTTTCTTTTGATTCACTCTTACTTCCTTTCTTGGAACTGGTTTTATTGTCCACAGGTTCTAATTTCCCCTTAGTGTTTGACTTAACTGCAGGCCTTGTCCCATTCCGTGCTTTTTCATTTATCTCCCCCTCTTCTTCAGATCCTGACTCATAACCTTGTAGTATTAATCCCATTCCAGACTGGACTTTTCCTTCCATTAATTCATTTTCAAGTTCAGCTTTCAATAATGCTCTTTGTTTCTCCAAGTCTTCCAGAGGAGCTAAAAAATCAATTTTAGTTCTTTTAGCTGGTCCATCTTCTTTGTCAGAGGCATCAGCAACCTCTTTCCATTTATGTTTCTTGTGTTTGTGCCTGTGCTTATGTTTTTTGTCTTTATCTTCTTCTGAAGAATGTTTGTGTTTCTTGTGTTTACTTCGGTGTTTGTGTTTCTTTTTTTTGTGTCGGCTGTGCTTGTTCTGTGGTTGGTCTGCCTCTGATACTTCCCCATTTTCTTCATTTACACTTTTCTCGGATGCATCAGCATCTTCAACCCTGCAAAAAATAAAAAACACAGATCAGTACTATCAACTCACTGCAGTCCTTAATCCTGTGTTTAAGTTGACAGTCTTTTTTTGTGAGAGAAACTAAGTGGCATTTAATTACCTACCTTTGGGAGAACTGAAAGTGTACAACTAACATAACTAAATTCTAACAGCAGATACACTTCTTCATGAACAGACAGTTATGACTGCAAAAAAGAAACACTACAGAAGGTAGCTACAGCAAATACACTAATAAAACACTATGTGTGTGTGAAATCAATGCTTATGCTTTTAGGTTCAATACCGATGATCTGTTAACAGTGTAGAACAGTGCTGTGTATTTAGGCCTGTCAGTTTATCATCACTTTGCTGCTCCACTCCGATGCCTAACCCAAGCTACACCTTCTAAAAGTGTTTTCAAATGGCAGAACACAGCTGTGCTCCAAAGATCAACACTTATTTCAAAGGATGATGCTGACCACCTAATGAAACCTTCTTGCAAAACCTCACAGTTGACCAGTTCTCTTAACTGCAATTTCCTTCTCTAAGTGTACATATATGCTAAAAAACAAACAAACCAACCAAAAAAACCCCAAACTCAAGAACTGTTCTTACTGTGCACTTGTATTATTTATGCAATATGAGAAACAGGATAAATTAAGGAAGTCTAAATTCAGAAAAAGCCTTATGATAGTATACTGAAGACTATCAGCTTCCCCCCCCCCCCAAAATCTATAAGCTTTAGACCTGTAAAATGGCATTGGCCAAAAAGGCTGAACACAGGTTTACAGCAGGTTATTAAAGTAACAATAACATACAGCGTTTTTTCTAAAATGAACAAATCAGTTTGCTAGTCCCAGCAACAAGCAAATTAAGTAGTGGGTGTACTTAATAACTTTAAAAAATTATCAAATTGAGCCCTGATCTTATGCATTCATTTCTAATATCCTTAGATGCCGAAACTGGCTTACCAGTCAGTTTTTTTTTATACTGTTTAGCAAATACCTACTGATCTCCTTCAGAATATCAATGAAGTTACTATTTGTGGCAAGACAAGACTTTCGCCTTTTGAAATCTGTGACTGATTACAGGTGCCTGAGTTCACTTTTCTATAAACTCACCCCGTTTAAACTACAGATTTTAAATTTACTAGCTAACACTTTAATAACTTAAATATAGCCCTTTCAGTATCCAAAGCCTCATTCCTTGAAAAGAAATCCCCTAACATGATGGTTAGGAGCGGTGCGGGGATGTACACAGAAATGTAGAAGTATCTTCCAAACTCTACTAGCTTCATACAACAGTTGTTTATAAAGAATACAATCCATGATCCGATACATGTATCAGAGATATTCTAAGCCAGGCCTAAAGAATGGCACTTCATTATAAATGCAATTAATGTCTTCCTAACTAAGGCTAGGATAGTCAAACAGTGCACTACTACAGATTCTCTCCTGCTAGAGTTAATGCAGATTCTAGTACTAGTAAATAATCCAGACTTCTGCAACATACACTAAAATTATTTGCTAAAACCATTGACACTTTAATGCTCTGAAATGAGCAACTTCCAAGAGGAACAGGCAGCTTGAGCTATAAATACGCAATATTTACAGACTTAAGTCAGAAGGCTGTATACCTTTTTACATCTTTAACGCTACTTCTGCTTACTCATAACATTTAGGAAAAAAAGTGTTTTTCTTAATTGCTTCCTCCTGACACTCCACACCATTATGACAACAGAATACCAGAAAGCAGACAAATTGCCTTAAAATGAGTTTGCTCTATGTTACATTTGGTACAAAATACAGGAAAAATAAAGAACAAGTATTAAATGCACAACTTTTTCAACCTGGATTTGCAATCCAGAGCAAGTATGTCAGTGACATAAGTTTGCTAAAGGGCAGAAAAACACCACAAGGCAAACTTTAAGGAAACTATACATCTTTCAAGATTTTTTTTGTTAGATACAGGATGGTGTATAAGTCCCAGAGTACCAAACTGATGGTACTTCAGCATTATGAGAACATTACAGAACAACAAAAATCACATCTGTTCAAGTCACTCCTGGTAAGTCTTCCTTATTTTAATAGCAGAAAGTGTCGCTGAAGGAAGTTGTTTTATTATTGTATGTATTTTAATGCTATGTAATAATCCTGTCTTGTATTCTGTAAAAGCAAGCTGGCAGTGGAGACACCAGGAGAGATGCACCACCACGACCACTACAGACAGCTGCCATCTTTTTTTTGCATTTATTCCTCACCTATAAAATTGCCAACTTCATTAACACGCATGAGATAGCCCATGAATGATTTTGAGTAATTCCATCAGAACATGGATAAATTTTTGTTTCATTTCAGTGCTTAACAGGCATAATGACATGAAGGAGAATCCTTTTAAAGATTTCAGAGGGTGATGAGGCCATTAACATGTTTAGGTGCTAACAGCATTAAACAGAGAGGAATTATGCCATAAACTGTCCCACTTTCTTTTATTTTTAAATTTAAATAGAATGATAGGAAGTTCAGGAAGACTGACAAAGAGATTTCACCCATCTTTTCCTACATCCAGACATCATCAGTTAGTACTTTCTTACTCTCAGTTACGTTCGTTGTGTGCTCACGTGTTTTATATGGTCCACATGTACTTCTACTGCTTTTCCTCACCTGTTTCACACCCACGATTAACAAACAAAAAGCTCAAATCGCAACTTTTCAAAGCAGAAAAAAAAACCAGCAGGTTACATGGCTAAAATATTTGTATAGTGAAGAGAAGCAATAAAGTCAGCACTAGCTTGTCAACTCCGGGCAAAAGTTCCAGAGGAGAAAGTGTTAGTGAGCTTGTGAGTGCCGACAAATCTAAACCTCACGGCGCTAACCGGGCTGCCAGGCAAACGCAGCCCCGGTACGAAGGGGAGGCGGCTACTCGATTTTCGCTTCCCAACGGGAGCCGGGAGTTGCCAGTCATTTCGAGGGCTGGAAGGAGGGGCCGGCGGCAACAAATCGGTTTTTGCTTCCACCACCACAGGCACTGTTCATAACGCGAGAGCGCCCGGGACCCGGGGGAGGTGGGCTCACCGAGGGGCGGGCAGCGGCTCGGCGGCGGGCGGAAGGGCAACCCCGGCCGCAGCACCCGCTGTCCCGGATTCCCATCCCGCTCCTCCGGCGGGAGGCCTCGCTCAGATAACGAGCCGTGGGGCGAAGGGGAACTCCGGGGAGCGGCAGCCCAGCTTCGCCTCGGGGATGCCCGAACCCTGAGCGCCAGCGGGCACCCGCCGGCCCGCGCGGGCTGCGGCCTCCCATCCACGCGGAGGAAGGGCTCGCCCGCCCCGCTTTCCCAGGGAGAGGAGGGGCGGGCGGAGCGGGGACCGAAGCGAGTAGCGCCGCAGCCCCTCAGCTCTGGCCCCCCCCCCCCCCCTCACTGAGGCGGGAAGGCGCACGCAGGGCGGAGGACACGCGCCCGCAGGTCCTGGCTCCGCTTCCCCTCCCCCATGCCCCCAGCGGGCCAGCTCGCGCGCGCCCGGCCCCTGAAGCGCTTCCCGGTCCTCCCTCCAACACACCCCGGGCCCCAGCCGGCGGAAGGCGGCTCCTGCGTCCCATGCCGCCAGCCACGGGGCGAGCGGCCCCCAGAGCACCCCCTCTTCCCCGGAGCAGCCACTGCCCCATATCCCTCCTCCTGCCTTCACCACCTCCACCTGAGCCGCCCCTCGTCCTCCTCCCCACACTCCCCTCGCCTGCACTTCTCCTTCCGCCTCCCTAACGCGCCACGGCAAGGAGACTCCCAGCCGATCTCTTACTCGGGCGGTCGCTGCTCGGCCTCCGCCGCGGCGGCCATTTTGAACTTCCAAACTCCTTCGCTGCCGCTGGGGAGACGCGGGGCCGCGGCGCACGCGCACAGAGGCACCGCGGTGGGTGGAGGCGTGCGGGGTGAGGTGGTGGTACAGCCGGCCGCCGGAAGTGAACCCCGCGCTCTGCGTAGCGAGCGGGCCGGAAGCTCCGCCCCCGGGGCGGTGCTCTGCGCGCGGCGGGAGCAGCCTGGAGGTGGGGGTGATGGTGGCGGAGGTGGGGAGGGTTGTGGCGGGTGTTTGGCTGCGACACCTGCGTCTGTGGTGGTGTCTCCTCAGGGAGCTTCGCTGGGAGAGGGGTGCCGCTTAAGTTCGGAGAGGGTCTGGCGATGGAAGGGGCTGCAGCCCAGGAGTGGTCTTCAGGGCGGGCTCTCCAGAGGCGGCTGGCGCGCCTTGTGAGGAGGTTGTTCCGCTTGGTTTGTTCTCTCTGATTCCGTCTGACTGTACCGGGTTGCGCGGGAAGGGCGGGCGGGGTGCTGGGTGGTACCTGGGGGTGCGATGGGGCGTGGTGGATGGGTTGGAGGCCTCCGGGTGTCAGCGGCGCTGGTCTCCCCCTAGTGTATTCCGCTTTGAGGTTAACACAGCCCGCCTGTTGACAGCAAGTGTTATAAACTGAACATGCAAATGCCGTGGTACTGTTAACCTGTAGTTCGTTTTTAAATTCGACAGATGATTTGGGTAATCACTTGTGGCATCGTTTTGCTAATGATCAAACCCCTCACTTCTTTCAGGTAGTCTTAAAATCTACACGTACCGCTTGGACTGGAATCTGAATCTAGATTTTATAGAGACTTAGAGTTCTTAATAATTTATGAAGTAGATTTTAACTGCTTTGTTTATTGTTATTTGTAGATTTATCTACCACTAACTATGGAGTATAATTTAAATACAAATATTGACATATTCTGTCAATGAACCTGCATCGCTCTGAGGAAATCTTACCATCCCAGTTGTATGCTACTGTGCTTTAGGGTTTTGAAGCCCAGATTGCCAGCTTGGTGAAGATGTTTCTGGTGGAGGTATATAGGTATAAGCTCTGCCAGTTCACAAGCAGCATCAAAAGTACAATCAGGACATACCTGGCTTATACGTGTGAAACTGATACAGCATCAAATTCTAAGCTGTCCTAAAATTGACCAAAATGAAAATGAATCATATAGCATGGGAGATTAAGCTAACCGAGAAAATAAGAAAAATGAAGAAAATTTTGCAAGAAATGGCTCTTATTGCCTGTGTGTCAGATGCTTCAAAATGAGTCCTCACTGTTGCGACATGAGCCCAAGTGGTCAGAGCAGTAACTCTTATGCTTCTCACTTTTGTGAACACCTTGTTTGGAGCAACAGCGCTTTATTTGCACCTTGAGGAGCCCTCTTCTGCACTGCCAACTGCTATTTCAAATGCCCAGTCTGTGCATCTTGGCCTCTGTTGTGTTTCCAGTGTTACAACTTGGACCTTAGCTGGGGAGATAAAAACCTCTGAAGCTGAAGCAAGGTGTAAAAAATGTCAAAAATCAGAAGAAAGCTGGATGTGGCGGTAAAGGGGTAGCTCATTCTGTGAAAGATGTTTGAGCTTTAAAGTTGGGTTCTGAAAGAAGGCAGCGTTTCTACAGTGTGCAACATAGTCAAAAGATGCTCAGAAAGTCCATGAAGATGTTCATGATGCCGATTGTGGCTTTAAGTGTATTTATTGTTGCATGGCTGAGGGGGGCTTAATGGAGAATCATTTAAAATCACCAAAGGGATATAAGAAACCTGAGTGCCTCATCAGTGGAAGTGTTCTTACGTCTCAGAGTGCCTCATCTCTTCAGGCGCACAATATGTTCATCATCTTTTGAAACTGAGCAAGTAAGAAAGCCTTATGTAGTTTGCCTTTATCAGGATGTGTTTAAATGTCTGTACAGTGATTTTACCAGTAAGTCAAATTTTATTCTCATACAGTTGCCTCAGCTACACATGTGTCTGTGCACTTAACTTTATTTGCTCAGTGCCAAATTTACTAGAGAGTTTCAGCATGAGCTGTAAATGCTATCAGTTAAGTATCTTTATACTGGTTTAAACAAAGAAAATATGAAAATGGCAAAAATTCTAATAAATGTTGTTCATTTTTTGGTGATGTTAATTCTGCAAAATCCTGTCTCATTTTATATTGAGGATTCAGACTATTTCTAGGAGTAGTTGACCATCATATTCTAATAATTTCAATATTATTAGCTTTTTAATGGCTCTGTAACATTACTGTGAAGGTACTTCTATCACGGTTAATGTTTTTTATCTCTTAAGTTTTGTGACACTGCTAATAGCTAAATATTGCCTCCATTTATAAATGAGGGTCCTTGGCAAAGTAACACAATCTGTGTCTCTCAGATTACAAAAGGACATAATTCCAGTGCTGTTCTCCTTTGCATTGACTACAAATATTGGGTTTGAACCAATTATACTTTATTTAAGCAAGGAGGAAATACCATTAAAATGTTTCTCATACTGATTGCAACTGTTTTGTCTTTGGTAAAGACATGCATTTAGTGCTTACCTTTAAGACTGGTTAAAATCTTGAAAGGTGTGTGTACAAAGGTAGCCTGGGCATTTTTCTGTTGAACCAGACAGTGTTTTAGGTGATTGCAGTGACTGATTGATTTTGGTAAGGTTTCCATGGTTGCTACTGCTCATACAGACCAGTCTTGTTTTCTGGGCTTGAGCTATTTCTTCGGTTCTGATTGCTCAGTAAAGCCGGTGCAAAGCCAGGTGATTTATGTGAAATAAGATGGTGGCTCACAGGAGCACTCTGGAGTTTGTGACAGAGCTCAGATAAGAAAACAGGCAATGTTAGGAGTGTTAGGAATGTGGAATTACAGGGCTTCCTGTGATTGTAGCCAGGCTGGGCATTGCATCTGTGTTGCAGTGTAGGTTTTGAAGGGTTTAGATTAGATTGTACTGTGCAGTCTAATTTTAAAATCTTTGGGATAGGTGGGGTTCTGAGCTTTTACTGTTCAAAAGGGCAGGAAATAAAATTTTCATAGGTTATTGCAGAAATTCTGCAGGGAAAGGAACCAAAGAAAGGGTCAGTTTTAGAACAACGACATACAGTGTCTCCGCTTCATTGCATACGACTGTAAGCTGGCAACAAGCCTGTAGTCCAGTCTTAACTTTTTTTCTAAGAGGTTGGGAAGCAGAGCACATAAAAAGACAGCTGAAATTCACACAGTTTCAAACTAGAGATGACCACAACAGTGAAAAAGGTTTATGAATGCTTATACAAACGATGTTTTCTTAAGTGAAAGGGAAAGCATTTTGTATTGGCAAATTATAACTCGTGTCTGGAATTAATAATTTGTTTCCTTTTTTTTGAGGGGGAGGGGGTGTGAGGGAGATCAAGAATCTATTTCCCCTTATAACTGTAGTGAGAAAGTCTGGGATGAGGTTTTCTGGGATCCTCTTTTGATAATTTTCATTATGTCTGGGTACTGTGAATTTTTGAAGATTATAATTTACTGGTCGCTGTTAGGTTAACACATTCAGAAAGGTTGCTTAATTTTAGTTTCCTATTGAAAAGTATAGTAGGTTCAATACTTAATAGCTTTTTAAATTATTGGTAGTATGATGGAATTGTGAATGTTTTATATTTGGTTTTAATATTTGCATTTTTGCAATAAATGTGAACAAAGGAAGCCCTTCTAAATGTCTGTTTAACATTGTGTTAATTTCTGTGCATTTCTGAGGTGGAGAAGAAACATGAAAGAAATTGAGTAGTCTTCAGCTTGCTAGTATTTTTCAGGTGTTTTATTCCTTTAAAGGGTGTTTTACCATAGCATTACAAAGAACTGTTCTCTGCCAATTTATTATACTTTTGAAGCTGACCCAATGGGTATGGGAGCCTTCCTGCTTGCTATGGGAATAGTTTTGGAAATAAGTTTTAACTGCATATTCCTTAGCACCAAGCTTGTGTTTAATTTAGTTTCAAGTTTTAGCTGTAATTGCTAACATTATTTGCAACAATGTGCTTTATAACTTTGAACCTACATGAAAACCTGACCTGCTCAGTGAGGAAAAGTGCAAATTGCTCAAATACTTTGGAGTACATTGAAGTTTCGTCTTAATTTCTTATGTAGGACAAAGATACTGATCTGTCATGCTGAGAGCTTCTTGTATGCAGTTATGCAATGTTATCTGTTGTTTACTTGTATAAATTAAAGCAGTTGTTGATATTTCTGTAGACTGCATAGTGACTATTTACCATCTGCATCAGGGATAAAGAGGCAAAAGGTCTGAAAGACTGATCATGCTGCCTGTCATTATTTTTGGCCTTTGAATCTTAAACCTTAAACAGTCCAGAAGTTGCTATAAAGTTATTTTATTTTAAAACCTTTACAGGAAAGAGATAGTGATCTTGATTTCCATTTAACAGAAATCCTTTATGCAAAACCTGCAAAACCTGCAGCCAGTACTTTCTCCAGACCAAATTTAGACAGATTTACTGTCTAATTTAGGATATGTACTTAGAAGAAAATGTGCAACTGAAGCGTATCTCATCTCACCAGTAAATCCTTTAAAGCTTGGGTATTTTGATGTTTCCCAGTTGTCCTTTCAATATTCTTCATAGGTTCTATAATTCATACCAAAATGATTCTACTGCAAGTATGTATTTTGTGAGCTCATTTTAAATTCTGGTTTGAAGTCTTTGAGAACTGCTCACTATCCTTTTTTTTGTGCTGTTTTGACACTGGGGGATCATCCTTAGAGCTGAGCTAACCTTGGTTTTGGTCAAACTGCCTCTTCAATTAATAGTTGCTCTTTTTTTCTGAAATACTGTGTATTTCAGCCAAATGCAGCCTCATATTACTTAAATAAGCACAAAACACTTTAAAACTACACAGGAGTTAAGTATGAATGTTTAGTAATTGTTTAAAATGTGGAATTGTCTTGGTCTTTGTAATAAATTAGGACCACAACGGATCATAATCCAATTGAAATTTTATTAATTATAGCAAGTAGAATATGAGCAAAGACAGCGCTGGGCGACAGGGGAGTCTATGTTCCACCAACTGCCGCACCGAACAGTTCTAACAGTCCCTTTTTATCAGTCCTCCAGTTCCGCATTCGTATCTTCAACGGAGTACTCTGCGCATGCCCCAGTTGTTGTTAGGGGTTCTTTTTTCTGCCTCCTGGTGGTCCTTGAGGCTGAAGGCTTGAAGTCCTCCTCGGTTACCTTTAGATATCCTTTTCCATATATGGTCCTCAACTTGCTGTGCAATAATTTTTAGAATTGTTTTGCAAAAGCCCTTAGTAAGCGTCCTGCGGTTTGTAAGTAATTTTGGTGTCAACTTATGCAAGTAAAGCACTTAAGCAAAGCAATAGTTGCCCCCACCCATATGTCTGCCAGTTTTTTTAGAACATCTTGCAGATATTTCCTCAAAACTTGCAGATATTTCCTCAAAACTTGCGCAAGCGGTGTCTGGTTTAGTCTGCACAAGCGACCACGGTTATCTTTTCTTTTGTTGTCTAATCTTTACATCAGGCTTAGCATAAATCTTAATAAACAATACCATAGTCCCTAGTTTTTCACAGTCTTAATGGATTTAATTTGATTTTAACCCATTATATTAAACTCTGTGACTTTTTATACAGCTAAGGAATGAATCAAAGTCTACAGGTATCTGTACAGCCATGGTTACAATTTCAAACCGTATCCATGCACTGAATATGAGAGATGAGATGTTTTTTCCAAAGAGGTGTATTTTTGGCTGTTGTGTTGTTTTGGGTTGTTTTGGTTTTTTTTTTGTTTTGTTTTGTTTTTTTTTAATTCCCCTTTCTCCTTCAACAGGTGTTGGCATTTTGGTTTGGTGGGGTTTTTGGTTTTTTTTTTTGTTTTTTTTTTGTGAGAGGGTTGACTGCTTAGTTTATGAAGTGTAACAAATGCTTTGTAAATGCTAAAAGCATATGCAGGACTTCTGATTAAACATTTTGCTTCTGTCTGCTTTTATCAAGTGAAGGTGAATTTCCCAGTGCTAAATATTTGGGTAATGCAAGTCTATGTACTGGTAGATTTAATTGGTGGAAGAAGGCTTTAAAATTTATTAAGCTAAAGTAAAACTGTGTTTTGAAGGGGGGGAAGAGGATACGGGACTTACAGTTTGCTTGTTACAGTTTGCACTAAACAAGAATCCCTGTCTTCAAAGGCTAATGGTAGCAGTGAGATGTAGCAGCTGCATTGAGCTGGCAGCTCAACAGCTATTAACTAGGTAGAGGAGAGAAGACAGCAAGTACACTTAGTGCAGGAAACCAGATGCATGACAGCATGCTTGGGGCTTGGATCCTTTTTATGTTTGAGTTTCTGATGGACTTACTTTGGCAACTGATAATTGCTTGGTTGGCTAACAAGTTGCCTGGTAGTTTAAGAAGAAATTCTTCTTTGTTAAGTTAGTAGCAGCAAGTTTATTTTCCTTCACCAGTCTTGCTCCATTTTACTCAATGACAGCTTTATTTTTATCTGCTATAGCAGAGATTCTTGCTTCTTACAAGGAAGACTCTGTTACCTCACAGATCTATTGGGTTTTTGTTATTAAACTACTGGGCCCTTCACTTGGAAGGAGGAGGGAGGAATACTGTACTGCATAAAACATTAAACTGAAGGATGTTTCTTGTCTGAAACTTTTCTGACTTTAGCTTTATGTCAGTGTTACTGGAATAACACTGAAAGTGTGATACTCTGAATGATGGCAAGCCAGGTTCAGTCTACAACTTAGATCTTTTTTGACCAAGAGTTTGGTTTCTTTCTGATTCCTTTGTGGACATTTAAAAATGTCAAAAATACATGTTGCAGTTCATGCTGTTAGCAGTCCCAATTCCTGTGACCTTGACCTACAAAGTGCTAGACTTGTGGTTAGAGCAGAGCTATGTGGAGGGACTTGTCTCTGCATCTCTGATTTCTATCTGCTGTCTTCAGTTAATCTCATTAACTGAAGCAGGCTGAATATCACAGGGAAGTATGTAGCAGCCTATCAATATATTTACTTTAGTGCCATCACATAAGCAATACTTAGGCTAATTTAAATACTTTTACAATCCTGAAGCAACTTTCAAAGGACCCTATCCAGCTTTGTATCTTGCAGAGTGAACAAAGGAGGGGAGCTGTGCATTTTTATACCATCAAATTTGATTTTTTGTAACTTAGCTTTTAATAGTGGTAGAGGCTATGCGTCTCTAGCAGCAGTTCTACTTCATGCTGATATATGCTTTCCCCAAGACTTGTTAAAGGAGACCCCTTCTTCTGAAAATGGAAATTAAATTTATTTGTGACGTATGCCTGCATTTCTCATGCTTCCTCTATGTTTTAACAGCTTACTTCATATTTAGTGTTATAAAACCATACTGCCTTTTTTTTTCACTAACCTAGATGCTCTCTTTGTTACTAATATTGTTTGTTTAAATATGCAGTTTTCACTTGCTCTTCTGTCTTGCTTTTCTGTTTTTGTTTAAACTGCAATTTCTCATGTTTCTTTGCCTCCAACTGATGCTTGTTTAAGAACAGATCAAGCAAAATGATTCAACCAGTTTTCTAGAATGCATATGGGGGAAAACTGTCTGTTCCTAATGTTTTGAATTAGAGCTGGTAAGACCATGGATACCTTTTATTTAAGAAGGCATAATAGTCCATGGCTTGCAGGAAAGACCTAGGCATTTTTTGTATGGTGTCTTCTCTTAGAATAGATAAAAGGCACACTCCTCATGTAAAAGTCTGTGGAGATTTGGCCTTTTCACAGCCTCCAAAAAATGCAATGAGCAGTGAAGATAACTTACTGCAGGAAGCTAATTGTGACAAATTACAAATCGCAAGATTTGGGCCAGAGCAACCCCATGCAGTGCCACAGGCTTGGGCCAGAACAGCACCATGCAGTGCTACAGGCTTGGAGAAGAGTGGCTGGAAAGCTGCTCTGTGGAGAAGAACCTGGGGGTGCTGACTGACAGCTGAACATGAGCAGCTTGTGCCCCAGCAGCCGGGAAGGCCACAGCATCCTGGCCTGTATCAGCACCAGTGTGGCCAGCAGGGCCACAGCAGTGGTTATCCCCCTGTACTGGGTACTGGTGAGGCCACATCTCAAATCCTGTGTTCCGTTCTGTGCCCTCACTACAAGAAAGACATTGAGGTGCTGGAGCGGGTCCGGAGAAGGGCAACGGAACTCGTGAAGGGTCTGGAGAGCAAGTCTTATTAGGAGCATCTGGGGGAACTGGGGTTGTTTAGTCTGGAGAAGAGAAGGCTCAGCAGGGACCTTATCACTGTCTACAACTACCTCAGAGGAGGTTGTAGTGAGGTGAGTGTTGGTCCCTTCTCCCAAGTAACAAGTGATAGGACAAAAGATAGGGGCCTCAAGCTGCACTAGGGAAGGTTCAGATTGGGTATTAGGAAAAATTTCTTTACAGCGAGAGTAATCAAGTATTGGAACAGGCTGCCCAGAGTAGTGGTGGAATCACTGTCCCTGCTCCCTCAAAAACCGTGTAGATGAGGCCCTTAGTAACGTGGTCTTGGCAGTCCTGGGGTAATGGTTGGACTTAATGATCTTAAAGGTCTTTTCCAGCCAGCTGATTCTATGATTTTAAGGGAGGCAGGGACAGGAATTAAGAAAACTTGCCAGTTTTCTTTGGTACCTGGCTGCAAAAGTTCTTGACTTTTATTTTTTTTAAAGTTGGATATTGGATACTAAAGGTTATTGTGGCTGGAAAACTTGTGAGAAGTTGCTGGAGGACATGATGAGGAAATGAACTCGAGCAGAATTTGGCATGGTAAGAAAAATGCTAGTGGACAGGCCATAATCAGCAGTGAAGAAAATAGTGAGAAGTCTCAGAGAATTAAAATAACTTGGGGAAAAGTGTGGCCTGAAGTGGACAGAAAGGATCTAGAGCCTCAGGCACGTGAACCAGAATTAAAATAATAGGGTACACAATAACTTCTATGTGCTATTACTGTCATTATTCAGATGGGAATTAATTCAAGCATCAGAGGTTTCTGCAAAGGTTTCAGCAATGCCAGTTACCCAAATATAATTCCCCATTATGAAATCTGGAAAGCATATTTTAACTTCTTATGTACTTTGTTTCAAAGAAATGAAGCCTAAACCCCCAACCAAACAAAGAGAAAACCCAACAAACCAAACACCCACAGAAATTCAAGATAACTCCCAATAAAGGATGCAAAGTCACTTGTCATCTGCGTGGGCATATACACTTGCAAAATCTTCAGTTGCTTGACTTGACTGTATATGCATATTCTTTCCCCCACATGATCCTTCTAAAATACAGTGTGTAGAATGGGTAGTGCTTCATTAGCCTTGGTTTATTGTTAAGTGAGCATAGAGTATATACACAAAAAACTAATGGAATAAATGTTACCAAGGCAACTTTAATTTTGGCAATTACTAGTTTTTATGTCTTGCCTTAGGAACCTTAATGAGCTGGAATTTTGTTTTGTTTCTTAATACAGGATTTATTTTGTGGTTGTGAGAAGTATATTGGGGATCTACATTAACATACTAAAATAAATTGCTGAAAATGACATAATTATACAGCAGTATGTGCTGTATGCATTTAGTGGCTAGGCTGTGAGACCATACAATACATTGGTATTTGTAAGTTCACCTATTTCTTCTTTAGGTCCTGTGACATCTAGACCGACTGGCTTCAGCTCCATTGTACCATCCTGACATACATTGTGTTGGTGGTGACTTACTGACCATTGAACAATGCTGTAGAAGCTGGTGTACACTGTATAGAGGGTTAGGTAAGTATTTGTTTATTCACAATGCTATCTTGAATGTACCATCTCAAAAAGCTGCAAGACGCTTAGGTTTGTTTTTTTCTTTTTTAATCTGTAAATGGTCTTAAAATTGGCAGTTATCCTCCCTTTTCCCCCAGTCACTGGAGGCACCATAAGCCAGCAGCATTTGTAATCTTGACACTGTGCTATCATATTAAAAAGAATCGGCAATTTAATAAATCAGTCGTGGTGACTCTGGGTAAAGAAAAAATCTTTATTTTTTTTCTTCTTGTAAATGACAGTGTGCTGAAACGTCTTACATTAACAAGTTCTTGTGGGGAGCATTTGATACATACTGCTTAAGTTGATGGATTTTACAAGTTATCTGCAGAGTTGGTGCAACTGATCGATTCATTTATATAACAATTAACATCAGTTTTAGGGAGTGTGGGGTGGAAAAGAGGGTTCTTGGTGCTTTGTTGCTGAAATAATTACCTCATAAAAAAGCAATAATATCCAAACTCTGTCAGGACCAAAAAGATTGAGTCAAGTTAAGTGATTCCGTGCAAATGATATTTTCAATAGATATAGAAGTATTCTACTTACTCTGACACAAATGCTAGCTATCTTCTCAGTCATCTAATGGGCTTACTTAATTTTTCCTAATCTTGCCAAGCGTGCTATATATTTAAATGTGTATGCAGCGCTGTGGGTTTTTCAAAGCTTATGTTTTACATTGGAAATGATTATCATTTCTTGGTATTAGTCTTAACAATGTAATTAGAATCTTATGCTATTTTTACAACAGAATGAGAAAGGAAACTTATTAGGTCAGGAATATCCAAATATTAAAAATTAATCAATTCCTTGCAACGTAATAGCTATATTATGCAAATATGTTGCTTGATCTTCATCTACATGTACAATGGTCATAGGAAGCTCAGGAAACTTAGAAAAGACAACTATTTAAAATGTGGATTGTTAGATAAAGCTTTTGTATGATAAAATCATTGTAATCTGATGAAACCAGTGGGTTCAGGGCAACTGAAAATCGTATTTCTCCTTCCTACTTTGTCACTTTTAAGAAACAGGGATATTCATTGTGGCAGCAAGTGTGTCAAACACAGGAGCGATTTTCCAAATGCTGCCATTTTTATCATTATAATCTGTGCTTATTTAATTTTGTTTTTCTTTGTGCTGGGCAGCACTGCGGCAATTTTATGACAAAAGTGTGCATCTAAGAATGATAATCTGTTCTAGGGTGTGTGTGAATGGCAGCTAAACATTGCAGTATGTGATATACCTGTTCATTGTATTTTCATGTCCAAAAGTAAAATAGAGTAGTTCTTTCTTCAGCATTACCTGTATGTAATAATTTGTATCCAATTCTGCACTGTAGTTATAAAAACCAAAACTAAACCACACAACCAAAACCAACCAAAACAAACTCCAACCCAAATAAATGGCTTGTCTAGCTCTTTTGAGAAGCTGTTGTTTTGCCCTTAGTGATGATCAACAAGGCTTTTTTTCCTCTGTTAGTGGACTGAATTATACGGGTTACGCTATTTTGAAAGCCCCTTTACAACTTTGTCTTTCACCTGAAAGTATCTTATCTCGAATTCTGAAGTCTTTCAGTCACTGATGGTAATGTAAAATACTGGGCAATACAGTATTTTGGATTTCTTGTTGAATTAATTTACTTTCTTAATTGGCCATCAAGAGAAGACTTGAAAGAGCATATGGAAAATTGCTAAACTTCTACAGCCTTTCTGTCTTCCTTTTGGGATCAGGTATTCAAAACCAGATGTCAGATGAGTGGTCATCACAAATAAATCCATCAGAAAACCTCAACAAAAAAATGAAAGAGAGGAAAGAAGGCTGAAGATAATTCTGTGTGCTTCAACACAAAAACAACTAGAAGGACTTTGGTTAATGTACATGCATTGCCTACAGTAGGGTATGACCTATACATGGCAAAAGTTGCCATTTTGCTTGTTATACTCCAAGTACCTCTGTAGCTGTTCATTGCAGAGCAATTGATAATGTGGCACATGTATATTTATTACTTATTTTCTACTAGAAAGCTGCCCACAGATAGCCTGAACAAAAATGAGCTTCCCTATTCGAAGAAGTGTCTTCTTCTTGGTTTGTGAAAGTTCCAGTCTTTTGAATAAAGTAAGCTGATCAAAAGGTGCTTCTCTAGGCTTTCTCTTAAGTTTTGTTACAAGCAGTGATAAAGGAGAGCCACCGAGATGTGCTCTTTGAGGAGCCAAGAGGTGCGCTGTAAGGCTTCTTGAAATTCTGTATGTAGACTAAATGAAAGAACTGTGACAGGGTACAGCTTCCTTTGCACTCGTGGCTGCATTTGTAAGAGGTGTATTTATTGAAGCACCAATCTTACCAGTTAATGCAGAATTCTACTTACCTGTAGATGTAAGAGTTAACACTAAGACTTTGTCTGACCTCAGTTGCATCCTCTCTTCCAAAGAAAACTTGAGATGACATTTGATGCTTTCCTGTTATTCAGAAAAGTGGGTTTATTTTCCTTTGAGAAAGAAGATAGAAATCTCTGGTAGCCACCCATTCACAACTGGACATCATACAATATTCTAATGATAGCTTTTTTAGTATTTAGGTAGAGAAGTTGGTGTGCATTCTGTTTTTCTCGGTTTCTTCCAAGTATCTGAGTTTGGTTTTGGGCATTTTCTTTCTTAGTTGTTATTTATGGCCATGCATATATGTGTTACATTATGAGAAAACATTTTCACAATAGACACCTTCAGTTTAAGTAATCGCTTTCTGACTTTTACAGTTGTGTATTATAATTAATTAATTCAAATTGTCAGAGTTTTTTTCCCCAAGTATCTTCTTTACCCTGCTGTTTTCTAAGAATGAAGTAATTGTCTATATTGAATCTAGATTTCCTGGTTTGTAGTTGTAATTGCTCATGTGGAAGGAAGTAAATACATGTTTTAGTAGCTTGCTGAAATTGCTGTAATAAAGAAAAAAAAAGGATAGTCAAAGGCCTGATCACTGATAAGTGAACTAGCAGCTTGGCAAGTAAAGTAGGGAGTAGACCGACATGCTGATGGTGCACGTAGGCAGCTGGTTTTTGTTTTGTATTGAATTGTCAGTTAACAAGCCTTGTCATAGTCAAAGCACAGTTCAGTCATTACAGATTCACAAAGCAGGTAGACAAGTTGCTTCCATGTTCACAGTGAGGTATTTTGAAATAACTTGTCTCAGTTTTAAAGAAATTGAAGAACAAGATTAAGCATTTTACATCTTTTTATCATTGCAACAGTTATTTTAAAATCAGTGAAGTGTGGCGATCCAAATTTAGTCTGAGGTTATATATGAAATGTGTCATTATCTGATGAATGTGTTACCTCTGTGTTTTAGAAGCGTTTATGGACTAGTTCTCTGAGAGCTCTCCCTGGAATGATGCTTGTAAATTACTGCAAAGATTAAAAACTTACTTCAACTTTTCATACCTAGTTCTGACTTGAGTTTTGCTGTGCTGTCTGTATAGCAAAGCAAACCTCATGTTAACATTGTTTCTTTTTTATAGCCTCTTCAAAGGGCAAACTAATGAAAGTAGCAGTTAGCCATAATACCATCCTGTGGCTTTTATTTCTTCCCACTAAAGGTCCTAACCCTGTGGCAGAACAGAATCTGCTGCAAATTGTAGCCAGTTCAGTGTTGTGTCCTACAGCTTAGGCTAATAGCTGATGGCAGAACAGCATGAAGAGAATGTTGTTGTGTTGACTCTGAGTGCAGAGTCTGTGCTGCTGTACAGGACTTCAGAATGCCAAAGTAAGAAGCCTCAGTTTCTTTCCTCCAGAAATTTCTCCAATTATGCTTAGATTAACAGACTCATTTGGGAAATATATTTTAAAGTCTATTGATCTTTAAAATTAAAACTTTTTTTAAAAAAAGCCTTTAAACGGAAAAAGATCTGCTGTCACAAGGATGAGTTATCAGAGAAGCATAGGTAATGATACGCGGGGAACAATTTCTTGGCTGTCTTGTGATGCTTTACTGTTTGCTTTGGCTTTCCCCAGGAGGGGGCAGCAAATGAACAACGTCGCGCTGGCTTTTACTTTTCAAATGCCTTTTCAGTGTTCCTCTTTGATTATAACCTGCAGCGTACTGATCTAAAAAGTTTAAAATGATGATTTCTACCTAATTTGTTTGCTACAAGGGTAGCTGAAATGTATAGATTGGAAGTATTCATCATTTTCAGTATTAGGCAGTAGAATTTATTTAGTGAAATCAAGTTCAAGTTTATAAAGAAGGTAGTTCTAAATGAATGCTTAAGATTCTTATGACTATGGCATTAGGTGTGTATGTATTTTAAAGAATAAAATAGCCAAACAGTTGGATCCCATGACAGTTATTAGTTAGTGGCACCCAAGTCTTGCTTAACATCTTTCAAATGCTTATTTTCTATATTTCAATTTACATTAATATAATATTCCAATTCAAAATAATGTTGTCATAACCATTTTTGTCCCATCAGAAAATAAAACTGAGAATACAGTAATTATAGTGATGGGTTTAATTCACATATGATTACACATATAATACACATATAAATACAATGTACAAGGATGGCTTGTGCACTCTGCTGACAGTGCATGCACATTAAAGGCCTCAGTTCACAGAGAGTAGTAGTAATACTAAACAATATAACCAATTTTTATTCTTATTTCAGCAGCAAAGTGCAGTTCTATAAACTAAAACTTTATGGAGGCATACCATATTACCGATTGAGCGTATGGGATGTTTTTTTCATGACTGTATGGGAAAATGCTGATTTACATCTCATTCTGAATTTCTTGAAAGTGTGTGGCCATAATTTTGTCAGTTACAGATCAAGTAGTTAGCAAGAAGCGACTGAGAGGGGGCAGTCTAACCTTTTCATTCACTGAGTTTTAACCAGTATAAAGTTCATATAAATATAAAGTTCATATAAAGAAGGGAAAATCATAGAGGCATCTGAATATCAGCTGTCTATAATCTATGTGCAAAAGTGAACTGTGAAGAATGAAGCTGATTCCTGATTAAAGTGATTTATTGATAGTCTTATCCAGTTGCTTCATTAAAATCATAAGTGTTACAATGCATGTGGGACCTTCATGGAGCCTAAAAGTTGATCAAGAGCATGCAAGACACTTTGGGTTTAGCAGGTCATAATTTCCCACTGTCTCAGATGCACCTTACTTATATCTGAAGAATGGAAGGTTAAACTATCAATATTACAAATTCCAGGCTCCTTTGGACTTCAGCTTCTTAACCTTAGAAGATTGAAGCAAGCCTCCTAGTTACAGAATATTCTTTCTTTTCTCGTTAAAGAAAAAAGAATGCATCAGTATTTGTGAGGAGTTTGCACCAAAGGCACTACATAAGATAGGCACTGCTGGCAACCATTTCAAAATTCTGAAATTTGCATCTAAAGCAAAGTTAAATGTGCTGGAAACAGGCAGCTGTGCTGACACTTTTCTATAAAGTAGTAATTCAAGTAGATAAAAAATACAAATAGCTCTACTTTTCTACAAAGCGTTTAAACCTCTAACGAAGGAAATTGTGAAAGACATCTCCTGTAAATGCATAAAAAAGTAGAGTTTTAATTCTGATTTCAATGAGCAGAAATGGTAACAATTTTCCTAGACTGTGAATTGGTATGTTATACCTTTGAACTGCTGTACTTGTATTGGATTCACAAAGATATTACAGAAATTAGCCTTTGCATTTTCAGTCTCTCCTAGCTCTGAAAAAGTTCTGTCTGTCATGTAGGAGTTTACAATCTAGATTTCTGACAATTTTATTTTTTTTAATGTGTTTTTCCTCTTGAAAGAGCAAAATGTTTAGGAAAGAGGGAAGAAAGTACTACAAGGAGTTATTCAGAGAGGCACAACTTGCCTTTCAGAGTTGGCTTTCATCTTGAAGCTTGCTGTTAAAATCTAGATTTTTCCATATAGGCCCTTGGTTATACAGAGATCACTGTTTCAGCTTTCACACTTTCTGTGCATCCAACAAGTCAACAACTCCCCTGTCTACCTAAGTTCCCTCATGTAAATTAAGGGCTTTTATTCTTTGAGCAATGTAAGCTCTACTGCAAGAAAATGTTAATCCACACAAATATCCGAGGGTTACATCCCTTTTTCATCTTCCTTGTTTTGAATACTGTTGCATAAATTAACAGCTGTATAATTCACTCTTAATTTAGAATTAGCAAGAATACTTTTGCCAGTAGAAGTCTTGGGCATAATAAAAACTAATTTCATTGCTTTCTGAAATACTTTGTTTCCAAAATATCAGAACTTTAATTACCTTCATAGCATGCGATGAAAATAGCTGTGTTTTCATTACAGAATGTTTAAAGAACGATTAATCCTGTTTGTTACATCTAACGTGTGAATGTAGTGCATGTATTTGGAAATAGTATTTACTTAGTAATTAATTATTTACAGGTATGACTCAAAATGACATTGTTTCCTTTTGCTGAGCGCTGATCAATAATCTGGGTAGAGAGCTAAGCACCTTTTAAATCTGCTATAGTTGACTTCCACAGGACAAAGATTTTAATGTTCTCTGATGCTTACATTTCTACCTTTGAAGTTACTGTGTGTTGAAGATGTGACTTTACAGTATTAGACTTGTGTTTGAATTTGTGAACAGCCAGTGCTTGCTATGTTGTTTCTGAGTTGTGAGGAGCTTTAAGTGCTTAAGACATAGAATAACTCAAAACCATTTAACTCTAAGCATGGTGTGGGGAAGAATCTGGAAAATCAAGGAACTTGGAACAGCAGATCTGTGATCTGTGTAGTACTTATCAAATGCTTTACAGTTGTGTTCCCTAGGAATCCTCTCTTTGTATATAAGCACACATCATTTTCATACACATTATTTTTAATTTTAAATAAATTCCACTTGCAGGCCGGAAAGAGTAGCAGGTCACACAGTGGAGAAGATAGAATCTGTCTTTTTTAATTCAGACGAAGAAAATCTAGGAAACATAGATGGACCATTCAAGCATCAAGATACAATAATCGAGTATGATTGTCTTGCATTGTGCAATACTGGTTGCTAGTAAATTGCTTTAACACAGCAAAGTATGTAATTCTGGGAATGTAAATAAATAATTAAAAGATAATAAAATAGTAACTGAAGTATTTGATCGTAGACAGGTCTGATAGGAATCTTTGTGCTGTCATTTCTCCCTAGTGATATCAATCTTTCCTAACTAACTGCCTTAAATACTCATAATAAAAGGCATTAAAAGCTTTAATTAACGCATTAACTGAGAAATGTCATCCCTTAGACCACTTTACACAGGAGGAATAGATGGTGATTTTCTAGATGTGACAAGGTTCATTTCCTTTCTGACAGGAAGTGTTCTTACAGTTAGTCCTGTCGAAACACGTGGGAATGCATCCTGGCCTCAAAGCCTTTCACTGCCAGCACTGTGAGTACAAAACAAGGCTAAAGACCTTTCTGATACAGCAGATGCAGGTCGATTGCATGTATGTCTTCCTTATATTACCACTCAGGAGGGGAAAAAAAATACTATCGAGTTGGAATATTGAATACTGTGTAGGAGTGATTCTTTTGTGACATGAAAAGGATTTCTACAGAAAAGGGGTATTTTTTACCTATAGGTAGTTCTCCCTCTCACACTGAATATGCAAATATCAAACATGTGATCTGATTTAAGAAAACAGGCTGTTTTTTAACTGAAGTGGGTTTTTTTTATGGCATTCAGAGATGTTGGTCTTTAAGGATATGTTTGACCCTGGTTCGAGATTTATATTCAGAAGACACCTATGTAAAGGTGTAGATACTTCAAAGACAAGGACACCTTATGCCCATGGCTCATTAACAAGAAAAGATGAATTTGCTAGTTCAGAGGGATGTAGACTTCAACCAGTTTGTAAGTTCTATTTTTGTACTGCTGCTCTGTGGCCAGGAAAGAATGGGAATGTCTTCTCAAAACTTTTTAAATCAACTTGCACACATTGGCATGTTTCATGGTTTTTAATATAATACATTGTTGTTTGTCCAGTTTGGCTACATTCCATTTCATTTTCTGGAAAGCTTCCTGCTTCATGTTTCTGTTTTAAAGTTGAATGTTGAACCTCTATCAAAGGGCCAGCCTGTCTGTGACTGATGCTCTGGGGTTCTTTCTGTCTCAGTCAAGTGATCTGTTTATATAGACTTTGCATTGCCATAGTTTTATTAAGTCCATCGTTCCGCCAAGAAAGCAACTTGTATAAGAAATTCTGAATTATACAGGGGAATGTACTTTGTAGCTTGGAACTGTTGAATCTGCTCCGTCTTGTTGGTATTTAAAAAGTAAAGCTTTCTCCTGTCTTCTGAGCATTTTACAGGAATAGAAAATAAGTTTAACTGAATAAATAGGATGGGAATGTGCTGTGTTGCCTTAATGGCCTTCAGAAACCCGCTACTTGATGCGTTCAGTGAGTGGGTGGACGGGACAGTAGGGAGTCAATTAGATGCTTATGATAATACTTAAATAAATAAATCGTGGAGATCCTCCTGTAGGATCTGGCAGCAGTGAATAGGGAATATCCACCTTTGTCCACGCTGGCAAAATTAGCTTTTCAGCGAGTTGAAGAAATTAAGTACGCTTGCAGTGGTTTGGCAGGAGGGTAGCGCTCTGACACTTGAGTGATATGGGTGGTGCTCCATCCTGCAGCACTGGAGCCATGGCATCACACATGGCAGCAGAGGAGGGTAGGCAGATGTCTGGCAGGAAACATAGGTGTGAAGGGGGCTGATAGACATCTTACGCTACTGAGACAGATGGCTCTCAATCCCTGTAGCAGCAAGTATGCCATGTCTTCAAAGACAGACATTTGCTCTATTAAATATTCTTAGCTGATGGAGAAGGCGACTGACAGGGCTTCAAAAGGTACAGGAAAAGGAGAGTGAGAGCCAAAGAAGAGAGAACCAACTTTTCCTAGGGGGCTGGCTAGGTAGTGTGTATGGGCACTGATAATGATGTTCAGGTACATAAGCAGACAAGTGACTAAAACTTTGCAAAATAAATTAAACTTTTGCAAAAAAATGAAGGCAATAAGTCACTGTCTAGAAGAAGGATTGCAAATCCAGAACTATCTCCTATTCCTTGCTCTGCTGCTGATCTGCTACATAACCTACTGCAAACACATGTAATGAGTTTTAGAAAGCTGCTTATTACTGGTGAAAATGTGATTTATTATCTAGCTATCAAACCATCAATAACTGCTCCTGAAAATCTCATCAGCCTCTTCCTGTTTGCTTCCCCACTGACAACTGGGAGTGCACAGAAAAAGTGCTTTGATTTCCACATCATGCTGACTATGCAGTGGTCACTCAATGTGATATCCCCTGCATAATTCGTAAAAGATAACACTAATAAAACCATAGCTGGAGATGTAGTAGTGTTGGCATGAAATACTGCCTTGAAAAGAATTATTTCTGTTCCAGGGTTGGTGTTAAGATTTAGTTTCCTAAAATATGTTCTCTAAAATGTACTTACTTGTTGGTTTTGAGTTTTATTTTTGGCTGCAAAAATGAAAATAGGTTTGCCTATTTGGGAGTCTGACTATATGACCTCCCAAGATCCCATTCAGCCTTAACTATTTTGTGATTCTGTTTCATTTTTTTTTAGCTTGTGGTTTCTTTCTAGTTAGGTTCCTTCCAGGTTCTTCACTGTAAGGCTAATACTTCATAATTTTCATGCATCAGAAAAATATGAAGATAAATATTTGTCACGGTTTAAAACCAGGCAGGCAGATCGTTCACTCACTCCCCCCCTTCTTGCCCTCCCCGTACTCCTGGAGGGATGGAGAGGAGAATCGAGAAGAATGCAACTCCCACAGGTTAAGAATAGTTTAGTAACTAAGGTATAACACAAATCACTACTGCTACTACCAATAATAATAATGAGAAGAGAAACAACAAGGGAGGAGAATACAACACCTCACCACCCACCGACCGATAATTCACCCCCCCAGCCCAACCAAGCACCAACCCATACCTCGTCCAGCCACACAGTCCTCTAGCCCTTCTGGGTAACTCTCAGTTACATCCTGGGCATGACGTGCTGTGGTATGGAATAGCTCTTTGGTCAGTTTGGGTCAGCCTCTGCTTCCTCCCAGCTTCTCCTCCTCCCTGGCAGAGCATGAGGCTCAGAAAGTCCTTGGCCAGACTAAACCATTTGAGCAGTAACTAAAAACATCAGTGTTATCAGCTCTGTTCCCAGGCCGAAAGTCAAAAACACAGCACTGCACCAGCTACTAAGAAGGAGAAAAATGCCTGCTACTGCTGAACCCAGGACGATATTGTAAGTTAGAAATCATCAGTGGGCATGTAGGTGAAAGGGGAGACTAGTCCTTTTAAGAATGTACCTCTTGTTGCTTTTGTTATTGGAGGTCATTGTTTTCCTTTGTTATTGTTATCCTTGTTGTCTTCACGGAAAATTCTTTGGGTGTTTTCTTCATTAAGTTAAAATTACTTTCCTTTAGCGTTATTCCGTTGCTGCTTGGAAATTTCCTGTTCTACATTTCCCCATTCTGGGGGATTTTTTTGTTTGTTTTTTACTGGTGACATAGGGCGTGCTGAAAGTTGCCCCTCTGAACTTCAATTCAGGAAAAAAAAAATCAAAACTAAATTTGGAAATGGTTCTGGCTGTTTTTTCTTGATTAGACTTCTGATGGAAGCCAAATTTATATGCAGTAGGTCTCCTACTGGTAAAACAGACTGGCATTTAACTGCCTAGACCATTATCTGAGATCATGCTTCTTTAGCAACAATATCATGGGAAAGGTGAGTTGTGGCTTGGGGGATGTGCTGTAAATACGAATCCACTAATATTTTTGAATTTCCCACTCATACTTTATATTCCCATGGAAGATACTATATCCTTAATATTTGCTTTCTATTTCTTGGTAGGTGAGAAGGCTTTCAAGTGTGAGATTTGCTCTTATACCTTCATTGATGCAAGCTCCCTGCAGCAGTGTTTCTGAACATGCTCTGGTGAGAGGCCCTGCAAATGCTGACTCTGTTCATATAGTCGGTAAGTGTCAATAATCCCCCTGTCAGGCAAATTCTGTAAATCTGATGGCTTTTAAAAAGCAACAGTAAAACCCTCACCCTAAATTCACACATTTAAATATATTCCTATTGGGAGCTTGTCTCTAAGAAGGCTTTTTTATTTAAAGGGATTGCTTTCTGTCCCCTCTTTACAACTCTGTCTGTATATAACTACTGCAAAGACTGTCCTAGAAGATGTATGGAACACTAATGTGGAACACAGTTGGGGCTGTTCAGCCTGGAGAAGAGAAGGCTGCGTGGAGACCTCGTAGCAGCCTTCCAGTATCTGAAGGGGGGCTATAGGGATGCTGGGGATGGACTATCCATTAGGGACTGTAGTGACAAGACAAGGGGTAATGGGTTAAAACTTAAACAGGGGATGTTTAGATTGGATATAAGGAAGAAGTTCTTTACTGTAAGGGTGGTGAGGCACTGGAATGGGTTGCCCAGGGAGGCTGTCAATGCTCCATCCCTGGCAGTGTTTAAGGCCACGTTGGACGAAGCCTTGGGTGGCATGGTTTAATGTGGACAGTCCCTGCCCGTGACAGGGGGGTTGGAACTAGATGATCTTAAGGTCCTTTCCAACCCTAACTATTCTATGATTCTATAAATACAAAAATACACAGTAGAAGGCAGTGATATATCTGTGTCTGTGTGTGCAGGGGTACTGGGACAAATAGTAGTGACTTGCATAAAAGCAAAAATGTGTTCATTCACTAACTGTATGTCCTAATTTGCTGTATAAGGGGCACCATGCTGCTTTTTCACAGTGATTCTGTTGTAGTGTTTTGATTCCACCTTCCTGCTCCTGCCAACTGAGGAAATGCTTGCATTTCTGACACTGCTAATACTTTTCATTTTGCAGTGTTGGCAGCATGTGTCATGTGATGAGTGGGAGCATTAGCTAGTCTTAGTAAAGCCTAAGTACATGTTGAAAGTATGTACTTAGCAGCCTTAGAGGCTGTTTAAATGTTAAATTCTTATGTCTTTAAACTCTGTACACTGAATGATGTACTGTTTGCTTTGGGGTTTTTTAAACTCAGAAGGTTTAAACTAAGATAAACTAATGTTCACAAGTCACTTCTTTAGGTTTCTTTTCATTGAGAATTTTTCAGTGTGCAGTATTGGAATAACAGGAAAAAATAATTTTTCCTAATTTTGGTTGCAGATGTGTAAAAATTCAGAATTGTAAACATTATCCAAATGCTGTAACAAATGAGGGAAGTTTGTAAAATTGAATGGTTGCTTATTAGAAAGACAAATATTTGTTTGCAGATATTTACTTCTAAGAAGTATCAAAAATGTCCTAATTCATGAGCAGAAGAAAATAGTGGTTGAAGAACTTGAGGGGTATGATAGCAGTGAACTCCACAGAGTAGACAGTGGAACAGTGATAGCCTATTACTCTTTATGCATTACTGTAGTAGGCGTAGGAAATACAGTTTTAGTTATAGGATACAGCTAAGCCTGATAAGGGCTGTAATTCAGCAAGTTCTGTACTGCTAAAAATCTGTTTTTTAATAGACCATTCTAATACCTGTCACAGTATTTTATCTCTTTCTGCAGTATTACTTTACAAACATTTTTCATTTACTTGTGATAAGCCAGCCCTTCTTGCAGGGATCAAAGATTTTGTTGCTTGCAAATTACCAATGTGCCTTCTTTGGACAGGCTTCTTCGGAGCCTGCTTTGCTCCCTTAGATGCACGTTAGCTATCATAATGTAAACACTTGCACATTTAATTTTTGCGGTGGAACTAATTCCATTTGAAGTTCATAAAACTGTTCATTAATAAATTAAAAAAGAGAGTCCTATGAGATCAGGAAGTGAATGCTTTAACAAATGTCTGAAACTACTAGTTTCTTGTATCTCTACTTACAAAACATTTAGTTGCTGTGTGCATAATGGTCCATACATAAATAGTTTGGTTGTTTGAGATTACTACTTGTGAAACAGTTTGCCTGAACTGGGTAAATACAGTTCAGTTTGGGTTTTTTTTCTTAAGTAATCTATTTCAGGTCTGTACCAGATTTTTTAAGCACGCTGGAATATAACACACTCTGTTTCAGAATTGTATCAAAAATACAACAGAATGTAAGAATACTAAAGAAGAAGAGGACAGAAAAAGACCCAACCCTTTTCCAGTCCCTAAGCACGTACTTCACACTCACACAGAACTCCTTGACTGATTCAGTGGGCTGTATTCAAAAGTGAGGTGTAAAGGGTAGAAATCACATGCAGACCTGAGTGTAAACAAGACTAAGGATGGCATAACTGCAGTGGTGAAATATACAGAAAAGTGTAATCTCTGAACTTTCCCAGTATTCTTATTTAGTTTGTGAATAAATACATATTGTTTGCTGTTATTCAGTTAGAAAAAAGTTTATTCAGGCTCTCACCTTGTGCTTTACATTCATCAGATATATTGAGTGAAAAAATACAGTGAACTCTCCAGTGGAAACTGATCATCAAAATTCAGGATTACAGTGAAATTTTAATTTTAAAGTGCATCCCTCTGTATCAATATGTGTATATATTTGTGTGTATATGTATAATGAGCTGAAGACTTAAAATGTGTATGTAACTATGCTGTTCACAGCGGTCTTTTTACTTTAAGGCTTTGTCTTATCAAGAGCTTAGAGCTATGTAGAAAAAGAAACCTAAATTTGCTTGGGATATCTGTCTTGCTTAGTGACATGGAAGAGTCAGATAATTCCTTTTGATGGTGCAGAATCCGACAGGCTCACAGTTTTGGTAGTTTTGCTGTCAAAGACTACAAGAGGATTTCCTTAAAGTTGGTGTTCCTGATTATGACAGGGAGAGTTCTGTGCTGCTTTAATAAGAATATATGGGAAAATATTTCATCATTTGTGTAAATTTTACCTTGAAAACACAAGTTTTTCTATGTCTGTGTAGTAAAATAGTTTTGTACATGCCAGATAGCAAAAAATGTAATTGGTTAAGGTGCAAGGGGAAAGGAGGGTTAGGGTATCCTTTTCTGATGTAGTGTACTTTAAGAAGGTCTAGAGTCTTCTGCTTGTTGCATTCATACAAATACCACCATCACGTGAGTACTACAACCCTGAATACAGGAAACCCATGAATATTTGCAGCACCAACCTTGAGGTTTTTAAGCTGGTATGGTATATGCATTGTGAAGTCTAAGAATTAATTTTAGCCAACTTAGTTGTGTAATCTGATCTCTTTGTGGACCCCCTTCTATACTCAGTGGAGAATGGTGGGCATTCCCACAAGACATCTTAATTTCATATGAGACATTAGTTAAATGTGTGGGCTAATTCACCCCCGTTAGGGTTACTTACTGCCTGCCTACAGTTAACTTTACAGAGGAAATCTAGAGTAGACACCCGTTGGCAACATTATGCAGGATGAATCCTCTTGTAGGTGGTGGTTTTAATTTCCTAGCTCATAGGGCTGCAAACAGTTGTTGCCAAAATAAACAGATCCTCAGTATCTGTTTAAGGAAAGCCTTACATTCAAGGAAGCTACCATTACAAATTGGTAAGTTTTGAAATATGATTGTTTGATGTTAGTGATGTTAGGTAACAAGTGCTGAGACTAACCCACAAGTCTCAGTTCTCTTGCAGCCTGTATACAGCTGTATTCTAGGTTGGCCTTGTATGAGGGAACTGCCAAAATCTAAAGATTTAGGTTCTATATTTGCTATTCCCTTGAATGTGAAAGAACTGAGGTTTTGGATCAGGTGATAATTCCACTATCTCAGGGCAGAATTTAGACCCATAGTATGGAGCAGACCTCACATTTTAATGTAGAATGAATCATGGACAGTATTGCTGTTATGGTTACTTTCTTTATTTTGAAGTATGTCCGTGTCATAACGTGAACTAAGTGGGTTGAAATGACAAATGAAAGGTAGAACTTTTTGGTATATTCAGACTGGTTTGCAGCTTTCATGACATTGAGCTGGAATTATATGCAGATACACATGCACACACAAATGTGTGCGTATCTGGTGTGCGTGGCTGCATGCTGGTGCAATGCCAGCATCCTTACATTAAGGATGTAAATGCATATAAGGTCCTGTTAAAAGGTAAATTGGGGCACTTGGCCTTATAGGAGTTTAGGTACCTATTGCATGTATGAAGGTTTTATTTTTGAAGAGTAGATATATCCACATTTGCACAACTGAAAGTGAAGTAGAAACACTGCTGGAAGCATGGTCCAGGCTCCACTAATTTACTCCAGTGGCTGGAAAAAGAACAGTGAAAGGTGTTACCTTGCTTGAGATGACAAAGAGACATATTTTAGGTCTAGAAACCCTCAGTTGGGCATACAGCTAGCTGTAAGTGAAATCATTGAGCTATGGCTCAGGAGGGCTGTGTTCTGATCTAGCTTTTGCCATTAAGACAGAGCCACAAGATCTTGCTAGGGATGACTCATACCCTCACCTCTTGTTTGGCTATTTTAGATTTCTGAACACTCCAAATACAAACTGCCAGGCTGTGCTTGTGCAGTGCTCACTGCTACTGATAGTACTAATGACTGATACATTTTTAATTTATTACAGCATTCAGAAGAAGAGCTTGGACCTTCACATATGCTGACATCACACTGGTGAGGTGTGGTTTTTGCTGCTATTCTTCTGAGAAACAGCTTCTCCAAAAACACATTAAGAAAAATCACCTAGGTTCAAGAAGTTTCTTAACCAGCTCCCAGCTCACTTTTACCCTCAGATCACTTCCTGTAAAAAATTAGGTTCTTCATGCTTGAACTACCACCAGAGCATCCCTGCGAATAAGGAAGCTGTTGGCGTTGTCACACTTCTGTGCTGAAAGCCAAGGGTTATCTGGAAGAAGAGAAGAAACAGTCCCTATGCGGCAATTAAAAGCACTTAGAATGGTCTTCCCGAAAGCCTTCTGTGTATTTTGGGGCAGGTGGAAACTCCAGTGTGCTGAGAGGAGTGTGAAGATTTGTGTTGCACAAAGGTGGACATGTTGATTTTTTGTTCTGGTTACCTCTTGCTGATATATTCTGCTTACTTACAAATGAAGAGTTTGACATTTGAAGGCAGAATCTGTTGAAATGTACCAAAGCTGACAGTGAACACTACTGGTTGTTTCTGTACTACATCTCTTATTTTTGATACGGGTCTCTACATAAATTATATATATATATTTAAATATATATATAAACATATATACAAGTAAATTATTAAAAAAAAAATCTACTGATGCTGTAGGACTCAATGTGGTAAAAAAAAAATCCTGAAATGCCTTCGTATTTATTTATTTTGTAACAAAATGTGTCTATTATCATAAGCTGACCCATTGTTGAAGTAAAAATATAAACTATTGAAATGTGACATCACATAAACTGTACCCTATTCAGCCAAATAGATATTGCTCACTTTAGAAGATCAAATTAGAAGAATGATATACTTTCTAATTTTAGGCTGTTAGAGGACTGATTTTACTCCATGACTGCACATTTGTTCTTTGACTATGGTGGTTTTGTAGAGTCTGTTATCAGCTGTAAATGTTTCTCAGAAAATGTAACTGTTGCTAAAAATAAAAAAGCTAATATCACAACTTCCTACCAGACAGAAGCAAATAGTGACTGAAGTGCATGTACACTGTTCTCTTAAACACAATTGTAAAGAATACACTGCTTCAACAGGATGAAAGTTTCCCTTCCAGGTAAGTTGTAGATTTCTTGATTTACGGGAAAATGTTATTAAAAGAGTTATGTGGAGAGTAGCTACTGGCAAATTGTAGGTAGAATCTTTATTAAAAAATTTAAGATAAATTAATTTTCAGAGAAGAAAATTCTTACACTGTTAGAAACTGATGGTCATCATAGACCTCATTTTCCTGTTACACAGTTGGAAGAGGAGAGGTTAGAAATGCATACCTAAACAGAAACACTTGGTGCTTCTTCATCGGAAGTATAATAGTTGGACATTTACAACCGAGGATATACATAGCTACTAATGGGTAATATTTTCTTTCCTTAATGCAATTTACATTGCAGCATTTTAACTTGTTTGTACAACAAGTGTGATGGTTATTTAACTTGAAATGGCTTGAATGGTTCTTATTTACATCAACAGCAGTACTTTACTTTGAAGGATTCCAGCAGCTTTTCATTAACTTTGCACTGGGAGAATACTTTGACCCTTGTTGATAGGCCCAGAGGATGATGAGTTAATGTGTTGGTTGTTTAATAGCATTTAGCAGTAGCATAAGATGTGAAGTACAAGGGGATGTAGGTATGTGGAATTTAATTAACCAAACTGGAATTCGGCCGAAACTGAATCAGATCAATGGCCCCAATCTTGCAAAAAGCACGAGGGGGCTTGTAATAGTTGGTAAGTGACCTGAGCTTTCATTTTGATGTCACCTTGACAACTGTGGTGTAAGCAATATAGAACCTACTTTTCTAGGGAATTTATTCAGTAATGTCGTGAAGGATGGTCTGTACCACTTACTAAATTACTAAAGATTACTTCTGGCAGCATTCTGTCCTGTTTTTACGTCTTTCATATAAGCTCAACCTTAGCGTTTGAGAACAGGCAAGAGTACAGCATGGAGTCGCAGAGCTGCAGGCACAGCATGGTGCAGTTGCGTGCCCACTAGAATTTATAATGTGCTGGGTCTTGCTTTTTATTTCCCATTTTTTTCTCCCCACTGTTGTTGTGCCGGCTGTATGACAGGTTTAATAAGTTAATTAGAAATAGGATCTTGAATACAAAATAGGTGCTTTTTTTTTTATATATTTATTAGCCCATTATAAAGGGGCAGGAATATTCAGCATTAGCCAATTTACTGAAAAGACTGATGTGGCAGGTTTTGTATGTGTAAGGTAGGATTTACAGAGCCAAATTCTAATCTGTTCTTTATACCAGCCTCAGGCAGTACAGTTTTTCTGCAGTAAAGTGAAAGATTTTGGTATGTCCTTGTAAGTGATCTTTCAGTATGGATATGACACAGTCTGTCATTGCTCTCTAGAAAATGTCTAGTCCTTCCTTGCTCTCTGGAAAAGGAATGAAATTTAGTTAGAAATTTAGACAGAACCTAATAATCTTGACATGTTTCTCTTTCGTTGTGTTAAGACATCCTGGAATACTTAGCTTTTGATAAAAAGTCTACTCACCCTGGTCATTCAGGAGTAGCTATTAATGAAACACTTATGTGGCTATCATGTAAAACTATATTAATATAAAATATTAATTATATAGTTATATAACTATATAAATATAGTTAGATCAGTAAGAAATTAATTTCTGGTTCCACTGCCATATATATTAGAGATCTTTCAAGCCTGCTTCCAACTCCAAGCAGAATTTTTTAGAATATCTAAGTTAGTATGCTTTGCTTTCTTTCTGTGTAAACCAGCAAACAGTGATGGTGGATGTGAGTGTGTTTGAATGTCAACTTATGTGAGTCCACAGGGAAACTGAGGTGGGCTTTTTGTGTGGCTGTTAAAAAGCCATTAACTGTGTTTCCTCTTGACCAGACTGTCCCTTGCATTCCCTTTCCTTCTCACTTCCCTTTGCTGTCAGGAAACACCTTTCACAGAGCAGTAGTTCGACATAGTGCAGCCACAGCATTGGTATGGGGCTGTAACAAAGTTGACAGAGGACTCTCTGTCTTGTTATATTCAGGCAAATGTTTTACTGTTATAAATAATGCATGTTTTAATTGGAAACTGCAAATGGAAACATCAGTCTCTACAGGCTTGTTGATTGCCATATAATCTGTTAGGGGCAGATTCTGGTTACATGCAGAACACACAACACATTCTCCAGATTTGTGATTGGTTGTTTTTAATAGTAATACCTGTGCTAATGAGTCCCTTCCTATAAATTAAGACAAATGTCATCTTGATAGTCATCTGCCATATATTATTAAAGTTGCCTGAAACTATTAGAAGACTGGGTACCCACTGATGTTCTAGGTTCTATTTCCCTTCCCTTGGTTTTGAAGGTACATTTAACTATTAATAGGGGATGATTTTAAAAGCAGATAATAAGCATAGTCATTTCTTGCCAGATTTCCCTGGGATTAATCACACTGTGCCTGATGTTAGCCACAGGTTTAGGCCTGAATGAATAGTTACTGTGGCTAAACTGATACTTGGCTGGAACACTAAGCACATCTATCAGGATGAGCACAACTTTTTGTGCTATTTTAATTAAATTTGTTAAAACACATATAAGCTTCTTCTAAACATAACATCCTACCAGCTTCAGTAAAGGTGTCCAACAGTTACCTAAGTGGTGCATAAGTGTGTAAATGCAAATCTGTGTGAAGTCTATTAGTTAACTTTAGGCTAGGTTGATTTTTGCTTCAGTGTGGATCATTTCTGTTTGCATGCATTCACCAGTCTTGTTTGAAACTCATTTAACAGTATCAAGATGAATTTTGCAAATTTCTTAGTAGTTCATAGGTATTAAAATAGTAAATACTGTGCCACCCCCCCCAACTTGCAGAACTGTTATAAAAAGGGGAAACAGATTAGGATGGCACAGTGTAATTTTATTGCTGTTTGGTTTGGGTACCCTAATGTCCAAATGTTTGTTGGGAAAGGCTGAGTGAGCACTTATAGCTGGAATGCTTCTAAGAATTAGAATTTAGAAATAAAATAGGATTTAAATGTGTGGAACTCATAACTGACTTGGAATCCTTCCAGAAGTGTCTGAATCCTGACTTGAGAAACTGCTGTAGGAACACTGGACCTCAAGCTTTGCGTGTCTAGAGCAAGCCAGTGTCTCAGCATAGTTATGCATTGAGTTACAAGTGAGCTAGGTGCCTCAGAATCCAATCCAGAAGATTCTGACATTCAGCAGTGATCCTTTAAGTTAATAGGCAAGGCTGAAAGTAGGATTGAGTTTTACCCTTAATCTTCAGACTTGGGTACCTCTGGCTGGTCATGATTCACTCATGAACTCTTCCCTCCTTCTTTGATGGTTGGAGTCTGCTCTGACAAAACACACCCAGGGAAAGTCCTGGTTTAATTTGTTTGCCTGTATGAGCTTATCACATGGATATTCAGATCACTCCTTTGCACAGGAGGTCAGGATTTCATAGTCTCAGTTTCCCAAGGGAGTGCAGAAAGGTAAAACCCTTTGGAAATGGGGTTTATCAAGTGCTTCTATGAAATTTATGCACTAGGAGACTAGGCTTCTAAATTCTGTTCCATAGAGTATTTAGATCTGTGTTAAATGGAACAGAGATTAAGTCTCATCATGCCATGTAGCATGACTTAAATGACTTAAATGCTATGTTGTGTAGATATTCTCTTTTTTTTTTTCTGTTGGCTAATAATGTCTGGATTAATCTGTGTGCATAGCAGTAGTTCCAGGTGTTCTCAGAGCAATATGATCAGGACCCTTTCTTTAGGGCTGGTGGGCATATTATCAGGCAGAAGAGGGTTTTTTAAATTTTTCCTTCACTGAGGTTGCAGAGCAAGTCATGGGAAGAAGTTAGGGAAGGAAAGAGAGTTGTATGCATCAGTCTCTTCAAATATACCAGTTCTTTTTAGGACAGTGGTAAAAATAAGAAAGAATGGTAACTTCTTTCCCTTCTTCCACTAGAAGATTCATTTTGAATGATTTAGGATAGCTAATAAAACTAAAAAGGTAGGAAAGAGAAGTGTGACTTGGATAATATTGCTCAAACCTGATTTTTGTTGTAGGACCAATAGTTAAATTAACTGTACATTCTGCAAGGCAGTAGTATGTGATTCTTGATCATAACTAAACAGGACTTGGTGATACACATGATGTACATTCTTGGATTGCATTGCGTGAAAGCATCTCAATTTTTCAAGTTTATTGAAAACTTAAATCAGTGTTTCTAACTTGACATTCCTCTTCTTAAAGGTGATTCTGCATATAGCAGGAAATGTAAAAGGCCAACAGGAATAAACTGGCTACAAACAGAGCAGCAGTGTTAGCAGAAACTGTCTCAAAAACTTTTATGGGTTATATTTCCTCTTTTACTGTGTATTGATTATTTTCACAATAAGCGGCTGCCTGCAGACTTAGATACAGAAAACATACGCCAAGAGATGGCATGTGAAGATGAGCCAACAGACGTGGGGTGGGTGAATGTTCCACGCTGTAAAGTGATATTCAGCATTCTTTGGGGTCATTGCCTTGATAACTCCGCACCCAGTGAGTAATATGGTCATATGACAATGGCAGGCCACTGTAGCCTAGGGAGAAGGAAGCTCTTTTTGTGTTCCTAACCAGGCATATTCAAAGGTATGCCCATAAGCTGTTGCTGAGAGTGCTGACTGCATCTAATTGGTGTTAATTTATTCTGGTCTGGATTGTACTGATTAATAGCTGTTAGCCGGAGTAGAGGAATTTTTCTCTTTATAGGTGGGGCTCAGAGCCTTGTCGATTCAAGTCTTTCTGGAGAACAGACTGTCCTGCTATAATTATTAGTAATGCTTATCCCTGGGGAAAGGAAGCTTTTTCATTCCTCTTTTATGTCATAAGGAATACTTTGGCCAGAATTTTATTCTTCTTGCCAGGATGAGTTGGCAAGAAATCATACCTCTGGTCCCATCTGTTTCTCCTGTGGCCCTGCCATTGGGGTTATGTACACTAGCAGCTCTTGTCCAGAATGAGGCTGCTTAGGAGGAATTGTTCTCAGATCTTTGCTACTGTCGCACTTGCTGCTTTAGCTTATATTTTTTGGGGGTGGGAGTGGCCAGTGTTATGAAATGCCATGCAATGGTAAATAGCTGCAGTACTGTTTATTATCGTTATTCTTTGTTCGTGCTCAAATACAAGGAAACAACAACCTAATAAAATCTTTTTGCTTACTGAGAAAGCCACGCTTCCTCAGCAATCATTGGTGCGACTGGCTGAAGGCGTTTGATTGTTGTCTGAATTTTGGAAATGATGCCTTGGTGATTGGAATGTCTTTTCTTCGCTTGCCAGCTGCTGCATGGAGATGCAGCAGTTCCATTTTCATATGGCAGCTTTAATTTCTGTCTTCTGAGCAGAAAGTGAGCAATGCAGCACACCTTTCACAGGATGCAATTAAACCTGCCTTAGTCACTGCTGGAGGAACAGGCAGAAGCAAGTCATTTAATAGAAATGTCTCTAATAAAGCTGAGACAAACACACCCTATTAAAGATTTGGGGAAATCTCTTCTGGCAAAAAACCTTCTGCCTAAGGATGGACTTTGCGTGGCCTTCCTTCTATTGTACTTTCCTTCCTGTAGATGACAGATATGGTTAAATGCTAGCACCAGTCATGTTGTTCAAAATTAACCCCGGTTTTCCTGCACCATGTGTGCAGGCAATGGCTTTACTCCCCACCCTGCTAAAAAGGGTCACCCTGGCTGCTACTGAATCTTCCCAACATGATCTTGCATTAATTTTGAACTCTCCTGGAGCCAGATTGTGATTGATCTTGCCAAACTTTAGTAGATAGAAGTCATGCACTCTGTCTAAAATAAGGTATTTGGATTCCTTCAGAGCCAATGGGGGCAGTGTTTATTTCCTAGGAGTAATTAATCCCAACCCGACTGGGGGCAGTGGGGTAGCAGAGTGATTGCTTCCTAGATGTAGCCACAGCAGGAAGTGTTCTAACAGCTGGCACCTCTGTTCTCTGCAAACCTAACATTGAAACAGGATCTGTCGAGGGATCAGATTTTCAGTAAAACAAAATGCTGTCAATAGTCAAACGGGTTATTAGAACTCCTTTCTGGGATGCGTCTGAAAATTTCAATAGTTTTTAAGATTTCCCTATTCAGCACTATTTTTAATACTAAAATTTTGTTTAAAATAGTGATGAATGGGGAATTCAGATGAATAAGAAAAACAGTATCGCACATCATGTTTTTCTCTGCTATGTTTTAGAGAGCTCCTCAGACTAAGATTAGTGAAAGACCTCTACTATATGACAGATTTGAAGAAAAAGTAACACACTGGTACAGATTTTCAAGGCCAAAAGAGATCATCAGGTTAGTGTCCCCCAAATGGCATACCAGGCCATGTTTAGCTCAGAAGATACTCTTAGTAGCCATAGCACAGAACTGCTTTTCTACTATTCTCACTTAAGCAATTTAATGAACAGCAAAACTAAAGAAGGCTCATTTCCATGTGTATGTGTGTCTCACCTCCTTCTATGCCCTCTTTAGGACAAGAGGAAACAGCCTCAGGCTATGCCAGGGGAGGTTTAAATTGGATATTAGAAAAAGTCTCTTCACAGAGAGGATGGTCAGGTATTGGAACAGGCTGCCCAGGGAAGTGGTGGAATCACCGTCCCTGGAAGCATTCAGAAGATTTGTAGATGAGCCCCTCAGTGATAGGGTTTAGCGGTGAACTTGGCAGTCCTCGGGTAACTGTTGGACTTTATGATTTTTAAAGGTCTTTTCCAACTTAATTGATTCTGCGTTTTTCTGGTGTCTAATGCTGTGGCTAGTTCTTCTGTGGGGAATTTGAGATTCTCTCTTTTGTGTATTTCCACAAAGTATTTAAGGGTTAGTATTTTAGAAACCCCTACTTTTCTGCTGAAGTTGGTTAAAATTTGCCACTGGGTTCCAGAATTAGTAAGAGGCAGTGGACAGACTATGTAGACAGTCTATATAGGGCAAAAAAACATGCGTTTTATTTTTACAGGAAACTTGGCAACAAACATACGGGTGTGGTGATTTGTTGAGAGTATTGAGAAGTGACTGATTTCAAAGTGTGCTTGGCCCCAAAAAAGTATGCAAAGATGCCTGTGTCAGGTCTACCTTGCCTGTTCTCTGTAGCCAAGTCACAGCATTTGTGTACTAGCTTTTGCCAAACAAGAGCTGGCTTGTGTTTTATGAAAATACTGTATCATTTGAAACTGATAAAGAAGTCTACTGCTGCTGTTCAGAATCTCAGCAGTGTCACAGTTAAAATGTTGCTTATTTTTTTTCTAAACTTGTGTTGCTATTTTTAGCTTTCTTTTTTTTTGCTATTGATTCTTTCAATGCGTTTCTCTGTTAGGTTAGACAGCCCTCTAGGACCAGCTGGTTTTCAGCTTGAAGGGGTGTGTGTGTCGTAATTGGATCATTCTTGATTTCATTTTTGATAAACAAAGCACACAGAACTCTTTAGGTCGCTATAGTAGGGCATATTCTCTAGCCTTTGTGTTACTCAGGCTCTTCTCTTTCCTCTGTAATTCCAATGAGTGTGGCCAAAAACCAATTTGTAAATTACTCTGCAAATTCAGTGTGTAGTATGCCTTCTGGCTGGCGCAGAACCTGCAGAAAGAGCGATACCTTATTTCCTATCTACTTTGCACAATAAAAACATGATAACGTAAGGATAGCCACATCAATTGTGTGTTGTTTTGTTTTGTTTTGTTTTTTCCCTTTTTTTCCAGTATGGCCGTGTCATGGTTTAAGCTAGTTCAGTACAAGCTGTAAAACCAGCTAATTTATGAAGTTGCATGTTTATATATTTAGTTTTCCTTTTACAATTCTTGCATTCATTAGCAAGCATTTGTTGAGCCATGCTGTTCCTTTGAGATCCTTAAAGGCCCTGGTCAAAATCAAGCGGTGTGTGCGTTCATGAAGATGCTGGTCTTTCACAGCATGTGTCCATTTTTCTCTCTGTGAAGATCAATTTAAATACATTATTGCCAGCTGTTTCTTTCTATGATGTATTTTTTTTTATGTGATTAGCAATACTCATTGATTCAACTCCCTGCCCTGCGCAGGGAAAGCATCAGGGCTGTTCCATTATATCAACTTGGCTAGCAGGCTAGCATCACAAAAGATTTAAAACCATAAACAGAAAAAGTGTGTATTTGAGCACAGTTTGCTCTTTTAGAAATGCCCTCTGAAGTAGTTGTTGTTTTGTTTTTTTTTTAATTAAAGTAGTAAACAAATGTGGTTTACAGTTTGTCTCAGTTTTATCAAGAGTGGTCATCCTGTTGCGTTTTTCTTGGGTAAATACTTGCACCAGTTTTGTTTGCTTGCCCCGATCTGACACACAAGAGCATCGTCATGAGAGACAGTATTAGGGGCTGCTGAACCCTCTTGCTCATGGAACTGTGACTGTTCCATGCAGACTCCGTGATATGCTTAATCCTTAGTTTCTGAGGATGATTAATAGATTCAAGCTCACAATTTCAACCTATGTCTAAGCATTAATTATGCAGAGTGTACTATTACTGTGATATTGTATTTTTATGAGAAACATTTTAACCTTACAGATTCATTGTTAAGTGCTGGCTGGTTATTTTTTCCTGTGCTGCTGCAGAGCAAAGTAGGTGGCTGCAGCTGTGCTTCTAGCTGGGTGATAAGTTGTATGGGTTTAGGACAATGCTACTGACAAACTGGGTGGGTTAAAAATCAGATTCCTTTGTTGTTACCAAATAGCCAAGCTAGAATGAAATGGCAATAGTTCAAGCGCATGCTAGACAGACCATATGTTCCTTACAGGGAAACGAAGTGGTGCCGTATATCTGTATTGCCAAGCATAAGGACAACAACTCCAGCTTCCAGAACTGTTGGCAGGATTCCCACGCAGAAGAAATGTACTCTTCCTCTATTCTTTAAAAGGCATTTAGGAGTGAAGCCAATGTCTGTTCCTGCCCATCTCATGCTAGAGCAAGGTGTGCTAGGAAAACATACCCGATATAGAAGAGTGGTCATCATTAATATATTTCTACCATATATGCAACAGTTCTAAAATGATCAGCTACAAAAGCTATCTAGCCACAAAACTGTCACGTCTGAAATACAGGATGGCAAAGGATCTTGAGTCATTGAGATTCGTCCCTCTTCTCTCAAGAATTAAATGAATCCTGGTTAATTTATCAAATTATATTTTGACAGTTTTAATTTTTTCACTCAGTTGGAAAGCTTCTCCAGAGCTCTGATTCTGTCCTACCTTAAAGTAATTTTCTAATTCTAACCACAAATTCTAGACCTGTTTTCTAATATTTTGATGTCTCTTTGCATATCCTCTGAGAGCTCTTCATTCCTTCCCTGGTACTTCTTTTGAGAATGTTTTCCTAGAGAGAGTGCTCTCTTCAGCAGAGCTTCTCTGTAATGTCTGATAAAACAGGGTTTTAGGCAAGACTTCCTTTATGAAGAAAGTCTTATAAACATGCTCGACATCTTACAAATGTAAGTTAAAGAAAAGCCCAGACTTAACAATGTTTACAGTAACTTTAAACACATTACTCTGGATTGGAACCATGTGGTTTCCATGTAGGGTTCTTGGAGTATTTTTTAGGTTATCGCCATAATGGTGAGCAAAAATAATAATGGGAATTGTTAAAAGATCTTCAGTGAAGAAGAAATGTGGGACTCATCACTGAGGATGTACTGTGTCAACCTGTGGGTTTCTGTGAGACTCTTAGCTGAGTAAAAACACAGGGACTAGGCCTAAGACAGCTACTTGTAACCCTATATAAGTTTAGATGCCAGCAAGTGGCAGCTCATTTGTCACTTTTCTAAAACTATAAAGTCTGCACTAGAACACTGCTGGCAGCAGAGGGGTAGGGGTACAGTGTCAGAAATAGGAATATAACTCTTAAGTCAGCTGTTTGGGTGCGGTATAATTTATTGAGATTCTGGCTGTAAGGTGCATTGTATTCTGAACTGTCCCCATCTGAAACACTTTCTACCTGTCTTGCTGGACATTGAAAACTTGTGCTAGAAGGTAGGAGTCTGCCTCTGTTGTTTACTTGAGTGTTAATATTGAAGCTACTGGGAGCTTAATTTTAGCCTGCCCTTAAAACTGCACATTACTCTTCTCCAGTTTAAGTCGCTTAAAATCTAACTCCACAATTGTGTGTTGGAGTGTGAGTGTCTCAGGTCTTGTCCATATGCCTTACAGAGGATGAGATGAGGTAATGTGCACGGGCAGAAATCAAGGTGGAAAACACATTCCCTGATCTTTTCTCTGCAAGGGTTTCTTCAAGATGTTAACTAAAGCTGATGCTTCTTCGTTTCTTCTTAACGTAAAGAAATCCTAAGTAAATAGCAAATGTCTTGCTCTCATCTGAGAGGTCCATTTTCTGTACTTCACTGCTGGCTTCACTTGGGGGTGCCATTAACAGCACTTGAGATTTTTGAGAGAAATACCCAATTGCTTTGTGGCTGGGAGAGAAGTTTGAGCGGATGAGTGGAGTTGAAGTGCTGGATGAAGATGTAGTTGATACTTTAGAGCTGTGTAGTAGAAAGAGCAGTTATTCCAGCCTGCAAGTGGTGACTGAGCCAAATCATCCTTAGGTAGATTTCCTGGAAGGCTGTGGTTTTTCTCTTTGTCAAGATAAAAACCCATATCTTTTAAGGGCACGTCATTCCAGTGTTACAATTTGCATGACCATTATGAGTGACTGTACACACCTGAACTGGTAAACCCCCCATAGGGGGATACTTGTATAATTTCAGCCTTTTCACAAATTCCACTGTCTTTTATGTGGTGCTCTAACTAAATCAGAACAAAGGTAAAAACAAATAAGCCTTGCTGTGACTCAGGCATGGGTAAGATAATAGCAACACAGTCACATGCTGAAGCAAATTGATCAGACTGTGAGAAGTTCAGCTATACAACCTTTGTCACCCTCCTATCCCCACACCCTGTCTTTCACCCTTGGGATCTTTCTCTGCTTTTTTCCAGATCATGATGTTAGTAGCTCTGGTGTGCTGTGCAGACTGGGTAGTGGAATGAAGCGCGTGTGCATGTCAGATAGAAGGTAAATCTCAGGTTTGCTTTGGCTTTGCCTTCTGGCTTGTGCACTCCTGACTTTGGTTATGATGTCATTTGCTAAAAAGCGTAAGCGATTAAGCCATTAGTAATAAGTAATTTCCTTCTTTTTGAATTTTCATGAAATGCTTTCATGCTGTTAGGCAGGGTGTTGGCTCTGCGTCAGCCCTGTCTGAAATTGTGTGTTGTGCTGGCTGCCGTCCAGGAAAGGAGAGAACAATTTAAACACCTCTCCATGCAGTGACACTGCAGAGAATTGGGAGCTACTAAGCAAGTCTGGCAGTGTGAAAGGCATGTGGTTTAGTGGTTTCCTCAATGCTGACAACAAATGCAAAGGACCAGTTTCATTCTAACGCTTTGTGTGTGCTGCAGTAGTAGGAAGCCCACTGAACGAGAAGAAACTAAAATACACCTCAAACTTTGTCACTGATGAGTTTCCCAAGAGAGTATGAGAAACACAGTACTGCTAGAAGGAGGCTTGGGACTATAAGAAATGTCATTGTGTTTTGCAGTTAGACTTCCTCTGTGTACATCAGTACGGTGTTTTGAGGTCAGATCTGCAGCTGGTATAAATCATGACACTGAAATGTTGATGCAAATTTCCCTCATAATCTTTAATTCATTTTTCTAAATCATATGGCAACTGCAAAGCAATTTGTCTTCATTAGTATGAGGCAAAAATCATGAACACTTGGATTATTTAAATAAAAAAAAACACAGCGCATCTTCAGATCAAGACGTAACTTAGGTCAGGTGCAAACCACCCAACCCGGTCACCTCGGTGATGGAAAGTAGTTCAGAATTCAACATTGCTAGCACCGAACACTACAGCAGCATTAGATTTAAAGCCAAGTTGTCTTCTGTTCTTGTGCTGGTGTAAATTTGGGTCATATACAAAGAAATTAGTGGGCTTGCACTGTTTCTGCATTGGTGCAAGTGGAGACTGATGGTCTCCATTGGAGTGTCTGGGCGTCTTCTACAAAGTCGCAATCGCTCTCTATTAAGGGATGATGCCAGGTTAGGATGGTTATTTATAAAACTCTACGTGCTGTAAATATAGCTGTGCTGTTTGAGAGCCACACAGCAAGGAGATCTGTAGCCAGATCTATGTTGCAGACTTCTGTTGGCACAGCAGTATCAGCCAAGGACGTGATCTCTGGCTAGTGAAGCCAGGCTAGGAAAATCTCCTAACACAAATGCAGTTACACCAATGTAACTATTACGTAGTTATAGGGTGACTTTCAGGAGGGTTGGCAAATACGGTGGTTCTGCTGTTGTTGTTGCATCTACAGGAGGGGTGCTCTTCTGGTTGTATGGGCTGAAATAGTTACTCCAGCAAAGGGCCCTATCAGATACATATCCTTTAAGACCTGCCTTCTTTATCACAGCAGTTAATAATTAGCAGGCTTTAGGCAAATGGGGGATTTGCGGTTTTTTAGCAAACTGTGGAAGGCAGATTACAGCTGCCAAAACCAGCCTGTGTGAGGCAGTAATTAGTCTCTTCTTGCAAGCACAACATGGAAGAAAAAGTTGTGTTTTACTCATAAGCCTGTAGGTTTCTTGGTTTTCCCTTTGTGGTTGTTGTTGTCAAGAGTTACCAAAACACATGATGTATAATACCAAGGAAAGTAGAAATGTTCTGCAGAGATTTAAAAGCACTGACATAATGTTTGGTTTTGAGCAATGAAGAAGAAATACTGCATCTCTGCATATAGATGTTTACCCTGCAGCCTAATTCCCAGTGTTTTTGGAGTCCATCTGTGAACCCAATCCCAAAACCATGTACCTTTCTGGGAACAGCAGATGCTGTTCACATCTAACAGAGCTCTTTTATCCCTCCCCTTCCTTATTTATGAAGACTTTCTCCTGGTCTGGAAAACCCACTGGTGGTCTTTTGCCTAGTTAAGAAGAAATAGGTTTTCAGAATAAACAGGGCTGATAATAATATTAAATAAGGAAACTGCTTGCTTAGAGGAAAAAAAAAAAAAAAAAAAGAAAGAAAATCCCACTTTTTCTAGCCGTTTTAGCAGCATGCTTTGCAGTAATGCTTCCAGCACAGCAATTTTTAGAGATTTGTAACTCTTCTGCTCTACAATTTGTTGTGGCTTTGGACAGTCTAGGCACTGGTATCAATGGCACAATTGGGAAAGCGGGACAAATTTGTTCTTATGTGTATGCTGGCACTTGCATTAATCTCTGTTTTTCATGTGCCTGGAATGATTCACATCCCTCCCCTCAAAGTATGGCCTCCATGTGTCAGGGATTTGTTACATTCCAGTCAATGCAACATAAATCCTTATTAGATAGATCGTAATGATCCTTACTATTCAGCTAGGGTATGTATCTGATGACTGTAGCCATTTACTAGTAGAATTGCAAACAGGCTTCTACTGAAATATAATAAAGCAACCTTTGATTTTTTGATATCTCTTACTCTATAAGCTAGTTATATTGATTCTGCCTCTTCACACTGAGTTCTTAAGGCATCTCCCTGAATATGTTGCCAAATCAAGATACTGCATAGAAAAATATCAGAAGGAAAAGAAAAACTCTAGAGCCAAAGGACAAGAGAAGGAAGTTTCTGTATGTGTGACCTGAAACGGGGCTGAGAACTAAGTAAAGCAAAGTACCACCGGGAAAATTGCTGCAGTCAAGACTGCTGGGAAGACCTATGGTAGAGTAGCTGGTTCTGGTAGGCAAATGCAGAAACCTTGAAACTGCTGCTCTGCAACACATCTGGGGCACTTAAACCCATTTTTAATGACATGAATGCAAAAGGATGGAAAATGGGAGTTGGCAGTTAATTTTAGTGTAATACAGTAAATGATCCAAGGGCCTGATCCAGAGATGCGAACATTCTCCAGTGTCATCCAGTAAAAGCAAACAAGAAAAGCGATCTTTTCCAGGTGGGACTCCCACAGGTCGTCCACTGCTTGTCCATATATTTGATAAGAGAGCACCCCAGCTAGTGACATTAAGGGTAAGAAGTAGCAAGATTGAGCTCCTCTCACTGATCCAAAACGCATCTCTGCTATGTTTTAAAAAATCTCTAGAATTTCTACCTTGCATCTCATAAGGATGTAACCTTTGGGGGAGAGGGGGAATGGGGGAATTTTGGTTTTACCTGTCAGGTTTTCTATTTGCTATTCTAGTGTCTCTTGTGAGAGCAAACGGAAAGTGATTTTGAAATCATTTGATATGGAGCATCCTCTATGGTTTGGCATGTGTTGTGATCAGATTAGCACCACTGAACTGTTTTGCATGCTTATCTCAGGAGATGAAGGAGCAGACTTCCAAAGAGTGAGGGAGATCTTTACACCTTAGAAAGCCCACAAATTCTGATAGTCAGATGGGCTTTGTAGAAAATGCTCCAACTCCACACAATTATTGAGGAAAGGGCTTTAGTATTTGAAAACTCCAGATTTTTATCTGAATCTTACTAGTGGGTCAATGTGGTTGTCATGCTACATTTAGTAAGCCCTGGAGAAAAGAATGTAGTTTTCATAGCTATTACGTGATTTGGCCTACATCACAAATATGGCTTTAATTCACAGTTTACTCATAAACAGCTAGCAATATCTAAATGTCCAAGGTTAAATTTGCTTCCTTCCTGGAATGAAAATCCAACCAACTTGCCCTCAGCAATGATTTGTTGGGCAGTAAGCTTGGGAACTTAACTCTCCAAAGGAGAGGGACATTTTGATCTCCAAGTGTGAGTTGTATTAATTCAAATAACTGTACAAGTTGCAGATCTCTTTAGTTACTGTTGAAGTTCCTAAAATCTGATTTCCAGATGGCAACCTAGTAAGTCCTCTTATCACCGGACTTACTCCTACCCTTCTTATTGATGAAGGGACTTAAATATAGGTTCACTATGAAAATTCATAGTACAGAGCAGGAATAACTAGCTACCTGGAACAAAGGGGGGTTTTATGTGAAGATGAGAAGATGAGAAATTTTACTGCATCAAGTAAAAAGGAGATAGAGGATTTAAAACTAGTAGCAGGAAAAGGTTTTTAAAAAAGAACTGCCAAAGCTTGTGCTGATCTGACATGATGAAAAAGTCTGACTGGCTAATCTGGAAATGGAAAGCACTCCTAAAGAAAGTCCAGGAGGCCACTTCAGTTTGCTGACTTTCAAAGTACAAGATCTGCCCAGATGTTTGAACTATTCTTGCAGCATTTGGAAATGTGTATTTTCTTAAGAGGTATAGTGTAGTCCTGGATTACTCTGGTGGAGGAACTCTGTCATTCTCATTACCCTGAGAAATGGATAATGCAAGCCGGAGCCAGACATGATGCAGCCACCTCTCTGAAACGCCCCTGATGGCTCATTCATAATGTTCAGTAACAGTGCTATAATTGCTCTTCTGGGTTTTTCCTTGGAGGGCTGATCCTGGTGCATCATAACTCACCTAACCAGCTGCAGTAGTTTGAGAGCATCCACTGTGGCTGCACAGGCTGAATGAAAGACTTGTCTTGGAGGTTCTTGTTAGCTTTTATACATTTGCATTAGCAAAGCTATATTCCTAGGTGTCCATGGTCACTCTAGAAGCCCTGCTTCCAAACTGCCCTTAAAGTCAGTGAAAGCAGTATGTCAAGCTTTGACCCCAAGCAGGTCATGGCAGCAGGATAGGCTGCATCAGGTTGCACCATTTTTCACACCACATGAGATCCATCTTTTTTGGTGCTGATGCAGTAGGATAAGTATGGTGGTGGACAGAAAGCCAGAGTAGATGCAATTGTAAGACCTTGCTGCCCCGCATCTGTCATCATCTAAGCAGGTGATTTCTTACCAAGGCAAAACAGTGCGGGAGAAGGCTGCAGCAGAGCAAAAGCAGTCTGGTCTTTACTGTCTTTGGCTTTGTGAGCTCTCACTTTTGGTTAACTAGAATAGAAGGCTGTGTGAATAATGCTTCCTTGCACGTTATCCTCATCTTAAGAAGAAATTTTAAGTAGCTTGGAGCAACCAGTTTACTTCCTGACCTGAAATGCAGTATTAATTATCATTGTGGAACAGGGGGATTACAGTAGTTCAGTTTCAAGCTCAGGCTTTCTGATTCAAAGCTTTTGGGAGTGAGACACACCTAATTCTACAGGCAGCAAAGCCTGGAGGAACCCAAAGAGATTAGAAGCTGCTGCAGCTTTGCCTCTGTTCTCTCTCAGCTTAGTTTCCTACCCATGTTGCTGTCATAAGTACAGTTGAAAGGAGATGCAACATAAGGTAGTTTTGAGAATTTGGGGTTGTGTTTGTTCAGATTCTGTTGACTTTTGAATTTCAGCTGTCACATACTTGCAGCAGATTGCCATGTCTATGATTATGCAGTCAGTCCCTTTCTGCTTATTTGTGCTGAACCCATAACAACCTGTTTGGATAAGAAACCATTCCAGAGCAAACAGAGAGCAGCTGGTAAGCGAGGTACATAGGTAAGTACACTGTCGATGGCAGCAGAATGTTGATGGTGCCTCTACTGTCAGACTGTTTACCACTTTGAAGGAGTCTCTGTCCCTTCAGTGCTACACATAGCACAGTTTGAGGACCCCATTGCAAGTAATACATTTTCTAGAAAGACAGTTGCTTTGCAACTTACAGTGGTCGAAACTGAGGCATACAGTATTAAATCCCAACCTCTGAAGTGATGAGCATGTCCTCAAAATATACAAGTCCTCAGCTTCTCTTCAGAGCTCTTTCTGCCTTGCAGATGTATGCCCAATGCTTAATTGCTGCAGAGCAGAGTGCTAGAACTATGCTTAAAGATCACATTGCTCAAGATTTTTAGTGCTATGCAGTGTATATTAAATTATGCAATTTTTTTCCCAGTGTTTTTGCTCTGCTATTACTTTAAAAATACTCAGTGGGGAGGCAGCATAGAGTGTCCTTTTGAAAGCTAGGAATGGTAAGAGTATTATTTGCTGAAATGCAGAAAATGGATATTCTGTTCTGGGCCAGTTTGTTTTGGCATGTGGGAGGATGCAAGTCTTCAGCTGGTTGCTAAGCATTATTTCATGCTCTTCAGACAATCTAATCCAACATTTCCTTCTTTGGCTCATGCTTGTCCCACTTGTTCTTGGTACATCAACAGGTTGGTTTTTTATTTTTTCTCTGGAAGTTTAGTACGTTTTCAAGAAAGAAAAAAAAATATTTTATTTTCTTCTCAGGAAAACAATCAAATAAACCTTTATAACATTTGCATACTGATACTTGACCTCAGCAAGAGAAAATGGAAACATGTTTAACAGAAACCAAGGCCCTCACTATGGGAAACATTCTAAGTACTATCTGAATTTTTAGTTTCTGATTGTAACTGGACTTGCATCACATTGACATAAACCTGAAATTTAAGCATAGGCTTGAATTCTTTTCCTGGACTGCTATATCTCTAGGTATGTCTCTTAGTGCAAAAAGTTCTCAGAGGAATGAATTAACAGACTCTTAAAAATCTGTTTCTTTTGCATATACTGTTATTGGTCATACAATAAACAAGGTTGTGTCTGCATTTCATTAGCTTTGCCCATGCATGCGTACATAAATAGTACGGCAATGCCCATTGAATAGACAGTCTCTCAGTACTCCATTGTGTTTGCACATGCATGCATAAGATTGTTGCATTTTTATATATAAAGGATCTTGTTATGTGGTCTGTGATGATGTTTGTGGAAGTAAGTATGCTTCCCAAAGTGTCCTGTCTCATGTTGCTGATGACCCATCTCACTGTTTATCTGGGCAAAAAGGTTTGGCTTTCCAGATCCAATATTCTTGCTTTACATGATGGGATTTATGTATTAAAAATAATCTGCCCTCTTTCCTGGACTTCCCTTGTTTAAAAAAAGTTAAAGTACTTTTCTCCTTTCACGATGTGTGTTATAGTTCAGTCATTTTCGCTTAAACCCATCGTTTTAATTCTATAGAAAGAAGTGTTCAGGTAGGACAAAATAATAGAGATCTGTGCAGCAAATGTTGTTTGTCAGATAGGGATCTGTGTGACGCCCAGAACCACAAAGAAATTAAATTGGTTTAAAACGTTACTGCATTTCCATACAACATCTTTTCTGTGGTGGGAACAAGACCAGGTTTTTATGGATTAAACAGCACATGATCAAGTGATTAAGAAGTCTATCATAATGTAGAGTGCAGTGGAAACATGATTTAAAAAACCCCATTGTGACTCTCAACGTGAATTTTTGTGCAGGAAAAGAGACAAGAGGTACTTAGGAGTGTGAACCAGTAATTAAAACCTACGTAATATAGACATGCTTTGCATATATATTAAAAATCCGTGTAGTGTAAAACATAGGTCATGAAGATAACCAGCAGTGTAAGATGATGCTGAATAAAAAGTTTATAGCTTCCCATAGAGTAAACGTGCTTTAGCTGTGGACTAAATTATATCTCCCTCCTATTCTAGTCTAGCGATGGCTATGGAGTGGTGATGACCTTCCTTGTTTCTGTGACAGTGTGAGGTGTTATCAGTGGAGAATTAGTGCTGCCTCATTCAGATTTTATTCAAATTCCAGTTAAAATATTAGTCATGATAGAGGAAAGCATTTTACTGAACTGATTGACTTTAAGTATTTTCCTGGACATCTTTGCAGACCACCACTGCCACTGTCCCCCAGCTTTCCTCAGTACCCCCTTTGGGAAGCGAGTGCTTTTGTTTCTTCCCTGGGGGTGCTGGTTATGCTGACTCCTCTGTAGGAGCTTGTGCTGATGCCTTTGGAAGTCAGTGGGCATCTGCTTATTTAATCAAATGATTATCAAAGCAAACCCTCATCTCTGGCAATTGCACTGCTTCCTATAGCCAGTGGGGAAACATTAACTTCTGATCTGGCAGTTTTTGGGTACCATCTGCCCAGACAGGCTGTCAGAAAGCGCAGCTCAGTAAGCGAGCTGGTATTGTTAGAGGATATAACATGGATGAATACAAGCAGAACACAGTGGTTGCTTATCCACCCTCAGTTATTGCTCTAAAGCAGCCTTTCAGGCGGCTTCCAGCTGACATTGAAAAAAATCTTAGAAACCAAAGCAAGCAGATACATCAGGGAGTGGTGCCTCTCCACATTTCCTCCCATCACCTCCACCATTTTTATGAAGACACTGCTCCTGGAAGGAAGTGACCAGGTGAATCCTAGCCTCTGCTGGGGATGGCCAAATGAAGTCCCAGGTAGCGCCGCAGGCAGATATATAAGCTGACAGCTAATGCTTGACTGATCAGACCTGAACTGATGCTCTAAAAGTGAAAGCTGCCATGACAATTCACCAGTTTCCTGTTTGAAACAGAATCCACTGAAACCATTTGGGTTTGAAGCGCTGAAAAAATTAAACTTTATGTGCCTGTAGAGCGAGATGGGGGTATGTGGAGGGGAGATCAACAGGTTTGATTATTTCTCTGCTTTTAGCTCAACAACTCTGTTATGCATTATTCATGGCATCAATGCATGGTACTGCTGACATTTGTCATTGCTGGTTCCATTATATGCAAATGTGCAAGTCCCTTTTGTAGGCACTACATAAGACTTTTTTTCATTATGTGAAAGAGTGAATGTGTAATTAATAGTGTACCAGTGAAACCAGCGCTTACTTGGCCTATCATAACAGGAATCTGTTCTTCTCTAATAGAATTTTCAGTTCATCACACACACACCATATCTTCTTTGGGTATGAGTAATAACCTTGCCTTTCCCGAGTCAGATTAAGATGGCTTTTTTTTTTTACCTTATTGCTGTAAAAAGAGTCTGAACGCTCTTATATGTAGTAATTTAAGCTACCTCTGTTCAGATATTGCTGGCCTCTGCTGGTACATAAACCTCTGCAACATCAGGCTTTCATTAGCCATAAGTATGAGAATTAAGCTCTGAACATGGTTATCCTGATATCTCTGGAATATATCCGTTGAGAGCCACAGCCTGACTGCAGATGTTGGGTAGTACCTGGGGTGATGGAGAGAGCGTGCCTTGGGAAATGAATCAAGGCAATTGGTACCCTGTGAATAAGGCCCCTAGATTTATGTGTAAGTAAGAGAGGATTTTGGCTCCACAGTACCAAATGATACTCGGGGGACAGTGCTTTCATTGCATTTATTTTGAGAAAAATCTGCTGTTGGAGCAGAAGCAATTTAACTCTTATTATGCTCATTTCTATAGGGCTCACTGGAGTATTCCTTGCTGGAATATTATTCAGAGGCTTATTGTCCCTCTATAAAGCTCTTAATTTATTTGAAGTTTCTTAGGTTAAAACCTCACGTACTAAAGAAATCATTATAACAAGTACTTTCTGTATTTCAGAGTTCACCCGACCTTTCAAACAAACAAATTATTGTCCTTTTCCCTGCCCCCTTTTCTTTAAGTCAGTGTTCACCCTTCCAAAGCAGAGCTTGGATAAACAGGTTCTGTGTGCAGCTCTTTGCAGGAGCAGTGGGGAAACAGAGAAAACGTGATTTATACAAACTGTCATTACTTCAGCATGGAGGAAAAACCACCACAGTGCCATGCCTGAGAACCTTTCTGGAGACGCTGCGGTTGCTTTTGGGGACTGAGTGGAGAGATGTAGGCTAAGCCGGCCCGCGAGGGGAACAGACATGCTTTACAGAAGCCTTTCCTCCCCTCATCCTGTTGTTTCTGTAAGCTTAGCAGTAAAGGAAGTAAGAACAGGGAAATTTGAATGTATGCTTGTTAGAACATCCAATGTATATTGTCTTATAGACTGCCATGGCTGTACCAGAGGGCAAAGCTTCCCCGGCATATTTGCAGCAGCTGTTCAAAACCTTTCTCCTCTCCCCTCTCTCAGTTGGAATTTTAATTTTGGCCAAAAAGGGATTTTTCGCTAAAAATGAAAATGCTTCATTCAAAAGGCTTCACAGCAGAAAATCTTTTTGTACATTAAATAAAAATCAAACCATTTTGCTTCAAAAACCTCTTCCTCGCCTTGTTTAAAATCTCCATGGAAAATAATTTGGGGGTTTTTGTTGCCTTTGTGTTATTGGTTTTTTTTCTATCAGCTAAGATACTAAAATGTACCAGGCGCTTAGGAATATTCTATTGTTGTTAAAATATCTTAGCAAATGAAGCCTTCCCTAATCTGTGATTTCATCTCATTACCTCCGCACACACTGTAACCTCAGCAGTACTCAAAAGCCATTCAGTGCACTGAAACCAGACTGAACCTTGCTGTAACTCCTGCAACTCAGTGGGTGAATTTGCCCTCTGAAATCTCAAAGGCAATTTAGCAAACCTCATTTGCAGATTTGCATGAGGGATTAAGTGAGAAACTGTTGCTGTTCGATGTAATCTCATTCAGTTTTCCAGATGAGAAGGGACTGTTGATGCTCCTGTTCTGCAGCAGGAATTTCAGTGTTCTGTGGTGATCAGGCATGTGAAGGTCATGCACACCCTGCTTCAGCTATGTGGGTTTTTATCTCCAGAAACACGAACTTCTTGAAAAAGGCACGATTATTATTGCTACTTACACTCAGACCTCGAAAGAGCTGCCATTATGTAGTAAATTGTAGTGTTTATGTATGGCTTTGGGACCTCGAACAAAAATAGGGTTTTCTTAATCCTGTTTGTCAGAGGCAAAGACTAAGTGTAGATGATCCACTAAAAGGAAAATTGAGAGAGTGTCTGGATTTGATCCTAGCCTGACAGAAGTGCTAAACTAAAGATGAAGCTATTCACTCTTAAAGCTGAGCCAGTGATTCTCCTGGAAACCATTACGGCCAATGATAAATTCTGTAGAAATCTTTAGCATATGAAGATATAGTACGCACAACATCCAGAGAGATATAAATGAAGCCAAGCAGAATTCCTAGACATTTCTGGCACTGTTGCACAGAGAAGTCTTTGTGGTGTTGTGAATAAAAAGTATTTAACCTCTGGCAAATGTAGTTTGCAAGTACCGTACATTTCAGTGTAGACGATGGCTTTACAACGTGGCAAAGGAAGAGACTGTGACATTCCACCCACTGTAACCGCAGGTATTTTCCGGGGCTCGGGTATTGCAACTGAGACTCCCAAAGCATCTTTTGCATTGTAGCCTGATGCCATTGCTGAGAACAAGCTCCTGACAGATGTAGTGCCTGGGTTTACAAGGCGTAGCTAGAATGAGTGCAGCTACATTAGTTGTGTCCATTATGGGGAAGAGAGGGCAGTGATTAGACTGCATGAGTTCAGAGATAGCTGGGCTAAAGGTCATAGGTCAGATCACTGTCATTAGTGGTAGAAGTCTGGGTCTGCCATTGTGTCCGTGCAAAATAATATGCATGTTTTGTAAGACAAACTCCAAGGAAAATCCAGCATAAGCACTGATTTGCTTTTGTCTAGTATGAAAAGGAGCTCTGTACTAAGATTCCTTCCCTTTAATACAGCACATCAGAAGGTAGACACGAGCTAGCCAGTTTATTCCAAGGAGAAAAATGAGAGATGGAAAGGAGGCAAGAGTTTTGTAAAAGTTTTTCAGTGCAGAAATTGAAAAACCAGCACTGTTTAGATGTCTCAGCTATTGCAGGCTGCTCAGGCTGAAGTGAAGGAAGCTTCATAAAATCAGTTCTAGTACAGAGTGGGTTTTGCCATGTCTGACTGTAGTGGAAATGGATCTCCAAAAATTCATAGTGTCTGTCTCAGGATTCAAATCTGTGCTTGACATGTAGGAAGAGCCTGGATGGTTAATGAGGCTTCAAAGGTGACAACTGTGTTGAGTGTTTTAAAGCCATTTGGATCAGTTATAGAAGTACAGAAGTAAGTCTTATGCTCAAAGCATTTGAGAAGTGTACAGGAAAAGATATATAAATGTTTAGCGTTTACAACTTAAATTCATGCATTTATGACAGAAAAGAAAATATATTGCTTGCTTATGGCTGAAACTGTTGAAGCCCTTATGGTCAGCAAATGCTGAAATGCAGTTTATTTTATTGCCTCTGGAAGTGATCGCTGCGAGAAGTCACTGTGATCAGCAGTATCTAGCCTTACTCCCAGCAGGAGAGGGAAATGGTTTTCTGCTTTGAAAAAATCAAGAGTTGACTTCAAAACAAGTTGTTGTACATCTATTGCTATGCAGGAGTTAGAATTTGGCTGCAACATACTCTATAGAAAGCCCCAGATGAATTTTCTATGATTCTCTAAAAACCTTCTTTCCAAGAAAAATCAAGTAGTGAACAAAAAGGGAAGAATACAGACAGGCCATATATAACAGTGCTGCCAAAATAGTTCCCTGTTCTAGCCTGGGTGAGGAGAAGACGGACAAAAGAGGATTAAAATCTATGCAAACCTATCAGCCAGGCCTGGATCCCTGCTGTTCACTGACCACTACTGCAATATAGCGTCCTCACCACTGTTTCTGTTCTGCCTTTGCTATTTCTTTCTGCCAAGTGTAGAAACAGACCCTTACTTACTCTGAAGTACTGGAGAATAGATGTATTAGCAAATTGTAGTAATAATGTGCCTGTTTTGTACAACTTTTGAAGAGGGACTTTCTTCCAGAAAATTGTAGGATCTTCTGCCCTGCATCCCAGGTTTCCCCACCCTAAAAGTCTCCAAGCAAAATCAAATTCATAAGTAAACCTCCCTTGTGAAATGTCACTCCTAGCGTGGCTCTTACCCCAACAGGCAGCCACTGTTGTCGTTCTTTAGTGGATGCTGATATAATTTGGGTGTTATTGAATGGCACTTTTCTGTTTAATGCTTTTTTTTCCTTTTTTTTTTTTCTAATGCTGTGCTCTTTCATTATCTGTGGCTCCAGTCTTGCTCATCTGCATTCAATTTATTTTGTGGTTTTAAGAACCTCAGTAGTTAATGCTGAAAGCCGCGAAGGCTGATAATGAATTACAAATCCTTTGAGTAAATTCTTCTGAAATGAGCACAGTGCTTGATAAGGGTCCTGAGCAGACAGGATGGTCTCTTCCTGCCATGCTTGAGTAGGAAGCTGTACAAAGGAGACATTCCCTTTATGTTAGTGAGGTGCTCTTTTGCATGTGACTGACACTATAGGACATGGCCACAGAGCTTGATGCTTGTGGCTGCTGTTCTTGGCTCTGCCGGTGAGCTGCTGGCAGGCTGCTCTACCTGCCCGTGCCTCACCTTTGCCTGCAGAAGGGGGATAGTGCTACTAACAGCCATGGCGTGCCTTTGGAAAGCGCTCTGAAGGGAAAGGGAGAGCGGCTGGACTGATATTCTTGACCCACAGACAGACAGCAGTTTGTGTACGTGTGTACTTCTGTCTCATTAGCATTACTCAGCCCTCAATTGGACCATTTATAGCCCTGAGAGTGTTTGCTTCTGACCCTGTTCATACAATTCATACAATATTTTGTCATTGGCTAATAAATGTATTTATGTATTGTAGTGTGGAGTTGTTCCCTTTTGGTTACCCTAGAAATACATGATGAAATATCCTTTAAATGATAGAATAATGTTAAAACTAATCTTCTAGCAATGTAAAGCTTGATTAGCTAGTAGCCAGAGCAGTGCAAGGCAGAACTGTTTCTGAGTATTGTTATTAATTATGTATTATCATTTATTAATAATTGAGACTGCTTTTTTAGACAGGTAGAGAGGTTGGAGCTTGTTAAATGCACCTAAGAAAGCGAAACTCTAAAATGAGGGCTTGAAATTGGCAGGAATTTCACTTGGGGATCAGCAGGATGGCAGTCCCACTGTTTGTTATTGCTTCTGACAGTGAAGCTATTGTGGGGCAGGAAGGGAGGGAAGGGGAAACACAACCGCAGCTGGAATTTTTCCTTCTGCACTCTGCTGCCTCCCTTGCTGTGCCTCGCAGCAAAACTCTCTTGAGCTGGCACAATTACAGTAGAAGTTAAGTGCTGGGTGCAGTAGCGTCCCCAAGGCTGTTCTGTGAGGGTGAATGTCACAATTTGCCACAGCAACAGCTGAGCTGGGATGTGCCAGCAAGAGGGACCATGAACTGCTGAGTGCTGGCAGTAAGCACCAGCTGAACAGGGCATCTCTAGGACAGGGGAGAGGGTAACCCTGGTGCTTTAGTTAATACTGAATAATGATCCCAGCTTTTTCACTTGTGTTTCTGTGAGCACTGATCCTTTTTTGCTTGCCCCTTTTGGACTGGAGGAAAGCCCAAGCCCAAATCCCATTTACATGCACTGTCTAATCTGACTCTTTTAGGGTCTGCATGGAAAGAGCCTGCATCTCAGCCATTGTGGAAGTGATGTCTCTAGAGCTCATTGTGGTTTGGGTCCATTGTTTTATCAGCCAGCAGATTTGCTGAGGGACTGAGCTATCTTGAAAAAATCAAGGTCATTGTAGTATTTTGCAATTTTAACACTGTGAATGAGAGGTGAATCAGGAGGTGCTCATGTTGTGTCTTTCTAACAAACATAAAATAGTATCCAGGGAATCCCACTTAGGCACAGAATTCATCCCCCAGAGCAGTTTCTCATGAGCTTTTGTTTCAGATAGTGACTTTTGCCTATGTTTTGGTTCAAGTTCCTAAACAGTTTAAGTTATCTGTTTCCTTCAAGAAAATTAATGGCTTTGTGAAACTACCTGAAATGCATGACAACTCTTAAAGACCCGGCTCTCTTCCTCTATAAGGTTCAATGATTGTTAACAATACAGAATACTAGAAGAGGTCACTGCAGACTTCACTAATCACATATATCAAATATTCAACATCCTTTCTTCCTGGAATGAACTGGCTAAAGCACCCTTCAAGTTAGACTAGATAAGTAATGAGGGCATTGAGTCTATTTTTCATAAGTCAATATAATAATGTGTCAAAAGATAAATATGCTCTCTATAAAAAAAATACTGCTTGTGCTATGGGGGATTTATTACTTCACTAATAATAATATTTAACAGATGTCTATGCTATTTTATAAATGCATTAAGTGAAATATAATGCCAGTGCTATGAAGAGACTGTCTTACAGGGCTTAAAGTCAACTGTACCATAAGAAGATTTAAGCTAACAGTATTATAATAAGACATCAATTAATGCATGTATCACTAACGGGGGGGGGGGGGAATTGAAGGCAGGAAACGTGTATTCTAAGAAACAGTGAAAGACTTACATTGTCTAATTTTCAAGCAGACCCTGAAGAGGGTAGCCTAGAACTCAAGTGTTATTTCTGGTTATATCCTTTCATGGAGCTATGGAGGTGCTTTCATGAGTTATCACAGAGCCTTGTTACTCAAGTGAAAACTCCTGCCCTATACATAAGCATTTTATAATGCCAAAAAAAGTCATCATACAGCTCTTGTGGTTTATGCTGGAACTACTTAAGCATGTTGGCAGCCCTTTCCTTCCGAGGACCACTCTGGCATCTCTTGAAGAAAATCATCACGGACATATGGTGGTTCACAAGCGTCAAACTGAGAAACGCTGCTAAAGGTGAAGGTATATTTCTTTGGTTTATCCATCATAGCTAATGATTTCAGAGGTAGTCAGAACAGAGAGAAAAAAACCAACAACCAAACAAAAGAAGATACTATGTATTTTGAAATATTTGTAGCTTTCCAAGTTTGCTTTCAGCCCTGAGATGAAGATTATTCTTTTTCTTTTCTTTTTTCTTTTATTTTTTTTTTCTTTTTAATTAATAAGAACCCTGCAGACATTTTGCTGTAATTGGAAGTTGCAAATAACTGAACAAGAAAAGAACTTAAACAAAATAGAGAGCTGCAATAGGGAGCCAAAACTGTGGGTGGGCCTTCCACAGAGCTAAAGAAATTAAGAAAAAAATGGAAAGTAGACTATCTCTCAGGGATTTTCCTCCAAAAAGCTTTTGTTAGATGGGAATTCAGCTACCACCAGTTGAGGAGGCAGAAATCCGAATGACAAGCATACTGGAAAAATGTCTATGGCTCTGCTGGCACAGCATTGCTTTCTCCATGTTGGCTGCTTCTGAGCTTGAATTCTGTAGTTTTGGGGTTTGGTGGTGGTGGGTTTGGTTCACCTGATGCCTCAGAATTTGCAACTGATTGTGGAGCAGTAAAGTTCATGTTCGTGTGGTGCCATGCAGTGGCTGCCTGTGCTGGCCTTAGCTCTTAGACTGCTGATTCACTGATGCTGCTGATGAAATCAAATAAATAAAAGGGATCAGCATTCCCATCCAAAACAGGAAGCTTTTCAGAGAGGCTCCTGATTACTAGTTAGTTGAATTATGGTTACATCAATTACCGCTACATTTTTACTCTGCTACTTCCTTGTCTAGGATAGCTATACTTTTAAAAGCAGGCATCGAGTCTTTTAGATGTCATATTACATGTCAGAGATTTTAAGACTTATGCAGTAATGAAGACTAATAAAACTCTATGGTTTTATTGCTTAAGTGCTGATCTTGTGGTTTGATTGGATTGGCATTATATGGGCCTTTCTTTTAGAACACTGACAAATATGACTGCAGTGGCACGTATCACAACTGAGTTATAACCCAGGGATCGGGACACATCCTCTAATATTTTTGCAGAATAGTTTGGACCAGTCTTAGGAGTGACCAAATGCTGGAATAGCTTCTTTTAGTGTAATGTTCTATGTATGGGTCTCTGATAGATACACAGCTTAAGGCTAGGCTTTTCCTGCTGTAGCTGAGCTTTCAAATAAATATTTTAAAGGTGCTGGGGTGCTTAGGAAACCCTTTGCACATCATGTGGCACTGGTGGCACTCGACTGAGCTGTTAGCCCTAGAGGAATTTTGGAAGTGTTTGTGTGAGTTTTTCTAGTGCTGATCTTTTCAATCACATCCACATTTTAAAATCTGGACTCATATTTATTTGCTAATCACCAAGAGTTAATTGCTTCCTTGTGGAAATCCCAGAACAAAATGTACTCCTTTCACAGTCCTTGGATAGAGGGAGAATTCACATTTTTTGATTCGTGTTTTTTTTTCTGAGGCTTTGTATTACTGATGGTGCCGTTCAATTTATTTTCTTCACTTCTCACTAATACAGGTAAGCAAATAAGGGGTAGTGATCTCTCCTCAAACTTGCCTTAGAAAACCCAGCCACTTAATAAACCCATGAACTGGCAATCAGAAGGAACATTTGTGAGGTGACCTCCATAGCTCTAACACAAACTACCCAAGCAGTTGGCCACCCGTGTGGGACAGCCCACCTGTGGGCTAGGGAGGCTATCGTCACTTCCAGAATAGGCTTCTCACAGTTGAACCACCTCTTGGAGAAGGTCCACAGGCCATTCTAACTGGTGATGGTTTGAAGAGAATGTAGCTTGAAGTGGCAAGTTTGTGACAGAAAGCGCATTCCAGTCGTTAGTTAACTGGTGGAGAGGAGCAGGTTGGAGCACTTGGAATGCTCTTGGACATGGTTAGTCAATGTGATCTAAATGGATAGCGTATGCTGATGCTCTCTTTCACGTGAAAACCATATTGTATATGGCAAGAGCGGTGGAACAGGAGTCAGAAAGCTCATTTCTAACTCTGCCTCAAAGTATTTATTGTTTGATCCTGTAGCTGTCACTGTGCCTTCTGATCATATTACTCCTACTATTACTGCTGCTACTTAGAAGCAGTTTGTGGATCTGCACAATCTGGCTGTAGCCACTACTGCTGCTCCAGACAAGGACTATTGCAATTTCAATGTCACCTGGTGAGTAAGAAGCCAGTTTGACAACGTTAATTCTCAGAAGTTTGAATACTCTAACCATTGTATCAACACGAGTGAATGTTAGTAGTGGTTGTAAATTATGCAGCCTTAAAAAAAGAATAAAATCCAGGCACATGCCAGTTCTATTACAGAACCCATCTGTGCATCCACTGCTTCAAAGTGGAAAAACATCCCTTGCCTAGCATGTTAATAAACTAATTGTTATAAACTGCATCTCACAGTAACATTCTGTTGCAATGGTCTTCAGCTGTTCTATCTGTGTATTCCTTTTTTCTTCTTGTATCTTTTCCCAGGCTTCCTTCTTAGCTTTGTAGCCAATGGAAGAATTGATAAAGTCTTCAAAAGATTTGAAGTCTTGATCCAAAACAGCACACTCAGTAGCAATCTCAAATGAATTCAGCGAACTTTAGATTAGTATCTAATCAAAACAGGCAGAAAGCAGTGAAACATAGCCTCTGCTTTTTCCCGCCACAAAGCTACAGAGATTTTTAATCATCTTTTGAAGGCTAACAGAGATTTAAATCTGCTTCTGAAGTGGCCCTGTGGTGTGGCATGGTCAGGTGGGTGCTGCTGCGGCAGCAGTGTCGATTTATGGAGCTCTTGGCCCTATTGGGTCAGGCCAGGGTTTCACAGGTCGTTGTGCTTGGCAGCAAGACTTGCCCTATCTCTGCCTGCCCTTACCTCCCCTTCTTTCCAGTGTCCCTCCTTGTGTGGGCTAGCACAGTGGCTGGTGGGATCTCACCCTAAATGGGCTTGGAGAACCAATGTGGATTATAACTCCTGGTTTCTCTCCTCTCCCCCAAAATTTCCCTGCTATTTTTTTTTTTTAAGATGGACTCTTCCCCCTACTGGTTTTATGGTTTGGACATGCAAAGAGCCATGTTGGCAGAGCTAAAGACAAACACACGGAGTGAGGAGCAGGGAAGTAAGAGGAATAAGCCAGAAACTATTTGAAGGGTGTTTTCTCCCAGCCAGTCAGTGCGGAAGCCAAGGAAATGCAGTTAACCCAAAAGGCTGAATTGTGAGGCTGCTGCTCAGGGTTCAGCTTTTACTCTGTGAGTGTTTCCACTGAAATTGCTGCTGCTGCTCTTGGGAAAGAAGTGTGAGCACAGTCTAACTCTATCAGCCCCTGGCTCCAAGGCAGGCCCATCTGGTGATGGATCTCTTTCAAACGTGAAGTAAATTTGGACTGATTCAAGCTTTTACCTAAAAATCATGCAGTACTTCCAGAGCTGAATATTCAGTTGACTCTTAACTAGGCACCGTTATAGCTATGTTTATTTTAGTTGTTTGTCTTTGCAAATCAGCTCAGACCGAAGGCAGAAAAAGATTTGCATGAATGATTGCAAACAAAAAACTGCTGATTTCCCCAAACTCTAGTTAATTGCCCATCCACCAGCTCCAGGAAATACAGATGGAAACTGTGGCCAGAAAAAAAAACCAAACCAAATCATTTGAAATAAAATCCTTGAAACACCAACAAGGAACCTGCAGCACAAGTCTATAGCAACACCCATCTTTTGGGGATCTTTAGTATTCATTCACAATAGGCAGCAGAACAGGGCATACATGGCCCTTGGACCTTACTTCTTGTTGGCTGAGAGCCACCCAATTGTTGCACATCGTAAACATTGCCTCCTCTTCCTTGGCACTGACAGGTTTTCCCACAGGGTCAGTGCCAGCAGCACCAAAGGTTTCCTGAGGGTTTCTCAAAGAGAGAGATCGTGTCTGAAAACCAGAGTACAAGTGGCAAGCCAAGGAGAGGCCTCTGCAACAGGTCATCTAGAAAAGATAGAAAACCCTTTGCTTCAGGAGGAAGCTCTTTGCCAAGTTTCAAAGAATGTATCTGAGGAAATGCCTGTGAGTTCTACAAATGTACCCAAGGAATCCTTCCTCTGTCATATTATTACAATTGAGATTGCAGTTTTATTGCAGGGTATAAATGAAATCCAAGATCTAAGTCTCTAATCCCTGGTGGTTTCTTGGCTGCTCATGTGGGAGGGATAAGGAGAGAACATACCAATGTCCTCATTTGCACTTGTTGTTTGAAGGCTGTATTGTGCAGTCTAGACAATGGGAGAGATTAGTCTGCCTGGAAGAAGTTGTATGTTAAAGATAATCTTTGGGAGATAGCTAGTCCTGAGGGATATGAAGCCTGTGTCAGTGGTTGAGGAAGACAGAGGTGCTTAGTGTTTCACTGCAGGCTAACGATTTACATTCATCTGCTGGCCCTGATATCCAGGCTGATGATGTGATACATGTTTCTCTTCAACTGCTGGAAGAAAGAAGCAAATTTGTACAATGACTGTGCTGGGGTTGGAACTATTTCTGAATTAAGTGAGAAAAATTATTACAGAAAATGGTGGGGTTGTATTTTTGAGGCTCCTCTTATCACCATTTCAGGTGAGTTTGCCCTATAAAGTGAGGTCTTTGAGGAAGCCTGGGCACTTCAACCTAGTGATGTTTTTTTTCCAAGGCAAAAGCTATTTCAGATGCCCTGGGAGCCAGAGAACATTGTCTTCACTTGTCCTTACATATCACAACTTACAGAAAACTTCTCTACGAATTAAAGATGTGATACCAAACATCAAAAGCCATGGCTACCATATGAGACATCAGGGGACATCTCTTTGATTTTTTTCTCTACAGTTTTAAATCACTCCACAGTTTGCAACTGCAGAGGTATTTCTGCAGTGAAAATATAGTAGGATACTTTCTGTATGAAAATAGGGGTATTTTCCTTCCACCCTTTCAAGGCAGACTCAGAACTTCCCACCCCACTTCCATGAGCACCTGTAGCTGTCCCAGGTTTCACAGGAGTTTTCTTTCTCTGAGCGTCTTCAGATGTTTCTTTATTTGAGATTCATAGATGTGAGCTTCACAGTTTCACTGTCCAGAAGGTGCATGTAGCAAGTCCTTGCCACACCAGGCAGTAATGAGAAATTACATAGCTTGATCCTCAGCCATGAGGCAAGCAAATAGCGGTGCATATGAAAAAGAGAGGTATTACACGCTCTGCCAATTGGTCAGCCACTCAGGAAGTACACCACTTTATTTCATGCACCCTTTTTTTCTACCTCAGGCTTTGCTGTTACCACTCACCACATCTTTTTTCAAACCTTCCAGGTCATTGCATGAGGCATATGAGGCATACTTTGGCTGAGGCTGCTTTTCTTGAAGGAGGATGCAGTTTCACCGTGTCTGTAGCAACTCCAAATCCATCTTGCTGTCACTCCATGCTTGCTTCCTCCCCAGGTTATGAACTCCCTGTTATCAGGCAGTGGAGTGGTTCAGGGAACCGATCTGGTCAAAAATGAATTTAGCAAAAAAAAAAAGGAAAGGTAATTTTAAGCTCCTTGAAGTGGCTTATTTTCGAGTTGCTGCACTACTTACTGCTGGCACAAATGAAAAGACAGGGAGACAATCTACAAAGATGGAACATTTGAGTAATTCAGCATCCTGCAGTATGCTTAAGGTCAGGTTAGACACGGCCATAGTGATTCCCTATTTGCTGTTGGATAGGGATTTTTTGAGAGTTGTGGACAGAGTTTCTTTCTGAACAATGGTAAAGGTGCAAAACTGTATGGGGAAACAGAATTAAATGTCTTTATCTTTGCCCCCATTGATGAGTTCTTTAGAAATGCCATGGACATCTCATGAAGGATGAAATGTGAGTGATGTTCTGCTTGCAAAAATCAGAGCAGAAATAGCCAGCCGAGGGATGCAAATTCAGGTATTTTATTTTACTTTGGGAGGGCTGAGATGGTTCTAATGCACTTTTTTAATTTACCCAGCTAGTGTGATGTGATGAGAAGTTTGCTGCGCAGACTGCTGTAAGACAAACAGGCAAGAGAGTGGCTGGTGCTTGCTGAGTCAGCCATAACAGCTCCAGTGCTTCCCCACATCCTGCTACTTCGCATCCTCAGCACTGGTGTCACTGCTTTCAATCACAGACGTGTCACTTCCTGCAGTCATGAAGCGCAGACAGGGAGTGAAGCACACACACACACACATATTCCCCGTTGCGCAGATGTACCGCCGTGGCAGCAGCAAGCGGATCCTGGCAGTCGTGCAGCAGCAGTGCCCTTACAGCTCACGTAGCTGCTCTGCATCTGAGGCAGAGATGTCCCCTGTGCTGGATGGCAGATGTCAGACACGGCAATTTAGGGGACAGGGTGCTACTGCAGCCCTAGCCGGGAGGCCATGACAGAAAGGACACAGAGCAAGGCCACATCTGTTCTGGAACAAGAGACATCTGTCCCTTGCCTGAGCAGTTTTTTGGCATGATTTCCCAAGGACAAAGGCTCAGGTTGACTGATACAAGGTTGGTACTCCATAAAACAAGCCATAAAGTCTTAGGCTGTCCAAATGTGTGCTGACAGTGAGGTGATGCTCTGGTAGGCATGAGGTTTTATTCTTCTGTCTAAGGGGAGAATGTAGCAGAGGATGGGGATCATCTGCCCATGTATTAGGATCTCTTTGTGCCTTTCAAAACATAGACTACTATCAGATTATAGACAACAGATGTTCTGTTCAAGTAGTTTTGTGTGTTACATCCTTGTAGCAGGAAAATTTGTTTTGCTTCTTTAGAAGCTGGGTTCATCTGTTGCTTTCTCCAAGTTGTTAAATTTTAGTTGTGGGCAATTTATTTATTGAAACCACAAGTACCCATCTGTCTTTTGCATGAATGTGAGCCTCACAGGGGAAAAATCTTTTGGAAAGGACAGACTTTGAATGTGCCTTCAGTAAAGTGCTCTGGAATGAAGCTGACCATAGCAAATTCTAATTATTAGCTTGCTTAGCATCATTTTAAAAAACTATGCTGTACCTCCTTCCCTTCTCTGCTGGTGACAGTAGTGCTTGTAATGCTATTTAGCTGGGTGGATCACAGCAGAAGATTTTGTAGCAGAGTGTGTGTGCATATGTGCACACAAGTATAATGCAATGGAGATTTAGGGGAACAATATAAATCAAAACCAGAACAGTCTAGGTCATTCATTACTAAGACTGTACTAACAAGATGAGTATATTTAGTTATATACTGAAAAACAGAAGCAAATGATCATTCACATTTTAAGACCTTGTAACTTTTTCCTATGCATCCTTTATATGTTCTGTCCAACTTGACATATACCCCTTTCTGAGGGTGTGGGTAACAGCCAGCAAAATCCTCACTGTGGGCTGCTGCTCAAATACATAAATGCATAAGAACTTTGTAATGCATTTAGGTATTAAACCCACCCAAAACCTGTGGAAGCTTGTTACATGGAACCTCTTAATCACATGCTAGCTCCATTGTATTATGCCACCTATACTTAATGATGTTAAGGCGGAACAATGAAAAAAGATCTTAGCATGGTTTGTAAAGCTGTAGTGGGGATGGCATACCTACTGTTCCACAGGTAAGAGCCTCTGACCTTGCACCTTGTAATGATAATTGCTGAAGCTACTGGCTTTGCCCAGCTGTTTAAGCAGCTGATTTTCCTACTGCATCTTTGAAGAAAATGTATTACAGTGAACCAAGACCAGAGATATGTATCTTCACTCAATGAATGGCAAATATGACTGAGAAAAAAAGGAAGGAGAATTTCAGAACTGTAACATTCTCCTAGATGGTCTAAAACTTAACACCTGCTGATACATCTGCTGTGTCTGCACTCTTAACAGAGAGGTGTGAGGCACAGAATTCACACTGACATCCAGATGAACTCTGTATACCACAAAGTACAGAGTTAAAATAAAGAAGGTGGAAATCGTTCTTGTATATGCAAGGGTTTCCAGATAAAATTTCAGACGTCCGGTGATGTTACAAGAAATTGTAATAAAAGAATGGTTAAAAAAAAAATAAAAAAAATCTCATTTTCAACTACTAACTGAAGATTTTCTTTTGCAGAGCAATTTGTTACATACTGCTGTTTGATGGCTTTTGCAAACACACATCTGTAATAACGCTTCCAGGATTTGAGCAGTCTGCAATATTAGAGCCCCTGCTCATTTCGTTTATCCCTCAAAGTGACAAAAGACATGATAAATAAAGAGACACATATAGAGAGTTCACATAGTCTGGCTTTATTTTCATCCAGCTTGAGAGCCTAAAATAAAATCGCATGCATCGTATCAGCCAGTGGGACCTTCGGAGTGTGACTGAGAGTGCCTAAACATGGAGTTTTCTTCTCCCTGTTCCCTGTACCTGCAGTCTGAGCTTGTGCAGTGTGAATTCTCCACATGAACTGAGCTGATGTGCTGGATTCTGAGATACACTTTGGAGTCCTTCCTGCCAACTTTATCCAGTTCCTGGCCACCTCTGGCCAGAGGGATGGTTCCCATCTACCACATGCTGAGCACAGGAGGAGACAGAGCCCTCCTCCTGATCATTGCATTTTCATCTGAACCCAGTATCAGTGACAAAGGATGAAATCCTTGAATGCTCTCCCTGGTTTTTGCTTGGGAAGCTGTTCTTAGGTTTAATTCATGCCTGCACAAATGTCAATGTGCTCCATCAGCAGGGGAGAGAAAGCCATTGATTTCGGAATAAAGCAGCTTGGTAGAGGCTTGTGAGCATAGAAGGAAAGTTAAAGACAGCTATGGATGCTGTGGGTGCTAGTGTCATGTTCAGCACCACCAATCTCAGTTTTATTTCATTCTTCATTAATCATAATGATAGATCAGGGAACTTATTTGCATTAAAAATATACTGATTTAAAAGCTGGATCCATTCCCTCATCAATTCGCCTTGTGATGTTTACAGGTACATTATATAGCCACATCCCAAATAAGTGTTCCCCAAGAGCAACATGATACCACCTGAGGTTTGTTCAGATATAAATTTCTAACCATTAAGTGTCCTGGCACCACTGAGGGAATGGTGGAGTAGTGAAAGTGAATAGCCATGAAGGGGATGGGAGCTGGTGGAGGTTCACATGAGCACTGCCAGTAAGAGACATCCAGGAGCCACAGTCTGGGTGGACTGTAGATGTAGTGTACTATACAGAGGGTAACAAAATAGGTATTTCTGAATTACCATTAATTAGGGAATGCAGAGATAGGTCTCAAGCTTCTACTACAGACCTGTGCAAATTAATCTGCTGGAGACTTTTCATTCCCCAGATTCCTCAAGCACTCAAGTAGTTATATATAGCCAATATTGTTGGAAGACAGCCATTTATGAGGAAAAGGACAGTAGTTGGCAAGTACTACTACTATGACGGCACTCAGAGAAACTGTAATGATATGCAAAGTCAAAGAGGTATTGTGTTTAAAGGTAACAAATTCTTTAAGCAATCATTTTTATAAAGTGTTCATTCAAGAGGATGAAACTATGTTTATTTTATTACAAAATAAGAAAAGCTGGACTTCATTTTTTCTGTTTTTGAACTATGATTTGGCCACCTCCTCCAGCTAGCTGAAATGAACTAAGAGGCATTGTTTATTTACTGGTTTAAAGCCAGTTTCTTGCACTGAACTTTTCTAAATCCAGTAGTGTAAGGATCAGTACTTCTCAATGTGTATTTTAGACTTCTAACATGTATTTGAGATTATGTTGTTTCAAAATAAGGTGACTAAGGTATTCACAGTAATTACTGAGAAAAATTAAAGATGTTTATCTCTTGCAAAATGTCATTCCCACTCAGTTAGCCTTAGCCCTCAGCCAAAATTCATCTCCAAGTTATATATACCACACCCCAAAGAAATACTGAAGTTTTATAAGAGGAAAAGAATGCTTTGGGATCTCCAGGATAAAAGCTTCCAGGATTATCTTGGTGATTGAGTCATAAACCAAGTTGCTCTGAAATGGATAAAAGTCACAGGGATTAAGACGAGATCTTGCATGTTTGTAACTGTTAGTATTTCTCCAGTCCTGCTGTGGAGGTGAACGGATGCTCCAGATGCAAACTGTGTCATACTGAGTCCAGAGATGTCCAGGTTTAGTTTTGGACCTGGTCCCTGTTGCTCTCTCCTGTCTTTACAGTTAGCCATATCCAAGCTTTAGAGCCAGATATCTCAGTCCCTTGAATTAACACTGAGACCTGAACTACCCTTCTAGCTCCAGTAAAATCATGTGCCCTAAAAATGCGTAAGAATGGGGTTGTAAAGAGTAGAGAGGAGATTGTTTATTAATGCTATGAGTAGTAAATAGAACCCATCATATCTCCATGGGATTTAGCATCTGAGTTATTGTCCTGGGTTCAGCAGTAGCAGTATTTTTCTCCTCCTTAGTAGCTGGTGCAGTGCTGTGTTTTTGACTTTCAGCCTGGGAACAGCGCTGATAACAATGATGTTTTTTGTTGCTGCTCAGTAATGTTCACTCTGACCAAGGACTTTCTGAGTCTCATGCTCTGCCAGGGAGGAGGGGAAGCTGGGAGGAAGCAGAGGCAGGACAGCTGACCCAAACTAACCAAAAGGGTATTCTAGACCACAGCACGTCATGCCCACTATATAAACTGGGGGCAGTTACCCGGAAGGGTTAGATCACTGCTGGGCTCGGGCTGCGTATCGCTCAGTGGGTGGTGAGCGGTTGTATTCTCTTCCCTCGTTATTTCCCTTATCATTATTATTATTAGTGGTAGCAGTAGTGATTTGTGTTATACCTTAGTTACTGGACTGTTCTTATCTCAACCCGTGGGAGTCACATTCTTTTGATTCTCCTCTCCATCCCTCCAGGAGCGAGGGAAAGAAGGTGGGGGAGTGAGTGTACGGCTGCATGGTACTGAATTACCGGCTGGGCTTAAACCACGACAGTTATTTAAGCACACTCTGGGTTGTCTGCTATCAGCAGAGTCCTGCCTAAGGCTTGATGAAGAACTTTGCAGGTCTCTTACTCATTTCTTGACAGTTTTTGACATTACAATGAGCCATTTGTTTTCCAGTGGGAAGTTTAAAAGTGAATACTGGAAGCTCTTTAAATAAAGCCATGCGATTCTGAAAATTTGAGTACACTGTCCCTCTGCCCCAAATCCTTCATCACTTCCAGTTGTAGATGGATGGCAGTCAAAAACACACTGTTGTTGGTTTTGTGTTTTGTCTTTAATAGATCTTTCTCTCTGCATTTTATTCTGAGATTTCTCTGAGGGATGTGACAGAAATTTGCAAGCTGTAGGTTTTATTTATTTATTTACCCACCTAGTTTGCCATTAAGCTCCAGGAATGATCATTTGCTTTCCTCCAAGGAGTCATTAATTGTGTCACATGAAGTATTAGTGGTTGTAGAGACTGCAAACTGCCGGCTCAGTGGCCCCAGTGGTAAAGAGTAGAAAAGCCTCATCATGGTATCTGTTAGCACTATTTTAGTTAAGAATCTGTCAGTCTCCATTAAACCCCCCATTATTCAGGATCTCTGAGCAATCTATAAATATTTACTCCAGTACAAAAGAGCTCAGCTGAAGAGCTCCTATTTTTAGCTGGAGGCTAGGTTTGTTGTTTTGTTTTTCATCTCCTTTATAAAGATGCTTTCAAGGTTAATGGAACCATAATTTGACCTTCCTTTTTAATACTGTGCCTGTTTGCCCTATGAGTGTTTTTCTGTGTATGTGGGTATTCCCCTGACAAAGACGTCACATGAGTCACTGCGAAACATGGAGACCAAACAGTAAAGTTCATTGGCGTCTGTACAAGACTGAATTCAGCAGTGGTCAGGGCACAGTGTATCTTCTGTCACAAGGTTTTCAACCTTAGCTGGAAAAAAATATCCTGTAATTTATCCTCAGTGCCTCTCTTAGGGTCGAATCATGTGATGGGATGTGCCTACCCTGGCCTAAAAGGTCAGTAAATCATCTCCTGCTTTCACCCAAGAAAGTATTGGGGTGCGGCTTTTGTGACACATAGATCTGATAAGTTTATCTTTTATTAAATGGTATAGAAGTTCTCCTAATGAAAGTAGTGGTGTTTTTTTCCCTGACTGTTCATGGTACAGCAAGCCTCCTAATGGAAGCAGTCAGAATTATCATCAATCGTAGTGAACCAAACTGAGTTCAGCTGTTCTTATTATGAAATGCCTGGATCAATTACTTTAAAGGCCAAATCATATCTCATAAAGCTCCTCTAGTAAAGAATACTGCATATTTTGATTAGAGTTAATTGGTGTTTATCTACAGAGCTGGCATCATACAGATAGATATAAGCATAAGGAGGAAAAAATCTGTTTGGGCCTTGCTTATGAGTCTAATTTAGGGAGACAGAGTAAGGAGCAGGCTTGTAGCTGCCAAGCTTTTTGTATACAGTCTTGAATTCTACAATATATTACAAATACATACTAAATCCTGTGTTGGAAAAAAATACTGTTAAAGCCTCACCCTTGGGAACAGAGAAGGCTATGAATTAAGATTGCAGTGCAATCTGAATTTGACCTATTTGGGCATACAGAGTAGAAAAAGTCTTTGTTGACTCTTACAATTTCAATGCACATGACTGACCAGGTATGTGCTTAAAAGGTACAGAAACCAAAATCATCTAATTTCATGCTTCCTGCTTTCCTGAGCCTTCTAGCAGAGTCTCTAGGAATGCAAATCTTACTACTTTCTGTAGATATGGTAGGGAGTAGTAACTCTGAAACTATCAGTGGATGTAACTGGAGCACACTATTAGCTCAGCAAGCCCAGAAAATGCCAGACTCTTGCAAAATAGTACACTATGAAAACCATATGTATAACAGCTTTTCGGTGATGGTTTGATTTGACTTTGTAATTTTGTTCAAGGACTGAGGCTGGGTTTATACCACCATATTAAACATGCCTGGGAATGTTCCCAGCCACTGAGTGAGGCCAACTGGCATGGAACAGCCAGCTATGCCGGCGAACTGGGTTTGCCTGTGCTAGGGGGCTGTAAGCAAACTGCTGCTGGGGTGTGGTTCCTGGCACACTGTGGTGACCAAAACAGGTCCAGAAGTTGCTTGGGAAAGCAGTAGTTGGAGCAGGCTACGTTCCCATGCCAGGGAACGCTCTCACAATTTAATCGCATAGGTAACAGTGTTGGAGGGCACAGGCACATTTTGAGCATGCTTGAGTTTACTAGTAGAGCTTTATGCTCTAAGGCAGATGAGCTACTAAGTCCTTATGATGAGAAAAGGAGGCCTGAATGCCTATTCCTGAGACATTAAGTACTGTTAGATGTCTTGGATCCTCCCCTAGTACTAGCCTGCGATAGACTTTTGTGTTTGCTTTCATCCCTTCAGAAAAACTTTCGTATTTACAATTTTAATGTTTTTCCTCTCTGGCATTTTCCAATATGTTGGGCCTTAGGTTAAGAAAATGTTAGTAAGCAAATGTAAAACTCAAATAGATTTCTGCTTCTGTTATAGTTCTCTCCCATGAATAAATATGTGTACAGAGTCTCCTGCAAGAAAATGGAGCAGGCATGAGAGCCACGGCTTGCATGCCCAGCTGACCCTCTGAGATTGTGACATTTCTATGACTTCAACTTATGCTGGCAAAAGTGTTTCATTGATGTCCTTATGATACCCTGAAAAATCTTTTGTGCTACAAACAATATGTGTGTTTCAAATGAAAACACCCAGAAATAAACATTTCTGTTCCCATTGACATGTAAAGCCAGCTGAGCATGCACTACAGACTTTAGAGAGGTGAAAGTTCAAAATGTTAAAACCCAAGGATGTTGTTTCTTATATGTGAGTAGAGCACTAGCATGTGTCTGCATAAATCTAATCTACAAAAGATGCACAACTGGAATTAACCCGGTGCAATAAAGACAATAACTATTCTTGAGGGCTGTGGAACTGTAAGTGCTGAAGTGGAGCAATTGCTGGAGTTACCCGTAAGGTATTTTTCTGTTCTGAACTTTATTTCTGTTATAAGTATGGAAGAAAACCCTCTAGTTTTTATAGCTTCAAAGCAGCCCGCAGAGAAGGTCTGTCCAATACTCTGAGGATGTTACTGGCACTATGGCTCCAATGCCTGCATATATTTCTTTTGTTCGTTCATAACAAATTTTCAAGGTGTAAAGGACAGAAAGACAGTGGGATTCTCTTGGCTTTCCCCTCCTGAAGAATGCATCCATGCAAGACAGAATGGTACCAGAAGCTGACACACTTTTTGTTTGGAAGGACTCCTAATGCTGCAAATTGACGTTATCTGCTGCGGTTGCGCTGTGCTACTTTCAGAACTGAAGGTATCCTTCCTGGGACTGTAGACACAAAGTCACTGAAAGGATTGCCAAGTAGAGCTGTTTTGCTTTTCAGTCTGGGGGTATTTCTACATCTGGCCTGAGAAAATACGACCATGGTCTTTCATAAACTCTGCTCCAGGAAAACCCTCCATTGTCAGAAGGCTACAGAGAACAGGTTTTGGCTGTTTGCAAGGGTTGCATCAGAATTTATGTAGGATGTATCCTGGTAGGTGTCAAACACTAGGACTGCAAGGATGTAGAGGGCCTTATAGATGTTTGACAGGACATGCACCACACTCTTCCCCTGCTTAAAGAAAGGAAATTCTGTAGACTTGCAAAGGTCTATTGTTTCAGAAATATGAAAATCATTCCTCTGGAGCTGTTTTTCTGCCTGCTGAAATCAGCACGTAGGCTTTCATTTGAGTTCTCCATCTTTGCCTCAAGCCCTTAATCCCACATTCAGGGACAGAAGTAATGTTACCGTGACACTGTAGACATTCCACAAGCCTTACTATGATTTTCCATTAGCACCTTTTTGAGTCTGGAGTAAAATTATAACACAGTTACACAACATAGTAGTAGTGATGTTCAACTGACCATCTTACATAGTGCTGTTCTTTAAATCTTTTTCCAAGGTAGAAGGAGTGAAAAAGTTTAGTTGTACCATATGCTATAAAAGTTGTTGGGGTTGTCTTGACAAGTTTGAAGCTTGTCCTTAAAAGTGATTCTTTTTCTCCCCATTTTGAGGAGCCTTCAATACCACATATAGTTCTGATTACTCTCATTGCAGAAAGGTGAATTGTAACTGGCAGATGCAGAAAAGGGCAGTGAGAAAGATCATCAGGACAGGGATCCTGCTTTACAGTAGGAAATTGAAGGGAATGATTTGTTTAACCTTGCAAAACAAAAGCAGAAATGGGATATGTTTGCTGTCTGGAAATGCATCAGGAGGGTAAATACCAGAGAGGAGAAAAGGAGCCATGGACACCTTAGAATACAAATGACCAGGAATAAATTTAAGCTTGAAATTAGAAAATGGTTTCTAGGCATTTGACCAGTTGCCCCACGAGTGGGATTTGTGACTGCTTTTAAGATAGATCTTGCTGTGGTTACAAATGGGAAAGGGTGGTGTGGTCATGTGTATTAGCAGTGGGCTAGACTGAATGACCTGGTAGGTGCCTGCTAGTTTTGTCTTCCTGCCATTACTGTGCTGAAAAATTGTCTTGGAGATAATACTGTGATGACAGCAAGGTAACACAATCCAGCAGTTTTCTTCCTTCTTTAGCTGGAGTTTCTCTTCCTAATTTTAAATTCTTTTTTGCTCTGGGTTGCAACATTTCCTGGCTTGAATGTTTGCCTTAGGGAAAAAAATCCTAATACTTCTAGAGATGGGCCCGAAACATTTTAAGGACAGGACATACCTGTTCCAGGGCAGGAAAGACAGCAAGGACGAGCTGGGAAGGCTCTTTTGGACCTGGTCCACCTCAGACATCCTAATGAACTCAGGTCCAGGATGTGCATCCTATAAAGCTTTTCGTGGGAGAGAAACCCACAAAACTTTTCAGCTTATCTTGCTTGGGATAGCTCTGCAGGGGCAGAGAATCATAGAATCAGAGAACAGTTAGAGTTGGAAAGGACCTTAAGATCATCTAGTTCCAACCCCCCCTGTCATGGGCGGGGACACCTCACACTAAACCATGCCACCCAAGGCTTCATCCAACCTGGCCTTGGGCACCACCAGGGATGGAGCATTCACAGCCTCCCTGAGCAACTGCTCTGCCAAGTTGGCAGGTACAGTTATTAAGGAGAGCCAGTGTATCCTACACCAGGTTTCTTCACAATGTGGACAGTTACTCCTGGATATCTGAACAGATACTCTTACCTGCTGTCACTGATATTTTCCTGAATGGGTTTTCAGCAGGAAGAATTGCTAGAGGGCCCAGGCAGAGTCATCCTCATGAGATCAGCTCTTCTGTGTACCTGAAGATTTTTTACACAAAGGAAATTTGGGATGACCTTTTCCCCTGCACATTGAGCCATGCTGGTGAATTTTCAGCCATGTATGAGGAAAAGGCAGATTATTTTGTGTTGTAGAAGTAAAACAGAGGCAAAAAGATTGGTTGTCATGGCTGAAAGAAATTAAAAGAAAGCAGATCCAGTACACTGGAGACTTAGGCTGTCCTAAACTCAAGGAAAATTGGGTCCAGTAGGCGCCAGTCTGATTTCATTTGATGTTCTAAGAAGCTGTAGGAAGAAATTATCCTCTTAACACAGAGTCAAGGCTCATTGAAGTGGATGAGAAAATTGGCTGAATCACACCCGGAGGGTGTCAGTGCCACAGTTTGGCAGAAAAACCGACTTAGAAGAAAAGCGTAGTGCCTTTCTGTGGAGAATGGAGCTGGTCTAACTCATGAGTAACGGCCAAGCCGTGAACAGCTGAGGCACTAGAGACCTGTGTGACAGATCCCCTGAATGAGAAAGAAATGCATTAAAACATGCAGTGGCAAAATAACTGAGGAATAGACCTCTGTTATAAATGAATCCAAATTGCAGAGATGTTTTACTTTTTTTTTCCTGCTCTGTTATTATTTTGATATATTTTTTCTTTTTTTCTTGTGACCACTTCAAGAAGAGCTCTTTCCTAGCAGAGGTTTACTAGAGACACTCTGACATCAGTTCCCATTTTGATCCAGAGGTGATAGCAGTGGCCAACAGAACTGCAATTGTGGATGAATTAATAATCTCAGGGGTAATTACGAGATGTTCGGAAGGAAACGGGCACCTCAGGTACAACTGTTCCCAAGCTGCTTTACACAACATGTTCCCACAGTGACAATTCTGCTGTACAAGTGCAGGGCTGCCAGTCTTAAAACTGTTTCCATGCTTGCAGGTATCATAAATGCACCATGGGCCACGGGTCATAAAGCCGTAGAACCATAGAATCACAGAATCACAGAATTATTTGGGTTGGAAGGGACCTTAAAGCTCATCTAGTAGGTGAGCCACCTTCCATTAGACCAGGTTGCTCGAAGCCCCATCCAACCTGGCCTTGAACACTGGGCAGCCACAACTTCTCAGAACAACCTTTTCCAGTGTCAGCTAATCCAATTTGGCTATTCTGTGATACCTCTCTTTGTCCCTGGTGCTTAGATAACACTGTTTTATGTGTAGTTTATCCAATCCACTTAACCTTTTCTGTTGAATACACATAATACGGCAGATAAGAAAAGGCAGTCCTTTTATTCTACTCATTGTTTTAGTGCACAATTGTTGGCTGTGTTGGCATAAATTTCTATTCTTGTTCTTGTCTTCTCTTTAAAATAGACAAAGTTTCTACTTCACAGAAGTGTTTGAAGGTTAATGTAGTTAATATTTGCTAAGTGTTGACTGGAAGATGCTAGGGGATTAGAAGGTTTTATTGCTACTCTCCAAGTAACGTATTTGGTGCCTAATGAACGCATACAACAGCCCAAAATTAAGCCATCAGAGCAACTTTATTCCTCTGGCTTGCATTCAGGCAAACCAGTTTGCACTCCAAGCTCCAGAGTAAGTGTTTGAGGAATATATGAAGCTATACTGAGAAATATTTATCAGCCAGCTGCTGCTGGTGACATCAGCTTGGCCCATTGCAGGGAACAAAGCTTGCATTGCTAACTCCTGCTAAATAAAGCAGATGAATTTTCTTTTTGCCTTTTTAAAGAGCAGATTTCCTTATGGAAAAAAAAATAAATAAAAAAAGCCAACACCAAGGTAACCAATCTCATCCCAGCACTTTCAGATTCTGTTTGTATTGCTCTCAGCTCCCTCCTACTTCCAATTATTTATGGAACAAGCTGTTAATCACATGGTGGAGCTGGAATGATTCAGGAGTTTGTTGAGCAAAAAGAAACAGGAAAAGAAGGGCCTGGCAGTTCAGGCAAATGACATCAGTGCTTCGGCATCTCAACTCAGTCCTCGGAAAACACAGCCCTTGCTGCGAGAAGGGTTGCAGACTGATGCTCAGAGGCAGAAGCGGTTTGGTTTCTTGGCCATCATGCACAATAGCACTAGATGTAGTCTCATAAGGTTTATCGGTAATCACAAGTCAGGCGGGAGGTACGGATGTATAAATTGTCACAAAGGAAACAGCTGAAAGTATTGAAGAAAAATCCCATCGAAACAGGTGATTGTGTATCTGTAAAAGGCACAGAAACTGTAAAAAGTGTCTAATCTTTACATTTCTCAGTAGCTTGCCAACACAGGTCTGCTCGGTTGGTTTTTCTTTTTTTTTTCCTTCTTAAGAATAGAAATTATACCTATGTGACAATTTCTTTGAATTCTGCAAGCACAAAGCTAGCAAAGAATTCATCTGTTTTCCAGGATAATAAAAAGGAAGCTGCCAGGCACTCATCACAACCTGATACTCTTTATCCATGGGTTCTTGAGACTGTGCTTCTGGTACCTCATAAGAGATTAGCTGGAAAATCTTGAGATGCTAAGGCAGTGTGATTTGCGATATTTTCCTTTCAAAGTGGGTCTTTGGATTAAGGACCACTCAGTGGCAGAGCTGATAAGACTCTCTGAAATCCAGCACACTGCTATAGCTCAGTAGACAATGGTTGCCTCTGCAGCTGCTAAATGCAATAATAAAATAAAAATCAGTGGCAGTGCCTGGCAAGAAGCATGTTCCAATATAAAAGTGATAGAAATACATGGGTAAGGAACACAATCCAGTGTGTCCTGAGTTCAAAACTGGTTATTAAACTTGAATTGTATAAATTTATGGGCATCAGTAGCATTATTCCTGTCAATATGTTCTGTTTTTAAGAAATGTACTTAATGTTAGTGCTGACGTTTTGCTGACATAGTATAGTGATCTGACGAGTCACGTTTTGTGGCAAGGTGGTGGAAAAAAACCCATAAATCAATAGGCTTCAAATGTTGAAAATATTTTACAGAACCACATTGATTCTGTTTCCTGCATTATGGTCTTCTTGCTGAAAGGTCTGAAAAAGCCCAGTTTTAGCCTCTGCAGAAGCATGGACATCGTGCCAGTGCAGGGCAGAGAGTGTGCACACTCCCAGGGCTGCTGCTGCCACTTCTGCTGTAACGCCTACTGCTATTCCAGGCTCTCTGTATTGCTCTGGAGGAATGTAGCATAGGAAAAGGTATAGAAAAAGGAGGTGCAGTGAGTTAAACTGCCCCACTGGGATGCGATTTCTACCTAACTGTGCTCATTTCCAGTAGGCACAGCAGTGCATAAAGCAAAGCAGTTGCTGGGGTTGCTGGAAGGAAACTGGATGGAGTGGTGAGTCCAGGCAGGTCAGTTCGCAGTGTCACCAGCAGAGCCATGGGACCAAGTCAGAAGGAAAGTCAAAGAGTGAAAGCAGGCAGTGATAATCATAGCACAGGTAAAAAAGTAGCTCAGCAGCAGGAAGGAGCAAACATCCCAGCTTGCTGGGTGCTGTGGCTTTTGGGATGAGGCTGAGACAGCTTGCAGATGGTGTGCAGTGGCTGCAGTTTGCTAAAGTAAGCTTCCTTGGCAGCTGTAGCTGGCAGCAGGGCTCTGGTCGTTGCCTGCTGTGGCAGTGAGGTTGCTCAGAAGTGTGTTTATTTTGGCCAGAGAAGCTCTCTGGCCCTGCCTGCAGAAGATGCTTTAAGAAGCCAGTTGGTGCTGAGGAACTTCTGCAGCTTGTGGATGCTTTTACAGAGGGAAACTCCAATGGGGAAGTAATTGTGTTTTACTCCTTTGCTTCCCACAGGACCCTCGCTGACTGGCACTGGTTTTCAGAGGAATTCCTTGCCAGGTCAGCAGTACCTGTGCCATATTCAAAGCCGCAGCTGAGTGTCCCTCTGTGCTCAGTGCTGACGAGTGGCCCCAGACACCACATTTCCTTCTTTTGACTTTAAGATGTGGTTTGGCAAGAGGAAAAAAGGTGGTGCAAAGAGGGTAACTAATATAATGTGTTTTGGAGGAGAGGTGACCATCCCTGCAGAATCCCACCCCTGCTAGCAGTTCCAGTGCTGCTGCAGCAGGCATGGCTGGCACAGGGGCATGAAAATATAAACTCATGATTCACTGGGAGGAAATCTCAGGAATGATGAGTGTTTAAAACCAGCTCTAATTAAGTCTTATATTTTGTTGCTGTAGGCACATGTACAGATTACAGCAGTCCTGGTAGTGCAAGCGTAAGGCTGAAGAGGGAAATGCTGCAGCAGCAGATGGCTTTGCGTGTGGGAGGAAGTTATATCTTCCCTTGAGAGTTCAGGGAGTTTGCACTGGGGACTAGCAGGCACTCCCACTGCAGCAGCAGCCAGTCAGGAACCACTAGACCTTGTGGAGTTAGTCACATCAAGCCACAAGATGTGACATTGACTGGTAACTCTGGCATATGCTGCAAATTGCTTATTTTCATATGCAGAAATCACAAATAACAGCAATTAATTCCCAACTTCCCTTTTTCTTGGGAAAATAAACAACACAAAACTGTTTTCACTGGACAAAATTTTTTTGGCAGTATCTAAGGTTTATTGAGGCATCTAAATTTGTTCAAACTTCCTTTAATTCCCTTTTAAAATTGTATTTAGTCAGTTTTCAAACCAGAAAGAATTTTGATTGAGGGTAGCAAAATAATTGGTTTGGCTATCCTAAATTTTCTCCTGTTCTTTTAACTTAAACTGTTCCATGACCTTACTCCAAAGTTGGAGGTTATTTCCACCTTCCACAAAACTTAATTTTTCAATGAAGTTTCATATTATATTACATATCTTAACGTATTTTGGCTATTTTAGCACCAAAGCGTGTCCATATCCAGGGAAGAGCAAGTAGTACTGCCATTCCCCTGCTGTAGTCACTCTTTCCTGAATAGGAATTCAGGTTCCTATGCATATTTCCTCATATAATATGTCTTCACCAAAACCATCCACTCCGAAACTCTCAGGAGTCTTGCCTCTGAATTTTAAACATTTGACACTTTGCCTGCAAGTGACTGGATTTCCAGAGTCACAGGCTTTTTTTTTTTTCTCCATGAGGCATAGTAAATAAGGCTATTTCTAAAGAATTCTGTGGGCTTGCACTGATGCCAAATTCGGAACTGTCTGCAAAATCTGTTTCAAAGGAAGTCCCTCAAAAGCAGAGTGATGCCAATTATTGTTACTGTGAAATTCATGTGAAACTGCCTAGTTCTTACATGGGCTGAAGGTCCAACCCTGTGTTTGACTATGGGATCTGGATATTTTCAGCTCAGGGTTTTGTCTAACAGCACTTTGAAGGGACAGACGTAACTATGGGGGAAAGAAAGAAGCAGAGTTATTTTGCATTTGAAGCCTGCCATCCTAAAGGAGCTGGATTTTGCCTTGAATGTATACATTATTGGAGCAAATCTGCTCCAAGTTAAAGGAATAAAATGCCTTATAAAACCAGAAGAATACGTAGATGTTTCTTGTGTATCACAGTGTGAAAGAGGAGGATGGAAGTTGAATAGTTCCTGTGTTTTCAGCCAGAACCCTGACAACTGAGAAAATAAATGGCTGATTAAGGGAAATTTAGTGGTTGCAATGGGAGAATAATTGTAATTACCAGTGGAATACAGAGCTCCCACACAAGGCTTGTTACAGATGTCCCATGGCACCATGACTATTTTTAATTAGCTATGTACATGGGAGAGGAAAAAGCCTTATCTTTAGGTACATTGTCTGACTGCAAAAATTCAAGAAGCATTAGCTACAAGGCATTCGCATCAGATGAGCGAGTTTTGCCCATTTCTTTCAGACAGTAGTAGGTGGTTGGTATTTCCTCTAGGATTTTGTTTTGTAACTGCAGTATTTATCTTTTGTTGTTGTTGTTGTTAGCTTCAGTTCTATTCCAACAGCTCCTTTAGACACCATCTATATTCCTAGAAAGCCCATCTGTGGTTCCGACAGATGATGTATGGCATCTGGTTGAACCTAAAGGGTGGACAACCATCTCAGATACCCCAGGCTACTAATTTTCTCTCTAATTGAATTGCCCATGTGAGAACCCAGGGAAATCTTCTGTGGGTAAGTCACTCATGTATTTTTCTTTGTTGTTTGTTTCACTGGTTCATGCTGCTTCAGCAATCTGTTCCCAGGAGCATTCAGAGGACAGTTTTACTTCCCTGTGTGCCTGTGCTGTAATGCTGTCAGCAGACTCAGTCTGGGACATGAATTAAAATAATAGAGGAAAATGGGTGCCTCGTAACCTCCTGAAACAATGGCTATTTAATGGACTAGGTGAAGATCTGTCTAAAACCTTCCATCTTTCTTGACCAGCATGAATTCATATATCCATCCATTCTGAACAGCCATGTGAATGTGAAGAAACAGTTGTTGAGAGTTTTTGAGATCTTGTTATGAGACAGATTCCCAGGAAGTGACAGGATGAATGCAGTAAAATAATACTCTGACCATTCTACTTCGAGAGTATTTCATAACTGCTAGTTTGTTCTCAAAACACTTCCACGAGTCAGAGAAACTTCATCCACAGTTTGCAAAAGAGGGATCTGAAAGCCAATGAGCTGTAAATTTCAACGAAGCTCCTGACTCCCACATACTTTCCTTGGCTCAGTACAGCTTGCTTTCCTTTCAGGCACCTAAACATTTGGTGCTTCCTATAAAAACTACACCGCAGGCCTTCTGAGCCTACAAACTGGTGTCCACAATGCAGCCTTGGTTATTATAGCAATACTGACCTTTTATGAGGTGCTGGGCAGCCACGTAACTAATTTTTCTTCATCTAGTTCCAACCCCCCTGCCATGGGCAGGGACACCTCACACTAAACCATATCACCCAAGGCCTCGTTCAACCTGGTCTTGAACACTGCCAGGATGGAGCATTCACAACCTCCCTGGGCAACCTATTCCAGTGCCTCACCACCCTAACAGGAAAGAATTTCCTCCATATATCTAATCTAAACTTCCCCTGTTTGAGTTTTAACCCGTTACCCCTTGTCCTATCACTACAGTCCCTAATGAAGAGTCCCTCCCCAGCATCCCTATAGGCCCCCTTCAGATACTGGAAGGCTGCTATGAGGTCTCCATGCAGCCTTCTCTTCTCCAGGCTGAACAGCCCCAACTTCCTCAGCCTGTCTTCATACGGGAGGTGCTCCAGTCCCCTGATCATCCTCGTGGCCCTCCTCTGGACTTGTTCCAACAGTTCCATGTCCTTTTTATGTTGAGGACACCAGAACTGCACACAATACTCCAGGTGAGGTCTCACAAGAGCAGAGTAGAGGGGCAGGATCACCTCCTTCGACCTGCTGGTCACGCTCCTTTTGATGCAGCCCAGGATATGGTTGGCTTTCTGGGCTGCAAGCGCACACTGAAGCTGGCTCATGTTCATTTTCTCATCAGCCAGCACCTCCAAGTCCTTGTCTGCAGGGCTGCTCTGAATCTCTTCTTTGCCCAACCTGTAGCTGTGCCTGGGTTTGCACAGATGGTGGTGATAGACTGATGCTCTTTGCAAAGAAGGAATCTGGTATCTTTGTTGTTCTGAAGCTTCCCCCAGAACCTTTGTGCCAGCTGCAGAAATGACCCCCTTATAGGCAGAGGCATCCTAGGCTGTCTCCATCCCTTCTTGCCCAGCAGCGGGTTTCTCACAACAATTCCCACTGAGGATCTGACATTCGCTTTCATGCACTGGTCTACGCAGTCACTGATACCCTTCAACCTATAACCAGAAGTTTATCATTAACAGAAAATGCACTTGATTCGAGTTACTGACATGTTTGGAGCTGGATCTAAGTTGTGAATCAGCCTTATCTGACCCCTAGAAGTGCAAGGGGGCCGGAAATGAAGCCAACTGCACACAGAGAGTCTGTATGGGAAAGTCCACTCCCAGATTAGCTTTGCCAAGATTTGTTCAGGACCAGAGCAGAGCTATGTGACTGATTAGTATAGTCTGGCCTGTGTGCCGTAGGAAAATAGGTCTTGTGGGGCTGGGAAAATACATGGAACCTTCTAAGCATTCATGAGAAGTTCCTTTCTCAGGGAAAGAAATTATAGTCTGGTGGTTTCAGGTTTTATGGGTATTGTTTGGCTTTTACTGTCTATTTCCTGACAAGGTTATTACTCCTTTCTGAAGCATATGGTAACTCTTCCTCGTGTCCCTGCCATTAGCAGGGTCTGCATCATTGCCTCTATAGCCTTTATTCAGGACTTTGGGCATGCGCTTAAAATAACAGGGTGCTTTGAAAAGGACCTGGGCCTTTATACAAAACCTCAGCCGTTTCATATTACCCAGTTTTCGTACTTCACTGCAGTCCTGCATTGGATGTTTCCCTGCATATGGCTCCATCCCATACCTTGTTGCATGCCCTTAGGTAGGGGTGTTCCTCTTCAGCAGCAGCCTGTGTCTTGCAGGGCCTGGCCTTTTGCAGAGAGTGCATTTTTATGCTCTGTTTTAGCAGGGGTTTCATACAAAAGGCTGTCAGGGGGTCCAGGCTTCCACTGGCAAACTGTGGGCAGTTCTCCAACATTTCATAGCATTATGGGAAATCTGAGGGGGGCATTTCATCTTAGTTCTTACTCCTTACGCATGATCCGCAGCAGAAGAGCCATGAAACCTCAACTGTCATGAAGGCAGTGCCTCTGAAAATAAGGACCAAACACCTTCACAGAGGTAGCAAATTTTCTGCAGTCTGAGCTTTTCAGTGAGATGCTTTCTCGAACCAGTTTTGAGATTCTTTCACAGTGAACCGCATGCCTTGGCCATAATTGCATGTTCTTAGGAGTAATTTTATTTTTTTACCTGCATCCATTTTCTTAAAAGCTTTGTGCTTTTTTTTTTTTCATGTTGCTGAGCTCTCCTTACATTACTGAGGGCTTTTCTATGTTCTGTTAAATAATCTGATTGCCTGAGAGGCTCTTATTTCTCATGCACCCTGTTTTCCTTTCATCCAGACACAGAAAGGAAGGCTTTCGAAGGGGACTTTGGAAACAACAGGGATATTTAAAGATATTTAAAGGATATGTAAAGATAAATCACATTTCCTTTCCAAATAGTTTTAGGTCCAAAGTAAATATTTCATATTATTACTAGTTGGCTCACTGTTTGAAAAGACCACTCTGCCTTTGTGTTTTGAAACAAATTGTATCTGGTAGATCGGCACATAATTAGCAACAGTGCATCTGAAGTACGGCCTGCAGGTTTTATCGGGTTTAATCATTGGTTGCCTCCTTCTGCTATGAAAGAGTAAAGGGGTGAATCCCTTAGAAAATAAATAAAATGCAGCTTGCTAAGTTTAACAATGCTGGCAATGAATGGGGGCCCAGGCTCACATTTTACAGGTTATTTATTGCATGTCCTTCCACTTTATACAGGGCCTATGTGATGTGGACAGCTGAAGTTCACCTTAGGCTGTGACTCAACTGAAATCCTCTTGCACGTCATTGAGACTGGTCCACAGACCTAAGTTACTCTTGAAAATGACACTTGTGCATCTTAATGCCAGGGAAATATCACCTAATTACCTTTAAAAATCGAAGCTGTGGTGCTTTCTTCTGCTTTTTTGTACCCAGCCCCCCATCCTGTTATTGGATGCAGTAGAAGCTAATGAAGTCCCCTCTGTAAATTATGAAGCTACCTAAAAGTTGGTATTAGGCTCACAAATAGCAGCAGGAGTAGGTAACACTTACTGATGACTCCTCCTTTCTGCCAGAGGGGAAAATGTGTTTATTACAGGCTGGGAAGGCAGCTGAACCCCTCCAGGAGGTGTTGTCACTCAGCACTGCTCACCAAACTTGGCTCTCCTGCCTCTCCTGAGCCATTCCTGCGGTTACCTACGCAGGCTTCCTCACTGTGTGCTTGCTTTGATGCTAAAGAGACAGTGATAATTGCAGCATTGTGAAATACTTGGAAGATTGGCTTGGCTGAAGGACATAAATCCAGGAGGGGAAATGCTGGGAGGATGAATGATTTCACAGACTAAAGGCTTCACATGTTGATAGCAATAAAACTTCCTAACTCCAAGCATTGCAACCTCAAATGAAAGGACGACCTGGCAGTCTTTAATGAGTGGTACATTGAAACCTTGTTTTCCTTTGCTTTGCAGTTGGTGGAGAAGACAGAGACAGGCACTAACCCTCTTCCACATGAGTCAAAACAAGAGCTTGCATGGCAGCTAATCCTGTGAGATCATGGAAGGGTGCAGGAGCAGCTCTGGGTTATTATTTCATCAAGCTGGCAGATGCCTAGAAGATCACACGATACAATTATCTCAGCCTCCAGGTAAGAAGCAGACACTTCGACTCTGCTGTTGACTGCATAGCAGTAATACTCACTGGAGACAGACTGATTTCTTCTTCTGTTTCCCCTAAAAACTGTGGTGTGAGTGCTGCATCCTGATGAACCTTCCAGACTCATCACTTGACACTGAGTTACTGGTGTCAATTGAAAACAGCAGGCAGAGAAGAATATTTAGAGAACAAAATATACTTTTCTTAACTTGCCAGCTGTTTCCCAAAGAAGAGCAACGTGGTCATGGTTCTGGCCATGATTCATCTTCTGTTCACCTGCAAGCCTCAAGTAAGGGTTGGGATTTGTAACTTTTACAAATTTTGTAACTTACTTGAATTCCAGATGAGAGACACAGCAAGCACCAAAAAATCACAGAGGAGGTTTGAAATTATCAGGTTAAAAATAATACTGACTGCATCACATGTTTTTTCCACAGCCATTCGTGGTGATTTTGTTGACTTCTGGGCAATGTGTAGAGAAATTCAAACCAAGTACATCTTAAAATTCTTTCTGCGATGTTTTCCAAAGCCCTTATAAGATGAAGAAATTCAGTTTAGGTAATTCAGGGGTCTGTGTTACCAGTTTTTATTACAGTTGTCCCTTGTGACTTTTTCAATTACAGGATTGCTGCTGTTACTCCAATGTTATATTTACCAACAGTGTAAGATGCTCCTTAGACACTGCACTAAATAATATAATGGTAGCCAGCAAACACCTTTCCTCATAGGTTAGTAGTTTTGAACAAACAAATTAACTAAAGAAGTAAAAAATCAGCACATTGAAAGGTACAATCAAGGCAACAGTCCCAAACAGCACTTACTCTCCCTTACTGTAGTGCAAACAAGCAATTCACAGGTCTTCTGAGAAGATACAGGGTACAGATAATCATGTGCTTTGTGAGATAATTCATGTTATGGTAGGAAAATCATAGCATTATGCTGAAAGTGGTGGTGGGAACTCCTTCTAGTTCTGTGCTTTTGGTGGTGTGCCTGGTTAGAAAGCTGTGGGTAGCAGAAAGAGAGATTTCTATTAGATTCCATTCATGTTGAGAAAAAATTTGGATGCTATTTTTTGATTGGTATCTTTGACTATTAGTCCAAGTATTTATACAGACCAGACCATGATTTTTCCTTCCCTGTGGAAATACTGATTCATCCATGTTGGAAAAGCAATGTTCATGCTCTTGCAAGATATTTAGGAGCAGGAAAGAGTTGTTGGTTTTCCTGTGAAGAGAGCGTAGGATTTTGGGCTTAAACCTGGAGCTGCAGGGAAATGGTCCTCAGAAGTTAAAGATGCTAAAAGAAGAGATACAATAAAAATTTGGGCTTGCAATACCTCACTTTTCTGCTGTGCACGTCATTCACTCTGGAGAGCAGAGCTCAAAACCAGTGTGGCTGTACAGTGCTGTGAATATTAAAGCCTCCACTGCCAGCCCTACCCAATGTGGTTTGCTTTGGATTGAGTCACTAAGGAAAATACAGTGGCTCCCTGACTGCCAGAGGAAGCGCCTGCCTCCCTGGACCATGCTGGCTCTGCAGAACAGAAAACCCATCAGGCTGGAGTGCAGGAGTCAAGGGTGAGAGTATTTCCATGAAATAAGTAAGAGTTTTGAAACCATGCAGAACAGGAGAGAAAGCAGAGAAGAACCCAAGGGAGAAAGAAATGGCAAAATCGAGGTTTCTGCGGAGTATAATTCTTTTGTTTCATCAAAAATCTGACTGTTGCATAATCTTCCTTACAGAAGTTCAAGCTACCTGAATGTTAACTGTATTGATTTGAATGTGCTTGTAAATGAATCATGAGGATGTCAACAGGCTGGTGTCTGACTCTCATGGGGGACTTCACAAGCCAGGAATGACCTCAGCAAGCCCAAAGCAAAGGATTTGATCAGAGGCTTATGCCAGAGGGCATATGCTAAAGTAAGTTGGTTGCAAGACTGTGCAATGCATGTTTCTTTTGGCTTTCTCTGTGGAACTTTCTGGAGAGACATGTTGCAGCCCTTGGCCCAAGGGTGGTAATACTGAAGTTATCTGAGTAAGCTGGCTGCAAGCCAGAGCAAGAGGGAAGGGAAAGAACCCTGCAGCAATGTAAAACCTTGTCCTGGTTACTTTTCTTCCTAGTAGCTGGTAGAATGCTTGTTTTGGATTTAGGATGAGAATTAGGATAACTCACTGGTGTTTTAGTTGTTGGTTAAGCAAGTGCTTACACTAGGTCAGGGGCTCTTCAGCTTCTTGTGCTGCCCTGGCAGTGAGAAGGCTGGGAGAGACAAGAAGCTGGGAGGAGACACAGCCAGGAAGGTGACCCAAACAGGCCAAAAGGATATCCCATACTATATGATGTTATGCTCAGTATGCAACAGGAAGAGCTAGTACAAGAAAGACAAATGCTGGTGCAGATACTAATGTAGTTTCAGAGGTTCCAACCTAGGAACTCAAGCGAAATGTGGAAGGAATTCTTTCCTTTTCTGCCTTGGTGCAAAAAAAGGCTTCAGGGGAGCTATACAAGAAACATTTTTCTGAGGGAGGTTTGTTAAAGAGATTGCACTGCCTGGGGCCAGCTGAAAGTCTACTTTAGGCCATGGAAGACCAAAGTGGAACTGAGCTCAGAGACAGAGGGAAGGCTCGTTGTGGGCTTTTCAGTTTGTCCTGAAAGGCAATACGTTTGGGTTGGAGATAGGAACATAGCGTCTGACTTTCTCAAAAGAGAGTGAGCAGAAAAGAAATAAGATAGTTGCTGTGGGTGAAGAGGCACGGCACCAAAGAGGGTTTCAGAAGGGCAGTGGGACTATACTAATAGATGCTGCTTCCTTTTCCACAACATTCCTTTATTTTGCAGTCATAGAAGGAGAACTCTGTATTCTAGATGAGTGGAGTCGAAGCTTGAAATGAGCACAGTCATTTTTGTAGCATCTGTTGGGTTCTGTTTTGAGGATTTCTACAACATGTAAATGTAAATTTGACATGGGCTTGGGAGAGCAGCAATCCTAGATATTAATGCCTGTGCCATATTTGGTAACATTTAGTCATTCTAATGAAGCATGCTGCCTTCGTCTTCTGTCCAAATCTGGGGAGCAGCATAGTGAATTTGTTGTAAGGGATGTTTGGAAATCAGTCTTTAACAGGGACCTAAGATTTCCAGATAATACATTGCGGCAGGATCAAACTCTGTGAGGACTGCCAACATGAGCGAGACATCCACTGAGGTTACCAAGCCAAAGTTCAGCCTCGTGTGAATACTGTTGCAGCAGATGCAGGGGCATTTACTCAAAGGCTGTGATTTACCATGGCATATGCAAAGTCCTCATTGTGCTTTATTCAGTAAACTTGAAAATATCTCAAGGGAGGGAAGGAAATTCCAGTTTTCCCTTTGCAGCTCAAGGAAATTACCATAGCTTGCCCTAAAGAAACCTGGAGCAAAGGCTTGGCTGCACTGAAATCAGTGGCAAAACTCACATGATTTTGTGAGCTGGTGCTTCACATCTGTTGTTTTTCTTCATGGCAGTTAACCTCTCTGACCTTCTCTGTCACACCTCAAATGTTGCTCATGACTGCACTTCTGTTGCCTCCAAACTGGAAAGTGCTGTTCATGGCCCGGCCTTATTTTATACTTACTTTTTTTGCCTCCTGCTATTTTTGTTTCCCCTCGAGAGGAATTCAAGTTGCACATTATGCTTCTCTCCGGTTGCATATATGTATTCTCTAGATGTCAATAACCAGCTGTAGATGGTGGTTCTAGGTGGGATGTGAAACTCCAAGAAGATGGTCCACCTCCTCTTGGAGCTGCGGTCTGATCTGAGAGGAGCCTTGATACAACCCTGGAAGTATTTGCTCAAGTAGCACACCTCAGAAGAGCTTTCTGGCAGTTTTTGTCAGAAGTGATCTAGAACCACGTTTAGATCTAATCCTTGGTTCCCAGTTCTGTGGTGTCTGTGAGATTAGATGGACTGCAACAGTTTACCCTAAAAGTCTGTTAATCTAAACCTTACCTAAACCAAATGCATTATTTCAAAAAGGCTTGTCATTTTATATCAAATCACTGGTGCTGGCTCTTCCTTTGCACTCAACTGTCTCATCTTGTTATGTATGTGTAAGTACGTCTAAGAGGTCGCCTACTAAGAACTGACATAACTTGGTTTTGCATTTGAACTACAAGGTTACATGCTTTGTTGTTTCCATAGGCTGTATTCCCAATCCTGGCACTTGGGAGGATTCTTTTATTGCAGTACTTCTTGAAACTACAAACTTTCTGTGTGTCTAATCATTGTCCTTTTCAGGGTGCATGTCCCACAGCTGCCTGGCAGTGCTGCCCTTTGCTGTACAGCAGCCCCCTCTCTGCTTTCACCAGCAGGTAAGACTGTGTGTGTCTTACACTGATCTTTCCTCGCTTCCCTGCTCTGTCCTGCCAGGGCTTTCTCATGTGCCCAAATTGTCCAGTTCTCCCCTATGCCATTAGGCTTTTCAGGATGTCACCTTCTAAAGCATGCCACGAGACAAACAGAGCTAAGTTAAGGGAGGGAGCAGTGGCAGACTGGAATATTAATGCCTACCATCGTGTGATCTGCACAACTGCAGATGTGGATGAGGCTGCCAGCAAGGTACTAGCCATTCTTTATTGTATTAGTTTGGAACCTTAAACCCATTCCAACTCCAATTAGGAGGTTTCTGCCCATAAATGTCTCCAGCTTTCCCTACACCGTCAGGACTGCATTCAGCAGTGATGAAAGTTACAGAGTGCCCAAGAACATTGGCTTAAGCATGAGAAGATTGTCTCTGTGGGCCCTTCTGCAGTGGTAGCGCTGAGTCTCCACTACTTAAGGTACCCAGGACCTTCGTGGAGAACCTTTTGGTTTTAAAGCACTAAGAACTTAATGCATATGGATAATAGGTCTCAAAAGGACATGCTGAATGTATTAGAATAAATGCTTTGCTGTTAGTAAAGTTTTCAGAGAAGACCTTTCTCTGGACTTCCTCTTGTATCCTACAACTAAACTGTTCCGTTTATGTTTGCAACAAAAGTGTGAGTGAATGTTCAGGTACCAAAATGCCTTTTCATTGGCTTCTGTTAACCTTCCATGTCTCGTGTTCTAGGATTCTTCTCTTTCCTACACTGCAAGCTCTGATACTCCCTTGAATTACTACCAAGCTCACCAAGGCTAGGTTTGCAGCTCATGGGGTTTGCAGTTCTGCAGCTTGCACACTCCCGAAATGCAGTAAGCCTACAACCCGCAGTATAAAGAGATCTTTCTTATCTTTTTTCTTTGTTCTGATTTCCAGCTGTATACACCAGTAAGTCCAGTGTACGTATTGTCCAGTATTTCCTAATCCAAAATAGTTTAATCTTATAACTGCAAACGGTCTTTACATGGTGATATAGTGGCAGTGTCCTCTACCATTAGACTCAGACTTTCATAAGAACTGGCCTGAAAATAAGCTATTTTTGGCTTAAGTGTCCAGAACTGAAATCTAAGTCTGCCACTGCTGCAAGACCCAGAGCACCAACTGTATTTGGTAGAAGCAAGTTCAAGCTGAAACTGTAAAAGGTTGCTCTTAAAGACTCCAAACTTTCCACATTATTTTATTTTTACGCTGTTTTAAGTTGCATGCTATGTGATGGCTGGCTAGAAATTATCTGAGTTGTGAGTATGACTTTGTCAAAAAGCATCAATTCATCTTTTCCCAGACAAGAAAGAAGTGGCATAGCAGCTATCAAAAAAACTCCCAAACCTGTCCTTGCAGGGTGTCCTTAAAAGAACCCTTTTCAAATGACTGGTTATGTATACATGCGAAGAATTTCCTTTTCCTCCCCTCCCCACAGAAGCATTCATTATATTTCAGCATGCCCAAGCTGGTTCTCTATTTGACTTCTGGTGTACCCAAATACCTCTGTTGTGCCCAGTAATGAAGATTCAACTTGAGAATAGTTTTATTGATGTACATGCACTAAATCCCGTCATCCAAAGTGGGATGTTAGTGCAATTCCAGGGACACATGGTGTTTCCCAGGATTTGCATCCATGAAGTAAAGGCTAAGCCTGACTTTGAAGATGTTCCAGGCTGTTTACTGGTGTCAGCAGCTATCAGTGAGGGTGAGGGTGGAGTTGCCTCCTTGCTGCTGAAGGCAGAAGTCAGCCACTCATCTCGGCTGAACACACACTAACCCATGAAGTTTCAACCCTTCAGTTAGTTTTATTGAAGAAAGAAGGAATGGGCAAAGTTGAATCACTCTTTCTTTAAGGAGCTGCTTACAGAGCAGAGTTGTGCTGTGCCTGGGAATGCTGTGTCTGACTCCAATGAACAGGAGCAGCTTCTGATAAGGTGTTCTGCCAAATGAGCTCTTAAAATGCTTGTGCTCTAATGGAGTGCCACCTGAAAATGGACTTCATTTTCTGCAAGCATGAATAAAATAATGAAAGTAAACCAATAGGGTAGTAACATGCTCTTAAATGTCCTAGATTTCTAATGGAGAAGATAAAAGAGTCAGTGTATATGCATGTGTAGAGAGACCCTAATTTCCTCTTTTGGGGGTTGTGGGTTGTTCCTTTTATTATTCCTGGTGGAGAGAAGAGAAGCTGGTATTGCTTTCTATTACTTTTTATGTTCTTTTCCATAAAATATTTTGGATATGAAATTGAGGAGAAAAATCTTTTGATGGATTTCAAAACAACCAACCAATTACAGAAACTTGTTTTTCTGCTCCTTTTTGTAACACATGTCAAAATGAAAACAAAGCAAATGGAGGTGGGAAGAGTTTCAATGAAAAATAATTTTTAAACATTTTTATTTGGGTGTACAAAGAGAGGGGAAGGCTACTTCTATGTGAGGAAAATACCACTTTTATCCTCCTTTTATCCACCTATCAGTTTTGGAAGGGAGAGATCTTTGTAGTGTTTACCACACAGGAGGGAGTTACTGCCCAGACCTGAGCACAACTGAGAAAATAATTTTGACCTGATACATAGAAGTAGTGTCTAGACAGAGAGCATTTGAAGTGCTTAAGGGGAATCTCAGAGTAGGAACCAGTTATGACAAACTGAGCTTTTGAAGTGACAAATAGGAGCAAACGTGTATAAACTTTAGATCAGATAAAGTAAATCTGAGATTTGCTGCTGACTAAAATGAAACTAGAATACAAGACCACCAAATTAGAGTGTTGTCTGTCTCTGCTCCTCTCTTCTTCAGGAACCAGAGCAACTGCTTGTGGGGCCATGCTCTGCAACCAGAAAAGTGAAACCAGCTTTTGGGTTTGGTTGTGTTTTTTTCTACAAACCCAAGGCTTTCTCCTTTAACCTGGTCCAGTCTGCAGTCTGTATCGGTCTCACAAGGATTTTCATAAGGATGACCTAGAGGTTGATGAATGGCGGTGGATGGGCAAGGAAGGACCATAATATACTCAAGTGGGCTCTGCTCTGAAGGAAGCTGTATTTGTGGGGTCCTGAATATGCCATTTTCTGGGGCATTTTGCCTTAGCAAAGCTAAATGCGTACGTCATGGTGGTGTGGGTTGAAAGAAACCACCAAAAGAAATGTTGCCTGCATCTGCAGGAATTGAACTGAAGAGTGATTTCTAACTATTCATGCTTCTGAAATGTTAGAAGTGGAAATCTGTTATTGGGATGAGAATTTGGATTATGGAAGAGAATTAATAAAGCCCTATAACCAAACTGGTTATTTGCACACCCACAAAATGTCCTGAGATTTAGAAGATCACATCTGAATTCTTGATCAGGTATTTGGGCTTGATCTCTGCTAACCCAGTGAAGAGCTTATGTCCCTGGCAGAAACTGAGGAAAGTTGCGGAAATACTGGAGTTTCTTAGACTAGAGAAAATAATTTCATAAGCAATGCTAATTAGAAGAGAATTGTTAAAATTTTCAGAAGACATTTCTGTTGGTGGGGAGAACTGGAGGTGGATCTCTGATCCTAGTTCAGTATTCTATTCTGAATTAACCTTTTAGAGCGTCTGTCCATGTTATACTGAACTACTTTGCAACCAGGAACACTTGTCACTGCTAAAATACATTGCCACATATGCTTTCCATGTATCTTCCATCATATTTGATCATTCCTTAAATGAAGGGGTTTACAAGTATATAGTGTGATTATAGTGGTACATGCGTAATTGTTAACTATTATTTATCTACTTCAATTTTCTTCTGTCTGAATCAATAACATAACAACACTTATGAACACTTATGTGACTGTAACCACAATCAGTTACTGTGGAAGTGAGTCAGACATCATCTTTCACTCCAGCATTTATAACTAAGTTAAGAAGGACAAATAAACTGACTAGACTCAATACTTAGGGTAAAGAAAAGCTCTCCTATTCCCATAATCTGAAAATACCATTCCTGATTGTGTTTGCAGGAAGGAAGCAGTGGAAGTCCAAGGTGACACCAAGAGGGCTTTGCGGCACCAGAGCACTTGCAGCCTCGCTGCTTTCCTTTCCTTTTCTCATGTTTCCTAAACTGCAAAATACTGATGATCCTTTTGCTGTGTTTTAGCTCTCAGTTTTGCCTTCTGAACAATTTAGGCCCCAATTAGAAAGGTGTTCTCTTTAGGCAGGATTTAAAAAACACATGAGCAAAAATACAGTGATGTCAGAAAGATGAGGAAAGAGCATGCATAAAGCAGGGATTTTGTGTATATTTAAATAGGCACACCAATCAAAACTTTCAGGGGAATGACTCCATCATGTGTCACAGGACAGGGAATGACCATAAATATGGCAGAAGAGACGATGATGTTACAGGCGTTAGCATTTTTGGTACGTTTAATTCTCTTTGGGTACAACAAGGACATTTGCGGTTTAATCCTTGATAAAAATGATGGTAAATTATGGTGCATGAGAATTACCCAAGGAGAACATCTTTGAGAAAAAAATCTGAAATTGAAATGTTTGTAATATCTTGCTGAGATTTACTCAAGGCACAATCAAACATAACAACAACGTTGCGAAAGAGTATGTGAATTACATGCCAAGCGCAATGTACTGTTTTAACAGGTGCTCTTTAACAGGGTTGTAGCTATAGTCCTGTACCAGAAGTGATGAGATACAAGAAGGAATGACCTGAGAGACTTCTAAACAGGCTTTTCCAAAACTGTATTACTTCTGGGCAGGTCTTGATAACAATCCATGGCAGATGACCTGATCCAACCAGAATAACAGGCTTATGGGCATGGTGCAAAACATAATTTACAAGCAAGGTATGAATGTTTAACAAAGTATATATGATAATACTAAATAGCAGTAGTTTTAAAATCTGCTTCTTTAAGAATCAAATGGTAAATACAGCTCATGTCTGACCTGTGTCACTGTTCTTTAGTGTATCACTATGCATGCCTACACAGCATGACACATGATGCTGCATAGGCATGACAATATGTTGCAATGAGGTACTGTTCATTGCAGTTTTCTTTTCAGGTATAGGGAAGGTGCAATTGTTTCTAAATGCAGCCAAGAGCTGCTATTACATCATGCTTCAGGATGATATGCAAGGAGTTGCAAGCAAATACACCATAGGTTTTCTTCTGCTTCCTACCAGAGAGAAACCATGGCTTTCCCTTTTGACTTCCTTTGTCTTCAATGTGTGCAATACATCTTTTTGCAGACCAACAAAACTGAACAATGGGATTTTCCTTTTAAAGTGTTATTCTTTATTTGTCTTTCTGTCCCTGATTGTTAGTAGGAACCCCAAAAATTCACACTGGAAACATTATAAGAAAGGGAAGAATTAAATCTTCTAAAAGTTTATATTTTTACATTTACTAGAATGTATATACAATGTAAAAATACTGTATTTAATCTTTGTTTTACATAGTCATTTGTGATCATTGTCCTTCTTCATCATTATCAATACTTGGTCTGTTTCTGGAACATTTTCCTTGTCTAGAGGATATGTTGGAGGCACACAGCACCCTCCTGAAAAGAGCGTAGTCCATACATATAATAAAATTCTTCATTAGTCCCATTTATAACTTTGGTTATAGTGAATTATATTATATTTGCCCTGAAGGAAAACATTTAATTATCCCTTGTGTTTTGCAAGGAAAAGCTTAATAAACTTCCTGTAATCACAGGCTGCTAAATATTATCTAGAAGTAAAATTTGGTCTTCTTGAACAAAAGTTTATTTTCTCCTTATTGAAAATTCCTTTATTGTTGACTTAACTGAAGACTTGTATGCTGCTTTTTGTGGGGGTGAGGCAGAGGAAAAGAGGAATTTTGCACCCAGGGTTTTTACCTTTGAAATGGGGGAGTTGTGCATCATTGCACTCCAGCTTTAAAATAAGACCTACACCAGCACAAGACCAGGTTCAAGCCCTTGGCGTGAAATCCTAAGGGCGAAATCTTATGGGAGACCCTTGTCAACTTCAGCAAAGCTGGAATTTTACCACAGTGCTTTACAATCTCCTTCATGGTCATGACCATTACAGCTTAAAGTCTGGAGAAAGCATGTGGTTTTTATTTTAATGATATTTTGAATGATGGAGTATAATTATATTCCCTATGCTCCAAATTCAATTTTTCCTACTTTGCAAAAGTGCTAAGACTTCAAAGCAGATAAGATTCATGGACAGAGCTTTTTACCACAGAACTGCTAAAGAAAATGACACTTTTTGAAAGGCTGGTTTCTGAAAAGGCATTATATGATTTTAATATTTTATTCTACATGTTGTTGTTAAAGCTCTAATCCTCCTAGAAATTCCCCAAAGCACTTTTCTTTGCAGGGTGGAGGGGTTTCATTCTGGAATGCTTTTTAAAATACAGATGTATATGGAGGAGTATTTAAACCTGCATTACCCAAGCAGGAATGGGAGTTAATTTGAAAACAAGGGTGTAGCATTTCAAAGCATGGAATGAGGTAAGTTTTCAGCACAGAGCTTCCTCTTTGCCCTTTAAATTGCCATATAGACAGTCTTTCCAGATGAAAAAACTGTAACACACCCAGAATTTCTAGTTAAAAACTCTTCTTCATGTGGAACGTGATCCTGCACATCTTTCTCAAGTTGGTCATCACCAGCCTAGGCTGTTATGAAGAATTTAGCCAGACCCATGGTTTTCAATGTTAAAAGAGCTAATGCAGCAGTATGAGCTGCAAGTGGTTTCTGACTCCTCTCATTCCTGTGAGAAGGCAGTACCCTGTCTGGCCTTTTGCTGGGACATACAGTAAGCACTCTGGACATTTCATGCATATTCCCATACAGCTGAGAGGACTTGGAAGTCCTTGTGCTGATGGTGGAGAGCAGCCTTCCCTGCTCAGGTCCGACAGGCCCCTTTGGCCAACCTATGGGGCAGGTAAATTTAGGACCTGAGAGGGTTCCACCTGTGCCAGCAAAGAGCATTATGCACTAACTGCTTCCTTTTGATATTTTTTCATTCTTCTTAAGCAATACCTCGCTCAACTGGGGTTTTTCTTGTACAGTCGTTTATGCTGAGGTTCAGCAATATGTGCATTTCTCTGTCCCCATGGTGCAGATCAAGAAGAATTTCTTTCTTGGGGAGTTGTTCAGACTTGGGCCAGTGTAAACAGGATAAGAATCTCCCTGGATGACAGGATTGGATTTAGTCTGGTTTTATGTTTGTAAAGCAGGGGAGCAGGGATTTTCTTGGAAGAAACAGGCAAAAATCCTATTTCAAAAGCTTCAATTGCAGTTAAGCTTTAGTAATACACTCCCTTCTTTGCTTTGCTATGAATACCTGCCAGAAGAAAGGAAAGGATTTCTTTCTTCTGAATCCCAAATGCATTAATCTCTGAAGTGACTGGTCAGGACAAAGTTTAAGTGTCAGATAATGGTATCTTGAGATTTTAGTATAATGGCTCAATATTACATGTTGCTAATGGAGGAGGGGTGTGTTTGGTTTGGTTTTATACAATGCGTCTGAAAAATCGTGCTTCCTAAAACTTTGCAGTTCTACAGTGATAAGAGGTAGATTTTTATTTTTTTTGTACTTGTTTTTGTAGCTATCTTGCAGATTTTATTGCTTTGTAGCTTTGGGGTTTTTTATAAAACCATTTAAGTTAGAAAGGACCTCAGGTTTCCAGTCCAACCTCTTGCCCAAAGCAGGATTAGCAATGAGATCAGACCAGGTTGCTTAGAGCTATGTCCAGTCAGGTCCTGAAATCCTCTAAGGACCAAGGTTGTGCAACCTCTCTTGGCAACCTGAGCCACTGCCTGACTGTCCCAATGGGGAGTTACCCTCCCCTTCTATCCCTGTTTCAGTTTGTGGCCATTGTCCCTCTGCTGTGCACCTCCCTCCTTATCTCTTCTCAAAGGTGCTGAACGTCAGCTGTCAGGTCCCTGAAGCTGTCCCTTCCAGAGGCTGAACAAGCCATGATACCTCAGTGTCTCCTCACTGGCCCTCCCTTGGATTTGTCCTACCTGACTGTCCTTGTTCTCGCCCTGGGGCCAGAACTGGATGCCATATTTTAGGTGCACTCTCATGAATGCCAGGTAGAGAAGAAAATTGTTGCTGCCCTTGATCTGCTGTCTGTGAGGCTGCTGGTACAGCCCCGGATGCTGCTGACCATCCTGGCTGCCAGGGAGGCTCTGTCTGGTGCCCAGGTTGCTGCTCACCACCACACTGAAGTCCTTCTCAGCAGTGCTGCTCCCTAGCCAGGCAGCCCCCAGCTGACACTGAAGCCAGGGGTTGTTCCTCAGAGCGTTCCTCCCTGGTGCAGAAGCAAGCCCTTGAGCTTTCTGAAGGCCATTTCTTTAAGAAGCTAAGAGCTCCGGGATCCTTTCAGAGCACAAGTTAACCTGTGGCCTAATAACTGTGATGAATTCTTTCCAGCGGTCTTTCCTCTCTTTGGGAATAGAAAGGTGGTGATGGTGCTTCTGTTAAACACGTGTACCCAACAATGATCTCCATGTGAGACTGAGATACACAACAGGGGTTTCTACAGCACTCTGTGTTTCTTGAATCCTATTAGGGAAAGCAAAGCAAAGTGTTACTTCTATTTCTAAAATGATCATTAGTTGTTAAAGGAACCATTACTTTCTAGAAACACCATGGTGCTATTAATAAGGCAAAAAGTATGGCAAAAACATGCACTTCTAATTACTTACATTAATTCTGTAACTGGCATCTACATTTTATTTTGAAGGAGCAAGAGGGCTCCCTGGAAAGGAATTAAGAAGAATGAAGGTCTGAATTGTGACCTCAGTTGTGGTAACTAGTATGCAGGGTGGCTTGGATCCAAATCTGTTTTAGGAAGGACTTTAAGATTTAGCTTGTTAAAGCTGTACAAAACTAATTACTGTAACAAAGGAAGAAAGCAAGCCTTGTAGTGATAGGACAATAAGGGGTTTATTCTTGATTTTTCACAGAATTTCCTTGGTGATCATGACATTTTTAGGCTGTGTGACTTCGTCAAGCTTGAGCGCTTGTGGGTAAGCACCACACATTTATATGCAGATATGCTTCTACAAAGCAGTCTGATTCTGAGAGAGCTTGATCACCAAACCTCCCAGTTCTCAACAGGGCAGAGGATGCTTGGCCTCTTAATTTATCCGACGTACTGCAGTCTGACCATATCTCCACAAGTAAGCTGCTGATGCTTATACAACCACTATGCTTTGTGCTTTCTTGTAGCAAGAAGGACTGATTCAATGTGTGGTCCTGCCTTAAAGCCAGACAAACAGGATTTGGGCCTCCAGTCCTGCTTGCTGTTTTCAAAATTGTTTTTTCAAGTTTCTGAATCAGTGGGAACAGCTGATACCTTGGATGGTCCCAGTGCTGAGTGGGAGACTCAACTGAGCATCAGCAATGCAAGACAGAAATAAGAGATGACATTTCACTTTCTTCTCAAAGTCAGCCTCAAGTCTACTACTTATTTTTATGTCCCCCGCTATCGGAGGAAATCTGAGCAGGATTTGAAGAGGAAAACCTTTATAGGGGAGATCTTATCACATGTATTGAAGCAGCCTGGAAAGCATTATGTATTTTTAATAGTTTTATGTTGACAATGGTGGGAAGCAAGCTGGAGACAATGGCAACTTTCTAGAAGTACATAGCCTGTTATGTATTCTGACATTTATTTCCCTCAGTCATGTGCCGGGATCTTTTGTCTGCTAGTGGCAACTACATGAAGGGGTAGCTACTCAAGGCTCTGCCTTTCATGCTGGACAACTTTGTCATTGCTCCAGGAGGCAAAGAAGGATTGTTTTTTTCTTGGAAAATTAGGCCAATTCATTTGAGTACCAAATATGGCTTTGGAAAACTGCTACAGGATAGCTTTTGGGCTTAAAAGAAACAGCTTATCAGCTATGAAGGTTGTGATATAGCACTGAGAAGAAGAATAATTACTCTAGGCCCACCCTATTTCACCGTCTCAGGTGTTACGGCATCACCAGTCCTTGGAAGTGAAATCAAGATGAAAAATGATGGCATTGGGAAAATGAGCCACACCATGCCATGGGTTTGGGTTGTACTGTCATAAATTTCTTTGAGGACCTTTTTATTCCACCCATCTGATGTTCTTTTTAAAGGGAGATAATTCTTGCTAGCAATTGTCAGAAGCTAAAAGAGAAATCAGCTGGTGATTTTCATTGCTTAGAATTACTAATACTTTTCTGCTGTAACTGTTCTGGGGTGCTATTATATACTGGCACTTCTCAGCAGAAGATAGGAATGCAAACATGTATTTTAACAAGTCTCTGCTGCAGCACAATTGATTGTAGCCAGCTATTGTTCTCCTGAGTCCTGCCTCAGACAGGGAGTGAGAAGTTTCCTGGGATTTAGGTTCAGTCCTTTTTGACAGGAAGCTGGGGAACAATTAGGAGGCGGTTGAATCTCTTCCCACACACACACACTTTTTTAAAACGAAAACTGTGGAGAAGAGGAAGTCAAAAGTTCCCCCTGTTTTACTGAGCTGCTGTTCAAGGGGCTGGCTATATAGAAAACAGTTATGTTCCCAACTACTTTGGAGTCAGGTTTTCTTCCTGGCATGTGGTGGAATCAAGCCACTCTAAAGAGAGAAGCTGCTCAAGTTCTTGCTCGAAAGAAGGTGGCATTTGTGAGTCAAGGCAAGGCAGGAACAAAAGCTTGTGCTGCCCCACCTGCCAGAGGGACAGGCTTGTGTTCATCCATCACCTATTGGAAACCATGCAACTGGCAGCTCCCCCCTAAGCAGATGGCTGATATTTATGCTGTTTCGCCTTCTTTGTGTTCCTTGTTTTCTTTCAGGATAGGAGGATACCAGGCCTTGGCATTGATTTTTTCTGTGCAGATAAAAAGACAAGAAAGCTGCTGTGCTTTTGAAGATTTAGACTGTCAATTCTCTTATTCCCTGTAGGTCTTCCCAAGGTCTCTCATCTCTTTTTCATCTATGTTGATGCCTCTGTCTTCCCTAGATCCTCCCTGGTGACTCCTTTTAGGAAGGAAAACAGAAATTCTGGTCCCACTGAAGCATTTTGCTATAATGTTCTGATTCTGTCCTTAATTCTGCATGGGCTTAATTGGCATCTGTTTTTAATTGTGCTGACACATAGTTGTACATGGGAGCAACCAGAGCTCCCTAGTGATTTGCAGTGATAAAGCTGTTTGTGTAGTTATGACACTCCAAAATATTCAGAGGCAGAAAAGCTTTCAGTTCTTATAGGGAATATTTTTGGGGTTGGGAGAAAAGCACACACACACCACCACCCCCCCCATTGCATTGAGCCCTCACAAAGGCTGTTTCCCCCTTTATTCCCATCCAGCCCTGCAAGATGAATTATCAGAATTTTTTTGCAGCAACTAACATATTTTGCTTTGCATTTGGGACCCTGTGAGCAAAGAGTATTATAATATTAACAGTGCTTTTACTTACAGATCTTTTTGTACTAAAGGTTCACTGCACAAGCAGCATTATGGGGTTTGCTCACATATGCTGTGAGAAAGCGTGCACTGGGAATATACACTGTCAAATGGGTTTCCAAAAGTAAATACAATTCAGAGAAAATTGCACATAATAGTGGAACGTACATCTCTTCTTTGGATAAGAAACGTCTAGCTAATGTATGTACCTCTCATTTAATCTGAACTTTTTTAGTAGGCCAAAGTGCAGTAGCTGCCATGAGGTAACAGAAGAACTAACACAGGACGATCACTAAAGATTGGAGGAGAAAAAAAAAAGTACTAGTTTAGCAGCTACAAGTAACCATTCTAGGCAGTTTTTGTCACCTGAGCTCAAGTTAGGGTAATGGAAATAAGACAACTGAGAAACCCAAGTGGTAGGAGAGGAAAACCAAGCCTTAGTGTTTTGCAGGCAACAACGGAAGAAAAGCAGGTTCATCAACAAACTAGCCAGTAGATGCAATTTTTAACATAAGATTAAGATAAGATTGTATTGTCCTGTCTCATTGCCTTATATAATTAAATAATTTAATGTTAGTGATGACATTGTTGGGGTCTGGCATAAAAGAAGAGTGGCACCAAGACAGCGCTCCTGCAGCAATGAACCCCTGTTCACACAGAGGTTTCATCTACAGAGGTTGTGAAAATCTCTTTGATGGTTAGTCCCTGAATTAAAGTTAAGTTTTCAGCCCTCATGGCAAACTCCCTACCAGAGTTCTTCAGAAATTTTCTTCTTTTTTAGATACTTATGGTTTATTCTTTTGTTAATTTTTGGTTCTGCCTAGATGATATGCATTTTTCATAAAAAGTCTGTATAGCATCTTTCTCTGCTTACTCATTGTATTTCATGATTAATTTTTTTAAGTCAAATTCTTTTTAAATATTTCCATTAAAATCTAGTCCTTCTAGGGGAGGTCTCCTTGGACTCTCTTAATTTCCAGTTGTTTTCTGGGGTCAATGACTGTATGTACAACTGCCAACTTCTAATACAGTTGATTTCTATTTGCATTATTTTCACTGAAGCAACAGAAGAGATGGTCTTGGACTAGGCACTGCATTCAGCTCATGTAGTGATGACTAGGGGTAAAACTATGCTGGAGAGGCCTAAAAAACTCATGCATTGCATTTGCAGTAGTCTTGCAGTAGGATATTGCAGCAATTTATGCTGCATAGCCTTCACTTGAGAGAGGAACTGAGAACTTGTTTTTTGACATTGACTGTAAAGACACTTGCTTTCCTACAAGATGAGTTGTGTTGGTGCACCATGTTGCAGTCTCTGTTGGCTCTTACCCTTGGGATGTGACACCACTGTGTGCTGAAAACAAGAGACTTCTGCAGATCTTATAGCTGGTCTAATTTGGGCCTGACTGTGCTTGAAACTTCAGTTGGTGTCCAGTGGAATTAGCCCTGGAATACAATGAGCTTTACACCTGCATTGTATGGAAACAAGAACCACACAATTCCCTCTGGCTTTGCATCCCATCTTCTCCCAGATAAAACAAACAAAATAGCAGTGATGCTGAAACCCGTTGGATTTTTGTGTTTGGAGCATCTATGTAATCAAGCCCAAAGTTTTTTAACATGGGTAGAAGTTGTTTTTCCAGCAATCTGTACTAAAACCACTGTATATCTTTAGCTTCATTCTTCGTGTTCCTCTGAGGCCTCACAATGTGTTCAGTTGAGAGTCAACCCTTGGTTGAAGTAACTGATGTTATTTATTTAAGGGAAAACCATAGCTGTCCAATGCAAATACAAGAAATTTTGTAGGTTCATTGTTAGTCTCCTATGTCTCTCCTTAGTGGTGAGAGCTGTCCATCAGATCTTGTCCTTTATTTGTAAGAAGAAGGTGCTATGTTACCTTCCATGACCCTTTTCAGTGTGTTAAGTATACATGAACCAAATTGTATATATGTTTAAGTACTCTGGTCTTTGTAATATGACAAATAGTAAGAAGGGCTTAAGAGAAAATACTTATCATATGTCTGGCTGGAAGGGAGAAAATACATAAGGCCAACACAGTAATTGACTTAGAATGCTATAAAGAGAAATATCTTTTCTCATAGATAAAAGAGCCTCAATTTACACATGAGCTGCGCTGAGTAGAACTGATGAATATAGCACAATAGTCCTAACAGATTCACTACAAGCCCTGTCCTGAATAAGAAGAAAAGAAAACAAAGAGGAAGGGGGGAGGGAAATGGTTTTCTTCTTGCTCTTGGGAAGAGTTAGAAAAATAGAGTACTGAGCAATATAGGGGGAAAATAAAAAAAGGAAAAATAGTCACATATTATTCACGCTTCACTTGTGTGTGGTACATTCACATGGGCATATTAAGCATGAAAAGAACTCTGAAATATAAATAGGGACCTTCACTGTGTGGTTTTACTCTATTTTTTAAGGAGGAAGGGAACAGGACGAATGGACTCCCCACTCTGCTGTTTCTCAGAAGGCATCCCTTCTGAAGCCATTCTGATGAAAGCATAGTTAACCTTGTTTTCTTTAATGGGTCTTTCCTTTGTGACTCAGATAACAAAAAGTGGGAGAGACTGTGGGCCACCCTGGTGATCGAGGAAACATCATAAAAATTGAAAATGAGGTGGTTGTGCACAAACTGAACTTCCAAAGGTATGACAGGCTTCAATTAAATTCCCATAATTATACTAACGATGCAGAATATAGCCAGACTGAAATAACTCAGGTAATTACTTAGCATATTGCTCTAGTTTCTGCAATGGTAGTCATTGTTTACATCTCTAATTATGCTGTGTAGACACATCAAATCACTCACGCTTGTTTTGACTTGAAGTATTTGAAGCAGGAAACACTGATGAGCTGCATCTTACGGATGCTGCTATGCGAATAAATACAATTCAGTAATACTTGTTCTTCAGGCTCAGGGCCTAATCTTACATGTCTTTCATAGTCGGCATTCCTGTTGCTGTGACTTACTTATGTATTTCTCTCATTGAGAACTTCTCCTTGCATCGAGCAGATGTTGAAAGGCTCCATATTCACATAGCTAAGCACTTAGTATGTCCTTAATTTTAAAAGCACAAGTAGTATACTGCAGGTGAGCTGAACTGCTCATATGATTTAAGGGAAAGCTACCACTAGCTAGGATACAGCCAGAGTTTTCAGCATCTAAAACAAGGCCAATTGCTTATCCTGGGGTAGTGTAGCAAGAGCAAAGGAAGAATTTGTTCCAATTACTAAAAACTGTAACAAAAAAAAAAGTATTTCAATCTTTAGGACAACCACTTTCTGCGGTTCTGGGCAAACTGCTTTCTCTGCTCTGTGGGTCTGTCTCTCCTTCTGCAGACTCAGAATAATAATGCTCATCTTTCTGAACACTTTGGGGCTTTCAATTTTGATGTGTGATACATAATTGTGGTGTTAGGCCATACAAAGGATCATTACAAACCATACTGAAGGCCAGTACTGTGGACCTTTTACTGCCCAACTGGCTGATTGCACTAGGCTAAAAGTCTGAAAACAGAGATAAATTTTGTGTTGCATATTTTTATACCAGTGGGGTTTTTTAGTATCCTGCAGGTATATTTAATTTATTTTGCTCTGCTGGAAAAGTAGTGAAGATATACTTTTGAAAGGCTCATAAAAGGTAAATTGTTCCACTAGAAATATTCTCCTGTTAGACGAAGCTAGTTTACCCTTTGGCAGGAATATACCTAACTTTCAACTGCAGTTACAGCTCTTTGAGCATTTATAATACACATTTTAATGGAAAAAAAATCATGCTCTTCTATTAAATCAAATTCAATGTCAACTCTGAGGGAGAAGAAGGGTTCTTTCAAGCAGTTTTTTACCCAGAAAACATGTTACAGATTCTAAAAATAGGTTGTGCATACATTCATAGTTATATTATGAGGTAGCCACAGCTGGAGGGATGTTGAGCACTTTTTTAACTCCCACTGGCTCCAAGAGGGCTCAGTACTTCACAGAATCAGCCTGGGGGGAGAGAGGAGGAGAACAAAGTGGGACTACACAGCCCCAGCAGCGCTCTGGCTGTGCATGCAAACCTTTTGCTGTGAAACTGCCCCACAGGAACATGAAAGGAGTTTTCAGTCAGTGGCTCATTTCATCAAGGTCTCCCTCTCACCAGAGGTGTTCAGAAGGGATGATCTTGTCATATGAATTAAACACTAAACCAGGAGGAGCTGCTTTTCACATTAAAAGAAGTCCTTTTAACAGAAGGGTGCACGTAGTGGGAGAACCGAAAGAGTGCCCATTTCACACTGTTTGCAGGTATTATATAAGTGTGGGCTGCTTATTAAAGCTGACTATTTGTCACCATTTGTCTAAGTGGATAATGCTTCAATCCCTCTTTCCAAATTAGTTTTGGTACTGTTGAGCAATAGGTGAGCACTTTATTTATACCAGCATGGCACTAGCAACTGAGCAGAATGAACTGAGCGTCTTTGATAAGGCTCTGGTCTCCTGTGTTTACAGTTCCGCTAGCTGAGGCAGTCTAGGCTGTCCATGTTTTCACAGCAGGAATGATTTTCCAAAGTCACCGGGCAAGAGGTCTTTGGTGACTCCAGGCCTGGGAGCTGTGACTGTCTTGATTCGTTAAATGACTTTGGGTCTCAAATAGTTAGAAGGAGCAATTATTAATGGAGTCAGGCACCTTGGATGCAATTTTTATTTATTTACAAGAATGTAGAAAGTCAGCTTCCTTGAGCAAAGGAAGACTTGACCAACCAGAAAGCCTCTTACCCCAAGGCAGGCATTGTCCCCCTCCTGCCCTCTCAGACTTTCTAGGGTGATGTACCAAAACTACACAGACTCTTTCCTGTTGGCATTTTCCAGCTTGAGTTCTGGTGGCAGTATCAGTTAAAGGAGATACCTCCTCTCCCTGTTCCTGGCTGGTTCTTCCTGCTCCGTACCTCAGCACTGGTTTTAACCCAGATCAGCTGGCAGGGGTAGTCACGCCAGTGCAGGAAACATAACACTTTGACAGTGCTGCCAAAGCTAGATTGCCTTCAGATAAAGCCTGCCTCTGTTCTTAAGCTCCAACTTGGCTCTTCCATGACAGCCATCACCTTTAGGTCTTCCTGCCCCAAAGAGATTATGCAACACCTCTCCCCTCTGTTTCAGGTGGAGATGTATGTCGACTGGTTAGTGGCTGCTACTATTCCAATAATCTATTTCCTTTAAATAAGTTAATGATCTAAACTGAAGCAGTGAAACCTTACAGCTTCACTGGTCCCACTTACAAAAGATACTGTCTATTTTTCAGCAAGATGAAAACTACTTTAGTGACCCTTGTTTGCACTAGTGGATACTCCTTGTTACCTACTAAAAAGCCTATTGACAAAAATGAAGACTTCAACTACAAATTTAGTACAAAAGCCTCTTCCTACCCTGCAAAGTTCATGGATGTGGACAGGAAGAGGGTGAATCATCATGCCTCTCTCCTAAGGGGGTTGAAGGCATAATGGCAAAAGGGAGCTCTAAAATGACTTCCAAACAATAATAGGGAGAGATATGAGCCATTTAGATGAAGTCCCTCCCAAATACAGATGCAGTCTGGGAGACAAGAATTGTTGGCGATTATAACTGTTGAGGGTGAAACAACGTGCTACAGTGGACAGACGTAGGACACATGAAGAAAATGGATAGGTAGTATGGAAATAGCTTTCAGAAGTCTTCATAGCCTGTTTGTATGTGACAGAAGGCAAGGATCCCTTATAATTTCCACTACACCAATGAAGAAACCTGAAAAAAACAGGGCTTACATGTCACAGTGCAGCACAAGATTAGAGCCACCGGCTCATTAGACTTTATCTGTGTTTCTAGCCATGGTTCACATCACAAATTTAAGAGGCAAGGGCTACCTGCCCTTAGGCTTCTTAAACCTCGTGCTTTGGCCATGGCCTCTACTCAAATTCAGGCAATTTTACTGCATCACTTTCATTGTGTTTGCATCAGATGAAGACTTGAGAGTGAATTTTTGGACAGAGTAACCTTCAGAGGGTCCAAGTCCCTTCAGCAAGCTGATTAACAGTAGATGGTAGGTATTCTGCATGTAGGGATGCTGGGGAGGGACTCTTCATTAGACTGTAGTGAAAGGACAAGGGGTAATGGGTTAAAACTTAAACAGGGGAAGTTTAGGTTGGATATAAGGAGGAGATTCTTTCCTGTTAGGGTTGTGAGGCACTGGAATAGGTTGCCCAGGGAGGTTGTGAATGTTCCATCCCTGGCAGTGTTCAAGACCAGGTTGGACGAGGCCTTGGGTGACATGATTTAGCATGAGGTGTCCCTGCCCATGGCAGGGGGGTTGGAACTAGATGATCTTAAGGTCCTTTCCAACCCTAACTATTCTATGATTCTATGATTCTATTTTAAATGAATTATATTGTTTACTGGTTCGTGAAAGTAAAATGCAAGACTGGGAAATTGTTAGGTTGAACTCAAACTAATAAATGGCCAAGCAAATGCATGCATTCCTGTAATATCTTATTACTTCAAAGAGACAGTAAGATCACAAAAGTGCAAGGGGATAAAATGCATACTCAGTCAGCATCTTTATTCTCTAAGGTGCAATTGCTACTAATTACTTTTGTCTCAAAACTTAAATATGGAAAGTAGTAACCCTACATGTCACACAAGAAAGATTAAAACGTATTTCAATAAAAACCTTTCTTTAAAGAAAGGCAGATGCATGTTTCCTATTTTCTGCTGAAGAGCAGCTGCTGCACAGTGCCTCTTCCCATGCTGCATACACATGAAAAACCTGTCAAATGCAAATGCCCACCCTCTGTGTACTTTTAAAAGGGCACAACAGATACAATTTGTAGAGCAACAATATAATGTGCTGATAATGAAAGGTACTAGAAGATGTTGATGTCCTTTGGGACTATCCATCCTTCCTGCACATCCGTTTCACATTACACACTGCAGATAATCTTGTAAGTCCCACCACCATCCTCGGCACACCACTGGGCTAATACAAACATTTATTTTCTGACAAGACTTTTCTGGAGCCACACAGTAACAGATGATTATTACTAACCCAACTTTCATGAACAGATTTGTGCCCAAATTTAATGGCTGGCTGGCATTACATTGCTGGAATAAGGACGCTCAGGAGCATACCTGAGCAGTGGGAGTATGAGAATGAGATTAAATTGCACTGAAAACAAGATTAAACTGTTGTGGGCTACTGACTTGCCCCCGGGCTATAGGTGGCCTACTCAGTGGCAGGATTTAAAGCTGTGCAAGTGAAAAGTTTTAATTTTCACTCCAAAATGAGAATTTTGTACTTCTGTACTTACTGGTTTAAGATTCTTTTTTCCTGGAACAGGATCATACTCAGAGAAGAACAACAAACTGATCCTCTGTGTGCAGCATTAGGCATAGGAGTACTTTGACCTTTCATACTCCTAAAAATCAGGATCTGGCATCAGTATGTCAGCTTCAAGCCCTTGAGAAGTAGAATTTTCAGCATAGGCTAATTTTCCATGAGCAGGCACACAGGGTCTTGCATGATTTGAGTATTTTAATTAAGTTGGAAGCTTGGCACCAGTCAAACAAACATTAAAATTGAACCAAACATTTAATGCTCAAACCTACAGGCTGGTGTGCACCACCCTTAGCCCAACAGAAGCTGGGGATCTCCAATCAAGATCTTGCAGAATCCAGCTGGAGCCAGAGCTCTGAGAAGGTGCTGAAAGCCTTGGAGGTCTATCGAGTGGCACATAGTTTGTGAGCAAGCTGGCAAAATTTCTATTGCAAAGGCAGAAAATACCAGTCAGAAGGAGCAGAAGTCAAATGCTTTCCTTGCTTAAATAGAAGCAATGCAAGGCTGACATCATAAATAAAAAGGGGGTTACTCTTGAAGTTCTCTTCCTAGAAATTTCACTTCCTTAGGGTATGTGGCTATTTCGAGTTACCACAGCAACTGTCAGAAGAGAAGGCATTTTATTTTCTTGTTTTGTTTTTACATGGAAGAGCTGGGAAGACCTACTGTCCTGGTTTCAGCTGTAATGGATATTTTTCTTCCTAGTAGCTGGTGCAGTGCTGTGTACTGGAACAAGAGGAGGGATTACAAAAGCCCACCCTGAACAAAAGGAGATCTTCCTACAGTACAAAGGTTCATAACAATTCCTTTCCTGTGTAACCACACTGAATACTCTGACCAGCTAACATGGGGTACTCAGGAGATGCCTGGCCCAACAGTGGTGTGAAAACCCTTTGTGTGGCAATCCAAGGTGAAGTGGATGGGCCTCTGCTTTGCCCAGGGCAGGGGTACACAGCTCTCCTTGGAAAGCACGTGCCTTCATGTTGTTCACTTTATTTGGTTGTGTATAGCAGCTCTGAGCCCAGTGCTGTTCTCAGTGAAGTTGGTTTGGTAGGATTTGGTGCTGAGTGCCCCAGGATCCACTCCAACATCCTGACTGTCACCTGTCCTGTTTTGAAAAATGCAGATTTCTCTAAAGAAATGTCTGCAGGTGCTGCAGAGTGAAGCTGCGGTAAACAGGCGTGTGTCTTCTTGTTTGGAGAGATGAGGCTCAGATCACTCTGAAGCAGTCATATGTAAAGAATATGATGTCCTTCAGAGTGAATTAAAACCAGTTTTGTTACGTAGAAGTTAAATCAAGAAAATATACAATTATGTATTTGAATAGGGAGATTGGGACATCACTGCAGTTGTTGGTTTGGAGTTGGTTTACCATGGAGGCATGTATCATCTGGGTGATGTAGGCAGCTGCTAGCAGCATGCTATCTACTGAAGAGTATGATTTAGTTATTTAATTATGCACTTTACAGAAAACTGTTAAGTATCTTTCACCTCTCTGCCTCTCCTCGCCATGCTTATTTGTACTGTCCCAAGCCAATCCAGCTGCAGTGTTCTCCAAGCCCCGTGTTTTGGCTCATATGCACGTGGTTTTGTCTCTTGGCTCTGCTGATTTTTCTGAGCAGTTAAACAGCACCTGGGTTGTTACCATGCGAATTCCCAGCCTCCTGAGCCCCAGATGTCACGCTGGCGAAAACTGGCTTAAATTTGATAATATGTAATGTGAGTGTGATGACCTCTGACCTTCCCAAATTATACAAACAGGAGGGGTCTCTCCTGCCCTGGGACATGGCATGACCCTGGGAAGTGGCCTCCCTCTGCCATGCCAAGCCCCCCCTGCAGCAGAAAGCCCACTGCGAGAGGCCACAGCCTTCAAGCAAAGGCCAGTCCAAGATGATGCATCCCACATCACCGCACTGTCATTCAGTTCACCTTCAGTATGTATATTTTAACCCTGCAGCTCCTAGGCGTTTTCAGGTATCCAGGTACCTCCCACAGGCTTCCTTGCTTTACAATGCATTTTTATTTTGCCAAATAACCAGTGCAGCCCCCGCCGGCTCTCCCAGTGCCCTACTCTCTGTGCATTAGGACAGTTTGGGATCCCATTGGAAGAGGAGGCTGCATTCCCAAGTGCAGACCTCCCCATCACCCTCCGTATGAGATGCTGCTGGAGGTTCCCTCAGGGATGGCGTCCCACCAGACTATTAAGAAAAGGCCGAAGAAGTCCCAGGCACCAGCGGTGTACTCCCTTCCTCCTGCTTTTCCTCTCCTCAGTGCACCTCCCTCTCCCCAGAGATGCCGAGGTCTTGGCTGCTGGGGTCTCGGTTTAGGTTTCCCGGGGCACAGAGGGACGCTCTTCAACCGTGGGGCGCTGCTGGGGGCTGACAACCTCGCAGACGTTGTAAGCAAGTTCCCCCTTTTCCTCCCTCGGCGAGCCCGGATGGAAGTTTTTAAATTTATTTCTTTAAAAAAAAAAAAAATTAAAAAAACACTTGAGGGGCCACTGGGAGGAGAAAAAATGTCCTCGTGATGTCTGCGGCGTCTGCGAAATCGTCCCGAGAAGGAAGAGGAGGATCCCGCAACGGGGACAACGTGTGTTTGTCGCAAGGGGTGGGCGGTGGCGCCTGGGCCGCGACCGGGACCGGGGAGGGGTAGTTAAGTGGCCGCGGGCAGCCGCGCTCCCCCCGATTTGAAGGGGAAGAAGGGGCCGGGCCACCCCGCTCTCCGCCCCGGGAGGGGTGAGAGCCGCTCCGCTCCCTGCCTGGGGCTAGGCGGAGCAGGGGCCGGGGTGCCCGGGCCGGCCCTTCTCCGAGAGCTGTCGTCTGTGAGGCGCCGGCGGGACATCTCCCTCCAGCGCCGGGTGGTGGCACAGCCCCGCCGGGCAGGGCAGAGCCGGGCCGGGCGGCGGGTGGAACCCCCCTTCTCCCTTCCTCCTCCTCCTTCTTCTCCTCCTCCTCTTCCTCCTCCTCCTGTTAACTTGGCCGCGGCGGCGCGGGGCGGTGCGCTTCGCCCTCCGCCGGCTGCGGGGGATGCGCGGGAGGCGGCGGGATGGCTTCGGCCGTGTTTGAAGGCACCTCGCTGGTGAACATGTACGTGCGGGGCTGCTGGGTGAACGGCATCAGGCGGCTCATCATCAGCCGGCGGGGCGACGAGGAGGAGTTTTACGAGATCCGCACCGAGTGGTCGGACCGCAACATCCTCTACCTGCACCGCAGCTACTCCGACCTCGGCCGCCTCTTCAAGCGGCTCCTTGACTCCTTCCCCGAGGACCGGCCCGAGCTGTCCCGATCCCCCTTGCTCCAAGGTTTGAGCATCCTCCGCTGGTCGGACTCTCGCTGCTGGGCGGTCGGGCTCTTCCCCGGGGGTGCCGGTGGCAGGGCGGGCGGGAGGACGGTCCCCACTGGCGGAGGGGAAGGGGGTGAGGAGCCGGATCCGCGGCGGCACCAGACCGGACGGGGCGGGAAGGGGGGACAGAGAAGCTGCGTTTTGCGGTCGGAAACTCCTCCCGAGTTGTTGGTTTCTGTTGTAATGTTTTTGGTGAATATGGGGGGGGGGGGGGGGGGGGGGGGGGGGGGGGAATGAAGGGTAGCCCCGCAACCGGGGGGGCGAGCCGGGCGGGAAGCAGTCCCCAGCCCCGCCGCTGTCCCCAGCTGTGCGGCGACTTGTGGCCCCGAGCTGGGCTGAGGGTCCCCGATCGCGCTGCCCCTCCCCGATGCCTCCGGCCTCCCCGAGGCTTCCCGAGGGAGGGCTGGGGGGGTTGTTGGCAGGAGGACTGTAGCTGAAAAATCTCTGCATGTTGGTATGTTGTTTGCCACAAGGAGAGGAAAATAGACGCAAGGCTGCGGCGCTTGGCAGCGGACGGAGCAGCTCTGGGAGCTGGCATAATTCCTCGCGTAACTTCTGCGAAACAGGGAATTGCACCAGCGTTTAGAACCGTGTTTTCCGTTTTCGTTTCTGAAGTGGATTAACCCAACTCGGGGGATGTTGCCTCTTCTCACGTCTCTTTGAGCAGAAGCAGAATGTACCTGTTAAGCTGTCTTGGGGGTTGGCTTTAATTTGTGTGGGGTGTTTTTTAGGTACAGTTACGTGTTTTGCTCGAAAATATTTCAAGTGTGTAGAGTGGTGCGGAGCATCCGCTCATCTGAAAATGGATGTGTGTGCAGCACTTCCCTCCCCCCCCACCCCCAGCCCCCCGGTTTCAGTAACCACATTAATGATTGAATAGGAAAGGGGAGAGGCCGGTATTTCATGTGTTTTCCTCTATGAGAGGTTGGCGAAGTTCAACCCTGCGCTCGTTTCGCGTCTCACCTTGTTAGCGGGACCCCTTTGCAGAGGGTCTGCCTTTGATATTATCGGGTGCTTATTTCGGGGCCCTACCTGTGTGGCAGCTGGCTCTGTGCCCTGCGGAGGGGGGGAATCCATCGACCTCCCCCTAGGCTGACCCTCCAAGGATATTTTCTGACGTGGGTTCCCAGTGAGAAAAGTCATTTTCTTGCAGTCCTGCCAGATCCCTGGTGGTGGGGTGGGGGGAAGATTATTTCTGGTGCTTCGTCTAAACTGCCCATACCTTTCCCGCTCTTTGCCTTCTTCGGATGTCTCCCGGCGCTGGACTTTTACCTTCTCTCAGCCGGGAGTGGCCACCCGGCCCCGCCGGCTCCGGGAGATCCGCCACCGCTGCCGCTGCTCGCAGGTCCCGAGTGCCCTCTGCAGACGGCTGGGAAGGGCGCAGGGCTGCCGGCGTGTCGGAGGCCCCGCCAGCCGCTGGCTGCCCGCTCCGGTGGGGTACGCTTGCGGGGCTGGGTGATGGAGGGGGGGCTGTCTTCTCCCAGCTTGGGTACAGCCTGGGAATGGGGGAGTCCGTTGGCTGTTCCTGCAGACCCCTGTCCCATACCCCCAGCACTGCTGTGTGCGGGCCACACTGTTCTTACGCAGTGTCTCACTCAACTAGGTTGCTGACCGGGGATCTCAAGTATTGTGAAAAATTATTATCCTTTGCAGGTGCCCTACCTAAAGTACTCCAAGCTTGAGTTTTAACAGTGCTGAGTGGCAGTAAATTCTAAATAAAATGGCCTTTATGTGCGCTTGGCAGCTGGGCCCTGGATTTTGAGGATTCTGGGTAGGTCTGAGGTAAGCCTGCCTGTGGCCTGCAGGTCACAGCACCTGCCAGGGTCACTGTGACTAAAATTTGACTTCTCAGGGTGCCAGTAGTCCTTTTACTTGTTGGCTTTATTGGGCTCTGAGAAGTAGCTTGGCAGCTGTGCCAGGGTGTGTTATGAGTCTGGCCGCAGATGGACACAGTCCTTGCTGGTGCTGGCCTCTAGCCCCTCCCAGCATGCTCCCTCCCCATCACTTAGGCACAGGAGCCCCTGTGCATCCTAAAGCCATTCTCATTCCTCAGTGCCCTTTCAAGTGAGCGTGGTTTCTCTCCTGTTTCAAGACCTGCCACAGCTTTTGAAAAATATTAAACTGTTTTCACATCTCTCTAAGGCATCATTTATGCAGTTGGAGCTAGATGGGATTATAGTCCCTTTCACTGGCTTTACTTTACAGTCCCATACACCCTTAGTGCATGAAGAGCTGGGAAAGCATAAGCATCCTCAGCCTGCAACACTCAATTCCTGCCTACAACCTGGAGCCAGCAACCTTCACTTACCCTTATCTCAGGAGCAGGCGTACCGACCTCAGTAGAATTGGGAATGAGCAAAGCGTCAGTCCAGGATTTAAAAAATCGAAACCCAATATAAGCAGACCATGATTGTTCAGCTTGATGAGGGGGTTGGGTTAACTGTGCAACAGAGACAGAATAAGAATCAGGAGCAGTGTCAAAGCAATCACAGTTTGCTTCACAATGTCAGTAATACTCTGTTTAAAATTACGCTGCTCCTGCTCTAAAGAAGATGACTTTGCAGAGTGTGTTTCTCTGCGTAGAGGACACTTCATCACACCAGCATGTTAAAGCGACCGGCCACAGCCATGTATAACTTCACAAAATTGAAACGTAAAAATCTCATTTAACTAGGTGACATTGATGCAAAGTTTGGATGTAAGAAGAGATTGCATGAGCCGTATCCGGCCTTTACAAGACTCATGTGGTAAGCATGGTTTCTTAATGTCCTGTTTAAAAACAGACATCCTAGAGCCTACAGTGAAACTCAATGTACTTAGTCCAGCAAAAACACCTGACAAAAGCACACCCTTGTATGTTCAGTCTTACATGTTTGTGTGTATTTTTATATACGTACAAATGTATATGCATACGTGAGTTTGTATATGTGTGTGTGTTTATCTTGGTCTTTCTGAAAGAAGGTAATTATTAGCTGTGCCTTTTATCTGGAGGAAGTGGTAAAATGTTGCAAATGAAATTTGCATTGCATTGAAGGACTCCAGAGTCCCTACAGATTTGCCTAAGGAGCATTAAAAGGACAAGCATTATCCTACAGCTCAGTCAAGCTGCAGTACGTTACGTTTAAGGGATATGGTTGAGGAGTGAAAGCTTGAGCTATTTGATGTTATTAACTTCTTAAAAGAAGATTTATTTTTTTTTTAACATCAGCAATATTAGAAAGCGTTGGTTGTTACCATTATTGCTGGCTTCAGCAAACAGCTCATACTGAGCAAGAGTGTGCTGCTTTCCTTGCTCAGCAACAGCAAACCATCCTCTCCATTCCTTTCTTCACCTTTGTTCCCTTGGACTGACTTCCACAATGCTTTCCCTCTCTATTTCTTGGAGCTGCTGAGTGCTTTGAGATTACAGAGGAGAGAATGGGAAGTATAGTTTTCTGCAATGGCTGTTCATCTTACCCTTTCTTGATACTAAAAGAGGGGAGGTCCCCAGGGGGAATATGGCATTCACACAATCTGGTCTTGTCTTTGATAACTAATAGAACACGTGGCAAAGTACACACTTGGCATCTGGAGCTTGCTGTGATGCTAAGGGCCAAGGACATTCAACAACACAGGACATCCTTCTAGTAAGCTGGTAAACAAGGTTAAATATGTGCATACCTGCAGGGTGACTAAATATGATTCACTGTGATGTTACTAGTAACTTGCTAGTATTTTGTGTCTGAAACGTGCCCATCCCTTGCTCTAGGCAAATGCACAGAAGAGAATCACAATAAAACACAGGCTAGTTCACTTTTAGCAGAGCTATAACACAGCCTCATGTTGCTAAACTGTCTTTTCTATGTGAAAAATAAACAAGCTTTGTATGTAAATCAGTCTTCATGAGAAAGGCAGCACTATGGACTTTGAAGCCAACTTAGAATCAAAGATTTAAAAATAATGCAACAGGCCAATAGACACTGGAAGTAAAGTATAAACCTGGAAAAGTACTCTTTTGTTCCCCTTCTGTTTTCTCTAAATATTACTTCTGGTGGGTTCTTATCTAAGATTTATCCCAGAACTTGATCCAGTTTCAGCGCAGTCAACAGTCAAGACACTTGCTTCTGACTTCAGTGTGGGCAGGATCAGCCCCTTAAGCATTGGACCAGGAAGCCTGCAGAGCTCATTAGCAGCCTGTCAAAGCTGGGGTTTATTTTGCCCTTGGAGTGGCAGGGTGGTTTCTGGCAATCCTCCTCTGCCACTGTTTTGTTGCCTTTGTCATCAGAACAGATGCTCGGGTACTCTTGCAGTGTCACTGTGCATATTGTGCCTACATGTAGCGCCTGGTCCTGCTCTGATACTCAGTCATCAGAAACTTTCTTCAGCCTTACAGATTTATTTATTTTTCTTACTTTCCAAAGTGCTCATTTTTCTCCACCTCCTTTTTTCCATGCCTCCTCTGACTCATTCTGATCTGTTGTGGCCTTTTCCCCTTGCTCTCCTTTCTGTTATTTTCTCTCTGCTTCTCCAAGTTGCTTTCCCTGAGCCACTTTCTGTTCCCTTTGACTGCCTCCAGGTTTCCATCACCATCTTGGTGCCATCTGTGACTATCTGTGACTCTCTGGAACTTTTCTGTTTCATTCTGCTTTGCTGGGGCTCAACCACTGTCCATCCATAGAAGCTCTCCAGTAGTGGTGGAGATTTCCTATAGAAACTTTGTGTCTGTAGCTTGCCTCATAGCATAGAGGCGGTCACTTCACCTGCGGCAGACCCTGAGCAATCCCTCCCAGATGACTAACACTGGGCTCTAGGTCTGAGTCTCTGCCCCCCAGCCTGGTTGCCTCATACAGGAAGCAGTCAATCAGCTGTTTTCAGTGTCCGAGTGGCTGTGCTCCAGGAAGCACACATGGGAAGCTCCTCCAGGGCTGCCGTTGGAAGGACTTGCACAATGCAGAAGGCAGTTCCTAAAGAGTCAGCCCAGGAACATTATGTTTGCTTGCAAATGTTGTGTTCTAACTTACAGTTTTCTGTATGCTGTATTATAGTGTTGTTGTTGTTTACACGACCATCTGGGAGTGTGATTTGTGAGAAGAGGGAGCTCTACAGAGGCAGCATAGTGGTTTCCACAGACAGCAGCTGTTCCGGTGCTGTGACAATACATATAAATACACTGCATCTATTGTGCTCTTTTCATTGTTGACATTGTCAACAGTTCATTAGTGGAGCTTGCTCAGAGCTTCTGTCTGGCAGACAAAAGATGCAGCTCTTGGTTATCAGGCTCTAACAGTGCTGCATAACCAAAATGAAGTTTGGGGCTTCTGGGTTTGTTTTTTATTAGCTAAATTTCATGGTTCATCAGTAATGACGGAGATAAATGAAGCTGGCTGTGTTGTAAAGAGAAGCACAAGTCGTCTTTTTGTGGTGGATAGAGGCAATGTGTCTAGGAGGATTTTGGTGGAAAGGAATGGCAATGATGGAAAAGAGGTGGGTTTTTTTCATGACAGTTCTCACCTGATAAGAAATACTGCATTTTTCATCATGCTTTGACCGCTATGTTCACTTTTATCTCATGCTTCTTTGACATCTTTTTCTTTCTTGTGGCTCATCAGCATCAAGACGAGGAGCTCTGTGAGGCTGACTGTTACCAGGAGGTGTCACCTCCCATCCAGATCCTGGGAGATCCTGTAACTAAAAATATATATGTGGAAAAAACATCAGCTTGAGAGTCTGGACTTCTCAGCTTTTAACTTGCCTCCCTGCTTTGCATGGGTATTCGAGTGTGCCAGGGTCATCAGGTAGTCATGGTCACAACCTATGCTCTGGAGGATTTCAGTTGGGCAGTTGTTTGGATAGGACTTTGCTCTGTCTGTATTTTTACATCTGCTGCATATGAACTGCAAAGGAAGAAATGGCCCATTTTAGAGCTAGGTGTGGGCAGTGCAGGCAGGGTTTTGAAAGCTCCCTTTCTTTCTGCATCTAACAGACTTCTCTTAGTATCTTTAATATGCTCATTGCTACCTATTGGGACTTCTAAAAGTAGGGAGTGACTTACATGCACACTGTGTAGTCATACCTCTTGAAAAATCCTGTCCCTATTTTGTTCTCCAGCCTCAAGTTTAAGAAGGGCAGCATGACATGTAACAAAAAAATCCACCTCCCTGCACCTCTCTTTTCAACTCTGTCATATCTTTTTAGCTGTTCCCTGATGCCACCAAGAGATGGGCCTTGTCAGGGATACTGCATAAATAGTAAACCTTTTGTAAAGGCTTTAGAGATTCTAGTCATGTTTGACGGATGAATTTCTCCACGAGGGGAAGGGGCAAGTGTGTCTGCCCCAAGAGAGGGGTGTGGTAGAGTTAGGCATCTAAGAGCTGTTGCTGGAACTGCCATACAGAGTCAGGCCAGTGCCATAGCTAGCTCTGGGATCTTGCCTTTAGTGATGAGAACCAGATGCTGCAGAAGACAGCATGAGTAACCAGCAGAGAACAAAAAAGTGACAGTCCTGGTCTCAAGTAATTGGAGATCTGATATCTCTGATTGCCTGTAATTATCTGCCTTTCTCTGGATTTTATCAAGACTTTGGACTTAAGGGATTCCTGTGGTGTTATTTCTGCAGAGTTAGTGAAGAAAAGTTGTGTGAAACAAGCTTTCCCATCTGTTATTTCTTTGTAATTTCCTGCCTTTACAAACCATTGAGTATTCATTTGTCCTTCTGATGACCTTTTATCCTATTCTCCTCCATCAGAGGAGGCAGCTGTAAACGGGAGCTGTCTGGGTCTCATCAGAGTCCAGTCTGAGGTGGCTAATGCCATAGTTCCCAGGCAGCAAGGCTGAGGAAACATGAATCTGCAGGGATGAGGTATTCTACAGTGGCAGCTGCTGGGAGAGAGAGGCATCATGGCCATGAAGCAGGGAAAGATGCCAACTGAAGTGGTCTTGAGAAGAGGCCAGTTCAGCAGAAAGGGAAATGCAAAGCAGTGCAAAGGAGCAAAATAGCAGAAAACATTGGGCTGAGTTACTGTCTTTCAGCCCTAATCCATGTTCCTGAGTAGCTTCAGTTCCTGCAAGATTCTGTGGAATATCTATCCGTGGGGTTACTCAGAAGTCAACTGAACATGGTCCCCAGCAGCCTGATCTGACTTTGGAGCCGGCCTTTCTTTGGATGAACGAGATGAAACTCTTCCATTGGACATTATTCTGTGATTTTGTATACATCCTCTCATGGCTGGGGTCTTCATCCTAAATTGTGTGTGTGCACATGGGTTAGAACATATCTGAGGGAAAGGAAGAATGAGGGCACAGGATAAAAAGACTGAGTGCTGCACTGTTAATGAATACTGTAACTGGGGAAAAGTGGCATATTTCCTATTGAAGCCATACAGCCTGATCAGGAGAGGCAGCAGAGTAGTATTTTCCTGTGCAAGACAGCTTAAGTGTCTTGCCTAAAGTTTTGAAGTCCCTAACTGCTGCTCATGGGCTTGTGCAAAGAGAGAAGGATAGGTTCAAGATCGGAATCTCTAGGCCTTAAAACTTTCTTGCAGGTAGGTTAGCAGAATGCAGTAAGATTTCTCCCTGGATTTATTTGCCACTGTTTTCATAGGATACCTACTGTGCAGTCATCCCATAGGGGATGGAGAGAAGATTAGGTGAGGTGCAATATTTTGATCTTCATGTACATACTAAAATACACAGCATTTAGGAGTATTGCCATTCCATCTTGCATGCATCTTCAGAAAGTACACCTTCGCTTCTGCTCTTGCTCAGCCTCCTATACATACTGAACTGATTTTGAGAAAGTAGGAGATTCCTTTGACGTAATTTATTCCTCCCCTGACCACAAGCCTGAAGTGGAGTGCTTCAGGTTGGAGAAATAGGGTTTGCCCACAGTTTGAGATCATGTATACATAGTGACTTGTACATAGCAACACGTCTCTAGAGAAACAGACTTCTGTGTGTCATCATTGAGAGATGATGATATGAGACATACTTGACCTAGGCATGAACTTACTCTTCCTTGGAGGCACTAGAGGATTGAGTTCATTCCAAGGAAGGTGTTCATTGTGGACACTGGCTGTCAAGGCTGCATTGTGATTTCATTACAAGCCAAGGAGCACATGCTGTGATGATTGCTGTTGTTTGGTAGAAGCATGCAGCATGTTACCTGCAGTTGTCAAAATGTCATTAGTTGCAGATTTGGTGGCTCGCATGGCAGGAATAGGACAGGCCTATCATGGCTTTTGTGCTGACATCAGGAATTGGCTCCCAGCTCCTTCTCCTCCTCTGCTAAGCTCATTTCCTGTCATTTGCAGCTCTGGGCCCCTCTCCCACGCTGTGAGCCAGTGTGCCAGGTACACAGCTGCTGGCCTGCTCTCAGCCTCCTGCAGCTGCTCCGGCACCAGGGTCCCAGAGCAGGAAGGATGCTGCAGGACTCTGGTGCTGCATGGGCAGTGTTTTTCCAGAGACATGTTGCTATGTGTAAAGTTGCTTGGTCTCAAACTGTGGGCAAATCCTGGGACTCGTTGTCTGGAAGGGGGCAGAGAAGAGGGCAAAGGGATTGAATTAGGTCACTGACTAGGGTGGTTGTGCACACAACAGAGCCCTGCTGAAAGCATATTTTCCAAGTACAGGTGAGTGCCACCCTGGGTTAGGTGGTGTGCCTGTATCATCCTTCCTATCACCCAGCATGTGGGCTCCCTTGTGCACAGGGTAATGAAATCTTAGAGGTTTGTGATATTTGGCAACAGAGTTTGTGGTAAAAATGGAGTCAGTGGGACTTCAGTTTACCTCAAGCCCTATAGGCATAGGTGTTTATATCATTTAAATCACTTGAAATAATAATTGTCCAAGCACAGTATGGGTAACAAAACAGAGAGCAGTTTTCCTGGGAGGAATTTGTGCATGTTTTCCATTAGCAGTCATACAGGGGCCAGAGCAGAGGAAAAGGCATGAGAGCAGCCTTTTGCCATGACCTCACTAGGAGATTTCCCAGCTCTAAGCTCAGCTCTGTGGCATGGCTGAACGAGTGGAATAAAGCACAGCCAGTTCCAGGCTACTGGTTGCTTTACTGGTGTCTTATTTTTGTTTTATAGTAAACTGTCTGAATAAGGGTTCTTGGGGTCTAAAAGATCCAGATGGAAAGGCAGGCACATATTTATAGTCTGTGGGCGGAGACAACAGCCTCAAGACATGTTTTGATGTACAGATGGTGCTGTACAGATGCTGTACAGATGTTGTACAGATGCTGCATACGTGGCCAGTGAGTCCTGTGCACTCCAGATGCATCCAGCTTGCCGTGTGTTTGTGTCAGGGTTAATGGATGGTGGAGGTGCTGGGCTCTGTCTGCAGAGTCAGCTGGCACGTGTGTGTGTGTCTGTTTGCTCATGTGTTTCCAGCATCTGGAGATTCTACACCAGTCTCTGACTTTTGTTTTTTCCTTTCTCTGCCTCATTAAAGCTTCTGAACACGGAGAAGAAAACAGGCAGGGGTGAAACCCCACAAAGTGAAGAATAGAGCTGGAAATCTTGGTTGCACTTCCATGAGCTTCTTTGTACAAGTCCTGTTTCCTGCTCAAACTCAGTATAGTGCCTGGGTGAGAGAGGAGTTTGAATGGGGCACCCTAGCCTGTAGTCTCTTACTTCTGCAAAGGCTGGGGTTTCCTGAAGTGAAGCCTTTGACAAGAGCAGTTCAAGGCATTCCCCACTGCTCAGCTAATTGTGATGCCAAAACAGAGGCAGCCCTGTGTTGCGGTGTGGGAGAGGAAATGAGTTGCAAGGGAGGGTGAAAGCCTGTTAAAGCAGTGCTGCCACCAGAGACTTCACCTTGCAAACCCACAGTGTTCCTAATGCGTGTCTGTGCTGTGGTGGGTGACAGCAGCCAGTTAGGGGGTGCTGAAAGGGATCAAGAGGAGAGTCAGGGTCCTCTGCTCTTCCTGGCTGCTTGGGTAGGCAGTGCCTTGCTCCAGTTAACGTGGCTGTAGGGTTGTGAGCAATCCCTTGGGCTGTAGGATCACAGACTAAGACTAACTGAAAACCACAAGGCCATCTGTTAACTCTTAAAAACAGAGACTTAAGATAAATGAGGGCCTTATAAACTTTGTGGCTATTGCAGAAGAAATGACAGGGTTCAATATATATATATACACACATTCAAGCAGTTACTGTGTATTTGGACTGTGGATGTATGAAAAGAAAGGCTTTAGCCCAGCCAAACTGAATTCCCTGTACAGGGAATTCATGTAAGTTCAGCAGCTTTAGATCCCAAAGCTGTGCATCTGTAATCATTAAGCACATATATAGGAAGCTGTATCATTTACTGTCCATCCTACGCTGTCTGCCTTTCGGTTTTGAAATTACTAAAAGCTGCAGTAAGAAACAGTGTCAGATGTTACAAGTCATCTGTGCCAGTTTCCAAGTCAGAGCGTGGGTTTGCATGGCTGGTGCCTTTCCAAGAGCTGGAAGGAGGAATATACCAGGGGTGGAGATTCCTGGTGAATGCCAGAAGCTGTAAAACCTCCCACTGGGTGATCTGTGACAGTGTGACAGGCTGACGGCCTTGTTGGACTTTTCTTGCTGCAGCATAAAAAGGCAGTGTGGAGCTGCAGATGCTCTCTCTGATTACTAATGAGAGAAAATCCTAACTGCTTGGCTGGTTTTCCTCAGATGAATATTCAGTGTTGTTGGTGAGGTATTTTTTAGTTCTTACCCTCCCACCCCCCCCCCCCCCCACCCCCGCTCTGATCTGAATGTCTTCATTTGTTTGAAAGTATCCCTCTTCCTAGTTTCAACAGTAAATGCTTATTTGGGAAAGGGTCTGAGGTGGAAGGCATATTCAAGAGAAAGCGGTTGAATGCTGAATCCTGGGTGGGTCAGCAATGAGGTGTTTCCTGCAAGGTGAGAGCTGCAGTCGGGCAGTCTCTGCTCTGCTGTGTCAGTATATATGCAGACAGGATCAGGACTAGCAGGAGAAGTGGAGGCACCCCATGGCAGCTGGCACCGGGGTGGCTAGATCTGTTTTCTCTGATGTGGGCTATTGCAGGGTGACAGCGTGTTTCTAATTTCCAACATCACAGGTGGGTGTCTGAGCAGTGGGGCTGTTGGCAGCTCTTTTTTTTAGGGAAGATGAAAACACCTTTTTTGAAAGGTTTGAACTTTGTTCAAATGTGGGATGGGAACATGTTTGTGGAGGGGCCAAAGCAGATCCACCCAGGCCTGCTCACACCCAGCAGTTAGGAAAATGAAGGGTGCTGGTCTGCAATTGAGGTCTGTAATGTCAAGCACAACCCAGCTAATACACAGTCTGGGGACCCATGCAGATGAGTTAATTCATGTTTCCAGCCTTTCAGAGAATTTCCATGCGAAGCTACCTGACTCTCATGTACACTGGTCAAAGCAGGATACACAGCTTATATGCCTGCTGGTATGCTCTGCTTCATGTCAAGAGGGAGTGAGCTGTACCAGGGTGCGGTTGTATGTGCTGGCAAAACCAGGAAAATAAAGGACTGTCAAGCAATAGAAGGGCTTGTGCAACCAGGCTCCTTTTGTGGGACAACCATCAGGTAAACCTGGTTGCTCCAGAAACAATCCCCATTTTATTTAAAGCTGTAATTGGAGGAGAGCTGACAGCTTCAAAGTCACACTTTCATCTGGAAAGTTTGCATGGGATTGTATCTTGTCGGTAACCAGCAACAAGGACTGGTGCAGACTGAAACTGTTCGTGGATGTTATCCCTACACTGCATGTTTGATTGTTCTTTCTGTATGTTTATCTTTTCAGTAGGGAGATAGAGATGCACTTAGTTTAACACAAGTTTAGTATCTTGAACTGATACACACAAGTGATTCTCACAGGCTGCTTTGCAGATTTTTAGTTTTGGTAGTTTTGATTTATTGGATCTTTTTCTGCTCCAGCTTTTTGCTTTTTGTTTGTTTTAGGGTTTTTATGGTTTTTTTTTTTGGTTTTGATTTTGGCTTGGTTTGGTTTACCAGTGGAGCTTGTTGAGTTTAATAATCTCTTAGGTATTTCATTTTCATCTGTGTATCCTGCTCCTTAGAAAACATGCATGAGTGTGGAGGTGAAATGATGACTGGGTTAGAAAAAGTAGGTTACAAAGATCAGAAATAAAAAGGCTGCAAGGGGGATGGGGGATTTTGGGGTACATTCATACAACCTGTACATTCATATAACCTATGCTGTATTTCCCTGAGCCTGCTAGAGCAAGGGGAACTTACAGGTGCCCTGCACGTTATACATATGAAATGTGGTATTACAGTTGAAGATCCCACGCTGGGCAATTCAAAATTAGAAACGTTGTAATGTATCATTCTGGACACTGGACAGCACATTTCCACTTTAATCCCTTCTGCAGCACTGTGATAATTCAGTGATTAGTGCATATATATATATACACACACACACACACAAAGTTGTTTTGCACTTGAAGAACGTGATACTGAGAAATCTTCTTTGGGCTGCTCACTGCACCTTACATGCAGAGAAATAAAAGGCTGCCCTCAAAGCCTTTTGTTTAGCTAGTGTTTAGTTTTTTCCTCTTATCTGTGGATTGTGGTGTTTGGGTTCTTTCTTGGGTTCTTTTGCTGTGTATTGACAGGAAAAAGGATGAATCATGGTATTTGGAAGCAGAAAACAGGCTGTTTGATTATCACTGCTGGGAATGCTGTGTAGTGAAACTGTGGGTGAGGGCGTAGGTGGTTCTACTTCTGCTTGTCTTGCAACTCTTAAATATGATCATAAACAACTGAATCTGTTTTTAGGCTTGCAACTCTGCTTGTAACTACACCCATCTCTGTTTGGGGTACATGCTTTGTCATCAGTGTGGGTTAAAAGACATTTCCAGGAGGCATGATATTTGAGGTTGTTCCACACCTTCATGAGTGGCTGCTTCTGGCTGCTGAAATGTGTGTACACATGGAAGTGTGCTTTTGTCTGCACTCATAATCTCTCTACTTTGTTTCTAGGGCTCATCACAATAAAAGAAGCCCATGATATAGAAGCCAGACTTAATGAGGTGGAAAAGCTTTTGAAGACTATTATAAACATGCCATGGAAGGTGAGTAAGCCAAGTTCCACATTTAGCCCAGCTTGACTCCTCCTTCATGGTGATGTGCACTTTCATGCAGATAGAAAGTGATGGGCTTTGCCAAACTCTGGAAAAAAGCAGCAGGTTATTGAGTATCTTGAAGAAGTGGCGAGTGCCAGAACTCTGTGATGATGTCCCCAAGCTATTGCTTGTAATAAGTCTTCCTTTTGTACTGAGAAAGGGTAGAAAGAGAAAAGAGGACAAAACAAACTACTGGCAAAAAATGGGTGTCTGTTTCTTTTTGTCTTTTAAGTATTCAAGATCTGAAGTTGTCCTCACATTCTTTGAGAGATCTCCTTTGGACCAAGTTCTAAAAAATGACAACGTCCATAAAATTCAGCCAAGCTTTCAAAGTCCAGTTAAAATATCAGGTAAGAGTTCTTAGCTTCCTACGGTCTACACAAGAATTACAGAATGAAAATTATTTTTTCTTCCCTTTATGTTTTCTCCATCAGCAATTCCAAAGTTACTTTGCGTTATGATATAGAACATAAAATTAGACATGATGTACTATGCAACATGCATTCAGGCAATAAAATGGCAGGTGAAATCGAAGGCTGATTAAGGCAAAGAAGTGGATGTGAGGAAAATGCAGTCCTCACTGTCATCATGTATGATAGTGCTGTTACCACCTTGGAAAGAAATTTTGAGGCTATTGATACAGTTCAGTGAAAATGTAAGCTCAGCGCCAAGTGATGAGCAAAACCAGCAGTGAGAATACTTGGTATCATTAGGAAAGGAGCACAACCCCATCTTGAATGCAGCGTGCGCAATTCTCTTTTCTCCATCTCAAAAAGGATACTAAAGAATTTAAAAGCATGCAAATAAAGGACAAGGATTCAAATCATTTAACAGCTTCTCTAAGAAAAAGGTTAAACAAGGAAGGGCACTTCAACTTTGAGAAGAGATGACAGAGTGGGGATATGATGGAAGTCTACAAAGCTGTGAATAGAAGGAGGTCAATTAGCCTGTACTTCCAATGAAACAAGAGCTATAGGTTCTCCAATAATGTTGACAGACAACAGGCTTTAAACAGAAGAAAGAAAGGTTATAATGTTGTTTTGTTTCCATATGGAACACAGTTGAGGAGTGGAACTCATTGTCATAGCATATGGTGGAACTGAAAGCATGAATGACTTCAAAAAGGAGTTAGACAAGCAAGTGGAGGAAAAGTACATTGCGACTTGTCACAGGTGGAGGCATAGAAAGTTTCTAAACCACAGATTGCTAGTGGGTGAAATGGAGATCAGTATTACTCTATCCTTGCGTATTCTTTCATTTTTTTCCTTCTTCATCTGCTACTGACCATGGTTTAAAAGTTTGTGAGCTTTAGGCATGCTTGGTTTTCTGTTTCTATGCTGAAACATTTTGTTTGAGCCTAATGGCAACTGCTGGTTTTGTGTCATCGAAAGAGCTTATTTCAGAGAGAGAAATAAAGTGAAACACTACATTGTCCTCTAAAGTGCATAAAGTGTTTAGCATAAAACTAGTATCCATTTTCTTAGGTACTAACAGTGTATCAGTAACGGCCAATCAGGGTGTCAACATGCTAAAGACATAAACAGTGTGTCCAGAAGGGTTGGTCTTATACACAGGGAAGACATGTTGTAATTGACCCCAAGCTCTAGTTCTAAGTGAACTAGTCCTCCATTAAATAAATACTCTTTAAATTAAATGACAAATGGTTTACAAGCCCACCAGTGACTCCTTAGAAGTGTACTGCATAATATAGAGCCTCAGTGAGAAGTGTGGTCTTGCCAGCCTGTCTGGGCCAGTGTCTTGTAGGGCCATCCTGAGCCCAAGCTACAGTGCATCACAGGGATTGTAAAGAAGAGTTCCCAGGGCTGTGCTGCAAAGTGGGGTGATACAGGTCTGGCTTCCCGGAACAAGAGACAGGAGCTGACATGTGTGCCTCATGCCCCGTCTGTGGCTTGGGAGGTTTGGATGTTGCCCTAAATTAATGTGGAAACCTCAGGTAAAATTCCTCATGTGTGTGTTCCTGACATTAGTCATCTCCCAAAGGGTGAATGTGGTTACTTGTTTTGCTCCTGAACACCAAGATGTGCTCTTAGCTCTGACCCTGAAGATCATATTCATTGGTTTTGTCTGAAATATGTTGCTACTCTGTGAGACTGGAGCTGCAAAGTGGGTTCTAGCACCTGCCCATTATGAAATTAAAGATTCCCAAATTATATGCTGTAAAAATGTTTCAAAGGGTGGCTGCTGTCAGTGGCACCTTGAAGGGTTTATTTGTTTGTTTTCTAACAGGTAAATATCAAGAATAAATGTTTTTGGAATTACATTGGTTAGAAAATAACATTACATGTATTTGGAATTGCAGCATCGTTCTGGCTCAGGGCTTTTTGCTGTTTGGAAGGGTTTAATACAATTTTGGGGAGGGTGTGTACCCCTTAGGGCACATGTACTCTGTGTCTGTGTGACTGAATATGTCATATGATGGGTACAACAGAGAAAAGATGGTCAAAGTGTATCATAGACTCATAGAACAGTTTGGTAAGGGGCCTTAAAGCTCATCTAGTTCCAACCCCCTGCCATGGGTAGGGACACCTCCCTTGCTCAAAGCCCCATCCAACCTGGCCTTAAACACTGCCAGGGATGAGGCAGCCACAGCTTCGCAGGGCAACCTGTGCCAGTGCCTGACCACCCTCATAGTGAAGAATTCTTTCCTAGTATCTAATCTAAATCAGAACAAGGGTACCTGGCTGATGGACAGAACCTAGCAGCAAAGGGAACAGACCTGCAAGCCTGTATATAGAGGAGCTGTGGAAACCATTTTAGCTGAATAATTACATGTTTTGTTTTCATTCTGAATTAATTTTGGTAGAAATGAGTCATAATTAATTAATTGAAGATTTTCCTACCTATGCAGCTATCCAAAAGCATCTTTTGGTAATTAGTTTTATCATTTAAGCTATTGCTGCAAAGAACACAGGCAGAAATTTGATGATAATTCGTACTTGACCGGCCTGCATGTTGCGCGCTGGAAATGGTTTCGGTGTCTGCAAGCGCCGTCAGTAGATGGCGGTAGATGTTAGCATCTGAAGCCGTTGACTCAGCAGTGAAATGCTGTAACTCTTAGGTGATGTCGAGGACGCTAGGGAAACACTGGCGTTCATGTTAGTCAGAGTGCAGCTTCCTACGTGGCTTGCAGACTTAGAAAAGCAGCCAAAAAGGTCTTGGGTTTTCTGAAGAAAACCCAAACTGTCCCGCACGTGGTACTGCTTAGGATGGTAGGTAATGGGGAAGAAAGGGCCACCCTCTTAGGTGGAAAACTGAATTTGAATTGATAGTACAAGTCTTATTCTGCAGTACGGTATTGGTTTAAAATGAGTTATGGGTGAAGAGTGATTCTGGTGGGATTTAGTGTTCTTACCACCCCTAAACATAGTCTGCTAAAGTGAGTCCCAGTAAAATACAGACTGTAAGTCAAAGATGACTTTCTCAAGAAACACATTGAAGTGAGTTCTGATTTTACTTTAATTTAAGAACATGTAATGTACATTTGAAAAGATAACCCCCCCTTCTTCTTTCTGTCTTATCTCCTGCTCATTACTTGAACTCATTACTTACAGTTGAAATTTGTTTGAGGATTCCCTGTATGTGTCTTGTGTCTATCATATTTTTTGTCACAGAGTAATTTCCTTTTCTTTGTGCTGATAACAAGGCTATAACACAGGGTTCTCATGCCTTGAGACACTTACTTAAGTCAGTGCTGATTTCTGTAGAGATGTATGTTCATTTTGTGGTGGCCCCAGCTTCATCTAAGGTTGTGTGAGCAAAATAAATCCTTGTGGCTTGCTTAGTTTGCCTTTCCATCTAGCATAAATGTGGATTGACTTCTCATTCACATCAAATACTATTCTTTAATTATAAACTCTCCTGATGGTAATAAGTCAGTGGAATTAAGTGTAAGTTTTAGCTATTCTTGATTGAAGACTTCTTACACAATGAGAAACAAATAAGAAGAGTTGAAGGCAGTATAGAAGATGGTATTGCTTTACATGATGGTGGTTGAATTAACTTGGAAGATCACTTTTTATTTCCTTTTTCCTTCTTTTTGATTTTTGCTTAATTGGCTTAAGCCTGGGACTGTCCATACAATTATGTTTTGGTAGTGGCAGGTTGAAATGTATGGATGGGCTGCCATTCTGCTAAGGGTGATGGGAATTTTGCCACTGGCAATAACAGCTGAAACTGGGCCTCAAACTGATTATTTACATAAAATTGCTTAAGCACTGGCAGCTTGCAGATGTAAGCAGCTGTGAAACCAACTCTGTTTATTCCTGCTTTCATGTGCAGATCTTCAATGTCACACACACACACATCTCAGTTTCTAACCATGTCAATTACATATGATATGCAGTTGTTTTCCAGGGTTGTGTTTTTTGTTTTGTTTTTTTTTTTTTTACTATTATCATCTTGTTTCCTTTCTTCTCCTGGCAGAAATCATGCGATCAAATGGATTTTGTTTAGCCAACACTGAAACAATAGTCATTGACCACAGTATACCCAATGGAAAAGAGAAGCACCTGGATGTAGATTCAGCAGAACACTTGTAAGTGGGGTTTGTGCATCAGTAATGCTGTCAGCTTCAGATAAACTGAACCTTTTCTCCCCACGACCCTCCCCCCCAGCAAAATGTTATCTTCTGTTTAGCAGTAAGACAGGTACAGCTGTCATTCTGACTGGTTAAATATTACTGAGCCTGATTGCTAAGGCTTCACAGCTCTTTCTGTTAAAATGGATATGGTGGCTGCTGGTGAGAATGATTGACACCAAGGAGCTCAGTCCTCTGTGTATGAAAAACAGCTGTGACTGGCATAGGTGTCCTGCCAGGTGAGAACAGAGGAGTTTTTTCTTTCTCTCATTGAGCTCCTGACAAACATCCTTACAAATGGAATATCCTAAGACAAAAAGTTTGCTTTATTTGGGAAGCAAAACACCATGCTGAAGAGGGACACACATCCCTGAACGTAATCAAAGGAAGCTCAGCAGCTGCTCAGGTGCTGTGATGGAGAGACTTGGTGAAGCATGTGTATTTCATTATGGCAGGGGGAAGTTAGACTAGTCTTATTTGTATATTCTGCCTCCTAATGCATGTAGGTATTCTGGGGTCAGAGACCTGTAACCAGGAGGGCTTTTATGTAGGTCGTAAGTTAATGACTGTGTTGACAGATGTGTATTGATGGGAGTCTGCTCCTACAGATTTCTGTCATAGCAGGTGATTGATATTTCAATAAGCTTCAGGTTGTGAAGCATTTAAATATTTTTAATGAGAAACACTGACCTACTTTTTCATTAGAGCAGTCAAAATGATGGAAACAGAATACTAAAAGCCTTATGGGGGCTTTATCTTTGAATGCGGTGCTTTGTCTTGCCACAACTGAAATGTGACTATTGCCAATCTGTGGAAAGGTTTATAGCTTGACAAGATTTTGTCAGGGGTTGGGGTGTATCTCTGGCTCCAGCGTAATTTCTTGAAGTCTTTCTATTAATTTAGCACTTAGTGTTTTGAACCTTGACCTTGCTAACAGCATCTAGGATTACGAGCTTGTATTAATGAGGCTGAAGCAACACACTGGAGGTAATTCTGTAAGGCCAGTGTCTGAAAATTAAAGTTGCTGCAGCCCAAGCAAACCTTACTGGTCTGAATCAAAACCTGTCATTATCTGAAACTGTCACCCCGTTGAAGTCAGAGACTATTAAGGGCAGAAAATACTAATCTAAAAACTGTGTGGTAGGCATGGAGGAAGTTAAATCAAGAGTAAAGAAGTTAATAAGTTTTAAATGCCTATTTTACATGGTTCCCTAAATTTGCCCATCCTGTAGCTGTACTGTGTCGTTGAGGTAATAGCTAGGAGATAATAGCATTTGTGTAGCACAGCTGTTCTGTAAAAACTGAACTTTTTAAAAAGCAGAAGTTTTCTATGCTGTTACTTTTGATGTAGGTTAGTAGACTAGAAACGAAGCTTTAAAATCTTTTAAGATCTCATGCAGTTCCTTTTTGGTCTACGTAAAATTAGATTTACAGGGTTGGTGTCTTCTATTCTGAAATAAGTCGATTCCTAGTGAACTTGTATATCTTCAGATGGGGACCTTTTCCTTTCATCAGCATTGAATGCTGTGTGACTTCTATGTTTTGTCTGCTGATGTACTTGAATCAGACATTTTGCAAAGCAAATCTGTATTTTTGGGGGAAGCACTTGAAGTTCCAACAGGTAGTATTCGTTCCCCGATGTTCTGCTGCACTGCTTAGCTGTTCTAGTCTGCAGTGCTACCTACCCAGTGATCCACCAGCTGAAAAGTCTCATACTTCTTGCAAAAGAAACTATAACATTTTTGCAACTGAAATTGCTTACTCTTGTTCTGAAGTAGTTGCTTTCTTCTTCCTTCATTTTCTCTCTAATTTTAGTTGGCAGTACACTGTACTGTTGGAAAAATATGGTGAACCCAGTGTGCTCAACATCCATGGGGTATAAATAGTCCTTTCATGTGTGGTAAATTACTGGTTGGATGGCAGAACCCAAAAAGTGCTGGTAAATGGTGTCACATCTGTTTGGTGACTGGCCACTAGTGATGTCCTCAGGGCTTGGTATTAGGGCTGGTGTTGTTTAATATCTTCATTGATGATCTGGATGAGGGGATTGTGTGCACCCTTAGTAAATTCACAGATGACACCAACTTGGGTGGGAGCATTGATCTGCTGAGGGATAGGAAGGCTCTGCAGAGAGATCTAGACAGGCTGGATGGCCTGTGGCCAATGGGCTGTGGCCAGTGGTAAGAGGTTCAACAAGGCAAAGTGCCGGGTCCTGCATTTGGGCCACAACAACCCCATGCAATGCTACAGTCTTGGAGAAGAGTGGCTGGAAAGCTGCTCAGTGGAATAGGACCTGGGAGTGCTGATTGACGGCCGAAGAGCATGAGCCAGCTTGTGCCCAGGCAGCCAAGAAGGCCAAGAGCATCCTGTCCTGTACCAGAAATAGCATAGCCAGCAGGGCCAGGGCAGTGATCGTCCCCCTGTACTGGGCACTGGTGAGGCCACACCTTGAATACTGTATTCAGTTCTGTGCCCCTCATTACAAGAAAGACATTGAGGTGCTGGAGGGGATCCAGAGAAGAGGGTTTCTACCAGTGAATCTGGTGAAGGGTCTGGAGCACAAGTCTTATGAGGAACAGCTGAGGGAACTGGGGTTGTTTAGTCTGGAGAAGAAAAGGCTCAGGGGAGACCTTATTGCTCTCTACAACTACCTGAAAGAAGGTTGTAGTGAGGTGGGTGCTGCTCTCATCTCCCAAGTAACAGGTGACAGAATGAGAAGAAATGGCCTTAAGTTGTGCCATTGATCCAGCCTATCTAGATCCCTCCATAGAACTTTCCTACAGTCAAGCAGATGAACACTCCTGCCTAACTTGATAGTGTCTGCAAACTTACTAAGGGTGCACTTGATCCCCTTGGCCAAATCATAGATAGAGGTATTAAACGGAACTGGCCCCAGTATTGAGCCCTGGGGAAGACCACTTGTGACCAGCCTCCAACTGGATTAAACTCCATTCATCGTAGCTCTTTTGGCCTGGCAATCCAGACAGTTTTTTACCTGGCAAAGAGTAACCTGTCCAAGCATTAGCTTCTGTGTACCTTGCTTCCCTCTTCTTCCTGGTGAATAAGAGCAACAACTCCAATGCATTAACAGGGATTAAAAGGATAAGGAAGGTTATCTTACAGCACAAGAAGCATCTGTCAGGGTACTTTGGGGAAAAAGTAGCAAGGGTTTAGGCATTTAGGAATCTGACTGTCCATAGTAGTTTGCAAAGTTCATTTTGCAAAAAAGACCTATTTGAAGCAGTACACAAGCATTTTGACTGTTGGGTGTCCTATACAGCCTCTAGCTGTAGTAGACAGTCCTGGTTTATTTGGTTTGGTTTCATTTGAGCAATCTAGAGCAGTGCTTTGCAGACTCTGTGACCATGCTTCCTTTTTGGTGGCAAGGAAGGCTTTCTGAGTAACCACAGCATGTGAATGCAGCTGCTTTGTACCTCACATGCCACTTGTAGTACCCGATCAGTGAGGCTGAAGAACCACAGAATCTGTGTGCCCTTCCTGTTATTATAATCTGCTTTTATACAATTGACAAGAGAAAGAGAGCAGAATCTGAATAACTTTCTTGACTCCTCTTCTGCTTTCTTCTGTCTGCCTCACTGATAAGCATAATCTGTTGTTTCTGGATCACTAGCAGTCCTTAAGACAGCACAACGTGACCTGTGAAGTATTTGCAAGATGATACCAAGTCAACTCCCTTCCGCACGTGTTCCCACACATGCAGGCAGGCAAATAGCCTGGGGGCTGTAGAGGAATGAGTGTAATAAACATTCAAAGTTTAGCCTCATTTCTGTTTCATTGTAAGTAAAGAGCATAGCAACAGCACTGCAGGAGAAAATCAATGCGTTTCTGCTCAAAAACGTTGTGACCCTCATAGTTAAAAAAGAGGTGCAGAATGAATGCCATTTCCGTCAAAATATTAAAGAGAGAGTGTGAGAAAAAGAAATCTCACAGTTCTTCAAGTCCTTTGCTTGAACTGAGCTGAGATTTAACCCTTGGCCTGCAGTGACTGCCTTTCACTGCTAGGCTATCTAGGAAGATGTAAGATGCCTTCTTACTCCAAAAATTTAAGCCTCCTTGGAACAGGAATGGTGTAAGTGAGGAAGGTTTAACAAGTTGGTGCTTTCTGGTTGAGAACAGGCATGAGACCATAGGTAATCCTTGCAGAAGTTCAGGTTTTAACACAGGAGTTAGGAAGTGGGAAGAAAAATACCAAAGCAAGTGAAAGTAAATGTGTGAATCTCTCTATATTTGGATAGTCTCTGCTTGTCAAAACCTGAATCTTGTGCCACTGGGAGGACAGCGAGGCTCTGGAGGAAGGAAACTGTAATAATTGTTTCCTATTTGACCTCATACATTTGACATTTGACCTCATACAAAAACCAAACCCAGAGAAGACACTTCACTACCTGTGAAGTGAAAGGGTGAGAGTCAAGTTCAGACCGGAAACAGTGGCAGTTTCCTTTCCACTTTTATGTGGGAACTGAGTCGTTTTGTGTTGTTGCTACACACTGTGAGAACAAAATGGAAGGATGTGTACCTCAGCTGCATGATTCAGTCTTCCAGGGCTCACTTGCTGCTTCTTCCCTTCCTCACTAGTAGATTTGAAAGTCAGGGGTAACAAGATGATTTGCTTGTGTGCATTGTGGTTCTCATTGGCCTGTGGCTTATTCATATACACATGGGTGTGGGAAGGAGGAGGTGCAGATGGGACCAGCTCTGAGTACTTTCCGGGAAGATTTTCCCATTCCACAGAAAAAACTATTCTGGACTCATAAAAATCTCATTGTAGCGGTATCCAGAATTGCTAGACAAGAAACGCTGTCCCAGGAAATTATTCCTTTGTTAGTAGGAAGGGAGCCCTGGGGGCTGAAAACAAATTAATAATGTTTTTAATCTGGCTTATCTTAAATGCAGTGTGGTTAACAGTGAGATATGAAGTTCAGGTATTATAATAACAAGTGCTGTGAAGAGTCAGTGTAATACCAGAAAGGAGTCACAAAAGTCCCTTTTACTGAAGACTTGCTATCTGAAGAGAAGAAAACTTGCTCTCCTAGTATGCTTTGCAGCTGTGTTTCAGCACAGTTTTAAGTGGGAATAGTCATCCTGTTTTACTGAAAGCAAAATCTTCATCTTATTTGTTTCCGTAGATTATAAAGAAGCAGGCTTTCTGTTTAAGGCCATGCAGAGCAATGTTTTCCATTTACTTCTCAACTCTCTCTAGAAAGGTTGAGCCTTAATTTATGAAAGTGACAGTAGATGCCATTGCAGGTGTGTCCTAACTTGGACAGGTAGGCTGATGTCAGAGAAACTATAGCTTCATGATTCACAGTTGATCTGCATGAATCTTAATTGACAACTTCTAGTATGAATTCGCATGTCAGGCTGCCAAAAGACGGAGTGAAAGCTGAAGCTTTGGAGAAAGAGTTAAGACTCTAGAACTTTGTCTTGCAAGCTGAGCTTCACAAAGCTGAAGCTGCAAACCAGCATTAGAAGCACTTCTACTGCAACACTGCTCTGGTGTGAAACAAGTCCACGTTTCATTTACTCAGAATATTAACATGTAGTACCAGCTGCTATGCAGCATTCCTGCCTGCAGCCCTTTTCCCAAGTAGTCCCCTTGCAAATGTCTTTTCTCAAAATTTCCAGGCGTCAGTCTTCAGATAACCTAGACTTCTCCCTTTCCCTCAGTACCCTTCTTCCAACTCCTTTGACTTTGATTTTCTGAATGAACATTAATGACTTAATGCCATTCAGTGTTCATGTTTTTTATTTATTTATTTCTCCTTAGGTTCGAAAGTGTTAGTGACTTTACCTCAGAGCTAGAAGACAGTGATGATCCAACAGCTTATGTCACCAATCTGACATACTACCACCTGGTCCCATTCGAGACTGATATTCTGGACTGAAGGCTGCTTAGTGATGCAGTCAGCCAGCATCCAGCCGACCTCTTTGTCCATAGGCTCTGCTATCACCAGTGTTGCATCTCTGTGAATATGGCTGTGCAGGCAGGACCAATAGCAGAGAAGCTACATCAAGTGCACTACAAAGCCCTCTGTTGTGTGTGATGGAGACATCTTGTAAGGAGGTAACTGCTTTGCTGTTGACAACAAACTCATTTTATGTGAAACCAAGACAACAGAGGCCTCTTGGAGCTCAAGGAAATCTCTGCTAAAGGAAATCTCTGCTATGTCTGTGGGAATTGCCACTCTGGCACAGCCATTAGAAACTTGTGCTGTAGTATGCTGTCACCCACGCTGCTTGGGTTGCAGTGCAAGTTGAGACTTCCTCTTTTAGGATACCACGAGAAACTTCCCCAGATGGCATCACCACTCTTTATGCTATGTAAGCAAGAAGGCAAGCAAACCACCTGAATTTTGTCAGTTCCCTCTGCAGTTGCTTAATGGAGGTCTTGTGGGTCACTTTTTGCTCAGCTACCGGAGGACTGGTGCCTTACATGAGATGTCAGGAATACCATTGAGTGCCTAGAGGAAACAGAACACGAGTTGACTGCTTTACTTCTTTTAATCATGGGATTTTATAGAATTACTGAAGAAGCAACTACTCTTTCCTGGAATAGTAAAGCAGACAGCAGCTGGCATTGCAATGGACTGTGCATGATTTTGGGGTACCTATATGATTTCAGAGATCTGGAAAGCTGATGGGAAAGCTGAGCTGCCCTGCTAAAAAGGGTCAGGGCTATGGCAGGCACTTGGATATGATTTTTTTCATGTGGACTAGCAAATGTGAATGGTGCTTACAGTTGTTTACATCAGAGAGAGAATTCCTCATGCATATTTCTTCCCAGAGGATGGGTAGAAAGGTAATGAGATTTATGTTGTGTTCGGACTGAAAAAGAATGGCAAGCTACGGTGTTTCTACAGCGGTAGAAAAAGCATTCTCTCTGCTGCCAGCCTGGCTCAAGGAGCCTGTCTAGCTTTTCAACATCTGCCCGTGTGGCCGGGAGCAGCCGTCATTGTCATGTAATGCCATGGATTTTAGTGGAGGCAGGACAGTGGAAGCAAGAGCAGGATTGGACCCTGCAGCCTCTTGACTACTGAGTAGTTGCAATGTTGAAATCTCCTCGGGGTGTCTCTCATGAAGCACTCTGAAATCCCAGCTCTCACTGTGAGTGCTCAACATAAACGTGACCTTTCACTGAGTTTTTCGCAATCTGTTTGCAAACATGAATTAGGATGGATCAAAATGGGAAGGAATGCATTTTGAACTTGTTTCTTGGTAAAAGGGCTTGCTTGGTCCTGAAGAAGTTGATACATCTCCCTTCTGCAGACTTTCTATTTCTATCTATAGCATAACAGTCAAACAGAATTTGCTAATGTAAATAATAAATTATTGAGAATCCTAATTCTTTTACACAGTATGTTTTAAAAATATATTTTAATGAAATAAAATATAGCTCACCTTCAGTACATGTCTGCAGCTCAAAACAGTGCCTTCCTCTTTTTTGTTTGTTTATTTGAAGATGCTTTCCCAGCCATGCCAAACCCGCTTTCTTTTTCTAGTAGTTTTGGAAACGTGCCGAGTTTGGACAAGTCTTTCTGTGCTCCATGAGTTGCCCATATTGTAGATATGGTGTATTCCCCTGTCAAACCTCTCCATCTAACTGTTGATTTTGTGTCTAGGTGTATGTGGTTTAATGCCACTAAATTTAGTGGAGGAATTCTGCATTTTCAAGACTGTAAGTGAAATTTAATCTGGCAGTTATTCTTTTTGAAGATAAAGCAGATTCTTTCATGATAGATTTCTGGAAGAGAAATGGATGTTCTCAGTCATACAAAGGCTTTCTGAGTAGCCTCTTGAATTAGAATGGGAAGGTTTCTCTCATTTATTTACTCTCATTTTTAGTTTTAACTCTAATTTCAGTGCTTTTAGTTATGCATGGTGCACTTAAAAATACCTGGGTTAAAAATAAATAGAGAAATATTGCCAATTTTAAAAATGTACAAGCACATTCCTCATATGAGAGCCAGCTAAGATGCATATACAGTAAAGTCTTCATGGAAGGGGGAGTCTAATGCAGGGTAACTAATCTACAAACCAAAGCTGCACCCATTTCACTTGGATTTTTCAAAAGCCACTTTGATCAAGTGTTTTCCAGAGATGATGTCATGTGATTTATTTCTCTTAGCTGCAATATGCTTATTTGATGAATCAAAGGAATGCAAATGGTCGTGTGTATTACTTTGTCCATAGGGTCAATTAAAAAACCCTTCTTTGGTTAAATCGCTGCAACTTTCTCATATGGATCAGGCCTCTACAACCAGGAGGGGTTCAGAGTATGAATTATGCATATGGTTGATTCATATGTACAGATACCTTACTGTTCACTGGAAAGGAACACATACTTCTTTTTTTTTCTTCTTCTTTTCAACTACCTCTAATTATAGACTAGTAACATCCTGCAAGAAAACAGTCTAAACTCATTGTCCAGGTATCATTCCATCAAATTTTGCCTTTTGATATAGCAGAATGCTCAACTTTCCCAGCTGTGCTTCAGTTTCCATTCTGTTTGGTAGCATGTCATGGCAAAGTTATAAAGAGAGCATCACCAGTATAAGGGCTGATATAGTAATTCTGAATGCTTTAGGTGTGGAAGGGATGTATAGCAACCTGATCTAATTGAAGATGTCCCTGCTCATAGCAGGGAGGTTGGACTAGATGACCTTTGAAGGTCCCTTCCAACCCAGACTATTCTATGAAGAAAAATGAGTGACACAAGGATTTTATCCCAAAACCCCTCTCTGTAATGCAGAGCTGCTTCCTACAGAAACCATGTTAAGAAGCTGGTCTTTATTTTCTCTGCAACTTTGGCTTCTCCCTTTGGCGCACGGCATGGGATCATGTGTGATACCAGTTCCCATGTTCCCATGTTCCAGTCCTTGCTGTTAGCTGCAGAATAGAGTTGAAGTATGCTGGTATCCAGTGAAGGATCGGAAATTATGTGTCTCTTGGCAGTGATAACGATGACAAAATCATTTGGTTTTTATTTTTCAAGTCAAGTCATGAAATATGCTGGCATTATAGTGTTGCCAAATCTTAATAGAGTTAGGGAGGAGAAAGGGTATCACACTATGCTATGTCTTGTCAACCTGTCTTTTTGCAGGTTTTTTGTTATAGCAAATGCTTTTCAAAAGCTCAGCCTTGAATTCTGAGGCCATTCTTTATAGCAGCAACAATCTGTAGCTCAGCATCAAACTCTTTAAATAAAAAAAGTTTCCTGATTGCTTCCTATAATAATGCCCATTCCTGTTCCAGTCAGATATCTCTGAATTCCCTTCCCCACACATACACAAATTATTCCAGCTTACGTATGGGTCAGCTTTTGACAGTGTAATTGCTGCCTTATGGAAATACTCACACCCTGAAGTGCAGTTCCCAAGTTTTATAGCACACAGAACATTCCTGTTTTCAGTCTTGTGAGGTAATTTCTACTTGCTCTAAAACCAATCCCATTATAATTAACGTTGTTAGTCATACATACGTACATTGGGGGATTTAGGTAAGATAAAAATACCAAGGTAATAGTCTACATAATACATCTAGATTTCATAAATGGAGAATCTGTATTCAGATTCTTGCTAAAAGTCCATAGCAAGCAGTGAAGATGTGCAAGTTCCCTGGATGCATTGACAGTTGGCTTGTATGAATTCACTTTCTTGGGGGTTCCCAATCCCCATTATCATGTATTCCTTACAATTCATGTATGTAAGCCCACCATGCTCTGGTGAGATAGAGGACAGCTTAAACTTTTGTATCACAGAAGGGGATATGGAACACCAAGCGGTGTCCAAGATAGGATTTTGCAGTGCTTAGTTTTCGTCCTAGCAGGGTATCTAACAGGCAGATGCCTGGCATCGTAGGATGGGAGCTGCTACAGAGGTTTAGGTTGTTGTTCTTCACTTGAAAGGGAACCTGCTCAGGTAAGGGTTTAGAGAAAAGCTCCTTATTCTCTAAGGGTGCTGTGTCAAACCTTGCATAGTAGTAAAATCCTTTTTCTGATGGCTTGTGGGGCTACTACCTATCTGAACTGAAGAGCTGCCTGGTACCAGGCTAATACTCAGCTGCAGGAGGGCCCACTACTGCTAGAGAGGACTGGATTAGAACCCCGCTCCTGCCTTGGCTGCAGAGAAGCCATCAACACCCATCTTCTAGTCCTGAAATGCTGCTAAACACTTCTCTGAAACTTTCCAATAGAAATGACAGCTGATATACTGGCAAGGAAAAAACCCAAATGGGAACACTGAGTCCTGATTAAAAGCATCCCAGCATCAGCTTTGTGTGTGTTTTCAAAGTGAACTTCAAAAAATAGAGGATTCTTCTCTAAAACATTTTACAGCATTTGTTGGAGCTCCACGTAAGACCTTGCATGTTCCTCTGGCACAGAAACTTCTGACACAAGCTAGCAAAAGTCAGTACTTGGTCACAGTTGCAATGTGTGTGTTTATAAGGTCTGTGAGCCTCCTTTGGCTCCCCTGAAACTCATGGGAGGCTCTCAGCTCCTCAGAGGCACTGGTCCTTTTTGTGTCATGACTTTAAAGTGCCTCCAGCATCCAGGAGGCGCTCCAAGCAGCTGTAGTTATTTCCATTTGAAGTTAGCTTCATTTAGCATTGTAGTTCAGTTTGGAAACCATCTGCAAGTAATCACAACCTCTTGTGTAGCTGTATCACCTTGTACCATGCAGGCTGGAGATAGAAATAATTACATGTACCAGAAGCCAATTTTGTTATGTAAAATGAAAAAAAAAGGAAGAAACCATCAGCAAAACAACCATTGTGCATTATTTTCCCTTGTAGCTATTAAAATTGAGTTGAACAGACTCCATGACTCCTGAATGAACATACGCTCTTTTCAAAACAGCAGCTTCCTGAATTTTGCCAAGTTCCGTTTTGTCTCCTGGGACCTGGCCTCAGCAGTTGAGTGCAGTGCTGCCACTGCAGTATTCAGCTATCTTGAAGTGACCTTCAGACAGAAAAGCAAGCAGTGGGTGTATGCGGAGGAGGGGGCAGGAGGCACAGGGATGGCTTGTAAGGAGAAGGATGAAGAAATAAGGGAAGGATTATAGTGCAGATGGATGAGATGTCCAGGGACAGTTTCAGTTGTGAAGCTGCAATAAGACATCTTTGTCAGAGCTAGGGTGGGCTTGCGTGCACTTGTATTGGTAGCGTCTGGGCATTGAGTCAGGCTGTTCCTCACGTTGCAAGGAATGGTACAAGCCTTAGTTGATTTTGTTGAAAGCAGGAGATGTCTGTGTCTGATGAGGAGCCCTTGTATAAAACAAGTGTGCTGAACTTTTTGGAAAGACATTTTGCAGAGGAAAGAGATTATTGTGATTGCCCCTTATAAAGCACTGCACAGCTAATGGGAAAGATTTAGCAATCCAGATTCTGTTTCAGTTAGTTCCCCATGCACCTGACACTGCATGCTTCATTTCCCTATTTGTAGGACTAAAAATTCACTTGGCTGCAGGTGAGGGTTGTGAGAGCCCTAACAGGTTTTGATTGCCCTCACTGTCCTGGGAACCTACCCAAATCCTCTTACTAGGGGCTCTACTTCAGCTCAGCCCAGGGAGTTTAGCTCTTTTTAAGATGGGCTACAAGAATGGCTGCCCTTAGTCCTGCTCCTGAGTTGTTGTGTGCGTTTCCTAGGCTGCCCTCTGATGTGATGTCTGTGTTGCCTGACACTTGTTGGATGACTGCTGGGAGTTGTTGCTGTTACTACCCTGCTCCACTCACAGTGAGTTCTCCTGTTTTGCTTATTGTGATAAACCTCATCTTCACAAACATTTCCTGACATGAGCGTGAACTTTCCTGTTATAGGGAAGTACTTCCCAGAAATGCCTAAAGAGGCTGTGTGCCTGGGACTATGTTCTTTTGTGCAGTACATGAGTTAATAATACAGTTATCTTGTTCTGGAGCATATAATAATATAGTTAGCTTATTCTGGAGGGTATAGATGCTTGATGGAAACACTGATGCGACACTGATATTAGTGATGAATTAATGATGTTCTGGGTTTTAGAGTAAAATTACAAAAATCTATTCACATGTAACTTCCAGAAATAATTAATTTACAGGCTTTGGTGACTGGAAGTTTTGCTTGTGTTTCTCTTCTCATTCTAGCCTGTATTGGTATAAACTTTATCAAGCTGCAAGTAACTTGGAATGGCTTATTGGCATCCTCTCTCTGTAGAGTGAGTATATGTCCAATCCAGTAAACAAGCTCGCATTATAGCAGTCACAAATTTATACCCATACTGGCCATATACTCTGTGGCTCCAGGTGGTAAATAAGATCATTGCAGAAGGAAGGGTGGAGGTGACCCCTGAAAGGTGGCCCATAAAGGCTAGGTCTTTGATCAGTGGGACACCAGTATGGGGTCTGTGCAATCACTGCTGGTGCTGGTCACATTGAATGTGCAAGCAATGCACTTCTTGGAAAGAACAATTTTGATCTTCTTTCCACTTAATCACTGCTGAAGTGCAAATGGGAAAATACCATAATACCCTGGGGTTTGGTTGTGAACAGGTTAAGGGGGCTGGGAGTTCTGCTTCTCAAGTTTTGGAGACAATAGAGATGTTTAACCAATATGTACTGAAATGGCAAAACTGCAGTTCCTAGGCTGTAAGGAGACTCGTTATCCATCTCCTTTGTGCTTAATAACCTGAAAAATGATGAAGGAGGCAAGCCAGCTGTGGAGGATGGGTGATAAAATACATGGCTGCTAATGGGCATAAGCAGATGTTAGAGAAACAGGAGCAAGAATGCCAGTCGAGGGATATAGTAACAGGTACTATAGAGACATAAAATGAACTTACTGGGGTTTGGCTTGAAGTGTCTGAAGCATTTACATGTAAAACAGACATTACTTTCCATAAAGCTACAGTGCCAGACAGAATTGTTATGAAGCAAGCAACAAAGCACAGAAATACAAAGCTCAGTGAGTTAGAAGAGTTGCAGAGCAGCTGTGTGACCTAAATGGAAAGGATGGAACTATCACTTTTGGCAGCTCTGAGATTGCAGATCCAGATTCAGAGTTTTAGCCCGATCATGTATCGGGCACTGTAGAGCCTTCTAGGAGAATAGGATTTTTCACCAGTAGAGTGCTCCAGGTTAATGAGGGAAGCAGGATGTGATTAGAACTTAATGTGCAAGTTTATGAGGCATGTAAATGGTGATCCATCAATAGCTGTGAGGGAAGATTGGTATCTTTTCGTATTTTATACGCAGTTACACACTTGCAATCGGGAGCCTCCCCTGGCGCATTTCATTAGCCTGAAGAGGGAAAATATGCTCCCTGTGTACAGTACTGTTATTCTGGTTGGCGAAGCAGCCTTCAACATAACACACATCAAATGAGACTCCAGGCTGCTGTGCTAAAAACAGCTGCTTACCATTTAGGACTGCAGCAGCTACAACCTAGAAACATAGGCACCAATAGCACTTATGGATGTTAAATTCTTGGTTAAAGAAGATGTATGTGGCGTGCATTTGGAAGACGTGTTACTGTGAGCAATTAAAACCTGTAGTGGGCTTTCTAGAGCATAAGAATAATTTCCCCAGGTTGGAAAAGCCATCTTCCCACCTAGCTGTTACCACATTTCAAAAAGTGGTGAAACAGAGTTTCTGCTTAGATCAGGACTTGAAATATCTCTGCTCTGCACACTCCTGCGTGGTATTTAGACAACCAAGCTATTCCTAAATATACCACTTATAAATTACCACAAGGCTTGTAGCACCATGTTGTACTCCGTCACCCAATGTATATGCACTGCCTGCCATTGCAGATTTAAGGTAAGGCTTGTTTGTCTCTCACTTTAGATCTAGCACAATTTAAACCTTTTGAATGGCAAGGGCCTGAGAGAAAGGATTTGACATGCAGTGAACAGCAGTGACTCCTTAGAGCCTTTTCCTTTGACTATGATTTAACTTTATGTAGTAAATATTAAGCCCTTTTTTAATAGGATTCTAAGTCCTTGTTCCATTTAATCTGTAGAGCTGAGGAGTGTATTGTGATCCATTGCCATTACTAGTATAAAGAAACTTTCCTATACTCAAGGTAGATGCTATATGGAATAATTCCCTTTTCAGAAGCCCAGTTGAGACACACAAATGTAGGACTAATATTAAATGTTGAAGTGAGGAAATTACCATGTTTGTTTTCATTTTACCTTTTTACTGCCATTGCTACCTGATCTTAGAGATAACACTGGAATCTGATTTGAGAGCTAAGACTCAATAGATATGAATGTAGGTATGCCAAGTTTTTGTAAGCAAAATTTGTAGGACTTCTGTTTTATCAAGAGAAAATTATGTGAACGGGGGAGAGTGTGTGAAGCTTTTAGGTACGGACTTCCTTCATAAGCTTTACTGTGTTTCTAGAAATAAGTGCTAATCACTTTACCAGCTGCGTCTATTGGTTTAAAAGAAAACAACCCACAAATGTTATTTCAGCTTCCAGTCCTGGTTTTCGATGTATTCCTATGCTATTATGGCAAAGCTTTCTTTTTAAAGCAATTTTCACCCTCAACAGTTTCATTATAATAAGACATATTCTAATTTTTCATATATTTTTCCTGCCAGATATTTGTATCCTTGTTTCTTCTTCCTGCTTCTCTCTTGTTACTTAACCACTAAGAAAGGTGCAACAAAAGAGGGATGAAGAGAATGGAAAAAGCATGCCCATTAAAACGTAGAACACTGTAAAACTGCCTTAGTTTTCTTAAATAAAATCAGGAAAAGTGACAAGTTATCTTAATATCACAGGAGGGGTTTATGCCAAGAAAACCTGGTATTCTGACCTCCTGGCTTTCCAAGGTGCTCTCCCTGTTTCTACCCCCTTTGTAGAAGTTCGTTTACTGCTTCCTGAAACCTGACTATAGAGCTCAGACTGAGTTGTATGTCCAGCTTTCTGTGCCTCTATGTGTACAAGGGTAGGCACCGATCAACTACAGCATAGCTTTAGCAGGGACGAAGGGAAAGGGCTTAATACCCTGAAAGGAGCACAGGCCCCTGTAAGGCTTCTCCCAGCTCTGTTCTAGCAGTCAGGTCCAGTGTCACACAGCTGTGCCTTGTCAGAGCTAGCCTTGAGCAATGGTTATAAAGGCCCTAGGTTGGGGAGGAGGGGCTGCAGGGACTAATGCCAAGAATAGGAAGCCTACCAGAAAGTTGTTTGGGTGATCTGATTAACCATGTGGATAGGACAGCTGAAGGAAGTATAATTCTTTGTGTCTGCTTGCTGTAGAAGAAGCTGGGGAGATTCCCTATGCCATTTTTTTTTAGCAGTGATTCAGCAAATGATCAGCCTAAAGCTGGGAGTGATTATGAAATGGGTTGAGGTACGAATAAAATGAAAATTAACTGATTTCCAGGGCTGGTGCTAATCACCTGGGTGACTGGAGGAGCTCAAGGGTATGCTGAAGAATGACCTGCTGAATTTGGGAGATGGATAGTAAGACAGTAGGTGAAATTCAGTGCAGGTATATGTAACTCCTCAGTAAAAGTAATCTGGTCTTGCATATCATATTCTGAGCTATGACTTCATTATTGTCATTGAAGAGTGAGACTGCAGGTTTATGATAGTTCCATGAGACCAACAGTTTAGCACTCAGTAACCATAAAAATAAATAAAGAGGAAATATTATTACTTTGTGGGAGAATACTAGAAATAATAAAGCCACTGCATGACTCCAAGGTTCACTCCCCCCATGAAGCTCTGGATCTTTCATCTGAAGATGTATTACAGCAGGAGAAAGTCTGAAGAAAGGCAATATATGTGAGTAAAGGTAGGAAAGATGGTCTGTTCAAGGAACAGTTTAGTAGGCTGAACTTTACATTATCCTTTTCCAAGGATGGGTGGATGATATAATAGAGATCTACAAAATCATGGGTGACATGGGAGGTATGAATAGTGATTGATTGTTTATTTCCTCTGGCATGATAACAGAGGGCCATCAAGTGACACTGGAAGGTAGATTCAATGCAACCAGGAGGTGGTTGTTCATGTGGAATGAATGAGACCTGTTGTGCTGCCTGCCAAATGATGGTTTGGAAAGGAGCCTGGAAAAGTGCTTAGAATAGATTTTCTTTGCGGTTTATTATCTAGACAAACCACAGCAGCCTCAGAGTCCCCTTAGGCTGGGGAGAGTTGGAGTTGAGGGTAGTATTAGGGTGAAAGTACCTCCTCAGTGTTACTTACTCTTCCTCATTTACAGGCATTGTCAGAGGCAGAAAACTGAGCTAGGTGGACTAAGGTCTGCTGAGATACTACTGTTCCTTTGTTTTTATGATTTTACACAAGAGTATACATTTAAATTTTTACTTTTAAAGACAAAATTTTTTATTTTTTTTTTTAATTCAACGTGCCTGTCCTACATGATGCAAGGTTGTCATATACTGCTATGGCAATTCAGTATTGAGTCCTTTGATCTGCCAAATGTTCAGAAAAGCTTTGACGCTGCATATGTGCAAGTCTTCACAGAGTACAGCTGTGATCCTAAAGAAAAGCAGTAAATGAAGTCCTCTTTTGTTGTTCAGTGAGGAAGGTAAGCAGCCCAAGAGTTGACCCTCCAGCATCAAGAAACTGATTTTCTCCTGTCCTGCATATTCCCCAAGCCATTGGGAATGCTCCTGTGAAGATAAGGTGTTGTCTTGCTCTTTGTGTACAACCTTCTTAAAATGCTTGTTTCTTTCCGTCCTTCTGCTTTTGTGTTTTGAAGGAATTTGCCATGAGCAGTTTCCATGGTTACAAGGATACAGCTGCTCTTGGATTGAGAAGTCTACAGAAAGCAAAACACAAACCAGTACATCCAGGAGAGAGGAAATGTGCTTTGTATCCATAATAGCCATTCCACCTTAGGTAAAAGTCAATGTGAAATCAAAGAAATAGATGTTATTCTTAACCCCCTTGTCTCACTGGTAAATGCAGAGCTGTTCTTTACCATTAGGTCTTTTTAGATTGCTGAAAGTGCTCCGATTTCTGTGGTCTCTTAAGTATTAAACAGCAGGAAACAGGCTATGTTGCAAATTATGGTACTAAACCAAATTTTGCAATTTTCTTGTGTAAGAAAAATGCTTTCTCCCTCTTATTGAGAATTACACACTTCCATTTTGTTCTTACTTCAGATAAAATGGAGGAAAAGTCTGGAGTTCTGGGAGAGATGCAAAAGATCTCTCCTTGCCTTTACACTCCTTGCGAGCATTGGCAAGTATTTGTGGTTCTGACCATCTCTGTATAGCATTTTATCTGCTGAACACAGGAGCGGTGGTGGACACATCTACAGGAGTGCAGAACATGTTGTTACTGTGCACAGAAATCTTTTTAGGGAGAAGCTGTATTGTTACACGCAGTTTGCTGTAAACCTGGAGCAAGCTTTGGTCCCGTGACTGTCACTGGGGAGCTCATTGCCTCTGCTACAAGATTTGTGGAAGCCCTCTACAAATGCAGGAGGTGAGTTATCAGGCCTGTCTGAAGAGGCTGGCACAGAGCCTCTGCACAATTTATATCCCTAAGGGATAGCTAAGCCACTCTTCAACAAAACTGTTTAATCTGAAGTGGTAATTGCCAGTCAGGTAGCTGGTAAACTGTCTCCTGTACTGACTGAAGAGAAAGTGGAAAGAAAAAGCAACAAAGGTAGAAAAATTCTACATTAGAAATTAAACTTGGTGACTCTTCCTTGTTCTTCTCCTCTGCGGTGTTTAACTGTAGTTCTTTTCCACCTTAGCACAGAACTGTTTATTTCAGCAAGCATCAACAAAATTTCCAAGGTGAGTGCAGCTGCATCTCATGGATGCTGGTGAAAGCACTCAGGGGACTAACTGATGCTCCAGGCAAGACTATCAAAGGATTTATTCTAATTTGTTTTGTTTTCATTAGTTTTTATAAATCCTTCATTTAGCTACTGTTAAAAAAGAGCCTTTTGGCAAAATGCACCCAAAAAAGCCACCCCATTTTTTAAATGTGTTGTTCCTGCAAAGCCCAAGTTGCAGATGTCTTTTTGTTTGCAAATTCTACAGTACAGCTCTGCAGTACTCAAGAAAAATAAAATTAGCTTTTGGTGGAAGAAATGGCTAACCATTTAGGGGAGCTTACTGAGCAATGGAACATTGCAAATGGCAATAAATATTCAAATCCCAAAGCAAGATATTTCCAGGCTTCTGTATTCCAATAAAATTATTAAAATGAAACCTCACTATTTATAGCAGGTGGCAGCTTAACACCAGAGGATATTCATATTTAATAGAGTGCTCATGTAATGCTGCCCGTGCTGAAGAGTTAGGAACTACTTGCTGTGATGAATGGCTCTCAACTGAGCATGTGCCTGGGGCTTGCTGCTGATGCTCAGCCACCACAACAGCTACCTGCCAGCCATGAGACTCTCCCCTTGATGGGGAGAGTTTTGACAGATGTTTATTGGGTTTTTTTTAATCATCTGATGGAGATGTCTGTGGTTGTCGCTCCTTACAAGTGGTGACAACCATAGGGCTCAGCTCTAGTCAAACCAAATTTGGAGAGAATTTCATACGTGCTGCTGTCAACTAGCAGTTGGCTGGCTCTGTGGGGCTTTATCCCTTTTGCATCATGAAAATGGCCTCTTACAGATTTGCCTTCATCTTTGAGAGTCACATAGCAGCCCTGGAAAAAAGTGGGGCTGTGCTAGCTTCACAAAAATACGGTGCACCTCTAGGAATCAGTGATGGAGTGGGGAGGGGAGACAGCTCAATGACATAGAAACACTTCTGCAGAGGACAGTTTAGGTACAAGCAGTACTTGTAGTTGGTTCATCTTCACCAGCTTACTCTGTTTTGAGAAGAACCTCTGCCAGTTGTGTGTTAAATGAGATGACTAACGTCTACCACATACTCATTAAACATCACACATACAGGGTAGAGAACCCTCTGCCAAATCTAGTGCTAATTAGGATCTGTAATGAATGTTATTCTCCTCTTAATGTAAGTGGGGTAGAATTTTCAGTAATCTAAATGACTGATGTGCTCACCTCTGCTTTTCCAAAAGCAGTTTAGAGCCAGAGAAGCATTTAATTGGACTGAAATGACATGCAAACAGCAGTAGTGGTGTTTACTTTTGTAAACTGGGATGAAGGCCTGGCTGCATTGTGGCTGTCAACTGGCTTATGTGTGTTATTCTGCTACAGTGAGTTTGGTTATCACTGGAGTAATGTGATGGGTTTCCTTCAGCTAGCTCCTGTCGCCTGACTCGCTCCTTCCCCCAAAACACAGATGACTGTTCTGGAGTAGTACTGCACCTGAAAACTGAATCACTACTGCAGAATCAACTCTCCTTTTGAGAGTGTCCACCCAAATGAACCTGCAGTACTTGAGCTTCTCGCTCAGAAGCTGCACTTCAAATTCCATGTGGCACAGAACTGTGTTAGAAGGTCTTCTGGTTGTCTAAAGGCAGAACTGCAGAACATAGAAGGCTAGCTTTATTTTTTTTCATTCCTTCATTTGTTATTCCTTTTGACCCTCAGTCCTGTGTGCCACTACCTCTTGAATATAAGGTCCCTTACAATTCATTTGAAAGATGGTCACTGAAGCACTAGAAGATCAAGATTGCAGTGAATGTCTGCAGGTGTATGGTAAACACATTGCATCAAATTCTTCAAAGCTATTGAGCTGTGATCTGATCTGCACTGGAAATTATATGGAAAGAGTAAATTTCCTGATTTTCAGTTTACAGAAAACACCTTCTAAGATGCATCTAATACTGAGTAGAAGGAAATCAATAGAAAACTGGTACTAGAGCATGTACAGCTGTGATTTAGAGCATAACACTGCATTAGAAAACAGGATTTCTGCATTGTACAAGCAAGAAGGAGCTGTGTCTTTTTCATCTGGCCTTGTATTGACATTTTCCTCTGGCACAGAAAAAGGTTAATTTTAAGAAGTGCTTTAAATGTCCTTTTTACAGGTTTTTCTCAAACATTCAACTTTTTATGGTAAATGTGTGCAAGCTGAAAATTGTCCCAATTGAGAATGAAAGACCCATAAAACCAGAACTTCCTGTTTCCTGATTCAAACACTTCTTAAATAGCAGTTCTGAAAGCAAATATGAAAAAAGATCCTATTTGCATGACTGCTCTTCTTTCATCAATTTGCCCACATTTCTTTATCTTCTAATGTGTGCAGTTCACAGACTATCAGCAGTGCCTTTTTGGGGGAATGGGAAATAGACATTTTTAAAATAATTCCAAATATTTTGGTATTGAGAGTTCTGTGTGCATAAGCCTACGAAAAGCACAGTCTTTAGGGGGAAATGATGGAGATAGGACTCCTAGAGACACAAGGTCAAGGAGCAGCTATTAACTAATGAGAAAACCTGCTCTGTAAAACCCATGAAGGACCAGTACTGTCAGTGTCGCAACATACAGCCAAGGATGCAGCTCAATGATGATGGGTGCAAAGGTTTAACTTTTCCAGAAGGAAACTTGTTCTTACTCACCTGCCAGAATCATAGAATTATAGAATGTTTAGGGTTGGAAAGATCATTAAGTTCCAACACCCCTGCCATGGGCAGGCACATCTCACACCAGACCATGTCACCCAAGACTCTGTCTGGCCTTGAACACTGGCAGGTGTGGAGCATTTGTCACTTCTTTGGGGAACCCATTCCAGTGCCTCACCCCCCTCACAGTAAAGAATTCCATCTGTATCTCTTTTTCCAGAGCACAGCCTCCATGTCATGGCTCAGGCTGGGGAAAACGCATGTATTCTGGAAGACATGAGGTCCCTGCAGGGTGTGACTTATTTCACTGCCTCCAGGTGAAGTGGTCTAAGTCACATCTGAGAGCAAAGACTATCGGGAGAAACTAGTTTCTGTGGGAAGAGAGATCCTATTCCTGCTGCCCCCCCTGCAAGCAGGCATCCTGTTGCCTTACCCAGCTGCAAGCTGCTTCCAGGTTCCCACAGTTGTCGTGGATCAGGCTGCCTCTTCTGCAAATCACTGCTCCAGTCGGCAGCACCTTTTTCCTGTGGGGGATGGTTTGGTACCTGCTGAGCTCCTGCAGTTCCCATGTAAGGGTTTAACAGCTCTCCTGCCGTGATGGGGAGCACAGCATATGGTCCTTGACTGAAAGTGCTCTGCTGGGGTTGCCTGATGAAATGAACTTCTTGTCATCCCAGGGTATGAACTGAGAGAGGAATATACAATATTTAGGCCATGGGCTGCTGCTGGGCAATGAAGGAAAATACTCTTGCAACATGTTGAAGGGCAGAAAGACTTTGAGTCTAACCAGGAGCTAAAGCAGAGCTGAGCATGTCTTGTGCTGAGCTGAAAGGTATTTCCTCCCACTGGATTCAGCTTTATCATTTAAGTTAATATATTTGGTAAGGGTCTAACAGTCTTCAGAAGCAGCAAGCAAACCCACAGAGGTAGAGCAGGGGAGAAAAGTATCAAAAATCAGATCAGCAGAGCTTTTCCCATCTGCTTGTTATTGGGTATTGTGGACAAAAGATAACAATTGAATTACTCACGGAGGTATCCCAACCTGTTTTGAGGAGAATAATGAGCTTTGGTGCTGTAATCCAAAAATAGTTTTGTTAATAAGGATAACTTACTCTCAGATTAAGCTTGGCATCCCATCACATCTAGTGTTTCCTTTTAGAAATAAATGCCAGAAAAAAATCTGATGTGTTTTATTTCAAATGCAAAGGATGTCTCTCGAGTCAAAGGAAGTACAGCTACAGTTTTGATTTGATCTACCAGCATTAGCTGAGTAGATGTTCTTTAGAAAATAGGTCACAGCAAGAAAGGCAGTTAAATTTAAGGAGAAGAAAGATGAGCAGTAGTGACTAGAGATATTAAGGTTTTCAGTAGATGAATGGCACTACCTGACAAGCAGCCCTCTTTCAATTGGATATAAATATTAATGCCTTCCACATTCATGCTAGACAGAGCCTTTTATTAAAACCTACTAAATAAAACAATTGCAACTGGTGCTTCTTAGATTGGAGGCTTTGAGCCTGCTGTGACTGCCCGGTAGGAAAACTGTAAAGCTGCTCTTGTAAATGGTCACTCTTTGGTCACTTGTGAGGGTGAGGAATTCCAAACCTGGTCTGTGATCTGACTTCCAAAATTTTACCCATTGCTTTTCAGGACAGCAACTTCACTAAATAAATACAAAATAAATGCTACCATTGTTTCCTTGCTGCAAATGTCCATTTATTCAGTGGCTGTATTCCATATTATAGCTTATCCTGTAGCTTTTTGTTCTGTGCACATGCTGTGAGAATAGCCATAGCTCTTGTTTGAATCCTCCCCTTTCCTATTGCAGTGCTTGCAACAACCCTCATTTGCCCTAAAGCTCCTTATCCTGGCAGAAGTACCTGCTCAAATACACTAATGGGTCATTGCTGCCAAGTAAGATGTAGCAGGCTGCCACATTTGTGTTAGTAAAGTACTGTAAGAGTTGAATCTTCCTGTGTCTCTTCAATTTTTGTGTATAACTTCTGTGGAGCATCTCCCAGAAGATTTCATTCACCTTCTCAAGGTTGTTAGATGTGCTTTGTGCATAGCAAAAACTTGTAGCTGGGGAGAGAAAGCTGGCTACTACTATTTGAAAAGGAAAAAACTATTTTTCACCTGGGGTGAGAGTCTAAGACTTTAGAGGAAGGTCTGTGGACCTTGGCACGCAGGAAGCAAGTGGAGGTGATGTTTTAAATTTAGTATCTGTGTCCTGATAGCCTGTGATTGCGGGGAGCTGGTGCTGATGATCTCAGTGATTTCTAACAGCTCTGTTCTTTGCTTTTCTTCTTAGCTCTTAATTATTTCAAATACACACTAATGTGGTGCCAAAACTGAATGGGATGAAAAAGAGATTTATTTTTAAAGGCATTGCTCCTGTGGAGTGGTGGTGGTGTTACCAAGTGCTGCAAGTAGCTCTGTTAATGAAAGTTGGTGGAGATCTCCACTGAGAGCAGAAGTGTGTTACAAGCTGCATGTGCGCCTAGGGTCCCTTCAGAACTGTGTACCCTCCTGCTGCCATCAGACCCAACTTACCCCCAGTGCACCCACTTTTCTGGCGCCCTTAAATAAGGAGCAGCTGTTACATAGTGAGAGACTTATATTACAGTAGTGCTCTCTACTCACAAATACAGTACTTACATCTGTATTTGTATTCTGTCTACCGTACTTCCAGCTGAAGACTTACAGAGCGCAGGCAGGACATTAACTGCTGGTCTGGCTTCTTGAGCTCTATTTTCTCATTTTTATTACAGCTGTCATTATTTTCCTTGTCATAAGAAAGGACTTTTGTGATGTTGAATTACTTCCCAGCTAATATATTATTATCTCAGCTCTTCAAGGAATACAGTTTAAAACATACTAGGCGATATATTCAATATTGTGATGACACGTTGTTCTTGTTTGCAATTATACCGTAATAATTACAATATGGCAATCTGGAAAGAGTCCACCATGTAATTCTTATCAGTGTAGTGCTGTTTCTAGAGAAAATTTGCGTTTAGTGTGTTTTCTAGTGTGATTGAAGGAATAAAACTTCATACAGCCAAGTAGAAATAGGTGAATTAAATATATGTACACAGGCATACATGCATATATATGTACCTATATATTTGAATATTCACCAGCATTTCCATATGCTAAGGAAGCCTTACACATTAAAGGAAAAATCTGAGAATTTGGATCTAAATACTGGGCCAGAACTAAAATCAGTTAAATTCACTAATCCTGTCCAAACCATTGTGCTTCTTGGCTGCTTCTGCCTTGCATTTCTCCCTGTGGAAAGGAGCATAAGACTCAGCCAATACAGCTAACCTGTTACTTCAAATATCAGGTGTATCAAAGCATGGCCTTGATGGAATTTCTCAGAGGTATTGCTTTCACTGACAGTGTTTGTGCCCTCACATGAAGTGGCAGCAGTATGCATTAAAGCATATGACGGAGGAGCTAGCCTTATTTACCCAGGCAAAGCTCTTGCAATTGAGTTCAGAACCACGAAGGCCTCTCAATAGACTTAAATATGTAATACAGCCTGCCTCTCAGAACGATCTACAGGACCCCATGGCTTGAACCAGCTTTTATTCTCTGTCCTTTCTATGGCCCTTAATTGAAGGGGGTAGGTGATACTTCAGTGCATGAGTTTCTATGACTGTCCAAAATCCAAATGCATGGGCTAATTCAATCTTATTCGTTTACAAGAGTTCAGGGCTTCTGTGTGTTGGCTTTCAGAGAAACAATTTCGTTGACTATTGTGTTGCACTGCTGGTTGTTATTGCTGCTGCTGCCTCATCACATAAAGGCAGTTGTGGGAACACAGCAGTAAACGAGGCAATGGAGAATCACACCTATATCACAGGAAGAAAACTAGCTTCTCGTCTGTCTATGCATTGGAGTTTTAGAAATCTCAGGTGAATTACTGCTGTAGTTCTAGCTGATTTTCTCTACTTGCCTGTCACAAATCCCAGTAGATTGGGATTTAACAGCTGAAGTTAGGGAAAAATTGTAACCTTTTATCGAGCAACAAGTTCGTTTCTATAGTTCTCTGCTGGCTGATAGCTCTTCATTACCTTACACCAGTAATGCTGTTAGTATGAAAGAAATCTGTCTTTGCGATAGTTGTAGGAGGCTGTGAATGTAGTGGGAGTTGTAAGAGAAAAAGCAATCATCTTGTTACTTGAAGCAATCAGTGAATTCATCCTTTTAATTCTAGCTGTTTCAGCCTCATGAATGTGATATCATTCTGTCAATAACCTACCAGAAAGAGGTATATTTTGTGAGCGTTAGTTGGAGGCTTTTCAGTAAGTCGTGCTTGTACGTTGTTTACTGCTGCACTCCAAAACCTCATTTGCCCATGCAATAGCTGATTTTGGGTGAGAGGTTATAACCATGAAGAAATGCTTTCAGAAACCGTGCTTTACACTGATCAGGAGTAGAGGTTCAGTGCTAAAAGTTGTTTGAATAACAGGGAAGACCAATATCAAACTGAGTGATTAAAAAAGGTTAGCAACCTCAAATAAGCAGGATGGCTATAAGATGATGCAAAGGTGAGCAAAAAGGAGGTATGGCCTGGGAAGCCTGCTTCCACCTCTCCAGGCAGAGAAGTCTGTGACGATGTATACTGGAATCTGTCACTAAGTTGTTTACTTGTCCCCAAAGCTGCATTTAGCCTGAAAATGGGGAAATCAGCCATAGGAATAATGATCTTGTGTACTGGTTTGCAGCCACTGGACAAGCACTTCATAGGGAAGACATTGGACTGCTACAAGAAAGAATCACACTTTCTTTCCCCCGAAGTGTAAAGAAATTTCTCTAGACTCCAGAAATAAGCCAACCTTCTCTAGTCATTGTACCAAGCCAGAACAGCCCTTCTTTAGGATCAGTTTTCTTTTTAATCTTGACAGAAATATTCATGCAGGAAAAAACAAGAGTTGGCATTTGCTGCTAATATTGACTAGCTATTTCTTAGTTACTACACTAATTTTCAAAACCAAATAATTCCTGGTGTTTTTATTGTAGCCTGTATGTTCAATATTTAATGACTTGTTAAGCATCTTTGAGACAGGAGCCATCAGATTGTACTGAAGTTAATACAAGGCAAACTTCCTCATAGCCAGGACATCATAATAACTGCGAAACACTGATGTACGATTTGGAGTAAAAGGTTCCAAAGGCTAACTCTTACATTTTCCTGTATTTTCAGAAGGACTCTTCTGCACTAAACAAAATATTGCAAATTAACACTGAAACTGTAATTTCCTGGTACCCACATTTGAGTATTCTAAATCCTTTCACAGCTGTCTCTCCCACTTTAGCTGCTCAATTGCTGTTCTCTATTGACTGTCAGGTTAACAATACAAAGAAGGACAGGTAAGTTGCCGTAGGCTTTTGTCCAGACATTGTTTTTGAACAAAGCTCCACTCAAAATTAAATTGCTCTTATGTCATGTCCACAGTTACAAAGACAGTGTCCAGCAGCCAGACTCCATGAGGTCTCCCACTGTTGCTGCAGCTCCTGATGCAGCCTAGTTGGATCTTTTGGACACAGGCAAAGTTGAAATGCACCTTTCAATCCATGGGTACTTTCTCTGACTAGGAGGAAGCTAGATTCTTACTGGATGTATTAAGATGCCTAGTTTGGATGTCTAAAGTTAGGCACCTCAAACCCTGTCTTATCAGTGGTGAAGAGTTGGTGTTCAGTGGTGTGATTTTTATGGAGGAAGTTAAATACCTGCAGTATCTTACAGTTTCATCGATCGAAGTGCATTATGTTTAAGTACTTTGTTGCTTTAAAAGAGATTTCATAAATGTATTTAACAATATTATCTATAACTCTCAAAGATCAGTGCATACGGCTAGTGTTAAACACAGAGCTGAACCATACACTCATGTACTTGAACAGTCTTTCACTTTTTCTTGACGTTTCTAGAACATGAGGAAAAAAGTGTTGAAAACACAAACATTCTAACTCGTATGGCTTGGAAACAGAAGATCATACATTTAAAGTCCGATTATGATGGAAAGGAGACTAGTATTTTAGAGAAAAAAAAATAGCGTATTTCTAGAGAAAAAGCTCCTAAAATGAGCTTGACCTGCACCTATATTTTTGTCATAGTGTGGTTGACTGAGAACAAAAATAAGGATGTAGTAGCAGTCTGCAGCTGAATTTTCTGGTTAACAGCAGTCTGGGGAATTGCAGTTGTCTGGGACTTCAAGTAACTTTATTTGAATTACCTATTTGTTATAGGAAATTATTTTGGAAACCCCACTCACCTTTTTATCATTAATCTTGAACTTTGTTGGTTTGGCAAGGCTGTGTTTGAAGAACCCTCAACAAGCACCACGATCCAGTAGTGAATGGGAAGACAGATTGAGTGGTGAGGAGGGTACCTGATGCCCATGCAGCAGTTATTCTTGCATGGAGCAGACAAGACCATCAGGTTCCGAAGTAAAGCCCTCTAAGTGGGTTCACCTTACGTAGCCCAGTGCCTTGGCCAGAAGCCTGGGAGTAGAGATGGAGTTAGGTTGAGGTCTCTTGACCCCCCAGTTCTGGTTTGTGAATAAGTAATTGTAACAATAGCTACAGCAACTGTTACAGCAACTCTTTCCAATAATGCCAAGCTAAGTGGGAGGTATCCCTTTGTGTTGAAGAGGCTTATAGAGGCTTAATAGCCATGCATTTATTGGGCCAAGCAAAACCTCTCTCGTGTAGGGAAATGTACTAGTATAAGGAGGCTCTGCTTTGCTGGGGGAAGCATATTGACTCATATCTCAGTTCTCCTCTGCATCCCTATTTAACATGCATTCACAGTCAGTCTATGCAAGTGCATTCACTGTGGTAGTACCTTGCCAAGCAGTAAATATGGTTTACTTTGTGGGACAGTTGTAAAGTGCCTCCTTGGGTTCTTACACTTCAGCTTTCATGACCAGCAAGTGTACTTTTCTTCCTTCTTTTTATCAAAGAATGAGGAGGCTAAACTGCTGATAATGCCAGGACAATGTCAGTTTTAATTTGCAAAGCTTAAAACACACATGTGAGCGTCTCAGTGCACTTTGGACACTGATGTGTATGAAAGTCATTCCATGGGCTCAGGCAGGAATCGCAGACGGAAGTGCAATTGGATATGCAAAGTTGTACATCCCCAGGGGAAAGACAGATGGCACTATGTACATACAGTCTGCTGTGACTGTCTAGTTGGAGCGTGATTGTGATCTTATCTGTCAAGGCCTGTTTAGAGAGAGAATAGGTCTATCAGCTATGTGCCTTACATGGCTCCAGTTTGAATATTTGGTGGCGATTTAGCAGCCCATGTGCCTGGATGTAGTGTCCAGCATGACGCGGTTGTCTGGCAGAGTACATTGTCTGGATTTAATTTACTGTGCATCCAGAGCAACAGATTGAGTAACAAAGTTAGTGTGGTAAATAAGGCTTCTATTTACACAGATTCTTTATTCCCCAGTTTTCCCCTTGTGCTTTAGGGGCTTTCATGGAATTGCTCTGCTTAGGCTTGTCTGTACCTAGATCTGGCTGTGTGAGGCTGCCTGGGTTTCAAACCACAGGTCATTCCTTTCTTGCTAATCAGCACTATTTGGCTTCTGATCAGTGAAGCCAGTCAGCCAGTGATTTGCACCAGTTGTGGTTTTGATGTATCAGTGCATGAGGTTAAGTAGATAATACTAAGGGAGGCTTGTTGCTGCTGTAAACACCATTCAGTGATTTACTTTTTTTATGGAAACTCTTTTAAAATCCCTTCACTCAGCAGTAGAAAGTGCATTTTCTTCTTTTCAGTATGCTGAAAAGTAGGTCATTTTAATCTTTAAAATGTAAAGCTTGAAAGCACTTCTCTGAAATAGTCTCTATTGGGTAAATCTAGCAAGCGATATTTTTGTCATTGCTTGATGATGCCATGAAACAGAAATAATGCTACTGCAATCTGGGGTTACTCTGTGGCACTGGGTCACTGTTGGATCTTGGTTTGAAGTAGATTTCAATGATGTGAACTTTCAGTAGGAAAATGAAAATGTCAAACTCTAGTGGTTCTTCAGTGACCTTGGTGAACAGCTGAATATGCATATTCACCTCTGGCTCACTGACTGCTGCACCTTCCCTTTTAAAGGGAGTGAAGGCACAGCAAATTCAAAAGTGGGTTGAAAGGTAAGGCTTCCATTTGACCAAGAATAGTCTGAGTTGATGGCTGCTGAGTATCCTTCCCTGAATCCCTAATATCCCAGTGGTCACTGTTTTGTGTTCTGAGCTACCTGGATCTCTAGATGAGGCTTTGGAGATGTGCTTTTCAAATCTAACTATCTATTCGAGGAGGAAGATGTAGGCTTATAGAAAAGATCTGAAAAGATCTGTACTTCTTACAGATGATTATTGCTTGCTGAGTACTGTTCAGCAGCATAGCAGAAGGCACAAAGTGTTCCTCTTCTGAAAAACAACTTGTTTACATGAATATCCTGCCATTTTAAGTTAAGTGAGAGAAGGTTAGGCTTTACTTTTTCAGAGTTTGATCTCTTGTATATGTGACATTGTTCTTCGTCTTCCAATCAACATATATATGCATATATGTGCAAATGCATGCATGCATGCACACTGTCTTTAAAAATAAATACCTGCTCTTTCTGTCACTACCAATTTTTACAGGCCTTCCCAGTCTCTGGCATTTAACAGCTCTTGTCCCTGCTATCAGAGAGTTGCAGCTCAGAACTATGTGTTCTGTGTAGGATGGGGAGCAAATATTCCAGCTATACTGTTCCTTCACTGAAAAGGGTCATAGAGGCTTAAAGCTTATATTAATTGTAGGTGGACAAAGGAGGGACTGTTGTACATCAGGGCCCCTATGAGACCTGATAGATAGGTTATGTTCCTATTGCACACAAGGTGGTCATAGCCTCATGCAAAGACAGTTTCAGTCTGCATTTTTGTAAGGCCTGTGCCCGGCTCTGTGTAGGATTTCCTCTTTACCCATAGTACCTCTGACTTTCTGGCTGCCCACTGCAATAGCAGGAAGCTGCACTGACAGCAGTAGAGACAGCTCTGCATCTTTCCTCTCTACAGCCTGCCATATGTCTAGGTCTGTCTTGAAGTAACTGGAGCTCGCTCTCCTAGAGTGAAAAATTACTGGTGACAGCTTGCAAAATCCCTGCAGGCATCTCCTAATTGCAGAATGGGGTTGGAAGGGACCTCTGAAGATGACCTAGTGCACCCCCCTGCCAAAGCAGGTTCACCTAGAGCAGGTCGCACAGGATTTCTTAAACCAGATTGCTTGCTCTTTTTAGTTTTAAGGAAACACAGAAGAACACAAAGAGGAGGGAACTGGCCAACCAGTTGTCCAGGTTAAATGTGACAGGCTTAATCCCAGCCCCCACTGTGTTTGTCTCCTCCTGCTCTGTCTCCTCTTCTTCAAACTATGAAACCATAAGGTCATCTTTGGATTGGAAACCAACCATGTTTAGGACATCCACTGTGACGAGTTCTGGTCTGCTCTGTTTCTGGCTTGCAGTGTGACTGGGCAGATCATTTAGTCTTTGTGCTTCAGTTTCCCTTTTGAAAAATGGAAATGGTGATGCTTCTCTGAAGTGCTAAATGATCTATAGGCAGGAAATACTGCAGATAAACCAAGTCTTTTTGGTCACTAAAATGTAGCCAGGAGTGATGAGGAAGCAGTAGGATCAACTGGTATAATGCAGAGATTTCTAATTCCACTGGGTGGCAGTTGAGACTCTTTTGAGGTGAGGAATAATATTTTCTCCTTTGGCTTAAAGGCAGGAACTTCTTTGCTAGAAGAAAACAGATCCAGAACCAAGCCTACTGCAAGCTCATGAGGCTGTGTCCATATAAGATAGCAGTTTGCCTTTTGTTTAATACAGACAATAAACCAAGATCTTTTGAACTGAAAAATCCATCAAACCTGCTGGTTTTGGATTGCCAGTCACTTACATTATTTTTAAAGGCTCATAAACCAAAACCACCCCAGCAGAAGTCCACACTTCTTTTATTTGAAGTATTTCCTGATGCAGTTTGTATAAAAACCAGGACATGAGACATTGTGTCTCAAAACTATGTTGGTCAAGAAGGCGGATAGCTAAACAAACAGTTCCTATTGTCTGCAGGAAATATGATTCGTTCTGCACATCTGTACACCACCTTCCTTCAGCTGTGATGTCTGTTTCTTCCTTGGTACTTTGTACTGTTTGTACCCAACAAATGAATACCAAGCAGCCGTGCAGGATGCTGAACCATTTAGTGGTTGGCTCTCACTTTTCTGTTCAAGAGGTAAAGAAAAGCCTCTGTAAATCATGGCAGTCTTATGGATTAGGCTGCAAGGTAGTGGCAAGAATTGCTCAAGATGCTGTATTGTTCAGATGCTGTATTAGTGATTCAGGAAGAGCTGCTGTCTGTGTCTCTAACGGAAAACCAGAGTCTCCCTAGCCCTGCTTGGTGGCTTTACTGTAGGGATTTGAGCTCCCTGTCCTTTCAGGCAGTTCTTCCACAAACTTGAGTTTCCTCCTCATTTACATGGAGGAAAAGTAGCCCTTTCTCTGTGCTGCCTCAAAGTGAGTCACACCGTGAAGTCTGCCAGAGAGCTTCTCATACTTTTACTGCATACTTACCTGCAAGTGCCTCACCCAAGGATTGCTGCTTCTCTCTTTTGTTCTTACATATCCAGTTCTCTCTGGGTATGTTGTTCATGTTATTTCATGTCAGTGCAATAGGTAGAAAGGGGCTGAAGGTGCTTTGTAGGAAGTTTCCCTGTCTCAGAAGAGCTAGCACATCTGTGTAAGGCTGGCAAAGGCAGCTTTTGCAGGAATTGCCTTCAGAGTGGGCAGAGAACAACAAGGCTGTGGTTCATCTGCCACTGGTGTAATAGTTTCATGACAGGAGAGTAAATAAGAGCCATTCTCAGCCTAGTCTTAACTAAGCTGGTGTGACCAGGAATGTGACACCTGCCTGACAGATTTTGGCTGTACAAGAGAAGCAGGCTGCCCTCAGCATGGGTGCAGGATGTCTCTGCAATGCTGTGTAAGGCAGGCTTGGGTGTCAGCATATTTAAGCACATGGGAGGGTTTGGATGTGAGAGGTAATGCCACAAATATAATTAGAGGGTGAGAGAGCACGGTGGCTCGTTCTTGGGGATCTTTGAGTGTTTATAATATTTGACAAGAGTCATGGATGAAAAAAGAGAGAGTTACAAAGCTAAATGAGGCTGGGTTCAACCCTGAGACATCTCGCATGCTCCTGGTAAACACATGCCAGATGAATGTGCAGGATGATAGGCTCCCTTGTTTGTGTCTGAATTGATTTTTTGAAAGGCAGTTGATGGCCAGTATGGATGGGCACAGGACCATCCATCAGGCCTTGAGCATTACAGCAAAGAAGACTGCATGGAGATGCAGCGTGCCTTGCAGAAGTGGGTGGCCTGAGAAAGGAGCAGGTTCAGCTTCAGCAGCTCTTTCTTTACTGCCCTGTGATACTACCATAGACCAGTTGAGGAGCAGGTTTCAGCAGCACAGGCTAGCATTGTGTAAGTAGATGATGAGGATCTTTTCACACTTAAACTTTATAGACCACTTATTCTACTAAGTGGCCCACTAAAAGCTAAAAAAAAAACAAACCCCAACAAAACTGAAGTAGTTAGGCTCACAACAGTCACATTCATGAAACTGCCATGTCATGCAGTGCTGATGACAGGCAAACAGCAGCAATGAAGCAGAGTTCTCTGCAAGGACAGCACAGGGACCCCAGAAAAAAAGTCAAGCCAGGGAAAACTGAAGCTAACCCAAACTCCGAAAAGAAATTAAGCTGAAACAAAATGAAATTTAACATATCTTGGTGTATAGCTGTGACACCTGATGCCCTCCTAAAATAGTATGGGACTTTAAAAACTTGCGCTCATAGAATGGAAAAGATTCCTCAACTGGTGATGAAATTGAGAAAGAACCTACCACCTGATCACTGAGCCGAAATACATCAGAAATGCTGGACGTAGGCACTGCCCGTGCTGGGGGAGCAGCATGAAGACTACTTCCAAGAAGCTGTAAAACCCAGATCAGACCCCGTAATGTACAGAAAAAGTCCTATAAAAACCTTTACAGGGAGAAGCAGAGCAGGTGGCAGTGGACACCAGGAAGAGAGCAGCTTATGCCCTGCACAGCTGTACTGAAGCAGGTGCAAGGTAAGTGTGATAGAAAAGGTGTGAAAGGAGCCATTCACCTCTTGTAAAGGTATTTTGTTTCCTTCTGGGCATCAGATCCTCCTTAGACTGAAGACTGTCCCCTGCGTAGTGCGGCAGTGTTCTGCAACACTCATGTGTGCTTGCTCAGCCTGCTTTAATCTCCTCATCCTCATTTTCTCCTTCTGGTAGTGAAGAGCAGAGCCGTGAAGGAAAGCAGCTCCAAAAGCTCTTTGTCTCCCTGCCGCAATCCTGGCAAGCAGTTGTGCAGTGGCAGAAGCTTGAGGTCTGCCAACAGTGAGCCTTGCTTTGCCACCCAGGCAATGTAAGCTTTTCTGTCTCTTTAACAGCAGCTTGACCTGGGGCCACCTTGTTCCCCAAACTGGATTGCCAGTGAGTCCCAGGCTGCTTCTGCTGACTCTGCAGCAGGCAATATTCTGATTAAACAATTCTAGCTAAGTAAGCAAAGGGATTCAATGCTGCCTATTTCTGCATCAGGTGAGAGCATAGGGACTGTCACCCAAGCTGCTCCTTTCCTATCCTAGAAATGAGACCAAATCTTGTTTCATTGGTGGTGTTTAATTTTATTCTATTGTTTGTTTAATTAGAATTTATAGGTAATTAATCTGAAGGTGCTGGTCAGGGGTAAAACTAATTTGGGATGATCATCATACCAGGAGCACTTGCTTTTAGCTGTACTGCTTCCTTTATTTCAACTTCTTTTTAGCAATGTCAGCTCCAAGCTTTTGGAAACATGAGCCTATACCCTTGTGTATCATGCAAGTTGCTAATAGGTTTGTTCCTAGGGTGTAGTTCCACCACACAGACAAGACCGTAATTAGTGTCTGGGACGAGCACAGCAAAAAAATATGTAGGTGAAACCCAGTGCTTGGTAAATGTCCTGTACTTAAAGCTTGAGGTCTTTGAGGAGCTGTGTGGGTTAGTGGACTGAAAGGAAAATCTGCAGCTCAAGTTGTTCCTTGCTGCCATTGCAGTGCGATTCAACACATCTTCTGTGTGTTGAGCTGGGACTTTGTCTTGTTTATAAAAACAAAAAAAAGGGTTGAGTGCTGCCTGCCTTACCCTATTGTTTACCAGAGGGACAGATAGATCATTCATCTGTGCATTGCTCAACGTTTGAAAGCAAAGACCATGTCATCGCAGCAGTGGATTTTGGGCTGTTCTGTCCAAACAGTTGAACTAACTTAACTGTAATCAGCTATGGGAAACATCACTTGGAAGGACAACTGTAAACCCAATTTTGTCTGATAGCAAGTATGTCTGAGCTTGGTAGTTTATTAACTTGAAGTTTTAAATTGGTATCACAATTAACTTCCTGACTAAAAGGTAAATTGCTCTAAGCTGTAACTGTTATAAATGAATTCAACTGTCTCCCCAAAGGAGTTTCTGAAGGATTAACTGAATCAGTTTAATAGCTGATTGTAGTTAAACTAGTGGGAACTATTTTGTGTAAACCAGTCCTTGGGTCTGGAGGGTTTCACAATGAATCAGGTGAAGGGTTGCATGGCAGCCCCTGAGGAGAAGCAACCGGGTCCATCTGGAGCTAAACACACAGATCTGCTTTGCAAGGAGTGCTGTGTGTATCAACAGAGCATTGGGGTTTTTTGCTGTGATTAGGAAGACGCAAAGATCTTCCTGAAACCAGACTGAAAATGCTTATAACACTAGCATCTATTTTTTAGCAGGCTCTTGCAGATCAATTATTGCTTATCTCTACCACCTGGACACATGCTTCTGGATCTAGCTGTCCTGTAAATTGTATAAACACTGTATTGTGTGCACCAGCTTATCTGACAGAAATGTGTTTGAGCATGTCTAATTGGGATGAGACTTAGAATCGCAAAACGGTTTGGGTTGGAAAGGACTTTAGGATCATCTAGTTCTGCAATGGGCAGGGGCACCTCACTCTAGACCATGCTGCCCAAGGCTTCATCCAACCTGGCCTTGAACGCTGCTAGGGATGGAGCATTCACAACTTCCTTGGGCAACCCATTCCAGTGCCTCACCACCCTAACAGTAAGGAACTTCTTCCTTGTATCTAACCTGAACTTCCCCTGTTTAAGTTTGAACCCATTACCCCTCATCCTATCACTACAGTCCCTAAGGAAGAGTCCCTCCCCAGGCCCCCTTCAGATACTGGAAGGCTGCTATGAGGTTTCCACACAGCCTTCTCTTCTCCAGGCTGAGCAGCCTCAACCTTCTCAGCCTGTCTTCATAGGGGAGGTGCTCCTGCCTGTGATATCATCCTCCTGGCCCTCCGCTGGACTTGCTGCAAAAGCTTCATGTCCTTCTTATGCTGAAGACACCAGAAGTGCACACAGTACTCCAGAATGGCACAGTACTTGCACTAACATTAATGTGCAAGTACTAACTAGCCTAAGAAGTAGCAGTGAGGGTATGCATTATACTAACTGTCCTCTGGCTGAGATTGTGTAGGTTGTGCCACACACATGATGGTACTGTTTTCTTGGATAGATTTCAAAGAGAGCATTGTCTCAGTGCTGAGGAAGAGAACAGTATCTTCAATGATCCTGCTGTGTATAGGCAGGAAAGGTAAGCAAATGTTGCAGGACAGTGGCAGCAAGAGCATGGATTGCAGAGTTTGTAGCATCTTTGGAGAAGATAGCTCAGGGTGCATCTGGATGCCTAAGGGAATGCTTTGGGTTCAAAATATCACCCTGAATATTGATGTTAATGGCAACAGCTGTTCATTGACTTGTGCAGGTGTAAACAAGGTGTGGTTTAATGGGCACAAAATCATCTGTTTGCAAAGAGCACCCCAACCTCCCCCACCAGATGCAAGTTCCTGGGGCAGGCTCCAGCTGAGCCTGGCCTGTGTACCAGACCCACACTCGATCTGCCCCCACACACTATGGCAGTATCTAAAGTGGGGCTTTCTGGGCCTGGCTCCTGCACCTCAGGCTTGCACTCCACAGCACTGCCTGTGCACCTGATGCTGAGCTCGCCATCACCTCAGCTAGCACAAAACGCCATGGACTCTTTTAGATCATGAGATATCTATAGCACTGATCCGTGCTTGATATCTGGCACTATTGAGAGCCCTCTTAGCAGAGAGCTTGGTGAGGGATTGAGTCAAAGATTAATTTCTGCTGGGTCAAGGAAGGAGTAAGTGAGAATCTGGACGGCTTACCCTCATTCTGCCTCTGTTGCTAGGGTTTGGGGATTTTTGGTCTTCTGTTGTTCTTGTAGTTGTGGGGGTCTTTGTGTTGTTGCAGTGGTGGTGGCATTTGGGTTTTTTGGTTGGATTTTTTTTGCAGTTAAATGATCTCCATGAACAGTGTTAGTTTGACATTTACTCCCCTAGAGTAAGTCCAAGATACCATACCAATAACCACAGTCTGTTGGCCTGGACCTTCTTCCTAAATTGACAGGGTGGTCATCAGTTTCTGAGGAGTTAGTATAGAAGGTGGGAAGCAATGTGATGTACTCCAAGTTCACCCTCAGTAAATTCACTGAGCTGCGTACACATTGCACAGACTGCTCAAGAACGGTATCAGGCTCTGCTAACTCTCAGCACAGAATCAAGTTTATTAGGAGCTTGTAAGCCTCAAAGGATAGTCCTTTATCATCATCTTTAATTATGAAATCCACAAGATACAAAGCAATCCCTGGCTACAGAACACTGGCAGCATCTTGTGTTTTAAGTGTAAGTGCCCTGTTTTTTTTCTACTATACCACTGGTGATACTGCAAAGTTAATAATCTTAAGTGGCATTTACCATCGCATGTAACAAAGAATTATGATGACATCCTATTTATATCAAAAGAGGCTCTGTGGATGTGTCATCCCTGTGTTTTGATATAGCTGTCTCTCAAATACCTTCTGATAGACATCTCTGCCAATCACTTTGAGGCAGTGGGAGTAAAATCTGTGAGGACATGTAACACAATACTGAGCACTTTGGTTTGACTTGGATTCCTGCCTCAGTGCTTGACCTGTACTTTGCTAGTCAGGTTTGGGAGGGATTTTCTTTGCAGAGAAAGGGCTGTGCTGCTGCAGGATTGTTATAGTTGTCTATTATCATGAGACAGCCCAGAGACCTACAACCACATGTGGAGGGCTAGCATTTGCAGTCTTGTTGGACCAGATACAATAAAGAAATAAACACTAAAATAAGAGGGAGAACTGGGGCAGAAGGACAAGCACAAGAGTGATATGGGGAAGGGGCACTTGGCCATGAATCCCTGTGCAGGTATGGATGCTGCATGAGTCATCTCATGCAGTCCTTTTGGGTAATGTCATTGTTACCACTATGATTCAGGTGTTAGGAATGAGGATGTAAATGCAGGCAGCCAGCACAGGCCCTTGTGGCTGGCCAGAAATTGTGTTTTCAAATCATCAAAGCAGTCTGGAAGACCTACCTCTACTCTTAATCCTTTGTCTCAGCTTCTAACCCAAAGAGCCTAAATGAGGACAAAAGCTGGTTGTCCTCAGCAGATCCTACCAAATTGGGAAAGCAGCAGGTGAAACAGCTACACTGATATCCAGGATCCAAAAGATAATTCCCATCACAGCAACTTTCAGGAAGGTCACACTTTTTTTCTTTCAAATTTTGAGAAATTCCTTTCACTGACATCTCTCATGGTTTTAACCGTATTCTGGTGGGTAAAGAAGACAGTTTAATTTGCAAGTGCTGTAAATAGTTTCGTTTAAGAATACTACTATATTATGCTTATGCTGAAACTTCCATCTCAGGATGCAAGTGATCTTGCTGTGATAAGGGCATTGTAACAATAATAACTACCACACAGACGGGGAAATGACAGCTAACCCAATGTCACATAATTTCCTCATCATGGCAGGAAATAAAAATCGGAATCTCTTGGTCCTTGATTCACTAAACAAGATCTGCTTCGACAAGAAATCTTTTCATAACTATGATATGGCTAACAACATTTATACACATTAGCAGCTGCTGTCTATGTAGTCTCTTTTTATAGGTGAGTTTGCCTCAACTGATAGAGAAGTTGACTCTATCAGATGCACTTTACACTGACACTTTCATTAGTAGTCTGCCTTGTCCCAACTTTCATTTCAGTCACACTTTGGGTTTCTGAGTTTTTATAAGAAGAAATGCAATCTGCCCTGAGAGTAAAAGAAACAAAGCAAATCTCCCCAGTGTATATCATTTGAATTATCCTACCCAGTACCCAAGAGTGATGGTCACTGTAAAAAAAGGTGTATCTGTCTTTTCCTGAAGCTTTTTATTTTCAATGGCAGTTAAGGCTAGAGCTTTTCATTTTACATCTCTGAAGTGCAGCCACTTAAAGCTATGCAAAGTGACTGTATTTAAAAACTAAAAAAGTTCCTTCTATTTCATGCTCATAAAAATGACCATACAAGGTTGTGGAGTGATTCAGGAAAATTTATCTTCTCCTAGCCCACTGCTTCTATCAGTGCAGAAGACTGAACACGCTGGCATTCAGCTCTGTCAAAAGCAAAACTCCATGGTGTGCTCTGTTTCAGCAAATACTGATCTCCTTTGTTGCAAGGCTTTCTGTATGTATCATCAGTCACTTGACATTCCGCATACCCTAGAAACCCAGAAACAGCATCATCAATGCTAATTTGTTTATATATTTTAAGGAACTTCATTTATGGTTTGACTTCAGTCACATTACTTCACAAATTAACTTTCAAATGCCTGACTGATCAGAGAATAGACTGGACACCAACAGCCTGCCTGTGGCCTTACCATTTTTTTTTCTTCCTATTCTCCATTCCAATGACTCAACTCGCCCACAACTCTAGGACCTCTATAGTACTTATGACCTCCCTGGGGCTTGCTAAAATTATTCATAGCTATGATTCACTCACTCACTGACACAGAGGGCTATGCGTTCATGACGTATGCTTTGAACTAAACTGCTTTAGCTGTAGGCTTAATCCAGTAGATGGAGCAGCTGCCTGACACTGTATTTTTGTCCTGGGTAGCATGGTCTGGTGGCCTAGGGCACCTGCTAGTTATTGGTAGAAATGTGATCATTATTTGTTAGTGTCCACGGGCAGGAGAGAAAGCTCTGCTCCACTGGATGCTTTAATGAAACTTTATCTTTTATCTCTTCCTGCTCTTGCATGCTCCCATTAAAATAGCTCCCAACCTTAGAGTTTGTCATTGGGCTCTTGGAGCTGGCAAGGCAGACGGGGATCTCTGCTACAGGTGGTGTAAATCTAATATGTCACCTGACAGAGGCTTGACTGATGGAAACTGATCTGAGATCCAGCCCGCTGTGGGGCTTAAGAGAACCAGGAGGTACCTGCTCATGTTCTATATATACCAGTGACTATCTCTGACTATAAAGATGGCCCAACATTCCTTATGAAGTTAAGAACCCCAAGCTAATAGCTGTGATGTATGGAAATGCCTCTTGCCTTGCATATAAGCTGTTCCACATTGTCCTGTAGGAATGGGAACACAAGGCAAACAGTATTCCCGAACCTTTTGTGTTGTTATTATGACATTTCCCCTGCTCCATCCTGGATCGGTGTTCTGCCTCATCTATTCTTTTGTTAACCTTCTTAGATAGTGCTCTGTTCTGTTGACTGGGTAAAATGCTACCAAATGTCTTTCCATCTTGACATTGTGACATGTCCTTTAGAGATAATGGTAATTTCAGGCAAACCATGGTGTGACAGGCCCTCATCCTAATACTGCTTAAACGTACGCTTCTTCAGAAAACCAAAGAAAAGCAGATAATGATACCATCTGCATCTTGGCTACAAATCTGTGTCTGAATGCAAAAACTGTAGCTGCCCTGAACACAGCAGCTATTATTTGTTGTGTCAGTGCTACACCAGGCAGGTGGACCACAGCCTCGCACAGAGTGCAAGAGCAATGACCTTTGCATCCTCTCAAGCCCTGCTCACAGAGCCCAAAAAGAGCCTGTGGGGCACTTCAGGTGTTATAAAGACAATGTGCTGCCTTTCTCTACAGGGGCAAACTTGGATTACTTGCTAAGGTCTTGCTAACTTGTGCTATTTCAAGCTGTTCCACAGACATGTAGACTAGTTGCCAGGGCAATAACACTATGTAGAGAGGCAATTGTCTGTTTTAATGGCACTCTAATATTGGCAGAAGCCCTTGGAGTGGTCTCCTTCTGTCAGTTTGGTTTATTTCACGAGCAGAACCAAGGCAAGTTCTAAAAACGAAATAGTTCTATTGCTGCATCTATTCTAGAAGCACTTGCCTATGCAGTTATATCTATATCCAACAAAAAGGCCTGTTCTGTCTTCATGGAGACCATGGGCTAGTTTCCAGTTACAGCTGGTTGGTGGTAAATCTTCTGTTAGCCTGGAAACTTCTGGCAAACTCCTGAACCCATTTCTAACTTCTCTTTCCTTGCTGTGAGTCGGGGAATGATGTGGGCTTCATTGATCCTGTGCCCATGGTGGTCTTGTGGGATTTTAGGCCAACAGTATAAATAAGAGCTCTCCCTGGACTGCTTCTGCTCTTTTCAAACTTGGACTGAGCTTTCCCATGCATCTGGAGGTGATGTCTATTTGATCCTGCACTGAGCAGGGCTCTGCTTCCAGAGGGAATCTGGTCTATTGTGATTAATTATTTGGTTAAAGCCTGGGTGCCTTTGCTATAATTTTTTTTGCTTCCAAGAAGTCTTCTCATGTTACAGTATTAAATTCAAAACCCCTCAGGGTTTCATTAGCAGTAAGTGATACAGGATGTATTCCAAGAGCTGGGAAAGAGATCTTGACAATATGCAGAGAGCATGTTTGAGGCAAGAGGCTGGTGTCTGGTGAAGCCCCATTTCCTATTTTGCATTCCTAAACATCAGGCCAATTTCATCTTAAAACATATCCTCCTTTTATTTTTTTTGCACTGTAACTGTACCTTGTCTTGACGGGCCTTAATAGAGAATGAGTGGTCTACTTTAAATCTTTATTTTCAAATGTCTTTTTAGCCTTCGTATAATATTCATAGCATCCTAGGAAAATAAACCTGGAGTCTGTGTTCAAATTGGGACTCTCTCCCTGATTATGTAGCTTCCTCCTTTTTTGGTAATATTAAAAAAAATAAAGTATTTTTATAGTGCCAGCTGTGGTTTGATGTTACAGAAACATATCCAGGTAGAACCAAATGGAGAATAAACTGCCATCAGGTGATACTGATCACATTACTGAGCAAATCAACTCCTGCAAAGATGGTATTTGTGAGATTGCGCCCTTAACCAAACATCTGTGTCTCTCCTAATCTTTGTGTGGGTTCCCTCTTAATACAGCTTTTCACTTTGGCATCTGTCAGTGTAAGAAACCTGATGGTTTTCCACACAGCCAAGCTGTGGAAGCATGAGCTTTTTGGAGAATGTTATTAAGGCAATAACAATGGCGAACATCTTGTCTCCCCTTGCCCCTGCTGATATTTACACCATTAAAACTATCCTCTGCAAGGTGCAGAGCTTTTATGCCCAAGAGAAATTGTGAAACCATTCCCAAGTTGGTGAGCCCTGACAAGCTCTATCTGATGTTTTATACTGCTCTTTTTCTGACCCTGTGGCAGGGTAAGCAGATACCTAGTGCTGAGTGTTCCTGAGAAATGAGCCTGTCAAGCTGCATAGCAGCTGCATAGGAAAAGTTTGTGCAGGTAGAGTGGATCTATTCCTATCCAGGTTCTACCCTGACCAGGTGAACTGACTCATGCAAGAGCAGGATGGTTAATTGCTTTGGAATGAGAAACAGGCCTACAGCTTTTCCCCTAGCATGAATGAAAGCTTTTTGGTGTATACACAAGTGTTTAGGATGAACTAATTTCCAGCCTGTTTTTGTTGTCTCTTTGCAGATCTTGACATGCATCTGCCTGTGCAGTGGATTGATGTAGCTCACTGGTGAGCAGGTGCTTCTGAGACACTAGTCCTTGCCACCTGAGGTGATCTTGTTTACCCTGCCATATCTTGTTCTTTCACCTGGGGAGCACATATGTTAATTATGACTTCTTTCTTTAAGATTTAACGGAAACGGTGAACCACTCCATCTTAATATAAAGGGTTTCCAGAGATTTTTGCAGATGGTTTTGTGTTTTTAAATTTTTATTTGTGCAGTCCCAAGCTGTGATCTGTAGCTCTAGAAACACCAGAGCAAGTGCTTGGTTATGGTAACTAGAAGGCCTCATAGGAAAGTGCAGTGGGCTAAATTCTGTGGTGATTTAATTCTGGCATGGTTCTACTGGCTTTTCTGGAGCTTCCCCACTAGGACAGAATTTCTCATCATCCAGGACTTCTTCCATTCTCAGCAGGGTTAAGAATCTGGTGCCTTGAATATGCTGTTATATGATCTGGTTTGGTTTATTTAAACAGAAAGTTGAGATGTCCAAAAGCCAAGCAATAATATTGTTTACTTTTTATTCTAGAATTATTTTCCAATATGTTGTATCTAAAAGTATATATAGTATATACAAAAGTATATACATACACTTTTATACTTACTATATACATATATATTCTGTATATATACAGTATATACAAAAATATATACAAAGTATATAAACTACTTTGCAATAACTTACACAATGTGCTACTAGAGAAGGCCAACTGATTTAAGAGTACCCCTGACCATTTCTTACTACTTTTTCTTTTCTTTGTAATACTGTGCGGTCAAGAGACAATTTTGACTCCTGGTGGAAAGAAAAGCATGTGTTGTTTTTTTGTTGGTGATTTGTTTTGTGGTTTTCCTTCCTTAATGTTTGTTTTCCAGTTTTGGTCAGTTATGGTTCTATGTGATTAAATCAGTGTATGTGGTTTTGGTTTGGTTTGGTTTTGGTTTTAGTGCAAGGGCTATGGCTATCTTGGATATGGCTGTGGCTTAGCTGTGCTGCTTCAGCAGCTCTGTAGTATGAGCCCGAGAGCTACTGATTCTGAGAAGAGGAAGAAAGAAACCATGACCTTTGTAATATACCAAGCTGCATGTGTTAGCATTATGCAGTATCTTCCTCTAGAGTAGGGTAGCATCCAGAAGCCTTTCCCAGGATTAGCTGTTAATGTGAGAATGCAGAGTGGTTTTATATACCTGAAACAGCACAGTGATACTGGAATTAGGTCAGGAATGAGGATCACAAAGTCTAGCTGTAATTATTGCCTTGGTTAATGAGATAGGCTTTTGAACAGGATCTACTGCTTCAGAACTTAGCCTAGCTTGAGCCAAGGCTGCATAGAAAGCGCCTAGCTTGGAGCCAAGGCAGCATAGAAAGCCTACAGATGCAGAAATCTCCAGTAAATGTGAAACAACACTGAAAAGATTTATCCTTATTTGTTAGGTTGCTCCTGAGAAAAGAGCTAACACTACACCTGTCTTGCGAGGATTTTTGCAAGCAGTAGCAGGAAGTTGGAACACGTCAAAGTCCATAAAAACACTTCTAATGGAAGTTATTATAGGCCTATTTTAGTGTTTAAAAAATATTTATTGGAATAGGTTAGGGAGAGCATTAGTCCAGATAAATAAAAGACAATTGCCACTGTAAAAGAAGGTGAAAGTCTTCTCTGGTGTGTAAGTGAGTAAAAATAGCCCAAGATCTGGATCCCAGCAGAATGTGCCCGTGAAATGGTTAGTGTCAGACTGCAGTAGAAGCAAATGCCTGAACCTTGCTTGCTCATTAGCTTTTAATGCTCTCCTCTGTCATAGTTTTGTATGTATGGTATTTTACTTATTTATGCCCAGGTGATATATGTGAATGAGAGCTGGCAGCAGCCACTGAATAATGGATGAAACACCAGAATGCTGCTGGTGGCAATCTCTACAAGGTGAGGAGCTATGCTGAGGATTTGCTGCTCCCCTGGCTGAGCTGCTTGCTCAAATGCTTTTCCCTGCCAATAGCCAGAAACTTCCAGCAAGTCCTGAAGTGTCTCAGTGAAGAATGTCTTTCTGCAGAGTATACCTTGACATCTTGCATTACGGTCTGTTTCATTTTCTACCTGGTTGCTCCCATTTCTGGTGAAGAACCTGACTAGCGCTGGTCTACAAGAATAGCAGCCCCATTGTTTTCATTACCTTTTGTGGCAATTCCAAAGTGCATCCTGTGAGGCTTTTATGCGCAATTTCAAATGAATAAGCTTTGCTATAAAAGAAAGCAGAATGCTTTAATTACAGTAACCTAATAGGCTGGCTGAGCTCTGAATTCATCTGTGGCAAAAGATCACTGAAAAACTTCTGCCCTTATCTGGCCTTAATCATTTATCTTGGTTTCCAGGGCACTTGGAGGCTTTATTTTGAATGTTTCACAGATTACGCTGACTGAGTACAGGGTCATTAGTATAATAAATCTCAGGTAAATGCAGAGCTAGCTTTCTGAAACCTTTCTATGCCTGATGTCTGGTATCCATTGCTTTAGGAGACTATAAAAAATAAGGGTTGGCACCTTTTGCAGGTTACTGGTACACATGTGTTAAATGCTAATGCTGCCATTTTTTCAAGCAAAACAGAGCCAGGCAGCCACAGCTTTGGCAACACAGCTCTGTAATACACTTTGCTTGCCCTGGAGGAAGCTGAGCTCTTCCTTGCTGAGCACCAGTCTATTAAAGACAGCTAATGCTAAAGGTCTGATTACAGTTCAGTGACTTGTTCTCACAGTGATTAATTTTTCTCTCCACTAACGGAGGAACTTGCTTCTATAGCACAGCTGACAAAATAGGTATTTATAACCTCATTTGTAGGATGACTGGGAGTTGGCTGAGCTGCAACAGCCTGGTTAAAAACATCTGACCACCATCACACAAGCTGTGGTCAAGGACTCACTCGGCTTCCCATTTTGGCCAGGCAGGATTTGACCCCAGTGGGACTTCATTTGCTTCACCCCTAGGCTGGTAGTGTGTGTGGGAGGGGTGCTGGTCTCCTCTGCCTGTGTTTTGCTTTTCTGGTTTGAGGGCTAATCTCAAAGCCCTTACTAGATAGGAAGGGCTGGAGATCTTGTGGAGAGGAAACAGAGGATGCAGCCCATGATGAGACTATCAAGGGTACAATCCAGTGACATTTGTGGTAACCCAGCTGCCTTTTCTCTGTGGCTGCAGAGAAGCAGGGAAGAGCTCTTAATGCTTACCTGTCTAATCCCAAACTGTTGGGGGTATCCCATAGTCTAGCAGTGATGGAGAGACAGCTACTCCACATCAAGGGAAGTGATCAAAGAATACCCAAGAGCAGTGGGTGTTTGAAAACACACCAGCAAGATTTAGTGGGCCTGCCTTTGGGCAGTGTGATTAAATTGCCTCCCAGTGAGTTTGTTGCTAATTCCACCCTAGTTTGCTCTGCTGCTGTAAGCTGCTGGAGATATCTCTGCTGGCTCCCTTGCTGTGGCACACAAAGGCTTCTCTGTATACGTGTCTATAACAGTGTCACTATTTACTTTGCTTTCTTTTTTTCCTTTTCCTTTTTTTTTTTTTTTTCAAAATCCTTCACTCCCAAACAATTCTTCACAGATTGCTTTTCCCTCTGTATAGCTTTGTACAGATAACACAGTAGCCAGAGCTGTGGGGGAGAGAATTAACACTAGTCCTCGCTTTGGGCTTAGCGACTAGATGTACATGGGGGACTAGGTTCAGGAAGACGGCACCCCTCCGCTCCTCACGAGGCTCCTGGTCTCAGGCTGGGGTGCAGCTCTGCTTTGTTTTTAAGGCTAAGGAAAGGGGAGAAGGAGAGAAGCGGTATAGTGTGCCTGTGTGTCATCTCATCATTGGGTCACCTCAGCAGGACAAATTTACAGGAGCAAACACAATGCTCCTATGAAAAACCCGTTTCCTGTTTATGGCTCTGTATACGTCAGCTTTCCTATCACTTGTTGCTAGTCTCGGTTCATCTCTGTCCAGAGGGTACACCAGCAGCTGCTCCCTTTATTTGGCTCTTTGGCATGTGCACAGCAGCTGAGGGGATGAAGAGCAGCAGCTGGTCAGGGTAGATCCTATACGGAGCAGAGGGGTTCAGCTGGCTGCCAGCCCTCTGCTGTAAGGGTGGGGGATCCCAAAGCATTTCTGTAGGATGAGGTGTGAAGGATGACACCAATGTGGCTGTGGGAAATAGTTGTCCTCTGCAGACCTGCAATGGCACCTTCTTGACCTGCTCAGTACTAATAGTCAGGCCCATTTGGTGCTGCAATGTCAACTGCCATGAAGGAGGAATTGAGTACAGGGGTTGGAGGGGGAGGGAGTTGAGAAAATCAGCTTCCCTCTCTGTAGAAGTTATTGCACACATGAGCAAGGTAAATGATGCTTGACCAGGCGAGAAACCTTTAGTGCTGGAAATACCAGCTTCCTCAGACCATCCAGAGGCTTTCCTTTGGTTGCAAAGATGTTTCTTTCCTACTTACCCTGAAATTTCCTATCTGAATTTTCAATGGGTTTTGGAGCATTCACAGGCCTTCTTGATTCCCCTTCACTCGAGGGAAAATTAGGCATCAGTGTCTTCCATTCATGAAAAAACTAATTAAAAGGTATGGGGAATAAAGTCTGCTTTCTAATCCCTTTCTCGGATACTGAATTTGCACTTCAAAATGCCTGCCTCTGATTAGTGCTCCTCCTTCCAGTGAAGAAGGTGGCCAGCCCCAGTGGGATGGGCTGCACTGCTTCAGGGAAGGAACTTGGCTGCTTACTGGTACCCAGCTGCTGCTGCTAAGGTCTCAAGCAAATGTATTGAAGCAAATACTTAGCAAATGCCCAGAGCTACTGGTAAGAAGAAAGTCTCTGAAGCACATTAAACAATGTTTAGCCCTCTGTGAGGTGGTGGTAAGGGCTGGAGATGCAGGTGCATCCCACATCCACTGGTACAAAGTATTGCTTTTGGCATCATGTAGGTTTGGGTGGTTGTTTTTTTTTTGTTATATCTCACCATGTGTGGCTTCCCTCTGCTTTTAGAATAGCCGTGCTCACCTTTAATCCACAACTGAAATGCTGGTTCAGCAAGTAACACGGGCTGCAGTGTACTTTACCCCCTTAAACAGGCATGGTACATGTTGCAGCCTTTGCCTGGGCTGACTCAGAATGAAAGAGCACTTTGGCTTGCTTTACCTCTTTAATCTTTTCAAAGAATAATTTTTCTTTAATCTGGTTTTCCCGGTTACCCAAAACAATGGCTTTTAACACTTAACTGGAGAATCCCACTGAGTAAAAAGACAGGTTTAACCATGTTTTGGGGCTTAATATTTTTGAACTCTTTTTGCTTTTGTGTTTATGCTTTTACCCACCTACTTAAGCTCTCTGGAAGGAACTAGACCACTTGTCCAGCCTGCAGTTGTCTCCAAAGTCCAATTGTAGACTCAGTGCAATGCATTTCATGGGGACTTTCCTCCATGGACTCCTTCCAAGCCTGCACTTGAAAGTTCTTCCCTGGTCTCATCTGTTTCATTGCAGAGTTTGCTTTTTATCTTTAGTATAAATGGGCATTGTTCAGTGGTAGAAAATAATCAGACCAGAAAATCTGGCTTTGTTCCATTTAGTCAAGAGCTATTTTTATCCTGCTTGGGAGTGAGAGGGGGGAGGAGAAACAAACCCCTCCAGCTCTGTTTCTTAAACTGTTTTTTTCAACATCAGTGATGATCTTTTTGCCTTATGGATGCTGATAGTCACTGCTGGAGGAGCAAAATGTCTTATCAGTGTCTCTCAGGGTTATTCTGGGGGGAGACGAGGCCAGCTGTGCTGGCAGCTGCCTGCACACAAAGGCACACAACCCTGTCACATCCCTACACGTGTGCCACACCATGGAAGATGGTTACTTTTTACCTTTGAGGAAAACACAGAACACTGGAAATGCTGTCTCTGAAGTGAAGGGCAGGAGCTGTGGCTTAGGGGGAAAGGCGATGCTTACAAACAAAGGAAGCCAGATAAACTTTTTTGTTCTCCCTTCACCCTATTGGATAATATGACTTTTCCAAAACTGTAAACACAATTTCAAAGTTTTCCAACCTCTTAGCTTGAAAACATCAAGGGGGGAAAAAATGGAACAGTTTGGCAGGGTTCTTACTTTACTTTCTGGAAGAAGTTCAGGCAGCCCCAGGGACACTCACTTTATCATCATTACTCACCCGTGTGCTTGCAGGCTTTTAGAGGCTCCATTTACTCTTGGTAAGAAAGGGGAAAGTCCAGCAACAGTAAATCTGGGAACATGAATACATGCCTTCATGTTTATTTGGGGCTTTTTTTCCTGAGTTTGTGTTGACTGATGACACAGAAGTTAGGATAGAGAGCTCTGCATAGTTACTCTGGTATTGTTTACTGAAAAAGTAGAGAGATCACTGCTTAGGGTTGCTTTTTAACAGGTCTAGCTATTCACATCTAAAACAGGTTCAGGCCACAGAAGCAGCATAGGAATTTGCAGTTGTTCTCGTTGAAATCGGCTGCTGTTTTTCCAAGTACCTTGTTGTCCTTCCTTAGCTAAAATGTAATGTGTTTATAATGTCCCTGTTTAATTACTTGAACTACACAAATGTCTGAAGGTGTGATACTCCTTCCAGTGTGACAAAAGCTAATGCAAACCATGCAGGCACTGATGCCTTCCAGGGACAGTCCTCTGCTGAGGTTACTAGAGTACAGCAAAAAGCCTTCTGCTTAGGAGCCAAGAGGTTGACCCTGTAACTTGAACGTCAGATCCAAGAGGAAGGTGCCAAGAGGATTAAGCTGCCTTTAAAATAGAGCTTTTTGAGTATCAGGCTTTTAGTTACATCTGTTTTGATCACAAGCTGACTCTGGACTAACATTGCAGAAGCTTGGCTGTTAATTTTTCTGCAAAGCAACTCTGAACCTCTCTGTGTTGTAAGGTTTTAAAATCATTGCAGTGTTTGCACATATGGTTCATTGCCTGATGGGTCCAGGCTGAAGTCTTGTTGTAGATTGGATGAGCCTTGAGTATCCTGCAGGTCCAGAAGATGGGGTAAACAGATGCCCAGCTCCAGGATTTTCAATAGTGATAAGGAGTTAATGGAAAAATACGACAATTCATTGCTACTGTGGGGGGAATGCACACTGAACACTGCAGTTGTGCAATTTTATCTGTTGAACTGTGTTTATCTGGGTGGCAGGCAAAATGGCTTTTAGTGCAGTCCTTCTCCGCTTGTGGTGTGTAAGATATCAGCAAATAAATATCCAAATGAAGAGGAAGAAAAAATAAAGACCAGACTAAGCAGACAAATTGAGGGATTAGGGGTGAATAAAAGCAATAAATAAACCTAAATTTTATATGATTGCTACTGAAAGCTATGTGATCTCACTAGGTAAGATTTTTGTCAAAGTCTTAGATAATTTTTCCATTTAAAAAAGAAAAGAGAAAAGAAGTTAGGAAATGCTAATCTAGCTTGTCTCTATGAATGAAGTCTTCTTGGTAAGCTTTCCAACTCATGAGTAAAGGCTTTGAAATCTTCCCGTATTTTTAATGGAGCTGAATGAGTTCAGTGGTAAATATGCAACAAGTGTAATGCCTGTTTCCATTCTTTATTCCCCTGAGAGTCATTTAAACAAAACAAATTCAGTGCACACTAATAAAGTGGGTAGGTAGCTACTGCAGCTTAATAGCTTGCGCTCGACCATTTTCCTTGGCATGGCGTTTAAGGAATGTTTCCAGCTAGGTTATATCTTCATCATGGGCTGTTATCAGGAGCTGCATTTCCCATTTTCAAGTGCCAGATATGCTGCTCTTTGGGAGCATGTGACTGCTCAGGAGACAGGTTAAACACAGCGGATGTGCTGCTCCCCATGGCCCATTGTTGTTGCTGCAGCCTTCTCCACTTGCATTCAAAATGTTTTCCAAACAGTGTGTATTGGGAGTTTGCTTTGCTTTCTTTTTTTCCTTTAAACTATCATTGGCAATTGCTTGTGTCTAGCTAGACTGCTTCTCAGCAGTTTTCTGCCTCCTTTCTTCAGCTTCATTTTACAGAGGAGCAAGGTATGAATGTTTTACCCACGGTATCTCCTGAATCCAGTGCTCTGTGTTCAATGTAGCTATCCAAATAACACACACAAATGTTGAGCAAATCTGCTTAGCTGCAAAGAATGATGACAACACGTACTCTTTCAGGTCGCCTCTGGCCCTCTGGAACTTGCCAAGTTCTGGTGTGGGGAACCAGATGGCTGATGGGGTATGGGGGATGCAGTAATGCAATAAGGTCTAAAAACTGTTCTGTCTGGCCTGTAGGTAAAAATAGTGGGGACAGATCAGAGAAAAGACTGAAAATACTGAAATTAGCTGAGGGGATCCCTAATTACTAGAGGCTGAAAAGGAACTAGATAATGTGACAATGCATCCCCTTTAGGGAAACTATAATGTGGCTGATTTGCTTAGTGTCTTCTAGCATTTCTGGTGGGTTGCAAACTGACTGAAAAATTTAGAAGACAGTTATTCAGTATCCTGGGTCAAATTGCATCAATATCAGAGCAGAATTAAAAATGTCTTGAAACAATGACACTTAGAATATGTTTTGATGCTTAATTGCCAATTTCAAAAGGTTTTTAAAAATTATTTAAGCTTTAGGCAATGAGCTGAGTCGATGCAAGATCCAAATTTCTCAGTTATTTTGTCTTTGCTAAGTTATTTTGTCTTTGCTAAGAAATAAACAGTTACAACTGCAAGTTTGGTTCTGTCTAAGGAAAAAAAAAGGGGGATTTGCTCCCAGACAAACATTATTACATGCTCAGTGCTGCTACTAGAAACTTATTCAGCTTTGCACACATCGGTGGCTATTGTTTATAAAAATTTCTATAGATGAACTCTCACAAGTTATCTTTTCACCTCTCAGAATTACAGTATCTAAAATTCTGTGTGTCAAACTGTACGCTTTGGAGGCTGATTTTACGTGCCCTACTCTTTCAAATGACACAGATCACTGATTTAAGGAATTATGCACAGTCCTTGCTGCTCCTGAAAACCCAGCCACTGCCATCAGTGTGCACTTGTGGATACAGAACTTGACATATATATATATAAAAACATATTTTAGGGTTTTTTTTACCTTATAGAAAAAATGTCTGCATGACGTCTTGCAGCATGTTTCAGATGGGCTATATATTTGGCTTGCTCTGGTACTCTTTAGGCAATTGCATAGCTACTCCAAACCCTGCTCCAGAGGAGTCATGTTCATAGTTATGGTCTTCAGCCACCTGAAAGCTACAAGAAGACTTTAAATTAAGGCTTTTTCCACTCACCATTTTGGTAGCCAGGTACTGCCTTTGATATTACTATTTGCACATCAAACCAGTTACCTCCTTTTCAGCGGATGTACTGTTCTCCCTTGTGTAACACCTAGTTGCACCAATTTGTGCAAAAGCCCTCGAGCACTCCGAACAAGGAGCAGTGGTGGGGTGTGGATCTGCACCCTTGAGCATGCTGAGACTGAACCCATGCGTGGTCAGGATTGATCCAGGAGGAAATGGGGATGGATGCCCATGCTCTCAGCAGGAAAAATGCTACAGAAGTCTGACATCACCTGCAAATTGCTGTAGTTGTCAGGACTCGCTGCTCTTGTGAAGCCTGATGTGCATGGTGGTCTTCTGTCCTGTTAATGCAGGCAGCAATGGGCTGTCTATTCCATCCTCATAAAGGAAGCCTGTTTTGCAAAGAGCCTGCAAGTTTGAAATATCTGGATATCATCCAATTTCTGTTCCCAGAGGCCTTGTTCTAACAAATACTGTGGAGTATACGCACAGTAGCAAGGGGGTGCAGGGAGAAACTCAGCAGGAGATGGGATCATAGAAAACATCTCCAGTCTCAGAGCAGCCCAATTAAACAGCCTGCACTAGACCTTATAAATCAAGATGGAGTGATTCCTTGTTTGTGGAATCCCATTAGCTGGCAAAGGCTCCAACCTGACTCATATGTATGGTCAGCTACGCTTTTGAGTTTAGAGGCTGATTTTTCCAGTCTTCCTGTAGTCATGCATATGGATTTCAGGATGCACCTACTCAGGAATATTCAACTTGTGTTAGAGGCAGCTGGTGAAAAGAAAGACGTTGGGAATTTCCCCACCCGCTCCAGCAGATTGATAGTCTTCATTTGTCACTCTAGCACAAGGCAAAAGGAAGAAAATTTTCCTCCATTCTCAAGCTTCCCCTTTCTGTCTGAGTTCGCAGCAGCTTGATGGCCCCCAAAATTGTCCAAGATTGTCACTGTTTCCTGTTTATTTTAGTTCACATATTCACAGACACAGTTTGGAAAAATGACTGTAACGGAGCCAAGTAGTGAAGTTTGCTAAAGGAAGTTTTGTGGTCTAAGAAACTGGAAAAGTTTTTCCCTCTCCTTTCAGCAGACTGGATGAGCTACTGACAAGTACAGTGGAGCCATTGGCCTCCAGGCTCTCTGCTGCTTCATTTAATACTTTAAACCTCAGTATGCAGAACCAGGCTCCTTACCCATACGCTCCTGGGAATATGGTAACAAAAGTAAATGCACTCCCCAGGAGGGATTGAAGAACCAACCTTGAAAAATAGGCAAATTGAGAAAATAAACCATAGCAATATAACCGAGCAAAGGAAGAAGAGCACAAATGTATTAGTCATCTCTTAATTGGTCTCAGAGCCCAATATGCTTAACGCCCTGAAATAGAAAGCCCATCATTTCAGTTCTGCACATTAGCAATTTAAAAAGAAATAAGCCAATATCTCCTGAGAATGAAATCATATATATGTTCATTTGTTAAACACGTATTTTTCCTGTTTGCAGCCTCTCAGCTTAATCCCTCATACTTTATTGCATTCAGGACTTCTAGACAAACTCTTTTTTGGACAGGAGGAAAGTTTTGTCTGGGTTTCAAGGAAACTTATTTCATGTTGCATAGTCTGAGTGTGCCACTGTGTCATTAATTTAGGGAAACTTCTGAGTGAATAAGTTTGAGAGCGCTCAGGTTTTGATATTTTCTTGCTTTGCAGAAACCCATGCATCAGAGGTGAGGGCAGCTGCAGACCCATTCAATCCAGTACAGCCACCAGGTGCCCATCTTCTAAGCATTTTAATTTTTCAGCTGTCAACAAAATCTTTAAATTTTCATGTAGCCTCTTCAACCATTTATCAGCTCAACTTCCCCTCTCCTGTTGCACAGTAAACATAAAGAAATCGCTGAAGTGGGACTGTTTGTTCAGTGCTTAGTAGATGCTGTGATCTCCCCTACAGACCTCCAGGGACTGTCCATTGTTCTCATTCCTTTGGCATATCAGTTGTGCCAAAACTCATCATCCTCTGTCTTCTGTCCAAGGACATTTCCCCCTCCCTTTCCTTCCTCCCTCTTATTTTCTCTTTCTTTCATTCCTGCTTTATGCACTGGTAGTATTTCAGCTCTCAGGAGTATTCGGGCATCCGCTTCAATGTGCTCTTTCCCTGCATATGGACCTGGCTTGGAGGCGTGAGATCCTTTCTGCATGTTGTTCTGGGGCTATGAAATCTGTAACCCTTTGGAATCATCATGTGCACATATTAATTGCAGGTGCAGGGTTAATGCTGAGGGATCATGGGTGACCTACAGTTTTGCTCACCATTGTTTACCTAGCAGCCTGCAACTGTAATCAAGCGGGTTTGCAGTCTTTACTATGTTTCCCATGAGGTGCTGCTTGCAGTGATATTTTTGATGATGGAGAAAATTACACATCAGAAGAAACCTTTAGTGCTTATAATTACATGGCTGAGATTAAACGGTACCATGTTGAAGAGTGGTTGTTATATGAAAATGACTAATAACTGAAATGGCAGTTCTAAGTATTTTCTCTGAAATTAATGCCTAGTGCTTTATTTAGTTATTTCCCTAAGAATGTGTGGAAGTGTGCATTTCCATGAATTTTAAAAATACTTTCTAGCAGTAGATTAAAATGTTATTTAAAAGGGGTCCAGACCAATTATGAAGCCTTTTAATTTCCAGATCATAAATCTAGTATTTATGACAGTTGCTCAAGAGTCTATAAATCAAAATCAGGTCCAAAATTGGATTTGGCTGTTCAGGCTGGTTTTAAATTTTGGTCAGAATCCAAGCTGTGCACCAGCAATGTTACAGATGTTGATGTTGCTCATGATTTCTAGTGCAGGAACCAGCAGGACCTGATGAAGAAATGGTCCATGACCACAAAAGCTTTCAAGAGAAATGGAAAAAAAAAAACAACAGTGGGATAAATCTAAAGGAAGCATGAAGGCACATGGGTGAGAAGACTGATGAGCCCTGGAAGCAGAGACCTTGAGACACACAAGCTATTCAGCAGTCATCCAAGGACTATGTAGTTCATGTGGCAGAGGAGACAGGGGAAGGGAACAAGGAAGTTGCTTGGGTCTGTATAGAGCTGTGCCTAGGTATGGGGGGCAGCCTGAGGAAAGCATGAAGGTGCTTGTTCTACTCTCTAGTAAGAGGGCAATGAAGCAGCCTTTTCCCATAGAACGCAGAAATTCAGACTTCAACGTATCCTTGCTGAGAGGCCAATGAGTGCCAAAGACCAGAGTGGGTTTTGTCTCTGTATGTTAATCACAGCTTGTATCTTGCTATACTAATTCCAGAACAAGGCATAACTTTCTTCTTCAGTACTCCTGGTCTCTGTGCACTCCATCAGAGCCAAATGTACATGCACCAGTATTCTGTGGGTAACAGTGGAGACAGCGGAAATATCAATATCAAAGCAAAGGAACTCAAAGAAAGAGTTCAGGAAAGCTAAGGCCCAGTTAGAATTGAGTCTGGCAAGGGATGCGAAAGATAAGAGGAAGGGCTTCTATAGGTACATAGCAAAAAAAACCCAAAACAACCCAAAGCAAAGCAAAACAGACTACGGATAATGTGGGCTCTCCATCAATCACTCTGAGCAATGCTCCAGACCACATAACTGTGTTTTGTAGTCAGTGACTGAGGAAAGCCTGGCATTGTCAGGTGGTTTGGTGATTACCTGTGCCTGCCAGGACAAACTAGCAGGGAAGAAAACTGACATGATTCCTGGTGAAGCATCACACTAGGACTTGGCTTCCTGCTGCAAAACCAGGAAATAATATTTTTCTGGAACAACAGTGGACTGAACTCAGAGCTGGGGCACATTCACAGAAGCCCCCGCACCTTTATAAGTAGCAGTTTTCTGTGCCCAGATTCCTAGGAATAATAACTAAAATCATAAAAGGCTTTCTAAGTAGGTTCATTTTGTCTTGCCAATAGAAGATGGAGACCATGGGGGTTTGCATGCTCTGGTGTTCTGGTCAATCCACTGCTAAATGGTCCAGCTGGTTGAACTCCTACTTGCTGTTCAGGGACACCATTCTACAGCGTGTTTCACTCTGAATTGTTTCAGTATTGAGCTTAAATTTCCTTTGTGATTTCCTTCCAGCCCCTTTCTTTCCTGGAGCACCTGCAGGACACCTGATGGGTACCTATAGCAATGTTAGGAGCAGGGAGGGACAGGTGGTACTTTGTGTTTTTAAGGTGAGCTCATCATCAAACTGTCAAAACTACTTGTCTAGTTTTCTAGTGTAGACAGCCGTAGGTGTGAATTGTTAGAGTTTCTATGAGCAGCAATGACATGGGTTATTTCAGATAATTTGAAAAGTTGCCAGTATGTATTGTTAAAGGGGTTTTTTTCTTCCTTCTTTCCCTTTATGGCTTGTACCCTCAGGCTCTTTAGTATTAACAAAATTAATCTGTACTGAGAATTTTAATATTCATCCACTCTTCTATCCGGCAAAATCTGGAATATCAGCTATTTTACATGTGTGGGATGATGATACATAAGTAGAAAGGTTCTTGCTGAGGTACAAGCTTGATGGGTTATGTGTTTGGTATGACTCGGGGGCAATCAAATTACTAGTGTAAGCTTTTGAAACTGCTTCACAGAACATAAATACCTAGAAATATTGAATACAGACTGTACACACAAGCTCTAAGGATTTTGCTTTAGTTTCTAAGCCAAACTCAACTTCATTTGAGCATACTGAACTTCATGAATTATTTCTCTTTCTGTACAATTAAACTCCTCCTGGCATTAACATATATACAGTCCTGCCTGATAGGTGCTTTCAACAACTGAAAGTACACCCTCTCACAACTAAGCATGGCTTTCCAGGCAAAAGTCCAGTCCTCACAGTAAGCTTCATCCTGGGCAGGATGGAGTAATCAACGTTGTGATCTCCACTGAGAAGAGCCTCACAGAGGGGATCTTATTGCTATTTCATTCTGCAGCTGAAGAAACATACAGTAGTGGTAGGGAGTCTTGGGGCAGCTGATTTAAAGATTGATTTTGCAAGCTGTTTCTTACTATATGACATTCATAAAATTCACCTTGAATAACTGGTTTAAGAGTTCAGCAGGAAAACTCTTGCCAGAAGAGCATCCTGCTGGCTGAACGTGTTCAGACCATCTCTTGGGCTACACCAGATGGTACCAGATGCACTGAAATCCAATAAGTAGTGATTTTTAATTTTTTTTCCCTAACAGTTAGGACCTGCTTTACTCCTTTCCCAGGAATTTTGCTAATATAAGCAGTAAAGGCTCTCCCCAGAGAGTCTCCCACTGGCTTCAGCTCTGTTCTGAGACAATGAGGTGGGATTAAAAGAACACAATTGCTTCTGGGCAGTTTGTGGCCAGCCACATGGTGGAATAGCTTGGTCATAAATTTTAATGTAATGAATGCAGAGTTGCTAATCAGCATCAAACATGTGAATGCCAGTGGATGGCAGATTTAATTGGGTGTTTAAGAGCACTGGAGGAAGTGTGTGCTTGAAGCATCAAAGACTGAGTTCCAGAACTTCAGAAGCAATCTGAAGCTGGAGCTGTGGGAAGAGGCCAGTTCTGCCAAAGGAGGACTTACTTGCTCTGTCTGTCCACACTAGGTAGGATAAAAGGTTTGAGCCATATCAAGGAGATGTAGGTTAGTCTTCATGAAGATATTTCAAACAGTTCTGGAAACAGTAGAATATTGGCATAGAGTCACCTTGAAAGAAGGGGGAATTGCTGGCCCTCAGACTGTGAGACTGTCAGAGATGAAGCAGGGCTAACTCTTCCTGCATCAAAGGAAGGGAATGGACTAGATGTCTTCGATGTTCCTTCATGCATTCCCATTCACTCTGATCCTTGTTTTCTACTTCCTTTTCATTAGTAGCAGAAGTTAGAAGGCACTTGATGAATGAGGCAGGCATTGGTAGGAGGGCAAAGGAGCCTTTGGCAGCTGAATTAGGTCCTAGAGAAAGGTGCCCCTTCCCAGCCTATGCCATGGAGCTCCTGTGAGGTTCTGCAAACGTTCTGCATCTATGAGTTGTTCCCAGATGGTGTTCTGGGTGAGCCCAACTGCAGTCTCATTTGAACCATTAAATCCTAAAAATTTAAACTGCAATTATCAGAATATGAACTCTGAATGTGTGATTTTGACCTTTCCAGAATGCTACATCTTTGGGTGCATCAGCTGCCTTTCTAAAAAGAGGGCAATACAGCATTTTCAGGGGGATTGTATAAGTAAGTTTGTTAACACTTTTAAAGGCTTTGGATGCTGTAGTGATGTGCGGTGAGCATGAGGCCGTAAGGAAATGAATTTTGTCCCCACAGCAGGGTCTGAACAGCGTGCCATAAAGCAAGCCAAGGGCTACATGCTGAGTGACAAGAAGAAAAAATATTGAATGAATGCTGATTAAATGAGCACTTTTCTTTATTTGTGTTGAATGAGGTAGAAATGCAGGCGAAAAAGTAGTACATGGTACCTTACTGAAGATCATCATATTTAGTCTCCTTTTGCATAAGAATTGAGATGGATGATTTGCCTCATCCTTTTGTGAGGAATTTAAAGCATCCCTAAGTTACATGCAAGTATCTACCTTAAACTAAGAAACAGAAACAAGCCAAACAGCAAAAATAAATCAGCTCTGTAAATTTGATGTCTCTGTGATTTGCCAGCTGGTGGATCACTCAGCCCAGTACAATGAGCCACTGACAGCAGTGGCAGCCTGGTCTTCTCCAGGGCGATGGGTGCTAGGGCTTTGAAGTTCATTTGCCAGGATTTAGACAACTGCTGATGCGTAGCAGGGCGATATTGAGGTTTGGACATCCTGGCTTGATCCCAGATTTGGGAGGGGGTATACTGAAGCAGGCAAGCACTTTTTGTTCCAGTCCTTGTCTTACACTTGTTTTCCCTGACACATCCTAGACACCTTTTGTGGCCACTGTCTTGGGTTTTCCAACTGTGCTGTATCATCTTAGATATAAAATTAAAAAATTAACAACTTCTGATATTCCCGCCCTGCAGAAATGGCCCAAACATTGTGCTTTTGTTAGACATGTTTGGCAGCTTACCTGTTGCAGCTCTGTCTGCAATATCCTATAGCCAGCCGTGTTGCTACTGGCAGCAGTAGCCTGAGGCCGTGAGGCAGAAGCCACAGGAAGATTTGAAATCTCTTGTAACAGCTGATAGAGCTGGAGGAAAAAAGTCTGACAAGCATTAAGACCTAAAGATGGACTTGGGTGCAAGAGAGCTCATATATTTGGGTACCAGCTATGCCACTGAGGGCTACTGCATCACCATGTAAAGACCTCTGGTCTTCAGCATGTCAGGCAGGGAGTGCATTGGACAACAGGGCACTGTGTTCCCATGGATTAGGAGTGATCTTGGAAGAGTGTAAAGGGAGCATGAGATCAAGGCATTCCTCCTGATCCCAAGCACTGAGGGGCAAGAAATGAGTTGTAGCAACCCTTCTCCCTCCTGCCCTGCTGCCTCATGCACTCCCTCGGCTCTCTCCCTGTCCAGAGGCATGTCACATCGGCTAGCCCCTGCTGTAAAGCTCCCTTGGTAGTCGCTGTGACACTGTTTCAGGTGATGATCCGAAAAGCACTGGAAGAAAAAGACAGGGTTTTACTCTCGCTGCTGACATTCTCACCACAGAAGACTGGGAATGTCAAAATACACAATAGGTGACCATGCCCTGTTGAAAATCAGAGGAAAGGGAAATGTGTGTATTGAAATGACAATGAAGAGCTACATAATAAACAGTGTGCAGTTATCAGGGTTTGGGGATTTCCCTCCTTCCTACCCTACTGCCAGGCATACAACACCAGAGATCTTTCTCTGTGGGTTGCTGGTTTTTGCATCTCTGACTACCTTATGGAAGTGGCGATAAGCATGGTGGGGGGGAAAAAGCCCTGCTTTTTCCCAGCCCTCCCTGTAAGCAAACCTAAGTCATGTTCTGGCTCCCAGATTTCCTCTGCACTTCAGGAACAAATGTAGGTCTTCTGCCTATCATGCAAGAATTTTTATGGATGGTATAACTACCTGCTAGAAGAAAAGGCTATCAGCCTATGCTATGGGATAGCCCTGCTCTGGTGATCAGAATTCAGGAATAAAGTTGAGCCTTTTAAACAGCACCCCTGTGAACTGTACGTCCTTCTGGGGAGAGCCTGGAGTGCTTTGTTCTTCATTCCAACATCTTGTCTCCAAAAATTCCTACAACCTTATTTTGCAGTACATAATCTGGGATGGTGTAAAATGCAAGACATTGCCACAGCATGGGAGGAATGCTGTGGGCTTCCAGATGAAACGGACTGTGCAATGGACATAGACCAAATTATAGGTTTCCACATAGACACAGCTGACGTAACACACATGTATGAAAAGAAGGTATATAGAGGGGCTTCTGTCTAATCATAGTTAGCCTTTACCTCTTAAAGAGAAACCTAAAAGAAATGATGCAACCTCCAGTAAAATCTCATTTCTTCTTGCTGTCCCTCTTAGGAAAATGATGCAACACCTGAAGTTGTTCATGCATTGAACTGATCTCACAGCTGACTAATGGGGAGGCAGGCAAGCAAAGGTGAGATTGAACTGAGTTATGAGCATAATGGGCTTGATGCCTTTGTACAACTTCTCATGATCAAATATTATTACATCAGCAGAAAAGAAGACCAAAAAAGATTACATTCCACTGGGACTCCCTAATTCTAGATTCCAGAGTGAGTTAGTCAGACGAGAGATAATTAAAATGAATAGGATCATCTTTTCATGCATGCTCAGGAATTCCTTGCTTCAATTGCACAAAACACTAATAGACCAGTGGCAAAGTGAGAGCTGAAATTCTCATTTCAGTCTATTCCTGCCCTTGCTTATCCTAGTGCAGGCACATTCCTGCCTGGTGGCCTGGCTCAGCTCCAGCCAAGGACACTGGGTCATTCCTGCGAGATCTTTACCAAGGCTGCTGATGCTTGCACTGCAGAGCACCCTGACCAATTACAGATAGAAAAATCCATATTTAAAATATTTTTTAACGGAATTCATTGCATCCAGTGGTGGAGGCGCTATAATTACACCAATTTGTCACTGTCCGTAGTGTTGCTGCTTTGTAAAATAAACAATGATCTTAAAGTCTTTCAAAATGTGGTGGCCTTGCTCAGCTTTTTCCTGATTTTAGCTATCATCCTTAGTAGGTATTCAGTTAATGGTCCCTCTTTTATTGTGAAGCTTGAAATAATATTTGGAATGTAATGCAATTAATTTGAAGGTGTCTTCTTAAATCTGTTGGAACTCTTTAGTTCAACCAATATTATTAATGATACTTTTGAGGGAATGTGGATTTCTTTGATATTGTATTCTGAGACTTACTGATTAACAATATTGAAATCTGGCTGGACTTGTCTATCTGAAATTTCAAGTGAAAACTGCTGGTGCAGCATTAATGGCTAATTGACTAAGTAATTTTTCCCCATCAGAGATCATAGGGATACAAAAAAAGAGATCAGAGCCTGTTTTCTAATGGAGACAGTCGATAGACAAACTACTGTTGCATTAACCAAGCAGCTCAAAAGGCCCTTTTCAGAGATGAGGTAGGAGATGAGCTGAGTGTGCCCAGGTGAGCAGCAATGTAACTCCTTGCAGAATGTCTTCAGTAGTATATTCTTACTCCTCTGAGAAGCAAATCCTAATGCTAGGAGCAGGGCAGGGCCAGGCAAAGGCAGCACCTGCTTGTTCTGCTGACAAGGCAGCTTGAAGCACAAGCGTCCAGCTGTGACTGCTGTATCTTGGTACTACTGGTGGAAAAAAAACAAAGTGAATCCTGAAGCACTAACTTATATTCAAAAGTAAAATCCCATAAATCAAACAAGGGTGCACAGAAGTAGGGAGGAACTGTCAAAGATATTGAATTGCTTATAGTATATTGTCACCCAAATATTAATACAAACCAAAAATTTCTAGCCCAGTGTCCTTAATGAACGGCTTGATCTCTAAAGCAAGCCCTTAGAGTCTCACTAGTGTGCAGGTGACCTGCAAAGTCTCTGTCATTACAAAAACTCTCACCTGAAATGGATAGTGCACCTGCATGCTCCAGGATCCTCTCCCCAGCGGTGACCATGGATGTGTGAGAGCCCAGTTTAATAACCCTTCCTAATCTCTAATAACTTCAGACCAGCTTAAGACCTGAAGCATAATGTTTAATCTCTCTTAAATTTGCATAATTATTTGTAACTTTATTCTCAGTAGCCACATGAATCATCCAGTCTGAACTCCGCTGTGCTCATCAGCACCCTGGCGCACAGACCTCCTTGGTTTTGTGAAGTGCTCACCTTCTCTCATAGTTTTGTAGCCATAACTTTTTAGAGACACTAGGTGTTCCCTTGATGTGCTGCTAGCTAGGGAGAACAGAATTTCTACACCTTCAAACATTCATAATTTATTTTACTACTCCATCTCACATTTCTAGCTCTTCCTTAGAGCAAGTTACCTGGTGTGTGCGTGTAGTGGTAATCACCTAACCTGAGCTTTTCAAGGTCTTTGACTACCTCTGTATTTCCTTCCTGAAAAAGTTTTGGTCATTTAGCAGTTGCTTTTTTTTTTTTCAGGATAAGCAGCAGTGAGCATGCTGTTCCAAGAGGCTAGCCATTCATTCATTCATTTTACAATGTTATGACATTTTTTGGTGTTTATCTTCATCTCATTCCTTATAAATCTTTCTTGTTTCCTTGTGACTGAAGTTAGAGATTAAGCATAAATCTCTGCTGAGCTGTCTAGGTTTGGAGAATGCGCCTATTTCCCCTCATTATCTATAAGCTAAGGGAAAAAAAACTGGTGAGGGGAAAAAAAAAAAATCAGAATTTATTTCTCTCCTGCCCACCTGGGAGTCTTTATTGCTCCATGCAAAGTTTTAGGGACTTACAAATGTGCAGTCTTGATCTCACTGTGGTGTACACTTGGGGTAATTAGGAGCAGAAGCAGATTATTAGAAGACCCACAGGTTTTCATTTGAAATAAGATCTGTTCCAGTATGAAAGGCTAAGAGATTCTCAGAAATACCAGGCTTGCTCTCTCTTCTCATAGCATTTCTTCACTGATCTTTATTTCTGTAACTTGGCAATACTGCAATAAATAAGAAAGTCACAGAACTTCAGTCATATTATAGCCAAGTGTGCAACATAAGATGCATAACTATGGAAACATTTAAAATCACAGCATTATTAATCTTTAGTCTCACTAAGAATATTTAGTGGATAATCATAGTTCCAGGCTTTTGCATACAGGTTGATGCATTTGGATGTCAGGACTTCGTGATTATAAGTTTATGCTGACATAAATACTTATCGCTTACCAACTGTCCCCTGGATGCTGTTTTATAGTGTCAGCAAGTTTAACATTTATTAACCACAGGATGAAGAAGGAACGTGAAAGCAGTACTACTTCTCGGTAGCTTCTCAGTTTACCATCACAGGCTAAAATCCACCTGATAGAAGGGGAAGGCTCATGCAGTATTCAGGGTACAGTGCAGGTGAGAAATTAAATGCATGACAGGCTTGGTAGCCTGCCTAAGTTTTGCATAGTGGGGCTCAGCTGGCAAGAGCCATACCTGATGTGGAACTTAATAAGGCAAGCAAGAGGAAGGGGTGATGGAGAACCTCACCTAAAACAAATTAGGATGCCGAGCTCATACTGGTCTGCAGACTGGTACAAAGCAGAGCATTGACCAGAGCCAGCAGAAACTCTTGTTTCGTTGGTGGTTGCCAGGTAGCGTAACCCCTTGTGAAGGGTTTATTATCCAAATAACAAAAGAGGAGGGTAAGTTTTCACTGACATAGAAAGATTACATTGCTGAGGTTCATTTCTGCACACCAGTTCTCTTCCCTGCTTTTTTCTGTCTTCTTCCAACTACAAATGGAGCACGTCAGAAGTGGGTGAGGAAAAGCAAAGTTCACCCTGTAAAAAGAGTAGAAACTGGATTTCAGGATGGGTTTAAGAGATTTCATAACTTTTCTAGCATAGGGAATTCGTAAGTGTGAGCTACTGTCTCACCCCAGGGCTGCATTTATGAGATTGCTGAAAGCAATATGCACCCCAGAGTAATCATTGTAATGAAGTAATGCAATGGGCTGGTATGTGGTCCAGTCTCCCAGATTAAGGTATGTGGTCAGCATCTGTGTGTGTTTGGCAGCAGCAGGGCATGCATTTGTGCTGCTGCTGCCACCAACGTTTACAAGGACATGAACAGGTACCCAAGTGAGGGGTACAGATCAAAAGACATTCCCCTGATTTATTCCAGTCTCCTTGTGTGACCTGTTGGCCTGTCTCTGTCTGTTAAGGATTGCAGTTATAGGCGTGGAGGTTTAATTGAGCTGCCTGCTGTTGAAATTCAGCCTCCAGCTCTCAGCTGTTTTCATCTTCACATAGCTGAAAATAAATGGTGGGGGCAGTAGGGATGGGTAGGGTGTTTAAACCTTACAAAAGATTGGAGAAGTCCAATTCTCTTTCAGCCTTGTCCCCCAGAACACCAATATCCCAAATAATCAGGTTTTTACAGAAAACATTTGCTTTGTTCTGACTGCCTCAGCTGGAGTTACCGACCACAGCCAGACCCCTGTATTTCAGAAACACTGACTTACAGAGCATGGCAGTGTGCCGAGCAAGATGGGATCTGACTATTGTAGGAAGCAGCAGGGTAGAGCAAGGCAGACACAAATGCTGGTATGGTACCAAGGGCTAGAATGGAAAAATCAGTGCCATATCTGCATTAGGAACGCAAACAAGGAGGTTATGGCAGGAGAAACAACCAGCATGCTAAGTAATTATGATGCAAATCAGTAATAAAAAAATATACATTACTGTCTTCCTCCACTAGTTGCCTTCACTTTTAGTCCCCTATCCCTCTTCTATGGTACACAGGAGTTTCCTGTAAATGATTACTTTACAGTATCAAATTTGCTAACATGGGACAGCTTAAATTATAAAATAATTGTTACTTGCAACAGTGCCTTCATCACCCCATTATGTGTAGCATCACAGCCAGCCCACAGACTTCCATATAAGCTTCCTGCTTCAGAGAGGATTTTATGCTACCTGGGTAATCTTTCTGCCCCTTAGGAGCAAGTCACAGGCACTGAATGGCCAATAGTGCTCCATATTGAAATTTATGCTCCTGAATGGATTATACCTACCCTTACATATTCAAAGAGCTTTTGTCTTCAATGCTCTCAAATCAGCAAACCCTTTTTGACTATAAGGCTTTGAGGGCAACGCTGCCTCTTGGTGTTGTTTGATGGCATCCAGTACTGTATAAGCACACCTCACTGAGGGCTTTCATTCATTCTAGTTATTTCTGGAAGGAAAAAATGGGTTTGGGGGGATGAGAGAAAGAACTTGGAACCGCTATGCTTTTTTAAAGCCTGCTTGGAATACTTGCTATGCAGGCTGATTTTCCCATTGTGTTTTCTTCCTCTCCTTTGGGACAAATGCTGCTTTTCTTTATCAAAAGGAAGGATGCAGTTGCTCACAGACGTGGGGTGGGGGGAGAGACTTTGCCTCTGCTGCCTTTGTTGTATGTATTTGTGGGGTTTTTAGTCTGGTTTCTTAAAATAAGCAAAGCTTGGGCAGTCATGTCGTCTGTCTGTCTTCCTACATAAGCATCTTTGAATTTATTGGCAAATTTCATTTTAACTTGATGGAAGCACTTCAGATACAAATGTTACTAAATTTCTGTAACTTTTAAGGAAATAGATGATAGATATGCAGGAAGGATTGTTTTAACATCCTTATTTGGGAACAAGCTAATGAACTGATTCTTTACATTAGAGAATCCATATGGAAAAGGTGTTTGTAATTCTGCCATCTGCGGAGTTACTGTAGAAAAACAACTTACATGCTAAAGGGTGTACAAAAAGTAAAAACTGTATTGTCAAGATGTGACTAGTGGTAAATTCTATAGGCAAGTGTAGCATATAAAGTATGCTTTGGAGACAGGATGACAGTGCAGCTGCTTCAGTAGGCACGAAAATGCAGCACATACTGCAGCCCCATTTGCACAGTGCAATAGCCAACACATTTGTAGTTATAGCAAGCCTGCTGAGGAATTTAGGGAATGATTAGCATCTAGTCTTAGTGAAGAGCCTTGAGGAAGGCTCACTAGCTTCCTGACTTAGTTTTTGTATTTGAAAGCAAGCTGCTCTGAGCTTTGTTGAAAGTGGTGCCTCTGCAGTATCTATGCTATTCCCAGACTCCTTATGTTGCAAATGTTAACAAAGAGCAACAGCATGAAGGGCAAAGGTACTAGTTGCAGAAAAGACCAGTGGGTCAAAATCACTTCTGTCCTCTCCGATAAATCTTACAGTTCTACCTCCAGGACTAAAACCTAAAACTGCCCAGTATGCAATTTCTGTGTACAACAGCACTAAACTTAAATTGCTGGCACTGCATTACCCTGCGCTTGAAAACCCACTGGCTGTATTTTTAACTACACTTAGGTAGCATGCTGTCAGGGAAGGTTAGAAACTCCATCTCTTTGAATTCAATGATATTGATGTTCCTCTAAATATCAGCAAAGTACTTGCTCTGTGGTGTAGCAGCTTTTGGATTTTTGTGACTTTCCAGCATACATGGGCAAGGAAGCTCCTGTACTTTTGTCTATAATGGACTTATTGCCAGGCATTACAGAATTGTTTCTGTAGAAGAATGAGCCGTTGTGTGCTCTATTTTGTGGCAGTTTAGCTTAGATAGCTGGAATTCTAAAATCAGGGTTTTTTTCTTTAAAGAAAAAAAAAGTGTTCTTATTCTACCAGATGTCTGTAAAAGGCAGTTATGATGAAGGTACGTGCCAGCTGAGAGCAAGTACCCCCATGGAGACATGAGAAAGGCAGGGGGACATCTGCCATTGTGCATGCAAATGGCAGGTCCCAGCTGTGTGTGACTGAGGGGAGAAGGGAATGGGGACTCAGGGGAAGCACATGGCTAAGGCAAAATGTCATACTGCCACAATTAATAAAAGAGCAGCCACACTTGCCATGGAGTATGGGCCCTGTGGTCTAAGAGACCTTATTTGGCAGAGTAGTATAGCTGCCCTACACTGTTGCTCTGTGAATAAGGCTATTAAATTCCCTGTTGTAGCTTAAGCCTAAGATTCAAGGCTGCTTGATGGCTTAATAGGTTAGGACCTTTGCTAACCTATATTTTGCACCTGCTTACAGGAGGACTGATACAGATTTCCATTCTCACCCCTGGTCCCTGATCTTACCCCTAAGGGATGTCAGTTCATTACTCCCATAGGTCATTTCAATTGAGCTACTTGACGTGACTGAGGGGAGTTGGGGCTTGATCCTGCGGAAAATACTGCAGAGGCAGCACGATGTCTGTCAGAGGAGGAAGCAAATCCTATTGTTCCTAAATGATCACTATAGTCAGTATTCAAAAGGAGTGCTTATAACTGGAAAGTAATTGCTGTCTAGTGGGTTTTTGCCAAGCCGCAGCCAAGCACTTTCTTTCTAGGAGCGCCAGTGCAGGAGGAAGGGATTGCTTGTCAGACCTCCAGCAGGGAACTGGAATAGTCACAGTATAAATAGTATCCAAAAACTAATAAAATATGGGTTTTTTTCATGGTAACACTTCAGGACCCTAGTTAATTTTCGGCTGTTTTTCCAACAGCATACAACCAGTGATCAAACCAGTCAACCTTTGAGAACTGGGCTATTTGATGGAATAATTAGGCTTTATAGGCTGTCTCTTAGGAACTCATTACTGGGCTTACAAAAATGGACAGGAAAGCACAGGCTGTATTCTCAGTATATTTCACTGGACTTTCACATGTCTACAGCCATTGCACCAACTACATAGTCTCCATGAGTGTTTTGTGAGTGCTGAAGTGGCCTGGGCGAAGGCTTTGCTCAAACACAATTCTTGGCTTTGGCAGTTCTTGATTTTCAGAGGCAAAATGGAGTTAAGGAAGATGGATGGGTGAGAAAAGTCTTGTCTGGTGTACATTACACCGCTGGTACTGACGGTCAAGATCTCTGAATCCTCATGCTAGACTTGGCCCTGTCATGGCGTGGGAGATTCACAAGTCGTCACTAGCTGTGCCTCCTCCATTGCTGCCTTTGTGAAATGACCCCTGGGGATATATGATACAGGATGCTATAAGGATTAGTCTTTTAAGGTAGATTTATGATCCTTGAATAAAACTTTCAGACCCTGTAAGATGTAATAGTAAACAGAGCAGTGCAGTAAGGTTTCTTTGGCAGTTGTGTGTATGAACTAATACAGAAAGATCCCATTAGCATGTATTTTGCCTTGGGGTAATTTATCCAGACATTCAACCTAGCCGTTGAAATTTCACACCTGTAACTGCTATCTGTGTCAGAAAATGGATGTCACCTACCTATTCCCCACCTCACTGCCACTCACTAATTAGATCAGAGTACAGCTCTAGGGAAACTAAAGCCCAGTCATATGTGGGGATGGCAAAAAAATGAGTTGAGCCAGAAGTCAAGGGGTCTGCCACAGTGGGCTCTGCATCATGGGACAAAACAGCCAAAATTTGTTTAAAAAGGACTAGCATTCAGTTACTGAAGATTTAAATTCCTCTGTATTGTGCAACATATTGGTGCCAACTGCTAACTGGAAAGAACAGACAACAGTCCTCAGGGGCACAGATGCACATATAGGCTTTCTGCTCTACCTTAGGGCAGTATGCCATTCAGAAAAATGATTTCATAAAAATACCTGTCTTGTACAGTAGAGATATAGGGCCAGCCTGTGAGAACCTGGATGCTGAACTTGTCTCAAATGCCATTTACATTCCATAATGCAAGTCAGAAACAGGAAACTGAGCTTGTCTTGGGCACCATTTGCATTTGACCGTGGGAGGTCTTGAGTGTAAACAAAGCAAATAACAAGGATGTTGGCTACTGATACTGGATAGATAGAATTGTTCTGACCCCTTTGTTCAAAGCTGATAAGCCTCCACAGGAATGTGAAAGGATGACTTAAGGATGAGCTGACTCAGAGGCTGAAGTGGAAAAACAGACACAGCAATACAAGGGACACAGACCACTGGAGGACCCTCGGGGGAATCCCAGCTTTGGAACTGTGCAAGTATTCACTAAACTATGCCCATCATTATCATAGTAATTACTCTCTATGCTTCCTATGTAAATTATGGATAACACCCCAAAAGAATACAAACGAAAGTGCAGGGCTCAGTTCAGGGGGAGAGCTCCTACCACTGATGATACCCAGAGTGAAAAGGAAGAATGAGACATTGCTGGATCCATGGGTGATGGTATTTCTTCTCTTCTCTTTCTTTCTCTCTTTCTTCTCCTCTCCTCAATTTTCATTGAATATTGACTAGATCTAAGTAAAAATGCATGGCATGGGACCTGCTGATACAGTTAAAGTAATAATTGTTGAGTTATTGTGTCTAAACACATGACTTGTATTTTGTGTTAATAAATCGTAAAACTGGTTGGTTAATATTGTTTCACCTTAATTCAGTATAAAGGTATCATGAACGTGGTCATTGGTCCCAAGGGGAAGGAGGTCGTCCTAAACAACTCCTTTTGGGTAACAACACAGCCCACCACTGGTTCTGTCATTTTATCTTAATATTGACTTTAGTGCAAATCCAAAGTGTTTAGGGGGAGCTTTTTTCCCTCTTGTTTCAGGAGCTTTTCTGCATCTGCACAGTAAGCAAAAGGAAGATAACAGCAATATTCAAAGCCCAATCAATCCATTGAGCTCAAGTTATTGGTTAACCTGTGCTGAACTGATAAACTGTGCTTACTGTTCAAGTTAACTTCTTAAGTTTCAAGTAAACAGGTCACTCCTACAATTGCATGAAATACCACTTGGCCTGTGGGGACACTCCTGCTGTGACTACTCATATTATTTTCATCTCATCTATTTCAGTGGTATCTCCACCATATTGCAGTTGGCTGATGATACCAGCTACTTGAAAGTCCATTTTGCGATCATGAGATGGTAGAGTTTGAGATCCTCAGGTTCCTCAGCAAGCTCACTGCCCCAGACTTCAAGAGAGCAGACTTTGGCTTCTTCTGTTTAGTAAGGTTCCATGGGATATAGCCCTAGAGGGCAGGGGGGCCCAGGACTATTGGTTGATATTCAAGGATCACCTACTACAAGCTCAGGGGTGTTGCATCCCAACTAGAAGGAAGTGCAGCAGGAGGGCCAGGAGACCTCCTTGGGTGGATAAGGAGCTGCTGAGGAAAATTAGAGGGGGAAAAAAAGAAGCTTATAAAAGGTGGAAGCAAGGACAGGCAGCCTGGGAAGAATATAGAGATGTTGTCCAGGAAGCTAGGGACCAGGTTAAGAAAGCTAAGGCCCGGTAAGAATTAAACTTGGCTAGGGATGTGAAAGATAACAGGAATGGATTCTCTAGATACATTGTGAATGAAAGACAGACTAGTGGACCCCCTCAGGAAGCTCTCGGGAGAACTGGCTACACAGGATTTGGAGAAGGCTGAGGTTCTGAATGACTTCTTTGCCTTGGTCTTCACTGGCAAATGCTCCAACCACACCACCCAAGTCTTGGAAGGCAGATGCAGGGACTGTGAGAATGAAGACCTTGCGCCCACTGTAGGAGAGGAACTGGTTTGAGACCATCTTAAAAACCTGAACGTGCACAAGTCCATGGGTCCTGATGAGATCCATCCCCAGGTCCTGAAGGAGCTGGCAAATGAAGTTGTGAAGCCACTGGCCATCATATTTGAGAAATCATGGCAGTCAGGTGAAGTTCCCGACGACTGGAAAAAAGGGAAATAGGTTTTCAAGAAGGGGAAAATGGATGACCTGGGGAATTACAGACCAGTCAGTCTCACCTCTGTGCCTGCCAAAATCTTGGAGCAGATTCTCCTGGAAGGCATGCTAAGGCACATGAAAATCAACAAGGTGCTTGGTGACAGCCAGCATGGCTTCACTAAGGGGAAATCCTGCCTGACCAATTTGGTGGCCTTCTATGATGGGGATACAGAACTGATGGACAGGGGTAGAGCAGCTGACGTGGGACTTGTGTAAAGCATTTGACGCATTCCCACATGACATCCTTGTCTCTAAATTGGAGAGACATCAATTTGATGGATGGACCACTCGGTGGATAAAGAACTGGCTGGATGGCCGCACACAAAGAGTTGTGGTCAATGGCTCAATGTCTGGCTGGAGACCAGTAACGAGCGGTGTCCCTCAGGGATCAGTGTTGGGACCGGTCTTGTTCAACATCTTTGTCAGTGACAGGGACAGTGGGATGGAGTGTGCCCTCAGCAAGTTTGCCAATGACACCAAGCTGTGTGGTTCGGTTGATACGCTGGAGGGAAGGAATGCCATCCAGAGGGACCTTGACACGCTTGTGAGGTGGGCTGATGCCAACCTCATGAGGTTTAACCATGGCAAGTGCAAGGTCCTACACCTGGGTTGAAGCAATCCCAGGCACAGCTACAGGTTGGGCAGAGAAGAGATTCAGAGCAGCCCTGCAGACAAGGACTTGGGGGTGATGGTTGATGAGAAAATGAACATGAGCTGGCAGTGTGTGCTTGCAGCCCAGAAAGCCAACCGTATCCTGGGCTGCATCAAAAGGAGCGTGACCAGCAGGTCGAAGGAGGTGATCCTGCCCCTCTACTCTGCTCTCCTGAGACCTCACCTGGAGTATTGTGTGCAGTTCTGGTGTCCTCAACATCAAAAGGACATGGAACTGTTGGAACAAGTCCAGAGAAGGGCCACGAGGATGATCAGGGGACTGGAGCACCTCCCATATGAAGACAGGCTGAGGAAGTTGGGGCTGTTCAGCCTGGAGAAGAGAAGGCTGCGTGGAGACCTCATAGCAGCCTTCCAGTATCTGAAGGGGGCCTGCAAGGATGCTGGAGAGGGACTCTTTATTAGGGAATGTTGTGACAGGACAAGGGGTAGCAGTTTAAAACTTAAACAGGGGAAGTTTAGATTGGATATAAGGAGGAAGTTCTTTACTGTGAGGGTGGTGAGGCACTGGAATGGGTTGCCCAAGGAAGTTGTGAATGCTCCATCCCTGGAGGTGTTCAAGGCCAGGTTGGACAGAGCCTTAGATGGCATGGTTTAGTGTGAGGTGTCCCTGCCCGTGGCAGGGGTGGGGTGGAATTAGATGATTTTAAGGTCCTTTCCAACCCAAACTATTCTATGATTTCTGCTCTTGCTGACAGCATAGTGTAAGTTGTCTTAAAGGATTGAAAGGGATGTGCTGGTTTTCTTTGCACGTTGCAAAGGCACCTGATGAATCAGGAAGTTTAACACAGCCATACAATTACAATACACAGCTGCATACAGCTACACAGTACATTAAAATCTTGATAATGCATTCAAACTAAACCTCAAAAATACGTTTATAGCCATTCCTTAATTATTCAACAATATGCCAACATCTTGAGTGAGCTGTGAAAGTGTAAGCTTAGGACCCATGGGAAGCCTTGCTAGCTTTTTCTTAGTTTCACCAAACAAATAGAATTTGGAGTGCAATTCTCTCCCATAGAGAGGATCAGCACAAAACATATGCATCTTGAAGAGCTATTTTGAGGACTCAACCAGGACTTAATTGGTACATTCTGTAGTAGATCATTACCAGACATGAATTTCACTTCAAGTGACTACGTACAACTCCAAACTAAGGATTTTGTTTGTTGGAGTTAATTTGTTTTAAGATCGTTACTTTTGCTTTCAAGAAGATCAAGTTGAGTTCTCTCCCCTGGTACACCAGCAGAATTGTTCTGTAATTCCCAGTGAATTATGTTCAAATCTTTTTAGAATCCAGAGGTTTCCATGGTGTCACTAAAAGATATAATTTGAAAGGAATGTCATTGCTCTTATACAAATGAGAGTAGAAATTTTCGTTTTTACCATCTTTTGTGAGAAGTAAAAAAAAAACCCAATAAAGACCTCAGTTGGATGCAGTGACCCTAAACTGCGTCTGCAGCAATAACAATTAGAGAAATTATCTTTTTAGTTTGCATACTGAGCACATTGGCTGCTGGGTTACACCATGCTGCTATTTCTGAAGCAGTGCAGAACTATGCTTTCAAATGTGAGCCCCAAAGAAATGAGGTGGTCTGGGTCAGGAGCATGGTTTTCTGGACTTACATCCAGATAGCACAAAACCCAAGCTCTGTGATATCTCACCCTTGGGACAGCTGAGTGTGACTCTCTTTCCAGGCTAGGAATGCACTGGTCCTCTACAGGTTGGCACTGAACCTCACAGAGTAGATAACACAGGGAAGGTGCCTCTCCATCCCATGTAGCTGAACTGGGGATTACAATCAGAAGGCCTCTGCACCCAGTGCAGCTTCTTGGAAAGCTTGTAAATTCAGTGCAGACAGTGCCTGTTATAACTAGTTTAATTAGTACTTACACACAGTAATTCTACTGAATTTAGCACCTATGTCTGCTAATCTGCAACTCAGCTGGAGGGCATCAGATATCAAAGGAAAAGGGAAAGTAATTGCTCAGACCTTGGGGATTAAACGTTAAAATTATAATGGAGGATTTAGTCAATAGACACTTCTTTCCCCTCTCAGGGAAAAGGAAAAAAAAAAAAGGGAAAAAAACATTGTTTGTTTCCAGGCAATTGCAACCAATGTGTTGAATATCTGCATGCCACATACACCCAGTAGAACACATGGTATTGAATCATTTTCTGATCAAGCCCCAAAGGGGATTTTACAGACTGATCCTATTAATTACCACCTATTAGTTATCTGGAAGTAAAAGCGGGGGGGGGGGGGGGGGTGGTGTTGTATGTGGTCTCTGGTGGAGAATCAAGGTTTTTCAGCACATTGTCTCTTCCCACTCTGCATACAGTGGCTGAAAATTAACTGCCATAGTGTCTCTGTGAGCAGGAGGTCCTGCTACTATCAGGAAGGACATAGAGTTGCATAGCTGAGTGTTATTTTTCACACTTTACAGAGACTCTTAAAGATTTGCTCCTTTCAGTCCTAAAGGAGTACAGACTCCTGATAGCCTCAGAGGGATTTCAGGCAGATCATCTCTCCCCAGGGTATCAGCTGACTCTAAGTAGTAAAGACCAAGCTGAAGATCCACAGGGCATGCTCTGGCTTCTCTCACCCCCCCCCAAAAAGTGAAGAAGTGAAGAAAAACAGAACTAAAAATCTGGAGGAGGTCACTGTGTCTGCACTAGAACAAGGCTTTTCTCTCCTATCCACTCTCTCTCCTCCTGCACCATGTCCCTGAGTGAATAGATATGGCCCCTTTTCTCCCTGAAAATCCAAGGCAAAGCAAAATGACCCTGTACCTGCTCAAGTCTCCTGCTGCCTGGTGGGAATCCTCTCACCAAGGAGGGCAAGTAAGGAGCTCTTAATTTTACAGATCCTCACCCAGGTGTCCCTTATGTCAAGACACAAGGGATGGAGGGTGTCACTCCCCTTTGCCGTCTAGGCCTTTTTGGAGTTCACTTTGGAAGGAACCAGGGAAGTCACTTTTCCAGTACAATCAATAGCTAAGGGGTAGGATTTTTCTACCTTGCCACATCCTAGACCTTGACAAAAAATACATCGCATGTGTAAAGCCAGCAAAATAATTCATACTATCTGAATACTGTAGATTTTTAAAAAATGCATTTTTCTTAAAATCCTGAAATCCGACACTATTTTTTCTGCTTCAAGAATAAAAAGAAAAGCATATATTTTAAGGTTAACCATGCTAACATGGCTGATCGAAAAGCATTAGTGTGGATAGACACGCAGCAACTGATGTAAGGCCATAAATCTGTGCATTCTGCGCTGCTCTCTGGAGATGTCCAATTCTTAGCCTTGGTTGCAGAGGTATATTAGGCTCCCACCTTCAGGCATCTGTACTGCATTTAAACTACATGTTGGAAAGGCAAGGGAGATTGGATATTGCTCAAAATGTACCCCACAGCCAGTGATTACAATCAAATGACAATTGCCTGTTTGGGGTTTTGAGGTACTTCATCAGCCGTAATTTATACTTTGCTACATCTATAGCTCTGGAAAACATAGCTTTTCTCTCTGTTTGCCCTGGTTTGACTTATTTTTTCTGCAGTGATTCCACTATTCAGAAACCAATGGTAGCAGATTATCTCTAACTAGATATTTCACGTGCAAATTACTTGTAACTAAGTGGCCAGAAAAAAGCTTTTACATTGCTCGCATTCCTTCTCTTTATTGGGGAAAACAAAAAATGCTTGTGACAAATTCTGGATGGGTTAGGCTTTTGTATATCCCCACAAAACAGATGAGGTTCTTCAAAAGGAATGGAGAAAGTCAGTCATACATTAAGTTTCCTGAATTCCAGGAAAAAGAGGAAAAGGGTGAAGTCGTCACTGAAATGTTAAGTACTATACTTCATACAGAAAAAAAAAAAGATGACCTATACTGCCATTATGCTGAACAAGGCGAAAATAAATCCTTACGGGGAGATGTATCCTTAAAGCTCTCTTCAGCTGCTTTATGTGCAAGCAGACTGTGACCCTGGTGTTTCAAAGAGTCGCAACAAATACTCAATCTCATTTGTTTAAAATGAGATAATGGAAATCATGACTCTTAAAACCACATGGAATTTTCCTAAAAAAAAAAAAAAAAAGTTTACTAAACTATGGTGGGCAAAATTACAGCGCTTTATGAAAGTACAACTGGTTCTGTACCTTCTGTGTGTGGGTAACAGCATGAAGGCTCCTGGAGCATTCAGTGGATTGTAGAACGTGGTTACAGGATTTGAATTATTCCTGCTAAAGCTAAAACTTACCAATTATTGAGAATAATATTATGATGCAGCTTCTGAAATGGCAACCTGTGGCCATCACTTGCAGTCAGGCTGTCAGAGAAGGCTGTAAGCTGGGAGCTTGGCACACAAGGAATCTCTTACAGAAGGTATTTACCCAGAGGATACTCTTAAAAATATTGATAAAATCTGAAAACAAAACTGAATTTAATGTTTAAAGGAGAGGTTACACTTTGGGACACGAAATGTAAAGTGTTAAACAGGGGCTTGCTCCCCTCTGCCCACTAAAACAGCCTGCCAACAACAAAGCGCTTCACCTTCTGAAAACTTTGGTTTCACTGTACTTGATGTGGGAGGTTGAAGGAGACTCAGAAGTTCAGTAAAGACCATAAAATGCACAGTCAAATTGGTGACACAATCATATCCCATTGCAGAGGAACTTAAATTTCCCTGTGATATTAGACTGGATTTAAAAAGGAAGTTGCAAGCACTGTGGACTTCATCAAAAACCTGCAAGGAATAGATGTGTTCATAAAAGGAGTGAATTGCTTGTTTGCCTCAGTGGTCTGACGGATTGAATCCACCAGAAGAGTGTGAATTTGGAGAAACTCAGACTTCCCTTCGCTCTGAGGAACTGGAAATTTCCTGGGAAAATGAGTATAAAAGAAGAGAACCCAAACACCTAAAGTTTACAGAGTAGAAGTCTAAATTCACCTCCTCCCAGAGGTTATGCGTAACGTACAGTATCCAAACAGAATCTGACCAGAGGCTCTTCAAAACCGTTTTAAAACTTGAGAACATCACAACAGGAGTTACACTGGCAATGCAAGATACGCTCGCTACAGATGTCTGGGTTGGATTTCAACCCCGCACAACTGGTGACTCAGCTTTGCCTGTTGCAAGCTGGCTATCAATTTGCAGAAGGTCACTGAGGTCCATTCCAAAATATTTTTTTTGTTCAGCCAAACCAAATGCTGACTGTTCTGCAAAAGGGTGAAGCTGACACTAATGTTTTCCATGATAGTAGCAGCCAACCCCAAAAGCGGGAGGAATGTGAATGCCTAGTATCAGTCACAGCTCAGGAGTCTGTGCCTCATGCAATGAAAAGAAAAAGTCAAATGTGATCTAAAGCTCACAGGAGGTTTGAGTAAACTCACTTAAAGAAAACAGCAGCCTCTGAACTTCACCCGACTTGGACACTGTTCCTCTATTTGTGTTTCTAAAAGAAGTAATTATTAGCTTTGTACTCTTCCTACTTTGTCCACTTCTAATAAAATGAGGAAAAGATATTTTGTCCTGAACTTTAAATCTTACCATCTATAACCTTCCTCCTTTTTCAATGTAGGCTAATGCTCGTTAAGCACTGCACCAACTTGCTCTGATGTCTTGGAGCAGTGGGTAGGACACTCGGTTTCCAGCCGAGTGAAGAACATACTTTGCATCTCCGCTGAGTAACTGGATAAAGGTTTGTCCTCAAATCTAACAATAATGGAAAGGATGGGTTTAAGTATCTAAGAAGAAAGCTTTAAAATAACTGATTCCAAGAGCATCTTCCCATAGCAACATGCTTTTAAAAATAATTGAGAGAGGTTAACAGAGAATTGCTGCATAATTATACAAATATGTCTTCATCTTTTACCACTGAGTTCTTAATCACAAAAGTGTGTTTCAGACAAGAAGCTGAATCTCCTGCTCCAGGTAAGCTTATGAAAATAAGCAGGAGCCAGTGAAATGCCTGGTCAGAATAACCGTTTGACACTGAATAAGGACATCATGAATAGGTCAATGTCACTGTGAAACTAGCCCAACAATCTCCCTCCTGCCTAGAGCCCAGGAATAGTATTGAAGCTAATAATCACACAGAGACTTTTATCAAAATCCAAATGGCCAGGAACACTTGATCCCTATGGAAATGAGCTGGAGATAAGAAATGTTCTGCCTCAGGTATTTGGCAGGACTGCCAAGCTGCACAACATGGAAGGCTTTTGCCAAGGTAGGTTTTGGCTTGCTGCCTATCTCGTTCCAAACAGCCACGAAACTGGTGGAAGCCTTTGATGTTCTGCCACGACACAGTCACAAGTGTGAACAATTTACATGTGCAGTCACCAGTCCAGACTTCTTTTTAAATGGCAGTTGCTTTCAATTCATTGCCCAGTTGATGAATTCCTGTGGAAGATGGCCGAACCTCTGGTATGAATGTTTGCTTGAAAAGAAGAAACACAGGTTTGCAAGGAAAAAACAGCCTCTTCCTTGCTGACCGAGCCCATTGGCATTGCTTGTTCTGCTGGCTGTCCATCAGTGGGCCAGACGAGTGGGTATGGGTGAACAGAGAAAAGCCACAACATAAGCTGCTCATCAGTGACCCTCTGTTCTTCTATCAGTACAAACAGAAGCCTTGTATGGATGAAAGTCTAATTTCCCTTTCCCCTGTCATTCTATAGCAGGTTTGTTTCTTCACAATACTGTTTGCAATTTGCTGTTGCTTTTTTCTTTTTCTTAAAGCCAAATCTCCCAAGCCAGGTGTTTATTGACAGTTGACTCCTTCCTTAGTAGCATTTCTTCTCGATCCTGATGTAACCTCTCATCCCCTGGCTGCTGCTGGCAGCTTTTCGCTTCTAGCAGATGTCTCCAGCTGCAGAGGAACTTGAGTTTTCTGACTGTGTTTTGTATTTTCAGATTCCTCAGATGCAGCTTCCTCACTGGGCAGCAGAGGAGAAAAAAAGGCTGGGCAAGTCTGCAGTGGGTCATTTGGTGCAGTGTACTTGGTACAGCTGATGTCTCTCACCTTTCCTCGAATATACTGGGTGTGTACTGAGCAAATGTCCTGGCAAGAGGCATGTGCCAGCCAGACTCTACCAGTCCAGAGCAAAACTAGCTGGAATTTCACTCTTTACTTCAGATGCAGCAGGTCCTGGAGGTCTAGTGGTGTAAAACAGAGCCCATTGGATGAATAAAGGGAGCCATCTCCCTTCCTTTTCCTCTATTTTTTTTTTTTTTTCTTAATTTCAAAAGTCCATGGACTCCTTGATTTTAGGCTGCATAAAATCAGATTAAAAAAAGCCATTATGAAAGAAGTACTTGGTATTTCTAAGGTAAAGTCTAACAGCTTGAGACAACATTACTAACATGCTGTAAAGGGAGTTTTGACCTTTGTGGGGTAAAGTATAAATCAGCAGTTATGCTTGGAAAGACAAAGTCTGCTGGGCTGACCACACTGCAGAGCTCTATTTGCACAAGCTAGCCTGGGTTCCAGGTAGCTACAAACTGTTTAACTCTAGCAATGCAAGGCCCTTACCTCTCAAATCTTCAATAGAAAGTACAACAAAAATATTAAATATTGTGTTACGATTTTTCCCCAGCCTCTTTCTTTCCCTTTTGTTATTGAGGCCATTATTTTGTTTGATAACAATTTTCTTGAGCAAAATCAACATGCTCTTTCTCCAACTTGAACTAATTAATGCTCTTATTTCCCTCCTAAACCATATGCGCACAGTCACACTTGTTTTGTAAGCAGAGAGTAGAGAACAGGCTCTTCTTGAAATTTTTGAAAGGATTTCTTTAGGAGAACCATGAGCTGAGCTGTGAGCCACTGGTGCAGGTGCCTGCTGTGGACAGGTAGTGAGAGAGTACCTAGGGCCACGCTTGTGCAGATCAAGTGAGCAAGGCCTGTGCATGTTATCCCAGTAATTCCCATCTGTGATAAAGAACAGAATAGTTTAGTTGGAAGGGACCTAAAATGATCGTCTAGTCCAACCGTGAGCATGACTAGCAGGGTGCAAGCAGCAGTGAATGCCAAGTAACATGTAAATAGATGAATGTAGTTATGTCAGCATCACATGCCTACACAAGCATAGCTTAATAAAGACTTTGCCCCTTCTTAGCCTCTCCACAGGTAACATCCAGTTTGGGATGGTGTTCTCAAGACTCACTGTTGTACCTTGAAGCTTGCTCCCAGCCCATGTAAGCACAGACTCATGACAAAACTGTCTGTACACTAGGTGAGCCTGAGTTTGCACACACAATATAGGAGCAGGCATGCAAAGAAACACTCCTCACCGACCATGTCTCTTATCCAGGTGTAAAGGAAAAAAATTATCAAGGGAAAATATTACATGTGAAAATAAGGTTCTTGAGTATGGATTCAATTTTTATTAAATATTCCAGTCAGGTCCTGCAAGATTGGAATTTGGTGATTCATACATTTGAGGCAATTAGGCTTTGAGTTGCCATCCTTATATTTATTTGGATATTTTCTATAGTATATACACGTGCTTCCACAGTTAGTCTGTATGTAAGGTGTAAGTTATCTGTCTGAGGACTCTCCCTGAGTCACTGAGTTCCTTCAGGGCATCCTGATTCCTTTCTTCTGATAATTCTTAAGGAATATCTTAGGTGCTTTCTGGTTTTTGCTTTATCTTTAGAAACCCAGTTAAACAGTAGAAGTGACAGTAAGCATCTGCATGGAGCAGGTTGCGATTCCCATTATAGGTGAAAATCCACCCATCTTGCTCCTGAACTAAGTATTACTATTCCAGTCACACTATTTCTGTTAAGAATCTGTCAGCAGCCTTAGAGGAGGATGCAGAAAATATACATATATTTGCACTAAGTGAGTTTTCAACATCAGATGTTTGGCTACCATCTTATGACCAAGGGAATTTAAAATGAATGCTGTTAGAGCCTTTGGTCTTTTGAAGCAGAAATCCAGCTCAAAGCCTGTTTAATTTAATTTAATTGTTCATTTAATTTAATTTATTTAATTCTAGTATTTGAAGATCTCTTTAGAATAAAAAAGCCACTGGACTGATTTAATTCCTACTTGATTATTCCTACTTGATTACACTACATTCCATTAAGGTATTCAAACAATCTCTGTCTAAAAATTATGCACACTGTAGAACTTGTCTTATGTAAGCACTCATTAGGGGTTTTGCATTGTTTTAATGTATACATGCAGAGAAAAAGGCCTACATTAAAACACCACGAAGAATGCAAAATTAAGCACTTGAAAGACAGAAATTACACAAGGTAAAGTAGCTTGTGTAAATCTAATTTGGCCTCTCTGTGTGTTCACATACTGCCTATGTGTTATACATGCATACATATATATAAGGTGTATAATATTTATGTATGTACAGTAAGAAAAGCCTTTAATTACATGACTACCTACTGTTTTTTTCCACTGAGTGCTTGCTTTATTCAGTGAACAGGATAGACCTGCTTCACATGTGGGTCACCTTACTGCAAAGAAGGCTGTTCCCTATACAAGACTGTTTTGTTAATTGTAGAGGTGGATGACTCACAAATGAGGTGGGAGACTGGAAGAAGAGTGTAAGGGGTGTCACTGTTTCTTCAGAGAATTAAATTCATTACTTAGAAAGTCAATGGTCTGGCTGCTGGCAGGTATAGAAGTATCTGGAAAAGCTCCTGAACCCCCCTCAAGAAAAATGATCAGGACAAGGTTATGCAATTTGAGTTGCTGGTCTGAGTGAACTTCACTCATTTACCCTACTGTAAAGTATGGGGTGCATGGAGGAGCTGCTCTGCAGGCAGATTGGAAGGGGAACTAATTTCTAGCTAGGAAATGGTCACAAGCAGCTGGTGGATGTAAATTCTTCTGGTGGCACTGCTGTGTCCAGAATATAACATCTGTTCACAACCTGGACCAAGTTAGGGTAGAACTAGCTTGGGTTTATCTTTCTTACTGTACAGTCACTAACAGTCTACACCAGTTCATTGTCTCCATTAACCAAATTCATAATCATCTCATTACAAAAGAAAACAATAAAAAAATGGTAGTGTGACAAAGTTTATTTTTCTTAAATCCAGGTTAACTGGATTTAATTATCTTACCTAGTTTTAATTCTTTACTAATTCATTGCTTCATCAGCTATTCCATCATTTTGCCCAAGAGTGATGTCAGGCTTCTGTGTGTGTGATGAAGAGTGATGTCTCTTCCTCAAAACACCGTATGATGTTATTCTAGTTGCATTGGTCTCATTCTGTGAGTGACTGCCTTGAGACTCTGGAGTCTGATTTATAAAAGCACTGCACATTCACAGTTGCGAATAGGAGCTGTGCTTTGAAAATACGAAATGCTGCACCACACTCAAGAATGCTAAACTGCTAGGAGCTGCAAATACTCAAAACTTCATGGTTTTCACCTTAACCCATCGCCTTTGAGTTTCCCAATATGAAAAGAAGGTAACAAACCTTCCCTTTATGGAGACACTGTGAAAATAAATGCATTAATATCTGCAAAACACTTGGATACTTCATAAGGGAGAATTATCCCATGAGGACGTTAATCATTAGTTCTTGAGAGCAGGGTTTGAAGATAGATAGTGCATTAAATAAGTCATGGGGCTCCATACTGAACAAGAAGAAAACAAAATATTGAATTGATCCTCATTAAGACCCAGATTCTCAAAGGTATTTTAAGTGCCTAAATCCTGCTGAGAATCAGGGCTTAAGTGGTCATCTTTATTTTTTTTTTTTACTTTTTTTTTTTTTTATTGAATAAGTCAGGGGATTGCAAGAAAAATTGTACATAATAGTGCAATTATAGGTTGCATCAAAGTGCACTGTTAATTAAAAGTTGCATCAGAACACATGTGCACGAGATTTGGGGCACAAATTAACATTGCCCAAGCAATCTGAGTTACAGCATTTACCAATGTTGGATTGCTTGACTTTGCAACATCATCTTTTCCAATAATTAGTGTATAACTAATTTACTCTGGTTTTGAGACAATAAATGAACCCACTCACATTCCCCATCACATTCATCCCCAGCAGACAAGGGATGTGAACCCTTCCCCTGTTGCATCCCTCCCCATATGGTGTACAGACCTCTGCCAGCAGAGTAAATGACACAAGTAATAGGTTGTCATCTTCTATTTGAATCAGCATCAGGGAGGGACAGAACATTTTGCCAGTGAGTTTCACTAACACTTGCTGACATCAGAAGAATGGGGAAAGTCAGACGTCTTTGGTACAGTCAGGATCACAGGAGAACACAATGAAATAAGTACAGGCTTTTCCACCTGTTCCCTAAGTGGCTTAGTCCTTTTTAACATTTTCAGCTTATTCCTCTTTCTTTCTATTTATCTTGCCTCACATCTAGCTCTCACAGTACTCACCTGGCCCTCCTGAGCTGAAAATCCCCTGCAATATCTGGATAAAGCCCTGCACATCCTGATCTGACCTCATAGCTGATCTTGCTATGAAAGGAGGTGGTGGGACTAGAGACCTCTTGATCCTTTCCAACTTGGAATACCATGTGGCCTTATGAAGACATTGTGCTTTTCTCCAGAATATGAATAGTCTGCATTCCAAGAGGTGATTTTATTTATCAATCTGTGTACCAAGTAGCTTTGGTTTATTGCACTGTCATAATTTCACCTCTACAGAACAGGATAACTTTAGACAAAAAAGGTAAGCATATATCCCATGAAACAATAAAATACAGCTAGTGCTGTTGTTACGTGGAATGAGGTGGCTGCATAAATTCCACATAAACCAGGAATTTAACTAGGAGCTCTTCAAAGTGCTGTGGTTGGCCTTCCGAGAATCTGGAAATGTTAACACTAAAGCTAAAGAAGCTTGATTTTTATTTCCACCCCCACCCCTCCTTCTCTTTGTAAACATTTCTCTGGGTCCTGGCTTCAAATCCTCTGAGCTGTGGCAGGGTGCCGACAGACGGGATACCCATTCTGCAATGGAAGGCTTGCTCTGCAACTGGGCGAAGTTCACCAGTTTCCACTGCTGTCATGTCCCCAGCTCCGAGGCTGCCCGCTCCCTGTTCCAGCAGGGGTCAAACTGCTCCTTTCAGAGGAAACCAAAGCCGTCTTTTCTGCTCCTCTTCCCCAAACTATTGAGGATCCAGGTTGTAATGGTACGCAATTTTCTTAATGTAACTCTGTAAATGTGTAAAAAATACACCAAAGGACATTGACTCGTTCTCTTCTTAAAGGCAACTTCCCTTTTAAATGGTATCTTTATTTCCTAGTGAAGAAGCATTGCAAAGATCCTATGTCTCCTCTCTGAGGTCAAAGGGACTGTTAGCGTCCCTTGCACAGGAGAGAGAAGCTCTCTTAACTAGAGAGAAGCTCTGTAATCTTAGCTTCATCATTTACCCATGTGTAGGATCCACCACGCAGATGGAATACCACTTTCGAGTCTATCTCATTTCCTCATTCAAAACAAAACCAATTTTCACAAGAATATGTAAAGACATTTCTGTTATTATGGGAGGTATTTTTCTGTGAAGTTTTGCCTCAGTAGTACTTATTTCATCAAAAATTTATTTCTTCACTACTACAAATGTATTTATGTTTTTATCCTCAACTTGCTTGTACTCAGAAAGAGTCTCTCGAGGATCACCATTTCAAGGATGGGAGAACTTTTACTATGTAAAAATATGTAACACTCAGGAATATGCTACCTTTAAAATTTTTCAGTTCCATCTAAATCTCAGGGTGTCAGAGCAGCCCACAAAAGGCTTTTTGGATGAAAATGTTTGATCAGCTTGAGTAAGGGTTGTCACCTCTTGTTATGGGCTTTTTGTTGCACTGTATGACTTTGTTTCTACAGGTCTACTCATTCACAGTATGAATACTTCCCTCTCTAAGGGTTCTTCTTTTCCCTCCCATCTCTTCCAGGTTTTCAATTCTTTGCTTTCTTCAGTCAAATTTACCTTTCTTCAGAACTTCAACTTGAGACCTCTGTTCCCAAAGTCCTTTTCTCCTCTCCATTTCTCCCTGCCAATCCCAGCCCATGCCACAGCCTTTTCCTTTTTGTGGGAAAGACAGCAAGTGGTAGCTGGGAGTTTCTAGAAGACCTTTCCCAGACAACCCCTTCAACGAGGAAGTTGAGGAAAGCTAGGAAGCAACTGATCAGGCTAAATCACAAGCTCACAAAAGGAAGCACAGAGAAGGTGGATCAGGTTTCCATGGGGTGAGTACAGAAGTATCACCTAGCAAGAGCAGATGGGGACAAACACAAAAAAGCCAGTACGACAGATAAGACTTAACTAGCAAGAGCATCTCAAGTAACAAGAAGTCATTCAGCAAGTACGTCAGTGGTAAGAGGAAGTCAAAAGCAAGTGGATTACTCATCAGCGAGAGAAAGCCATTGACTGATGCTGAGAAGTCTCAGGAGTGGCTCAGGCCTTTTTTGCATCTGGCTTGGCTGAAAGAGATCACTTATAATCAGGTGATTGACATAATATATGTGAATGACAAGGGAATAAGGTTTCAGCCTGGACTGGGACAGAACCAGTTGCAGGGGTACTTGAATAACTTAGAGGTGTTCAACTGGCTGGCTGGACTTCATGCCGACGTACAGAAGGAAGTGGCTCAAACAGTGTTGGAAATGTCAGGGAAGGAGGCCAAGGACCCTGCAGATAGAAAAAGACAAGATTGGTCCCTATCTTTAAAAAGGGCATTTAAAAAGAAGAAAGAAACCGTCCAGGCATCCATTTTTTCCCCCTAAAAACACCTAGAAATAGGCTTGGCTTTTCTAGCCTGAAATAGACACATTATTTGTAAACAGATAGAAGGAAACAATGAGATAAGCAACTATTGACATGGACTTGTCAGCATGAAGTTGGGATAAGCTTGGGCAAATTTCCTTTGGCAATAGAAGAATGGGCTTTTTATGGGAAAAAGGAGCAAGGGCCGCAGTCATCTGTCCCTTGAGTAGGCTCTGCACATTCGTTCATGAATGAGTGAGCTCAATTTATGTGAAAAATGTGGGCATTGGATACAAAACTGTGGAAAGCACAGTTGTCAGTGGTTTATTGGCAAATGGGATTATAGATTCAATTCCAAAAGAGTCTGTCCTGGATGTTTCATTAGCAGCTTTCAGAGATGGCATTAATTGGGGGGCAACTGCAAGTACACTGAAAGATGAAATTAGAATTCAAAATATTCCTAAAAAATTGTTTGGAAAACAAAGAATGTGACTGAGAAGAAAGGAGATGTTCTGGCAGGCAGGGTTAACTCCCTGTACACACAAAGGCTGGGGCACAGCAGGCAGCAGCTGATGGGAAACCAGAGAGCTAAGGCAATCCCTAGCCAAGAAGACAGCAGAAGAGGACAAATTACAGCTACTTGTCATATTGAAAACATGGCACAGGGACATGGTAACAGTCATCAGATGTAAAAGGGTGCTGCAACACAGGAAGAGAAAGAGAAGACTTTCCTAGGCAGAGAGCACCAGGTTCCCCTTTCACCCAGGAGTATTTAGATCAGATGGGAGGGCAATGGAGCTGGTAAAGGGCCTAGAGCACAAGTCTTATGAGGAACAGTTGAGGGAACTGGGGTTGTTTAGTCTGGAGACGAGAAGGCTCCGGGGGGGGGGGACCTTATCACTCTCTATAGCTATCTGAAAGGCAGATCAAGTGAGGAAGTGACTGGTCGCTTTCCCTTAATAACCAGGGATAGAACAAGAGGTAACAGCCTCAGGTTGTAACTGGGGTGATTAGACTGGGTATCAGGGAAAATTTCTTCACCAAAAAGGGTGATCAGGCATTGGAACAGGCTGCCTAGGGAAGTGGTGGAGTCAGTGTCCCTGGAAGCGTTCAAACACCATTTAGATGAGGCCCTATGTTTAGTGGTAGTCTTGGCAGTCCTGGGGTAACAGTTGGACTTGATGATCTTAAAGGTTTTTTCCAGCCTGGTTGATTCCATAAACCTCTGGGGAGGCTGTTGGGCTGCTCTGGTGCTGGGCATCCCCCTGAGCAGTGCTGAGGAAAGCCCTACAGAAGGGATCCAGACCCAGCAGTAGATTGGAAACCTTTTTGGTGTCCTGTGTAAAAAAAGGAGCTAAAGGGAAGAAGATGTACAGTACTGTCTCACAGAGACTGGCTCAAGTAAATGAAAATCCACCAGCAACTTGCTCTTCCATTTATACTCAGTAATGATGCCAGTCCTCTTCTAATGCATGCAAGTATCTTCTGCTCACTAGCCATGTTGATGTGCAGAAGCATATATTGATCTGTTGTCTCTCATTCCCTCCTCACACAGGAAAAACATAACTGCTCGGTTCAGTAATGCATGGGCTATACTTCATGAAGAAAATAGTTGGAGACATTTACACACTGAAGTAAATTTAGCTTAATGTAAAAATAACCTTCACAAATTTGAAACGTCTGTTTCACAATTAAAGCAAGGTGTTGATATGATTTAATTTTTTAAGTGGGTACTAATTTCACAGGCTAACTGAAGCAACACAGGCACATTTCGCATTGCCCCAGATCTCACAAACGCTCCCTTCAACTGCGGGTTCTTCCCCGCAGGTCTGTCCCCTCTCCGGCCTCCCCCCGTCAGTCCCCACTGGCTGCTCCCGCCGCGGTGCCTCCAGCTCCGCCAGCCGTAGCTGCTCTGCATTATTAAAGCCATACCGCTAAATAATTGATATGGAAATAAGAGCGCGCTGCAGATCCAGTGCATCTCCCTCCATCCCCGGCCCTCACCCCGTCCAGCCCCCTACCCGCTCCAGTACCTGCCCCGGCCCGCCGGCCGAGCGCGGCCACGAGGCGGCGCGGAGTCCGGCCCCGCACCTCCCTCCCTTCTCTTCCCTCCCCGCCCCGCGGCGCCGTCCCGCCCCCGGCCGCGGCGGGTCCCTGGAGGGGGCCGGGCCGGGTCGGCTGCGCGGTGCGGCGGGAGCAGGTGCGGCCGCCCGGCACCGAGGGGCGGAGCGGGGGGCGGTGGCTGCGGGGCCGAACCGGGCCGGCAGGTGGGGGCTACGGGGAGGCGGAGGGAGAGGGGTCGGGCCGGCTGTCCGCTTCTAGAGGTGCCGCCGGCGGCACGGCGCGGCGCGGGTCGGATCGGCGAGTGAGCGGGCTGCCGCGGGAGGTGCACGGCGGTGTCGGTCCCCGCAGCCCGGGCCGCGGAGAGGCCGGCGGGGCCCCTTGCTGCGGAGACAGATGTGCGGGACGCGGGGCTGCGAGGGGCCGGCGGGGGGGTGCTGGGGGCTGCCGCCGCCGCTGCTGCCGCGGCCGGAGGGGGACCCTTAGCTGTGCGGGAAACGGTGAAGCCGCGTCGGGAGCTGTTATTTTCCTCTCCTCCTTCCTTTGCCTTCCCTCTGCTCCCTCCTCCTCCTCCTCCTCACCACCAAAACCGGGAGAGGAGGCGTGTTCGTAGAGCCTTGCTGCACCGGTTTTGCTTGGTTTGTTGTTGCAGGCTTTGGTTAGCAGGGTGGTGGTGGTGGTGGCTTTTCTTTTTTCCTTTTCTCCCTCCACTTCTACTCTCCCCCTCTCCTTTGGCCCATTGCATGCTCGGATCCGGCTGGATCCTTCCTTTTATTTTCGGTGGTGCCACTCGGAGGGGGGAAGGGAGAGCTGGGATGAGTGCAGCTTGACGCACAGGCAAGGGGAGGGGGGGCACCGCTGGCAGCTGCAGCGGTTCGTGGCCGCAGGGTGCGGGTGAGGAAGGGAGCGAGCGAGGGGCTCGGTTCTTCCCCCTTTCTTCGCCCCTCTGCTTCCTCCCCTCTTTTCCTTCCCTTCCCCCCCTCCCTTCATCCGTCTCCTGCCGGGTCCGGCTAGGAGCGTGTGTGCAATATATTACGTTGTAAGGTGTGTGTGTGTGCGTGGAGGAGAGGGAGGGAAGAAAGAAAGGAAGGACTCGCGAGGGAGCCGGGGCTGCCCCAGCTCCCCCCTATGTGAGCCCCCCTGGACAGCTGGATGGCGATAGACCGGCGCCGCGAGGCGGGCGGCGGGGGCCCTCCGCTGCCGGAGGAGAACGGCTCGGTGCCGGGAGCCGGAGGAGGGGGCGCCGCCGTTCCTCCGGGGCCGCCCGCCGCGGGCTCTGCCGGGGCCGAGATCCAGGCGGTGCCGGTGCCATCGCCGCCCGCCGCCGCCTGCAGCCCGCTGCTCCTCGACTACGATGGCTCCGTGCTGCCCTTCCTCGGGGGGCTAGGCGGCAGGTACCAACGGGCCCTGGTGCTGCTCACCTGGGTCCCAGCACTCTTCATCGGCTTCAGCAAGTTCTCGGACTCCTTCCTCCTGGACCAACCTGACTTCTGGTGCCGGGAGGCGGACGGGCAGGGCAACTGGAGCGTGTCCTTGGCGCCGAGCCACGCCAACCGCAGCGATAACGGCAGCATCTTCCCGCCGCCCGGACTGCCCACCCCGGCGGGGGGCAACGCCAGCGAGTGCGACTGCCACGAGTGGCACTACCGCATTAGAGCCGGCCTCGTCCAGAACGTCGTGAGCAAGGTGAGAAAGGCGGCTTCCCTCAGCCCCTCCACCCTGTCATGCCCTCACGGACCCCCTCTGCCCTACCCTGGCCCCACTCTGCACCCCGTTCATCCCAAGATGAAGGAAGCAGCTGGACACAATGCGGATCTGTCTGTTTGTGCTGCCGCCGAGTAGGTCAGGTGCCCTATAGGTTACCTTTCCAACTGGGAGTAAATCTCACGTCCCTGCAGTCGTTTCCTTCCTAGGGTGTCACTCCAGGTGTCCATCCCGTGGGATTGTTACCTGGGCGCTGGTTGTGGCACTGAGCTGGAAGTTCTGATTTGGGATTCTTGGTGGCTCTTTGGGATCCCAGCAATGGCAGCTGTCCTGTCCTGGGCATGGGTGTCTGTGAGAAAGGCTCTGTGGGCCAGAGTGAGGGGAAAGAGCTGTGGAGAAGGCTCTGCTGGTGATATCCCTCATCTTTGTGCAAGTGTACTAATGCAGGCGTACAAACCAAAAAAACAGGTTGAATTTTAGGGAAGCTGATGAGATGATCACTGTTGGGAGGAAAATGAGACAAAGTTCTACTGAATTCTCTTTGTTTACTTTTTCTCTTCATAACTGTTTCAGTAGAACAATAAAGGAAGGAATGTCTCACACAAGTTGTTGTACTCCAGAGACAGAAGCGCATGCTGCTCTGTTTTGTGTTGCCTAACATTAATAGCTAAGGTGGAAAAATTCTAGTGAGCAGGGTTGCGCTGCTTTCTGCTCTTACTTCATATTTGCTGAGTAGTGCATGGAAAAAAAGAAAGAAAAAAAGCCTTTTCACCTGAAAGCTTTGGTTTGTGTGTGGTACCAGTGCTGTGAAAGCCTTGCCGCCTGTGGATGGGCCTCTTTGGTATGAACGGGCAGCTGGAGCTCCTGGAAATCTAAAATGAAACTGTTACACCAGGAAAATAGTTCCTTTAATCTCAAGACCCCCTCCTAAGATCGGCAAAAATTACTTCCTGCCTGGGGGCAGTGTTTTGTATTAACTGTGTTTATCTAGTTGGGAGAAAGAAACACCGTGATAATCAGATGACTGGCATGATTGTGCTTTGGGTAACTGGCACACATTTGCATTTAATTGTTGAAAATCATTCTGTTTTCTCTTTGTGTCCCTTGAAAGCACGGGCAACAGAGGAAAAGCAGGTAACACAAATCCCTCAAAACCTTAAATCCAGAATGCTCCTTTCTTGAGAAAAACACTGGCACAGGGTGGACTTGAGTGGTTTGTGATATAGAAGTGTATAATCAAATTTGACATTTAAGAGAGGCAGATTTTTTTCTGTTTATAACCAGAGACAGAGCTATTCAGATATTTTAGGGTTTAACACTGAAGCTAAAGTGTGAAAAAAAAATAATAAAAATCTTGAAATGTTTCTTTTTAGTGTAAACTGCAAGAAAAAATTCTTTTTAAATGGTGGAGTCTTTTGAAGGTCGTTGTCAAGTTGGCCACAAAAGGTCAAGGGAGAGTTAAGTTTGCCATCGTGCATGCTTCTTTAAGAATAATAAAAAAAGTGTTCTTTGGAAGAACTTGCAGTAAAGGGCAGATCAATTTTAAGGGGTAAATAAACATCTGTGGTCTCTGCTGACTTGTTTTCTATTAGAAAGAGTAATAATCATCTTTTGAGACTATGGGTTTTTCCAATGTGGAGCTTTTATTTTTGTTGTAGGCTTGCTTCCAAAAACTTGGCATCTTTTTTGGCTTTGATTTGTAATCCCATCTAATTATAATTAGATTGTTTTCTTGGGGTCAGGATTCCGCCTTAGTTCGTGCTTTGGTTTTGTTTGGGGTGTTTTCTGAGTGGCTGTGCTGTCTCTTTGTATCCCAGTGAAGAAAAAAAGAGGAAAAACCCAGGCAGAATGTCAATGTAGCTTAATTTGGGCTTACTTTCATATAAACCCTCAAGAGCTCTGATACTGTGGGAGCAATTCTTGTAACTGCTGCCTCTTGTTACATGCATCTTCGCTGTCCTTTGTGTGAAAGAGCTGCCCTGGATGAATTCAGAAGACTGGATGTTCAGATCTCTCTTAACTCCCCTCAAAAATACATTTGTTTCTGTAATGGATTGTGCAATGTTCTCATCTTTCTAAAGACAGTTTTATTAAATCTTAGTCTAATGTAGACTCATCTGTGTAGTAGCCAGGGGTTATATTGAAATATCATAAAGAGAGCCAAAAGTATATTAATAAAAAATGCACTTTTGTTTGGCCAGTAAATCCCGTTGTTCTCATCTTCAGCGGTCCATATTAATCACTGGTGAACGCTCCATCGTTGCTTTGTCTGCAGAAATGATGAAACAATTGTGGTCATTTAGCACAAAGCATATTTCCTGCTCTGCATTTTGTTGATGTACATGCACATGAGACTTCACTGTGCCCGGTTCCTCAGGGGCAGATAGCTGTCCTTTGACTGTGTTAAGTTTCACCATCTCTATAGCCTCTCTCTTAATGGAGACCTTCATCAGATGTTGTCTCTCTGCCCAGGCTTTCTCAGTTCTCCCTTCCATGGTGCCCATTTGCTCCCATCCTTTGTCCTGCTGGGATTGATGGAATGAAGATTTTCCAGCTCTGCTGTGTGCTTTGCTTAGCCCTGCTTGTCTTTAAGGCTTTGTTGGAGCCAGGAGTGGCCTTGCATCTTTCACGGAGTGTGGCATTGCCATGCTAGGTGCTGCCATTATCCTGACCTCCTTGGCTGGGTCACTGGGAACGGTGCTTTTTATAGTGCTGCCAGTCATTAGAAGTGGAAATGGTAATAAAGGACGTACCGCTTATTATTTAACACTGTTGAAATACATATAGTGAAGAGGTCAGATGCATAATTTAACCACAGGAATTCCAGTGGCTATATTAAATCACCCATCTAAGCTAATGTCCTGACTTGGTACATAAATCTTGGACTTTAACTTGGTTTGTACATAAATATCTTCTTTGAGGACTATTCACTTGTAAGGCTTTTTCACTGCTGTATGCCTCTTTGAGGATTTTCATCTATTCTTTATCACAACATCACCATTATCACACTGCTCTGAATAGTTCATGTGTATTGTTTGAGAGAGATGTAGCCTGAACTAACTTTTAGGCAAAAGGCTAATAAAAAGACCAACCCTGTCTTAAATGGTCCGTGTATCTTGCCACTGTCCAAAGAAAGGATGCTGAGAAATACTGTCCCTTTTTTTGCCTTGGGGGAAACCCTGAGGTCCTACTTTACCCATTTGCAAAGTGGTGCTTCAAGTAAGTTATTAGTGTTCACGCAATACGCAACAAAATGACAACATACATAGCCTTGAAGCCTTGCAGGAAGCTGGAGTGTGTACTTAGCAGGGACTTTTCTAACTCTCTCATTAACTTTTTTAGTGCCTGGCTCTTCTGCCTGTATGCAAAGCCAGCTGTAATCTTGGGGCAAAGTTTTCACGGAAGCTCTTGGTTACGGGATTGATGGTTGCTGTTTTTTTTCCTTCTGTTACTAGGATGACCTGTCCATTGTGTTCGATTGCATTGTGGTGGGGTGGTTTGTTGTTCTGGATGCTGATTTGTATAATGTACCCCAAAAGCTGATGATGGGCAAGGACCGAAGCTTGATTAAATTGCAGAGGTTGATGGCACAGCATCCCTCTGTGGGCACCCGCAGTGTTCCAGATCGTTCTACCTCTTGGGGGTGGCACAGAGGGAAGTGGTTAGTTGAAGGCTGCATTTTAATCACCCAGAGCAATTATGTAATAATATTTCATGTCTTGTCACAAGGGAATTCTTGTTGTGGCTGCTTTTCTGCTCCAGATGCCTTATTTTGCTGCAGTGCTGTTCTCTTGGCTCTCAACTTCCCGCTTGATTTGGGTTGAGTCATCTTCTTTCCCAAGTAACATGCCATCATTTTACCTGTTTGCCACTGGTTCAATCATTCTTGTGCCAGTTTGGCTTAGCCTGTAGTGAATTGTACTTGCAAAAAAAGTGGAGCTTAATTCAGGAGAGCCAAAAGGTCTGGCAGCAGTGCTGTCTTGGTGTGAACTTGGATTGATTTGGGTTATGATGTGATGTTTTTTGCTTCTGCAAGGGGAGATATCTGTGCCCTGTCAGCCTTTCTTTCTCTTGCTTTTATGGCAGTTCTGGCACTTCCTGGATATACCTCTGGTTGCTTTAGCTCGCTGACCTGGTAGAAAACTCTTCTTTAAATACTTTTTAATTTATTTTTTTCCTTGTTTTTCTGCTGGGTTAATGAAGTAAAATGGCTCTGTGCAGTGGCACATGCCCAAGACTGTGGTCACGGGCTTATGGCAGGTGTCTGCAAGTAGCCAGAAATGGTGCAACAAACAAATCTGTGTGATGATAAATTTGGCACTGCTTTTGGTGTGATAGTTCTTGGTGTAGGGGATAGGCGTGCATTTAAAGTGGACTTTCAGGATATAGATGTTAGTTAATTTGAAGGGATTACTTTGTTTCGGATTTAGCGCTTAAACCACAACAACTCTGACAAAGTCCACCCCAAAATAAGAGCTGTGCCACCCTTACCTCCTATTTCTACCTGGCATCTCACTTGTTTCTGCATATCCTCCAACTGTCTGGTCTCTGCAAGGAGACTTCAGAAATGCTGATGCTTCCCTTTCTTACCTGCAACTGCCAGGGTTTGTCTTGTCAGTGTTGGTTCCCAGCTGACTGGCTTCTGTCTAGTCCCAAATCAATGAAAACCTCCAGCTATTGTACCCAGGGCATCAGTTGGGTCAGAAGCAGCAAAATTGGATCTAATAATCACCCATGCTTTTGCTTCCCTTGTACAGACTGAAGGAGATATAGGGACCTGCAAAGCACATACTTGCCATGGGCAAACAGACTATTCATAATTTCTTTGTGAAAAGGCTTTGAAGCAACTCTGCTCATAAAGGGTGGTGAAAGGGTCAACGAGTCCCTGTGGTCAGAGGTGTCTGGAGATACTAGCAGACCAGAGCAAACTTCTGTTCTTTTTTTTTTTATGGCTTCCTCAGCAATGGGAGAGATACCAAGCTTTTTCTCCTCCCTCTTCCCTCTGCAAGCTAGCTGATAAAGTTAGCAGTTCCTGGTCTGAATGCTTGCAGGCTTGAAAAATCTGCTTCTTAAAGAGGGAGTAAGGATAGCTGACAGCCTGTCCTGCTGCAGTTGTAGTGTGTACGGGCAGGCCCCAGAACACAGTGATAGAGCCTCCTGGTTATCAGCGTGCTGCTGAACAGCACCCTAAAATAACAGGGTGAGTTTCTGTCTGAGTGACATGAAGGAGGGGGATGGCTGTTTTGGGAACAGTACCTGCGACTTCACTGGAATGAAGAACTGTCCTCTGCCTGCCTGAAAACAGCAATTATCTGGTGCTTCAGACAACCAAGTAAGATACAAGAAGACTACAAATACTTGTTCAGTGAGCTTAGATACCGTTTTTATTTACTGGGGTGGGGGGGAGGATTGCACTTTATGTAGGGGACAAAAAATTCTGAAGCAGTTGGTCTAGAAAACAGTGGGTTAAGAGCAGTCCTGACATGAGAACTCAAGTAGTCTTAGCTTTTATCTGGTATGGATTTTTTTTTTTTCACTAGCGGGAATATTTGTGGAGGTAATGTTTATTATCATCCTTAAAATAACGTGCTTTGGATACAGTAAACTGATTCCAGACTACCGTAAATAGTTTGTAGCATTGGTAGAACTAACAATGATCTTCCGGGAAGGTAATTCTATATTGAAGTATCTTAAAGTCATTCTCTGCTTTCCAAGACTTGCTATTTAGCCTTTCATACTCCTCATTTTCTGTGTGTTTGTCAAACAGCTGCCCTTTTCCTTTTTTTATCCTCCTGGATGGATGCGATGTTTGAAAAGACCGGGATTTTGTTTGTTTTCGTTTCCACTCCCTATTACATCCTGTGTCTCAGTCATTTAGTTTAAATATATGGACCCTGCCCCTGCTGTGGCAGAAGATGCAGGGTACAGTGTTTATTTCCTGCTGTTTAGGCAGTCTAAAACTAAATTTCTAAAGTGCTCTAACAGTTTTACCTCTTCTTACTCTGGCTACAAGAGTGTGATTATCAAAGATGACCTCATGTGTTTCTTAAAGTATTTGTCAAAGAGGGGGAACTGGCACTTAGGAAGGCATCTAATTGGGAGCCAGTTCTGATGGTAATGGTGAGATGAGGATTACAGGCCAGCCAAACATGAAGGGGATAATTTTTTAATGAAATAACATCTGGAATAGCAGTAGGCTTAGGGTGTTCCTTAACTAAAAAACTTTTGGCCATGCTAATGGTGCAAAGTCTGAAATTTAAGCTTTCTAAATGAATTGTAGAGAGCTGCTAAATTTAGAAAACCCTTAAGGGGATCCAGTGCTTCTGTGTACCTTGTTTTTTTGTTTTCCCTGTCAGCCTATTTGTTTCTCCCTGTTTTCCCCTCTGCTGCCTGGCATCCCTGCTTGGGACAGTTGCTCTCACTCCCTCCTTTTCATACTCCTTCCTCCTCCTGCTCTTCTGCAGCACAGCCTGGCTGGTGTTGGGTTACCCGCAAGTAACTGTGGAATTAATTAGGCTGCGATCTTGCTGTAGAAGAAAAGAGTGGGGTTTGCTGTAGACAGTGTGTAGAAAATGAGAACACTGTTGTGGAAAGATGCTGCTGCAGCTTTGCAGCAATGCTGAGTTTTCAATTATTGCACTGAATTCCTTCAGAGCATCTCTTGAGCTGTGGTCACCTCAACTCTTAAATGTGTGCTTAGCTCTCATAATGCAATTTAGGTTTATATTTCTTTTTCCAGTTGACTTTTGACAGGGGTAACCTTGTGTGTACTCTGAATTCCCTTTTAAAGTCAAGGGGGCAGGAAGGGAACTGAAGGAAGGAGAAAGGACATTCAGGCTCCTTCCAGAATGTGTTATTGGGGTGTGTTGCAGAAGTATCCAGGCAAAACCAGTGTCAGCATCTGATAGCTGCTCAGTGCCATGCTGGAGTCATGCTGGCCCCTGCCCAATGTGGGTGCTGTGGAGCTTGTCGTGCCACCAGCCCATAAAACCTGTCAGGGAGTGATGATTGGTGTGCATGTTGAGTAGCTCCCGCCAATCCAGACCATGTCATACCTGCTGGGAGCATGCAGTTAGGCCCGTGCCTATTCCCACATGGTGGGAGATGGATCAGCAGCTGGCTGTGGTGTGTGTCTGTGTTTGGGTGGGAGCTCCTGTCTGCCCTTTGAGCTGGTGAGGCAAGGGCAAACGTGCTTAGGGGATGATGGGCTGCATAGGACTGACTCCTATGGAGAGGGTGTTTTTTTCCTTTTTTGTTGTTTTTGTGTGTTTGTTTGTTTGCGTTTTTTTTTTTTTGTTGTTGTTTGGTTGGTTGGTTGGATTTTGTTTTGTTTTAAGTTCTTCTTGTCCTTTTACTCATCTTCTCCCCAGGAAGAAAATGCAATACTTTGGGCTTTGTTAGGATTTTTATTGTCTTTTAATTTGGGAGAGCCCCAAATACTAGTTGTCCTACTGAAACACAAGAAAAAAAGACTAAATAAGTGAGTATATCCTTATACTCCTTTCTGGGATGCCTGTCTAGATTCACAAGTAGCAAAGCCAGGAGAATCAGGAATGCTATTTGTGAGATGCAGGGAAGCAGTATGTTCACCCTGTCCAGCAGCATGTGATTTATAGTTACCCTTGCACACTGTTTTCAGAGCAGGGTGGTCTGGTTCTCTGGAAAAGGTTTTTCAGCTTCAGACAGTTGTAGAGGAATTCGTTTTGGCTCAAGTACTGTCTCCAGGTTACTCTACAGTGCTCTGGAGCTGCCTGGTCTCCTCCCGGCCTCCAGACCAAAGTCCATGAATGTGTAGACAATGTCTTATTGCCCATCCTACAAATATTACTAAGGATAGGGAATGTAAATTAAACTGCAAGACCTTTTCCCTTGTTCTGTCTCCCAGGGCTGTGTAAAACATTGCCTGCTTGAGCAATGCAAGCTTGACAGACCAGTTTCACATTTTGATTTGTAAAACAAGTGGAATATTATTCTCCTTTCTTTTTCCCCTTAATATTTACTTAACTCCGAATTAATACTAGACCCTTTTCTGTTTCCCTCTCCCTCTACTTTTCTTCTTGACTGAATTATAATAGCTGTAGCCCTCAAATGATGAGAGGGCAGGGTCATGGCAGCAGTAATTGAGTGTCAAAATTAAGGTGTCTGATCTTTTTATCTATGGTGTCTTTGAGCAAGTATTTCTCATGAGAAATGGCTTTCTTCTCTTTTCTTTCCGTCTTCTCCATTTCAGAGTTTTATGCCATGTTTGACATTTCAAAGGTTTCCCCCCATTTTTAAGAAGGCCCAGTAAGATAGTAAATCAGGTTTTATTATGTCAGCTCTCTCAAGGCTGCACACATGGAGTATGTTTTATGCACGCATAGTTTTGGCAGCCTGAAGAACACCAGTCCTCAAAGTGTTAACTTGTTTTCGGTAATTGGGTTGTAACAAACATTAATATTTAACCAAAATGTTGGGGTGGAGAGGGGTTTGTGTATGGTTTCTATTTATGGTGCTTAGATCTGTTATAAAAACAAATTTGATAACTAGTTTAACTTTTTATTTAGTTTGGTTGGGAAGTCAGTCCCAGCAGCACACACCTTGTTCAGAATAAAGGTGGTTGGAAGCTGAAATCTGAGGGATGGAACTCAAAAAGCATTTTTCTGTGTGTGTGTCTGTCAGTCCAAGTGATGGCCATTGTTGCTCCTGGTCTTTTCATGCAGCCAGAGTGAGGCAAAGAGCTACAGGTCTTATAGCAAATAATAGATTTAAAATTAAAGTCAGTTTTGTGACAGTGGCTCCTAATGATGTTAGAATATGTGTAGAAAAGGTATTTAGTTGCTGCTCAGAGATTTAAAACAGATGGAAATATCCTGATCCTGCTCTCTGGAAAATTATGAATATAGTCATAATGAAAGCTGCAAGCAAGATGTTGTATCTCCCAACTCTTTGATGTTAGATGACATTATGGAGTTGGAAAAAGCTAAGCATATTGCATCAGCTGAGAAACGAGTTAGTTGACTAATCTAGGGAGGGTGAAGGTTGGAGAAGATCAAAATGTCTCGGAATAAAGGGAACTCCTACTGAAAATAAAAGTAGTGAGAGAGAAGTGGGTGGTATAGGGATGCTATTAAAATTGATTTAATCATGTTGAGTATTCAGAAGACTGTCATATGATTAACAAATCATATTTTAATTGTTAGCGTATTAGTGATGATTATTTACTTAGCAAACTTCCTTCTTCCCTCTCCCATTGGGGAAAGAAACAGATCTCTGATGAGAGCAAGATTGGGAACAGAAGGGCAAATTGCTACTGACTAAAGTGCGAAGTTGCAAAGCAAATGAAACTTCCAGTTTTGCGGTGTTTCAGGTGGCATCTCAGTGTCTTGGGACTCTGCTCATGCACTCAGTGAGTAGCTTGGAGGGTGTCTTTGCTCATGGTATAGGCTAAGGAATAATCTAGTGCAGAGTTTTCAATTTGAAGTCTTTTTCCAGGTTAGTTTACTGGCTCTGAAACAAAGTTGATTTGTGACCTTTTGCATATTTGAAGTTTTGGTCTTGTATTGTGATTGCAGCGTTGCTTGAGCTATCTCAGCATGCTGGGAGATGGATTTTACAGGTCAGCTGTGACTGAATGGCTTTAGATATGACACAGGGCACACAGATGTGCGCAGTACAGCTTGTCTGGCTGCCTGGCACTCTTTGGTCGGTGCCAGCAGATGATGCATCTTCTGTCAGCACCGTGTTTCTGCTGCGGGGTTGGGGGCAGGGGCGGAATGGGACCACGTGCATACTGGATGCAAGCAGGATAGCATCACCCTGTACAGTGCAGTGGGGACAGCCTAAGTTACCCTGAGGTAGTTAATATAGGAGGCAGTATATCTCTGTGTCGTGGTTTAAACCCAGTCAGGTAACTTGTTCACTCACTCCCAGTGAGTGGTGCCAAGCTGACAACAATCAAGGTCCGTGTTCGTCTCCCCCCCCCTCCCTGCACCGGGGCTCTCCCCTTCCCCGCTCCCGGAGGAACGGGGAGGAGGATCGAGAGAGTGCAACTCCTACAAATCACCACCGCTACTATCAGCTAAAACAATGATAAGGGAAAATAACAAGGGAAGAGAATACGATACCACCGGCCAAGAAAACGAGTTCCACCCGGAAGCCCCTGTCCTTCCGGGCAACTCCCAGTTACCCCCCACCCCGGGCATGACGTGCTGTGGTATGGAATACCTCCCCGGCTAGCCCGGGTCAGGCGCCCCGTCTCTGCTTCCTCACAGCTTCCCCTCCTCCCTGGCAGAGCATGAGCCTCACAAAGTCCTTGGTCAGGGTAAACATCACTTAGCAACAACCGAAAACATCGGCTTCACCAACGCTGTTCTCAAAACTAGAAGTCAAAACACAGCACTGCACCAGTTAACACAAAGGAAAAAACATGACTGCTACTGCTGAACCCAGGACACTCTGCCTCTCTGATTGCAAGCAACTTGACACAACCCATGCCTTAGGTGACCCATCTTCACAATGGAGCTGAAGTTTGCAAACCAGGAGGAAGTGCCGATTTACGTATCGGTTTTTGTGCAGTGATGTGTGGCCTTGTGGCACTGAGCCTCTGTGCTTCATTTGTAAGGCTGAAATACCAGACCTAAATAAAAGCACTTCAAAAATTAATGTGGAAATTTCACAGCTAAGTCATGCATATTATTAAATGCGTGTTGGAAGGGTGTATTTTAGCAACTTTATGTTACACCTCAGAAACCATTAGGGAAATTTGTGCAATCCTGTACTGTTTTGCTGGGTTGGAAGCTGTTTTCATAGGTACATGAAACTGCTTTCTTACAACACTGCTCTATCTAATTATATCTTTCTTGGAAGACTGCTAAACACATGTCCTCTGGCTCACACGCCTTCTCCTCTCTCTCCCCATTCCCTTCCCTCACCATGTCCTCAAAACCTTTGGCTTTGTGGTAGTAGTCAGGAGTAGTTTCTTTGCTCTGTTTTTTAAATGGTACGTTGCCCAGGCAGTTGGTCATGTCTGTAGTTAAAGCAGTCTGACAGTTTCTGTGTACAGGACCTTGTGTTCGCTGTTCATGGGTGATTTTCCTGGGCTGCAGGTTTCCCTGCCAGGTGTCTACCACGGTGAGAAATGGTTTGCTGGTTTCCAAGAAAGAAAAGTGCAGAAAATGTTGTTCCCACTGTAAGGAAATGAATTGGGTAAGAAGCTGAACAGAACAAATCCTAGCATCTGTTGAGTTAGCAAGTTCCAGTGTACTGGAATAGGGACCCCAGATTTGTTGGGAATGGGAAGAAGGCAGATGTTGAGCAAAAGATGATACTCTGGTACCAACAGCATCTCTTTTGCTGCCTGAGTAAAAATTCTTGCAAGCTCAGATGGTTATAAACCCCTCAAAATACCAATGTGTACTTGCTCAGTAGAAATTTGTTTTAGAAGGATTTATCTTTAAAAGGTCCTAAGCACTCAGGCACTGCTTGGAGATTTTCAGCAAAAGCATTCACTTATGATGAAGCTGGAGAAAGTTAGATAGACACAGTACTTGGAGGTATAGTATCATACAGAGAGGAAGGAGCTTAGAAGTCATGGGTAGAGACATTCCAGTGTAGGTGGTGTTGGCTTTTAGAGTAGCTGTTCAAAGAAAACAAACAAAACCTCTCAATAGCTGGTTTGTTGTTGTTCTAGTGGTTTGGTTTTGTCTGATTGGTTTTATTTTTAATGACCCTTCTGTTTTCCAGGTAAGTCCAGTTGTGTCTGATGAAACTGTAAGGAAAGGTGCAGTTTGGAGATGTTTGGTTCTGAATGTGGTTGGTCAAAGAAAGAGGAAATCATTCATTTTTATACCTTCTTCTCAAGTCTTCCAGGATTACTCAGTTTGTTCTTTTGCTCTTCTTAATGTCCCCATTTTGAAATGTGACCTTCTTGATACTTTCACCCAGATGTTTTTTTTTTCTGGTGGTCAAAAAATGCCAGGTGTTCTCAAGGACACTTTATTGACACTGAAATACAGATCAGGGAGTGCTTTGCCTAGCTGTGATCTCAGAGGAGAGGCATCTTTAATCTGAACCTTGAAGGTTAAATAGTTTAAATGCTCTGTTGTTGCTGCCATGGTTGAGAGGGAAGTAGACACCTGCAGCAATAAACCCTCTCCAAATTTAGGTGTTGCTGTTGGGATGGTACGTCTTCTGCAACCTCTTTAGTGTAGTTTAACTGCACAGCTATTTCTTACAGAATTGAGCACCATACCACCACTTCCTGGAACTCATACTCTTTCTTTAATGTTAAAATGCTGCCAATGTGTCATCTTTGGCTTGTTGTTAAGAAAGGGAGAAGAGCCTTGCCCTTGTAGCAGCTAGGGGAAACCTTTGGTGCAGAGGTCTCCTGTAGCTGTAGCTAGGAGAGACACAAAGCCTACAGGTCCAGGGACATGCTATGGGTACTACTTGGATACTTTAGTACTGGGGAGAAGGCATTAGTGGTAGGTGTTTTATGTTAGAAGTACTGACATTTTTTATTTTCTATTTGTTTGGGGATTTTTGGTATCATTTGGTCCACTGACTTGGAGATTTTCCCCCAGAAAAACAAGCACCCGGAGACTGTTTTGCTTTTTGGTACATGCACGGTTATGAAAAGCATAATTTTTCTATTATTTTCTTCTTTCTAAAACCAACTTTGGTTTGTGGTGTTTCTTTGTTCTGGGTTTGTTTTAGGGTTTTTGTTTGTTTGGGGGTTTGGTTGTTTCTTTTTAACACTCTAGGAGAATCTGAACTCATGATTTTTAAACTCTCACTAGATGAGGTATTTATATAGAAGATGGATGCTAGTGCCGTGAAGGGAAAACTGACAGGGTTTCGTTATAAAAAAGATGGAGCAGGAAGGAGAGAACAAAGAAAGATGAGACCAAATGCACACAGACCTCAGTGACAAATGATAATTCTTATATTCATTTACTGGTCTTAAAATCACCATCCAGTGTGCAGGGAAGCCTGTGGCTTTGCCCCAGGAGGGGTTTGGGGCTGCTGTGGTAAGCCGTGGCGTATGTGATGTGTAGAGGCTGGGGCTCCCAAAGTGGGACCTTTTCTGTAGGGGTTGAGAGGCTGCATATAATATGTTGGAGAAGTACATGCACACAGGGTCCTGCACAGACTACCTCAGGACAGAGTCTGTGAGGGCCAGCAGAGCAGCTACTGTTGCCTGGCCAGGGAAGTACCAAGGGTGCAGCTTTGTGCCTCGTTTAGGGCTTTCCAAGGCAGCCACGCAGATGACCCTCTGTTCTCCTTGTGCTGAAACTAAGGCAGAGAGCAGTTGGAGCAGAACTGTGACCCACCTGCAGACTGTTTGGTAAAGGGTCTGCTTGCTTTCAACAGTGATCTGGCATCGGTCATTGGAAATGGACTGTGAACCCTACTCTCAGTGTGCATGTGTGAAGCTCCCTTCTTGTAGGCTCATTGTGCTGGGTTTTTGGCAAGTGTTGGACCAGAGCTTATCTGTTCCTGTCTCTTTGCTCTTTTTAGGACAAAAAAGTCTGCCTTGCACTTTTCCATGCTGTCAGGGTGAAGGCAGAACAAACCAAATCCTTGGTGGGCATCTTATGGCCTTTTCCCAGTGGGTATTCAGTGCGCTTAGATGCCACAGACAGCATTATGGCCTCTCAAGGACAAGTGTTTTTCAAGCCAGAGCCCTTAATTGTGACAGGTTGTGTTTGTAGTAACAAGCACACAGCAGACTTTACTTCTACGACTCTTACAGCTTCAGTGACAATATTGACTCACTGCATGAGCCCTCTGCAGATTTACCCCCCCTTTAAAGAAATTAAAGGATGGTTACTTTTTGGGTGCATTGCCCTTTGCCATATGTCTTCCCAAGCACCTCAGGTTTCAAATAGTCCTCCATCTTGATGTGGAGCATAGTGACTCAGGGCACGGGAGGTGACTCACTGATACCAGTTAAACATTAGGATCATGCAGGTGTGACTCCTTAAGCTTTGACAAAAAATGCTGTCACAACATGGAAAAAAAAACCACTTGTAATATGTTGCACATCTGCATAGGTGGCAAATTCCCCACATTGCTGCACTGCTGTGGGAAAAAAAAAAGCTTTTGTTTTTTAAATGTTCCCTTTCCGCCAGCATATTCTGTATACAGTAATTTTTGCTTCAGCATAACAATACAATCCTGTTTGTTTAGCAAGTAATTTTATCAGATCTTTTGCATTAGGAGGGTGGATGGAGGACAGAAAGACAAACAAAACCGAGGGACACTAAGAGAAATCTTAGCACTGTAAATTTAGCAGCATCCTTTCTTCAGGTTGGATGCTGTTAACCCCCAACAGGGAGACCAGGGGATTCAGCCAGAGCAGTTACAGGATTTAGTGGTCTCTCTGCTTGTGCCAGATTAATCTACTTTTTGTAAGAGGCGATGGAGACTGGACAGTAATCCTCTAGCCAAAACAATCTCCCAGTGCAGATTTACTTGGAGTGCCACTTGAACTGTCATCAGCACTGCCCAGCCCAGCATTTTGTTCTGCAGGGACATGGAAACTTGTCTACGTCTATGGAGCAAATCTTGAGTGTGGTGTTTGCAAGATGAAACTACTGGCACTCACAGGAGGACCTGCCATGACTTTGGGCAAGGCTGTGCTGTGTGGGCGCATGTGGAATACACTCTGCCAAGCCCAGGTGTATGTAGGGGGTGAGGCAGCACTGATGCTGTATAATGGTTCTTGCTTTATTTCTAGCTCTTCACAGCTGATGCTGCAGTCCTCTGCCTTTGGCTTTTCCATGGAGAACGTGTAGTGCAGGTCTCTGGCAAAATTCATGCACTTTCAGCATGACAAAGCCTTGCTGCTTTGCTCTGATGCTGTGTTAAGATGGGTGGGGATGATACACTAGCTATTAAATATGTATTTTGTCCTATTAATGTCATCTTTACCTGAGGCTGCTTTTGACTGCAGTCTCCATTTTTCTTTTGTGCCCTCTCCTTATTCCTCTGTCTCTTTGTGAATCAAATGCCCTGATGGCACCCACCTAGGTACCAACCACCAAATTTATTTTGGGTAACTGGTTTGAGACCTCTCTCTGGCTTGTGGCAGCTGCCAGAGGAGAATCTGGGATAGATATGCTTGAGCTCTTAGCACTGTGTGATTCGGAGTCATGACAGATTCTCTGGAAGTTTGTGCTGAAGCAATTGTTGAAATATTTCACCATTTCCCTATTTATGAGTTCTGAGGGGTTTGGAGAGCAAGAGATTCGGGGAGGGTCAGGGGCTGCGTGTGTGTTTCAGCGCCAGTGTTAGGCTGCCCTTGAGAGCCTGGGGAGTTGGCTCTGATTTATGCTGGCCTGCAGAGAGTGCTTAACCGAGGGTAGGAAAGGGCCAGATGCAGGGTTTGCAAGGAAGTGCATGTCATTATTTTCAGAGCATCTGGGGATTTGGGCAATAGCCTTAAAAACAAACAAACAAATTGTGACTCACAGATAAGTTATCAGAAGGAGTGGGTGCATTTTAGGCAATACTGAAGGACGTGCTTATAGATTGACTTTTCCCCTGCTTTTAAACTGTTACTTCGTGTGCCAGTGTTCCAGAGTGGTTTGACATCTGTTGTCCTGGCGGGAAATTTCACAACAGCCTTTCATGAGACTTTGGTTCTTCCAACCATGAACCTATGTACAATCTAGTAGGGCACATTCTCTGCCTGGGGCTTGTGCAAGGGCTGGCTGTCTTTGATGAGCAATAGTAAGCCACGGAAATGAGAAGGTACCAGGATATCTGCTTTTTCTTTTTTCCACTTGGATGACATTACCGTTCCTCTGACAGCAATAGAATTAAAAACTAGCAACTTGGAGAGATTGCTTTTTAAAAAGTGTTCTTGTACAGATATGCTTGGTTTTAATTAACTTAATTTGTTCTCTACTAACAAAAATGATTTCTCTGTTTTAAGTTGCATATACACCTTCTGGATTGTGAAAATAAACCCAGAGCATTTGAAAGCCTGCCTGGAGCTCGGATGTGTCTCCTGTATTTTGTTTTGTTTGCAGCTTGTCTGGGTGGATATTTTTCTTTGCTAACTGAAGATTGGTTCTGTAATTGCAAATATTAGGAATCACATTTCCCCTATTTTCTTCTAGAAAGTCAAAATCTGTAGGGAGCAGTTCTTACTGCTTCACTGAGGTGTTTGCTGCAAATAATTCACAGCTATTTGGTGGAAAAAATACTTGCTCATACTACTGCCCTCGGTCTGTAGGTTGGAGAATCAGACATACATGTCCCATCTTCTGCAAGCCAGAGCAGGGAGGAAGTAATAAATACATTTAACTAAACCAAAAAGGCTAAGCCTGAAAGCTGTTATGTTTCTTTTGTCTTGCACAAAAGTGCTATACTACTTGGTGAGATGGTATATTTTAGGGAGGACATCTCCTGTGATGTTGGACCAGAGAGCTGAGTCAGAGCTACCCTTATTTGTGGAAGGGCTGTACGTCATGGAAATGCTTTAAAGTGTAGCGCAGCTAATTGAACTCTTTTGAGGGAAGCTTTCTTTTGAAGTTGGAGCTGACTTTTAAAAATAAATTGCATACTTTTACTTTGCGTTTTTGGTCATAAAACTTCAGTTACTGGTGTCAAGAGGGCTGCTACTATTACATTACACACAAACAGCCACTTATTCTGAGAAGTTTCAATTTGGAGTATCTGACTCTCCAAAGTTAGCTGTACTTATTTGTCATGAAATGTGTATGGCTCCCATTACCATCAATATTTGAACACTTCACAAACCACGAGCAAACATATCTTCCCACATTTATTCAAGGGTATAATAGTATTATCCACACTTTACACATAAGAGAGATTAAGTTACATGTCTGAGGACAATGAGGGTGTTGGGCTAAATCCAGGAATGCAGCCTGCTTCTCCTGAGGCTTGGTCTAATGCCTTAGAGGAAAATATTTTGGGGTTTAGGGAAGCCTCACTAGAAAGCTTGCTGCTCTTGTCTTTCTCATGAGAATGAGACAGTGCCCTAATGACAGAGCGCCTGGAAAGGTCAATTGTCTCTTTCTTTGGTTGGAAAAGGTAATTTCAGTTTCAGGGATAGCTTTAGTGTAGGGGTTCAGCCCCTGCCTGATCTCTGAGCTGTGAAATGTTGCTGTGGGGGCTGCCATCCCAAGAAGCCAGGTGGCTGTGCCAGGATCTCTAGTTTCCTGGTCCAGGTCCATACCAGGACTTCACCTGGTGAGCTGTGCCATTAGTTAGTCTTCATCCTCTTCCACCACCTGGGGAATCGGGATGTGTTTCTGAAAGCAAAAGTGTCTTGATGCCTTGTCCATGGGAGTCTGGAGCTAATGGCCGTCAAGGGTCTCTGGCAAAGCAGCTGCTTTTCTCCGTGTTTCCAAGTGGTCCTGAGGAGGTCAGTTGGAGAACTTGCTCTTAAATTGCTGGGCTTGCTCCTGGTCCACTTTACAGGGCTCAGGTAGTAGGTGTTTGGGGCTGGTATGGTGAGATGCTTCAGCTACACCAGTACTACTAGGTTTTGATGGAGATATACCCCTTAGTCTAAATTTGTTTGTCCTGGAAATGGGGAGATATACTTGTTGGATGTTTCCATTTTATAATTAAGGGTGTGATAAAACTCAGTGAAGTAAATGAGTCTTTAGCTTCTTCTTGGGTTCTGGGATTTGACATGAGGGCAAAAGCTTTCCTCTGCCGTTTCCATGCACTCATGCTAGGGTTGAAATTTGGAAGAACTCTACACCAATGTTAGTATGTCTAAACACACCTGAGAAACTAATTTATTTCAGCTTATCTGGTTTTGTTAATTTGTTTTTTTTTCTTCCAGTGGGATCTTGTTTGTGATTCTGCCTGGAAAGTCCACATTGCTAAATTCTCTCTACTGGTGGGATTAATCTTCGGCCACTTAATAACAGGATGTATAGCTGACTGGTAAGTGAAAAATATTTTAATTCAATATGAATACAAATAAATAACAATATCGAATATTGTTTCAATTCTACTGTATGTTCACAAAGAACATTTGCATAATGATTTTTCAGGTTCTGAAAGAAGCATGATGAATAAACAGTTTAAAACTGTTAATTGCTTGAACCTCAGTAATTTATATCAAGATAAATAAACTATTTAATAGATGGCTTAGTTATTTTCCACTGACACAGTTTATTACATCTGTAATGCTAGTACAGAATTAAGTATTTTCTAATTAGAGAAGTGAAGCCTTTAGGTTGGGGTTTTGGTTTTTAACCAAGAGATGGGGCTGAAGGAAATTGGAAGCAGGATTTATTTGCCTGAATACAAGACTAATGTAATGTTAACCTTGTGCTTACACAGTACCTTTTGGTGGGTAGAAGGCTGCTTTTTGCAGACCTTTCCATTGTTCTATTTTTAAAGTTCTTGTTAAGCAAACATTGTGATGTGTAGTGTTAAGGGATTGCTGACTTATGTGTTGTTAATACTTGGGTATTAAATTTGCTAGCAGAGAGTGCAATTCCTTAAATTGCGGTAGTGAAAACCTTATTGGATACCCCAATTATGCTGAGATTTCAGCTTTTATTTTGGTCTTGTAGTGCAAAAGGCGGGGGGGGGGAAGGGGGATGGAAATTAAAGGCATGACTCAAGTGATTTCAATATAAACTTGCAGCAACTGAAACAATAGCTCTGCATTGTTGTCCCAGTCATTTCAGTGGCTTCCAGCACACTTGCCAGTGTTGGTGCTTTAGATGGCCCCAGGTTAACTCTTTTGCTATTCATTAAAACAGAAAAGGAAGAAGACTTCCCTATTAGAGAAGTCCTACAAAAATGCAGCAACTCACCAGTCAGTTGGGAGAGAAAAGGCCTCCTGCAGCCGCACAGTAATTTGGCTCAAGCACTTGTAGCAAAATTGCATCTTAGTTCTTGAATAGTCACTAAAAGTTTTTGGGCAAGTTAGTAATCTTGACTTTTCAGTGATGTAGGAAACATGCATGATGAAATAACAGTTGTATTTGATTAAAATACCAAAGTAAAACAGGGCTCTAACAACATGTAGAAAGTATAGTGGGGAAATGAATGAGGGATCTTGCTTGGTTTTCCTAAAAAGGAATCAGTGTGGAGAAAGCAGACTTATTCCCAAGTTAGGAAAATGCTGCTATAATTGACAAATAAGTTACAAATAAGTGAACAACTTATTGCCCAAGGCACTGGCTTCAAGAGACAATTGCAGTAAACAGATAGCTCTCGACACCAAAAGGAGCATCCTGCTCTTCTATCCACTTCTGTCTCCAGTGTGTACTTTGTGCTGCCATGTGCACTTGTTCGACCCCTTTGCAAGCAAGCAAGTTGTTTATCTGCGTTAATGCAGCATAAAATTACCCTGGTACAAAAATGTGGAATTGTGGTATTTTACTCTTCTTGGGGTCGCTTGTTTTTTGTTCTGTTTTGTTTGTTGAGTTCAGGAGAGCTTAAGGAGAATCTGGTTTCCAGCTGTGGTACAGAGGAGAAAAAGTGTAACTTTTGGTGGCTAGAGGGTACAGTGACCCCCTTGCCCTTTCATGGATGACCAGGAAGGACACTGTTTGCCACACCAAAGCTGGTCCTCATGCTCCTCTTCAGACCCCATCCTTCCCATCTGAAATAACTGACCCAGCAGAGGTCCTGTGTTGGATAGTCTTTCTGTCATTTAGCAGTAGCATTTGGGGCTGGTAGAAGAAGACCTAAATGGGATTTACTTTGCTTTTTAATCACAATTTGAATTTCTAGTAAGGCAGGGGGTTCTGTGGAGAGATGGATACAAAGGGAATTGTACTGTAAAAAGAGAAGAATTAAAAAAGGACGTTGATCCCAAGCAAGAGCAGAAGAGCTTAAACAGAGTAATGTATAAAAGGGTTACAGACTTTAAAAATCTGTTTTCATTTAACTTGTACCACTCTCCAGTTTAGATAATTAGGAGATGCTTTGTACCATTAGGAGCTTTGCTTTCTCTTTTTGAAAGAAGGCTTTTAAAGCTGTATGTGACAAAGGCATAGAGTGTATTAAGGTTATTTGCTATGTAAACTGAGTGGTCTCTACTCAAAATACAGGAGGTTTGTATGCTGGGGTAGCTCTGTGTGAAGAATCTATAAGAAGAACATCTGTAAACTAGTTTGGCTGTGTGAAGACCAGCTGTGTCTAATGTCTGAACAAGTTACTTGTTCAACAGGCATAGCAGTGCAGGCAGTTTTGCCTGCTCTGGACAGAGGCTGTTTAGGTCTCTGTGGAAGGCTTCCTTCTGGAGCAGGTGTGCTTGGTGGTCATGTAGCATCCAGACAGGTCTCTGCCTGTCACCGCCATGCGCTGCCTGTGCTTTGCACCTGTTCTGGTGGTTTTTGGAGCCTTTGCGCCAATTCAGGTCCCAGGACCGACAGAAAACCTGCAAAGAATGTCATGAAAAGAACAATGTGATTGGCTGCAAGAGCAAAGCTTAGTCTTCCCAGGGTGGCAAGGTACATGCATAGGAGCATGAGAAGATGAGATCTTGTCATCAAACCATCCCCTTCCCGCCTGTGATGCAACTCTGACAACATTAGGAATATCTTTTTGATGCATCTGCATATCACACTGTGTGGATTGCAGATTCTTCAAAAGCCTGGGGTTGCTTGTATCCCTGGTTATTTACCTGTGCAGTCATTTAGCATTTGATCTAGATAATAGTATACAGTGTAGGCTGACACTTGGGTGGCACAGAAATCTCTCTTTGGAATAGCTTGGATGGCAGCAGATAGCATTCCAGGGATGTTATACTAGGGAGATTATGTATGGTTTAATTTCCCACAAGCATTGTACTATTAGTCAGGTAATTCTCTCTACACATAAAAGGCTTCTCTCCTCTGCCCCCACCCCAGGACACCATGCTGTCAAAAACACTGCTGGATCGCCAAACATATGCCTGGAACTTTGATTTTTGAGCTATGTGCTGCGTTCCTTGGTGAGGAAAGAGACCAGTTTTGAGTCTGGGAGGAGATGATGGTGATCCCTCTTACCAGAGGGTTTTTTGGCCTCAGCTGGTTTTCACAGGCCCAGGAGGCTTTGGGTTTCCCAATTCTTCATTAGTAGCAACCAGTCATTTGCATAACTTGTATAACAGTAGAAGAAATTCTGTGTCCTAATGATGGATATCCTTGAGTACAGGGGGTGGGAGGAAGGGAAGGAGGGAACTAAAGTATGAGAAGCATGAGGTCTTTTAATCGACATCAGTGAATGCAGGTCAGGCTTCTGATGGGAATTAAGCTCCTAATTCTGAGTGTTTGCATAGTGCCTTTCATCTACAAAACACTTCCACAAATACTAATTAGTATGAATTACAGCTTGGTGATTACGAAAATAGGGCTGCAAAAGCCTGCGCAGATCACTGATAACACGAAGTTAATAGGGTTTTTTTTTCTGTGTTCGAGGCTTTGTGTGAGGTACTTCACCTCCCTAGCCAAGTGCTTTGTGTTCTATAAACATAAAATATGAAGCACATACAGCAGTAACTGTCGTGGTGTCCAGCATGTTCCCAGTGCATTGAATATCACTGAGGCAGTGATGTTTTGTTCCCACCCCTAGCTCAGCAGTAGTTCATCTTTTGGTGGCCTGGAGTTGTATGCTGATTGAGAGCAGTCTGCTTTGACCTTGCATTCTTCAGTTTGCACATTGGTTCTGTTTCCAAACATGTTCTGTTGTAAAAAACATTGAATGGTTAACACTAAGAAGGCAAATCTTTGAGGTGCCCCAGCTGAAAGATTTGAGATGCTAGTTGAAAAATGCAAAGAGCCATAGCATTGCCGCCTTAGGTGTGACTTTAAGTAAGAATGATGCACACGTACTGGTGCACTCTCCCAATTCCCAAAAATGTAAAAAAAAAAATAAAATTATAATCTCCTTTCTTAGCCCTTCACCCCATATTTTATTGATTTTTTTTGTTTTTTTGTTTTTTTGTTCCATTTTATCTAAAGCAAAATCTAAAGTTCTAATTGTGAATACATATACTTTATAGCTTCTGGTAACAATCTGCTGAAGTTATTAAATTGAAACACTTCAGCATGTGAAACTGGACTAAGTTGTGAGATTTAAATGCTCTTTATTGTGCTGACATTCAACCTGATGCCTGGCTTGCAGCTGACAGACTGCTTTGAATGGATCTGTGAAAGCTGCCTACAAAAAGCAAGTTCATATATTCTTTGTGGAGATGGCATATGGAGCTGACTAAAAGGGATCCTCACTTCCACTGGAAAATTTGTGGGAGTTGACAAGTTAAAGAATTTTGGAAATCTCCACATAATGATCCAATTCTTGCTTAAAAATAGCCCTGTGCTCTGGTTCTTCATATCATTCTGTTTGCACAGGAAGGGGGGGGGGGAATTATAAACACTGAGCATATGAGTAAGAGATGTAAAAATCCCCTGTTCCTTTGACATGAGAGTCAAACTGTGCAGCAAGTGCCCCTACATTCAGTGGCAGTGTAACTCTTCCTGCTCATAGCACTGCACCAATATGTGCAACTATCGGTTGCAGCTGCAAAGCCTGCCTGCAGAGGAGGACTGCAAATCCTCAAGCCCTTGTTGCCTGTAATAATTTTTGGAGCTATTTCTTCCTTACCTTCTATTCAGGTTTTGCAGGTCTCTGCAGCTGCTGTGGGGATACAAAGTGGAGGGACTTGGAGCTCACAGTTTTCCTGTGAGCATTATTATTGGCTCCCTAGAGCTCTGTGAAGTGACATGAGCCCTGTTTTGTGCCTGGTCCATGTTTGTTAGGCTTGTGCTCAACAATAAGGCCAAGAAAAGTACTTTTTTTTAGACAGCTCCTCTTGCAGATGCAGCTGAAAAGCACATGTCTGTTGGGAAGAGGAGTCCTCTGCAGTAAGCTCTGTGGCTATAGAGTACAGAGAAATATAGTCTAATAGAAATAAACTGTGCCATATAACACCATACACTCTTCTGTGCTACTACAGAAAGCTCTGAGAAGCAGCTTTTAATCTCCAAGGAACTTGTTTATGGCTTTACAGTAGTTCCTCAATTTTTTTTTCTTGTTCATGTTTGGTGTTTTGAAAATGATGGTTAAATAAAACAGTAATACAATGTGCTGTCTGTGCTTAATCCTGTCTGAAGTGAACTTGTCAATGCAAAGCTGGCTAAGAAATCTGGGGTTTAGTAAGCAGGAGTAAAATGAGAAGAATGGAACAAGCATTAAAACCAGGATGGCAATATTTGGAAGGGATTGCATGACTTGTCCCCCTCTTTGCCAATTGTAATGATCTGGCATTATGTCTGTGCTGGCTTTTAATGCTGTTTCGCCATACTTATTTTTAGGGTTGGTCGACGGCCTGTACTGCTCTTCTCTGTCATATTCATTTTGATATTTGGACTGACTGTGGCACTCTCAGTGAACGTGACCATGTTCAGCACACTCAGGTTTTTTGAGGGGTTTTGCCTGGCTGGAATAGTCCTCTCTCTGTACGCACTACGTGAGTATGCCTTTATTACCTATCCAAACGTATCTTTATTGGTAATGTGGTTTGCTGTTCTCTGGCTTCCTGCTTTTGTCCAAACAAATCAAACCAGAATCATACGTGCTTTGGTAAGGATTTTGCAGCTGTCCCTTCAGGTTGCTACAGAGCAGACTGTGAAGCTGTTTGAGAGCTCATTTTTAAAGTTATAAGGTGTTTTAGGTTTGCTTGTTATTTAAACCTAGAAGTCATCTGTCTCATAGCCATAATGTGTAATGGGAGTGGATTGCACCTTGCGGTATTGAGCTCAGTAGGAGACTCCCCACTTTGACGGTCTCTAGCAGTACATAATTTTTCACAAATGCCTCTGTTACTTGCAGCAGGAGAACCTGAGTCCCTGCCTCAGGATTGTAAAGCTCAGCAAAAATATGTGAGAAGTTACAGAGATTTGTTGTTGTTTGTTTTTGTCTGTTTCACTGGGGGAAAAATAAACTTGTGAGAAATGTCTACATGCTCATATCTGGTGACTGGTAAACCTGTTGCCAAGACATTTGAAAACCCCTTTTGGAAGCCTGGTCTTTGGAGAGTACATGAAAGAGCTACCAGCCTAGTCTGTGTCCCTTGGATATGCTCCAGAGAGCTTTGTCTGCTTCTGCTTCCTTGGCTATTTGTAATTCACAGGTAGTACTGTATCAACTAAGGAAAACACAGAACTTCCTCATCTGGAGAAGTTCTGAAAGTTGCTGTACAGATTTAAATATTTTTTATTTATTTCCTATCATAGATGGTATTTTAACCCATCAAGATTTAGCACAGTATTCTTACTCTGCATGCAGTCTTAAGTAGTATTAAGTTCCACAGGTTTGGTTTTGTTTTCAGTCTGCACCAAGGGGAAAGAAGCTTGACAAGAGTTTGTTTTGTGTTGCACTTCTTTGTTATAGCTGATATGGTACCGAAGATACATATTTTTTTTCATCTTTTGCCTTTAGTTGTGTGATCTCTAGTGAGAGTTTTCCACCAAAAAACCCAAAGCTACCACTGAAGATATTACACTTTTATTGGGAAGTGTTTTAACCTGTGTATTCCCTTGGGAGAAGGCTTTAGCTGTTACGAGTGTGACATTGAGCTGGAAACCAGGCTTGTTGGAACTTTTCACAGCCCAGTGCAGCATGTTGGTTTTATTTTGTGGGTTTTGGTTGGTTTTGGTTGTTTCAGGTTTTTTAACCTTTAAGACAGTCATTGCAACTGAAGATTTTCGTGGGGAGATGCCATCTATGCAAAAGTTCTTCCTCTCAATTTAGATTGACCATGTTTCCCTTTCTGCTGGAGCCCATAGCATGCTGTTGCACTCCTTTGTGGAGTCAGCTTTCTCTTTAGCACCTCTTTTCTTTCTCTTAATGGCCTTGATTTTTATTTTTTTTTTTTCCATTGGAGATCTGTTGCCCCTGAATTCCCAGCTGGCTGCCTTGAGCAGAACAACAGAAAGTGGAAAGTTTGATCTGCTAGACAGAGTCATTAGTTTTCAAAGCCTCTGTACTGAAGCAAACTTTATAGGCTTGCGTAGCTTGCAAAGGTAATTAGCCTGCCACAGGGATCCTTTTACACCATGTTGAGCTTGCTAGTTGTGCTTGGATTTATGGCCTGCCGAAGGGAAATTGTAAATAACAGTCCTGGATGCTTTGGGAGCGGGAAGAGAACTGAAGTGCGCTCTTGAACCACAGAGGTGCCAAGGTTGAGTTGCTGTCACCATTAAAACAGCACTCTTCTTGGTAACCTAATGCTTTTCCTATCTGTTCACCCTAAGTTGCAGAGTGAGCCTGGGGATGAGCCTTGCCTTTCTTCTGTGGAGGGACAGCACTGAGCCCAAGATGCCTGTGCTCCTCAGAGAGCTCTCCTCAGTGTTGCAGTGAGCTAGGTTCTTGTGACCTACAAGTACAGCCTCTTGCCTGGAGCTGCTTAGGAGTTGTCTGAAATTTCTAGTGAACTGTCAGGAAGAAAGGCTTTACACAGGTGATGGTGCTGGCTGCAAATGGTGGAAGCAGAGGAGAAATGAACGTGGAGCTTTCTCTTCCCAGGTGCTGTGGGACGTTGCATTATCTAGGAGGATAAAAGCCAGTTAATTCTTCTCGCTGAATAAACACACACAGCTTTGAAAGGCTTCTGTTTCCTGATGATGTGGAGTGGGGGTGTTTCTACTGTCTTCCAGAAGCATTTTCCTGCTTGGTACCAACCTTCAGTGAGTTTCTGTTCTCCTGAGCAGCTGGTACACATCTTGTGTGGTTAGGCACCAGCAAGGTGCTCCAGTATTTGTTGCTGCATGTACATCCAGGGAGCAGGAATGAGCACCCGCACCTGCTGACTCAGCATGGTGGGATGCACAGCACCATAGCCTGATGCCTAGCTGAAGAGGAGGAGGTTTGAGTCTACGCATTGGGGTGGAAAGCCCTAAGCTGGTTTTGTGAGGGGTTTCTGTTGGACAGGCCAAGAAGAAAAAGAGGTGTGGGAGCCCTGAGCAGGGTCACATGTGCCTGAGTAATGCCTCAGCTGGTGTCTGTACAGCCGGAGAGGAGAGCCACCCTTACTGCAAATAGCTCTGCTTGCTGGTTGAAACTCGTGTGGGACAAAGTACATGTGGGAAATGTGGAAGTTACAGGAGAAAGCAAATCTGAGTATCTCGAGGGTGGGGAGGGTGTTGCTTCTGGGTCACTTTAGTGTCACTGGGGTATGACCATGATCACAGGGCAGCCTTTTCCTGTGTGCTCGTGCAAAAGACCAGATGCTGCAGCTGACTCAGCATAGGTCCCTTCCTTAGGGCCTGTTTTCATGAGCTGCAGTGAGCTGATGCAAGAGCTCTCATGGCTGAGGGCAGGAGTTCCGCCCTCCTTTTCTGCCATCTCCTCTCATGTGTGGCCCCGCACCAGGCAGGGCCAGTCAAATGAATGAAGGGAAGAAAGGGTCCCTTCCAGCTGCTCATTTCTTATGCTGTATCTGACTTCTCCCTGATGTCCCTGCTTTTGTTGCTATCCGGAGTCAAAGCTAGTTTGATGGTGTTAATTAAAACTGTTTGAGGAGGAGGAGAGGAGAGGAAGAGTTGTATTTCTTTGGTAAATGCTCTCCAGGCAGGTTTAACGAACCTCTGGTTAAAGTGCTGTGCACCATCACTAATGACTGTACCTGAGCTCAGACAGCAGAAGCCATGGTGGGGGTTTGCACACAATTGCAGGCTGTTCAGCAGTTTCATGGGTGACTGAACTGCAGATTAGGCTGCAAAATTATAAAGTCTAGACTTGAATGAACCAATAAATAGGTTCTGGAAATAGCTTTGCTGAAAGGGAGACGCTTTCCCAGGTTGGAGTGAGGAAGCAGGTGTGCCCCTCTGATGCATAGTAGCAGGATGAGTAGGCACATTGTTTTTCTTTCACTGTTAGGAGGAAAAAAGGTAGAAACACTGTTGAAAAATCGTGATTTGTGTTTCAAAAGCCTGGAGAAGCTTGACAGAGGCTTCCAGACTGGTTAAGATGTCCAGCTGTGATGTATCTTTCTCATTTGTACCTAGGTCAGTCTAACCCGTTACTCCTGTAAATTACACAGGCACTGATCTTTGAGAGGCTGAATGGGGCTTCTTAAGATTACTTTTTTTTTTGACATGTATCCTGGAAAGCTAGAGCAGCGTGCTAGAGACTTGCTCCAGGCTGAGGAAGAACAAGTGCCAAAATGGAACATGGAAGCATCTGGGTGTTGGGCTCTAGTGATGTCAGATTTGTAAGATAGTTTTACTTCCATTCAGGTGTCAATATAAAGGGTGAGATTTATCTTCTTTTTTTTTCTTTCCCTTTTCCCTTTTTTCCTCTCTCCCAGAAATGTATGGAGTCTGAGACCCTAGAGCATCCCAAATTTGTAATTCCCACCTCTCTTGGAGTTTGAATGGTCTAAACGATGTAATTGCTTGATTTTTACTCTCTCCTGACTCTTCAGAAGCAAGCATGGGCTTGGCTAGGCAAGGCAGGTGAAGCATGGGAAACTGCAGGTTCTGAAGTGACTCTGTGTAACCTGAACCAGCTCAATAAATAACTCTGCGAAGCATTCCCAAATTGACGGATGTGGAAAACATCTGACTCCTTTCCAGTGCATTGACATGTGGGTTAGCTCTGCAGTAACATGCAGTTCTCTCCACTGACAGGTCTATGATAAGATCAAGGTTGTTAAGCCACCTACCTTCTGTTTATATAACCAGCCTTTCCTTACTCTGAGTCACTTGACGCAGCTCTAGAGTGATCACAGAGGGATCCACCGAAAGTTTTACTGAATCACCCTAAGTTAACCATTAATTGTTAAATGATACAGAAGCGCTTTGGTTTAAAGAGCAGTCATGGGCTGCTTTAACTTTGAGGTGGGATGTGAGTTTCTAGAAACAAGAGCTCTGCATTTGAATAGCTTGGAGCAAGAACTGTTTTAAATAAAGAAATGCTATGCAGTGGGAGCATTCCAGCTGCTGGAAAAAAAAAGGGGACTCTGCATGCCTTTTATCAAGTGCCTGGGGGCTCAATTTGTGCAAGAGTGGAAAAGGTTATTGGAATTACAGTACTCTCCTTTAAGTATAAATCTTCCCTGCTCTACATTGCTTCCTTGAGTATAATCAAGTTACATCTCCTCTTCTAATCTGTTGGCTTTTTCAGTGTTTCCTCTGAATTTCCTTCCCTTTTCTGATGGTCACAATGGGTGTGGGCCCTTCTATGGACACTGTGTCTGCCATTAAGGCATGGGCTGTCATCCTTACCTTAACCGCCCCCCAAAACTGTATTCTGGAGAAGAGGTGCCATTGAAGAATTGCTTACATATTGTCCTGAATATTGGAAATGCTGTATCATTTGAGGCAGGCAGTTTGAAATTAATTTATAAAAAGTCTTAAAGTATGGCAAAGGTGAATAAAAGGAGGATCTTTCTGAAGCTCCCTGGGAGGTTAGAAGATGTTTTGTTAATGTAGAAATTGCAGCAGGATCTAATTTTAATCAGTTTTTTCATTTCAGTTGCTGAAAATCTTGTGTGTTGTCAGTGTGACAAAAAGCCCAAGAAATTAATTTTATTTGAGGGTTTTTTTTGTACGACTAGTCAATTTGGAATGTAATTAAGATGCAACTCTGCAGTTGTTAGACTTGTGATGATGACAATCAGCTGAGATTAGAGTACACTTGCAGTTTCCCCAGCTCAAAATACAGCTTGCATTTACCATTTAAAGTGTTGGTCTTTTAATTGCACCAAACCAGCTCTAGCACTTTGGGTATGCTCAATATGTGAAGTCTTACCTTCTGTCATGCAAATACTATTCAAGATTGTAATGATACTTTTAGGGATTTATTTATTTGTCTCAGCAATGTCAAACAGACTTGTAGGTCTGCTCATCCCTGTTGCGCAGCTGAAAGCTCACTACCAGTGAAAGGAAATGAGAAGACTTCTCTCTTCCCCTTCCAAATTCCTTTGCGTTGTATCAGCTACTTGTGCAACCATGGCTTCAAACTAAATCAAAGTGTTTAAGATGGGTGTATAGTTAAATCCAGGAAGTTGCCTTTGACTTCCAACTCTCCGAGTTGGCTAAAGTGGTGTTAGAACCTTACCGTAAGAGTAAATTGTAAAGTTTTCGCTCCCCCTACTGCGTGTTTGGTTGTTTTTTTATTTTCTTATTTTAAGATAGCTGCTAAATGGCTTTTCCTTGCTACGTAGATCCAAGCTAGTGTTTGACATTGTGGAGGGTTGGTGGTGTGCATGTGTCTATGCAAGCCCTGTCCAAAGTGACCAATGCTGCCGTCAGGACATGGATGGTATGTATCTTGCAGAGTCCTTCGGCCACTGTGCACCAACACAGGGCCCCTGCCAGTTTCCTGCCCGAGAGTGAGCCTCAGTAGTTCTGCCAAGGAGTCTTCCCAGCTGGAGAGCGCTCTGCCACAGTGGTCAGGTCTGCTCCTTCTCTCTCCAGTCTGCTCCATCTCTACTCCAGCAAACTAAAGCCTTCCTGCTGTGCCCTGCCCAGTGCGTGAGCTCCAACCACTCTTTGGTGGTGACTTTGGCTGGGAAATGGTTATATATATCACATTTGCAAGGGGTTGATAGTGCAGCAATATTGTACCACTGGTGTATATCTGATTTGCGGGTTTTTGGTAAATCACATACTTCCCATGATCTGAGAGGTGTGTTGTGGGTTTTTTTTTTTTCCTCTGAGAAATGCAAGTGGTTCAAAGACAGGGATGTGAAAGCTGCCAGTTGTGAATAATGTCTTTTTAAAAAATGTTTCATTTTTTCCCAGCAGGAAATGGAATTTGTTGCAGACAGCATCAGGGAGAAGTCATACATAAAGAACCTATTCTGCTAACTCTGTTGTTTTACTTTCTTTTAGCTATTCCGTTCCTTGTCTCTGTCCTTGGCAGGACTTGAAAACTAGATGGGCTAGTGTTGGAAACGAGATGGACAGCAACAAGCTCAGGAGCTGCCCTTAAGTTAGCATAGAGACTTGGGCATTTCTTTTTCCCCCATCTGCTGCTTCTAGTGAGGCTCAAGCATATGCACATTTCTCTTGTGTGCATGTGTTAACTTCCTGCTGAAAAAGGAAATGTGCATAGGTTCATCAATCACCTATGAATGAATAGGACTTTACTTCCCTTTCCTGCCTGTCCCTACAGGTTAGCTCATCAGGAAAATGCAAGCCAAATTACCGTGGCAGCAGGATGTGCATACAGGAAAAAACACATGTATGAGGAAGGTAGATTTAGAAGCTATCTGTAGTGACTTGGATATTTGAGTCCACCAAGAAATGTCAGCAAACAAATTCACATAAATATTTATGTGCCTTTCAAGAGGAACCATAACTTCACAAGGCTAGCCAAATTTCCATCCCCAGTCATGCAGACATGCCTCCTATTTTCTCACTTACAAATAACATAACCGCATGGGATTGTTACTAGTTCAAGTTAATTAAATTTCACTCAAAGCGTGAAATTTGCAGGCAGCATCCATTGCAGTATTTCTACAAATGCATATTATTTAGTCAGAAACAACAAAACATTCACTTTTGTTTTAATTCTTCATTTTGTTTCTTGCCAGTCTACAGATTTTAGTCATACATTCTGTATCAGTGCTGATAGCACTCATTTTTCTTTTTTAAATAAACCTGCTCGATGTTGCATTGCGGATGAATTTGTAAGTCATATGCTGCAATTACTGATGGACCTTAAAGCGTGGACTATGTTTTTGTCTTATGAGAACATCTGGTTCCTTCTTAAATGAATTGTACATACGCTTATGTACTTTTTAGAGATAAGTTGAGACGTAAGTGCTTGTTAGTATATTGAAAACTTGTTTGCTCACATTCTTTGAATTCTGGGTATGGTATGAATTGTGAGAGCAGACATCAGTTTACTGAAGTCTCATGAATGGTGTGCAAATCCTTGAAAGCCCTACTCCAGTTTAGCATGTATGAGCTGTATGTCTGCTTTAGTCATATCATACATTCAGTAAAGAATCTTTCAACTGTAGATAATCTTGCATTTAGGCTTCATAATAAAACAGGTGGTGTCTTAGAGGGAAAGGACATTTGAAGAAGGCTCTGTGGATTGGAAATGTGGCTGTTGCCCAATGAACTGTGGAGGGAGCATGGTCCAGTATTTGCCTCAGAAGTTCTGGATTCACATCTCTGTGCCTCTCTGGGTGATTCCCCCAGCTGCTGGATGCCTCAGCATCTCTATGTAATTGTCTTGCTTTTGGTGGAATTCAGGGTAGACTAACCATTCTTGTGGCTTCTCCTTCCGACTTTCTGTCCTGTTCCTGTAGCAAAGATTACCCTCTTGTAGAGCAGACTATTAGCTCATACACTGATGCCTCAGTCCTCTCCCATGCAGTCAGGCGTTTAAGTGCAAAGACATCTCCTTCAGTGGCTTACCTCACATATTCAGTGTATTAGCTTAAGGACATGCATTTCATTCTGCTGCTGTTTATTTTCCAAGGAGAATAATCTCTGGCAGGAGTAGTAGAGAAATGCAATGTTTGTGCATGCCTGGACCAGTCTAGGATATGTGAAGTGCTTGGGTGTAATGGAAGAGAGCAAGTTCTGCTGGAACTGTGCATTGTAATTAATCATTCTGTTAAAAATGCAGACTAGAAGACCTCTGTGCCCCAGTATTAAGGCATAGGTAGGTTACTTTATGTACTATCTGCTATCCAAACTAATTCCCTGGAGAAATGAGGAGGGCATCTTCTCTGTGAAGCATTCAGTTCAATAGATATTTAAGCACGTGAGACCTCTCTTGGGGTATTGTGTATAGTTGTGGTGTCCTCAACATAAAAAGGACATGGAACTGTTGGAACAAGTCCAGAGGAGGGCCATGGGTATGATCTGGGGACTGGAGCACCTCCCATATGAAGACAGGCTGAGAAAGTTGGGGCTGTTCAGCCTGGAGAAGAGAAGGCTCCATGGAGAGCTCATAGCAGCCCTCCAGTATCTGAAGGGAACCTATGAGGATGCTGGGGAGAGACTCTTCGTCAGGGACTGTAGTGACAGGACAAGGGCTAATGGGTTAAAACTTAAACAGGGGAAGTTTAGATTGGATATAAGGAGGAAATTCTTTACTGTGAGGTTGGTGAGACACTGGAATGGGTTGCCCGGGAAGGCTGTGAATGCTCCATCCCTAGTAGTGTTCAAGGCGAAGTTGGATAGTGTGAAGTGTCCCTGCCCATTCATGGCAGGGGGGGTTGGAACTTGATGATCTTAAGGTCCTTTCCAACCCAAACCATTCTATGATTCTACATGGACCAGGGATTGTTGTCTAAAATAAATAAATGAATCCCTAGAGTTTTCTGCTTCATGTGAAACTGCTGTCCAGAAGTAGTAAAGTGCCGCTCTGACAGCTCTTCCAGGGCCTTCTCCAGTCTCAGTGCTGCTTCCACTGTGATTTCAGTCCTGTACTGGTAGGCAGTGTAGCAGTCTCTTACATAGAGAACACTCAATTTACAGCTTCATAAGAGAAGTCAGAAGAAAGAAAAGTAAGAAAAAACACACAGGAAGCAGAATCAATAATGTGGTGAGGCAGAAAGCAATGTAAGGGAAGAAATGGGCTTTGTTGTGGGGTTTTTATTTATTATAGCAAACAAAAATGGATTGAAGTCAGGGAGGAGAAAGAAGGGCAACTTAAAAGGGTTTTATAATGGTAGAAATAGCTTATGTGGTGAAATTGCAAAAAAAAAAAAACCCATTTTAGTTTGTTTCATTTATAGGTTTGACTTTGAAATGTGGGGTTTTGCCTTAGAACTTGACTGACTTGTTTTTCAAGGCACAAAACCAAATCTGTGTTTCTAGGAAGATTGAGGAAAATTAATTAAAGAGCTTTTGAATTATAGATCCATTAAAAATGACTCTGCTTTGAAACTTAAGTAAATAAACAAAGCTGTTGGTATTAGTCATCTATTGGAAAAAATAGCTTATCTTGTATCTGTACAGTAGAGAAACCCAATTACTGCTTTCCATTGCTTTGGAATTTGGGCAGGAGAAGCTTGGATTATATCAACCTTGACTCTACCCATATGAGACTTTTCAGATGTCATGTGTGAGTTTAGAGTTGTGAATCAGCCTGAAGTGTTGTCTTATTCTGCTTATTTTTTATGTTCATGTCTGTGACAAGCCTGGAAGAAAATATGGAAAGTTCAGTCTGTGTCTTGTAAACTTTTAACCTGATGGATTTGTCTTCTTCAGGAGACAAACTTCACCCTTTTTGACTGAGTGTTGTATTTCAATAAAATAAGTATCCATGCAGGTGCCTTTCCTCCCTCCTGACCTTTTCCTTAATGGTGGTTTTTGGCTGTGGGTAGGTGCTTCATGTGGGTGTAGGGTCAGTAATGTGTGGCAAAGCAGAAAAGAAGAATAGCCAGTGCATGACCTAAAGAGGGAGAATAGAGAAAACAGAATATACAATATGTACCACAGCTGCCTCTTCTCTCTTGCTGTTGATAAGAGAGAATGTGACAGATTCTTTTCTAAAATAAGAGATCTGCTCCAATCCAATGAGGATAGCAGCAATTAAAAATTTCAGATCCTAGTATATTTTGGAAACAAAAATGCAGCCAGATGAAGCCGACAGCGTGTTGTGATAACTTGTGTGACTTTTTAGTAGTACTGCTGCCGCAGTGCTGTGATTTTCTGGGACCCTGCCTGGAAGTTTTCAGTGCCTGGTGGGACTTGCACTGGAGATACTAGTGCTTTTTCCTGCCAGGACAGCTTTTCATGTGACTTTTGATTAGGAAACATTTACTTACCCCTAGGTTCTCTCTCTCCTTCAGGTCACTGACACATGTCCTGCTTGCCCAGTGCCACTCAGCTGCAAGCCAACAGCAGCTGTGTGGCTCTGCTTGCAGCAGTGCAGTAAGGATGAAATACCTCACAGATCTGGATTTCTTGAAGAAACGACCCAGCTGCCTATCCAAGTGGAAGAGGACCTTTCTGCCCTGATTGCTAGGGGCAGTTAAAATCTCAACATGACAGTGCAGGAGCTGGCTGAAGCTTAGATCAACAAATTCCCTTTGTGAAAAGAGAATAGGCTGTTACAAATCACCATGAAGCTTGACTTTAATCAGTGCGGGTTGTTCTTGAACGTGGTATTTAAAACTTCTTTCTTGCAGGCTTTTTAAAGGCTAGAAAGTGTATAATTGCATCTTGGCAGAGACAGCAAGTCTAATATGTTTAGAAATGTATGTCTTGGACAGTTTGACGTTTCCTTTCAGGATAGCTTCCTTTGAAGTAGTAGCAGATGGAAGTCCTTCCACCACTTTGAGGCACTGATTAACTTGTCTTGGAGAAGAGTGGATAAACTGGAAGTAGAGAAAAGGATTCTTAAAAATAATTTGTAGAGATCTGTATGCCTTTGTAGAGATCTGTATTACCTCAGCTTTCAGAGTGAGGATACTGGCTTTGGTTTTATTTAAAACTTCTGAAGCTCAGTTGGAGAACCAAATATGACCAGGTCTTGGTTGTGAGAATTCCATTTTTCTGGCTGGCTTTTCTTAGCAACATCCAACTTAGTGAATAAATAGAAGCCTCTAGTCTGCCGATGACAACAAATAATCTGTTTTCAGACTAAAACATCTTGATCATGGACTTGGCAGTCCTAAACCTTCAGGACCAGAAATGCAGACCATCAATCTGATATTACAGTACTGGAAAGACCCTGTTTCTTTGAAAAGGTTATTCTGTTTCTGAGTTGTCAATTTTGCTTCAGTGAATTTTATCCTTTAAAGAGCCCATATTTTATATTGGGCTTTAGGATGAAAAACAAGGTTAGGATTTGAACTGAGGGGCAGAAATTATGATGTTTGTGTCAGAATAAAGATTCTGAAAGATGCTGTCTGCACTGAACTGTCTGACCAGCTCGTATGACCATGATCATCTAGTCAGAGCATTTGCAGAGTCTTTGGGATTGTCATAGTGGGTTTTTTGGTGGTTTGCTTTTGGGTTGGTTTTGGTTTTTTTCTGGGAGGGATGGGGGGGAGGAGGTAAGTTTTATTTCTGCTTGTCTGTTTAATTTTTGATTGCTGCTTCAGTGGCTGCCTGAGAATATCTGATGACAGCATGTCCATCTCTATTTTAAATACTATATTGTGTAAAATAGGAAAATACAAGGGGAAGTTTCTGGGTTTATGCGTGTAGCCTTCAGCTGTGTGTTCTGCTTGTTTTGTTCTAAATGGTAGTGCTGAAAAGAGTGAGCTTCACTTTCTCAATACTGGAAGGGAATAGTTCTTAATCTTTGGAAAAAAAAATGAAAACACTTGCTAAAATATATTGAGAATTCACTAAGATTTGTAAGAATTATATGAAAACAAATTTGTCCTGAATTTGGAATATTGGTCTGCAAAATATTATGCACAATTCTTCTCATTTGAAATAACAGAATTTTAGAGACATAGGTCTAAGATACTACTTTAACAGGTAGCATGTCTCTGTTGAGAGGGGCTCTCTCTGTGTGGTGCAGGTCTGGGGGCCAGCAGAGCGACTGCTTGATACCTGGTCCTCAAGAGTACAGGTGTTTTTTTTCTGGAGGTCTTTAAGGAAAAGTTTTACTGCATGGGACCTGTGCTGCAACTGTGATCCCAGTAAGATACTGACGTTCAGTAATTACTGGATGTGGTGTTCCTGTTACTGTGGTCACAGTGTGGAAGAACTGTGTTTGCGCTCTTGTAACTGCACATTAGCTCCCAGGGTGAACCCCAGGGAATCACCCAGCAGCTCATGCTGCAGGGAGGAGCAGCCCTGCTCACCCACATCCCTCTCCACAGCCGCTTCCTCTCTGCTGGCTTTGACATTTGTCTCACCTTCTTCAGGCACTTAATTCAGCCAACAAACAAACAAAAATTCACTTTGCTGAGCTCATTTTCTGCTCTTTTGCTGCAATATCCAATTAAGGAGCAAACAGATGCAAATGTCAGAGGTAAATGTCAGGGGAGGCAAGAATGCAGGAAGGTGGACTTTGCTGATGGGGTGGCAAACTGCATCCTGACTGGCACTATCTCATGAAACTAAGTCTGGAAACAGAGCAAAGGTGTGTGGTGACACATTACAGCTCCCAAACAGCACAGCCAGTTTCAGAAGTTTCTGCCACGTGTGGCCACCTCCTAACTTTTGCTGTTTTAGCTGGTTTTGTAGCTGTACTCAATCAGCTGTGCAAGGTGGTGTGGCTTAAAAGAAAAAACTTCAGAATACCTCTTAATCTTACTCCCACCACTAGTTGTTCTGCCCCATTTTTTAGCAGATCTGCCTTAGGATTATTATGTGATTGCAGCAGCAGTGGAATTGGTGCACATGAGGGAATCGTGCATCTGTAGCATGCTCTTTCCTTCTCACACCACACTGCATGCATTCACGGTCAACTATACATAGATGAGTTTCTCATGTACTGCAGTGTACGCTTCATGTGGAGCAAAATCAAAAGGGAAAAAATCGGTTCACCATCATATGAGGGAAATTGAATTCTTGAACTATAAAGTTTTCTAGTGGTAGTACACAACTTTGTGTGAGATGGCTATGATCTTTGGACCCCAGTAAAGAAAGGAAGTCAAAGAAATGACAAGGGAGAAATAGTGCACATGTGGCTTCCAGCTGAGCTGGCCACCCTCCCATGGAAGGTCAGGGAGGGGAAGGATGCTTTTTCGTTCCCCTGTTCTTCATAGAAAGTCATGTTTCTTTGTCATTTGGAGTTGTGAAACACTGGCAGCAGACCTAGCAAAGATGAGTGTATGAGTCAACGGCGGCAAATGGGTAAAAGGGACAGGAAGAAGCACTAAATGGAAAGCATGGCACATGGGGGCATGTGGCTTACAGGAGAGGAAGATTGCCTGAAAAAATATACACTTCTTCTTTGAAAACTATATTGTGTTGGGCTAGAAACTTTCTATAGAAAATGCTTGACTTCTCTAGCATCTCCCTGTAAATGTTTTGTTCTGGGTCAAATTTAATATTTGTGCTCTCTGGAGATAATGAGGTGCTTTCAAATGCTGTGTGTGTTTTATTCCTCATGCGTGGATTCCTGGATCGTGTACCTTCCTTGCAGTTTTTTTGCTTGCTAAACTAGTCTGTTGCATTATGGGAATCCTTAAGCAACAAGAACTGACTTAGGTGAAATTAGATGTCAAAATATAAAAATTTCTCATGGGATAGAAACTCCCCATCCCATGCACGCACATGTGTAACGTTGTTGGCATAGTCCCCCATGCAATATCGTCATTTCTCTTCCTGTGCATCAAGGTCTTAGTGATCAGAGACCGGCTTACAGAAGATGCTGACTGATCATAACCCAGAACGGCCCAGAATGCTTGGTGATACCTGTGTGCTGCATGGGTGTGTAGTGAGAGGCAGTCATTCCCAAAATCTGCAGACACTAGCATCACCTGATTTACAGCTGATAGCCCCTGAAGGTGGTAGTCCAAAGCCTCTAGATGGGGAGTCAGAGGCTTTTTTTGTAAGCTCATGGAAAGCCTGTGAGCCCCAAGTCCAAGGCAAGAGCTGCGGAGCTGGCTGCCCTGGCTTCTGTTTTATGGACGCTGTTGGAATTCACTGTTTCAGAGAGAAAACAAATTCCCAAGTGCTGGATTGTGTTGTTTCTGTATTTCTTTTGTATCCATTTTTCAGGGCTCGGAAACATTTAATCTTTCTGTGCACCTTATCCCCTAAAGAGAGTATGTTGAAGAAGCACAATGAAAGATTGGCAGGTACAATTTGCAAACTTAGTTATCTGTGTGATGATAAAAATGGTATGAGATCAGCTGCTAGATTTACAAGGAGCTAACGCGGGCTTTTTAATTCTGGTATGCTTGAGTGCCTGACTTTTTGTAGTGTTAATACATTGCATGTGACATAAGAGGTTTCATCTTAGTAGTGCATGATCTCACACTGTCTTAAGGAACAGAAATTCCTTACTGTGGCATCAAGTAGTTTCTTTGTGGACTTGAAGCCTTTAGCTGAAATGACAGAGGACTGTAGGATGAATGTTACTGCGTTGGTAGGCTGTCCACTGTCGTTTTCATCACCTGGCTTCTGGTGGGACTAAGCACCCTGACACTGCTCATGGTACTGGAGCAAGGGACAGAGAAGGAGCAAACCATGCCTTTGAGAATACTTGCTTTTGAAATAACTGCAGAAAATGAGCTGGCACCCCAAAATTCTTTGTAACGCCATGACAAGAGAACGTACCACTGCCTGCGTAAGAGGTGAGGTGATGTGCAGTGCCTGGGGACACAGACCTGCTGACGTGCACCTGTGTGACACAATGTATGATAGCCACAAGCTTATGAAATGTGACTGGAGAGCTCTGGAAGGATATGGGCAGGTTGGTGTGTGGAGGTGGTGTTTTGATCACTTGCCCAGGCTGTAGTCTATATTATGCTTTCCTAAAGTAGCATAATTTCTTGGTTTCTGGTTTATTGTGCTAGCAAAGGATCACGGAAATTGTTTTTGTGTGCAGACTTTGTCATAAAATCATAATAAAAAACTAAGCAGCAAAATAAAAAATCCTGAGTTCTTTGTTAATGTGATTCTTTAATTCCTGTGTTGGAATGTAAAATTGAACTATTTCTTGACTTAGGAAACATTCTTTGTTTAAAAGAAAAGAGGGGGGAAAAAAGAGTTAAGTCCAAAATGGAGCTAGTGCTTTTAGATGTCTTGGTATGGAAAAAGATTATGGGATGCAGTGCAGTCAGCAAATTGCTTTTGATCTGAGGTGATTACTTCTCACCTGAGCAAAGGTATATAATGCTGTGAGTGTCTGCCTTAGTATTGACCCTGATTTCCTGGCAGTGCCACTTAATAGCTTTTGCTTGTTTGGAGACAGGCCTGTGCTGAGTTCCCGAGCCACGCCAGTGTGATCTGCCCCTGAAACGTCCTCCACCCAGTAATCGTCACTCTCCCCAGAGCACAAGGTGGGGGTGACAGCAGCTGGCTTTAGCATTGCTCACTGTGTTTGGTTTCTTCATTGACAGGGCTTCTTAATGAAATACCTGATGAGTCAGTGTTAACTAATCTCACTTGGGTATATGGTTGTCAACTCCCCGGGCACCGGGCACCGGGGGAAGCTCTCTCTGTATCTTGAGGACGCTGTGAACCAAAGAGATATCATTTGTGTGCAGCTGCAGCTTCTTTCTTCATGTAATTTTATAATTCAGTACCTGTAGGGATAGCAAATTGGAAGTGAAACTGGCGCAACCAGAAGGAAATGTGTGTGTGTCCCTTGCTCCCTCAGCCAGCACCTTCACGTAAGAAGTACACTTTAGAGATGCATATTGAAATTGATTTCATCTTTCTGCTCCATTAAACAAGCAATTGGTTTTCAACAGCAGTTCACAGATGAATCTGAGTCAAAGCAGTCTGATTAACTGGAAGACAGCCAGCTTGGCAATTTTTTTGTTATCTCCTGTTTAATACTCACAATGTATAGTGATGCACACATCAGAGACTTTAAAACTTTTCCCTTCGAGAGACAATACAGTAAATTAATCTGCTAAGGAATTGCTGAGATTCCAGCCTCCCTAACTTTTTCATTTAACCAAGTTAAATACTGTTAAATGGAGTTGCTCAACTCGGTGACAAAGCTGGAAGATTTTATTGTTGCTTTTCCTTTTTTTTGTTCCGTATTTATAAATGGATGGTTTGGTGTTGGGTTGGGTTGAATGCGCTGAGAGGAAACTTAATTCTTATCAATTAATAACAACTATTCCTCATCCAAACACAGAATATGCTCTGCTTCTATTCATAAAACTAGGTAATTTTTGTGTGTACATATCAGCAACAGTCTTTTTCCCTTGAAGTTACACTGTTCTGAGGGCACATATGCCCATCCTATTCTGAATATCTGAGATTGGGGTATTCTAGTGACTAACCTGACTTCTGAAAGGTGAGGGTGTTAGGGAGTTTCTGCTCAAACCACAACAGGTCTTATCTTTAATCTCCCAGTATTTGTTATCCTGATTATTTTAGAAGAAAAATAAATGTGTTTAAAAAGCTCTTCATCATCATCATGATCCCACTTTTGGGTTTTTGGTCAGTGAAGCAAAAATGCTCTGGTCTTATGGGGGCTGAGAAGAGAGAAGGTGGAAAGAGGGGGGGAACGGTTACTACACTGTATAGACTGTCTCTTAGTTATATTTTCTAATTCATTTTTACAAAGGGAAATTAATGAAAATTATGGAACTTAAATGGGTATGTTGCTACCTGCAGGGAGGAGGGAGTGTACCTACAAATGGAAGTACAAGGTTATTGGAGCACTTATCTGCCTATAAGATAGGCATATGTGTTTCAACTACTGAATATTTTTTATTGCTGCTGTTTTAATAATTAATCTACCCTTTGGAAGCTGCAGACCTTCTGTCTAGGATTAATGTACTCTTAACACACTATATCTATCTCCTTGTCCTGAAAGTGAGCTGATATCACAAGAATCTGCTACAGGGAACATGTCCCATCTTTGCCTGCATGTTTATATGCCTTCATAAAAAGCATTTTTAATCCCTCTCTGCTGCCAGATTCAGACATAAAATCTGCAGATCTCCTCCAGATTAGCTGGTCCATTAACAACTAACAATAGTAAATTGCAGCTTTCTCTGAACTAGGCTATGAAAGACAGCATGTGCCTGACTGAAAGGGCTGCTGCATGCCTGTTTCTGGCTAGGAATGGGGGAACACCCTTAAAATACAAATCTTGCTGCCTGGAGGTTGAGCTCTTTTTTCCATGTGAAAGGCTGAGCCAGACTCTGTTCAGGGCCTTCCTGTGCTTTCTTGAGGGAGACCTTGCATGAGAGGTGTTATTTGGATCTGTCGGCAGGGGATGCAGGTTGTTGCTGCTCATGTGTTTTGTGTTTTTTCCTGTTCTGTCTTGTTGGTGTAGAAGGATGATGAATCAGCATGTAGTTTCTGCCACAGTGAAGGTGGTGTGAAGCGGGATGCTTGGCTGCTCCCCTTTGTTTCCCAAGATCCCAAGATTCCTCTGAAATGAGGAGCTCTTGCATTTTTCAGGTGGGAGAATCAATATCATGATGCTGTGCTTTGCCCTATTTACCCTTCTGCTTGCCATGAAAGAAAACTGATGCCCACCATGGATTGCATGTTCTACAGACTGGCTCCAACATGCATTGATGAGAAAGAATCTCCGTCCATACATTGCACATCATACTGGGAAGATGGGGAGAAGGCAAACATGTTTTAAGGCACATCTGGCTAGTGGATTTCTGATCCTTGTGTTGTTGGGGAGAAGGGAAGTGAGACTGGCTAACAGCTGTGTGTGTGTGCGTTACTGTTTGTAGCAGCCCATGCAGTTAAGACTGCATGATGTTTACCTTCATGGATGAAACTATGTTTTAATCTGGGTTTCTAGAGGCAAAAAGTAATATTTTTCTGCTTCATTGTACTGTTCTCAATTCTTTTGGGACATATTTGAGAGTCTCCAAACAAAGTCATACAGGTTATCTAGAAGTAATAGAACAGTTCAGTTCTATGGCTCCTGCCCAGCCTCACTAGTTGGGAGAGTGTTTCTGAACTGGCAAAGAAAATTGATTAAAACCAGGTCTGTGCTCCTTTGTTCCCTGTGGTGGTGTTGGTAACTGCATGTGCAATGAGTACTAGCTGGAATTGGCGGCTAGTTGAAAGAGGTTATTATTTTCCAATCTGGTACTTTCTTTGGTCATCTATATCAGTTTGTAGCAAAGTAAGACAAAGGTGCCCCATCAGAACAGAGTATGCCATTCCTGTGGTGATCACAGAAATACATTTTAATTTAGAAGTGTTCAAACACACAAATTTCTAGAATTGCTGAGGTATGCGGTTTTACTTGGACTCCTGCTCTACCAGTGGCACTTCAAATCATGAGAAATACTGCATGTTTCTTCTAAAGCCGTATGGATTTTACTTTAGAAACAAACTAATTACTCATTTCATTCTCTAAAATTCAGCTTCTGTAAGGAATAGTCATATAAAATCAAATTAAAGTAGCTTGAGATTTAGTTGTGTGGTGATGTGGAAAGCTGTGTTGGACAGTGCAAACTCAAGTACTCTTCTTTCCAGGAGCTGAAGAGGACAACTTAGCGTCAGGATTAGACACGGCTTCTCTTACGCAGGCTGTTCTCTGTACAGCAGTCCACCATGCACAGATTCACAAGGGCTTTGTTTTGAGACCAGCACTGTTTTCCAGGCACTGTTTTCCTTTATACTGCCTTAGCTGTAGCCCGTCCACCTTGTATGGGTAATAAGCTGCCCCTCTTGCTTCCCTTCACATTAGAGAGAGTCAGTTTATCCATTCTCCTGACTACTCCACATACACCATCCAACTGGCTATTGTCTGTAATTACTGTTTGAGCTGATTTCAGCTTATAGCTATTTATTTGTCTTGGAAACTGGCCAGTGTTTTCCATGGGATTATTTCTCTTTGTTGAAGTTGTTATACTCATGATGGCTTAGGCAAATCAATGCAACTGTTGATTTTTGGGCACCAAAGGCTAATTCAGGACTCGGAAACCTTGATTTACAGCCCAGAAGTGTGCACTGCTCAAGGTATGTGAGATAGCAAAGTGCCGTCTCTTGCATGCAAGCACCTCATGTTTTGCCTTCCTTGAAAATATGAGGATTTTTGCTTACAGAGATCGGAGCTGTATTGTGATAATGGAGCATGCTCTGGGAGATGATTTACTATTTTTTGGTTAACTGCCAGCAGAACAGAGCAAAGCTAAGTTTTTGCCAGGTAGAAGGGCAAAACTAACATAGGAGGACCCTCAGCAGTCTGAAAATGGCAGATTTATGGACATGGGGTAACTTTTTCATCAGTAACAGTGTGGGCAGATCTAATTAAGCAGGTCTCAGTGGACAGCATTTGTTTCTCAGTTTGCTGCAGTAGCTGTTTCTATTAGCTTTCTCTCTTGTGTTGAAACTGTCTTAGAAAGTCGTGGGGGCAGGTGGCAAACTTTGTTTCACCTGAGGTAATGGTTTTGCTTATTTGAGGAGGCCAGGAAGCCAAGTTAATTTACTGTGGGCTTTATCTGTGAAGGTTTCTGGTGCCTTTTTCTCCTAGCAAAAGCTGGCAAAGTATGGAAAGGAGTCTTGGTGACCTCATAATTGAACAAAATGAGACTGCTAATTATGTTTAGGATGGTTGCTTAGATTGTCATAAATATTTTTCCTCACATTTAAGCCCACAGACATTCTTTTTTAAGAAGAGTTCAGGGTGGATGTTGCTGCAGCCTATTGACTTCTTGCTTTTTCTTCTGTGTGTTTTTGTGTGGTTTTATTTGGGAAGGTAAATTGCTAGGTGAAACTATCTGCCTTCACAATTGACAGTTCTGGGCAAAGCAAGGGTTATAATTGCATTATCCCACAAACGAGACTTGAAAGTTTTGCTTGATCTCTTGGCTTCCCTTGCCCTCTGGATAGGGACGGGAAGGGACACTGCTGTTTGGGTGGTACATGCCTGTTCCCTGCACCTGAAGGAGTGGTAGGCTCTGTGGCAGGAGCACCGCAGGGCAGGTAGGATCCCAGAGGCTCCCTTTGCTCTGTTCCAGCCTTTCAGTTCTCCTGTTCAGAAACACAGGTGAGATGAGAAAAATGCTGTGCATTGTAAGCACCCATGTATTTGTACTCTAACCAGTCTGGGGGGAGGAGGAGGGAGCTGGATCCAGATTTCCTGTGGCTCTCTTTCTGGCTCTGTTGCTCTGCTTTCCTACCCCCTCATGCCTCTGCCTTGCTTCGTGGCAGCCAAATCCCAGGGCATACTCTTCAACCCCTTTCAGGCCATGCGGTAGCACAAGAGAGCCTTTGTTGTAGCTGGACTGCTGTATCTGAATGCTGTGACAAGCGTTACAGCAGCCGCCTACGTGTGAGACTCTGCACTTTGGGACTTCCCAACATCAGACAGGAGCTGTGTGGCCAGCACTGTCTGAGCTGGGCAGCAGAGCTCTCAGGAGGCTTTTGGAGATACAGGAGGGATGCTGTAATGTGAACTGCATGGAAACACATTGGCAATCACTGCTGTGGAAGTGCTTCTTCAGAGCAGCTGCTGTGTGTTCATGTAACAGTGAAGTGAGTCTTAGGATATCTGTGAAAGGAAAGAAACTTTTGACATCAGGTCAGTGGTATAGAAGCCAGAGAGAGCAGCAGGGGCAGCTACATCATCCACTTGGAGAAGGAATACCTCTTCTTGGGGCACTTCTGGGCTCCATCTGCAAGGTGTTTTCCTTTAGTGCACAGCTCCTAGTCTGCACTGTGACATGTAGCTAACCTGTGTGTCTATTACTGTGGCCAAGCGCTCTGTAACACCAGAAGTCATTGAGAAGAGCTGTCCTGGAGAGGCCTCTGGCACTACAGTAAGCCCTATTTTGAGTCGGTGTGTTGATGCTATGCTACAAGTGCATCTTGTTCAAAGGCAGTACTAATTATAAATTGGTCTTGGGAGAGAAGGATAAAAATATCTTCAGTGAGCTTGTCTCTGTAAACAACCTGTGATGCTATTTGGAAACACGGTATAGTTTTCGTGTTGCAGGGAATGCACATGCTGTGTGTGAAGGACTTCAGTAGTCATGGTGTAGAGCTTCCTTGCGGTGAGGCTGACGAATAAAGCAGGAAAGGAATTTCTTTGAAAACCAGAGATGGCAAAGTGGGTATTTGTGAGATTCTTCTTGATGCAGTTCAGGGAGAAACCTGAGTTTCCCTCTGAACTGGAGGAGGAAGGGTGTTTGTTATACCAAGTAATTATATGTAGTATTAGTATTATATATGCCAAGTATTATACCAAGTATATGCCATATTAGTACCTTTATAAATTTAGAAAATGCCCATGAAGTACCTTCTCTGTCTTGCCTATAGGAATGTCTCTCCAGTGCGTTGCAGGAGAGCAATTGCTTCTGTGTGGAATAAGTCAGCTGCTTCACTGCTAAATCAAATGACAGCATGTACTGTCATCTGCAAGGTAACGTGCCCTATTGGGAGGAGGTGCCAGGGGCAAGAGGAAGAGCTGAGTGCCAGCTGCCAGTGACAGACACACAGGGAGCACCCATAAACAGATCCTGTGGAAGCAATGCTGGGTAAGGCTGCCAGGAAAGCATCTGTCCCTGCCCAGGACCTGTCTGCACAGCTGGAAGCTGCTGCAGTGAGAGGAAACCTGCAGCTTCTTTTGGTGAGCATAGGGTCAATCCCAACAGATCTCCCATGAACCTCCCCTGCCTTCCCGTGCATGCCTCATGCAAACTCTCCAATGAATGCCAGGCATTTGGGAAGCTGAATGTATGTGTTTTAGTAAGCCAAAAGCACTTTGTCTTTCCCTTGTTCTTCAGTTCCACCACGATTTAAACCAGCGTGGTACATTTCCAGCTTCCTTTGAGTAATGCGTCTTGCTGTGGGTGGTGGGCTGACCTATGTTCTGCACTCCGCTTTTCATGAAACAGTCAAACTATAAGGAGAGGAGGGACGAGCAGTTGACAGCCCTGTTTAAGTGCCTTCCAGTTCAAACCTTTGGGATGACATCGATAGTCTTGAGAGAAAATTCCAGAAGTATGTAAAAGAGTTTATCATCTGAACTAAATTATTCATCAGAAACGAAGAGTATGCAAAGATGTAAACTGAGCACACCCCACCATGGGCTGTAATGAGCTAAAATGTGGTCTCTGGGAAAGATCAGGGACTCTCAATTAGCTCAGCACTGTTGGCAGCCTGAGTTCATATCAGCACCTTCTGCACAAGGACGGTGCCAGGCATTCATCAACTTTGCACTCATTTTTCAGAAGCTTAAATAAAATAGGATTTAGTCTCTATTAACAATAGATAACAGCAGTGCCAGTTAATAAAGTGCTGTAAATGTGATGCGTAAGTAATGGCAATTGGAACCTCTTTTCTCCTGTTGTCTTGTAACTGCCCTAGGTTTTCTTACTAGTTTTTCTCCTTTCTGTTTGTCCTGTAAATGCTTATAGCTAGCTTTTCTGAGATGTTGGCCTCTCTTGTGTCCTCTTCTTGCATCAGCTCTGCTTTCAGCTGTTGAATACATAAATGCATTGTAAAAATTAATGGCTTCCTCCTTTAGTTAACAGGTTCTTCGTTTTTTTTTAACCACATCAAACAGTCTATTTTGTAACTTTGTTTTAAGGGAGGTGGGAGTCTTGCCTCTTTTGCTAGAGCATGATCACTTGTGTGCATCCTCTGTGTATTTCAGAGCAAAGGTGAATGGTGCATTGAGAGCTTTAGAACAGGTGAATGATGAAGAGGTTTCTCTCCTCTTTGGTCTGTCTTAATGCTGTTGTGGAAAGGCTGGGTTGGAGAACTAGGTCTTGCAGGGTTTTCTTGAACACTTTTAAGTCTGTTTTCTTTGTTTTGTCACCAGTAGTGCTTCAGGCAGTCTGTTTCTATTAATGAACTTAAAGGTCTTGCCTTAACCTTGATGGAAAGCTAAGATGTTATAGCAGTGTGATTTAACTCTGAAAAGTGCTAGGGCTTGAATAGAAATCAGTCTGCATTCAAGTTAGTTAATATTCTTAAAGCTTGTAGGGGACTTAAGTGTTTCTTGGGATGAAGATGCTTTTCTGTGTCTCTCCTCCTCCCCCTGCATCTCCCTCATATGTGAATTAATAATAATCATTGAGTGGGTGGGGATTTGTAGAGCCAGAAATGGAATGAACTAGAAATGACTTAGGAAACTTCTACTGTTCTGCATATATACACACACACAATGTGTGTATATATATATGTATACATATATATGTATATGTATGTGTCTTCTAGGCAGCCACAGCAAAGAAGACACCACTAATTATTTTCCAAGAACTTTGAATAGAAAAATGTATGTGAATAATTCTGGAAGATCATCAGAGCAAAACTTCTAAATTTGGAAGTTGCTTGATCTATTTTTAAATAAAGACTTCAAAAAGTCTTCAACAGAAGCTTAAAAAATAGAACTTTTCATTGAAGAATTAAAATCAACTTCAGACTTAAATGAAAACCTAAAAAAGTTGGACAAACATTTCTATTAGATATACTTGGGAAGGTTGGGGAAGTGTGGAAGAATTCTCTTCTTGAAGTTGTTCTGTGTGCTCTTGGTGCTGCTATCTCATGGTGAAGCAATCACAAGAAAAGCAAGCCATACAGAAAGCTGCAAAATATGCTGATTCAGGGATAAGAAACTTCTATTTGGAACATTCAGGTTGTAATAGTATATTGGCTTCCTTCATTTTTGATGAATCCATTTATATTCAGTCATGCTTCTTGGCAGTATCTTAGTTTCCACGCTCCAAGTCTGATTCTCAATCGGAGAAATACTGGTGGAGAAGGGAGAACACAGGCATGTAGGTAAGCATGCAAATAAGGTGTCAATGGCTTTCTGCAAAGAGGAGGACTATCCTGCAGGATCTAGAGTGGAAGCCACAGGTCTTTCTCATGATTATACATAGCCTGGGAGACATTGCAGAGACCTTATGTAAAATTGGGAAGGTAAGCACATATTTCTTTACCCAAAATGATTAGGGATGGGGTTTTCCCTACCTACTTCACTTAGGTAAATATTTAGTTCTATGTGCTTGACTGCATAAAGAGCTGAATAGTTGTCATTGCCATCTCCTGTTGCTGCAACTCTGTAATGCTCTGGTTTTGGTTGCATGACCTTCCGTTTGTGTCATTTAGGCAACTTTCTGGTCCCTTTGCATTTTCAGAGTCTCGTGTCCTGGGACAATACTGTAGTTAGTTGATCTGCCTGGTCCATTGCTTGTTGTCTTTCTAATTGTGTGAGTCTGCATTTAGCTCTGTTCACCATCCATCAAGTTCAGGCACTGCCTCATCTGATGAATCTTATGTTTCTTGCTCTTAGTTAGTGTTCCAGATAATTTGGCAAGGCTCTGGTTATACGTCACTTCTAATTCTGCCCAGGGGTCCATTACTACTCATGTGGCCCAAAGGAATAGATGAAAGTGTCTGAATCCCCAGCGCATTTGGCAGGGCCAGAGCCTTCTGTGCACATAGGACTGTGGCACAGTCATTCTGAAGAGGTGTGCTTTCCTTAAGGATCAAAATTGTTTATGCCCTCTTCTTGTTGTGAGAGGAAGATGTTCTTGATTGCAACATCATTCATTTTTTTTAAGAGGTGATAATCAATGGAGTGTTGACCAAACTGTTGTAGTTTTGATTTATTTTTTTCCCTGCTCTTTGGGGTTGTTCCACTCCCTTTTCATTAAAACTGGGAATGGGTTCTGAGGGAAGAGTGTATCATCTCAAACATGAAGCCTTCCCTTAAGCCTGTGTTCTTTTTTTACAGACTGCCATTCAACAATAAAGGTTTCCTCCCCTTCCCAGTTCAAGGTGTAGCCCAGGTTCATTCTGGCAGGTTGACTGGGGGACAGTTAAGAGTTTCTATTCTTGTATATTTTAAATTGACAGCAGTGTTATGCTACAGTTCACATGCTGGCCTGTGAGCAGTGGTCTCAACTGGTACAGGTGATGAACTCCCATGCTCTTGGCAGCTTGTGCACTCTCTGGCAACTATGTGAGCCATCTGAAGTAACCGGATGCAAATTGGCAGGTTACTTCCTATAGAGCCGAGGTGCACAAAAGCTGCAGTTGAATCATGCTTGGTGTGAGATTCCCTGCCTGCTGGAAGTTTTTTGTGCATGGAGAGAACAAACGGCTCTGGATCATAACTGGGAGATCAGCAAACTGTGGTCTTCAAGTGTATTTGATTGCAAATGAGGAGGAAAACCCCTTAAAACAAAAACACTACCACCCAGAAAACACTCCCAAACAAACCACTGCATGGAATGTGGGTTGGCTATATGTTTGTGAGGGTTTTGCTTGTAGCTGTGATATATTTATCTCTGTTTATTGCCATACAGTTGGCGTTGTGAAAAGCTGGCATCATGCATACAGGGTTACACAAGCCTTTTTATTCTGAGTCTCTGTTCTTTAACTTAATTTCCCCTGCTTTTTTTATTAGTAATTTTCATGTACCTGTGAGCAAAGGGGTGGCATATTGTAATATGTGAAGGAAAAGCAACTGCAGTGAAATCAGATGATTGACAGTAAGGGGGGAGTGCAGGGAAGACAGCTTGCTTGGTTGCCAACTTGACAAAGCATGTTATTTCGCTGGGTTTTTTTCTTCTGTTTTACTTCATTTCAATTTTGATGCCCTGGTTGGGCTCTGTCTCCAGCAGAAGTGTTCATTATTTATGTAAGGTGGCACTTTTATTTCTTCAAGGTAAATGCTTATAGCCACTTGTATAAATAAAAGGCCTGGGACTGACAGGTTTGATGCAGAAATACAGGTATAGGACTGGATTTGCCATGTGTCATATATTCTCCATACTCTTCGGGCATTGTCACACAGAACTATTGTTGTAAAGAGTACTGCTTCTTCAGGGCATTATTTTAAGGTGTTTTGTTTAAGCTGCTTCTCAGGTGCTGAAATTAAATTAATCTTGCCAGTTTATCTGTACCACTAAGCCTTCGGAAAGAATGGGGAGAATGTTTTGATTAGCTTTCATTTTGCCTTGTGCCAGACTGAGCTGATTGTCTGTGACAGTACTGAATGAACCCTGCAGAAGTGGAGGGGGAAAAAATTCTTCCTAGTGTTTTGTTTGCAGTGCTAAGGGTGTTGAGCAAACATGCTTGCAGGGATTCAGCAGAGCTTATAAGTATAAAGGTGGTGTTTTGTTTTCTTTTTTTTCAAGGCATTAAGTACTGCATAATTGAAACTCTGTTAAATTGTTGAACCAATTTATAGATCCTTCTCAAAAGTAGGGGTCAAGCTTTCTTGGCACAGGCAAACATTTAACACTTCTTTTTATTTAATCCAAACAATCTTTCCTGCCGGCAGCCAAATTGCCCATGTCATTTCATGCTCTGCGCTGCCAACACATTCTCCCTTCTCTGTAGTACTTGTTATCTCATCTCGTACATACTAACTGGATTTTTTTTCTGGAATATCAAACCAACTTGACCTGAAGGAAGAAGAATCTTTTTGAGTTATTGCAGCTTTTTATATAGAATCATAGAATAGTTAGGGTTGGAAAGACTTTAAGATCATCTAGTTCCAATCCCCCGTGCCGTGGGTGGGGATGCCTCACACTAGACCATGTTACCCAAGGCTGTCCAGCCTGGCCTTGACCACTGCAAGGGATGGAGAATTCACAGCCTCCCTGGGCAACCCATTCCAGTGCCTCACCACCCTCACAGTAAGGAACTTATTCCTTATATCTAACATGAGCTTCCCCTGTTTAAGTTTTAACCTGCTACCCCTTTGTCTTATTGTTACAGTCCTTGACAAAGAGTCCCTCTCCAGCATCCTTATAGGCCTCCTTCAGATACTGGAAAGCTGCTATGTGGTCTCCATGCAGCCTTCTCTTCTCCAGGCTGAACAGCCCCAACTCTCTCAGCCTGTCTTCATACAGGAGGTGCTCCAGTCTCCTGATCATCTTGGGAATGTGAGGGAAGAGTCATGAACACCTTATGGTAATTGTTAGGACTGGGTGGACATCAAAGGAGAAGATCCATCCTTGCTGCACCAAAACTAAATTATGGATGCTCCTAATGGGTTGGTAGCTAATTTTGGGAGTGCAGATCTAAACAAAACTTTCTAAATGTGGTTCTTTCATACACGTGTCTTACTCAAATCTGTGAAAGTGTGTATTAGTGTTAATCAGAACCATGCCATTTTAAACATGCTGGCAGGTCTCCTTGGTGCGCTGAGAAGGCCAGAGCACTTAGCCTTGAAGGTGTGATAGCTCCCACAAGAGCAATGAGTTTCCTTTAGGAGTGTCCTTTTTCTGGTTTGTAGTTTAAAAGCAGCTCTGCAGTTTGTCTCCTGCGGCTGCATCGGATGGAGCCTTGTTGAGAAAATAACTTGAATTAAGTCTTGCTGTGTTGTTCTAGCACAGGTCACAGTCAGGAACAGCACTCCAAAATTCTGAACTTTGCCTTAAATTTTCTGTGTCTCCAGGCCAAGATGATTGTCATTCCATGTAACTGATGGTTTTGAGCTTGTTTTCCTAAGAAAATCAACTAATGTCACTCACTCATTCAGTCACTGTGTATCCTTCTTGCCTCAGTGCTTTTTCTTTCTTTCTCTGTCCACATCTCTTTTGAGCCTCTTAACCAGGTTTAATAACACAAAAGCAAGCCAAAATCCCCAAGGTGCTCCTCGTGGTGAAGGAAGAACCTGGCATGGTTTAGGCTTCATTTAGTGGCCCTGCTTATGGGCAGCTTTTTTGCTCTGGGATGAGCCATACAGAGCAGGACTTGAGGACCAGCATAGTTGGGGTGGAAAAGGCACTTGCCTTCCTCTAACTCCTGACTTGCAGTGGATGTTGAGCTTACGGATAAGGCATCGTGCAGTGTCACAAGTACCATTTGTCCCATGGTGAACTGTGGATCCCTTCTGGGGATTTGGTTTGGCCCCTGTTGTTTGCAAGGCTCTCCGCCAGCAATAGATCACAAACTTGGCATACAGCTCCTTGTCATTACCTCAGCCTTCTCTCTGAAGTCAGTTCTTACCAGGCTTGAAATTGGGAAAGTCAGGAGAAGGGATCAAAGAGAAGGTGCATCTGGAACCTGAGAGGTCAGCAGGCCCGTATAACAGGGCACATTGGAGTGGCCACGTGTTTAAAAGCAGTACCATCCCAGCAGCTCCAACATGCTTGGCATTTGGCCCCTTCAGAGGGTGCTTAGTTCAGCTGAAGGGCGAGAGGAGGGTTTTAAGAGGAGCTGGCAAAATAGGTAAAAGCTCATATGGCATTTAAGCTTTGTTAGCCATTGCCAAGTTTCCACATGTTTATAACATCACGTGCTCCTGTAAACAAGATCTTAGCCCACACCCTCCTCGTGCGTAGTTGGCCACAGAGGTATCACTTAAAACCTTGTACATGCCTTTGTGCAGCCATGGTGATGACTGACCTAATGACTGCAAACTAAACTCTAAATTTCAAGCCTCATTATATGGCTGACAGGGCTAGAAAATGCTTGCGTGCTTCAAAGCTTCCTGTACAAACTGGTGTCATGTGAAGTATTTCCCGTTCCTGAGTTGAGGAGTACACTAAAGGCAGCTGAATAAAAGGAAAAGTAGCACAGCCTGAAGATGAAAGGAAGCAGCCTCTCTTTTTTGGGTTAAATAAGTAGGTGTGAAGCTCTGAGGCTGGGGGTTGTTCTGACTTGGTTCACAGGAGGCTTTACTGAAACCCATGCTGGGCTGGGCTTGGGGTGCCTGGCTTATTTGAGGTCTGATGGAGGTTTGGTCACTGATGCAGGTGGAGGTAACCTGCTGGCCAGGGGTTGGTTGATACCTGTTGATAAAGCACATCTCAGTGTGGCAGCAGAGTTCAGCCAGGGGTGTGGCACAGCAGTCACAGTGGGGCATCTCCATCCTCCAAGCAAAAGCCATTGCCTGTCATTCCTAAGCCTCAGTCTCTCAATGGGCTCTTTCCTGAGGGGAATGAGGGTCTTTTCTCACTGCATCTCTGCACATCCTGACAATGCCCCCACTGGTTATTCATCTGCTTTTCCATCTCTGTTTCACTTCACTTTTGGTTTGGAGCTCAGAAGTTCTCAATTAAGCCAAGGGGGTCTCCTGCTCCACCTGCTTCCCTTAACTTTAAAAGGGATGTTTTGGTGCTTCCAGGAAAGCATTTTTGAAAGTTGCCCAGCACTCACTAGCTCCTTTATCCTCCATAGATGCTTCCCACAGAATCCTTCCCAACTGAGTTGAAGTTTGCTAATCTAAAATGTATACGCATATTTGTAATAGATGGTACTGAGGAGGATGCACTTCCAGCTGTCTAAGGGATAAGGAGTAGCAGGCAGGAGGAGGGGCGGAGAGACAGAAAAACATCTTCTGTTCAATCATTAACAGGGAACACTTGATCACAGAAAGACATTGTGTGGGAGGGCCAAGATTTCTTGAACTTGTTTCAGTTCTCTGAAGTTATCTGGACCAGAATCAGAAAAGCAGTGGGCTTCATGTGTGCACAAAGACATATTGTTGGATTGTGCTGGAGAAGTCCAGACCAGTGGCCCCCAGGGAACTTTGGGCCATTGCTTTCCTGGTTTGTTGATTCAGACCAAGATGTATTTGCAGTTAGAGTTTTTAGTTGAGTGACACACAGACTAGCAGAACAAGGAAATCTTTGACTTTTCCATTGCAGTTCTTAAGTTTTCTGGTGATTCTACTGGGATCTCTCTCCTTCTGGAAAGGAAGCTGCATAGTTTGTAGAAATCTGTGTGTTTCAGGTTTTAACCTGTATGCGTTTGGCTTATTCATTTGTCTGAAACTGTCACTTGTCAAAAGGTCAAAACAAAACCCACCTGAATGCAAACATACTGGTTCCCTTTTATTCTTTGGAATAGGCTGAAAAGAGGTTACTTGTGAGCATATGCAATTTCTTGCTTATCTTTGGACTTCGCCTTAAACATGAGGTTGAGAAGAATGTGTTGTGATCATCAAACCAGGATGAATTTACATGCCTGGCAATAAGACTGTGTTGAGAAATGGAATGAATCTGCTTAGGGATATATTTAGTGAGAGGAACTGTAGTGAAGCCACATGCGAGTGAATTTAAATTTAATTTAGTGAATTTAAATACACTTGTCTAATCTCCCTGACGAAAGTGTATCACTTGCTTTATAAATGCATTTTATCCGTTGGCTTGGTTTTGTGTGGTTTTAGTTGTGTGCTGTCAGTTTTTAATTAAGATGTAAGAGCCTATTTTTTTTCTTTAATCCAGGTTAAGAGCTTCATGCAGAGTTGTTGTTTCTGAATGTTGTTTTTCTTGTATCTCCACACATTAAATGTAAAAGCACAGCTCCCTACTCCCTCCAAATTAATCAAGAAAGAGTTTTGCTAGCGTGAGGAAACCTGGGTAGCTATAGCAGTGATCTGGCCTCCTCTCACCGTCCCATAGCTGCACAGCTCTTCATCTCAGCAAAAATGGCATCAGCAAATTATGCTTTCGGTGTGCCAGAATATTAAGGTTGTGGTTTTATGATTCAGGAAATCTGGATTGAAGGTGGTGTTTGTGGGATCAGAGGCACTCTGCAAGCTTGTGGGTTGGTAGGTTTATTCAGTACAGTTTCACTCTGAAAATTCTCCTTTGTGTGCACGAGAACGTATGAAGGCCGTTTCCCCACCCCTCTCAGCAGACCTTGATCTGGTTGGCCACTGTAACTGTTCAAGTCAGGTATTGCTGTTCTGCCTTGGAGAGTAGCGTCCGAGTCCTAACCAGTAAGAGAGCTGTGACTGTTTCTGTGTTCCCGAGTGAGTTGCTGATGCTTTTTCAGAATTTAATTTTTAACTTAGTACCAAGGCTAAGGCTTTGTTGGCTGAATGAAGCAAGGTCTAAAGCCATTCCTGATAGTTTTTAACATGACTGGTGACAGCCATCAACATCTTTGAGCCAGAAAACCTTCCTGTATTTGTAATAGAAGGACAGACAAAGCAGTTTTAAAATACAAAAGCCTTGAATGTCTTATGTCAACCAGAATGACAAATAGTAGCTGGTGAGAAAGGTGGGGGGGAACTGAAGGAGGCGGTACATCGTATACTACACAAAATTGCCGGGGGTCTGCTAGTCGTTCATGAGAGGGTTCCTGCTGCTATCTTCAAATCCCAGTTCTCAAAGTAGACAAGATATTTGGTATGGAGAACATCAAAGATTTGGCTGTAGGTTTTCTAGGTTTTCTTGCCTTCAGACAGCAAGGCTGAAACCCTACCTTAAAATCAGAACTTAAATAATTAAGAGGCTTTTCAAAAGGAAGTAGGTGATCACTAGCTCGTAGTAATTCAAATGTGTTAGCTTGTAATTAAATACTGTTTTCACATTCATTTGGCACTGGTCCTGGGGAACTACTGGGTGGGTGCACGCTGTATGTGTGTGCATGCTCAGTGACACAGTTGTAGGGTACAGCGTACATTTGCTCAGATCCTTGGTTAATGGTTGTTTTTTCCCTTGTGGTTTGTGCCAAGCCACATTTGGATGGAAAATGGAATTAAAAAAGCACCAGCGTTGTTTAAAGACTAATTATTAGTGAAACAAAGGCTTACTCAAATGCTCTTCTGTTTGACAAAGATGTGGTTTTATTCCTTAAAGTTACTCAAACAAAGGAAGCATTGGGGCTTCTTGTTGTTGTTGTTGTTGTTGTTGTTTTTCCCCTTGTCAACATGTCTTTCAAGATTTTAGCTATTATAGTAAGTAACATAGTGGATACAGGAAGGAAGAGAGGACAATGCTTTCCGCATCCTGAAACTTCACCACTCCCACAGCTTGCTTTCAGTGGCAAGTTCAAAGCCCATAGTAATATGTTAATTTAAGCAAGCTTAAATTTACAAACTTTTGGAGTTTTTTTGCCATTTGGGGAAAAGTATATTTGTCAAAAACTGGGTTAGACCTTCTGCAAAGTCTTGTTTCAGAGCATTGGTCAGTGGCTTCTGCAAGCTTTCTGTAAAGCTTTGAGAAGCAAGTCATTTGCTTGAACACTGTTTGGGATTAATTTAGGTTTCATTTTCTTAGAATTAATTTAATTTACAGTAAACATGCTGTGATTTCAAATGTAGAAATAAAAAGATTTGATTAAGAGGTTCAAATAGGCCTGATTTATTTCTATCTGTTAAAGTGCAGAAAAGTGTTATTTGGATTTGTAGAGTCTCCCTTCACTCAGTGACCCACCGCCCACCAGAGCAGCTCTTGCTTTTACTGTTCACCTATTTTTAACATTAAAAAAAATCTGATAGCTGCCATACCTGATCTGTCCCCAGATGAAAAGCAGCACACCTGAATGTGTTCTAGAAAAGAAGACTAATCCTACATACTGCAATGCAGTATTGGAGACAAAGACTAAGTAGCAGGGGGGTATATCCAAAAATAAGGCAAGGTTTTCTTGGGCTGTCTTGGTATCTCTGCAATGCACTTGACCTGTCAGCAGGTTAAAACAAGCCTTTCAGAAAGTGCAGGTCATGTAAGGAGCATCTCTCTCCCCCCTCAGGAATGCCTGGGTTGCTCTGGGGAAGGGGGAAGCAACTATAGAAACATCTTCCAATGCATTTCACTTCTTAAATTTATCTTTGTTCCCTATCTGACCCCTGTGGTGTGCAGTGGTTCTTGTATCAGAGAAGGCAGTGTATTTAGCGTTTGCAGGAAGACTGGCACAAGTCCTCTGTCAGGAGCTGGGAATGAGAAAAGTCAGCACTGTGTGTGTGTGTGTGTGTGCCCAATGGGGGAAGGAGAAACAGTGGTTTAAGAAAGGATAAGGATTTTTTATTTTTTCTTGAGTTTAATTTCTCTGAGGGGAACAGAACCCAAGTGGTCTCAGGCTTCTGTTGTTTCTGTTTCTTCTTTAACTGCTCCTTCATTACTTTCATTTTTTAATTTTAATTTTTTGGTGCTGTCTGAATGAAATTGCAAAGTCAAAGGTCATCGTAGCACTATCAGCTTACTTCAGTGTACTTTAAGATTTCAACAGGCTTTAAGCCATCATTTAAAAGCATCTCTACCGTTGGAACTTAGGTCTATCATGCGGACACAATGGAGACCCAAGTGTCCTCAGGTGCTGGAAACAACTTAGCCATAGCTGTAAAAATGGCACAAGCAATTGCATGTAAGTCTGTGCAGAGCTCCATTCCGTTTAAATATTATAGAAGCAAGAAATGTCTAGAGTAGATGGGATTGAGCAGTGGGAAGGGGCTGGGTGCCAGGCTGCTTGGGTTGCAGCTCCTTTGAAAGAGAAGACTGATCTCTGAACAAGGATGCTTCCATTTGCTCACTCGATGGCATTGCTCCATGCCTGGGTTTGGAAATAAGCAAGACTGCACTAGTGAAATAAGCAAATTGTGTATTTCAGGTAGTGTCTCTGAGGATAGCCCTTAGGAAAAAGTATGTCTTCATTCCTTCATAGCACTGCTTGTGTTCCTTGATTTTCCCATGCAGAAAACATCCTCTGTCTGGTTCCCAAAGAAGAAAATATTCTTCTCCAGACTCTCACTTCTTTAGTCACTTGCCCATGTGTCCATGAGAGACCTAAGAGAGGAAGATCTCACTCTATGAAAGAGCTATCCCAGTGCAAAGGAGATTCTGGCCTCTCTCAAAGAGGTCTCTGGTGGTCACTGAAGCATTTCAAGTGCATGCAGCGCCAGGGCTAGATTTGGGAGAATACAGCACCTAACAGCTAACACAGAAGAAAATGGTAAGAGGGAAGGAGGGCAGGTCAGCATGTTTCTTTTGGGAGATTATTTATTAAGCCTTTGGAGTTGGATAAGATTTAGCCTACAGTACTAAGTGTGTTTTCTAATATAAGATATGGAAATCTGCTTTGTTGCCATCATTGTAAATGTACCAAGAAATTATTTCTGTATTGTCTTCCCTTGTTTCATTCCAAAGATGCTAAGCCCCTTAGTGTCGCAGGGTGTTATCTTTGCTCTAACACAGACATACACATTTGGAGCTCGTACAGGTCTTTGTAGCAAGATTCTTGTGGGGTATGTGCTGCATTCACAGAGGACTTAACATTTTAGCCACAGCTTTGCTTATTCTAATCTTATGTAAAGTGTGTTAGGTCTTGGGCTTTGGGTCTTCATATGCCTTATTATAGGCATCAATTTTAATTCAAGCAATTAATATAATTCAAGCAATTAATATGAATGGAAAATACCAGTACTGCAATATAAGGCTCTCCCATGATCTTTTACTAAGTGCTTCACTTAAAAATCTTCTATAACACTTGCAGACATCATTAGTTGTCTTAGAGCATTATAAAAGCCAGACCTACCCATCCCGTTAACATTTGCACATGTACTTTGAAATTCAGTGCTTTGGTTGCTCACCTGCCAAGGAGTATGTTGAGCGTCATTTGGTATTTCATATAGAGAAATATCTCCCCTGCTATGTCTCTGGGCTCCGCTGGCAAGTGCTATTCCTCAGGGCTGCATGGCCAAGTAACATGGAGTCCCCAGTTCCTTTGTGGTGTGGAATATGCCAGTCAGGACTTGGACATGCTACATATTACAGAAAGATTGATGCTTTGAATCTTTCTGGCATAACTGACAACTTGTTGTTGAAACTGGTAGTGATATGTGGCAGGTTTAGCCCAGATCTCTGGCATTTGATTTTGCACTTTTTAGTTAGACAAAGTGCCTCAGCTGCCAGCATCTTCCCATCCCTGCTCTCCCTGTTCTACCTCCTGCTCCCCCTCCCTCTGCATACTCTATTCCCCGCAAAACCTCTATGCTCAGTGTCAAAGCAGCCCCAAGACCTGGGGAAAGTCTGAGTGCCTTAAATGGTCTCACATCGATGCAAATACCCTACAAACTGCCATGTTGGAGAGATGCTGTTCATTGCACAATGGGTGTGCAAGGCTTCTTCCAAGCAACCCATGGTCAGATCCAGCATGCACAATGTTCAGTGCTTTTGAACATGTTTACTGGAAAGACCACAACCCCGTTGCTGGAGGCTGCCTTGCTTTTCATTGTTAGTTTTGTGTGTGGCTTTATTTCAAGCAAACCAACAAAAAATCCTCTTTAACTACAAAATAATTTTTTGTTCTCCCTGCAAAAGAATTTGGATGAGGGTAGAAGTTCACTCAAGTGGAAGAAATGTATTCCACTTTCCAGAAAGGGGGGATCAAATAGTGTGGGTGTCACAGCAGCAAATAGAAGGGCTGAGTACAAAGTGTTAATCACACCATAGAGAATTTTGCAGTTAGCCGTTTTCAGCCATGTTTTTTGGTATGATATTTTAGTTCTGTCAAATTCATAATGAAGTCGTGTCTTAAATATTCCTTGTTGCTATCAGCTCTTAAATATCCAAACTTCAAAAAACTTGCTTCAGCTGTTGCAGGGCCCAGCCTGTGAATCTTTGAGACTGGATATTTTTAATTAACCTGGTTTTTGGAGAGTAACTCCAGTGGATGTCAGCTGTGTTACGATACTTAGTGGGTACTGAAGCAGATCATTTCCAAAATCCACAGGCCAGTTGTAACTGCCCTGCTTGTGACAGAAAAGTGAGGAGATGAAGTATTCTTTTCCCCCAGCCCACCACCTTTTCGGCAAGACATGAAGGAGAAACCCAGATCACTTTGTGATGAAGGATTACTACAAGTCACATTCCTACTTGGGTAAATTCCCCATCTCATTTCTGAGCAAGGATTCTTGTTTCTAATTTTCCTGCCTTCTTGAGCTGAAGTAAAGCATTGCTGTGGATTTTTACAAAGCTGCTCTACCCTGTCCTGGGAACTGACAGCCCCTAAGCAAGTGGGAAGCAACTGCTGCATATTTTGAGAGTTGGTACTTGTTATGTTAGGATCTTTTGGTGATACAAGCTAGGTAGTGTAAGTATGGATAAATATTAACTGTCTGCATGTGCGGCAGCACATGGTCGTTTAGTGGTTTTTGTGTGAAACCATGGAAGGAAGAGACTGGAACAGAGAGACCTTCTACTGTTTAGTGTGAAATACTTGTTGGTGTGAGGTATAATCAAGATAAACATGTTCTTACGGTGGTTGGACATACGTTATACGTGTGTTTCAGTTAAGGCTTGTCTGTTACACATGGCGATATTTGCAGTGGTGCAAGTGGCTCCTTTGACATTCAGCATGATTTGCTGAAGTGGAAATAGTGTGGTCAGTTGCTAAGTGGAAGCATAACTGAAGTGTCAGCTCTAGGATAACTTGTTTCATGGACTGCAGAGGTGTTTTTAATGTAAAGCTCTCTGTCTGCTGGAAATACATCTGTTAGCTGAAAATGTTGATTTGCAGACACTGTGATCATATGTCTCTTCCAATATCAAAGATAATGTCCAAAGCAGTTCTCCTGAAGCTTGTTCTGATGTTGTCCAGTTAAGTGTCCTGTTATCTACTGTTCTGTTTTTGTCATAAAGAAATATTAAATTCACATGTCTTTATTAATGACAATTTCCTATTCTTTCCTGAGATAAATTGTGCCTTGTATGACTATTTCTAGGAGGTTAATGAATAATTGACTACTGAGAAAAAGAGAAGATGCTTTTAATAGGCAATTGAATCTGGTGTGGTGCTTGAAAACTAATGGGCCTGGAGCTGTAAATGTGATATAAATAGCTTGGTGTGGATATACAATATTTAGACACAAAGATATCTTTGTTAGCATCATAGAATCATAGAACCGTAGAGTAGTTAAGGTTGGAAAGGACCTCAATTCCAAGCATTGTTACTTATTTTACATGCATCTCCAAAGAACTTCAAGTCAATTTCTCAGTGAAGCTTAGACCTCACATGTTCAGGGCCTGTACTTGAATGCAGGGCCCCTGTAAAGTTATTCTTGTTTAGGGGAGGGAGAACACAAAAAAAGCAGGTGGTTTTGATTGCAGGGTTTTTTTCCTAAACATTTTTTTTTCTTTTTTGTTATGCTTGTGCAGGCATTTGTTCAAATTCAAAAATCAGCTTTGAATCTGTATCATAATCCTCCTAGGAAGGAAGTGTGTGCAATGATTGTTAAAATGGAAAATATTGTACAGCTGTTGCCTTTATAGTTGCTTTTATATGTTAGCTACTGATAAGCCAGTAATAAATCAGTGCAAGCCTTGCATGCCTATGCTTTTCCTTCTTTACACTAAACTTGGGTATTTTTAATCCCTGCTGTTCTCCATGTGGTGAACTGCACAGGGGGTTTTTGTATTTTGAAGAAAGATTTGGAAATAAAATCGCTACCACACTTTAGATCTTAACCTTTGCTGCTTGCAGATGATCTTTGCTAGTCAGCCAGGTCAATATTAAAACCAAGTTGTGCTGTCTAAAACCTGGAGACTCCATCTATCTATATCAGCATTTTCAATTTCTCATATCTGGAGTTCAGAAATAGGCTATAAATTGAGTTCCCTGAAAGGGAGGAAGGCCATGAGTTACAAAGCTTAGTCATCTCCTCCCCAGCTTGCTAGTGAGTTGTGCTGCCTTCCCAGCGCTGAGCAAGTCTAGGGCTGACAATTTGCCCTGTTCCATTTCTGTGCTACTTGTGTTTGTCTTGTCCTTTTGGAAGCTTGCATACCACTGTCAGTAATAAGTGAGTATGTTAATGTGGTTAGGCTTGTCCTTGTTTGATATTTTACTACTAGTAGTGGTTAATTTCTGCATTGTTCTCAATCCATCCCTCAATTCCACATGCCCCCTAAAAAAACAAGTCACAATTTCCTTTTGCTTTGATTTTTTTTGTTTATGTGATTATGCAGAAACACCGTGGGTGATAGCAGCACAGTGATGGAGATGGCAGCCTGGTAGTAACTAGCTTGGCAATCCTCAGGTTTTTAAAATCTTCAGCCTTTCTGTACTTCCTGTACCATTTGTTTCCATTTCAAAGGTGGCCTGCATTTTAGATGAGTTTATTTTAATCAAATGCATGCGAGTGTGTGGATGTATTATTTATAGCCCTAAAAGTGTCAGATGCAAAGTGAGCTGAGCAAAAGCTTCTGGCCAGGTTCAAAGAAAAAACACTTCAGGGTGAAGGTTGTACCTGGGGTTTAACTCTGTATAGGCAAAGGTGCAGGTGTGTGTTGTCTGCATTTTGGGGGGAGGGAAACCCATTACTGGTAGTGAAACTGCTGGAGGTTCATCGTCTGTTGTTGGAATAACCATCCTCTGTATTTACTGGTAATTTCCCATAGGCAGTGAATGCTGGAAAATGCAACGAGGGGGTGAAGGCCCCGGGAGTGAGTTTTAGCCTTTAACAGAGCACATCAGTGCCCTGGGAGCTGCTAGTCTCTTGCTGTGTGGAGTAAAGAAGTGCAAGAGCTAGCTGGCTCCTTTGCAATTTTTCCCTTCAAGAAAAGGGTCATTTTCTCCTCCACCACCAGAGCGCTTGATCTGTGCAATGGATGCAGGAGGCAGAGCAGGCAAAATAACAGGACCCTTCAACTCATAGTGCTCTGAAACTTGGGGTGGTGTCTGTGCTCACCCATACCGCTGCTGCAGCTGTGTACAAAGATGGGTGATAGCTGTGTGGCTCAGGCTGTGGGCTGCTCCTTTAACTGTGATTTCCAGGGAGAAAGCAACGAGCTGGACTGCTGGGGGTTGCTCCAGACTCGGCGCACCCTGGCCTTCAGCATCGGCGGTGGACCCTTCAGGACTTGGTAGCTGGGTGGTGGGAGCAACCCTGCGAGAGCCGCACCAAGGCAGCTGTGGCACAGAACAAGTATCACGGAGATGAAGCATCTTGCTTGCTGCAGGAAAAGTTCCCTGTCTCTCAGAGCTGTGTCCAGGGACCTGCAAACAGACTTTTCTATCACGGCAAGGGAAGACCCCTTTCTTTCAGTCATTCCCTCACATTTCTAGTTTAGTTGAATGCATAATCTAGGAGATCCATTTCCTAAGATTATATGTGCAGATAACAATAAAAAGATCTTTTGCTGGTAGCAGGGCACTTAACATTTACTCAAACCAGGAGAAATTTCAAGACAAGAGATACCTGTGGTACTTGTTCTTCACTCACAGGTATTGTCTATACACCCTCACTGATGGGCATCTTTTTCCATCTTAAAATGAGGACTGCAGAGTCCCACATTTCTTTCACAGGCAAATTCTGACCTATTCAGCCAAGCCTGTAAATAAGCAGAGATAACCCAAGGGACATAAAAACTCACAATGACATATCAAAGCAAGGTTTTACTTGCTAAAAAAAATAATGGTGTACTATGCTGGTATACAGACACACAGAGGGGTTGTGGTGTGAGACAAAGGAGTGCAGCACATAATTAGTCTGGCTCATCCTGGTGATTGTAGGGGCTGAGGTTTTTTGATGTTTAGACTTGCTGCAGTCTGCAGGACAATGCAGCACCAAATAACTCTGCAAACACATTCCCTCTGAGGCTCTTGCAGGCTAGGGGCTGCACAGCAGATGTCCAGCACCTCATGCACCTACAAGTGGATCAGGGTTTTTTGTCATCCAGTGTTTGTGAACGCCCGGCATTTCCTCTCCTTTGAGCAAGAGCTGGAGAGGAAGCAGTTGATTTAGAAAAGGGTTGGGGTTTTTTTGTTTACTTCTATTTTTACTCCTGGTCAAGATGACATTCCTCCTTCCACGTGAAACATTTGGCTGAATTATAAACGTGAGGAAGTGGCCGAAGAAGTGGTGTAACTGAACTGTTTATCTACTGCTTTTGTAGAATTCGTCTAAAACAAATTTAATGCATCTTAAGCTTATCCTGGGGTGAGGTTTGTGTTCTGCAGTGAAGCACACAATGCTGCAAGAGGACATTTCCGAATTCAGGCCCCTTTCTCGACCATGGGAAGCATGTTCCCCCATCGCTTAGAGCCACCTGGAGCATTCCCAGCACCCAGTGGCTCCAAGCCTGAATTCCGAGATTTACAGGATTTCCATCTCTGGCCCTCTTTTTTAGGTGAGAAACCAGTGCTGAAAGCTTCCCTGTGTCTGGAAGCGTTCCGAAGTTCTTCCAAAAAGCCTTGGTCAGACAAATATATTTTCACTTTAAGACTGCACTTCGAATAGTCAGAACTAAAAAGAAAAATAAGAAGGATAATTCTCTTACTTTAGTTCCTAAATGGCATAGCATGGCTGTTTCTCTTAGATACATGATGGGAGGCGTTTGATTTGTAACTTGTAGTTTAGTTTATTCTTTAGGGCCTCTAGTTCTGAACACTTTTACTCTGTTTTTATCATTCTCTCCTCTTACTCCTCTTCATTTCCCTATTTCTTTTTGCCCTTGGCTCAGAATTCCGTATACATCCAAATTGTATAGCCCTCTGAGCTGTGTTCTTCATTGAGCAAGCGTCAAGAGTTCAGTGTAATAAATGACTGGTTCTTTGGCAGTGTCTTTCATAGCTGAAGGGTTTACAGCACTTCCAAATGTCTTTAATATTTTCTTTCTTCCGATTTTGATTAGAAGCATCACTCAGCGAGACAGAGGAGCTGTTGGTGTTCTTTCTGCTTCTGTAAACAAATATAAATATGTGCGCGTTAATTTTATTTTTTCAAATGATGTCTGCGCTTTTTTTCACTAAGAACAGATCTGACAGATTTAGTTATGTTTAGCTCCCATGTAAACTAGAATGCCTTTTGGATGTAGCTCTTCGGTTGGTAACTTGGTAAAATCTGGATTTGGGGTACTAGCTGGCTTTCCTAATTGTACTGTGCAACTTAAAAGATACATTTAAAGCCAGGGATTAGTTCCTCCTTGTTACCACATGTTTTTCAGACAACAGCTTGCAGGTTTTTGGTCTGAATGGTCTGGGGGAAGGCTCAGCCCTCCTTCCTTGGGGATGCTCTCCCCTTGAGCCATGTGCCCAGAGTAAATGCCTAGTGCTGCTCTGGAGTCAGGGAGTGCATGTCATCTTCTGTTGGATGTGTGGTTATCTGGGTCGGGAGATAGTCAAGGCTCAGATGTTTCTGTGGCACTTGTGGCAGAGAGGACGTGTACCCACCGTGCGCTCAGGTTTACTGCATGTCAGGAGGTACGGGGACCTGCCCTGGGGAGGTGCTGGTGTCCAAGCCTTGGGTGGGGGTGCCAAGGACCTCTTGGCACACCAGGAAAGGCAAGATCAGCCACAGAGCCTGAGACCAAACATTTTTCTCATGGACGGAAATCGCTGGCTTGTTTACAACATTCCTTTAAGTGGTTGAATACAGTTACAAAGCAAACTGGTGTTTGAGCTGAAAACTGAGGTCAGGTTTCGTACCTTTCCAGTTCAGCCCCACCTTTCTTACCTCCTTTGTGGCTCTGCAGAAAGACTCAGAGGAAAACCTGGAAACCATGACTGAATTACTTCTATTGCATCAAGCAACAGAGTGATTTGTTCATAGCTCAATGTAAAAAGGAAAATTGATTGGATCTGGGGACAAGCAGTCTATTAATGGCAGTTAATTCTGCCATTAGAAACATAGAGAATCGCGTAGAGAAATGCTTAGGAATTGATAAGAAAAGGTTAACAGTCATTTACCTCCCAAGGGTTGGATGCAGACATGTGTCTTCACAATCTTAGCTGTGGCTGTGATGTGTACAAAGTTAACTGACTAATTGGAACAAGTGAAATCTGCTTCCACAAACTGCAGCTGGATTCTTCCAAGGACCTTGGTTTCCTTTTAATGTTGTGTTATTAATTAGCTCAGCAATTCATTCTAGTTTTATTTGGAACAAATCAACGAGTGTTGCCATCTTTTGAACCCCTCTGTAAATGGCAGGAGTTTTCTTTAAAGAAGTCTTTCAGTGGAAAAAAGCAAGTGTCCTCTGCAGGAGGATGGTTTTTGCTGTGGGAGATTGGTGTATTCTCGGCCTACTTGCCCCCCTCCAAGGAAGAAGGATATTAAGAAATGTGAGCTTTCTCTTTTTCATTGTTATTGCAAAGCAACAGGAGGTTTTCCATCTATTCAGCAGAAATATTTAGCTCTTTACCACAGTTTTATCAGGATATATTAGTATTTTACCCTTGTAAAAAGACACATTCTTCTTAGCTGTGAGATACTCTTGAACAAACCCATGCATTTTTCAGGGATGATCCTGGGAAAATTTTGAATCCCAGTGGATGTGCTTGGGTGGTCTGGTTTGTTATTTGGTAAGGATGTCCTTAGCACAGCGATTTACATAGAAATATGAGGTGCTGGAGGCGTTGTAATGCTAATTGCCCTTTTATTGTTCATCACCCTGAAGTCAGATTTACCAACTCAAGGAATTGTGGTAATTTAGAGGATAAACTTTTCAAAGATGGTAATAGTAAAGGTAGCAAGGAAGAAACTTAAAGAATGTTTAAGCTTTGGCAATTATGAGATCATTTTGATTATGAATATAACAGCAGCAGGTGAGGAACATTCCACTGCGTTTATCTCTGTGCGTACAACTACAGGTGCTGCCCTCCTGTATTAACTTGGCTTGAAATACAGATGTGCTTGAAGTGGGCCGGAAAGTGAATGCTCCTTCCTCAACAGGTTTTCTGCACTCTCACTGAGTTCAGTGAATTATGCTGTCTGCTGTTCTCTGGCCTCGGAAAATAAAAACTCGTTGGGAAATGGAAGCAGAAAAACAATACTTGTACTACTTCTAGCTGTGCATTGGCTGCTTTCATATCAAGAGGAGTTTTCCCACCACCTGTATACTGCCACAGCCTCATTTGTCTTTTTGTATCATTACAGATTTAAAATTAAAGGAGACTGGACTAGGGGCTGTCCTATTTGTGCCGATCCTGGAACAGTGGTTGTGTGCACTGTTTGGCATGGTCCTCTCTCATCCTGTGGTGTTCCCATTCTGTCTGTGTGCCTTTGCCTTCCCCAGACCTGAGCCAGGCTTGACACTGAATCCTGGAGACAGAAGACTATAAACGTAAAAGTCACCCCTTAGTTTGGATGGTATACTTTCAGCCAGCACTGTGGTATTGCAGGCTCTCCCCAATGCTGGTGATGCCAGCTGAGCAATTTAGGTCCTCTGAAATGGCATGGGGTTATGTCTGCAGTTCTGATAGGAACATGCCCAAATCCAGGGCTCTGTGCATTTGTTCATTCATCCAACAGCATGATGGTAGTGGTGAAAAGCTTCTGTTTAGAAGAATATCTCATGTGGGGTCAGTACCTGGGGAGAGAGGGGCTGTCCTGCTGCCTCAGCAAGCTGGGAAATGTTTAATAAACCTGAAAGGTATTAGGCTGTTATCTCGTTGTGCTTATCTTTTTGAGGACCATTATCCATCTGGAGGTTGCAAACTGGGATTTAGAAACAGCTGCTGCTGGAATATTGTTTGCCACTTGATTGATTAAGAGACTGCCATGCAGACTTGTGGCTGTTGAGTTTCTTCTCCCTTCCTTTCTTAGGTGGCTACAACATTGTTAAAAAATTGCTGACAAATACAGATGCAGAACCCTTTAATCTGAAGCTTCAAAGAAGATGAGTTCTTCTGATAACTCTCACACCGTTTTTTTGTTTCAGCTGCACTCCTTCATTCCTGTCAAAAAAGATGCCAGTTGTGATTCAGATCCTGCCGAGAAAAAAAGGGCCAGCTGTTGTAAACAGCAGAGGTGTTCGATTTGCAAAATATTCCTGTCATCAGCTGTGCACTTCCTTTAGAGCAAGCCACCTTTTGAGAACAAGGAAGAATCAGATATATTTCTATGAAACCTTAGTTTTGTGCCAAAATAAACAAAGTCAAGGCCAGGCTGGGTGGAGCTTTGAGCAACCTGGTCTAGTGGAAGGTGTCCCTGCCCATGAAAGGGGGCTGGAACTAGATGATCTTTAAAGTCCCTTCCAACCCAAACTGTTCTGTGATTCTGTCAAATAGTGATGTGGGTTTGGAGAGTCTCTTAATATAAGGGTAAGAAGTTATAGACTGGAGGTGGAAGAGAATTTTTTTTGTAGATAGCATGAAGATACATGAAGATGTATGTCATAGCAAAGCTTTTTAATCACTTTTGAATTGCATTTTAATTAAGTCATCTTTACTCTGAAATGAGTGTGCTCTGTATCTACCAGTTTCTTATGCTTTTTGGTACTGATGTTTAGATTTCCAGGGGCATCCTCCTGGTTTTGTTTCATAATGCTGTTCTTCACATATACAAACTGTCATCAAAAATTAGTGTTGGTTGGGAGCTGCTGCGTGTCAGAAGTGGGGATGCTGCTGCTTTCCCCTGGAAGTAGATGGCAACTGCAGTACCACAAATGTGATTTAACATTTCTTCAGTTTTATCACTTCATGAATGGCAAGCAGCATTGTATGTTAAAGGTTTCTTATGCCATCAGCTGTCTGTTTTGTGAGCTGTTGTTTGTCTTGAGTAATGTAAAACTCGGCAAATGCAGATGCTGTGGGATGAAGAGGAACAAAGCGTGCTCCCTGTTCTGTTGCTGATGCTCCCTGGGAAGCGGCCTAGATCCAGCATAATTGCAGGCATCACTGTATACCATGTAGATGCTGTGCTCAGGCAGCCCCTGCTCCAGGTCTCCTGTGTCTGGAAAAGCCAAGCTCATCCTTGCCCTGCCATGTCCCTGCTGTGAGCAGGCTTGGCCTTTTGAAGGGGCCCTTTGGTCCCCAGCTCCCGCAGCTGTGTTCATGGTGGGTGAGTGAACAGCCTGCGTCAAACTTAGGCTGTCTCTTTGTGGTCCAAACACTCTATCTGTGGGTACCTACAGACTGATGGCAGCTGGGAGGAGTGCTCCTGAATTACCCTGACATAGCTGACCAATGCTAAGCCTGAAATTGGGTTGGTATGTTACTCATTTGTGCCTTACAGGAGAGTCAGGCATGTGGAAAGTAGAGAGGAGATGTTGCACTTTGTGTTTTGGTTAGATTCTGGATGAAAGGTGAAGTTGTGTTTATTTTTTTCAAGCTAAGCCTTACTATGCGCTTTGTAGTGTTTGCAGCAGCAACAGTTCACTACTGTATTTAAAAGGTACTTTGCCTAGCATCAGTTTTAGTGCTGCCCTGGTACTTGTACACAATATGAACATCTGATCTAGTTTTGGTAGGAAAGATACCTGTTCTGATTAGGTATCTACTTGCCTGAATGATGCATCCAGTAGGTAAGGGATATCTGTCCAGGTCAGAAGAGTGCCACTGCACCGCATCTGATGAGATGTCATGCGGGCTGCCTGCCCTGGAGCCAGCCCAAGGGCTCTGTAAGCTTGGGTTGTGTCAGTGCATGCATGACTGATTCGACACACGTTGAAAGTGTTAATTAGATGTAAATGGTGGGCTAGTGTGTGTGTGTAAAACCTATGATGTGTAAAAGAAGTACCTTAGAAGGAGCACCCATGTCACTTCATAGATGTATTTTTAGAGTAACTTGTATCCTGCTGTGCTCCTGGGGAAAAATAATCACATTTTTCTTCCTCAACCATTGGAGGTTCAGTCTATTACTGCTGGTTTTGCCTGGCAGTGGATTGGATTTCTTCAGAGTAGAAATTAGATTTTTCCTTCCCTTCTACTCTGTCTCTGTTTATACCAATTTGCTGTTGTCTGTGCACTGCAGTGAACGTGGTAACCTTTCCTTCCACACAATGCTTTGTTTGCTCTTCTCTAATAAACTGTATTTACATGTGGTGCTTTGTCTCTCACTTCTGGTGACAGCAGAGACAGTTAAGAAAATGTACTCCCTGTCCAAACTCACTCAGGAAGGAGCAAGTGAGGGCTTAACCTGGGCCATTTCAACCCATGCTGAATCAGAAGTGTGCTAATGCAGGTAAGGAGTGTGCGTAGCCCATGGGTAGCGTTTGCAGCTCTTAGAGGTTTGTGTCTAGTAACCACCTGGAAATTTGGGTATATAAGCAGATATGCTGGATTTTATTTATTTATTTCTTCCCCTAGCAGCCAGCTGCAAACTTAAAGGTTTGTCTGGGAATTACTAAGTTTTCACTGTATTTTATCTGGTCAGCTAGCCACAAGTGAGCTTGGGGGCTGTGTTATTCTAGGAACAACCAGCGAGATGATCTGTTTACAGCAGAGGGCAAATCCCATGGAGAGCATTGGAGGAAGAAGAGGTCCCTGAGGTTTGAGAGAGCTTGGTGGAAACTGGTGAATATAGCAGCAGCGGGGATGGGGTCGTCTCCCAGCAGACTTCAAGATTGCTGTGACAGAGGTGGCGAAGCTCATCATGCCAAAAGGGTCAGCTCAGGGACCACGGCAGTGGTGGGACATGCCTGAAGTGCTGCACAGCTTGGAAAACTAAGTGCTCTGAGATCTCTTTTCTTTTCTTTAGTGCTTTGTTGAAAAGCAGAGTCCAAATGCAAAATCCCATGACAGTGTCCCAGCTTGCACATTGCTCTTGACTAAGCTGAGCAACCACTGGGGCAGAGAGGCAAACACAGCCCCAGTGCTTTAGGGTGCTTACCACCACTGTGAATTTCTGGTGTCCTGCATTTTACACTTCAAACTGTGTTGCCTGAGATTTCTTCTGCTTAACTCATAGTATGGGTCTGGTTCATCTGAATCTGATTGTTTTTCTCCATGTTGGGATAACGGAACATCTGGAAGGGTCCTTAAAGGGATGGAATTAAGAGTGTTGGGAAATATGAGGGAACTGTCAAAAATCATTCTGTTTGATTCTGGGTTTTTTTCTTAATATAATGTGAAACTGAATGTGAGTCTAGAATCAGACTGTGTCCTCAGGGATTTTTTTCAGTGGGAATGCTGTTGCCCAGATTTGTGCTTTGTCCTGGCCATTTTCTCCACGGGATACTCCTGTATAATTACAGTCTTGGTGGTTCATTGACTAAAACTGGGTGGCAAGAGAAAATTGCAAGGGCACAAAAGCAGTTAGCTTGTGGTTTCTGATGGAACTAGCACCTAGGCTGCAGTATAAGAATTGCTTTGTGTTTTGGGACTGGAGGCAGGTGAGTGAATGCTAGAGAGTTGTTCAGGCAGTGTGATTTAACCTCTTTTCCCTCTTGATATATTATTTGCAAATTACTTTGGTTTTCCTTTAAATAAAAGTATTTGCTGTTCATCCTTGTGCAAATATCCTATGAAAATAAATGTCAGCCTTTGAAGACAAACAAGAGGGTTTCTGAAAGCTGAAGCAGATGATGTATTACCAGTGCGCAAGCGTAAGGCCAATTGAGAAGTGACGGGATGCAGCACATAGCCCCCTCATGGCAATGACAGCTCAGCAGTGGGGTTTGGAGGAGGTGAACTACACAGGGCCATGCGCTGTGGCAACATGAGCTGATGTTAACTCAGTGTTATTGTACTCCTCCCTGGTCTCGTGTCAGTATGTCCCATATCCTGTAGGCAGACTGCTCCTTTCACAGCAGCAGGTGGAGAGGGTAAGATACGTGCAATACCTCATCTACCTACAGCCTGACTCCAAAAACATCTTCCTTTCTGCTCCGCTTCCTGGGTTCTTCCAGGCGTACCTACTTCCATAGGAGGCAATGTAAATGACGTGCATCGGTTGAACTACCATATAACTGTAGTGAATTAACTTGCTGATGTTTATATGCAGCTCCTTTTTGGCAAGACCACAGCTGCACTTAACAGAAGGGCCTCTCAGTGCTCTAGGATGGGTCTGCTTTTGCCTGGGAAGGATTGCTCAGATTTTCCCATTGCTTGAGCTTGTCCTTTGTCACTAAAACAGCCAATATAGCTGTTGTGGTTCTTATTCCCTTGTTAATATTCTGAAAGTTTTCTCATGGGATTTCTAAACAACTCGGTAAGAGATCTTGTAGGTAAAAGTGTGTGTGTGTCTGTGTCCCAAAGTCTCTAAGCAGGCAGATTTGCACAACCACACTCATCCTCTTATGGATTTCATTCATGCATGTTCTCACACCCATGCATTCTCTGGTACCAAGGTGTGTGTCCACATAGTCCGGCCAGGATCGTCTGTGTGACACACAGGATGAGGCAGTGACTGCTGCATCCTCATCACGTCCCTGAGGATGTTCTTGGCAGGGAACAACAAACCAGTTTGAGGTTGCTTTTCGTACCCTTCAAGTGTTGATGCTTACAATTTTTTCTTTATTCTTTCTTCTCATCTGTTGTAGTTCTCAGGCAAACGTAACAAATTTCAGTTCTCTCTCTTCTTCCCCAGTAGTATTGATATTTTCTGACGCCAGTCCTGTTCTTCCTCTTCTTGGTACCTTATCTGTAGGTCAGATTGTTCTTCCTCATTAAATGAATGTGCTATTCATTTAACTCATGCTCTGCCTGTCCTTCTGGTGCCTGCTTGTTTGCCTGCTTGCTCTCACACATGTATACACTCGTACATGCACACTCTTTTACTTTGCCTTTGTTCATCACCAGTATTAATACTTCAGATATGAATCACTGCATGCAGACTTATGGAGTAATGTGTCTGGCCCCAGTACTCTTCATTCTATGCCAGAATGTGTTTCTGTGCATTAGCAATGAGGTTACTTTGGGTCCATCAAGCAGCTCCTGGAAATGCATGCATCCCTTGTAAGAAGGGACATAGTTCACGCCAGCTCTCCCTGAATCAGGTTTGCAGACTGTGAGGCTACTGAACATTGATTTGGTCATTTCCGTAGCAGGAGGACATACAGGATAGGGTCCCAGAGGAGGATTTCTGTATGGTGTTTCTGCATTTCCCAGCCACAGGTATATGCTGTGCAACGAGCCTTATACGTTCAATTGTCTTGTGTTTGTGGTGCCTGTGGGGCTCAGGTTTTCATCACATGTGTGGTAAGACAGTTACTTTCAGGCTGGGTCATACTTACAGCGTGCAGAGCAGTTCTGCTACAGGGGTTGTCTGGGTTCAGTTTCTGCGCTTGTGATGTCCAGTGCTGTTGGGTGTCCATTGATGGCACAAAAGTTTGTCCCGCGTGTCCTGGGCATGTTTGATTTCACTGCCCAAGTACTGGAGGACTGCTTTGTATACAGGTTTCAACTTGCCCATATGATTGCTTGCCTAGGACTTAATGGAAATTAGGCATCAAAGTTGGATGTGCTGTGCAGAATAGAAATGCTGGGCAAGGAAGCAAAATCTTTTCCTTGCCTGTCTCCTTGCCCACACAAAATTTTCCAAGTAGAAAAAACAGATATATCCTGGAGTTTTTTGTGTTGATGGTAACTTCCATGATTTGTGTGTCTGGCAAGGGCTTTCTCCATGCTCCACAGAGTAGTTGAGGTGGAAACCTTTTCAGTGAGTGGGGGGCTGAAGCTTTCTTACTGTGATTTGCCACAAGTGGATGATTCTGATCTCTGTCTTGTAGTGATTTTGTTGGTAATTTATCATGTGAACTAGAGGGAAATTGTTGCAGCCTCAGAGGCCTCTCATGCCTGGGTGCATTGTGGCACCAGGGGGAGCATCAGCAGGGTACAGGGGTTCACCTTTTCTGGTGCTGGGGCAGAGCTGGGAAAAGGCTGACTGATAAATGCCTGCTAAAAATGGCAATGCTGAATCTTTTATCATCTAAAATTGATGCCAGAGATGTTAGAAAGTCAGGAGGCTGTCCCGATATGTAGAACATTTCAACAGAGATGTGATATTTCATATACACAGAGCGCCTGCTGATGTCACTTGAAAGTCATGCTCGCCCAGCTACAACAAGGATTATTATTTTTTGGTCTTCTCCAGCTTCTTTTAGAGAAAAGGTCAAAAATTAATCGTATGCATGTGATAATTCAGAGGGGGAAAAAATAGATGCTAAACTATCTCTGAAGTTATTACCTTTCTCTACAGCGGATAACTGCTGTGTATGGAGTTATGTACTATGCACCAGTGACATAATAATATAACATTTTATTATTTGCACATCTCTTTCTGACTTCATATAAAGGTTGTTCTCTTGGTTATTTTTTTTTATCTGATACTAACCTAAGTAATGCAGTTGAAATGCTGAAGCCTTACGTATCCAATGCAGACTTCCCGTTCCTATGGCAACAAAACTTGTCCCGGTACTTAATGAAGGACTATTGGAGTGTGAGTAACTATGACTTTTAAGATTTGGAAAAACAAACAGAACAGCTTTGTATTTGAAGATTAAAGAAATAAAGCGGAAGTGACCTCTTTGCATAGAATTTAAAAAATCACCTAGGCTTGGGATACTTCATTAGTACGAATAAAACCATATTAATGTCATAAGGAGCTCTGTTTTAATCTAGTTTTCCTAATTAAAATGTAAAAGCCTTTTGTAGCAAGTGAGAGTCTTTGAGGGTTCCCCCCCACCCCCTTTCTTTTCCAGAGCTGCTGTGTTTGTGGTTAAGCTAATGTAAATTGGGATTGCCTTGCAACAGATATGGTTTTCATATGTATTGGGAAAAATCCATTGATAGTATTTGTCATTGGCTGAAAAGGGGAGGGGAAAATGCATGATGTTTAACTCTACATTTGATCTACAAGCTAGCTCCTGGTCAGCTAGATTAAATCTGTTTTACACTGATACATGCTAAACAAGCTACAGATGAGAGAGTGAATGAAGGAGTAGCTGTCATCTCTTCCTCTTATTTTATAGCTTTTCAATTACAATTTTAACAGCCATTAAATTCTAATTTAAAACAACCATAGGAAACATCCCAAGGAAAAGCAATAATGCTGACAATGTATCATGAATGTTTACGAGCCTGTGTTTCTGTATCAGCATGCCGGTAAGTACTACACAACTTGTGGCAGGTTTATTGTGCTTAATTATTCATTTGTAGAAGTGAATGTGAGCGAATGGGAAATATGAAATAGGGGCTTCTGTAGCAATCATACTGGCAGAAAAATTGTTCAACTATATTTCCCCAAGGCAGTCCAATTTTTCTGCTATTTCTTCTGTGATTTTTTTTTTTTTATGTTGTTGCTTACTTTATGGGTTTTTAAAGCTGTGATTCTGATATATTTCTCTTCATTTCTGAGGACCGAATAACAGTAGCCAGAACTCAGGGTTTAAGAAAGCTTAACAGATCTGCTGAGCTCACTTATTACAAGGCAGCTGAGACGACCAAGAATGCCAGTGATTCTAGTAAATTGCCTCGTGGCAAAAGGGCGGATGAGGAACAGGATAGGAGAGGTGGAAGGCTGGCTCCTTTGAAAGTTGATCAAGATTAGTTATTGCGAAAACAAAAAGCAAACCAGAAACAACCCACTCGGCAAAATCCAGCTTGGAAACAGCCGAGTTGTTGCATATTAAACTGTGGGCAGGTGGCATCCCATATGAGCTGGGAGCCTGTACCCTGCTGAAGGTTGTGCTCTTCTGCCTCCCAGCAAACTGATTGGAAGGTTACACGGCATCCTGAGAAGTGGGAAAAGGCTCAACCCAAAATCTTTGGGTTGTGCTTTACCCTTCATTCCCTTTTAAAAACAAGTATCTTACCATTGGGTAAAATGCTTCTCTAGGCAGAGACTGAAGAAAAGCTGACAATGAAGATACAGCAGATCTGCAGGAGATGTAATAGGTGTATGGAAGTTGCGGTGTTTGTGCCACAGGCAGCACGTAATGGGATTCGCTGTAGCTGCAATGGTACTTGAAGCCTAAATACAGGAGGAAACAAGATTTATGTGATTGTGCACAACTTTGGTCAAAGGTCTTGAAGGACATTAGCTCTCTGAAAGCTTGGTAAAGAGATGCTCTGTGGAGGCCTTTGCTGGAGGGGGGCTAATGCATTTGCTTGTGCTCTGTATTTCAGGGATAGAGCTCTGTCCTCCTGGGCACCGGTTCATGATCACCATGGCGGCGAGCTTCATTGAAATGGCTGGGCAGTTCCTCATGCCAGGGCTGGCTGCCCTCTGCAGGGACTGGCAGGTCCTCCAGGCAATTATCATCTGTCCTTTCCTGCTAATGCTGCTTTACTGGGTGTAAGTATTTCTTCCTCCTGTCTTGACAAAGACAACATGAGCTCCCGGTGTTCGACCTGGGAGGTGTTTCACTGTTGGAAGGTGTGCATGCTTTACAAAATGTACGAGTCTTTCCCTTTGTTCTTCCATTCACCTTTTGCAAAGATCTGACTTTGCAATAAAAATAAGTTTATAATTTGCTGTAGCACTCCTGTAGGTTACGTGCTGCGACATGGTGGGAACTCAGGAGAGCGTCCTCTTTCAACAGCAAAGTTGTACTTTGCTATTATTCAGTCTGTCACTTGCCCTTTGAAGATGAAAACAATTCTTGAGAGGATGCATCTCAGCTGAGCCATTGTCAGACTGTGTCTGCACAGCTACATTTTCCCTTAAAACCTGTATTGTTGTTCTGGGCTGTCACTGTTGGTTTCTTTGGCGGTTTCTAACCAAAGCTAGGTTCAAAATAACATATGTCAGCTCTTGAACAAGCGCACTTGGATGTCTTGTGTGCATGAGGTAGCCAGCCCTGAACTAGACTGCCTGCTTGGTTTTGCCCAGATTAGCCCATGCTGTGCCAAACCTTGTCTGGACACTGGGGCAGTGTCCACCAGGCAGTGGCTTGGGATTGTTCCCACAACAAATCCTCCTCTCCTGCTCCTCTCTGCCTGCTGCACAGGCAGCACTGCAGCATTGGTACAGCTATTCTGAGAGAAGTGGAGTGGCTTTTGCCTTGGGGGTGGTGCCAGGTCCATCCCCACCAGGACTTTATCAACCTTCCCAAAAAAATTCCTTTGTTATTCTGTCTTAATAGTGACACTCAGTGGCGGCAAAAACAAAAGAGACTTATGAGAGCAGTGTTGTGCGAAGCCATAACAGTAAAAGCACACTAGATTGTTCATTTTAAAGGTAACATTTTTTGGTGTGTACTGTGAGGGGCCAAGCTGCCAGTTGTAATGCCTGACAAGTTACAACATGTAAAAACTTGTTACAGTCCTAAGAATTTTTGTCAGTTATCTGTTTTTTCTGCTAGCACATGAGTGCCTTACAGAGTTCTTCTGTGTTCATGGTGGTAACCCTCTGGGGATTTCTTCTCTTATCCTCAAGGCAGGCATGCCACAGCTTGGGCTGAAGGCAAAATGTGGCACACAGGAGAAAGTCACAAGTCCTTTGCAAGATAATGTTTTGGTTTGGTTTTCCTCCTCTCCTCCCATTTTCCAACACATAGCATCTAAAGAGTCTCATCTTGTCAGTGTTAATCTTTATGATGAGTAACCACAAGTGTTCTTGTTAATGTGCTGTTCTCCCAAACCTGCCATATGTTATATATGTGCAAGCATGTGCAGGTCTGCTCCAAAAGCTCCTGCTTGGATGCCTGCCAGCTGAAATGATTTGTATCCACCACTCAATAGAACCCAATATCAAACAGATACTTGTGTCCAAAAGGACAGTGCAATAGCATGAAGACACCTAACAAATGCGGTAGATGACATGGGCAGCAGTAACCCCTCAGCAGTCTTCTGGAGGTGGCACGTTTTCCAGGTGGCTGAGTCAGGGTCTTGTACATTCCTGTTGGGAGATTGTCTCTGGCTGACATTGAAAGCAATAGGAAATGCTAACATTTGTTTCCGAATCTGCAAGGGCTTTTTTGCTTTTTGGGTGGATGGGACAGGCAGACCAAGCAAATAGATCCCCTGTATATAATGTGTGATATGACAGCTTGATAAGCAGTGGTAATAGCCAAAGTAACAGGATTTGTGTTGCCCGGTGTTCTTGCATTTGTAGAAATGAACTCTGGTTAGGATGCCTGTTTAATTATACTGTCGGTACAGTATGCACTCTTCTCTTAGGCTTTTCTTTTCCATCTGTTGCATGTTCTCTAGAAAGTGCTGCTATTTTATTACCTCTTCCCTTTCTGCCCCTCCCCTCTTCCCCCAGCATTGTGTTGGGGAACAGAGTGTGGACCCGCAGCATATGTTACAGATGAAGGAAGAAAACTGACTTGTAATAAAAGAACTAGAAAATTGCACTGCTTGTTAATTCCCCATCATGCACCCAAAGCAGTGAGTTCAATAACAGATGCTGTGATTGCCCCTGTCCTGCCTCCTCCTTACCCTCTTTACTTCCATCTCTCTGCAAAGAGCTGTTTGCCCCTCCTGGCTGGGGCTTGACCCTTTCCCACCTATAGATTTGCTCTGCTCCTGACCATGTGCACATGAGAAGCTATATACACCTCCTTCATTCTAACCAAAACTGAAGAATTGGGAAGGGGTGACCAGTTCTCTTCTGGTACTGTTAGGTAGGATTTAAGTGTTCAAAAACTGTGTAGATGAGGCCCTCAGTGATATGGTTTAGTGGTGGTCTTAGCAGTCCTGGGGTAATGGTTGGACTTGATCTTAAAGGTCTTTTCCAAACTAGCTGATTCTATGATTTACCCAAACTAGCTGATTCTATGATTTGTGATGACACAAATTTGTAATAACTAGGCTTGTTGCCCTGGGAAAGACCTCTAATTGACACACTACACCCTTTTATGATGCTGTGGTTTAAGCCCAGCCAGCAACCCAGAACCATGCAGCTGCTTGCTCACTCCCCACCCCTTTCCTTCCCCCCCCACCTCCTCCCCTTACTCCCAGAGGGATGGAGAGAAGAATTGAAAGAATGCAACTCCCACGGGTTGAGATAAGAACAGTCCAGTAACCACGGTATAGCACAAACCACTGCTGCTACCACCAATAATAATAATGATAAGGGAAATAACAAGGGAAGAGAATACAACCGCTCACCACCCACCAACCAATACCTAGCCTGACCCAAGTAGTGATCCTGCCTTTCTGGGTAACTGCCCCCAGTTTATATACTGGGCATGACGTGCTGTGATATGGAATACCTCTTTGGTCAGTTTGGGTCAGGTGTCCTGTCTCTGCTTCCCCGGCTTCCCCTCCTCCCTGGCAGAGCATGAGACTCACAAAGTCCTTGGTCAGAGTAAACATTACTGAGCAGCAGCTAAAAAACACTGGTGTTATCAGCGCTGTTCCCAGCCTGAAAGTCAAAAACACAGCACTGCACCAGCTCCTAAGACTGAGAAAAATGACTGCTACTGCTGAAGCCAGGACACATGAGCATGAGTTTGGTCCGCATCTGGACAGGATCATAGTTCTCCTTCCAGCTAGTTGTGGTACCTTCCTGGTCTCCTTCTGTCTGTCAAGGATTCTTCTCTGCTCTTTGGATTTCTTAGGGTCTTTTTTCCCTCCACCCACCTGTCCTCTGTTCTTCTGTTGGACTGCAAAAGGCTGGTGCTTTCCTTGCTGATGGAGGAAGTAGAAGATTATCAACCAGGTGCCTGCAGTCACCTCGGCTTGATGATCTGAGCAGCTGCCTGCCCTTGGCAGAAAGCTCTCTTAGCTTCATTCAACTAGTATTTAATGCCAGGTGATGACCAAATTCCTGTGCAGAAGTTCACAGAGGCCAGGGGTTTGGTTTTTAAGTTTGGGATAGTGTTCCATTCAGCAACAGAAGGTGCAACAGTAGGTGCATAAAAATGACCCTTGGCAGCAGCGTCCACGCTACACAAGTGAGCTCAGGCACTTGCACCCAGATGAGGTGGCCAGCATTTCTGCTTGCCATGCCTGATAACCTGGGCTCAAAGTAGGCCAGGAGTTTTTAAAGATCCTTAATTGTACCTCTCACTGCTCACACAGGGTAATGGAGCAGTGAAAGGTGTGAGGCTTCAGCACTTCCAGTTTGAGAAACCTGCTTGAGTTGGAAGGTAGAGATGGCATTTGTCTCCACAATGCCCATCCCTGCAGCTCTCTTCCTTTCCCTAAGGGTGGGTGCTTGCCATGGGGTTTGTTGTTTGGTAAGGGGACCATTCGGAAGCACAGCTTTTTAGGCTGGTGGCTGAGGCTGTCCCCTTTCTGGAGCAAAGCACCAGGAAATTCTGCATTCAAAGAATTCTTAATATTTCAAGAAATGCTTTTGCAGTGCAGGACTTGCTACAGGAGGATATGCCAAAGCGTTCATGCAGCACCAGTGGCAGTAAATAAGCTGTCGAGCTGCATGGCTGTTATATACTTTTATTGCCTGATAACATGTGGATAGCAGTCTGCTTGACTTCCCTCCATTGTGGGTCTTTTTCCCCCTTTTTCAAAAAAATCATACTTTATCTGGGATGGAGGTTTCACTAAGCTGTCTTCCAAATTGCATCAGCCTTAAAAGCATCATAATGATGGAATTGCCTGGTCCACTGCTTAGAAGTATAAGAACTGAGGTAGCATCCACAGCAAAGGTCAGTAAGTAGATAAATTTGTCCTTAGAAAGGTTTTTTTTTTGGAAAATGAGGCCTGCACAATAAAGAAAAATATGCTTGGAGTCAACAAAGTTTTTATATCTGTAGAAGTATGGGAGGTTTTGGTTGTTGAAGATCTACGTATTTGTTTTGGTTTTGTATTAAAATAAACTCATGTTAAAGGAAGACTAATCAGTTAAACTAATGAATCAGGTGAATATCAGCACTTGAAGGAAATGCAGATGGAAAATAAACTTTATCTTATAACACTGTGTGCACATGTGTATTTTTAAGGCAACTCCACTAACATAACATTGTCTTTATCTTGAGAAACTTAGAGCAACAACTGGTTGTTGTCTGGAGTATGCACAATACTGACCCATATAAAAGAATGGCTTTAAGTCTGCATGTGTGGGAAAAGATCTTTATGTGTTTAAAAATTTAAATATCTGTTCCATTATAATCCTAAAATGTAATTCCTCTCTTTCCTCTCCCTGTCTTTACAAAAGAATCCAAATCACTTCTGTCAGCTATTTTCATTCTTTGGTCTGAATTGCCGTGTGTTAACTGCATATCTCATTCATACTCTTCTTGGCAGCAAGTGTCTATTGCAGACAGTGCTGCCTCCTCCCAGTTCTTTCAAAATCGTATTAACAGGCAAAATGCCTCTAATACATTATAAAATTCTAATATGTTCTATTTCTATGTGGCAGGACAGTTCCTGTATCATTTGTGAATCAGTGTAAAAGAAAATGCCGTTAATTTGCACATTCTAAATTTGTTTTCCCTCTTGTTTCATAAGTGATTCTTCTTTTTTGAAAATAATTACATAGCTCATGAATAGTTAAATGAGCAGCTACACATTATCAGTTCTTCCTCTGGCAAAAACTTGGAAGCAACCCTGACCTGTTTTCCATCTTTGAAGTATTTTCCCAGAGTCCCTTCGGTGGCTGATGGCTACGCAACAGTTTGAGGCATCCAAGGAGCTGATCCTTCAGTTCACACACAAGAATAGGATGAACGCAGAAAGTGACATCAAAGGAGTGGTGCCTGGTGAGTAGGACAGACAGACAACCTCAAATCCCCCCACTCTTCTCAAAAGGCTGCACGTGACATTGCTGACCATAATTAAACAATCTATTTACTGCCTGTGAAATCATCCCATTCATTCATTCATTCATTTTGCTTTTGTTGAAAAACCATTCCAAACTCCAGCAGTGTTTAAAATTACTCAGCCTGTTGAACAGTCCTAGTTAATTGCACTTTCATCTTGCACTTCCATATGTTTTTAGAGACATCTCTTGAAGAATTTTGCCACAGTTACCCAATGCGCCTTCAGCCCTGTGTGCCTCTGGAAACTATGTTTTAAGGAAGCTGCTCACTGGGATCCTGCCCATTATACAGCACCTACTCTGTGGGTTTGGAGAAGCAGCAGCACTTGAACCCCCAATTCCAAAGTGCCCCCTATGACAAACCTAAAACATGTTACAGTTTCTCTTAAAAGCCTTGCTCCAAGAGCCATTTTGCTTTCCTCTCCTGCATCATCTGAGTGATGCTGTTCTGGGGATCGAGGAGGCCTGCAAGCAGCAGCAGTAGGGTGCAGGTTTTGGTTGAGAGTCTTAATTACCAGTTCCTTGGTTTACTGATGCTTTTAGAAAGAGGTGATTTGTCTTGTCACTGGGATTGTCACTGAAATAGCCGTGCTGCGTTTGTGCAGGGTGCTTTGCAGAAGAGACTGTGTGAGTTTGTCTCTAATTACTGCAAAGGTGAAGAGCTTCTGCATCTTCATCTCACTGGTGCAGCTGTCACGTTTGCTTTGGGCTCCCCTCTTCCTTCTCACAGGTCTGATGGTGCCCATAAGCGCCCATTTTGTGCTGTCACTTGCGATCTGTATCAAACTACCCACTAGTCAGAAAACAGTGGACATGTTTCTTTTCTCCCTCACTTTTTCAAGCCCTACTTCCTCTGACCCCAGGGGCAACAGGGAGATGTCACCCAGTAGCTTTGCCCATGGGCAGGAGTAATGTTTCCTGCGCTTGGCTTGATACTCACTGTCAAAGGTCTCAAGCTACAGGGGTAACTATGGCATCAGTCAGCACTGGGACAGATTTCATCTGGAATAGAAAAGTGTCACCATTAGCATCAGTGCCTAACAGATGAGGCAGTCTTCATCACTGAGGGGTGAAAAAGTCGTGTGATTTGGGTCTGTGGTCTTCAAACCCAGGTCACTGCACTGATTTCTGATGCAGTTGGCATATTGATGTTAATTAGCCACAGCATGGCTTTGCTATGTTAAATGCCATTTTTTTGGTAAAGTTGTGAAAAGCATAGGGGTATATGAGCAGCCATTAACCTAGTGATCTCCACCCCCACAACTCCTTTTTGCAGATCTTCCCCAGATCAGGGATGGGTTTTGGAGAAATCCTGTCTCTGAGGCAATGAAATGTCTCACAATTAGACTTGGAGCTTCCCAGCCAACTCTAAATTTGGCTTTTCTCAGATAGTCAGCTTCTTGAATTTGCAGGTGAAATAAAATGGTTCTTAGGGGAAAGAAGAAAATAAATTACCTGAGTTTCCTTTAAGGAAGACGATAAAGATGCAACTGTGTGGCTAGAGGGATTTATTTAAGCCGTGTATAATGATATTGTCCATGGAGGAATGCTAAGTGTCAAAATGGTTTTATGACTATTATTTGTGACTGATTACTTTTTCCAGCAGTTTCATGGTAGGAGCACACTTGGTTTAAGGAGGGACTTCCTTTCATGTGGGAACTAGAGCATTATTACACATCTTGATGCTAGGGATTTCTCTGCCTGCAGATACATTTAGATATAGCAGTTGTCAGTGCAAAGGGAAGTGTAAAGTTTGTGATACAGAATATGGTCCTTGATACTGGATTTGTTGGGGATATTGTTGGGATTTTTTTAGTATTTCTTCCCTCATTTTTCTCTTTAAGCTCTCTCTGTGCCCCCATACTCTAAAGCTTTCCTGACCCAGCTCTGGAGGGATGCCACATTTCTGTAGGGGAGAGTAAGAGAAAAGCAGTATCAAAAGGATTAAATGAGTTTAACTACAAATTTCAGAAGGAAGGACCTTCCCTCTCATTCTGGGTGTATGGGAGTGTTGATGCTCTGAATGAAGACAGGAGAAAAGTAGAAATCCTGAGTGAAGACTGTGATCAAACAACAGGTCTTGTGTCTCCCAGTGGGTTAGTAAGCAGAAGAAAGCATTTCTCTGCTTTTCTTATAATCACATTCCTACAGTTGCTGTAGCAGGAGTGGATATAAAGCTGATACACATCTGTGAGAAAGGATACCATTGAGCCTGATGCAGATATTCCCTATTTCCTTTTGACTCCATTGTTGAGCTTTGCTATCTGTGTGGAGGGTTGTTGTTGTTCGTGATTTGGTTTATTCTTTGTTCTCCATCTGAAAGAGCTGTAAACTGTTTTGCTCTAGTTAGGGACCATTGTATTACTGTTTATTATTCCTTGCTGCATTGTTGTAACTGCCTCCTGTGATTAAATTACTCCCAATACATTTAAATGACAAACTGCTCACTTGCCGACCCTTCCGGCTGGAAACCCCACTATAATTTTACTCATGTGTAGCAGTTTAATTAGTGTATCCTATAAAACAGATCATTACAGGAGTTACAGTAGTCTCTGGGTTTGTTTAGAATTGAGAAAAGAAGGATCTTGGGGACCTTATCACCATGATCCAATTTTTAAAGAGTGGCTACAAAGAAGATGGAAACTCCCTTTTTACAAGCAGTCCCATGGAAAAGATATGGAATAATGGATACAAATTACTCCTGGAGAGATTCCAACTGAACACAGTAAAGAATTTTTTCACAACAAGAACAATCAGCCACTGGAATAATCTCCCCAGGGAAGTGGTGGATCCCCCAGCCTTGGACGCTTTTGAGATTCAGCTGAACAGGGTACTGAGACGTCTAGCCTAGACTGTGCTTTTGCCAAGAAAGGTTGGACCGGATGATCCTTGAGGTCCCTTCCAATCTGGTATTCTGTGATTCTATGATACGTACCTGTTTTGGCAGCTGATACGAGTTCCGTAATAAAAATAAGTAGCGTTCAAGTGTGTGAGGTATTTTTTGAATTGCTATCCAAGCAATGAACAGGCTTGTTTTCCTTTTTGAAGAGTTGCACTATTCGCATTGCCAGCTGAAAGCTTTTACTGGTCCATTTGGGTATACTGCCCATAGTAGAAAGTGCCACTAGACTTCTGTAAGGCCTGCTTGTTCCTTAGGGGCTTGGCCCATGCGTTGGGTGGATAAAAAAGAAAGTAAAATGTATCTGCTGGTTTTGACTCAATCTGTAGGGTGGGAGCAGTTCACCAGTGCTCTTATGGGAGATGTCTCTGAAGAGAATAACTGAATGTCTGGACAGTGGTCTGGCTGCAGTTTGAAAGGTCCTGTGGCTGTGCTGACCCCTTCCTGGAGAAATCAGCACAGGCAGCTGATGGGCAGTGCTTAGCCAGCAAGGTAGTGGGGGAATGCCTGCATGGTAAACAAAGTGAGACAAGGGATGTTGATAGGAGGCCTGAGTGTTGTAGATAAACATTGCCCCTATCTTCAGTAGCCTGTCCCAGGGGTGTAACACAGTGATGATGATGGCTGCAAAACACGAAAGCTGCTTCCTCAGCTTTAAGTGGCTTTATTTTTGAATGATTGGTATACCTGGTCATTTTGGGCAGGAAAAAAAATGCCTTCATAAAGAGACGTTTGGCTTTATGCAGTCATATTTCTTTTCTTTAATGCTTACAAAATCTATGCTGTGTTAATTAGACCTGGTTAAATCATCCCTAATGTTTTGAGTCTCAAAATTTCACGTTAGCTCAACACTTTACCATCTTTTAGAAATAAAAGTTTAAATGCATTTTTGCATCAGGAGAATGATTATTCTGTTTTTTTAATCCAACTGCATATTGAAATGTCATTTGTAAAACAGACTTGATGAATTTTGTTGACAAATATTTGAAAACATTATTGGAAATGTCAGCTTCAGTCATGAGCAAATGAAGTATTTTGATAATAGTTATTCAGTATAGGCTTTTCATTGCCAGTTTCTCCAAAAACTTCCCCATCTCTTTCCTGTTTCTCTGTGAAAGAAGAAACAAAGATACATTTCAGTGCAGCTGCAGTACAGTCATTTTAACCTGAGTGGGATAAATGGTTAGGAAGTGTGGAGATCAGTTTGAAGAACTAGAGAAAAGAGTATTTATAACTGCTTGACCAGGCTGAATACCAAAACCCTCTTTTTGCTCATGTCTAGATGAAGACGCAAACCAGAGTGCTTCTGTGGGCAAGCATGTTATAGCTGTCCCTTTCCAAGGTTCCTCTCTAAGCTCAGAGAAATAATACTGATGTAATTACAAAAGTGACCGGCAAAGATCAAGCATCCAAATAAAGGCCAGTGCTTTAGCATGCAGAACACAAGGTGGAGAGGAAGAAGGGGTACAGTGGTGCCAAGTGCTCTGTGTCTATGTATGTGTGTGGGTTGGAGTTAGGAAAGCTGTGGTTTTCAGAGGCTTTTAATAAAAAAAAAAAAAAAATTATCATCACCATTCTTGCTACTGAGCTGCATGCTGCTGTGACTTTCCCTTTTATACATAAGCTAGTTTTCTGGTTTGTTTTGCTGTATTATTTTTCCTATGCATGAGGCTTGGATCTGTGTACTTACATGCTTTTTTTTTTCTCTTTCTTTCATTGGGTAAAGAGCAGAAGGAAGCATGAAAAAGCCGTATGTCTGAAAGTCAGTCTCTTTCCCTAATAGAAAAGATTAACTCTCCCTACAAAGCTTTACTCTTATACTTACATCCTCACACCTACTACTACACTACTGTTTTAAAGCTTGTAGTAGATGAAGAGCTAGGTGTATTAGCTAGAGAAAGCAAACAAATTCCCTGTCCCCATAATACATGTGATGCTACTACGTACAAGCCTGCCAGATGTGTTGCTTTACCAGATCCTGGGTTTTGGTTAATGGTACCAAACAAAATGCAAGTCCTGGGGGAAAGTCAGATAAATGTAGGGAATTTAGTTAAAACAGTTCAAGGTGCTACTTGAAGGCAGCCTTTAAGTCTTACAAAAGACTGTGTGTTAGCCACAGAGATTTCTATTGCAAACAAAACCAGCTAGTGATTTCTGTTACCTTCTTGTATATTAAATCAGCTTTCAGGAGGGGTTAGGTTTTTCCTGGTGGTCCCCTCTTGTCTAGGAGCAGGAACCAATGGAGTTTGTGCAACTCCTTCAGGATAGGCAGTACTTGACAAACCGTGAGTAACAAGATTGAAATTCATCAGTTAAGAAGTCCTCTACTGCTGGCTATGCCTACAGGAATGGAAGAGGAGAGCCTATGTGTTCCCTGACTGTATCCCTGGTGAGGGCAGTAGTGACCTCTGACAGCAGCAGGATTTAGAGGGGACAGAGAGAAAAAGGAAGTGCCCTACCGAGGACATGCCTTCTGATGTCACTGGGAAAAGCCAAATATGAAAGAAAATTTTAACAATAATTAATAAAAAAAAGAAAATGGGGGTTGTCAGTCTCTATTTAAGCTTGAATGATTCTTTCACACCAGTTGAGTCCTCCACAGACTCACGCTGGCCACACTCCAGCCTGTCGCAGCTGCTTTGTGCCCAGCCAGCACAGTGGCTCTTTGTCCCCAGTGCTACCTTTCCTCTCAGAGGAACTGGCTTCACAGGGCAGGAACTGCATGGGGAGGGCTGGCAGCAAGCCTTGGTGCTGCCAGTGCTCCTCTGGCCCCTCTGCACTGAGAGGGGAGAGGATGGATGAGTCTGGATGTGGACATGAGTGGTAGGAGAGGAGACCTTCGGAACCAAGTAGGGGTAGAGAGCAGTACGAGGGGACCAGTGGACAGAGAAGAGGGGAAATAAGAGAGTATGAAGAGTTGTGGGGGCAAAGAATAAACACAGTTGGAGGGGACTAAGGCAAAGGGAACAAAGGATTGTGAGGAATTAAGAGCTGTAGAAGAAGAGGAGTGGAGAGCTAGAGCATGGAGACCAAAAGGGCTGCAATCATTTGCTTTTCCCCTCCCTCTAGAACAAGCTATTGAGCCCAGGGATTCAGTCTCAGCACTCTTGTGATATCCACTCCTAAATTGTGTGCTTCACCTCTCCATACTGCCCAACTCGCCTCCTCTGCCTGCTGAGGTTTCCGCCATAGCTCTGGCAGTAGATAGTAGCAATGCACGTGCAGGTATCTGAAACCTCTTCATGGCTCAGATACGGCTCCTCACAATGATATTTGAGGTGTTCTTTGTGTTGGTTTTTTTTTAACGCTGGTGTTGCTAGAGGAATGTAAATGTTGACAAGTCAAGCTCTGTTGAAATGCAAGAAGTCAGGTTGCCTGGGCAACCCTTGCTTGGCCTCCTGGTATGAAGGCATGATGATATAGCCCTTAATAACATGATTACAACCTATTTTTTCTACAGGGCATAGGATGGACGAATCAGTGCATAGGATGGACGATGCTGTGGGAATGAAGCTGTTGTCTGTTCCTCATTTGTTGCAGAATTTGGAAGGTGTGTAGTGAATAAGATAGAGGGTTGAAGAAGGAAAGAGAACAGCCTTGGGGAAATAAAAGCTGAATGCCTTCTGAAGGGCTGTACCCATTCCCTGTGTCTGCCAGGGATGCTCTTGTATGATGATGGAAATTTCACTGGAATTTCAGTGCTGTCACTAATCACAATTTCTTCAGTGTCTGTCTCAGGCATGTAAATCCGGCACTTAATTTGCAGAAAGCTGGGAGCATTTACATCAGCATCTGTAAGGGTTACTGCTGTGTGATTTTTCTCATTCTGGACACCATTTCTCTGCATTTTATCTTCTTGCCTGCAAAACAGAAATAATCTTTCTCCTTACTTTTACAAGAAAGTGGTGGAGATGGCTTCATTGGTATTCATGAAATACATGAATATTCTGACAGCACTGTAGGAATGTCTCTGAGGAAACCTGTGAATTTGTACTCTCTGGGAGGCTTGGATAATAAGGCTAAGGGGCACATGTTGAGTGGTAAAGCTAGAGACATCATTAATAGCTGCCCGTTTGCTGACTGCAGGGAGCGTTCTGGGGGAAAAACTAATGTGTGATCATCTAATTAAGTGCTGTATCATAATGCATATGAGCTATTGAGGATTGCAGTTGCAACCTTATGTCTGATTTTTCCTATCTTTTTTCCAGTGTAATTGGAGATTCAGGATTGAAACAAATTATTGCAATCAGTCCTTTGCTACTACAGTTATTGAGTTATAGAGTTGCTTTCATGAAATGAGTTTCATTTTAAATACTGTTGGTATTTATGACCTGTGCTTATGTTGGAAGGCCATTCCAGACTTCAAATTGCTCTTGTACTTCGGTACACCTTAGCATTCAATAGAAAAATATACTATAGGTGTCCAGGTTCTCTGTGGTTTGGGGTATTTAGCCTTCCCATTTCATCCTGTCTCTGACTACCTTAAATCTCTTTTTTCCTATGCTATGTGAGCAGACAACAGACCTGTTCCTTTGCTGAGCTGAGGTTCTCTGCCTCCTTTCCTTTTATAAATAGGTTTGCTGAAGCTTTTGCTTCTCAAGTATTGGTAACCAGAATTGTGAAAGAGCACCAGTATCTCCTTGTCTGAATTGCAAATACACATGGACACAATAAACCAGAGTCTTACAACGATTTGTGTTCAAGCAATGTATAGCCAAGTCTAAAACAGTATCTACTAAAAGCTTACCTTCCAGCAGAAGCATTTCCCATTAGTCCCTAAGTATCTTACCTTGTATTTTACATTTTTAGTTGCTTATGACACACAGGGTCTCAAGCTCACCTAGTTCCCTCTAACATCCAATTTCTGTGCTGTACTGCAGGCAATGCCTCACTTTGTGACCAGCAGACTTCATTGGCACATTCCTAAAGTTTGTGCCAAGCTCCCAAGTGAGGTTATTAAACAAGATTTCTTTTCCTTTTTTTTTTAGAATGAGTGACCCTGCCACTAACCTCCTGCCATCCACTGATGATTCCCATTTTTCTACCCCGTATTGCTGTCTGCCTATCAGTCAGCTGTTTACCCATCTCATAATTTCTGTATGTGACTTGATAGATTTCAATATTCCTTTACTTTAGCTATTAGGCTTTCCAAAAATGCAATGTATCAAGCTGCTAGTTCTCTGTGATATAAATAAATGAATAAGCACAAAGGGGGTTAATGGAGACAGAAATCCTGAAAGGTATAAATAAACCTATGTACAGTAACTCAGTGTGGCTGAGAGCAGGTTGTTTCAGCTCTGCATTTCTGACTGATATACCTCCTGCTGCAGAGCTGTCGTGCTCCAGGGATTGATTGAGCCTCTGTGCTGGGCTTCCATAGCTCTTTTTGTGTTCAAAGAGCTACTGACAGTATCATTTAGCAGCCAGAAAAATCCAGCAGAAGTCCGTCACCACAGGACACTTGTCATTTTGGACATCCTTTTTTGTCAGCTTGATTTGAGCTTTGTCTATTTTGTCTTTGCCAAGTGATACAGAGATGGGTGGTTTCATTTGAAGGCTTTAAAGATACTTTCTGATTTTGAAAGCTGTACTCGGGAAATGCAGAGGATCGTGTGATAATTCAGCAGCCCTGGGAGCTGGAAGCTGGTAGGATTCACCTCCCCATGAGACCTTTAAAGTCTTAGAATGAATAGTTTTAATTTCCACTGAGGTATAAGGAGTTAGTTTGTTGACAGTTTTCCTACCGAGTCCCTGAATAGGAAGCCTAGATTGTGTGTGGGCTCTGGAGTATGGGAAAACTCATAATGGGCCTCTGAGTAAATGGATAAAAATATTTCTTATTTTCCACTCTTGCTGTTCTGGTAAATCAGTCAGAACTGAAACGTTTAATGCAAATTCCTTCTGAACTGGTGACTTCAGTGCAAACTCAAAGAATAAGTTAGAGAGCATGGGGGTGTCCTGGTGTTATTCCAGTAACTGGGACATCTATAGTTTGCTTCCATGGGCTTTTGAATAGGCATTGGCTTGACTTCTCATTTAAGATCTTAATGTTGAAGTCCAGACAGCCTAAGAGCTGTCACTCTCCGGATGCCCATCACAGACAGAGCAGGTCCTTTTGTGCAAGCAGGCTGCTCCCAGGGACAGCAGGCCACTTAAATGAGAGCCAGTTCTGTAGCTGATGACTTTTTGCAATTAGTATAGCCTATTTGTTGCTATCTGAATGATATTTTGATTATTATAAATGATTGATTTGGGGGGTGAATATCTAACTGGTATATATAGAAATATAAGAGGAAGAAAGCCATCCAAAAGATAGATGGTGGTGGAGGCTTGAGGAGAGTCATTCATCTGAAGCAGGTGAGTTTTGCTTAGAGTTTTAACACATCATAGAGGGATGAAGGAGTAAATAGCTGATAGAGCCAGAAGGCTTTCAGTACAAAGTCAGGTGATGTTTGCCTTCTTTGGTGGAAGGTTTGAGGACAGATTCTTCTTATTAAATATTCTTTTTTTCTTCTTTCTTTCTTTCTCCCATTTTCTTTTTTTCTCTTTCTTTTTTATCCATGGAGTATAACCCACATCAGAGCAGAAGCAAGGGTCCACTGAAGGGAGACTGCGGCATGAGGCAGGGTAGAGAAGAGGTGAAATCTCCTCATGTGTGATCCTTGCTGCAGCTGAAGCAGAGGAGTTGTTGAGGGTAGAAAGCAGTTCAGTGAAAAACGTTAACAAGAATTAATTTGGAAGGATTGATGTTTAAGAAAGGTTAAAAGGAGGCTTGAGTGCATGTGGGAAGGATGCATGACTATAAATAAAGAGTACATGTATTGTAGCAAACTGTCTATGAACAAAGCAGGAGTGGAAGGCAAAATAATGTTTGGCTCTGAAGAGAAGTATGACCAAGTTAAGTGTTGTTTCTCTTGATTTTATTGTGTTGTGGCTTAATAAAGCACAGATTGACCATAAAATCTACTTTATCTTCTCAAAGAAAAAAGTAAAAATTACTTTGAGAAGAAAAAAAAAGGAAATTAAGAAAATCTGAAGAATATGGCCTATGGGACTGTCCTCTGTTGACATAGGAGGTGTTTTACTCTGACAGGCCAGATCTGGTCATTCTTAGACAGTTTGAGATTGAACCCTTATGTCCACATGAAATTTGTGCAACATGTGCTGTTTGCGTGGTGATTTTCACTGTTGCCCTTCAGCTGAAATAGTAAACGGTCTTTAACAGCCTTTCAAAACATTGTCCTGCTTCTAGTGCTTGCTTTGACTTTTGCTGTAGAAGGTGTGGTTTGGGCTCAATTACAGGCTTTGTAACTCTGTTCTATCTGTTTCAGTTGTTCTTCTTCACTTCAGTTGTTCTTCTTCACTTACTCCTTTCCAGAATCTTGCTACAAAAAAAAAAACAAACCAACACATTTTGACCTTGCTGGTTGAGATTAGGAACCATCTTTTTTTGTTGCTTATTTTCTTAAGATAGCCCTGATCCATTGCTGAGCCTGCCGAGTGCTCCTGTAGTACATATATTAATTTGACCAATTTCCTCTTTTGCTCCACCTCCTTTATGCTTTTCTGAGCTTCATGCTATGTAGGTTCTGGGAAGAAATGGCTGTTATCAGTTAGCAAGGAAAGTAGTACAGCAATGTTCTGCTCAAGTACGTTAACGTAAAATACCTTTTGTTGCTTTTCTCAGAAACGTTCCCTGTAGTTACTCGGGATAGAAGACCAGGAGTGATCTACAAGCAGTGAATAGCTCAACTATTTGCATACAAATAGTGTTTCTTTGTTTTATTATTTTTTTATGATACAATTTTCAAATAACAGCAGACAAACATGTCTTTTGTTTAGTTTGTAAATTTGGGTGATTTATCTTGTTTCTCCTACACACCCCCTGCTGCTTGCTTTTATTTTTCCCTGTCTTGCATCACTTAGAGATTGCTATTCAGTGAAGCAAGGCAGAGGTTGGGGCAGGCCAGTGCGGACAACTGAGGACACTGTGCTAATTGTGTATGCATGAAGGGAATGGATGCACAGTTCAGAACAGGGCCATGCTGCCGCCTTTAAACACAGTCAGTGTAGAAAGCAGTATTACAAGTCTTTGCCCTAAAAAGCAGTCCTGGTCTATCCTAGAGTGCTTCTTTATAGGTTTGTGGTGCTTCTTTATAGCTCCGGCTTCTTCTGTTTTACTGGACTTTGTGCCCAGCTGTGTCACTGGTCCAGTGTCTGGGAAACAGTGGTTTTGTTGGTGTACTTGGGTAGGTGTTCAAGCTCTAACCTAATGATATTTGGGAAGTAAGCAGTGCTCTTTGTTGTTGTCCCCTACCAACAGGAATATCGAGTGCAATATTTGCAAGGCTTGTGTGTTAAATAGCATTGCAAAGAAATGTAATCTTGGAGCTGCCCAGAGCTTTAAGGACATGGTAAGGCTCTAGTTCTGAAATGCAAAGACATCACAGCTGATGATGCTCAGGGATTTTTCTTTAAGCAAATGTCTTTTGTTTAGTCCATCCATCAGAACAATTTGAATTCTTTGAAATGGGGTGGAAGGGAAAAGGATGAGCTGACATGGTGTCCTAGCTGCTTCTTCCTGAAACCTGGATTTGAACAAACCTCAAAAGATTCACACAAAGAATGAGTTTGAGCTCCAGTCCTTTCCATGGCTTTTCAGGTGAACATTGCAGAACAGCAGCAGGTCTTGTAACTGCACAAGCACAGTCCTGCCTGCGGTGGGGGGCAAAAAAGAACAGAATCCTGAAGTTCTTCAGAAATGTACATGCTTGCTGGGATCAATCTGTGTACTGCCCCCATTTTACATGCACCTTTTAAACTGGGAGAAGGTTTGGGGTGTGAAGGAATTCTTGGGCAGTTCTTCAGCCCCAGGAAGGTTACGGGAAGCCTAGGAGAAAAGAAGGAAGCTGAGTTGGATTTAGGCAGGTTGTCCAACTATTTTTTAGCTCCTGTTAGAGTTATCGATAGTGTCCTGCTCTCCAGAGCATCCTTTCGCGTATCTGTAGTTCACAAGCAAAGCTTTTCTTTCTTGTTCTCCCCAGTGAAAGAATGATTTTTATTTGGTTTGTTTCAGAGCTGGAAAAGGAGATCACCAGGAGACCGAAGAAAGTCTGCATTGTAAAAGTGGTGGGAACAAGAAACCTGTGGAAAAACATCGTCGTGTTGTGTGTCAACTCGTAAGTTCAGTCTCTCTGAATAGTTCTGTGGTTGGTGAACTGGAAGCAGTAATGGGAAATGATGGGGGAGCTCCTCTGTTTCATAGTGTGGGACCCTTTGCTAGTGTCTCTGATAAATGATCCTGGAAAAAAAAACAGCTGATGCAAGGAGCTCTTTTTTATGGCAGACGTGGAGGAGCTCATCGATTGTTTCAGGCAGCAGCATCATGTGTCTTCTCAGGTGTCATTCTGCAAGCGCATTGCTGTCACCAGTGGTCTCACATAGACACGTGCTGGTAAATGCTCACGCATGTAGACTGCTGCAGCTGCTGCCATCCTGGGTGGTGGGATTTTTGAAATCATTAATGCCCCAGGAGTGCACGTTCAAGTTGTTTACATCTGAAATAGCTGTGTTGCAGAGGAAGATGTTTCTTGCCAGTAAATATGAGCCTGCTCCCTTGTATAAAAGCTGGCCTTGATAGGCCTTCAGAAGGGGATTACAAATCTTGTGCAGGGAACGTAGGGAGAATATGTGTGGTCTCACACAGAACAACATGATGCCTGTGTCCTAAGGCTTCGGCTTTGACATGCTTACATAGGCAAAACCAGGCATTTGCCTGAGGGTTTTGCAAGTCACAGGCTCTGAGACCTTCTGTCCAGAACTGAGCACCTTCTAAAGAGGAAACAGATGGGCTGCAAATTTAGCCTCTAACCAAACCAAACTTTCTGGGAGGGCAGTGGTAGTGGATTTCTATAATTGTTCAATCTTATAAAATGCCTATTTGAATCCTGTCATGATTATTTTTTTCAAGTGGGAGGTGGGAACAAGCCTGCAGATCCCCCCATCCTCTGCTCCATTTAGAAGTACATAGCTCTCTCGTGCCTTTTTCTTCATCACTTCAGGGACCTATTCTGCAGCCTTCACTCCTGTTAAACAGGCTCATGGATCAGTCATAACCTCTAGGGGACAGCCCTCGTGCTTGGCAGATAGTCACCCAGGGGCACATGGGCTTCAGGGCTCAGTCTCCTGCATTATTGGTTGCAAAGCCAACTCTGGTTTTATGATTTTTGTGTGTCTCTCTCACCTACCAGTGAATGATTCCCTCTGTTTCCTCTTAGGCTGAGCTGGTGGGTTTAGTAGCCAGAGTTAACTGTATTTGTGAGAAATGTTTACGTGGGGAATCCTCCCCTTCTCTCCCTCACCCTTTTCAATTATGCACATTTGGAAATCCCCTAAGCCAGAACTAGGCAGTCCAACTTCTAGCAATAGCACACGGAGGCTGCTTGCCTCCAAGTAAAGCATGGAGCAGATGTGTGTCTGAGGAAGCAGCTTTCATGTTTGTTTTTAGGGGATATAAAAAAAACTATGTAATTTTAATTCTGTTATTCCTGTTAGATGGGGCTGTGGTAAATTGTGATAGTGTGGAACATGCAGAAGGTACCGTTTACAGGGAATGATAAGACATCAAGGGAGATAAATGTATTTAGTTTTAAAAGCAACTGTTCTGAGCTGTTCGACAAGTTAAGATAATAGAGTAATTCCTGGGGAAGCAGGCTGGAAAGCGAAGTCCAAATGATACATTGATGTAGTTTACAGGTCATGGCCTAAATAACAACTTCAGCAAGTGCGTTTGCATGCACAGAAGAGAAAGAAGATATGCCCTATTTAACTCTGTCCTTTTATGAATAGTGTTTTGCTGTTTAATATTTCTCTTACGTGAGGAGCTAGTTATAATCTAGATATCCAAAGCTACTTACATTCTTGTGTAACAGCAAGTATAGCTAGGCTTTATCAGGGAGAAGGTGACTAGTGTTGGGGATGTATTTTGAACTATAGCATTGATTCACAAGATCATCGCTGTCATGCACTCAGCAACTGTATACTCCCCCGACTGTTTTTATGCATATGTTAATATTCGCTTGACACTGACAGAGCTTCTAATTACTGACCTTCAGGAGGATAGAGGTGTATCAGTGTAACAGATCTGCCATTCAGTTTTGGGGACCTGGATCTGTGCCTGCCTCTCTGTCAGGCAAAATTCATTTGTGATGTGAGGTTCGTCTGGTCTAAATGCCAGGGACAGGAGGCCTTTCCCAGCAGGACGTATCTGTGCTGCAACGGGAGTCGTTCAGAGCATTGACCTCCCACAGCAGCTCTGCTGCAGTTTTGCACCACTTCAGGGGTGATGCTGGAGCTTCTCATCTGACTTGTGTACCTCCAGCCCTGTGCTCTTCCTTCCTTTTTTCTTTTTGTTTTTGTGAGGGGTAAGAGAAAGAGGAGTGAAATGGAGCGGCAGGATGCTGATCACTGGCATCACAAAGAAACTTTTAAAAGAAAAGGAGACACATGGCTGTGAAGGGTGGTGTAAATGTGTAGATTGAATTATGGCTTATCATTTCATAATGGTAATAATAATTGCAGCACGTGTGACTTCAAATAAGGGGTTTCTAAGGGGTTTACAGCTGTAACAGGTTGGCTTGGGAAGTGAGATGCAGTCTTCAGTACAACCAAATGCCGCAGACAGGTCTTCTTCAAGACACAACTGTATTGCACGGTGTTTTGCTGTTTAAGTATGCAGGCTGCTTCATCACAGCAGCCCTGTCTCCTAAGGCTGTCGTCAGATGCACTGGGAACAGAGATGTCTTTGCAAGAGGGGAGTTCTCAAATACACAGGGAAAGCCAATCACACACTAGGAGTCCTTGTAAAGATGCTCATACCCCAGTCGTACCATGAGCAACAGCTGTGTGAATAAAGCCAGTAGATTGCAAATGTCTGGTTGAATAGAGATTTTTCTTTTTGCTGCTTTTGATCATTGCTTATTTTCACAGCAGCACCTAGAAGTCTGAGATGAGTCTTTTTGCACTAGTGTTGTATTCCCGCAGTGGAAGAAATTCTTCCTGCATTAAGATGTTCCTGCTTTGAATTCCATTGCAGTGGGTGGCTGCCTTCTCAACAATGATCTCCTCTTGCCCTCTCCTGTTTCCCCTAGGCTGACTGGTTATGGCATACACCACTGTTTTGCAAAAAGCATGATGGGGCACGAAGCGAAGATGGCAATTACCCACAACTTCTATGTGGACTACTACACCATGGCTGGGATTGCACTGGCATCCTGCCTGGCCATGTGCCCGGTGGTTGGGTTTCTGGGAAGAAGAGGAGGACTCCTGCTTTTCATGATCCTTACAGCCCTGGCATCGCTCCTGCAGCTGGGCCTTCTCAACTGTGAGTTGGAGACAAGAGCTTTTGAAGACCACATGATTTTGGTGTGCAAATATGGGACCAGGGAATATTAAGAGTCCTTTTGCCCTTCTCAGACTTGGCATGCTGTATGCGTGCTTAGTTTAAGAATTTGCTTGAAGGTATTGGGTTCTAGATGAGTCTCTGTGAAGCTCATTGATACCCCCTGGTAGGGACTGGAAATGGAAAACTTTCCCACTTGAGTCTACTTCTCAAATGGCCACTAACCTAAATGGCAGTTAAAGCAGTAGGTATACGTCATCTCTCTGCTCTGAGCATTTTGCTACGTGCAAGTGATAAGTAGCATGGAAATGTGCAGCTGAAAGACCCTGCTTTTAACATGGTATATACATATAGTCCATGTGAACATGTACATATGATTTTGTGAGTTGTCACAGCTTTTCAAATGGGTTCCTGCCAAAATCAATCTCACAGTCACCAACCGTTAGACCCCGGTCCTATGAAACCTCACCCCAAGGAAGGGGGAAGAGGGTTGTGATGTGCTTTGGACAAACTGGGTACGAGACAAACACCAGAACGCTGGTGGTTGCTGTTTTTCACTTCTAAGTTTAGAAATAATTAAGGGTTTTAATGAGAAAGAGGTTTTTGCAGTGAGGATGGAAAGATTTCACATTCCCACATGCTGAAGGCAGCCCTCAGCCAGCAGGAGTTCTCCATATTTACAGACTGTGTTTCCTGAAGGCATTCACCGAGTTAACCTTAAACGAACACTCTATTTGTGGCAGTATGGAAGGGAAACAAGGAAACTCTTTCATGACATGGAGGCAACTCCAAAATGGCGTGGTGTTTTGCTCTCACATTAGCACAGATGCTTACATTCCCTTTGAGGACATGTTTACCATGTCCAGCAGTCCCAGCTGAAAGTGGGGCCCCGCCTCATCCCCAGCCCATTGACAGACTGTGACCTCTGGCATGCAGAGGCGCACAATGTGTGTGTGCGATCACATTCTTGTGGTGGTGTCCATCAGGATCTCTCTACACTCAATAGGTCTAATCTTCCTTCTTTTTACGGGTGTCAGATGTTTGTTGAGGCTGTTTGGGGTTATAAACATGCAGATGTTTAGTGGGGAGAAAGTGTGCTAGACCCAATAGGCCATGAAAATCAGGTTGCAGTTTTTCACCAACAGAAAAGGGAAGGTGGAGAGGAACATCCTGTAGGAGTCATTACAACCTTTTCTATACTGGGTTTAGGTGGTTTTGTGAGGCAAGTTGCTGAAACTAAGAGCAGCCATCAGGTCTAGGTGTGTTCTGCTGCACTGCCACCTAAACTTCTCTCAATGCTGTGCACCCGTGAGCCTTTCTGACTCTGTCCTTGCCCCTTCCTTTGTGAGAAGAGTAGGAAAACACAGCCTTGAACTTCAGAGCAGCTCATCTCCCCCCGCTCTAGACCATGATCCTCCTTCCCCAGAAGAGCTGGACAGCGTTTGGAGAGAAACCTGCTGATTATGAAATCTGTTATAGCCTCCTCTTTGTTTTAGCTTAGTGTAATTTGGGTGTAACTGGCAAACAAAATCAGAATTTGAGAAGGGTGAGAGAAGGAGAGGGGTATTCTCCATCAGCAGCAGACCTTGAGGTTTGCCCTGTTCAGCCCTTCCTCCAGACGCCAGGATGTCACAGGAGCCTGGTGAGAGATCATCAGCAGAAATGTGCCCAGCTTGTGCTGCTGCCCTTCCCCTTGCTGCCTAGTACTGCCATGTGCTCCTTTGCAGTTTGGATGCATGACAGCTGGTGGCTACCATGATGCATGGACCACCAGCTCTACATTTTGGCAAGGAGTAGTTCTCCCACCAGTGTGACAGTGCTGATGCCCAGCATTTTGCTGTCTAACTAAAGCCTCTGTTGGCCATTCCCTTGGGGCTGCAGCATGAGGGCAGTTTCTCTTCTCCCCCTTGTTAGCAACAAAGAGGCCTTTGTGTTAATCCCAGTGGTAATTCTGGGGCTCTTAAAAATGCTTTACTGCTGCAATTGTAATCACTGTCTCATTAGCATGCTGTCCTGCAGCTGAAGGGGGCCTGGAAATGGTATGTCCTCATCTGGTGGCCACAGGAAGATGTGACAGTATTGGCATGGGAAAGAAGTGTAAGGGGAGCTCGGGTGGCATATAGGATTTACCTTTTTTTTTCCCCTTTGGATAAATAAATACCTAACAGCAGTATGTTCTTGTTTTCTTTCCCTTTCTCTCCTATTTTTTCTTACTCCAACTTCTGTGGTCTTGGATCCAGTGATCGGAAAATACAGTCAACTTCCAGACTCAGGTATGGTTTACAGACAAGTCTTCATCATGCAGGGAGCACTTCCCTGGGAGTGGGTAGATCCGAAAGACTGGGGTCAAAGCACCCAGAGCAGAGCTGCCACTGCAGCAGGGTTCAGAGTGAAACCCCACTTCTACACAGTGCCTTGGGACCCCACTTGTAGGCAGGCCTGGTTTTTTGTGTGCAGTCTCTCAGTGTGGTATCCCCTCCAGTCTGACTCACCTCCTCGGGTCAAGAGAGGGTGCAGGAGTTCCCCCAGGTTTATTTTTTAGACATATGGCAAGGCTTTCTGAGGAAGTCTCTATCTAGGAGCAACATTCCCAGTTCAGTCTTTTCCAGAAAGGTCTGAGGTGCCAAAGTCCCTTCAGATAAGGGGACTGGGGCACCTTAGAAAATACTTTCTCAGGCATCTTATCCCAGCCTGAAACACTGCAATAGCAAAGTAGTGACATTCTATGGGGGAACAAAATTTACCCTTCTGTATTTGGTTTAATGGACCTGGCTTTGCCCAGCTCTTCCAGTGTCTGTTCTCCTGAACTGTCATGACTCCCTGTAGGGTCAGCGGTGAGGCCTCACCTGCTATGCAAGAGTTGCCAGGGAGTGTCAGAGACCCATAGTTTCCGAGGTGCAGTGCTCACATCCTTATCTGCTGTCAGTATTTGCTCTGTACCCCAGGCTTTGGGGTGCATTGCACCAGGAGACGGTTTCCTTTGGCTTTGTTTAGATTTGCTTGGGTTTCTTTCTATGCTTGATAGACGCTGTTTACTCCAGAAACCTTGCTGCCATCCAGCCATGAAATGATTGAGCAAACAGCCTTTGCTGGACACAGTGCCTTGGGGGAGCACACCATCCTTGCCATCAGCTCTTCTCACCCAGCATTGTCAGACAAAGGCTGTCACGCTGAGAGTTACAACAGAGTTTGCAGGCTGATCACATGCAGGAGCTTAGCGCAGAGCTGGGAGTACTTCCATTTCTTTCCTCTCTTGTCCTGCGACCCTCGCCAGTGCCTAAGCCACGGAGCTGTACCAGATGTTTGGTAGCTGGATGAATGCTGCCTGCCTCCTCTTGTCTGTCAAACGTGGGAGGGAAGTGGCTGGTGCCTAAAAGACTGCCCAAAGATGTGTTTTCTCTTGGGTTTTACCTTTTGTGGTGGCTGGGCATAAATAACTCAGAGATCGCTGCTGGTTTTGGCATGTCATTATGATTTTTTTCACCTGTGTTTGTGTCTCGGGTGCTTGAGGAATGAATTTTATAAATACCAGGTTTAAATTAGTATTACAAAAATGACTCAAATTCGTGTCTAGGGAGAATGAGTAACACAAACCTGCTTTCTTGGTTTTTCCTTGGAAGTTTGGCCTCATTCTTGCTTTTTATGAACACACTTGTCTTGACAGGTATGAGTGACAGCGTCAAAGACAAATTCTCTACTGCATTCTCTATCGTGGGTATGTTTTCTTCGCATGCTGTTGGAAGCCTCAGCGTGTTCTTCTGTGCTGAAATCACACCCACAGTAATCAGGTGAGACACTGGAGCACCCCTCTTCAAAGGCTGGAAATGAAATTATCCGCATTTAATTTGTAACTGGCTGTGTAACTTAATGCATTCTGTGGGAGGAGAAATCCCCCATAGTTGGAGACCTCGCAGCAATTTGGGGGCTGTTTCTGAATGTCACTGCAGTCAGTCTGCCTAAGTAAATGCCTGTCTGTAGGCAGGCTTTGTTTCCGATGGCTCCACCTTGTGTCCCATCGTGGTGATTATCAGCAGGCTGGGCACAATGTGAATTGCGTTGTTTGAAGCATGGTATGGTCTTAAATCGCAGAATCACAGAATTTTTTGGGTTCGAGAGATCTTAAAGCTCATCCAGTTCAAACGCCTTGCTGTGGGCAGGGACACCTTCCACTAGACCAGGTTGCTCAAAGTCCTGTCCAACCTTGGACAGTGCCAGGGATGGGGCAGCCACAGCTTCTCTGAGCAACCTGTGCCAGTGCCTCGCCACCCTCATAGTGAAGAACTTCTTCCTTATATCTGATCTAAAGCTACGCTGTTCCCCCTTGTCCTGTCACTACATGTCTTGTAAAAAATCCCTCTCAAGATTTCTTGTAGGCCCCTTTTAGGTACTGGAAGGCTGCTATAAGGTCTTCCCTGAGCCTCCTTCCCTAGGCTGAAAAAGCCTAGCTCCCTCAGCCTGTCTTCATAGGAAAGGTGCTCCAGCCCTCGGATCATCTTCGTGGCCTCCTCAGCGTCTGCTAGCTGGGTTTGTACAAGCAGCAATCACGTGAGTCTGCAGCTGGATATCAAAAGAGACATTCCAGGAGTGCAGACAAGGACATAAGTGCAGTCAATCCCTGCCTCCACAGGGCAGGTTAAGCAAGCAAGCTATTGGGGTGCTTCAGTGGAAAGGAGATGATGTTGCAGCGTGCGATGTTAACTGCTTTCAGTGCATAAAGGTGCTCTGCAAGTCTGCCTCTCCTACAGCACTCACCAGTGTGAGTGATCTACCTTTATTGCAGATAAAGTCATCTTTTTTCTTTGCACCCAGACCTATCTTAGCAGAGACTCAAAGTTTTTCTGAAGGGGAGCACTTTCATCCTGGGCAATAGTAGAAATCAGGCAGATGATCTACACTGGAGAGCTTCCCATAAGATGTCTTTGTATAGTAAGGTTTTAGACCATTTTATGTGTTCACTGCTGTCTTTCACAGCACAAAGGTTGTGCTTTTGTGTTCTGGATTATGCATTCAGCAATGTCACAGCAATTCAGGAGTCCACCCTGACTCCACTGAATTTCCCAGGAATGTAGGTCATAGAGGTGGGAGGGAGAAAGGGTGGAAGGAAGAGGATACTCTTTTTTTTTATTCTCCAAATTATGTGCCTTTTCAATAACTTTGCAAAAGTGGTACAGACAAATTGTCAGCTGAGTAGCCAGAGTCTTTGATCCATGGCCTTTTCTTCCAAGCTATCTGCTTTGTGAATGTATTTTACAGATAAGGTTATTTCCACAGGGAAAGGCAGTGAATGGTGAGGAGATTATACAGCAGCCCAAACACTAACAGCTATTTACTTACATGCATGTCAGTCAGTTTGGTGGTTTTATGCCTCTTTAATTTTCTCCTTGTCTCTGTTTGAAAGACACATAGATAAGGAATTGGCTACATCACCCAGAACAGAACCTGTCAAGCAGGGTGAGATGTGCAGTGTGAACTTAGCAAGCTTTTTTCCTTAAATCACTTACATTGCTACAGGGAAGGGGACAAAATCCTGGCTGGGAGACAAAATTCTGCTTCCCCAGCCTCTGCTGGGTGACACCAGGCAAGTGACAATAGCTGGATTTGCCTCAGAGTCCCCATTTATTAATAGGGATGGTAACACTCTGCAGTGCTTTGTAGTCCTACCACTCTGAAGCTCTCAATAAGATCCGCTCAGGGCTGTAATTAAGACGTGGAGGTCAGGATGGTGCATAAACTGTCTCAGGCAGAGTTGTGGTTAAGCTGCTTTGTGTCTTGCATCTTGGTGGGATCTGGCTGCTCCCTTGTAACCTATTCTCCAAAATACTTTCTTGGGTGCCCTTTAGTGTTCAGACCATCTTAATATGCTTCTGGTTGAATCTCAAGGAACCTTAGGGGAAAAGGAGTCAGAGAGAGCACTAGGGCCATCTCTGGGGTTTCCCTGATCATATCCTTTACCTGTTATGCCCCACCCTTGAGGAAGGAAAACAACACTGTCATTATCATGGTAGCAGTGGCATGATAGCGAACCTGTAGTGTCCATCCAGCTCTACTTCTGTGGTGCTGAGATGAATGGTTACAGCAGTGCAGGAGGAAAACAGCCATCTTCATTGCCAAGAGGTGCTGCCTGCTCCAGAGACACAAAGGCCATTTGGCACCGGGGGATCCATCATACCCTTGCCCTTCATGCACCCCAGTCTCCTGGTGCTAGGTAGGAGGGCTTCACCAGGAGCTTCCATTCCTTGTACCAGGGGCTTCGGTACAGAGCTCCTGCCAAATACTGAATTTAAGCACTAAGTGGCACCAGTAATTTATCTCTAGTAACCTTGAAGGGAACACCACTGCGGTCTACATGACTACTAAATGGAAATAGGCTAAAGAAAGTGGTGTGTTCTGTCCCCATCCTTTTCATGCTCAGTTACTACCAAGTAGAAGAGAGATCTGGGTTTTTTTTCTCTGTGTCCTCTTTTGTGCCCACCCGTCCAAAGAAATGAAGGAGTGGGCAATGATGACCATCAATAGCTGTCTCAAGCCAAAATTCCAGTGCTGTTTACTGGGAACTGACCCAGGCCTGGCTTTTCAAAGGTGTTGCCTTGCCCCATGCGGCCAAGGGCATCTTGGTGTGTTGCTGAAACTCTGGCACAACAGGGTTGCTTATGTATGGGACTAAGCATGCAACAGGGTCTCTTATGTACAGAAAAGGCAGGGAAAAGCTGTGGAGGCTTTCACAGACTGACTTCAAGAAGTGGCTGGGCTGGCTGGATAAAGCCCTGAAAACCTGGTCTGAGTTCAGTGTTTGGACCGTTGTCCCTTTGCAGTTTGCCCATGTCAGGACCATAAACCTCATGCAAACCATCCTGCCCTGCTGTTGCAGGGCAAGCAGGGGTCAGGGATATGGCTCTGATCACCAGTGGGGCCATGGCATGGGAAAGCCCCCACAACAGAAGCTGCCAGGCAGAGTTGTGAGGGGAGAAACTGGGGATCACTGTTGGTGCCAGCAGCCCTCACACTCCCCCTCTTGCCTCCACTCTGCACCTCTGAGTGGATTTGAAGTACAGACACTGGCCCCTGCCATGGCAGACCTCATACTGAGGAGAAGCAGGACCCCAAAGCACTCTGGTTTTGGTTTCCCCCTGCTTCCCCATGGTGGCTGCAAAGCCAGGGTGAGTTATGAGAGTGCTGCCTCTTTTGCCCTGTACCCGTTTTCCTGACGTGCACATCTTTTGTTGCTCCTGTGAACAACAACAAATTCCTGACAGTATTTGCAGGTCTCATCTTTTTCCTTCCATATTTGCAGTATGGTCAAACTTCAAAAATAAAATGTTCCGGGACCCGTACCAAAATGTGTTTTCAGGCCTCCTTCTGCCAGGTGTTGATGGTGCTGGATAAAGTAATGCCCACTCTAATTACTGACGTCATGTGGAAAAACTTCCTTTTTTTCCCCCCTTTCCAAATCTGAAGCCACTTGACCGATGACAGAGCCGTCTTTGTTGCTGCTCTTTCCTGTTCCTTTCAGTTTGCTTGGTGTCCTTCTCAGCAGCTTTTAAAACTCACCTCAGGTCCTTCTAGGGGGTTGAGATACAATCTGGCCGCAGCAAACACTGATGTAAATGAGTTGGGCTTTTGTTGCTCCAGAGCCAACTTGGAGAGTGATTTGCCTTGCATTTGGGGCTGGCTGTGTCGATTACTCATGTGAGTGTGTTAATGAAGCTGCAGCAAGGCCGGTTGCACAATGGCTGCATTCAGCTGGGTTTCTAAATTGCCATCAGAAAGCTGGCAAGTTTTTACTGAGGGCTTTTGCAGTATTGGAGGAAATCACTGTTGTTTATGAACGATGCTCTGCCGAGTCTGGAGAATTAGAAGGTGCGTATGTGAGTTTCTGATCTAGTCAGTGTTCCAAGAGCATCTTTGAAACCCGTGCTTGCTGCCCTTTAGCTGTCAAGCAAGCAACAGTGGATTTTGGAAGGGCCTGGGTGAAGATTAGCTCTAACACAGTGTTTGGCTGAGTGAATTTGACATTTGTAGGTTTGTGGTGCTGTGGTCTCTAGTATGCTCAGTAGTAGATGAATTTATTTTTTTCCAAGTGCTTGATGTAAAGCAGCTCATTTGCCTTCTATAGTTGTCTTCTGTAAGGTCTGGTTATCGTTAATAATTATATCTCTGCCACTGGGCCAGGAAATGAAGCACCTGAACCCACCTGATCACCAGAGGCTTTGGGAATAGGAGGAGCCGCAGGAAGCAGACTGCCCAGGAGAGCTTGGTGGGGGAGTGGGGAGCGCACGGTGCCAGCGATTAAGCTCATAGGGAGACACCTCCCTCTGCAGGCAGCAGCGTCTCTGGAAAATGAAGGATAAGCCACCTCTCTCAGAGATTTTGCTAAAGCAAGTCACTTAAGGGTGATGCTCCGCTGGCTGGAGACCGCGGTTGTGACACAGCAGGAGAAGGGAATGCCTGTGGTGCCATTTCTGTGTAGGGTCACCCAGCAGAGAGAGGCTCTGGGAGCATGAACTGATGGCCTCAAAATGAGGTGGGAGTGCACATGCACCTATTTATAATTTAGGCACTTCACCCATGCTAACCTTTTCCTAGCTTTTCTGTGATAAGAGAAGAGCAAGAAAGAATGAAGTGAGGGACCTAGCTCAGCTTTGTACAGTGAGTGAAGAAGGAAAGAAATCCCAAACTCTGGTTCTCCTATTCTGACCACCAGCTTTGTTGTGGTTTTTTATTTTTCCCCTGAAAATTATGCATTTTATTATGACATCAGTATTGAGAGGTTCCTGCCACAACATTTTTATGGAGAAAATACTTCAGCGGTGTTTGGCACAATGGATGGAGGCAGTGGCCTGTGAAGTGTGATCTCCTGTCTCCACTGCTGATTGATGCCAGGTACTTCGGAGGCAGCCAAAATTGACTTTTGCACCTACTGCTTCTTGGTGTGCCTTGTCTAAGATGGAGAAAGCTGGCATGCTAAGAAAAATGTGGTTTTCCCTCACTGAGTATGGAAATACTTGGAAACGGGAATGCTTTAGAGGGCTGGCTACACACACGGTAAAGCTCCTCTTCTTGCGTGGAGGCAGTTATATGGGTGTGAAAAGATAGTTAAGTGATTATAGTTATTTCCCCACACTAAAGGCAAAAAGGCAGCAATGATCTACAACAGCAAAGCAGCTCCCTCCTGGAGTAACTGTGCAGTGTGAAAGCTGTGAGCAAACCAGGCTTGCCTTTGAGATTTCGGATGCCCGGGTGCATGCCAGACCCCAAGGGGTGTTCCAGGGGATCCCTCCCCGGTGCCAGTGGGGCTGCACTGGCAGGAGCGGGCTGTGTGGCCGGGCTCTCACCTCTGCTGTGTTTGCAGGGGAGGCGGGCTGGGGCTGGTCCTGGCCAGCGCGGGCTTTGGCCGCCTGACCGCCCCCATCATGGAGCTCCACAACCAGAAAGGCTACTTCCTCCACCACGTCATCTTCGCCTGCTGTACGCTCATCTGCATCATCTGCATCCTGCTGCTGCCGGAGAGCAAGAACCAGAACCTGCCCGAGAACATCCCGGACGGGGAACATTACACCCGGCAGCCGCTTCTGCCGCACAAGAAGGGGGAGCAGCCCCTGCTCCTGACAAACTCTGAACTCAAGGATTACTCTGGCCTCCACGACTCAGCAGCTGTGAGCGACGGGATCTCGGAGAACACCACTGCCAACGGGATGAAGTCAATGTAACCGGGTGGATTTTTTCCTCTTCTTTTTTTGGTTGGGTGTTTTGTTTGTTGCTTTTTCTTCTCCTCTTTCTTTTGTATTTCATTTGATGCTGTTGTGCAGGAGGAGCAGCACTTTGGGTAAAGGTGTTTTGCACAGATTTTACAAACCAGTAGTGGAGCAGACACAGACTTGGGGGAAATTCAACTCTGCTGCTAAAGCAACTTTTGGCATCTTCAACTGTTGTGCAGATTGCTCTTGAAAACATTATGGTGGAAAAGACTCATCTGAGAAGAGACTGGCTGGAGGTAGCCCTTCAGAACTCTTACTTTCCTGCCATTAAATACGTATATTTATTTTGATTTATTCTCAAGAAGCACTTTATTTCCTTTTCCTTTCATAGATCACAAAAATGAAGCCATCTTATTACAAGAGGTGCAGACATTCCAAGAAAGAAACCATGGGGGGTGGGGGGAGCACGGGTGTTTTCTGTTTTGGTTTTGTGTTTCTTTAAAGGAAAGAGGGATCCACTGCAAAGTTGAATTGACTGAAATGTAGACTTGTGCAACATTCTTCTGCCTGTCTAGAAAGTCCAAGTGCCCCGGTTGCCTGCTGTGTTTGCATACACCAAAAAGAAAATAAGACAAAGAAAAGCAAAACCTGTTGCGACTCAAAACTCTGACTGCATTTTAGGCAGCTGATGTGTGCTTTTATAGCCCATGTGCACGTAAAAGTTATTTTCTACATTAGTACCTTTTTTTTTTTTCACCAAATGCAGTGGGGAAAAATATCCTACCCAAACAAGCTGATTTTTCAATAAGAATCAGCCCCTCTGCATTTTAAGAGCCCATTAGTCTATTTTAGCTGGTTCCCGCTGGTCTTTAATAGTAATGTAGATGATGTAAACGATTTGACCAGTGATGCAAAAATCAGTTTTGCTGAGAATAGCTTTAATTATGAGGAGGCCCAGAATCTCTGATTGACTGCTCCGGGAGAAGAACATAAACCACCAGGGACAAAACGTAAGGAGCACGGGCTATGATCTGTATCTTTATTCCAAAAGGCAATGCAGCTGGGATTCCCGCTCCTGGGAAATGAATGTCCTGGCATTGCCTTACCTATTTTTACAACCAGGGTTTGGGTTTTCAATTTAAGTGGACAAAATGCTTAAGTGACTATTGGAAAAGAATGAATGGATAGCCTGGGAATAATGACTTATGGTCTGCTGTTGGCTGTTTTGGGGCTTTTAGAGTTGTTTTCTGGTTCTGACCCAAGAATATACAGTGAACTCACCCAGATTTCCCCCCTTCCCCAACTGCTCCTTTAGGACTTTTGATTCAGGAAAAAAAAAAGTTTACTCACACTGGATCAATCCTACTCAAGGCTGAGCAAAGTGAACACCCAGTTTGTCTCCTGCTGTGCAGATGGCACTTTGATAGTAGCCCCTTGACTTCTCCAGCCCCCAAACCAACTATTTCCTTTGGCCACTGGCTTTTGGTTCTCACTGTGTGACTATTGATCGTGAGGATCTAGTTCAATGCAAGGAGTTTGTAAGCAAGCAGCTTCCTTGCATTGTAGTTAACCTCCCTGCTCTCCCTCCCTTTTTTCCTTTCTCACTCAGGCCATCTGTTTGTGATTGCTCAGTAGTGCAGGTGTTCAGACGAACAGAGCAGCAGGATGTTGATGTTGTATTGAGTGTCCATATGATTGCCACTTTGTTTGATGTACGTCTTGCGTTCATACACATGGAAAGTGCTTATTTGCACTTTACTCCTGTACCTTCCCTCCCCTTTCCTCCTTTGCTGTATATATTGTCGATTAACTACTGTACCTAACAATTTCCATCCTCCATTAGGCTGCCAATGTCCTTTTACAGTCCCAAATAAATCAGAGATATGTGCTCCCAGCGGCAATCTGTGTGAGTAGCGCAGGCTCAGATGCTGACGAGTGCAAGGGGACAGGTAGACCTGCAGAAGTGACAGAGATTGTTGTGTTCAGAGTAACAATGTTGTCCTAAAGCTGCTAATTTTTGTACAGAGGATGTGGACATTCAGGTTCTTCTTGAGCCTGGTAAAAAACACTGGACCAGTTGATGGTAGTTTTGCCCAAAGTTACACTACTGGGTTTGTTTCTTACCTTTGCTAGACTTGCTGTGACAGCAAGAGCCCGATCTTCCTTATGCTCAAGTTTTATTGTTGAGCTTGAGTGCGGCTGCTTCTCTCTTTTTTTCTGCGCTGAGACTTCTGCAGCCTGTGTTCACCTAAGGAAAAAACCCAAGCCTTCCCCATTCATGCAGTATTCATGTGCCAAATTTGTGCAATACCTTTTGCCTTCGATGCGAGATGCTTGTGGCAAGCCACGCACAGTGGGGATGGGGCGGGGGGGGGGGAGTGGGTTCACAGCAACAAATTGATAGAAGCAGACAAGTCTTCAGGGAATAGAAAAGGGGCCTGAAAGAGAGAAGGGGCAAGCACAGAGGCAGGGAGCAGTGTCCTGCCATCCATCGTGCCACAGAGCCAGTGGCTCCTTCCTTCGTGATCTCTGTGCCTGTGTGCTCAAGTATGGCCCTTGTAGATCATCTGCAAGGCTATAAATCCAGCTGCTTCCAGCACTGTCAGCGGTCCTGGAGTGCTCGCCGCTGTTGTCCACAGCACTTTATCGTTTCCTATTCTGGTGGTTGATTTCTGGTGACACACAGGCCCACGGAAGTGAATGGTGGTTTGAACGTATCAGCATTTATATAGTAAACAAATTAGGTGACAGGAACATGCGGCAATTTATTTCTTTTTCTTTAAATCTTATGAAATTAACTTTATTTGTTGCTTTTGGGGTTGCGTTGGTTTTTTTTTCTGGAAACCAGGCAGTTGGTACTGATCTTCTGCAGCATGGAGACCCCCAGCTTCTCAAGTTGGTCTGGCCCTCTGCCTCTGTCATGACAGTGAAACACCAACTGATTCCTGCCTTGGCAGCTCTAGCTGTGCTCCTTTTCCTGAAAAGACAGGAAACGCTTCTGTGATGACGATTTTCTTTCCACACATGCTCACAGGGTTGGAAGGCTTTTGCTAAGCCTACCTTGTGTGGAGGAGTCAGGCAGCAGGTGATGCAGCAGGGCAGAAAGGAGAGGTGGAGATGCTTACCCTGCTCTGCCTCGTCCCGCAGCAGGCCAGGGCTCTCTGCCAGGCTCCCAGTCCCCTGCACCACCAACCATGTCTTCTCTGCAGCCATCACCAGGAAAGGCTTTTCTCAGGTGGCTCTTTTCAGCCACTGCAACAGGGGAAGCAGTCAAAGCTGCTCTGTCCATTTGGGCCTTTTTTCTGTGAACCTTCAGTAACCTCTGAGCCCATCAGTGGATTTGTCTTTGGGTTTACCATGTAAGGGCTTCCTTCCATTTTTGTAAGTTTAAACAAAAATGGGAAAGTGACATTATACTTGATCTGGGGGGGTTGTCCCCCTTTGAGGTTTCAGTACTGCTTTTGTTGCCAGACACACTGCAAATGGATAAGGACAGTCACCTGCTTGCAAGTGTTTTGTGGCCACTCAGAAAGGGGGTTGTGGGACTTACTTCATGGTTTCTTTCAGCAGGCTTTTTTTAACTTTATTTTTTAATGGAAGTATTTTATTTAATTGTTGCCACTTCCTGGAGCCAAACACTAAAGGTCACCAAATTGGAAGCAGAAGTGCCATTAACTGAACTCTGTGAATGTCAAGTTGCACCTGTAGCTGGCACATAAGACAACACTATTAAGCGGAGGGGGGATGATCTCCCCTGCTGTAACTTTTTCTTTTTCGTTTGTTTTTTTTTTTTTCTAAGAAAAATAAAATGTCAAACCTCATTTTAAATGTATTGTGTAAAATGTTTTGGGAAAGGAGGATGGTGTGTTATGTCTAGTGGGTGAGACCTCCCTCCCCATCTCAGTTTCTGATGAAGTTTTAAAGAATCGTGTTACTGTATGTTTTGATCATGAATAGTCTGGTGGTACTTCCTCATAGCACAAGCTTAAATCAAGTACTGAAAACAGTCTTACAAGCTAAATGTCTGCATGATGTTACATCTGTTGTACCTACTGAGAAGAACTTTGTATGTAAATGTACAGAATAAAATGACGTTGTCCCATCAATTTGCTCTCCTTGGTCTCACAGTGCCTTCTGAACCAGCCTAACAGCAGCTATAATGTTAGTGACACCTCAGGAAACAGTCCTACCCTCCTCTACAAACAGAAGGAGCTTGACTGATTGTAAATCAGGGTAATTAAGTCAGCATGTTGATTTGTAACTAATTATTCTTTGTAGTCAATCACAGATAGTTGACTGTTTCCTGGGTGGTGTGAATTAAAAAGAAAATACCCCTCCAATAGTTGCTTTTTCTATTCTGATCTTGAACTGCAGCCAAGGACCGGTGACTGTTCCCAAAGGTAAGGAAGGGCTGCCTGTGCCCTCATCAGATCTACAGTGTTGAAGCCACTGGGTTTTCAAACCCCCTCGGACAAGAGGCTCATCAGGAGTTGCGCCTTCTGCGTCAACAACCTCTCTGTTATAGTTTTAATTGCTGAGTATGGTGCCACAGCAAGGTAAGTTCATCAGTTTCCTGTAGGTTTTTATGGCAGTTGTCTAGCAGCAGCACCAGTAGGCTTTGTTCATATCAGAAGCTTATGTCTGAGTCAGGGCTGAACTTGCAATGAAAAAGAACCTGGACTCACTCATCAGGTTGCTATGCTCTGTGTTCCTTTAAATTGCCATGAATAAGAGGTGGTATGCATGTATTGACACCTGCAAATGGGCACTGCATCACTTGCTCTACAGCCAGTTTGGGGTTTTGTGGTGGTGGTAGCTTTGATTTTTCTCACAAGTGTGCTCACTTTACAGCTATGATGCTCCTCTAGCAGCCTGCCAGATTCATCTATTGCTCCAAAATTCAAGCTGTGCTCTTTCCTTCTACATAGTTCTCCTTTGTGAAACCCCTCTAGTGTTCTTAGTGCCCAAGAAATAGTGTTCAGCACCAGTGCTACAACCAACAGGGGCTAAAAGAAGCAAAGCAACACTTATGAGCTTTACAATACAAAAATGTATTTTATTTGCTATGTTCAGTACTAGTACATAGCAGATTAATGGTACAGCTAGAATTTGGAACTGATTTCCCAGCGTATCCAAGTACTGAATGGAGGCCAGGCACTGCGTGTGCACTTTTACAGCAAAGTTCATCCATTGCAGCATATTTTCTACTCTAGTCACCTATTCCCTACTTAACAGGGTAGCAAATTTAAAAACAACAAATTCCAGGTTCCAAGTGTATTTAGGTCCATCTATATTTAATAACAACTTCAACTTCAGTCAAAGCAATATAAAACAAACATACTAACTTAGTGTGAAAATTGTGATTGGTTTTTCTAAAACAAAAACTTCAGGTTATTTTACAACGAAGCCAAGTCAGAACTTCTCTGGAAAAGCCATCATTTCTTCTTTGATCCTGTTTTCTATGAGTAAGGTGAAACTGCTGTCTGTGTTTTGAAGATTGTAGCTGACAAATATCTGTTTTTTGGTCTTGCTGGCTAAAACACAAAACAGAGTAGTCAGGTATAAGCTTGTTCTTATTTAAAAGTGATGATGGTATTCAAGCAAGCCTCTGAAAGAGCCATATCATGCAGACAACATTCTCCGAGACAACATTCTCTACTCCTGCTGTGCTGAACCCAAGTTTTTAAAGGAATAGCAAAACAAGTACCCGAGTGTTAGCACACTGGGTAAAGCCACAGCTGTCAATGAAATGGACAATGCAAGCCTCATTTTTGGCCTGAAGCAAAAGGTTGTGGAAAAGCCTCACACTTTTAGTAGATTTTGGACATTTCTTAAATATGGTGCAGTTTAAGTGAAACCACAGACTACACTGAACCCTTAGCAGCGAAATCTAGTTGAAGAGTTGGTAAATCTGTGCTGCGAAAAACACTAATACAGGTAAAGCACACAAGAAAGTTATTAGGCCCCAATTAACAAAGCTTTGTTTTATTAAAAAGCCATAAGAAGGCCCGCAAAAGTGTGCACCAGTCTTGTCTAACTGCTGTCAATAATTCTGTTTCCTTTAACCTTTATTTATACGGTATCCATCAACACCCAAAAGGCTGGAGACCCTGGGTTGAAGGCAATGAAGCCAAGCACAAGTTCCAGGCTACTGTAATGAGAAATACCTAGAAAAAGGTACTACAAAATTAAGAGCTGTCTTCCATGAGAGATCTAATTAACAGTAATAAAAATAACGTCCATGGGGGCAGAAAGACTTAATTATCAGAGTAGAACAGGTAACACCAAGGAATGTTTTATGAATAAAAGGGAATCCTACTTAGATTTTACCATAGTCATGCAGCAGATTTGTAACTCTGTACATCGCTAAACTTTGTGAAGAATGTAAGCACCACAGAGGAAAAACAGGCACTAAATTTAAATTGAGTTGTGTAAAATAGAGGAGGAAAACTGGTATTTGGGTCATGAGGTATTGTTGGCAGGGAATGAGCTGGGAGCTGACAATCCCAGGGACAAATCAGACCCCTCTGCAGAATATTCAAAGCTGCCATCTGAATTTTAAAAATTTAAAATGAAGACACCAGAACTCCTAATATCTCACTCCTTTCTAAATGGGAAAGTTGACTACAGAAAACTTAGATGTACATATAAAATGCGGTTAAACCACTCCTTTGAGGCATTTTTTGTTATGCAAATTAATTTATTATCATTTTCTGCTCTAAGACGTTACCAGCTTCCTGGCTCAGTAAGTAGGGCTGCTTATGAAATGCAAGGACTCGTTTGCCTTTTAAGATTTGTTACCATAAAATGCTGATATAATGCAGCACGTTGCTCTGTTGGCAAAAATTAGTGCTTGGCACCAGATTTTGTAATATAAAGCAACATGTTTTGTAAGCACTAGTGCTTTGTCATTGTACCTTTGTTGCATACCAAGTAAATGCAACACTAACTCTGAACTAGTCAATACCACTATCCCAGGTAGCAAAGCTATATCATATACCATGGTATTAAAACTCAATTTCTTCATTGTGAGTGTGTAAGATCTGATTGAGTCCCTGGGATGCTGTTCCAGTTCCTGGGAACACTGTGAATCCCTCAGGGTTGCCTGTGCATAGGAGCTCTGCTCCCTGGCTAACAGACAGCCTGACCTTTTCTGTCCCCACTTCCCTGCAGATTCAGTTGGACATATGGGCTCTTGTGGGAAGGAAAGAAGAGGAAAGATCTTATGCATCCGTGGAAGACCATCCGCACCTTCAGTGTAAAGCAGACAACTACAGGAGACAAAGCTTACCTACAAAGCTCTCCAGCAGGGCTGCTTCCCACATAGCCTGGCTAATAATTCCAGTTGCACAGGTCCCTTGAAGCATAGAAAAAGCAGCCAGGAGATGCCACAGCAGCACAGACCCACTACTACAACCTCATGGACCAAATCTAAGCTTGAGGAAGAGCCCAGTGGGAGGAGAATGGACGGAAGTGTTACTTATAATTTGTGAACCATTTGTGCTGGAAAAGAGGTGGTGGAGGTGTGGAGGTCCATTTGGGAAAGACCTCAAAGAAGAGGTCAAGTCATCTTCACTGAGTCTGCCACTCCCTACCGAGCAAAGATGAAGATGCGGCACTATTCAGCAGTCACTGCAGCCGAAAGCACTGTGATTTCAGTATATGAAGGAAAGAAGTCACTAATGGACAAGACTTTCTCAAGAACTGGACTCCACTAACCTATACAAAACGACTGCTTAGAATGTGGGTTTCTTGACTAGTGAGTCACATCTGGTGCCAAAGTAATCACACAGAGTGGTAGGTAACAGTCCCTGTCTCTAATACAAACAGATATAGATAGAAACAGGTAGAGGGAGGAATAAGAATGTGGCAAATGTGTCTTCAGCAATAGAAAAGAAACATGGAAAACTCCAACCCTGAAATAAGGAAGATAGAGCCAGCGTACCAAATGCCGCTGTTCTGGCTAAGACCTTACAAAGAAAACAACACGATAAGGTATATGCTGATGCACAGTAGTGCTGAAACTCCTGCTCCTGACATTGCAGGACAAAATGGCAGGTGATGGAATGCGACTGGCAAGTATAAGAAATAAAAATACTTATGTTCAAATTGCATTGTATGCTACTTGAGTCAGTGCCTGCAAAAAGTAGAATGGAAACAGCATAGAAGCTACCTTGGAAGTACAGCTATAAGTCAGACTTGGCTGTGAATAGCATCTCTGTTATTACAGAATTTGTGAGAGCGACAAGGATTTAATTTCCCAGAGGAAAACTAACACCAGTAACAGCAAAGCTTGGTATTTCTAGCCAACACAAAACACAGATTTCCTCACTGAGCACTTTGTGAAACAAAGAAGATACACAGATGCTTAGTGATGACCTTGCACATTCACTGGTTTCAGAATAAACAATTTTGGATTAAGTGACCCAGAGCTGGATTGACAAAAGCAAGCCCAAATACTAACATGCAGGATTTCAGAAAGAAGATGCATTTCTTTTCTTAAGTCAGTTATGCTCAGGTGAAGAAGCAGCATGTAATGATTCATTGCCAGAAGTGTATTGTTGACTTTCTTCTTCCAAGGAAAGGTGAAAAAGGTCTACAGGCCTTTCTGAACACAGTATACCCAAAGCATGGTAGCACGAGTAAGAATAGTGTCTATAAAGAATATAAAGCAGGCTGATTACTGACTAAATCTGCAAGCCAGAGGTTAGATACAGAGCAACACTGACCAAAAGTCTTTCCAGGCCATAGCTGACACAGGCAACTGAACATAATAACAACGAAAGACCCTTAAGGCACACAGTCAAAAAAATAGGAAGATGGATTATGCTCCAAGGATAAAGAGTGATAGGCCAGTCCCAAGTAACACTAGCAGCTCTTAGTAACAAAGTATGTGAAATTAGCAATGTAAATAAGAAAAGGACCTTGAAAAAAAAGGCATGGGGGAGAGGGTAAGGGGAAGGCAGCAAAACTGAGACCATATACTGGGACAAAAAATCAGGTGACCCAGCCTCTGTCCTAGAACAGTGAAAGAACTAAGGATGCCCACTCTAGTTATGAAATCTAATGTACTAAAAATGACAGGAGAGGGTGGGAATCACCAAGACGACTTACAGCTGTCAGCTGGCCCCTGGTGCTACACAGGAGTATATAGAGCAAGGTTCAGAAACAAGTAATGAAGAGACCAAACAGTAAGTGGACTAAACTGTTAAGCTTTATCCAAAGTAAAGCCTCTTTGGCTACATTTTCACTGACTGACTTTTTAAGGATAATGCACTAATTATACATTAAGAAATCATATTATACAGTACCCCACAGAATTATTACTTAAAGTGAAATGACTGAATCCAGTATGCAGAGAAAGCGCTCCTGCCAGGGGAGACTACAACAGTGGTTATTACAAGATAAAAGTTACCTAGGAAGAAGAAAGGACACCAGCACTGTTTTTCAAAGATCAGTCTTGTCATCAACCCTTATATATACATCGGTGGCCTGGGAGAAGAAATCGTGTAGACTTGTGAAACTACTTGACAAGAGAAACTTAGGACATAATAGAGATTGCACACAGATTGTTAAGAAGAATTATGTGGCCTTTCCAGCTGAAACAACAGAAGTAAAATAAGACTGAGCAGTGCAGCATCTTACATTTAAAACCTGGTAACAAGAACTTAGCAATTCACCATCTGGAGCTGCTTCAGTTACTGGGAGATGATGGTGATGAGTAACCAGCATGATGCTGCTATCATATATGAAGGCTCTAGGATGCATTAGGGCAGGTACTTTCCTTTTTAGTCCAAATATGGGAGTTAGGAAGTTAGCATTAAGGCTCAGAAATCCAGCTACACCACCATTGCACTAAGTGTGGCAGGAAACTCTTGCACATACTGAAACAGGAGACCTCCTGCAAGGCGCCCATTAGAGTCAGTCAAATACTGGTGTCTGTGACACAGGACCTTCTCAGAGCTTAGCGGCTAAAAGGTGCAAGATGTGATGAGGATTGGCTTCATCTTCAGGAAAAGCATGTGTGCTTTGCACGACAGCCACCCCACAGCACAGAAGTATTACGGCCTTACAAAGAGCAGGTCACTGGAAATCCCAATCGATGGGCACAAGCATGTGCTTCCCTTGCCTCACACACCCAAAGCCCCGGGCAGGGTATCACAGAGCACACAAGCGTTCAGTTTCTGACAATGCTCAGCGGGCCTTGAAGCAGAGACGCGGCCAGCCTCGGCTAGCCAGGCATGTACACAGCTGAAAGGAGTGACCCGGGATGGAACCCGCGGGGTCCTGCACGGCCGGGAGGGTCTGCCGGTGGCCCCGCGGACACCGGGCTGCAGCAAGCACCGCCGTCCCCCGGCGCCCACCCAGCCCGCGGGTGGTGGGGATGCTCCAAGGCCCCACGAAACCGCCTGCCCGGGCCCGACCGCCGCGGACGGCAACCTCCCAGCCAGGCCGCGGCCCCCCGGCACCTACCTAAGCGCTGCGCCAGACAGGCGGAGGCGGTGTCGGAGGGGTCCCCCAGGAGCGAGGCGGCCACCGGGATGCTGTCCTGCAACCGGAGCGCAGCAGAGGCACCGCTTAGTCACCGGCAGCGCGGGGCGGGAGCGCTAGGCAGTGGTGAGGAGGGCCCCACCAGCCGCCCCTCTTCCCTCCGTCCGTCTCTCCTTCCTTCCTTCCCTCCCTCCCGCTGGCCGCGGGCCCGGCAGCCCAGGGCAGGCGGCGAAGACACTCACCCGTGGGTTGCACATGGCGACAGCCAGGCTGGCGAGGGCGGGCGCGGCGCCCACCCAGAGGAAGAGCGAGTCCCGCAGCCGCATGGCGTGGAAGTGCACCCGCTGCTCGCCCAGCCGCCCGCTGAAGTCGTGCAGGGCGATGCCGCCACCTCCTCCTCCCCCCGCTGCCGCCACTGCCCCCCCGCCACCCGCCGCCTCCATCGGCCCTTCTCCCGGCGCGGCCAGGCCTCAGCAGGCAAGGCCCGACCGGGCGGGCCCCGCTGCCCGGGGAGGCGGTGCATTCGCCGCGCCCGCCCCGCCACAGCCGCGGGGCCGCCTCCGGTATCGGCGCTGCGCTGGCACCTCCAGTCCCGGGCACGCCCGTGCAGGCACCCCCCCTCCGTGAGGCACACGGGTAGCCCCGGGCGGTGCACGCTCACCCCCACCCCGGCACCTTCCTACACTCCCCGTTCCCCCTTCCCGTGCTCCGTTCGCGGGGGGGGGGGGAGAGGTCGGGATGAACGGGAAGCAGCCGCAGGGATGGCGGCGCCCACTAGATGGCAGGTGAACCGCTGCGTGCGAGGCACGGCCGGTAAACGGGGCTTGGGCGCTTGGGTTAGCCAAAACCCGGGGTATGAGGCTAAAGCGAAGGGTCTGGCGTGGTGCTGTGCAGCCTCAAAAGCACCCCGGGGAGGAGAGGAGGAAGGTGGCGGAGGCCTTGGCTTCGTTCGGCTCTGGAGGTTTTCAGGGTTATAGGGGATGTCCAAAGCAAGCGAGGGGAAGCGGGGGTATGTGGAGCTGTGAATAATTAAAAGCCCCACTTTGGGTATGAATTGTGCCCCATACACTTTCTCCGGAGCACAGCTGACCTGGTCCTTCATCATTGAAAAGGATTCCCCTTAATGGTACCGTCTGCTGCTGATAAGAGTATGGGTGGCACGCCAGCGGCCTTGGGCCATTTGCATTCCGAATGTGTCTTCACACCGCGGGCAGGATGAGCATCTCTGCATAAAGAACAAGTGAGTTAATCACATAGACTGGCTTTTTAATCAGTATTTCCTCTGCCTCCAATTTCATACATGCTTCTAGGAATCAAAATTTCTGTTTCCAAATTCTAAAACTCCATTTTCCCATGGAAAAAATGGGGGGAGTGGGAGGGGGTGGAGCCATTCATCACTTTTCTTCCCTAAGCGGCTTTGGTTCTTCCTAGCATCTGCCGAAAGACAAAATCCTTAGCCCTGCTAATTTCTGCCCGTACTGCCGCATTGATGCTAAATCCCAGGAGTCAGCTAAGCCCAGCTCAGCTGCCAGACCCTGACATCCCATGGCACAGGATCAGCTTGGGGAGATGGAGGGGGAGGGTCTCACAGGCACCTCTTATGCCCTACATTTGTCCCTTGCTGCTGGCACAAGGCATTATGGGCTGTATGGTAGCAGCATCAGGCCTGTACTGGTCCTCAGCTCACCGCAGCCCATCCCAATCCTTTGCCTTCACCTGGGCTGGCTTCCTGCAAGGTGAGTGTGTGCAGAAGCTGAGGCATGTGCTGGGGCTCAAAAATCAGCCTCTCCCTGTCCAAGCAGCCTATTGCAATCTGACATTTAGGCTGTGGCAGCTGCAGGGGTCCGGCAGGCAAGTAAGTGACAAAAAAACCACCTTGGAAGGGGGTGAGTACTGTCTGCCTGCACCAAATGCTTCTCTCTGCATTCTGTTTGTCTCTGCTGCAGGTTCACTCTGCACTTAGTGGGGGGCTAAGGGCACCAGCTAAAGCAGCAAAACCCATCACAGACTGGGAGCATTGCAGGAATAAGAATCTAGGCACTGGTTAAATAGATACCTGCTGGGAGCCACAGAGGTGGTAGTGGTGGTGAGATTCCTGTGATTAGACACCTGAGGGTTATGAAAGAGATGTGCCCCAGGCTTGCTTGATCAGGGGAGAGAAGCAGGCAGTTTTAGAGCACAGTTTGCCTGACCTCCTTTAGATCTCTCTTTTGAGTGAGAAGCATCCCCCTCCTGACCAATTTCCATTGGCTCCAAGGGAGGTTAAGGTGAAAAGTAAGACATGCCCAGCTTTGCAGACAGGTTTATTCATGTAGGCAAATCCTTCCTTAAGTGTTCAGGGCCAGTTTCTCTGCTACCCAGAGACGGGGACAGAATTGGCTTCTGCAGTAGAGTCCCAGTGGAGGAGCTGCTCTAACAAAGCTCCAGCACAGCATGTCTCTTCCCACCAAGTAGAAATTTAGGGTTCCTTGCATGCTAAACCTATGCTTGAATGATCTGCTGGATTGAAGTAAGGGTATGCTGCTTTCTTCCCTAGTTTTTCTACATCAAGTACAAGTTTCTTGCATTGCTTCCAAGGCTGTCTACAAGCTTGCTTCTCCCTAGGGGGGAGCTGCCCCTGTTTCATCATGCTCTCATTTCTTCCTCTTCCCATCAGGAGTCTTCTCCAAAGTGCTTGTAGCTTTCCTTGGGATCCTAAGCCCTGTGGACCTCTGAAGGTAAGTCACAGGTTTCCTCTGTTCGTAAGCACTTCTCCTTATTTAATGCTGTTCTGTGAAAGGTAGCTGCTACCTGTAAGTTGTGCTAAATCCTTGTTTAAGAACAAAACAGGGAAAATATTCATCTATCAAGCAAAATGCTGGGTAAGCATTTTTATTTGCAATGCAGATGTGAAGAGTGAGTGGGAGCTGTGCAGAACCAGACCGTCAAGTATGAAATGAATATCCTAATTACAGCACTGCAAAGCCATCAGAGCCCCTGCAAAACAAGAGGAGAAAACACTCCAGCAGCACATGAAATCTCTTGTGTTTCCTTTAACACGCTCATCTTTTTTTCTGTGCCCATGGAAGCAGCACCCATGAATCTGCCTTATTTATCAGGTTTGAGGCCAGAACGAGCCTCTGCTGCAGTGAGACACTGTATAGCAAACTAATGATAAAGCAGAGATACTGTAGCAAAAGCACCGTATGTGTATATATGTTGCTGCTCAGATGGGATCCAAGTGGTTTAAAAGTATGTGCTTCTATGCCCATTGCTCTCCTCCTAAAGTTAGGTGGCCCACAAGAGTTACTAGGTCCTAAACCCTGCTTTTTACCTTCCATCATCTCCCCTCCAGTACAGTTTTAAACCAGGAGTAAATCTTCTTCCTGGTAGCCGAGGAGTGAGGAGATGTAAAGCACATAGTTATGAACTGGGATGCCACCAAAAGAAGCAAATGTTTTCTGATTCCAGAATACTTTCTGTTTTTTTGTTCCTGCATGAGCACAGTGTGAATTTGACATGTGAGAAAGCAGTTGACCATTACAGTGTGTCAGTGCTTCCCCTGTAGATGCCGTGGGACATGCTAGTTTTCTTGATTTGTTGTCCTTTTGCAGAGGAGTAAATGACTGCCTGATAAAGCCACATGAAACCTCCAGCCACCTTGGTGAGGGTCCATGCTACCAAGCTGCTGTAGCGGTAACTCTGCTGCAGCCCAGGCTTCTGGGAGCCTGTTTTGTGTTGAGGCTTCCCTCAGTGGCACTGGTGGCTGAAGGGGTCCTTCTCTCTTCCTGCGCCATAGGGGCACCCGAGCAGCCGAAAATAACACTTCCTTTTTCTGTTATCATTGCATTGTTTTTCTCAGTTGGATCAGTCCTCTGATGTAACTTGTTGTTTCACTGCTCAGATACTTGTACTGGTATCATGAAGGGCAGCATCAGGCGAGCATGGGCAAGCAAGGAAGGGAGAAGTATCTCTGCTCACACTGTGCAGTCACCAGTGTCATCTCAACCAATTTTAGGTGGGGATGTCCCAGTCCTGCTCTCTTAGCATTCATCTGATAAGCTGGTGAATCAGCCTGGGGAAACAAACTGTTCAAAAACTATTGCTGAGATCCCTGGGATGGGATGTTTATTTAGCTGTGGTAAGGAACTGGTCCTGAAACATCTAACCGTGGCCACAGAGCTCTCTTAACCTCTTTGAGGGCTCAAAACACTTTGCCAAGTGTTGATCAGCCTGACTTATTGTCCTATCAAAGAGACAGGAGGAAAAGAGATGGGCTGGAACTTTTGAAAGAGTTGCAGAGAATGCAGGAATCAGGCTGGAGAGCTCACATGAAGATCACAGTTTAGGAGACTTGCCAGGAGACTACCTCAAATCTATCCTATTAATCTCATGATCCAAAGCAATATCAGGGACAGCCCCACCTCCCACCACCAAGCCTGTGTCTGAAAATACACCCATAAACAAATGCAAAGTGTAGATATACAAGCAATTCCGCAGTCACAGAAGCTATTGTGACAGCATTAGCGCAGCTACTATAGTAACTCCTCAGTGCGTTTATCGGTACCTAGGCAGACATTGCTCTGAGGAAATCCAGTTCTTGATTTCCAAAAGACTTAAGGTACCATCTTCTTCCCTTGAGGAAATCCTTCTTCTTTTTTTTTATGGTCCTTATAACCTCAGCTGTCAGGTTTTCCCTGCCTGGGTGGGATGAGGCCTGGGATGCATGTGCCATGGTGATTCTCTGGTGAGCAATTTGTCATGATCCACTATACAGTGTGTTTGGCTAGAACAGGGCTGCCAGGTTTTGTGCCCAGCTGGCACAGTGACCTTGTGCAAATCCCCTCTACTCTGCTTTATCTCACTCCTCTGCAGACTGGAAGAGAACAACAACCTTTGCCTATCTCCCTGCAGCTGAATGGAGGTCTGTGTAACACATAGCTCGTTGGGAAATTTGTGAGCCCAGGCTAAATTTCTGCTGTTATCGAATGAGATGTTTTCCTTTTATTGTTATATGAGTCACTTGAGGAATTTGTCTTAGATCTCCTGGAACATTTGAGACACATTGGTTCATAGCTGCTGGACGGGATGCACTAACATGGTGTGACTCATCGCTCCCCTCAGGGACAAGAAGACGTTTAAGCAGTCAACTGGAAATCATATTTTATATGCAGATAGACCACTTCACAGTGGAGAATCCTGAAGCAGCTTACAAACACTGACCCTGGTGTATAAAAGCCAGCAGCTGTAGTGATTTCTGCAGGTGCAGTGGGCTATTGCATACCTGTGACCTGACAGGGAAGGGAACAGGCATGAAAGCCTAATGGAACTGAGCTTCTGAAAGGCTGAAAAAGGAAGGAAAAAAAAAAAAGAGATAGCATTGAAAAATTTCCCCTTATGTTGCTCAATACAATGCTGAGATCCCACATGACATGCAACACACCTAATGGATCCTCTTTATTTTCCTGTCCTTGAGTCACTAAGCAGGACACAAGACTGGGGTACGTAAGATACGTAGGGTATGTTGTGTGCTTGAACCAGAGAGGATGCCAGTCTGCTACTGACTTGAGAACTGACTCATCTGCTAGGGTTGCAAAGAGTTCTTAACCATGGAAATCACTGATTCAGCATGCAGTGCTGACAGCCACTTAAACGAAGGTTTGACCAAGATTCAGCTTGCTTTAGGAGGGGAACAAAATCCCTATTGCTACTGTCATGGTTATGGGATTTGCTGCACTTCTGGTGTTTACCCCATTCGTCTGGCTACTTTCCCTTTTCTGATTCCAGAATTTCCATGAATCTTCTCTTCCTCCTTAAACTGGGGTTGGACTTAATAGTCTCTGTCACAAAGTTCCTTAGCCTGCAGGTCTGATTGGACATGCCTGCACACAGCTTCTCTCTTTCTCAAGCATGCCAGCAAGAGCCTGCCTCTCAGTCTGGCTCTCCAAATAGCCACTCGCTTTCATTACTTTTTAAAGCAATGCCACAGCCTTTTAATTTTTCCATTTGCAAGCAAAGCTAGCTGGACAAAATCAGCTTTGACTGCTTCCTCCTCCCTGCACAAGGAGCGAAGCTAACAGGCCTGGCATTGTCCCGCAGCAGCCCTCGAATGTTCACTTCAGTGGTGGTTTAGCTGAAGCCAGTCTTTTCTCTTGGCTTTTCTTTCCTGCTTTTTTGAATATCATTTAGTAGAGAGATTAAATGTCTCAAACAGTAGCTTAGTACCTGCACATAACTAGAGAGCAGCCCAATGTCTTCTGATCCATTACGGATATGGCCAGGCTTTCAAAGTTCATAGTACAGTTCTTGAACAGCATGATTTACAACAGGAATGCATTAGATTTCCTAGCAGAAGTATGTCAGTTGCTGCTGCCACCCAGTTGGTGTATCTGATGTTATTGGTGATTACACAGAGTATAACTTTCACAAGAATTGCTCCAGTGATCTGTCTCCAGTCTCCTGAGTTAAAACAATTAAAATAATACTTAGCACTAGTATCCAAAGATGGGTGTGTAGTTGTGTGTAGTGATGCTGTCAGAACACACTACCCTTGGAAAACGTTATCAGAGCTCCTTCACTGTATTTTCAAAGTCAGGTAGGATCCCAACAGGCTGAAGCTGCACCTTCAAAAAGCCTGTCCCCTGCCCTTGAACAGCAATTGAAAAATATCCTTCCCTGCTGCCTCTCAGAAAGTGTGAGAAATCATCTCCCTTTGCTGCTTGGTGTTTGAAAAAGCCACTGCCAGGCACTGTTGCTGCTGTTGTTACGGAGTGCTGGAATGGATGGTGGCCTTCCCCAGGACTGAAAGGCCTGTGTGTGCCTGAAGTCTCATAAAGAGAGATGTGTTATGTTTCTTAAGAGGCAAACATGTATCAGGTGAAAATTATCCCTAAATCTTGTGGAGAGTCATAAATGTGAAAATAGGAGGAGAAAGAAGGACAAAGGAATTCATGGCATTCGGGAGTGATACCTTTCTTTAACAAATTCAGGATCTGAGCCAGTCTTTCACAGAAACCAATGGGAAAAACACCTGCTAGCTACTGTGAGCAGAAGGTAAAGCTTGTAAGGATGAACTTCACTTAGCGGTTGTTCAAGATGCTGCCCTTTGGGCTCTGAGTAACTGCTGGATGGCTTGCTTGGGTACCTGCCTCCCCACCCCTGCCACGATGAGGTCACTGAAACCTATGGAGCTCGGTGGGCACAGACTGACTCCCTCCCAGACATACCTAACTCCCTACCACCCTGCGTGCCCCAAGTGACACTGCCCGCACTGGCACATGACACCCCGATTTTGCCACATTTGCCCCATCACTGCAATCCCAGCTGCAGGGGTTCCTCAAAGTGCAAGGGGAAGGAAGGGCAGGAAACAGTGTTTTCATCTCTGCCGCCAGTTCTAGCTTGGTGAGGATGCTTCCAGCTTTAATAAACCAGATGATCAAAGCCTTTGTGTGAATCCTGCCATCAGGAGAGGGGCTGTGCCGCGGCACTGACAGCACACTGGAGCCCTGTACAGCTCCCCCAAATCCTGCCTTTCTCAGCTATGAGCTCTTGGCACTCATCAGCTCCCTCCAGCCCAATACAGGAGGGCAACTGATGTCAGGCAGAGATAAATCTTTCCTGTCATTTTCTTTTCTAGTAAGCCAAAGATGTAATATACATAGGAGTGATCTGGGGCTCTATTTTATTCTTTTTTCCCCCAGCTTTCACGATGATATTTATTCTCTTTCCAGTCTTCTGAAAGATGCGTACCAGAGGCACCTGGGAGCAGCCAAAGCAGCTGCCCGATAAGCTCTTTAACATTCATTTGCACAACCATGCCTTTTGCAAAGGAAAAAGGAAAGTGTTAACGAGTTGACAAGCGCACTCTTCCTTGCAGCAAGCAGCGCTGCCAGCCGCAATATTACTGCAGGGAGGAGAGAGCAGGGTGGTGGCGGAAGACCTTGAAAGAAAAATGCTTTGTTCAACCCGGTTACACAGACTCCTGCTTCCTTAATATACCGAATCCTAGCTAGCCGAGCAAGGCAATGGATTCAGTAGAAACTCGATTTGGCAATGATGCTGGGCAGCATGCTGCTATCAGGGTTTCAAGGATCAGTTGTTGGGGTGGAAAGAAATCGTGTTTAATCAAGAAGGATCGAAGCAAAAGGGGTGTTTGCTAGTCATGTGGCTTCTGTACCACCCCCAAATGAGGGTCTGACAGTGGGTTTACCCTCTGACACTGCCATTTGCAATCGGATCCTCAAACTATACAAATGTGCCAGATCTCAGTTCAGCCTGAACACACACACAGAGGCACACATAAAATTCCTGCTTAAGAAAGGAAACACCAAGACTGGTTTTCAGTAATAACTCAGACAAGCAAGCGAGTATTTTCTTTCATGCCTTGCTCTTTTGCATTTACTGAATTTGTTCCACATGAATGTAGAAACAGCTGCATCAGCACCACCACTGAAGCTGGAACCTTATTAATATTTATGCCTAGAGAGCAGAGCACACAGGAATCAAAACGCCTTCCCGCCATTGGCTCAGGGACCCCAGCATCCATACAACATCTTGCCACGTTTGCTGGCCAGGCAAGCAGATTTATTAGAGAGCAGATCGATTTCTCATCAGCACGCTCACCCGATCGCAGAAAAACTGCCCTTTTCCTCCTACCTGCTCTTTGCGTCTCGTCCTTCAATAATTTCCCAATTAGAGAAACCATTTTTCATCTCTTTTGCAGTCCTGTGGTTTATATTCTCATCTATTAAATACAGCAGGAGACATTAGTAGATGCTTGAATTATTATCATTTGCGTACCCATAAGCCTGAGTACAAATGAGATGAAACAAGAAATAATGCTGTGACAGACCTAGCATGTGCTAGGAGGGACTGAGTTCATGGCACATGGCACTATGCATTGAAAGGTGTTGCGTGGTGCCAGCGTGATCCTTGGAGCCTCCCTTGGGACTTATTTCCACTGCAGTTTCTGCTGCTAAGGTGCTGCAGTGAGACCCCTTAATCTGAGGCTGCAGGGTTTCCTTTCCAAGAGTGCCGGGTGGAATTCTGGCTGACAGCCTTGCTCCAGCTTTGTTTCGAGAGAGCAGTCCTTAGCTTGTCTAATAATGAGTAACTGGTGCACAGGCAGGTGCTCTCAGCAAAACTGAAACCTTCACATGTTTTTTAACTATGATACAAACAGTGGCTTGTAGCAGCAGTAAAAGAGAGGAAAAATAATTCCGGACTCTGGTTGAAGCCGATTGTGGGGAGGGTGCATAGCAGTCCCAGGTGGCTACACCAGCAGCCCCTGGCTACACCCCTGCTGAGACCAGGGACACCCCAAAATAGGCAGCACTAGCAGGGCTGTGAGGCAGCAGCCTCAGCCCCGGGATTCCCTAGCAAGTGCAGCAGCACCAGTGGAGTGCCCTTGCTCCCCTGTGTGGGCATTGGGGCTGCAGATCCAGCATGGCCACAGCCGGGAATCACGCACTGGGGCTTGCTGGGTGAACAGAATCCACCCAGCAGCCAGAGGGGTGTGGGGCCACCACTGACGGTGTGGCCACTCTTCATTGCCTAGTCCTGGGCCACCAAGGCGTGTCTCATTGCGCACACACTGCCATCAGTCCTGGTTATCATGGTCTAAAGGCAGCTTGGCTTTGATGATCTCTGAGGTTTAAGCATTGCACTTACAGGCAGAGATAGCCACTGGTGTATGGACCAGGCAGATGTGCGCAGAGGGAGGAGGGCTGGTCTTTGCTACTCCCACAGACATGTCCTCAGCGCTGACATGCTGCAGTTTTCTGCTGCCTCCCTGTTTTCTTCCCTTAGGATCTCATCACTTTCCCTGCCGGTTTTGATTCCCCCTTGTCCTTGATGATTGTGTTCCTACAGTCCTGTCTCTGCCTGCATTTGTACCTTTTCTTATCAGGTGTTGTGCTGCACTGCTGACTTCCCCAGAGCTTAGCAATCTCCTCAAGAGCCTGGGCAGAGGCTCCACAGCCAGACTCTGTTACAGCGAGGGCTTTTGTTGGTGTCAAGGCTACCAAGGGTCACAGCACACAGCCATGGCTACTACCAGCTTTGTCCTGCTCCTTGTCCTTTCCCACCAGCTGGCACAGGTGGCTCCAGCCACCCGCATAGCCTGCATACAACCCATATGCAAGGACAAACCGAAGCAGAGACCCATGACAAATATTTTGTTTGCAGAGATACAAAACGCTCCCTCTCCGTGGGTACCACCCTGAATTCCTCCCCAGTGTACCCAGAGTCCTCCCAGCCTGGCCCTCCCCTGAGTTACATGATACACACTGAGGAGCAAAAGGTTGGTTTGTCCTAAATGACCTACTGAGCCACCCTAAAAGCAGGTCACCTACTGTCTAGCCTGTCTGTGGCGTCAAACCTCAACTTGTGAGAGTCCAAACTTCTTTCTCATTTTTATATACTACAGCATCCCACCCCTCAAGATACAGAAAGCTTATTTGCCACTCTTGTGGCCTTGGGCATAACTTCAAGGTCTTTAAGTCATTTACATTCTTCTAAGAGGAGCCACAGACAAGGACATGACCCACGAAATGGGATGCTGAACCATGGGATGAGTGCATATTTTCTGAAAGGAAAAGCGATTTTTTCTTTAGAAAAACCTTCTAGTGACCCACAAATTGTACTGCAGAACATCACATAAATGCACGTATTTCCCATTATAAATTAAAATGACCGAGTCCTTCCCTTGGGCTTTGTTAGCTGGTTTTTGCAACCTTCTGCATCCTGCGAGGGAGTCAAGACTTTCATCAGTGACCACTTCAGTAGCTTCAGAAGGAGGCTCTGACGGTGATCACACCCAGCCGTGGAGCTGGGAGGATGGGAACCATGAAAGCGAGGAGGGGAGATAAAACTGGATAAAACTGGGTTGATGCTCTGAGCTTCATTAAACAAACTTGACTGAGGTCATGCTATTCCTCCTCTGGTGTCCGCCAAGGGCTGCCGAGTGATAACCCTGAGAGCCGGCGGTCCACCCGCCCCGCCGCCGCTTCCGCACTGCCCTGGCCGCGCTGCTTTGACACCCTGGGAAATCAGCAGGGCGAGGGAAAATGTTGCAGGCTTTTTTTGTTCCTTTCTTTTCTGTGCAGCTCCTTTCTGTCGCGGGAAGGAGGGAGGGCTGGTTGCCGGGGAGACTGCGGATGGAGGAATCCAGCCAGGGCCGGGGATGGGGCAGGGGCTGCGCTGACAGGCACATATTTCGATGTGAGGCAAATACAGAGAGGGGAGAGAGAGCCACCGGCAGCCAACAGATGAACAGTTCATTTTACTGCAAATAATTCCCAATATGCTACGCTGAACCTTCAGGAAAACCGCCGCTTCCAAAGCTTACCTTCGAATTAAGGTGGACCTTGTCTGAGGGCTCCTGAAGCGGAGGAGGGCTGCTGTTCGCCTCTAAAGGGTCTCATTTAAGGGCTGCAGAAAAGCTAGACCTGTATTTCCTCCCTCATCCCTCAGTAATGCTGTTCATTTTAGAAGCAAATCTTTCATAGTGTTTTGTTTTCTTCCAGTCTCAACAAGTTCCATACAGGAGATATACTTGAATCCCCCCACCTTCAAAATGTGAATTTTATTTGAAGATGAAGCAGTTGGGGTGGGGATCTTTCCTCCAGTGTTAATAATCCGTTTTCCTTGAATTAGATTTTAAAATGGCTTCCTTTGAAGCCTCAAGCTGTTAGAAATGAGCTTAACGTAGGTATGGAGTGTGTGTAAAATCAGCTCCCCCCTTTCGTGCTGAAATGACAGTAATTCTTCTAGTAAATAAGTAATACGCACTGTACAATACACAGAATATGTGGAAATAACAGTGGCAAGCAGCCATGGTACCTGTATTTCGCACCAGCTCTGCTGTAACGGGGTTTTGCTGCACCAGCGTTCTCAAGTGCACACCCATCGCAGCCATGGGAAAGGCTGGCATTGCTTTGAATCCTTACCTGAAGCGGTCAGTTGCTAATCCACTGGAGCTGCTAATCTGCAAGGTGTTTTTAAACAGGTTATTCTAGATGTGGATGTTGATTATGCAGTTAACATGCCACAAAAAGAAGAAGAAGAAAAAAAAAGAAAAAGTTTGCTTGGGATTAAGGCTACACTTTGCTCCTGAAGCGTGGTCAACCAAATAATAAATTCGCTCCTTAGCTTAGATCAGCAAAAACACATTTCAGAGGGAGTGCAAGTGATCAGATTTATTTTTTCAAAATCACTGTTGAAGAGACGAACATGAGGGTGTCTTTTCTAGAATCCCCTTTGTGGGGCTGGGATGCCTTCTTCCCGCAAGGCGAACAAAAGAAAGGTGTGGATGCTTTGGCATAGTCATCAGAGGGAACCGGGTCTTTCTGCAGATCGCCTGGGAAGAGTGTAAAATCCGATCTGGAGTGATCCACAGGCAGGGTTATCGACCTGCATAAACGAGGTTAGAAAGATTAGGGGAGTCGACACCCGGATAGAACAAAGGAAAGAGTATACTGAAGGGATAGGGATTGGAAATGGTGATGAACTTTCATCTGCCCCTCTAGAATAGCTGTAGCCTTCCTCTAGTGGGGTCGCTAAACTCGGGTGTATTGGGGTTTAGTGAGGTTCAGGCGGGTACAGCCCGGCGCTGGTTGCGGGCAATCTGCCCGCGCCTGCCGGAGCTCTGGGCAGCCTTCCCGGGGGGGCCGCTCCCTGCCATCGCCGCACCCTCGGTAACACTACTGTGGAACAGGCGGCACCCACGAGGAGCCGACACGCCGCGCTGGCCTCCCCGCAGGGCACCGGGTGCGGTGAGGACCGTGCCGCCCTCCCGTGCTCTTCCTCCCCCCCACCTCCTCCTCCTCCCCGCCCTCTCCCTCTGCGGCCGTTGTGCCATACCGGGATGCTCCCAAATAGCTCGGGGAAAGCACCTCTGGGCGTACATCTTCAACCCTCCCTTGATAACCCCAAGTTCTTCCCTTTCTTCACCCCTCAGCGTGTGAAAATCCACAGCTATCCGAGCATTTGCAAGAGCTGATCGCTGCCGATCCGAGGGACACCCCTTTTCCCTCAAAAGCCCAAGCGCCCTGCGGGCGGCACCGGCGGCCTGCTGTCTGGACGAGGGCCGCTGGTGGTAGCAGCCAGTGGACGGCTAAGTAGAGGGCAGGGCCGGCTGACAGGGGTTTACGAGGCACAGTCCGTCCGAGGGCTCCTTGCCCGAGGTGCGGGGCTGCTGCTCGCGGGTGTGGACTTGTGCGGGCAGATGGGCAGCAGCTACCGGCGCTTGTGGCGCCCCGCGGGTAGTGGAGTCCCCCGCCAGCGCCGTGTGAATGGAGGCACCGGTGGGGGGCGGGGGCAGCCGCCGGGCTCCCCCTCCTCCCCGCGGCAACGCCCGCTGCTGCGGCAGGGAAAGCTGCTCGTCCCGGGGAACAAAAGGCTGCGGTTGCCTCCGGACAAAGGGCGCGTGCGGCGGGGCGACGGGGCAGGGTTACACACGGACGGCCCAGGACGGGGCCCCACAACCGTCCTGGGCGCCTTTGTCCCCGGGGTCAGCAGTGAAACGGGGCGCCGGAGCACGGGCGGTGGTACCGGTACCGGTGCGCCGCGCCCGCTCCCGGGACGCCCCGCCCCTTACCGCAGGCCCCGCCCCCCGCTGCGGGAGACAATGCCGCAGCCACGCCCCGCCCCCGAACGCCCATTGGCTCCGCGCTTCTCCCGCATGAAGTCACCGGCGGGGCGGGGCACGGCGCCCGATTTAATGGGGGCCGCGGGGCGCGGCCGCCGCAGCAGAGAGCGTGAGAGCAGGCGGAGAAGGTGCGAGAGAGGGGCAACAGCGAACACCGGCACCATGCGTGAGATCGTGCACATCCAGGCCGGGCAGTGCGGAAACCAGATCGGCGCCAAGGTACGTGCCGGCGTCCTGGCCGTCTATCGGGAGCTCCGTGCGCGGAGCGCTGCCGGGCGTGGGGCGGTGCCCGCTCCAGCCAGGCACCGCGTGTCCCGCGGAGAGCGCTTCAGGGAGAACCCGTGTTCCGGCTGCGGAGGGGAGCACCGCCGCGGGAGCGTCTGCGCGGGCGGTTCCTGGCTGTCGCGACATGAGGGGGTTCCGCGGTGTGGGCTCGGCGCGCCTTTCGGCTGGGGGAAGACTAGGGGGTGCGGCGGTGCCGTGCATCGGCCCCCCCCGGGCTGCGGGTCCCTGGTGTGGCGGGTGAAGGGGGCACCGATCCGGTGCCACACCCCTCCCGTCGGGGGGGGGGCAGGGGCGCGGTGGTGTCCGCGTCTGGCGGGGGCCGCCCCCACGCGTGGCAAATCCCCGCGCGCCACGTGGCGGGGCTTTGGCCGGGGGGGGCGCGGGCGGGGCGTGGCGGCGCTGGCCCCCCTTCACCTCCCGTTAACCCCACCCGGTCCCCGCAGTTCTGGGAGGTCATCAGTGATGAGCATGGAATCGACCCCACGGGCAGCTACCACGGGGACAGCGACCTGCAGCTGGAAAGGATCAATGTCTACTACAATGAAGCCACCGGTAAGGACCCCCTGTAATGAGTTTCTTTCCTGTGCCGCTGGGGTTGGCAGCTGAGGCGGCCCCCAGTGCCTCCTGCCATGGAGGCTGTGCCCTCGCCCTCCCTGCTGTGGGTGGTGCCCAGGCACAGCTTAAATCATGGAATTATAGAATGGTTTGGGTTGGACGAAACTTGAAGATCATCCACCCCCTCTGCCAGGGGCAGGGATACCTAGCACTAGACCAGGTTGCTTAAAGCCCCTTCCAACCTGGCTTCAAACACTGCTAAGGATGGAGCATTTGCCACTTCCCTGGGCAACCCATTCCAGTGCCTCACCACCCTCACAGTAAAGAATTTCTTCCTTGTATCTAACGTAAACTTCCCCAGTTTAAGTTTAAACCCACAACCCCTTGTCCTATAACTAAATTTCCTAATGGAGTCCTTCCCCAGTATCCTTATAGGCCCCCTTCAGATATTAGAAGCGTGCTATGAGGCTTCCATTCAGCATTCTCTTCTACAGGCTGAACAGTCCCCATTTTCTCCGCATCTCTTTGTACGGCAAGATGCTTTGTATTCCAATCCCCAAATTCACTAATCCTCCAAGTCATGAGCAATTCCTAGGCAATGAATTGTGGTGAGGCAGAAGAGAGCACAGTAGGGCTCCCATAATGCTGGTGCTGGTTTCTCCTACAGGTAACAAATACGTCCCCCGTGCCATCCTGGTGGACCTGGAGCCTGGCACAATGGACTCTGTGCGCTCTGGCCCCTTTGGACAGATCTTCCGGCCTGACAACTTTGTCTTTGGTGAGTGAGTGTGGGATGGAGGAGTCCCAGACTGGGAGCTCTGTGCACAGAAAAGGACTTGGAGCAAGCATGCAGGTGACCCTGGGGGACATGAATGGCAGTAGCACGATGGGGATGAAGGTGAGGGGTGCAGGCTGTGGGGCAGGAGAGGTGACATCATCTCTGTTCCTGCTTGGGGGCCTACTAACGGAGCACCTTGCTTCTGGTGTGCCCCGCAGGTCAGAGCGGGGCTGGCAACAACTGGGCCAAGGGGCACTACACGGAAGGCGCTGAGCTGGTGGACTCTGTCCTGGATGTGGTGAGGAAGGAGTCGGAGAGCTGCGACTGCCTGCAGGGCTTCCAGCTGACCCACTCGCTGGGTGGTGGCACGGGCTCTGGGATGGGCACCCTGCTCATCAGCAAGATCCGTGAGGAGTACCCCGACCGCATCATGAACACCTTCAGCGTCATGCCCTCTCCCAAGGTGTCGGACACGGTGGTGGAGCCCTACAATGCCACCCTCTCTGTGCACCAGCTGGTGGAGAACACGGACGAGACCTACTGCATCGACAACGAGGCCCTGTACGACATCTGCTTCCGCACCCTGAAGCTGACCACCCCGACGTACGGGGACCTCAACCACCTGGTGTCGGCCACCATGAGCGGCGTGACCACCTGCCTCCGCTTCCCCGGCCAGCTGAACGCCGACCTGCGCAAGCTGGCGGTCAACATGGTGCCTTTCCCGCGGCTGCACTTCTTCATGCCGGGCTTCGCGCCGCTCACCAGCCGCGGCAGCCAGCAGTACCGAGCCCTGACGGTGCCCGAGCTCACCCAGCAGATGTTCGACTCCAAGAACATGATGGCCGCCTGCGACCCACGCCACGGCCGCTACCTGACGGTGGCCGCCATCTTCCGGGGCCGCATGTCCATGAAGGAGGTGGACGAGCAGATGCTCAACGTGCAGAACAAGAACAGCAGCTACTTTGTGGAGTGGATCCCCAACAACGTGAAGACGGCCGTCTGCGACATCCCCCGCGTGGCCTCAAGATGTCCGCCACCTTCATTGGCAACAGCACGGCTATCCAGGAGCTCTTCAAGAGGATCTCGGAGCAGTTCACGGCCATGTTCCGGCGCAAGGCTTTCTTGCACTGGTACACCGGTGAGGGCATGGATGAGATGGAGTTCACGGAGGCAGAGAGCAACATGAATGACCTGGTCTCCGAATACCAGCAGTACCAGGATGCCACTGCTGATGAGCAGGGAGAATTTGAAGAGGAGGGAGAGGAGGATGAGGCATAAGGTTGAAATGGGTAGGAGTTAAGTATAGTCTGAGCAGGCAAGTGTTCATTGAGAGAAGGAATCTGTGCAGTTGTGCTGAAGCATGCATTTTTTAATTTGGTGCTCTCCACTGTTGCTTCTGTCAGCAGTTTTGTATCCTTGACTGTCCAATGTAACAGTAGTTGCAAAAATACTTCTGAGTCCTCTGTTGAAATGGTTAACTTCTCAAACATAAAGGCTTTTTGTGTCCTAAACTGTCTCCTCTTTCTTATTTCTCTCTAGAGTAAGAGAACTCTCGTGTGGTTTTCTGTAGCTTCACTTCTTGGGTATTTTTCCTTAACCTTAGTGAAAGGCTAAGTTCAATAAAACAAGATTTCTTAGGCTGTGAATTTAACAGCATGAAGATGGAGTTGCTCAGCTTAAGATGGCAGCTAATTTATGGAAACTGTGGATTCATTGTTGGGACACTCCTCTGTCTAGCAGAAAGCTGCCTTGGCTAATAGAAACAAGACCCTGCACTTGAGAATCCTGCATCTCCTATTCATGGATGTACATAGTAGTGAGGTCAGCAAGAAGGTATTGAAGCCCACATTACAAGCTGTCAAAACTGATTTGACAGGATAGCTCCAGGCTTTCCCCTCTGCCATTCAGCAGCAATTAGTCAACTTGTTCCAGGGCCTATAGTACATATGTATGGGTGGCTGCCTGAAATTTGACTTGAACCCGAGACGTTTTATCTTTCCCCTAACCTTCCTCTCTCAGTATAAAAAGTCCATGCAAAGAGGCATGGGTCTGTACTAACATACAACTTGAGCTTCATTAAGAACCCGAACTGCTTCTTCTTCAGGTATAAAACTGTTTCCCAAAAATAGCCACTAATCTGCCCTTAACTGTAAAGGGATTGACTCACCAAGCAATAAATTCCATTTAGATGATGAAAGATGATGGCTAGTTTTTTAGGTAACATGGCTTGAAATGCTGCCTAGAGCATACATGCAGTCTTGAAATAGTAATCTATCAATACCTTAACAAGAGCAGTCTCCTGCCTCACAAGTTACACATTTACAGGACTGTTTGGTGCTCTTGGTCCCTGCAGCAGGAAACAGACCTGAGAGAGCAGTGTAGCAGCACCCTGTTGTGCATCTTTGTGAAGGTAAGTGTGGTTTCATTACAGTGAGCAAGTAGGAATCAATGTGACTCTATGCTTAGAGGATGCAGGAACCCTGAGTGAATCTAAAAGGCAGCTGTCAGAAGTTACAGGGTCCAAGTCTTTTCTATGAAACAAGTAAAATCCCTCATTGAGTACAGCAGTTGCCCAATGTATGCATAGTCCTTAGTTCACACAACCATCACTTAGGGGAATTTTCCGGTACTGAAAGTGTTGCTTTGAGAGCTGCTGCCAATGCTACAATTATGGTGGCCCTGAAAGAGCTGATATCCACGTGTGCTGCCTCTTTTGTAATCCTTCAATGAAATGGTTGCAAGGCATTAGTGGAATAAAGACAAAAGGGAGCTGCTGTGCATAATATCTTGCCTGGTTTAGCTCTGTTAATTGACTTCACTGCCTGTAGATGCTGCTCTGGGTATACCCTGTTCCTTTGCTGATAAACCTATTAACCTGGAATGAAGGACAACAGGCACTTGGTAAAGCTTTTCTCTGGTCTATATGCTTCATTTCTGATGTACAGCATGTAAAGAAGGGTGAGAGGCACTTAAGCTGCCTTAACTGTCAGTAAACATATAGAGCTGTATATATCTATAGTAGTACTTGTATTTCCTAGCTCTTGAGCAGTTACAGGATTAAGCATTAAACACATTGAGGTTGTTTTAGTAACTGAGGGAATACATGCTGCCTCAGGCCCTTTGGGGAAATAGCACCTTATCTGGTTGTCAGAGTAACCTTCCCTTGGAATTACCTAGCTGGGTTGCACTTGAAACTGTTTATCATACAGCTTTGTAAAGCTGAGGAGGAGAGCCAGCAAATGAATTGAAATAAAGTTTAAAGGATGAGAACCTGGTCCTTGCCTTTCCATAGCAGGTTTCACTAGTGTTCAGCATGTCTAGCTTGTAATTCTTAGTGTAATTACACTCTGTCTCTAGCTAACCCTTAAATATAGCTACACAAGAGACACATTTCACTACAGCTCCCTTACTAGGAAGCAGGGCATCAGCCTACATTGCTGTATTCTGTTTCATTGTTTTGTTTTTTTTTTTCCTGTTTCTGTTGTGGAAGAGAAGCCATAAATAGAGATACTTTAGACAGCAGCATGTCCTTTCCTAAATCCTATGCATCATATTTGCTAGTCATAATCATTTAAAAAAAAAAATCAAACTTATTTTGGTAGCTGAGAGAAATACTGGGAATAGAGATACTCGAAGATGTAAAGGAAAGGTTCAGAACTTCTTGATGGGAACAGTAAGTCAACTATAAGGGAGAATGAGTCTCCTCAGTGGGCCTGTGGGCTGCAGTACCATTTTCTTTTTGTTGGATCTTTTAGCTTTAGCTGTATGTATCACCCAGGAGACCATTCACTATAAAAACCGGAGACTGACTGCTGTATGCCAAACAACAAACAGATGTCTTCACAAGTGCTCATAGTTGCACTTTTTCTGTTTCACAAAGAAAGCAGAGCCATGGAAATGGTTTCAAATTGAGTAATCTGACTGCCTTAACCTCCATTGGGTGTTGATTTGTCCATGTGATGAACGATGCCTATGAGGCTAAAGGTCTTGCATGAGGTATCCTGTTTGGAAAAAATGAGTATAGATAGTACAGACTTAGTGGTGTGCTGCTTAAACCACTTACAATGATTCATTTGTGTTGAAACAGAAGTTAATAATATCAAGCATTATATTTTTGTTTCAACGTATCAGTGGTGGCCTTTGTTGACAATTAGAGCTGATGGTGTTGGGGAAGGAACAACCTCTCTTTTTGTTCCCTTTAAGAATGTGGTATTTTTAAGCACATTAGCAAAATGTCTTGACCAAGGCAAACAACTCAAATGTTTGTCTTGGTAGATATAAGATGATAAGTCTAAATAAGGCTGTAAAAAGCAGCTACAGGTAGTATGTAGATTTAAATAGAAATGGAATGAGGTGTGGTAGCACCGAGATGCCATCTCGCCTAATTTCTCATTGCTGTTTGGTTCTGGGACCTCAGTCTATGCTGTTGTACCACTATAGACTGGTACATCAGTGTAGACTGACTGTAGACTGGTCTGTCAGCGTTGTGAAAGGATAGTCCAATATGTGGTCTGGTTCTTCAAACCGCTTAAGTACCTGTTGAGAACACAGTCCTACATCTGTTTTCTAACAGGTGTTTCCTGGTCTGCCAGGTGGGAGCATTAACAGTTCTCAGCATATGTGAGGTGTCCCTATACATCAGAAACCGGGTTGCACTAAACATACAGTGGTCGAATGAATGTGATAATCTAAGAATTAAACCGGAGGCCCATCTTGTTGACAGGTGTATCTTGCCAAAAGGTATGAGGTGAAGAACACAGTAAACCAAAGTAGCAATAGGATTTATAACCTGAGGAAAGAAGGGAAATCCAGATCTTTGGTCTCTTCTCCAGCCAATTCTCTGAAAAATGAGTCAAAATCCTAATCTTCTGTGCAGGCAGATCTGCTTATGGATGATGATATCACATGCTGCATACTTTGTATAGTGCTTGTAGGTCTTTCTAGGTATCTGTGCAAATATATGTGCTTAAAGAATTCTGAAATTCTTGAAGAAATCTAAAATGTATTCATGCTATAAGCACCTGTCTTTTGATACTCCAGCAATTACCTGTCCAGGCCTGTTTGTTATTAAGACGGGAAAGAGCAGTCTCTTGGAGCTCAGATTCTTCCATTTTAGATGGCTGTTATCTTTAGCTTGCCTACATGTAAATCTAAAATGGAAGCATTCAGTCACAGGAAAGTGCCTGAGGCCATGGTGCATTTTGAAAAAAGACGTTTCTTGGCCCTGACTCTCTTGGACACTTGTCCAGCTGGAGCCCTCCGAGCATTTGAATCTGAGGCAAGGGGAGGGTATCAGGGGAGCTGTGAAGCCTGTTCCTCCCCCTTCCCCTTCTGCCAGCAAAGGACACAGTGCAGGTGACAACTCTTTCCTCTCCCTGAGCAGTTTAACAAGCAGCAAACTGTTTCCCTGCTTCAATCCCATTTCAAGGATTTTATTTGTGACTCTGCCAGAGAGAAAAAGTGTCTTTTTGAAGTGTGTGGAAAAAAAAAAAAGAAATAATTTAAGAGTAGGTCATTCCCTCCTCCTCACTCAGAGTCATTTTTCCCTCACAGCCAGAATTCCTCTCATAAGGGAGAAAATCAAGTCAGCTTTGTTAAATTATTGTTTACTAACATCTCGTTCATGCAGGGTAGAGATTTTCTAAGTGGTCTCAATTTATCTTGTATGTCATCTTTGATAACCAGATTATTTTTCTTACTTGGTAAGTTTAGGGCATACTTTCTTTTCTTTTTGGCAAGAGTGTCACTATCATTGCAAAGAGCAAATAGCAAACGGGTTAATAACCCAGCTTAAGCAGAACGCGAAAACACTTGCTTCAGAGGACAAAGTGGCTACCCTGGCAGAGGTTGTGTAGCTTGTTCAGTCAACAGTCCTCTGTTGTTTTGCACTGAAAAATGTTTCCACATTTTCTGTGAATGTAATAGAAAGATACTGCCTGCCTCCGTGGTGAATAATTAAACAGGGTTTTCAAGCTGGATTCAAATGGCCTCACAACAAGCTTTACAAACATGAAATGAAATTCAAGCATTGACTTACAGTCTGCTGCTCTGCATCCAGCACAATGCTGGTCTTATAGTTAATAAATTAATTGTATGGCTGGTTTTTGGAAATTCCAGCTGTGATTCCAGCTCTACCCTAGCAGGCTGTGAGAAAGCTTGCATTAGAGATTTCCAGTGCATTGAGAAAACCGCCAATTGACTGGGCTGGACTGATTCAGTATCTTCCAGCTGCTAAAAGGGATGGTCCTATTTCCCTTGCCTTTCTTCAGATGTTACCTTTGTGTTATTTCCCTTAGGCAGCTCCAGGGCATGTCTGACCCCTCTACCAGTCAGTTAAGCTCCCTAAACTTCATAGTTAGAGACAGTAAACTGGGGATGGGGAAGAAGCTTCTTCTTGGATTACGGAGTGCACCAGGGGGAGAACTGGTGCAAAGGAGGAGGAAAAGGCAGGCAGCTGGAAGCAGGAGGGAGCAGAGCAAGATGTTCAGTAGATTCAACCACCTGGTGTGATGGCACCCTCAACTCTCCTGCAGAGAACCATGGCAACTTTAAAGCATGTACATTGAATCCCACCACAAACTACTGCATCTCTTAGCAGACATCAAAGGATGAAGTTTGGAGTTTGTTCAGTATCAGTTTGAGTTACAAGTAACTACTGGATTGCAAGATAAAGCAAGGAGGCTAAGGAATAAAAGAAACAGTGACTAGCAGATCAAAGTTGCTATCTGTGCCTTGTTCTTGATGATGTGCAAGATATAAAGTAACCTAGAAAACATGATATCAGTTTTTCATTTATACTGGTGCTGGAATCTTAGTCATCTCTTGACTGAAGGACCCAGTTTGTAGAGATAGCAGACGTATTTCATCTACTGAGCAATCTTAAAAGGTAGATGCAGTCTGGATGGGGGCAGCCATCTGGCTCCTGCCCCATCACATCTGGTGTGCCAAGCAGAAATAATGAGAGGCTGCATTGTTTTGCCCTTCTTCTCAGTAAATTGCTGCCTGATGATGCTCAACATGTTTTTTTCTTCCTGGAGTAATTTTGCAACATGTGATCGTGTTTATGGTGACCTTGGAAGCCAGATGAGTGGGGTTCTGTCTGCTGTGTCCTGCACAATGACATTCACAGAAATTCCTGACTCTGGGTGGCTATAATCTAAGTTCACAAGAGAAACCATAGGGTGTGGAAGAAATATTGTGTTCATGAACAAACAGTTCTTCCCTCAAAAGGAACACGGGTGATTTTAGATTTGCAGTGCCCTAAATAGCTTTGTTATGTGATGCTCTCTCACACGTTTATTCTCTCTCCTCTTTTGTCCTTCGCCAAACACACAAACCCTGAGGCACAATAAACACACGTACAGAGGACTCTGCAATGAAACTGCTTTTGCTCATTCATAAAAGCATGCTCAGCTGTGTAGTATTTAATTGCTTTAGCGCCTGTGGTAGGTTGTAATTTTGAAATAAAAATAGATTTTCCTTTTTGGTATTTTATTACTAGAATTAAAACCTCCTTCACAATTATTCCACCCTTTTGCTGTCAGAAATATTCTTTTATCTGCATGCACATTGCAAATGATTAGCACTGGGTTCTAAAGGTGACCTCAGACAGTCCTCATCAGATGGGAATATCACCGTTATGAGATAGGAGGCAAACAATAAGCTGATGAACAGAGCCTGCTCGTTCGAGTACCTTCAGAAAGACTCAAAACATCATGTGGTCTCTGGTATACACGCCTGAGCAATATGTGACGTCACCCATCGCAAGTAAGTGAGACTGAAGCCACAGGCAGACATTTTGTATGCTTGAGCAGCTGTCACATTTGTACATTTGTGATTCTTTTCCGAACAATGGGAAATTACAGACAGACGTGAAAATGTTGTGGGAACCCTGTTGCCTCCCTTGTGCATCCATCTCCTGGGCTCTGCTGTTGCCCTGGAAACTGGGAAGACAAGGTTTGGTGCAGGCAGGGAGCAGGCAGGGGGGCTGCTGGCAGAGCTTTGGCTGCCCAGTGGCACATGCACTGTCTTGCTGTGAATGGGAGAGTTTTGAATTTCACTTGCAACAATGAACACTTAGAGTTTATGGAGCTGTGTTAAAAAAATACAACAGGGAACTCCCCTATCTACTTAAATAGCACTGAGGGCTAAGATTTGTTGAATCATTTTCCAAAATGGAGGGTTCTGAACTTACATTCAAGTGATCAACATTTAATTTGCTTCACTGTGTGCTCACGGGTGTTCAGCATTGCTGTAGGTGAGGGAAGGTATGCACATAAACATCTACCTCTCTCTAGGTACTCAGTTTTAAACCCTGGAGCTATATCACCCCCAGAAACTAGAGCGGATTTACAAAGAGACCAGTGCTATGGCATCTAAGAATTAGTTTCCCAATAAAAGCTCAGAATCCTTAGTGGAATAACTATGAAGGACAGTAGGAGGACACTGTGTAGGTGGGAAGAAGACGTCTCAAGGAATGTTCAGGTGCTTTCAGGAGAGGGACCAAAATGATGCAAGTTGGTATTTTGTAGATTTCCAGGAACACTTTGGCACCCAAAAAGCCCTTTGATGCCTGTGTGGATGCCCCCAGGAATGCCAGAGGTGCAATTGTATTGTAGTTCCACCGGTAGTGAGAAGATGTAACCGCCTACTACTGCTCAAAAGGGTGAGTTATGGCTACAGCAAGTAGAAATGTATATGCATGTGTTGTGTGAGCAATAACAAAGACTGCCTGTGATTAAGGATTGCAGAAATGTGTCAAAGGAAAATACTGACAACAGCTGGGATATAAAGAACACAAACTTCAAGGGAATTTGGTGAAAAATATCTCAGTGCCAGCACAAGTCTGGATTTTTTGTGATTGAAAAAGCCATGTGTAAAAACACCACATGTAATTCCATGTGTTGCAAAGCTTGAGCCAGTCCCTGCTTGTGACATTTCACAGCAGCTGAGGTTTCCGCGCTACAGGAGAAAAAGACCTGCAGTTGACAAGCAAGTCAATTCAGTGGAGCAAACTGAAAGCCACTTTTGAAAATATGACCAAAGTATTTTTCCAAGCAGCCAAATGCTGGGCAAAGATAAGGTACTTCCTTATCCACTAGTATTTCCTGCCATAAAGCAAAACATTGAGTGAAACCACTGACATTATCCATTGATTTATACTGTGTTAAGTATCGTTAAGGAGTAACATGTAAACAACTTTGTTTATTTTGGCTGCAGTTACCTTTCTTATTGATAGTGGTAATGATTTGCCACATAAATTTTTACCTCTCCTTTTCAAAAATCTGTGGTTTTGAAGCTGTTTTAATTGCAATTGTTGTAGTGTATTGTGACAGAGATCAACAAACCCATCTGTTTTGTTGGTCACACACAGCCTCCCACTCCTTCCTCTCCCTTTCAGATGATCACAGAATTGTGGAGATTGGCCAGGACCTCTGGAGATTGCCTGGGAGGGTCAGCTAGGGCAGGTTAATCAGGGTTGCGTCCACTTGGGTTTTGTATGTCTCCAAGAATGGAGAGTCCAAAACCTCCCTGGGCAACCTGTGTCAGAGAAAAAGAAGTTTTTTCTTATGTTTAGAGGGAATTTCTTTTATTTGTGGTTTGTGCCCATTGCCTCTCCCACTGGCACTGGGCACCACTGAGAAAAGCCTTGCTCCATCTTTTTCACTATTTCCCATAAAGTATTTATACACATTTGTAAGATTCCCCTGAACCTTCTCCAGGACAATCAGTCCCAGATCTCAGCCTCTCCTCATATGACACATGTTCCAGTACCTCAGGTTTCTCTATGTCGAGCTTTTCCTATGCCGTTTTTTCACTGAAAATGTCCCCTGCCATATTCAGTAGTGGGTCTATTTTTTTCCCAAGACTCCCTTTTGCTGCAGATGGACCTGTAGAAGTCTTTTTCACATCCTTTGCTTTGACTTTCCTAACCTTTCCTAACCCTGCACACTAAGACACTGGTTGCTCCTGGATCACCTTACTCTACTTCCACCTCCTGAATGCTTCCTTTTTCTATTTGTGTTTACTCAGAAGCTCCTTGTTCATCCATACAGGCCTCCTGCCACCTTTGCTTGATTTCCTGTTTGTTGGCATGAGCCATTCTTGAGGCTGGAAGAGGTGATTCCTGAAAATCAACCAGCTATCCTGGACTCTTTTCTTGAGGACCATCTCCTGCAGGATTCTTCCAGACAGATACCTGGAAAGGCTAACATCTGCTCTCCTGAAGATCAGGAAACTGTGATCCTGCAAGTTGCCTTGTTCTCTTCTATTGGGATCTTGAACTCCACTATCTCATGGTCACTGCAGCCAGGGCTGCCCTGAGCCTTCATAACCCTGACTTCTTCCTTGCTTGTAAGTACCAGGTCCAGCAGTGTGTCTGCCTTTGAATTCCTTGGTCATCTGTGCCAGGAAATTATCATCAATGCACTCCACAAAACTCCTGGATTGCTTGTACCCTGCTGTGCTGTCCCTACAGCAGATATTGGGGATGTTGAAGTCCCCCTTGAGGACTAGGGCCTGTGAATGCAAGACTAATTCTAGTTCTCCAAAGGTCTTACTTACTTCTCTTCCTGATCAGAAGGTGTTTAGCCACCGCAGCATAGTATACATTGGTTTGACCACTAATACTGACCCTTTAGATCTCAGCTGGCTCACCATTCACCCCCAGGCAGAGGTCTGTCCGTTTCTGCTACTCTCACACAAATGGTGACTCTCCTTCCTTGCCTTCCCAGTCCATCCTTCCTAAAGAGACTGCCTCCCTCCATCAATGTCCTGCCATGTTGTCCCCTCAGCACTTCATATTGTGCTTGAGGGGGACCCCTTCCAGGTCTGTTGTGCTGAATATGAGGCTAACATGCTCCACTGCTTCCCTGTTTGATTGTGGGTTGTCAGCTCCCTTCCCTGGTCTCTGTGTAAAGCTGTCCTCACCAAGCCAGCCAGCTGTGTGCCAAACTTTCTTTCACTATTGAAAAATTTAAAGCTGTGAATCAATTAATGTTTTTATAGTCACATTCAATAGTTTCTGCACAATCCATTATAGACCCTGCTGAAATTTATTTTGGATACCCTTCTCAGCAGCAGTGCAGATTCAGGTGTATCTCAGTTGGTTCAAATATAGTGTTCTTACTGTTGTTCTTGAACTTGTCGCTCCTCTCTCAGTCATCTGCCATGTACATCTGTTCAGTTTATTTCTATGATGGGCAAGCAGACATGCTGGGAGCAGGATCCAAAATCTTCCAAAATGAGATGTGTGGCAGGTGTCTGGTAGGACAGCATGTAACTTATCATAGAATCATAGAATGGTTTGGATTGAAAGGACCTTCAAAGGTCATCTAGTCCAATCCTCCTGCAATGAGCAGGGACATCTTCAACTAGAGCAGGTTGCTCAGAGCCCCACCCAGCCTGGTCTTGAAGGTCTCCTGGGATGGCACATCCACCACCTTTCAGGCCAACCTGTGCCAGGGTTTTACCACCCTCATTGCAAAGAATTCTTTTCCTCACATCCAGCCTGAATCTCCCCTCTTTAAAACTATCATCCCTAATCCTATTGCAACAGGGCCTGCTGAAATCTTTCTCCATCTTCTTATAGGCCCCTTTTAAGAACTGAAAGGCCACAATAAGGTCTCACTGGAGTCTTCTCCAGGCTGAACAACCCCAACTCTTCCAGCCTTTCCTCGTAGTAGAGGTGTTCCATCCCTCTGATAATTTTTGTGTCTCTCCTCTGGACCCCCTCCAACAGGTCCATGTCTTTTCTGTACTGAGGACTCCAGAGTCAGAGGTAGGGGTCTCACCAGAGCAGAGGGGGAGAATGTCCTCCCTTGACCTGCACTTATCCCACTCCTATGTGTGCTCCAACTCCTATCGCAGCCAGATCACTCCCAGACAAAGCCATTCTTTAGTAACATCATCAAGTTTCATGGCAGCCTTCTGCATTCCTGAGGTCAGAGCTCTACACACACAGGTTTGGCAGCACTATCTGAAGCAGGGTTGTGCTGCTTGAGCATGGCTGTGGGGTCTATTGCAGCCACCCAGTCCCCATGTGCTGCAGGTCTCTGAGATATGGAGAGATGATTCTTGGGCTTAAAACATACCAAAACACGATTACGGAGGCTTGAGCTAGAAACACAGGTTTCACAGGTGCTAAAAACACAGCAGCGGCAAAGAAAGTAATGGGATGAACTCCCGACAGGTGCACTAAGAGCAGTTTGGGAGGTTGGAGTTTTTGGGTTTATTTTCCACCTTTTCGGCCCAACACCCACCACGCCGTGTGGAATTCCGGCCGCTCTCCCTCCCACCGGCTGAGGGCGAACCCCCTCCAGCGCTCCACGCCCGCCGCACTCCAACCGCGGACGGTCCTGGCGCGCACAGCCCGCCCGGAGCCCCCTGCAGCGGGAGACAACGCCACAGCACCACCCCAACCCCATGCGCCCATTGGCTCCGCCGCATGAAGTCACCGGCGGGGCGGGGCACGGCGCCCGATTTAATGGGGGGCGCGGGGCGCGGCCTCCGCAGTGGAGAGTGCGGGAGCGGTGGAAGGGTGGTGTGCGTGCGGGGCAGCAGGGGACACCAGCATCATGCGTGAGATCGTGCACATCCAGGCCGGGCAGTGCGGAAACCAGATCGGCGCCAAGGTAGGGGCGGGAGAGGGGGGCGATTCCCGGTGTGCGACTGTGGGACCCTGGGGTCGCACGCCGCCCCGTCCCCAAAGGGAGAGTAGCCCGGGGCTTGATAAAGCATCGCGGCTCCTGCTCCCGTCTCCGGCAGTCTGACCCTCCTCAGTGCTGGGCGCCGGCTAGGCTGTGCCCTGGCTCCCGCCTTTCGCTGCCCGCCCCGCTTTTCCACGAGCAGCAGCGGCATCCGACCTGCTGCCTCCCTTTCTTCCCCGCCTCACTGGTGCCGGCCGCTGAGGGAGCAAGAGGTGTTTCACTGCTATAGAGAGCCCCCTCACCGAGGGTGTTACAGGTGTCATCTTCTTGAAATGCCTAGAGTGTCTTATGCCCCTGCTAGACAATGGGAGAAGACTAAGCTGAGATACCTGGGCACTGTCATCCTTTGGATATAAGCAATAAAAGAATTAACTCACAGGTTGGTGCTCAGCTGCCTGCTTGCCTTCAGCTGCTGTGGTCAGGGAAAGCCTTCTGTGCTGCCTCACCTTCCTCCAGGGCAGCTGCGCTGCTATGCAAGGGAGTGGTCAGGAAATGGCATGTACAGACTGTGCTGGTGTGTGTGATTGGCACTGGCCAGCTGTGGTTAACAACTGCTGTTCTCCAAATATTTCTAGTTCTGGGAGGTCATCAGCGATGAGCATGGCATTGATCCCACAGGCAGCTATCATGGGGACAGTGACCTGCAGCTGGAAAGGATCAATGTCTACTACAATGAAGCTGCTGGTAAGTGTGTCTGCTTCATCAGATGCCTTTAAATAAACGGGGCAGACATGCCAGCTCACTAAGGCTGGAAAAATCCCTGAAAAAGAGCTGTCACCTGCCAGTGACTCCTCTAAGAGAGCTTTGTTCTCAGAATGGCTCTGATAACACAGTAGTCTTGATCTAGACAGTGTGTCTCCAGTAAAATGCAGGGAAGTGGAATGGAGCACAGCAGGGGTCCTGTGACACTGGCTGTCAACTGTAGGGCTCATGCTGGTGCTGGTTTCTCCTGCAGGTAACAAATACGTCCCCCGTGCCATCCTGGTGGACCTGGAGCCTGGCACAATGGACTCTGTGCGCTCTGGCCCCTTTGGACAGATCTTCCGGCCTGACAACTTTGTCTTTGGTGAGTGAGTGTGGGATGGAGGAGTCCCAGACTGGGAGCTCTGTGCACAGAAAGGACTTGGAGCAAGCATGCAGATGACCCTGGGAGACCTGAATGCCAGTAGCACGATGGGGATGAAGGTGAGGGGTGCAGGCTGTGGGGCAGGAGAGGTGACATCATCTCTGTTCCTGCTTGGGGGCCTACTAACGGAGCACCTTGCTTCTGGTGTGCCCCGCAGGTCAGAGCGGGGCTGGCAACAACTGGGCCAAGGGGCACTACACGGAAGGCGCTGAGCTGGTGGACTCTGTCCTGGATGTGGTGAGGAAGGAGTCGGAGAGCTGCGACTGCCTGCAGGGCTTCCAGCTGACCCACTCGCTGGGTGGTGGCACGGGCTCTGGGATGGGCACCCTGCTCATCAGCAAGATCCGTGAGGAGTACCCCGACCGCATCATGAACACCTTCAGCGTCATGCCCTCTCCCAAGGTGTCGGACACGGTGGTGGAGCCCTACAATGCCACCCTCTCTGTGCACCAGCTGGTGGAGAACACGGACGAGACCTACTGCATCGACAACGAGGCCCTGTACGACATCTGCTTCCGCACCCTGAAGCTGACCACCCCGACGTACGGGGACCTCAACCACCTGGTGTCGGCCACCATGAGCGGCGTGACCACCTGCCTCCGCTTCCCCGGCCAGCTGAACGCCGACCTGCGCAAGCTGGCGGTCAACATGGTGCCTTTCCCGCGGCTGCACTTCTTCATGCCGGGCTTCGCGCCGCTCACCAGCCGCGGCAGCCAGCAGTACCGAGCCCTGACGGTGCCCGAGCTCACCCAGCAGATGTTCGACTCCAAGAACATGATGGCCGCCTGCGACCCACGCCACGGCCGCTACCTGACGGTGGCCGCCATCTTCCGGGGCCGCATGTCCATGAAGGAGGTGGACGAGCAGATGCTCAACGTGCAGAACAAGAACAGCAGCTACTTTGTGGAGTGGATCCCCAACAACGTGAAGACGGCCGTCTGCGACATCCCCCCGCGTGGCCTCAAGATGTCCGCCACCTTCATTGGCAACAGCACGGCTATCCAGGAGCTCTTCAAGAGGATCTCGGAGCAGTTCACGGCCATGTTCCGGCGCAAGGCTTTCTTGCACTGGTACACCGGTGAGGGCATGGATGAGATGGAGTTCACGGAGGCAGAGAGCAACATGAATGACCTGGTCTCCGAATACCAGCAGTACCAGGATGCCACTGCTGATGAGCAGGGAGAATTTGAAGAGGAGGGAGAGGAGGATGAGGCTTAAGTCCTGTAGTATTCAAAGAACTTCTCTAAAGCAGGCATGTGTACTAAGCGACTTCTTTCTGGTAGTGGTGGTGAAGCATGCTCTCTAGAAACAGTGTACCCAATTATCCCCTCAGTTCTTGTAACTTTGACAAATTTCTCCATGTCACAACTCTGAATCCCAGTTATTACAATGTTCTTCCCCTTTAATGTTAAGAGCACATAAAGGCATGTATTCTAGATAATGTTTTCTGTCTTTCTTAACATAAGTTTAAAAACATGTCAAATCTTGCAGCACAGTGGTGCACGCTGATCTACTGAGAGGCTTACATTTTATCAAAATTATGGTTTTCATGCAAATATCTTTCACATTTTTTTAATTACAGGATTCAAGCCTTCCTGTAACTTGAATGAAAATTGAAAGCCTACTAGAATTCCCAAACAAAGCAAAAAGAAACACCTCCAGGTTGTTTCCTACTCTTTTCAGCGTAGGAAGTCTTCCACCTCTCTGTTGAAGTCCTCTGCAAAACGCAGGTGTAGATTATGCTTTCCTTCTGGCATCAGAAGCAGCCTTAAAAGAGAAAATCAGACACTGAATATATGTTTTATTCTGTGAGCATAGGTAATTATAATATTTGTTGCCTTTTCCTTGCTCTTGTTTACCCAAGTACAGAACTGAAGTAACTCTTCAGTATTGTCCGTATGTGTTTCAGAATATGAATCACAGCAACAGTTGAAGCAAAAAGGACATACTACTCGCCCCACTTTGGGGCGGATAAACTAAGCTTAAAACCGATTTTTGTGTCCCAGTCCTAGTTTCTAGGAACCTTTCTGAAGGTCAGCAAAGAAGATAAGATTCCAAAAGTTATGCGAGCAGGATGCATCTTCAAAAGGTATGTGAAGTACCTGAGTTCTTTCCTCTTTTGGAGAAGAGGGGTTATGCTGGGCAGTGAATGCATTGAAGAGATCGCTACAGAAATTTAGATTTCACGTCACCACAGAAACTAAATTAGCATTTGAACTTTGTGTAATATGTCTGCAAAAAAAAAACAAAACAAACCAATCTAAAACTAACACATTCAGCCATTAAAGTAAAAAGGGAAGTTGGGATTTCTTACTTCTAAACTTTTGTTATAGCTATCTGTGAAGAAGGCTAAATCTTTGTAATACTGATACAAGTGTGACATGCCTAAAATGCTACTTGCCATTGCCTCCCATCTGGGAAAAACTTTACACAGCAGGTATGTACCTCTGCCATTTCTTCACGTGTGTGGGAAAGAAATTATTTGATCTTTTTGCATACTAAGCAATTTCAACAGAGCTAAAGCCATCTTGATTGGTACTTTACTGTGTTGTCTTCATGTCATCTAAGCCCCACTATAGCAAGGGGTATCTTTGTTCTTATCATAGAATCATAAAATGGTTTGGGTTGCAAAGAACCTTAAGGTCATCTAGTTCCAACCCCCTGCCATGGGCAGGGATGCCTCACCCTAAACCAGGTTGCTCAAAGCCCCATCCAACACTGCCAGGGATGGAGCACTACCCACTTTTATGTGCAGCCTCTTCCAGTACCTCACCATCCTCATAATAAATAATTTATTATATCTAACCTAAATCTCCCCTGTTGGTGGTGACCAGTTTTGTTTTGTCTTATGGAAAAGAACAATAGTGTGTGAACATGTCCAGCTCTTCTAGTACTTCTGTCTGCACTACATTGTCTGCTTCTTCAAAGACCAAGCAGCATGGAGGTGCACAAACCTATAGCAGTATGTATGCTATTTGCTACTGCTGTTAAGCCACTGCAATGCGATTCAACTCTAGCCATGCAAATACAGAATCATGGCTTACTCTTGCCATGAGAGAAATAAGCAATGTTTTGCACTACAATTGTCAGAAGCCGTTTCTACTTTACTGCTAGATACAAATAAAAGCAAGAAAAGCTTGCTTTCTTTTTTCATGGTAAAAGCATGTGTTAATGAAAATATGTTAAATTTAAGGTTTCCCTTCTGCTTTATAATAGACCATGTCATTTCCAGTGCAACAAGAGAAGAATGGGACCGTGTACCTCAGTATTAATTTCTGAGAACAAAATTAGTCTGATTTCTGAAAAATAGAGGGGAACACTTCAGCACAAAGACATGCAAAGAATCAATTTACATTTTATTGGATACCAACTTCTAACAGTTTTCTCCTTGGTTTGTCTTCCAAATAGAAGCTATTAGATCACTGCCTACTTTTTTTTTTTTTACTTCCCTTAGCCTCTGGAGCATTTCAGAGCTCAGTGAGACCTAACAGGATTATAGGAGCTCTGATCAGGGCATGTGGGAGTAATTAACTAGCAGACATGCCATAAAACACCTGTATGTGATCACCAGAAAGATCTCTTGTTCTCATCTTCCCTGTGGTGTAATGCATTTTTATGAGCAGTGGGGCTGACTTAGAGGAAAACATACAACTCATTTTTTCACTCAAAATTCCTAGGACAGTTGGAAAAAAACAACTTTTGAGGTGGTTGTTCACATCAACAAGGCAGAACAAATATCAGTATTCTCTGCTTCCCTCCAGTAACTGAGAGTCTCTCTCCATTCACAGCGTTTAAGTTCATTGGTCTACTGATAGGGACAGAAACAAGGTCTCTTGCAGCAAAAGGAATGCAATGGCCCTAACAGAAACAGAAGAACTTTGCTTTTTTCAACAAATGCTAGGGACTGGTTCTGCATGTGAAGTGGCAAGAGGAAAAAGATCTTGCTTGATTTCTCCTGGAGGACTTTAAGAAGGAGCTTATTCAAATATTACACTTTCTATATTGTAAGAAAAGTCCAGCTACATTCTTTGCATTGTAACTTTATAGGGAAGTCTAGAATAGCTCTGTTTATGGCAGAGACAACTTGTTCAAATACTTTATTTTGTTTTACACTGTGGGTTTGAACCGCTTCATTTCTTCAACAACGGCTTATAACTACTCTACCATATAACTTACCGAGAGCCTTTGACGTGCTTATGAATGTATTCTGCATGAGCTTGTGGAACCAAACAGTCTTTCTCACCATGAATTATAAATGTGGGACATTTAATATCTGGCAGCAACTCTTGGCAGATATTACCTAAGGTGAAAACAAATGAAAATCACGCTTTGTTTTAAAATAGTACGAAAGGCTGAAACTGCTTCTGTAAAGGACTGTGAATTTCACTGGGTTCTAGCTATTGCCCCTCTTTATGGCTAGCATGCAGTGAATTTATAGAACTATGTAATCAGGACTATAATTAATGTTTCTTTCTCCAAAATGTTACTTCACTCGAAATTGTTTCATTAATGGTTGCCAGCACAAATGGCTAGATAGAATGAAGCAGTGCTCTCCCACATTCCCCCCAGGCTGCCTTTGGCTGTTCAAAGCAAATACATGCATCTCTCTCCTGGCTTTGTTCTTTTCAGCCTTAGAGTCCCACTGCGTTCATGTTAATGCTACATTTTGTTACATTGGTTATCAGGTTACAACCTTTGCTACTTTTACCAACAAATTACCTTAGGTTGTATTCATGCTTATGCTGTTGTATTCTAGACCCCTAGCTGTCTGCAATGAATAACCATTTAATACAGATTGTACTAAAACTATTCAAAGATTATTCTCCCTGCCCATTCACCTTACAGAACCTCAATGCTTTCTTTAATCTCATGAGAAGTAACTTATATTCTTAAAGACTTCTATTTTCCTTTCTTTTTTCCTCGTTAGTAATCTAGTTCCCAAACTGCCTCGCTTTCCATGCTCTCACAAGAGAATCTTTGGTCAAAACAAACTCAATGAGTTTTATGTTCCATTTATCTTTGTGTTAACTTTGTGCTATTTGTAGTTGTCTCCTTGCAGCTACCAACAGTTTACAGTTAATGCTCATATATGCTACACTTCCCTTAGCTCTAAAGTCATATACTGTTCCACAATTTTCCCAATTGTTTGGTTATTTATATAGTCTTGCAGTTCTACTGGTTACATACAGTTCTAAAACATCTACACAAATGTTGACTATTTTTCAGAACATGTAACAAATAACTTTAGGATATTTACCCAAGGACAGAGTTGGTAGTCAAATTATTATTTCCCAGTTTCCAGTCCTGAAACTGTTTTGTACTATAACCACTAGATTATATTTACTCCAAAACCATAGAAAAGCGAGAAGAATCTTGAATTTTGCAGCTTTATGCAACTTAGTTTTATTAAGTGTAGCACCTTCTAAAAGTTCATCTCTTATGGCATTTCACACTGAAAGCTCTCCTTTTTAGGGTGAATAGTCTATTTCTCAAAAAGAAGTCAAGTTGAGTTTTTGACCAACAAAGGTTTTGCTGCCCTCCTTTTCTTTCTGATGGGCTTTACTAACCCCTTTGCTTGTATTTGCCACATCTGCACCTTTTGTGCAGCATGTCTTTAATTCCAGGGAGGCTTGCTTGTAGTCTAAAGTTGCCCTCCCCAAGCTATGTCTGGAAAAGAACACGTAGCCTGATAATCACTCATCTTTTTAGCAAATGCTATAGACTTCTCCCAATATCTGACCCAGTTACAGTATCTAGGTAATTCAGGTTCTTGTTACATGCTTCCAGGTGGCTTGTTTTCCACAGTCACCTCCATCTCAAGAGTGTCTGAAGTATGTGCAGACAGTAGAAAGATATCACAGCCAGGGTTTCACCAGCCTGGGCTTTGGACTTAAAAATAAACTAGTTTTAAGGAGATGTATTCTAGAAAGGGTAAAACAAAATCCGATCCTAATTTGTTACATCACTCTACTGGGAGAAATTCTAATACCATGTTGCTGATCCCATACAAAACTTTTTGGAAAAAAAAAAAGAATCAAAGGAATGTTTTCCCTGTAGTACCTGCTGTTAACATATGTCACCTTCTGTCTTTCATTCTGAGAGCTAAGGGAAAACGTGTATAAGAGAATTACAGGCTCCTTGTTTTATGTATTGGGTACATTATGTATTTTTGCTTTAGGCAAATTAAAAGCATTTTTCCTCTGAATTAAAACAGAACAGCAGGTTATTATTCACGATATCCTTGGCTGCAAAAGTCTATGTAGAATAATTGCAGAAATCTTCAAAGATAAACATTTAATAATTGGCTAGTTTAACTACTCTTTTTTTAATTTTTATTTTTAAACACCTAAGTTGTGTAAATATTGGGTTTTGAAATTGTTCTGTTAATCTTGAGTTCCCCAAATCTGAACTTCCTTCTTTTTTAACTTGTATACACTAGGTTTGAAATTGTGCTTCAGCTCCTGTTTGCAGAAACTGGAGTGAACACATCTCTCTTTGGGGATACTTAACATTGTCACTAAGAGCTGATCCTTTGACACTGAGAGAGGAGAAAAAAGCTTGAGCAGAATCCCTCCTGTTCAGTCTGTACAAAAGCAATGATTTAATAATGTTGTTTTGTGATGGTAGAAGAGGAGAGACTCATCAGCTAATGCTTCCTATAAATTGTTTTCCTCCCGTACCTTGCTGGTTCTGTGAACAATCTACAAAATAACTGCTTTATTTATGAGTGTGAGTCAGACCCAGCTTTTAATGCCGTATTCAGAGTCCTTCTTTTACTGGCTGCTAGGAGTACTGTTAGTTTTTTTCATCCAGAACTGGCTGCTACTATAATTGCTTCAGTTTAGCGTTGTAAAAGCCTTACCATCTGTATTTTCAGCAAAGCGAGATATTCCATCTACCCAAGCCTCGCAGGTTTTTGCTAAGTACTTATGCCCATACATCTCTTCCAGGGGTTTCTTGACCTTTTCACTCCATTTTGAAACATCTCTGATGCCTGCATAAAATAACATTGAAATATGTTAAGTCCTTCCCAGCAAGAAGGTGTAACCCAATACTGATACGAGTAAATTTTTGAACTAAATTGCAGATGTGTATTTCAAACTAGAAACTGTACTGAATGGTTTTGAATAGTTCATAGTACAGAAAATAAAGTAGTTTTACAATCTCTGTTGGAGTATTTCTGAGTTGCAGAAGAGCCTCTTGTTATTACAAGGTTACAAGGAACAACAGAAAAAAAAACCCATGCTCAATAATCAAAGGACTCTGTCCTAGAACTTAGAATCATAGAATCATAGAATCATAGAATAGTTAGGGTTGGAAAGGACCTTAAGATCATCTAGTTCCAACCCCCCTGCCATGGGCAGGGACTCCTCACACTAAACCATATCACCCAAGGCCTCATCCAACCTGGTCTTGAACACTGCCAGGGATGGAGCATTTCTTTTTGGAAGGCTTGCAGAAAAGGAGTTTAAGGAGGTACTTTTGTATAAGACGGGGTCTGTTTTACAACTGTGTGCCAGAGCTGGCAATTCATTTTTATATCCTTCAGCCTTTTTCTTTGGCTCATGGATGGAATTTCTTCCATAGCTTCTACCAATATTCAGATATTCAGAGGAAGAAAGCTCTTACTAACACATTCCAGCAGGATGACATCATGGTACATTTGCCATAGTCTTACAGGAAAACAAGCAACTCAGAGTCCTGTGACTCATGGCAGGCTGGCTAAAGCTGTACAAATAATCTGACATTCTAGGTATTTATTTATCAGATTTACTAAACTTTTCCCCTCAGAAGTTCAGTACTGCTCACAAACCAGATACCCACAAGGCTGACTTTCACTGAACCATACTTCAGCTGTACAAGTCTCTATTGATAAAGCCCAAAATAACGTTGGCATAGCAGAGAACCTGAAAGAGACCTGAGTACTAGGTTGTCAAACTGCAATATACGCCACTAGATGAGCTTTTAATTGGTTTCAAATGGGAATTAAGGGAAGAAAGGAGTGAGATGTTAATTACCGAGCGCAACTTGCTCAGCCAAATGAGCAAGGTAGCAGTGACTGGAAGTGTTTTTAACAGCATCTGATCGGAAATGAGTTTGCTCACCCCAGGCAACCTGTTACTGAACAGCTGTTTCTCTTCTAGAAACTGCAGTTTTATCTTTGTGGCTAGCCTTAATTTAAAAAGGGGAGGGGGTTGGGGAAGCCAATATTGAAAGGACACAGGCTACCAAACAAATACCTTTCTCTGCTACCATGCAACTGAGGTGCACTGATGGGCCAGCTGTAGAAGGTTTGTGCTGGTACTCTCTGAACGCCATCACACACAGAGAGATATTGAAAGCAACAGTCCATGAAGAGGCCAAAGGTCAGCACTGCTGTAGGTGCTCCATGTAAAGTAAGACTTCTTTTTTTATTTCTTTTTTTTTTGTTTGTTTGGAGGGGGGTGTGATTGGTTTGGTTTGGTTTTTTACATTTTAGCCTATTGGCTAATACTAACTGATATGCATTTTATAATTATATAAATATAAAAGCATCTAAAGAAATAAAGCAGCACTTTTACAGAACTAAAAATAACTTTTTTTACTGAACTAAAAAGTATACTACTACCACTGAAAGTGCTTTAGTATAGGTAAGTACACCTGTGCAATACGTATTTATACTTGTAATTTGCTGAAGCCAGCCAGCTAGATTTCACAACTGGTATAAATCAAGTTCCAATCACTAAAATTAAACTATACTAGGTGATTTTTGTTGAGAGCGTGCATAGTTAACTCTTAATTCCTAATTGCAAAAGGAAATATGGTCCCTTTCTGAGTTCACTAGCAGTTTTTGCTATTTTCCTTTAGAGTGCCAAGTGATCTGATTCTATTTCATATAAGTAGAACAAGTATCAGAAATCCCATGTTTTTTCACTTTGGAAAGGTTTTGTAACCACAATAATTAACTTCAAAGGAATGCAAATTAGAAAGGCATCCTGGGACATTTTGAATGATTCATTTGCTTCCTGTACTCAAATGGTATGAGCTTGTTTTCTTACTGCTCTTGTATTATATAGGCCCTAGAGGCAAAAGCTGTTATGTGCTAGCCCAGTGATTTTCTGTGGACCTTGTCTGAAGGTTGTGCAAGATGTGAGAAAAGAAACTAAGCCTAGGGTCAATAATATTATTAGGTATTTAGTTTTAGGAATTTGTTACAGCAATAAAAATTTGATTTGCTGAAAATGACTGATAAGCTATTATGCTTTTTCAGTAGTGTAAGTTAGGAAAGACTTGTTACAAATTCTATTATATTACCACTAGAGTAATTGTTAGGGAGTTTCTCACTAACACTTTCATCTATCCCTATACTTAGCTACTTAGTGAATTTTGTGTCTTGTTTCTTTAGTTTTATTGTGTCCTCCACTCTGTAGCCACTTAGTTATTACATGACTAAGATTCCTAGGTCAAGAAGAAATGAAAACAATTTATTTAGGATACGATATTCAGTTTGTACGTACCATTATAAATTCTCACATCCTCTTGAGTAACGCTGACATTTGCTCCCCAGACAACCAGCTTGTGGATAAGAGTTGGATACTTTGCAGCTGCAATGAGTGCTGTAATTCCACCATCACTCCACCCCAGCAAAGAGAACTTCTTAAATTTCAATGCCTTGATTTGTATAAGAAAATTATATGCAAATCATCAGCTGGTTTTATAAGCAAGTATCAAATAATTCTTGAAAATTAACTGTACAGATTTCGACACAACACTACATAGCTAATCTATAGTTAACTTTCATCATCAGAACAAATACACTTCCTTCTACACAAAAATACTTAAGAAAAGGTCAAATATTTAGAAAACAAGAAACTATACCTGCCCTTCCAATTTTCCACAGCTAGTTACAGAAACAGGCAGTAGCCATATTAGATTCTTGCTGCATTTAAAAAAGGTCTCTTGAAATAAAGAAATACCTATTTACAACCAAAAGTAAAGACATTTTCAGAGAGCCTGATGGTATCTGTGGATTCTCTTAATATAAAGCAGGCAAAAACTATCACAGTGTGGGATGGTAGGTAATCCAAGACCCAGATGAATTCAAGAAAAAGACAAGTTTATGATTGATTTATTTTATTTATTAATTTATCAGTCTGTTCTGTAACAACAACAACAAAATGTAAAATATTTGCTACTGGATTGTATCAAGTTTTAGTCCCCGATTCACGTTTTCTGAAGCCTTTAAGTGTACATTTTAGCAGTTACTTCATGCTGAATTGCAATTCAAAACATTAATAATGAAATCCCTCCTCCTCAAAAAGGAAGACTTAGGGCAAAAAATATGACAAGCAAGACCTTAATTCATTCTGACTTGTACAATGCTTTCCACTAGAATTTGAAACCCTTGTTTCCTCATATACCGCAATCTGCGGTAGGGAAGACCAGCTGGTGACTCAAGAGAGGATTTTGTGTGTGTGACATTCATAGAATTATAGAATCGTTAGGGTTGGAAAGGACCTTAAGATCATCTGGTTCCAAACCCCCTGCCATGGGCAGGGACACCTCATACTAAACCATCTCATCCAAGGCCTCGTCCAACCTGGCCTTGAGCACCGCCAGGGATGGAGCATTCACAACCTCCCTGGGCAACCTATTCCAGTGCCTCACCAACCTCACAGTAGAGAACTTCTTCCTTGTATCTAACCTAAACTTCCCCTGTTCAAGTTTGAGCTCATTACCCCTTGTCTTATCACTACAGTCCCTGTGGCAAAGTCCCTCTCCAGCATCCCTATAGGCCCCCTTCAGATACTGGAAGGCTGCTATGAGGTTTCCATGCAGCCTTCTCTTCTCCAGGCTGAACAGCCCCAGTCTATCTTCATACGGGAGGTGCTCCAGTCCCCTGATCATCCTTGTGGCCTTTCTCTGGACTTGTTCCAACAGTTCCATGTCCTTTTGATGTTGAGGACACCAGCACTGCACACAGTACTCCAGGTTCAGTGGGCTAAGAGTGGGGAAGGTAAATGCACTCGGGAGCAAATGCATCTGAAGGTTGTGCAGGGGTGATACTCAATGGTTAAGCAGTATTTGCAGTTTTGTATATAGAAGACTCAGCTTGTGAACACTTGCAAACAAACACAAAAGTTTCAAAGGAGGTGTATGTTTTGTTTGTTGGGGTGGGGGTGTCAGAAATTACAGCTTTTTAGATGTGATTAAGGGAGATAGATACACTTTCAGAGGAAAGAAAAAGCAAGTGAATTGGATGAGTTGTGCTGGTGCTCAGTGTTTTGCTGTTGTAAGTACAGGCCTGGTTTTGTTTTGTTTTTTTGTTTTTGACAGAAGAAAACAAAAAGGCAGGCAATGAGAGAAACAACTACAAAGAGAGAAAAAGCAGATTCTAGTCTGCTTGTAAACTTAACACTCAAGTGAGGCATAACCTTATCAGTCAGCTTGATACCTAGCAAACTTTTATCACTACAAGGCTTTTCTGGTTTTGGCTTCTTCCTTGGTTAGGTTTACTGTAGCATCGTGCAATATTAGGTTTCACTCTACTAAGCTGTAATTACTGAACAGAAAAGAAATATGGTACGGGAAAGAAAAGGATATGTAACGTAAGAGCTGACGGCAAGAAAATAAAAACTTGATTTTCAGCAGTTGAAAAAGTAGACTTTGTGACCCACTTTCACTACCATGCTGCTGAAGGGTTACTAGTGTCTAGGCAAGTTTCACGAGTTGGCAGGAGTGCTTGTAAAGCTGAAGTATTTGCTGTTGCTGCTGCTGTTCCCCTACCACCAATAGCAAATTATGGATCTCTGTGCTGGCTGATGGGTGGAATAGCTGATTAAAACCGTTGCTCCTCATGCCAGGGTTTTTGCCAGTGCTTCAGCTGAAATACATTTACCTCTAGTATTTCTCTTGTTTACTAGGCATTATCTTGATGTATTCTTTGGGTTCTCAGGATGCCTTTCCAGCAGGAGGAATTTAATCTATCCTTTGCAGCTTTCCAAAAAAACCCTGTGATGTAATAGATGTGTCGGATATGGTATGCATGTTTGCTTGCTTTGATCTGGAGGTCCTTACAGTACAGGCCTCTACCTAACACTGGCAACAACCTGACAGCTGGTTGTACAGCTGAATCTGTGGGTGATTTTGTGCTGGCTTTCCCCTGTAAGTGAGCAAAATCTCTTTTGAAATCACATGCTCCATTCAGACCTATGTGAAATGCAATCAAGCAATCACACGTGCTGTGACAAGTAACTTACAACAGTGAGTTGCAATAAAACAGTGCTCTGCACTGTGTGCTTTCATTAGATCACAGGGAGTATATCGCAAGTAAGGGTTGCAGTTGGTTTACCAAAACTTAGAGAAGTCCAAGCTCATCCTTTCACTAGGACGGTAGGGCTGAAGAGTAAGAACTTTTAAAATATCAACACTAATTATTTCCATAATAATTGGTTTAATGGTATTTGCCTTTGCTAGCATTAGGCATTTGGAGTGGAGCAAAGCGGACTTATTTCGATTATACTCCTTTTATTTCATGCAAACTCCTTCACAGAATGCATACATTGGTACAGAGCAGTGCCATATGCATCAAAGTGCTGAACACTCTGAAAAATTTCATCTTTCTGTTACTTTACAGAAACCTTGCAGGACTCACTCCTAGAGCAGAGGCACCAGAATCTGAAGAAGCCTAGAATAAGGGTTCTGAAGGCCCACCTATATGGACGGGTTTTTTGCTAAGTGTAGGCCAGATAATGTATCTAAACCATAAGCCCTCTGAAGAAGTTATGACTTTGTTTTATTCTCCAAATCCTAATTGGGATAATTCCTTGAGATTTGTGCTATCCTTCATGTTACACTAAAATAGAAGCAAGTTACCCATGCTTGGGAAGACTTTAATAATTTGTTATTATATGCTTATATCAATAAACATCTTCAAAAAAGCAGGATGTTTTGTCTTATTTGTTTAGGCAGCTTTAGAGATTGGTAGGCTGTTGTCTTGTTTAACTGGAAGCTACATGCTTACATTCTCTTTGGGCACAGATCTGTTTTCTATTTTGCATTTATTAATATTTGAACAGAGGCAGGAAAGGGGGTTACAACCATTTAGACTGAAAGTTTGTCACCTATCCATGGCAGCATTGTTATTTTCTTTGTTACTGTAGCAGAAGAAATCGGTGCATTACGGTGCAGAGATTGCATTTATGGTTAGAGGGCAAAACTGTGTCTTAATCCCGAGTCTGCTGTCAGACTTACTTTCTTTCACTACGTGTAATACTCCAGGAAGGCTGTGCTTCCAGTTTCAGATGGGTTTCTGCAGGGTTACTGCTTATTACAGAAATACAGTTGGAGTGTCTGAATCTTGTCTCATATTTCTGGAATTTTAATGGTCTACCAACTCTCTTAACTCCAAAAAGACTGTATAGCTTAATGTAACAAAGCCAAAATATTAGTTAAAACTAAACCAGAAAAAAGTGTCAGCACTTACATAAATAATAATAATAAAAGAGGAACAGAGAAATAAGAATAAAAAAGGAAAAGAGAAACACACAGATTTGAAATAAAGAATTCTGCAAGACAGAGAAGTAATAATAGCTTTGGGTCATATCCTTTCTAATCACAATAGCTGTATTAGTTACTAAGGTGTGGTATGGTCACAGGGGCCCTTTTATTTCTCACAAAAGTTATTTTGGTAACATGCTGTAAAATGCAAAGTGTCAAGTTAATGTTTAGAATAAAATGTCTCTCAAAATGGGCTGCTCAAGGCAAAATGCCAAGATTCTATCCGCTAGAAATTTTTCTAAAAGCCTTACACTATTCTAATCCCTTCAGCTAAAGCCACTTAGCATGGACTTTGTTTTTTATACACACTTTACCTAAACTTACATGGTTCTTGGCTGCGAACCTCTTAGGACAGGTCTTGGAATAAAAACATATTGTTTTATAATTTATTCCCACTGCTGAACCTCTATGTGTACTGCAGAAGAAATGGAAGAAGAAAATATTTTCTAGAATAGTGTGCATCTGCTCAGTTTTAAGCCTTCATTTGTGTGCTCTTTTGCATAACTTTGCTAGAAACAACCAGCTTAACAGTACTCTTCTCCTCTAAATTTAAAGAAAATAGCTTTAAAACCCAAATATATATCTAAAATAATAAAATCTGAGAATATATTTACCTGCATAAGATCCACAGCATCTTTTGCATCCCTCTCAAAGAAATCCAGAGGAAAGTCTCGTGATGGTGGAATGGACTGTCCATATCCTCGAGGATCCCAAGCAACAATTGTGAAAAGTTGCTTATTCATGGACTTAAGTTGTGGTCCAAAATCAGTTTGACTACTCCCTGAAACATATAATTTTTCTGTTATAGTAACCACTATAATACATGGTAGACATACTCTAAATGAAAACCTGCAGAAACTTGTGTCTTAATTCGAAGAAAGAGATTATCTATCAGCTGAAGTATACTGTATCTCTAATTGTAACCACTGCAAATCTCAGACAGGTAGTACCATAATAAAAATCTTTAGAACTATCTGTGGTATGCATAGAGCAAATAATTTCAGGTAGGTATGTAAGCTTACAAAAAACTAGGTTCTACAAATACGCTTTAATACAGAATCTTAAAATGCGTTACCTGGATAGGGGTTTATCTTTAACAGATTTAAAGCAGTAGCACAATGGCCATTGCTGTTTACCTGGACAGCACAGGTGAAACATGAAAGTGGAAGAATATACTGACTAGCAACAAATTTGTAAGTGAAAAAGCACAGTGTGAGACAGTTGTTCTTACTCAATAGACACTCCTGTGAGAATACTGGCGCTTAAAGCTGAGCTTTAAATGATTTGTTGCCCGAGGAGACAGTGTTGACACAAAAGCATAAAACTAACTTTTGATTTTCTAACATGTATATTACCAAATTATGCCAAATACAGCCAATTTTCTGATGCAGAACAGTTCCTTTTATTGGTGGCTCAGATCTTGAAAGAACTGAAAAAATAACATACTCTAGTCTATTGCACTAAGTTATCTTTGAATGATAGCTTAGCATGAAGAAGGTAAGACTGCAATTTCTTATTTGCATTATGGACATGTGGTAACAGTATCACATGCCACTTGATTAGAACCTATTCGGATCTAATACATTCAAATGATGTAAATAAAGTATCGCATTGGTTATCTATTATTACATTAAAAAGGCCTTTTAAGGGCATTTAGGGTTTGTTTGTTTACTTGGAGAAATGTTCTTGGATACCTCCTCCTCACCATCAATTGGTCTAAATAATAAAAGAGGCTGTGTATAGAACGCTGTGTGAGCTGACTACAAGCCTGGCATGATCTCTTGCAACACCAATTAATAGCAAGCCAGAAGCAAAATATCAGGTTGTTTGAAAAATACCAATGCAATCTTACTAATATGAATCACGTATTTTTACACAGGCTTTGTATGAACTTCTGCACTAGCATGCACATGCTTGTTATGCTGTATTCTGTAACTTAAAACACAAGGCTGAGAGTAGATCAGAATGCTGTTTTCTTAGGTTTTTTTCTATCTAGAAAGAGAAACATCACTTTTGTTTTAATGTAGCTTACAAACAGTCTAGAGACTAATTAGTTCTGTTGACCTAAAAGCATTTATTTTGTTACCAACATACTTATTAGTCTGTTAATACTGTAAACAGTAGAAAATAATATTAGAAAACTCAGTACAAAGGGGGAAGTATGTGACAATCAGAATGTAAAGCTCACCCTCAATCTGCAAGACCATTACACCATAAAATGAATAATGGTAAAGATACTAAGCCTATTACTGTTTGTAATAGTGTTAACTGCATAATAGCAATGTGCACCTAATAACATTACTTGCAACTGAAGAAATACACTGTTAGTATTTAAAGAGTTAGCATTGGCAACAGAATTACCAGTTTAAAAAGCTATTTAAAATGGAGAGGTTAAAATATATTATTATTAATGCACCCCATTAACTTCCTTCCACCCTGTGCTTGAGAAATCTTTGAAAGAAAGAACCACTTGAAAATGTTGCTGCCAAGAACAACAAATGTTTCTTGCTCTTCAGTTCTTGACATTCTACCATTTTGATCCAGCAATTCAGTTAAGTATAAACCCTAGTCTGAGCATGGTTCTATGGACAGCCTGCCACAAACAGTTAGTAAGTCTGATTGTTCTTTAGAACTGCAGGAAACCAGAAAAAAAAAGAAAAGAAAAAAAGAAGTGCCTCTGTTAATTTTAAAAGATTGTTATCAAAAGCAGTGGTCTCGATGGACAGATACAACTTAGTTAGCAGAACCTGTTGTCCATGTCAAAAAGCCATTGAGAATCTTAATGATGTTGCCCTGAATAATTAAAACATGAAAATATGTTTTTAATCAAAAAGTCAGTCTCAACTGTGCCTCTTTCACTATGATAATAATCTGCAAGTGCTGCATTATATCTATTACCTGAATTGGAATGCACCTGATTTCTAAAAAGGAACGCATAATTCAGTCTGTGTAACAAATATAGCTGACCTGATTTCCCCCACTCTGTTATTTTGCACCTGTACTTTGTGTATTTTAGCGATTTGCCACCTGTGCTGGACACCCCCTTTGCACAGTTAAATCCAAAAGTACAAGTGACTACTACACCAGTCAAGACATTGTATAAAAGGTGGCTGGTGAGACAAATGAAATCTTTAAAAACTGTAAACTGACCATAACAACTCCACCTTTTCCTATCTATTGCATGTGTAGAATTTTTTTTTTAATGACAATGCTCCATAATCAGGTGTTGAACATATTATAAAATAGTTTTGTGCATTCTAGTTTGAGACCGGATGGAGAAGGAGGTGTTTGCTCTACAAAGATAAGACAAAATCTCCAGACCTAGCATTCCGGGAAGCAGAAGAACTGCATGGCTTCCTTCTCCTGTCTGCTGATAATGCAGGTGGACTCCATTCACTTGGACTTTGGCAGATGTTATTGAAGTACTAGGGATGGGGGAAGGGGAGAGAAACAGGAAAACATAATGAGTTAATTCTCATTACTACATGGTCCTTCAAGGAACACAGAATAATTACTTTTTCTAAGTATTAACAACAACGCAGTGAGATTTAAATGGCCCATGTACCTTTCATGGGTGCACAGAAGACTAAATAAGTTACCAGGAGCAGAGAAGTACTCAGTTGTGACCACTGTGCTTGGGTTTCACGAATGTAGTTAAATTACTTTAAGGCGAGAAAAAAAAATCTTGACTGTGCAACAATGGGCATAGAAAAACAGCTTTACACAGCCACAGGAACATATTGAAAAAAACATACCAGAGAGGAGAAACCTCATTCTGTCACAGCATGGGGAAGACATTCAGAGCAGACCTGCAGAGAACGACTTGGGGGTGTTGGTTGATGAGAAAGTTAACATGAGCCAGCTTCAGTGTGCACTTGCAGCCCAGAAACCAACCATATCCTGGGCTGCATCAAAAGGAGCGTGACCAGCAAGCAGGTCGAAGGAGGTGATCCTGCCCCTCTACTCTCCTCTTGTGAGACCTCACCTGGAGTATTGTGTGCAGTTCTGGTGTCCTCAACATAAAAAGGACATGGAACTGTTGGAACAAGTCCAGAGGAGGGCCACGAGGATGATCAGGGGACTGGAGCTCCTCCTGTATGAAGACAGGCTGAGGAAGTTGGGGCTGTTCAGCCTGGAGAAGAGAAGGCTGCGTGGAGACCTCATAGCAGCCTTCCAGTATCTGAAGGGGGCCTGCAAGGATGCTGGAGAGGGACTTTCCCACAGGGACTGTAGTGACAGGACAAGGGGTAATGAGCTCAAACTTGAACAGGGGAAGTTTAGGTTAGATACAAGGAAGAAGTTCTCTACTGTGAGGTTGGTGAGGCACTGGAATGGGCTGTCCAGGGAAGCTGTGAATGCTCCATCCCTGGCAGTGTTCAAGGCCAGGTTGGACAAAGCCTCGGGTGAGATGGTTTAGTGTGAGGTGTCCCCGCCCATGGCAGGGGGGTTGGAACCAGATGATCTTAAGGTCCTTTCCAACCCTAACTATTCTATGATTCTATAGCTTCTGAAACAAATGGTGTTCACGTTGTGGTGAGTTACTGGAGCAGGCTGCCTAGAGAAGCTGTGGCTGCCCCATCCCTGGTACTGTTCAAGGCCAGGTTGGACAGGGCTTTGAGCAACCTGGTCTAATGGAAGGTGTCCCTGCCCATTGCAGGGGGGTTGGAACTGGATGATCTTTAAGGTCCCTTCCAATCCAAACTATTCTATGAGTCTTTTGTTTTATCATTCATTTCGACACTTTTATTTGATCATAGTTCTCACCACAGCAAATGAGCACCTTGCTCTTCCTAAATTTTACAGAAATACGTGATTTTTTTTCTTCAGATAAATAATTGCCAAAACCTTTTCAAGTTCCTAACAAAACAGAAATAATCACCATCTTTCTACCTTTCTTAAAAAGTTACCAACATGCAGTTTCAACAGACAAGGGATATATATTCTGCTTTCCTGATTCAGAAGCTAGATTTTTTTTTTATACAGTTCTGCTTTTTTTTTTTTAGGATTAATTATTAACATCAGATGCTTGAGAATTTTGCTGAGCTTGTGATTTTTTTTTTTTATTCTAGGATTGTGCCTTAGTGTGAGGTTTAGTCCAGGAGTTTCACATAGAGAGTATTTTCAATACTTTCTGGACTAAGAACAAATGAGTTGGGTTTTTAAGTGCTGAGGAACTGTACTTGAAGTGGCTACACCTAAGGCAGATTCGGTCTTCAATACACCAAGTTTCTGTGAGTATGAAATCACTTCAGTAAGCTCAGTTAGCATGGTCACTTCTGTCAAGATTTTATAAAGACTGCATTTCCCATTGGTTGGCATAATCGGAAAACATGTTAAAACAAAACAAAATGATCCCCCCCCCCCCCCCCACTATTTTGTAACTGAATTAGTAATGTTAATTTTTATAGCTCTTGAGAAGCACTGGATACATACTGCCTGTTTACCAAGACAGCACAGCCGCAGAGTAGGCAGCTCTTGTACTGCGCTTTGCCCTGGGAACTACCTTTCTGTTCCAGCTGTGCTACCATACAACCTAGTTTTTATCTGTGCGGTTAATGGGGGTGGGTGAAATACATGGTATTACGTCTGACTTTCCTCAATATGATTTGCAGAATAAGCAGTATTATATACATTACAAATGCGCATTCTTTTCGTTACCTCGGAGATGTCCAGCAAACGCCTTACGATGGCAGCGTTGCAAGGGGGAAACGGACTCGCAGAGGGGAGGGCGACAGGTAGTGACGAGAAGGGGTGGTGGAGCTTGTTAGCACAGCTCCTTGCAGCACAAGGGAAAGTAGAAGCAAGCACCTCAGAGCCACCATTTTGTCAACCGCCCCCCAATCTAGTGTACACCCCCCTCTGCTAAAACGCTGTTCGCAGACACACCGCGGTGACACCCACCCGGGCCTGTCAAATACCGCCTTCCCCAAGCGAGGGACGAGGGAGCCGGAAAAGGAAGGAAGGAAGGAAGGAAGGAAGAAAGAAAGAAAGAAAGAAAGAAGGCGCTGTGGTTTTTACCCGTAGCAGGCGGCCGGTCCCCGGGGCATGAGCGGCGCGGCCCGGGCGGGCAGCAGCAGCACCCGGAGGGCCCGACCTGCGCTCCGCCGAACCATTTTACCCACCGAGGCCGACCCCGCGGGGAGAGAAGAGAGAAAGGGAGGCGGGGCGGCCTCGGTGGGTAGAACCCGCCCCGCCTCCCCTTTTCTCTCCTGCCGCCGTTAGGCAGAGCAGCAGCCCAATCAGCTGCAGGCCGCGGCTGCAGTGCGGCCCAGTGAGCACCTCCGTGGGAGGCAGAGTTCCACCTCGACACAGCTCCACCCGAGGTGTCCGCTGGGAGCGAAGATCCCTGCCGTGGGGGATGCAAGGGACCAAGTCTTGAGCACCTGCACCTCTGCCCATGAAGCAAGAAGCTCCGTAGACTGTGAGAAAACAGAAGACTCCAGGTCTGCCTGGAGAAAGGCTCCCTGGGGTAGTTGCATCAGTGAGGACAGCTCTGGGGACTTGCAGCTCCCATAAGGAGCATGCTAACCCCAGGCATTTAGCAGCAATCATTAACCCTGCCTCACCAATGGTGCTTTCAGGGCCTGCTGAGAGCACTAACCTCCTGGCTGAGGGCTTTGGCCTGGCAAGTGCCCATACTACATGGGGCCACCCACCTCTGGAGCAGCCTGACTGCCTTCGTTCACCACAGCATTTAGTCTCACTTTCCTCATGACCTTCTCACTGGTGGCTCACAAAATACCAAGGAGATTGGCCGCTTTCCCTGGTGTTTGCTTTCCAAGTGTGGAGGAGGACTGTCCAGTCTGAGTACAGCTGGCCAGAGCGATGGTGGAGAGGGCTGTGAAGGTAGTGAGGAAAATAGACAAAAGCTGTAGAGCTGGTACTAGGCTTGAAACAGCCTTATACTTGGATGAGTGGGATTTCCTCAAGACAGGTCAGTGTCATGTGTTTACTCCAGCCCAGCGGGAGCTCAGTGACTGCTCAAGTGTCAGTCTTCCCACTGTATTGCCATTTGTTTGCATGGGATTAAGAAGTCTTACAGGTAAATGACTGTCTTAAATCCCAGTGCATAAAGAAATTAACTGTGTGAGCGTACAGGTTCAGTTTATCCCCTGAGCAGATCAAACCATTTAGGATTATGGTCTTTAGTATGGCTAATTACAAGCAATCCATCATTAGAACAAGCTGTCTTCACTCTTGCCTGGTGACATCTACAAGCCCTTACAGTTTTTTTGGTTGCTAGGTCACTTTCAGAGGCTCATTTTTTGTGTGTCACTGTCCACCTTTCTTTCTGGTGGAAAATGACTGAGGGTGATAGTTGACTATAGGAAACTATGGGTATAGGTTGACTACAGGTGTTTAAGAAAGAGGTAGCTTGGTCTTCTGCCACACTAACTGGTTTGGTTTGTTTTGTTTTTTTTTTTTTCTTCTGAATTGTGCAATTCCTTCAAATCAAAAAGGGCTCCTACCTCATGTATCGCTATGAGCTTCAGAGGGAAAGGTCTCAATCCTGTATCCAAGTTCATGCCTGTTAAAATGCTTTTCAATCTACCTGCATATCCTCTAACTACTATGATTGATGGAGATGTAACACATTCTCAGAACCTGTGCTGAAAAACTGAGTGATAAGGTAGAAAGCATCCATCGTACAATGTAGGGGCAGGGCAAGAGATAATTAGAAAGGTAAAACCAGAAGCCCTCACCAAATAAGAGAAAAGGAAGGTGGGCAGGTTTATGTATCACTTAAAAAAAGGATGGGGTAGTTCCAGATGGGATAACCCCGTTGTCAGTGTGACAAAAGCTGCATGGTCCCTTTATAGAAAAGGCTGTCATAGATGAGGTGTTGCACCGTGTGTCATCTCCAGGCCTTCCATCACAGTCTGTAAAGTGGCCATTCCTGTCCCAAGTGCCTGGACCATGCCATCCCTCCCACAGTGAGTGTTCTGCCTTCTTTGGCCTGAGAAGAAACAAACTAACATGGCGGTTGAACAGAAATGGCACTGGCTAAAGACTCTTTTCTGTATATGTAAGGAAAATGACTGGCACCATGAGGGGCGACAGGAGAAAGCTGCTGTAGAGGAGAAAGTTGCTGTCTCAGTCCACAGGGCAATGGCTGGAGAATCAACTATTCTAGCTGTAGAAACAGGATTCTGCCAAGGTTGGATGCAGCTGATGGATGATCTAGGGACAAAAAGAGTGTAAATTCACAGATTCAAACTGTTCAACGTATTCAGTTCACCAGAACTTGTCAGTAAAGCAGTTTTAGACATAATGATGGGCAACTGGGAGAATTAAGTATTTCAGCCCAACTATTTCCTCAGAAAAGTTCTCCTCATAAATTACTGCCTGAGAGGAGAGAAAATGCTTTGAGCAAGACAGACACAGACTTACTCTTGCACAGCCTGTGAAAGAGTTGAGAACAACTGGGGCACTAGTACTCCTGTTCGCTCCCATAAAACATTTTTATTTTTCTAGTTACTGCTTGATGGTTCAGTTTCTGGGAACTATTTCTGGCTATTGCATGGAAAAGAAAAAGAAAACAAACACATTTAAAAGAGGTAGCACTGCTCTGCTGGTGATGTCTCCCCAGACCCAGATTTCCCTTTCCCTCTCAACTGCCCTGTAATTATTTTACCCCCCCAGGGTGTTGTCCCATCTCTCCAGTAGGGTCATCTCTACAGTCAGAAACTTGTGCTTAATGACAACTTCTGGCTGCTGCTGTCAGAATTATGCAAGCTCTCAAGGGCATCACTGCTGCACCCTCTGACTTTGTCACCTGTGATGAACCCTCACAGTCCCTGCAGCCAGGCTGCACTATCAATGGTACATGGATTTGTTCCTTACAGAACTGAACAGTAGTGAAAAGGGTGATTCAAATACCATTTCCAAGCCCATAAGTATTTTCCCAAACTTCTTGCGAGGGACAGAATTGCAGAACAGTGCGATCTTTCAATTTGCCCATTAAATTGCAAGGGACAAAGTAGCCTTATGACTCCTGGTTGGATGGAAAATATATGTCTACTATTTTTGTACTTCCCCATGTTGTAGAAAATCTAGAAAAGACCTAGTCAGTTACACTGACATAGAGGAGTATGCAGACAATTTGAGACATGCTGGAAGATCAGACAAAAAGAGTAATTCTAGGTCTCCAAAGGCATTAATTTCATCCACACATGAGATTCTTCTATCAGCAGCAATGATCCCATACAAGACATCAGAATCATTACCATTAGCCAGGCTTTAAATCTGGAGCTTTTAAGGAGAAGCTAATTTGTCAGGGCCATCAGTGCACTAATAGGCTTTAATGGCCACTATCAGCCTCAGCTGAGGTGTCTCCCATTCATCCCTTCTGCTCCTGGGCCAAGGAGCCTCATTTCAGCTTAGCACAGGGCCATCAGTTCCTGCCTTAGCTATGTTCCAGCCATATCTGTGTCTGGTTCGGGTCCCTTGTGATCCAGGTACTGTTGTAGACCTTGCTTCTTGCTGTAGATTTGCTTCTTGAGTCTGTGTACATATTGACTGATCATTTTTGCCCCTTTTACTTTAGCTACTTCTATGAAGTGCAATATCCTGCTATTTTCATGCCTTTGTAAAAAGAATGTCTCCTTCACAGGTTGACCACCCGAGAAGGAGAAAAAAGATGTGTAATTTCTAAGCACTTCTATTATATACCTCCCAGAGTATAAAGATGGTGACCACACTGGGAACATAAGCCAGATCAATTTAATGATCAATGATTCTATTGTGTTACAAGTCATTACCATAAAGTACAATGAGACAAAAACCTTAGCCCAAGCCGACACTTGAAAAACACTAACACAGCAAATACCGGATACAAGTAAGGTATACTGAAACTGTGAGATCAAGAGGAGCAACCTTGAGAGCCAATAAATCAGCATTGTGACGAGTGACTATTAATCCAGACAGATCTGTTGTTATCTCAACCCTTCGGGCCCCACGTTGGGCACCAAAAAGAAATGTCGTGCTTTAAACCCTAGCCAGACAGCTTGTTCACTCACTCCCAGTGAGTGGTGCCGGACTGAAAGCAATCGAGGCCCCCCCTGCCCCAGGGGCTCTCCCCTTCCCTGCTCCCAAAGGGATGGGGAGGAGAATTGAAAGAGTGCAACTCCCACGGGTTGAGACAAGAACAGTCCAGCAACCAATGTACAACACAAATCACCACCACTACTACCAACGACAACAATGGTAAGAGAAAATAACAAGGGAAGAGAATACAATACCACCTACCGAGAAACAAGTCCGACTCAGAAGCCCATGTCCTTCTGGGTAACTCCCAGTTACCCCCCCAGGCATGACGTGCTGTGGCATGGAATACCTCTTTGGCTATCTTGAGTCAGGTGTCCTGTCTCTGCTTCCTCCCAGCTTTCCCTCCTCCCTGGCAGAGCATGAGGCTCACAAAGTCCTTGGTTAGGGTAAACATTACTTAGCAACAACTGAAAACATAGGTATTATCAGTACTGTTCCCAGGCTGAAGTCAAAACAGTGCTGCACCAGCTACCAAGAAGGAGAAAAATTGACTGCTACTGCTAAACCCAGGACATTGGGCTTTCGTGCCTCTTGGATGTTGATCATTCCAGGAAACAGGGTTTTCACCTTGGGACAAAAGCCTGTTGCTGCAGCTGCATGAAGAGGTAAGATACGGGTAGTGGTGAATTGCCACATTCAGAATGAAGATGTGAAAATGCTAATGTTTCTATGATTTGGTATTGACCTTCCAAGCAAGAAAGATTGAGTAGACATGAAATTAATTTGAAGCTGTAAAGTGTAGAGAGTAGTAGCATATGTTTTCATAGCAGGAGGCCTATTTAGCTAGAATACTAGCCAAGTTGAGAATAACCGGATTTATATAGCAAAGGATGCTTTGTCATAAGCAGAACAGGTAGTAATACAAGAACCCAGATACCTTGGCTCAAAGAACATTTCAGACTGATGAAGAAACTAAAGCACAGACGCACATTTAAGAATTGTTTTTTTTATGTTTGTCTGTTATCTTTCTTATGCGAGCAAAGAATAGATGTCTGTCAGCTTAAGTAGTATCTATATACTTTTCATATATTTATGAATAACTGCATTATAAATCCAAGGTGCCCAAGTGCAGGTACATCAGTGTGAGATGGTCTCATTATTTCAAAGTTGAGTATGATCTCCGGCCTGTAAATCTAAGCAGTCTTGGTATAATTTTTGTTCAGATTCAGGTATTCTAGAGATTCAGAGACCTGAAATGGCTCTAAATAGTCTATGACAAAAGCAGAAGCAGCTTTTCCCTTGGAGAGGGCAAAAGTAGCATTCAGAAGGCAGTTCTTGATATGATTTTGGAAGGGGTTGTAGGAATCTGTTTTAGTGAACTTGGTGACCCAATGTCCCTTCTGATGCTGCATTTAATTCTCTCGAGACGTGTGCGGGTGGCACAGAAATTGCAACCCATTGCTCAAAATCCAAGCAGTATTACTGCTTTGTTAAGGTGATTAGCTTGGATTTTTGTCTCAAAGAGCTCTCATCAAGCATCTCTCTGAGCTCTGTAAGCTTTAATGCTTATTATCTGATCGAATCTTAGTTCTGGCAGAAGTTAGTGTCTGTACCAAAGAGACAAGGAAACTGCTAAAGAGAAAGGAAGCGACCCACTTAGCATTGTAGAGGAGGAGAGGGAAATCTCGTATAAGTCAGGAATCTCCTTCATTTCACTCACAGGCAATACTTTCTTCAGCATAAATATAGCTTCTGGACTTTGGAATTTGTTCTGATCCTAACTCTGCCATTCCCTTCTCCCCAGGGGCTGTGTTAAGGATAGAGTGTGAGCTGCACTTTCCCTAGGTGCCGTTTTGTGGTGAGAAATGAATGAACATTGGTTGGCTGACTCCTGATGCTCATTGGTATGCTAGGAGGGAAACCTGGCATGCTGCAAGGAGCATGTTCTTCTGTACTCTGTATGTAGAGGGAAGGGGTGGAAAAATGCCTAGAGGACATTAGGACACAGGGAAGAAAGCCCTCCCAGGTGTTAGTTACCTCTGCTGTGGCCCTGCTTGTACTGAATCATCCTTCTTTGTTTCCCTGTAGCTTTTTCTCACTATGTACAAGATTGGGTGTATTTCAGAGACTCTGAGTTTCTTACTCTATTTTCCATGTTATCTATAGGGTTGAAAGGTTCTATTTTTTTGTATTATAATGTTGAAAGGTCAATCAGATAAAAGCGGCATAGTTTATTTAAAGCTGCTTGATGCGACATACAGATCAAAAATGTTCTGCTTAACGGACAGCAAAAAGGTCACTGCTTTTTCCTAGGAAGTGATCAAAGCTTGCTTCATTGAAACAGTGGTTAGACTGCTGTAGCATGCCAATGCTTAAGTTTCTTTTCTTTTACATGTTGTTTTGCTGCACTCCTGACTAAGACAGCGAAGGCAGACAGTTAAAGAACTTCCAGAAAAAAAGACAGCATGCATGGCAGAATTCTCCATAAGGTTCCATCACACTTTGTTTAAACACTTCATTTGAGTCTCCGTTATGCTGATTATACCCAGAGGCCACTCAATGGTATCAGATACTTTTATATTTTCAGTTTTGAATACAATGCAAGGTATGAAATTCTTTTACAGTTGTATGTTAGACATTGAGCATGAGCATATTAAAATGAATGTAGTTTTGTAAACTCGTAGAATTTGAAGGCATCTTTTTTTTTTTTTTTTCTTTTAACTCTCAGCTGCTGGAGTTTATGGCTCAAGCTGTGGGCTGAGATAAGAACAGCTTAATTAAAATAAAGTATAATGTAATACTAACACTAATAATGAAAAGGGTAATAACAAAGAAAGAGATAAAACAAAAAAAAAAACACTCAAACCTTGATGGATGATCAAGGCTGACCGATATACATCCTGTCCCTGAGCAGCTAACTACCCCCAGTTTATATACTGAGCATGATATTCTGTGGTATGGAATATCCATCCCTTTGGCTAGTTCAGGTCAGGTTCTTCCTCCTGGCTTATCCTTCTGGAAGACCAATTATCTTGACACAAACTTTTTGATACAACCAGTAAGGATGTATTCACTGAGAACTGCTTGGCAGAAAAAAATTATTCCAAAAAGCTTGTGCAAAAAAGAGAGCTCCAGAAAGCCTGTTCAGAATTATTACTTGTTATTGGAAGGTCTTCAGGAAAAAATACCCTAATTTTCCCCTCATTCTCTGTCAATTTTCTTTCTTTTTGATTTGCATTAAACTATTAAGGAGATCTGGTCTTTGGCAGTCATAAAGGGCTTTGGCAAGCTTCCCAAATGTAGCACCTTTGGCACCTTCCCTCATTACCCACTTAAGCAGCATTTGGTAAACTTTTTCTTTTAGTCCGTATCGATCATAGTCGTAATCAATTTCATCAATGTCAGGTTCACAGAAGTCCAGTTTACGAGCACACTCCTTCCACTGTTTGGCCAACTTTTCTTTCACTAGATTCAGATGTTCATCAGTCACGGCACTTTCATTGTCTGCAAAAAGTATAAGAAAATGGCATTGTTTAACATTTCTTCTGCTCCTTTTGCTGTCTCACCTGTTCTACAAGTTATTGGTAATACCTGGAGACAGAATTTTAGTGATAACAATCAGAAGCGGATTTCACTGAAGGCAGTATTACCCAATGATGCCAGGGAAGTAACACTTCAGGACACACATCTTCACAGGTCAGCTGCTGGACTTGCTTTTTGATCTGAGGCTATCACAGTTTGTCACTTACACCTGTGAGATTGAAGAGCTCCTTCCCAGAGTTCTGACACAGCTGTTGTCTGTATGATGTTCTATATTCTGGGACACTAGTAATTTGTTTACTTAGGAATACACAGAGATAGTTTAATTTGGTATTGACCAACAAAAATAAATTGAATTTCAGAATCTTCCAATTTCTACCAGAATGAAGTAGTCACAGCCCCAGACCTGTCAGTGGTCAAGAAGCATTTGGGCAATGCTCTCTGATATCTGGTTTAACTTTTAGGTTTCCCTGTGTGGTTTCAGGCACTGGGCTCAACGACCTTCATGGGTCCCTTCCAACTTGGGATATTCCATGACCTGAACAATAAGTCAGGTGAGGACCACCAATCCTAACCTTGCTTCTACCAGTCTGAGTGTTGTTACTCCTCTTGTTCTTGATGCGTATACATCAATACTTGTATCTGGTTTCTCGTAAGAGGTCATAAAACTATAGGACAAATGAGGTACACAGTATTACAGAACATTATTAGCACAAACTCTTACTTGTTTTATACACTCTCATGCACGTAGAAGAAAAGAACCCAAACAGTTATTTCTCAAGTATCAGAGGGAGAACGCAGTACTGCTTTCATACATTCCAAACCAAATGATTTTCAGATGAATATATAGCAAAAATACATCAAGAATAGGGAGCTATTTCTCTTACCAAACACACCATTTTTCTTATAATACCTATAAGATTCTTCCGTAGCACCAGGATAAGTGCTGACGTTTTGACCGGGCTCTTCAATCTTCATGTGATTGTAGGATCCAATCTGAATTCCAGAACTGTAACTTATGTTGTACTTGACTGAATCTTCTGTATAAGGGAATTTAATACAATTTTATAATCAACTGCATATTGTTCAAATGTCAAGAATGAACATGAGAAGGAGGTAAGTAGAAAGAAAGTTCTTCTAGTAGGGGAAGTGATTAAATGTTTTTATTGCATTTAATGCAGAAATAGCCATTTACTGGCAACTGCAAGCATATTTTCATTATGCAGTCAACACAAACATACTTTCACAAAGTGAAAACTAATCCTATTCTATTTTATGATAAAGTGGTATAACCAAGCCTTACATGCTGGTAATTACTAGACTGTAAATAAAGTTCCCTGCACTTTAAGAATGTGTAGCAGCCTCGCTTTCTGCTGGCTAACAGCTGCAGAAGGTAGTCTTTACTTGAAAGCAGTTTTAATCTTAAAGCCTTACTTCTTCTGCCTCTCAGCTTTACTTTTCATAGACATACATTCAGGTTTACAGTTGTGATTTCAAAGTTCTGTGACACTACAGAAAATTGTTTCTACTTGCTCATAAAATTTCTATACTCCATGTTATACTGTGCTGTCTTGATGGCATCTCTCTTCCACAGTTTATTTCATCTCTGCTATCTAGGAATGTATCCTTGAGTTGTATCTATTTTCACAGGGCACTACTTGTGTAGTGTTTGTTTCAACAACATTTCTCTTTTTTTTTCCTTCCCCCGCCGCCCGTTCTGTACTTTTGGTTCTAAGGCAAGACTAGAATGTTTTCCAAGATGCCTTACCAAAAAATGCTACTCATTTATTTTAAGGCCTGAATCCTCAGCAATAAAAGTCAATATGCACTGATTGCACTGCTAAATTGTGTGCATCTCCGTGAGCTTGCATCTGTAGTTTATTTGTATATGATTAGCTAAAAACCTAATTCGGTGTCTTTTGCTTGAAGTTGTCTGATTTTCACACATAACATGAAACTGAATATTCTAGTCATGTTGGATGACATCAATTTTCTGTTCTCTTGACAGTGTTTTCTGAACTTTTTTTAGATAATCATCCATTAAATGTTGTAACTCTAGTTTAAATGGTGAGTATCACAATCTGGGTATAAAATTGAAGTACAGATACTTAAAATGACACACAAACTGTGTATTTAATCATCCAAAATGATGATTAGATGTACAAATATCCTTGTTACACACTCAATTGCAGTGTGGAGATCTATGGTCATGCATGAAAATCTGATTAAATGCATTTAATATTTGTTAACCTGAAACTGCTAGTCAGAAATACCTATAGGTATGCATGATTAGTTTCTAGGCGTTGCACAAAAGGAATGCATTTTATCATGTCTCAAAATATTATGATTCCTGTATCCTTTCCTTTTTTTTTTGTTGGGGCTTGTTTTTTTTTAAGGTGAAGGCCTTGGGAAATATGTTCATATTTTTAGCTAAAAAATTAAGAAATCTCATGTGTGTGTTATTTTCTTAACCTGTAGCAAAATGAATCTAGCACAAGATATGAAAACACATACAAATGCTTTGTCGATATTAAGAGTAAAAGTTACTGTGCTTATATACCTCTTTTTCTAAGCCTCTATACTTCACTTGCTTGTCACATTTGGGTCATTATAGTCAAGAAGAGAGAAACCTGCTGTTTCCAGTTTTCTAAGTGTAAACCACTTACAAACTTGGACAAGCCTTGAAAGGGTTAATTAAAGAGTTCAGGGTGTCTCAAGCCACACATCTTGAAAGGAACATATATTAACAAGTCCTAAAGGACAGAACAATTTCAGGGATTTAAGACAGTTGAGAGACCTGTGCCTCAAAGAAGGGTGATCAGCACAAGGCCTGCAGCTAGAGATCTGTATTCAAAACCCAGAGCAAGAAAGGACAGGTGTCCCAAATGCATGTGTGGTTCAGCAGCTGGGTAGAGTTGCAGCAACTTGACATTTAATCTAAAAGTGACTGGTTTTGCTGTGCAGAAGATGTTGCAATGCCATCATGTTTTTAAAAGCTCTTTCAGATTGAAAAACATACTGTCTTGATCCATCAAATACACATTTAATGGTGTGTACAGGTCCTTCTAGAAACAGGAATTAGTTTTGCACACTTGTACTGAGAACTTCAGCTATGGTTAGAGGTATTAAGCACCGACATAAATTATTTCAAGATCCTGATGTTTTCTGCTTTACTGGTCAGGATGCAATGCATAGCCTGTTAGCTACCAGGATGGATAGAGGCTACAGCACTCACCTCTGCTTGCTCTGGGAACACTAGAATGTCTAAAAATTTGCCTTATGAAAGGAGTGGAATCTGTGTTACCTAAACAGAGGGAAAACAAAAAAGTTTCAAAAGCATTATGTAAATAAAAAACAACTGTACTTAAAAATGACTGCCATATTTGTAACAGTATAAGTACACAGTTTGTGCTCTTAAATACAAAGAGATGAGAAGCTTTTAAATTATTATATCCCCTTGAATAACTCTTTTAAAGCAATAACCTTATCAGGGTTCTGCTCACTGACTAATAGCTTTAACCACCCTTGGATCCCAGTAAGGGCAATGGGCTTCCATGTGGGGGTATGAATACCTGGCTAATGCACAGCACTGTGGGAACACAGCACACAGCAGTTATGGACTGAGCTGCTTCATAGCAGGTCTTCAAATTGGCAAATTCCAAACTCGCAAGTGTGCTTTTACTGCTTACTGCTGAGACTGACTGTGGTATGTGTTAGCATGCTGTTTGTGAGTGGCTCTAGCAAAGGCATGGACACCACTGCATCTTCTGCTGGTGGCAGCAGTGTTTGGCAGAGATATAACTTCCAGCCCAGGGCAGTAATTATTTTGGATGCCTGCAGATGAGCTCTTGAACTTATGTTGGGGCAGTAAGAGCGGCTGAGTTACAGTCACCTGACACGTCACTGGAAGAGATGTAATGCAGCTCTTCTGCATCTAAGTCCAGTATCTACCATGCTATTCCATGCAGCCTCCCTACAATAACTGTTTTTTTTTATTTTTTCTTTCAAACAGAAGAATTCACTTTATTAGTGATGTTGATGGTTCTAATCCCTGCCTTTTGGCATGACAGCTCTGATTCATTTCAACAAATAAACTCACATAAATAACTAATCCCAGCCTCTGCATAATGTAACAGAATAACACCTTTGTGGCATTCTGCCTGTAAAAAGCTAGGCATTCTTGTGAGATGATCTGGAAAAGAATACCACACTAAAAATATCCAATATTTAGTAGGAACAGGCAAATGTATCTTTCATTTCTAGCTCCTGAAAGTTACGTCTTACAGGTCTCTAGCTGCCATTTTACTTACACTTTGCCAAAGCTTAGCGTTCTTTCTTTGTCTCCACACATTTGTATGCCACAGCTCACTAGCAAATACCAACAGAAGCTCCCCATCAGCACCAGCCACATCTCTCTGGAGAAAACAGTTATGAGCCTCAGCTCCTTGTTGGCTCCCTGAGCTTAAGAGGCTCATACCTTTCTGCAAATCAAGCTAAAAATACACATTTATTTTCTGAAATGCTGCAAATGATGTTTCTGCACAAGCAGAACATATGGTATGAATGGTAACAGTTTTCAGAGTCAATAGTTCTTGTTTGCTTTCCTAGAATGACTGATAGCAGCTCTTTGTTTTGGTAGCTGCCGTAGCAGTATCTGCCATTTGCTGTTACTTGGTTGGTAGCTGAAGACTTAGGTATTAGGTCTGATGCTTCTCTATTACATTGATGCTTTAGAAATGGTTCACTTGAAACTGACAGCCTGAAATCAGTGAAAGTAGCATAACGAAGCCAAAGATATTGTTTTAGCAACCTGAAGTAACATCAAGCAGACAGAGAACTTAATGAAATAAATTCCCCTTTGCTATATCGCAGATCAACTGCTAGCAACAAGTGTTACACAAACTACAAGACACTACTGACCACTTAATTTTTAGAGAGCAAGTGTGTTTTCAGAAACATAGGTCTTGGAGGAGGAGGAATCTCACCTGTATCTTTGTCTGTGTTCTTTGGATACCAGTTTACATTGGTTTGTGATTGCGAGTTTTGGTCAGATTCAGGCACAGGTGTGCCTAGGTTAAAGGTACTGGCTGAACACAAGCCATAGGTAGCATCTGTGTTTCCCATTAGAATACCCTTAGGGTTTATCCCGTGAAAAGTGTCTACAGTTCCCTGTTTTGGTGTTATTGCGGCTGGCCAAATATATGGATTAGTGTTTACTGTTGTTTTTTCAGCTCTGGGATGCAGCTCACTCCATTGAGGAATAGGAGACGGCTTTGCAAGTGGATCATAGGAAACTCGTCTCCTTTCTTCCTCTCTCATTTCAGGGGTGTATACTACAGGAAGAACTGCTTTATCCATCCAGCTCCCATATGCATGGTAGTTGTATTCACGCTGAAGTTTTCTGTTTAGATTATCAGCAGATGTAAATGGGGTCTCACAGCTCTCAACAGGCTGGTTCTCAGGGGAGGCAGCAGACAGGGCTTCATTAACCTGATTGGTCATGGGACCTTGAATACTGTGTAGAGAATCAGGCTGATCTGAAAGGGAGAAAATTAAAATATTTTAAATACATCCAAATGCAATTATATAGCTTGTTGTGATGACACTAGAATCTATTAATCTACCTTTAATATTATGGTAATATATAAAAGGTTAAATATATCATCACTTCCAGCAGAAAGCTGTGTTTTATTATATAGAATGCCTTTACAGAGAAGTATTGCAAGCTTTTATCTAGGAGGTATAGGCTTGTTTAAACTATCAGTATCAAAATCCACTTAAGTGGTGTCAGAATTCACTGCATACTCTATTTATACTGACATCAAGTTCTCAGCCACTGAAATAAATAGTTGCTGAAGGCATTTGCAGGGTCCGATTTACTGTTGTGTCTCCACTGGCATTAACTGAGATTTAATTGGTGCAAAATTAGAGTGTAAAATGATGGAAAATAACACCACTGTAATAGGTATTATTTCATACAGCACAAATTACTTGTCATTTAAGTAATGTCTGCAAATCATTACGCAAAATATCCTGTCTGGGTATTTTGTGATTAATCCTTTTCATCTTATTTATTCTTTATAGTCTCAAAGTATACACTTTTACAAGTAATGCCTACCAAATAAAATAATCTGTCATCTACATCATTCAAACTAATTCTCACTATCAAAGGAAGCTCCACTTCAGTCTCAAACTAGATTGAGTTATGATCTGGATCATGCTGCAGCATTCCAAGACTAAAAACGAATTTAAAAATCTTCTTGTTACTCTTTATTCTTATGGTTTTAAGGGTAGGACTACAGATGCTTCCTTAAAAAGTTCTGAAAGCTTCACAGTTGTCTGTACAATGTGGACACAGTTGTCTGGCAATGTACATTGCCTAAAGCAAAGGATTCTTATAGACCCCTGTAAAATTGGAATAAAGTGTATGTATGTGCTTCTGTTTAGCACAGATAATGTCAGTGAATTGTGTTGTGTCCCATCCCTCCATCCCCAATTACATGAATTCAGACTAGTTCCTTTTTATGTCTTTATATTAGTACACCTCCAGTCTGACTCATTCTGCTTCTTTTGTTACTGCTGCTAGAGAGGGAATGGGAGGAATGATCTAATACAGACACAACCTCATCAAAAGTGATAGCTATTAGCAATTCAGTATTAGCATAAACTACATGGCATCCATTCTTCAGGGCAAGTTTGAGATGTATGAACAGATCCTGTGGGATATCTTTCACTACCACTATCTGAGTAATAGCCATTGACTGGAGAAGAAAACCTGACTTTGACTGATGGGCTGTCAAGATAGTATCTTTCAGCAGTGTAGATTCAAAATAAAGCCTTTCATAATTAAAACACGTAATCTGCTGCAGCCATACGTGGTTATTTGTGCTAGAGAAATGTAATTGTACTTATTTTGAAATATAGCAGTAGTGTTGCCCTACAAAGTCCATCAGTTCTACTGAAGAGCAGTTATGGCAAACCTAGCTTTGGGGAAGGCTTATTAGTTATATGTTACAGTTTAACATTATTCATTTCATGTCTTTCAAATGGTGTGAGCAAACTTAGCAGGATCTATTTTCTGCTGAATTTGATATTGTTGCTTGTAAATCAGTGTTGCAGGCATGATCCTATATCCTTTGCCATTAAAAACTTTGGTAAAAAAATTCCAGATACATTTCTACAAAACTATAACTGTATAATCACATATTAGTAAGACAGCTCTATAAAACCACGAAACATACAACTCATGCAAAATGTGATGGAAAATAAGAAAGGAAAATTCATCTATGTATGACTTTTGGGACATTGGCAGCAAATTTATTCTTTTCAGTGATTACATTTCTTTCTCAAATGCTGAATAATTAAGTCTCTTCATAACCCCTTAATGGTAAGATCACTTATTTTGTACATGTATGAAACTTTATCTTTGGCAGAATACACAGAATAATGATGTGTTAGTAAGTGTCTTACCTGCTTGAGCATTACTTCTGTTTTCTGCTACAGCATCTATTTGAAGGGACTGCATCTCATCCAGCAGTTCGTCTGACACAGGCCACATTTTCTGCATATAAGAAAGAATTTATAGGCAAAAGTTTAACCGAAGGGAGTTCCTGTAGAATAGAAAACAGCACAGCTTCACAGCAAAGTGACTGGGATGAACACATTCCATGAATCTGGGAATCTTGCAGAGAGCATAGCCTAACAAAAAATACCCATTGCTTTGCTACGGATGGGCAAAATCTTTTCTTCAATGAAAGAGGGAAGGACTGCAATACAACTGCAGAATACAATACTCTAAGTTGGCCAAACAATATCCTTCCTTACATGAGTATGAGCTTAACCCAGAGATAGTGGATTTGGATTGTCTGCCTTGTACTTAATAGACTTCTTGCAAGCAGTCTTGGTGAGAAGATGCTGCTGAGGCAAAGGCAGCAAACGTGCACCCTGTTCTGTGGATTATATTTATTTCAAGTATATTCATCAAGAGGGAAGAGGTGAGAAAGATTTACATTCAGGTATGACCATGATGACTTTTATGAAGAGTATTATGAACAAGGAGTTTAAAGCAAATCTTCAGAAATAAGCAATTTCCTTTCTGTAAACCCTCATCCTCACTTCACTAGATTGAAGGCAAAATCCATTCTTGTTCTAATCTTCTGATATTCCCACTATTCAGAGTTCCCTCAAAGTAAATTTTTTTACCTGAAAAAAAATTCTCTATTTCCTTCAGTGCTCCTTACTCATTAGTTCTAAAAGTAGTAATTTTTTTTTTAATTAAACCCAAGTAGTACTTTCACAGATTAAAAATCAACAACCGCTACTCACTCCCTCCTGTCCCCTGTTCCCCATCCCTCCCCCCAAAAAATCTTCTTACTTCTGAAAGCAACAGATAACATTCTAAAGCACATTGTAATCTTAGGTCCTTAGATTCTTCTTGAATAACTGAACTCCTTGAGCAGGGCAATTGGACCAGACGACCTGCAGAGGTCCCTTCCAATCTCACCCATTCTGTGACTCTGTGGTCATTTTAGTTAGGAGGCTGTGGACTGCTTCTGCAGTTGCTAGTGGAGGGCTATGCCCAATGTGCAACCCTCCAACTCATGTTGCTACTGAAGCTGTATTAACAGTTCATTCACCACATTCACTTGCCTTGGATGCAGTACTTGCATTCTGTGCCCTGATCAGAATGGATGCTTTCCTTCCTGAGAAAGTAATAGATTCATGGCCTATTTTTCAAGTAGTCCTTTGATCCCTATGATTTGAGATGTATATTGCACAGAACTAATACAGCTAGTATAATTAGCCATGATCCTGATTTGGGGTCACTATCATAAATCAGTGTATATACTTTACCATAAATCAGATGTATATACTTCACATTATGAGTTAGTTTGGTCAAAACAGTCCATGAAATTTGTTCCATCAATTTTATTTTGCAAAACTCTACTGTATTTTCCAACAGTCACTAGTATTTCACAAACATCACATGTTCCCTAAACCAGAAACTTTCGTTTCCACAATTGCAGACTTGGTGACAGAAGGAAGCACTTTAAAGAAAACTGTAAATGAACAGTTTCATGAAGGAAGTTGTTTTCTTATTTAAAATGACTGGGTATCTGACCCTTATTTCACTGCAAAGATTAAATTTATAATGCCAGGAGTTCTCACTGACAGCTGTCAATACTACAGAAGTGAGTAAATTCATAAAATCTGTGATAAAATCAGCCCAAGAAGTTCTCATTCTCATGTTTTCAGTCAGAAAAACATTCTTTATCATAATTTATAAACCTACAGAGAAGTAAGAGAAACTGACTTGGATACTCAGGAAAAACATCTGACTCAAAATATTCCCTGTTATTGCTGCGGTATAGCTTCCTGCTCTCAAACAGGCTGGGACTCTTTAGATGAATGTAGTACACAGATTACCAAGAATTTACAGAGGTCTTTTTTATATGTAGTCTCTGTCAGATTCTGCCACTTTTGAATCTCTAGGAATAACATTTTATTTAATGAGTGAAACTTAATAGATATATGAGGAGCTTTTGCAAAGTATTGTCATAGAATCAGAGTGTCACTCAGGTGACAACAGACCTTGGGGGATCTCAGGCCCACCTCTTGCTCAAAACAGGGTCATTTATGGGATCAGAGTTGTGCAGTTGGGTGTTGAAACCCTCCAATGATGGTGACTGGACAACCTCCTTAGGTAACTTGCTCCGCTGCTTGGCTGTCCGCACAGGGAAGTTTGGTTTTTTTTTTTTTGTTTTCCCTCTTATATCCAGTTTGAATCTCCCTTATTTCAGTTTATGCCCACTGTTTCATGTCCTCTTACTATCACTGCTGTGAAGAGCTTGCTCTATCTTCTCAATAACTCCTTATAGATAGGATGAGGAGATACTGCAAGTTTGGCTGAGACAGTCCTGGTATAGAATCATAGAATGGTTAGGGTTGGAAAGGACCTTTAGATCATCTAGTTCCAACCCCCCTGCCATGGGCAGGGACACCTCGCACTAAACCATATCACCCAAGGCTTCGTCCAACCTGGTCTTGAACACTGCCAGGGATGGAGCATTCACAACCTCCCTGGGCAACCTATTCTAGTGCCTCACCACCCTAACAGGAAGGAATTTCCTCCTTATATCCAATCTAAACTTCCCGTTTAAGTTTTAACCCATTACCCGTTGTCTTGTCACTACAGTCTGTAATGAAGAGTCCCTCTCCAGCACCCCTATAGGCCCCCTTCATCCCCAACTCATATGGCAGGACTAACAAGTGCTGAGCTTATCTCCTCCTGCTGCTGGCCTTCCTGACTGTTGTCGAGGCTCTGGTTGGCGCCCAGGTTGCTGCTTACCACTACCCTAACGTCTTTCTCAACAGGGTTGCTCCCCGGCCAGGCAGACCCCAGCTGACACTGAAGCCAGGGATTATTCCAGGTGCAACATGTTGCCTTTGTCCTTTCTGAATTTCACAGGTTCTCCAGCCTGCAGCTGGCAGCCTTGCCCTTGTGACGGTATTGACTGGTCCTCCAAGTTTTTTGTCACCTGCACACCTTACGAAAATATGCTCCATCACTGTTGTCAGGCCACTGATAAAGAGGCAAACTAGGGAAGGCCCTGGTACAGCAGACCCCTTCACTACACCAGCTGTTAGTGGCTTCCAGGTGAAGAAGTACAACCCACTAACCACTACTCTCTGACTCACCATCCAGCCTGTTTTCATCTGCTCATCCAGACAGCAATATCCAAACTTGGATACAAGAGTATTTTGGGAGGAAGTGCTGAAGTAAATGACATGCACTGCTCTCCCCTCCTTCCCAAATCCAGTCATTTTAATCACAGGAGGAAATCAGGTCAGTCAGCCTTATCAGTCTCAAAGTGACAGAATCTGGACATAACTGGGATTGGAGAGAGGGGTTATGGGGAACTGACACTTTAAAATGCTTAGAAAGTTACTCACTTTTAACTTCTCCAGATCAGCTCCAATATTGTTTTCTAGATTTTGGCAGTAAAATGGACTGTATTTTTGACTAATTTCTGCAAAAAGGAAAGAACTACATGAAAGTGGTTTTCAATAGAAAATAAGTGATTTATACTGTTAACAATTTTGATGGATAAGGATTGAATAAAGATTTGTATGAAGCCAGAAACAGGAAAGTCATATATATATATATTTGAAATCTGTTCACATGGCTTATTTAGCCCTAATATAGTAACAATAACAGGATGATTTCTAGTGACTTTTGTCGTCGTTGTTGTTGGTGTATTGCTTTTCAGGGTGAAAGCTCCCTGTCTATGACTTGTGTCAGACAGCTCCTTTCCCTGACTTGACTGGCCAAAAGATGGGTTGCTACATTTTAAGAAATAAGCTACATTCAATTGCATTCAGCTATTTGGTAAGGATGGAATTATTGAAATAATTTACAAACATGGTAAATACCAGTATTTTGTATATGGGAAAATTAGAATCTAAGACCCAGTCCAAGCATAAACTCAACCCATTAGCAGTAGATTATGCAGGTTAAATATGGAAATAGTAATATGGAAATAGTAGATGGGTTCCTCCTGTTATACAAATTTCCCCCAAGTATTTAAGTACATGCCTGTTGTATACAAAGCTCTTGATGTTCCTGGATAAATCCAAACCTCAGTTTCCTGTTATGCATAGAGGCTTTTGTTTTATGGGTTGTTTTATTTGTTGTTTTTTTGTTTGTTTGTTTGTTTGTTTGCGTTTTTTGGCACCATGTATTGAAACAGAAAGAAGAGGCAGGAGGCCTTAAAAGAATTTTGACTTATTCGCTGAATGTTGTTAGTCTCCTCCCCAGCCCCCTCAGGCAAGACTTCCACTGATTACAAGTGTTTTGGGATCTGACTATAAGAAAGGCTGATTAACTAGTCAAAGGCTGTTGTATTGCTCAGGGAAGGCTAAACCAGACACATTTTGAAGCTAGTTTCAATAGGGTATTTTCTCAGTCATAGCCAAGGTATAGATGTCAGCTTTTCTGTACATTTCAGCAGGAAGATGAAGATGCTAAAGACAAATTATCAGCAAGTATAAAATATCTTAGCTTCATCCACTCATGAGTATTTCTCAAATCTGTAAATGTTGGACCAGATCCCATTTTCCATTGGGGTACAGGGAGCATGCTTTACTGGGCATGTGAATTGATATTTCTATTTTCAAAGCAAAAACTTGTATTTTAAGAGTAAAACACTCAAGTTTGTTTTACTATATTACAAACTATAGATGGACAAGTAGCAAAAAGAATTCTAAAGCAGTGCCTTACCTGCAAAGGTTGGCCGTTTCTCTGACTCTTGTTTCCAGCATTGTTCCATTAAGTCAATAATCTCCACTGGACATTTATCAGTGATCTCCTCTATGTTTGGCCTCTTTCCATCCTTGACAACAAACCGAATCTGAGAATCATTTATACTATCTGCAAAATGAAATTAAATTCTGATCATGGGTTTTGCTACCTTTCCAATAGGTAAAAAAAATAGTGAAGAAAGAAAAAATGAAGCAGTTCCATGTGTGTTTGTGGATATGTAAAAGATCTCAAAGATGTCTGAGTTACAGCTACTACTTTCACATTAGTGAATTTGAATCCTCTGCCCTAACTTCCATGGGTTAGAAATTTATTTTAAGATGAATAGATTTACTTTTATATCTAAGACATACCTAGCGTAAGTAGAGTAATGGATCTAGCTCTACAGAACCTGTATCTCAGTTACGCTTTGCACTGGGTACACAAAGATGGCCACACAGGCAACATTTAGCCATTTAGCAAAAAATCCATTCAAAACAATAAACATTTTACTCTGGAATTCCACAGTCTGCTCCTATTGCTCTGTATGAGCACATTACTACATGTTAAGAAATTTGTGCCACACAGCTGAGAAGTGACAACTGGCTATGTGACTGTTCCTGTTAAAAGAAAAACCACACATAACTAGTCCACCTCAGAAAATAAGAGTAACATCAAAGATTCCAGCTTGGCCTGCCAGAGGTTTATATAACTTCTGCCACTGAGTGCAGGTTTACGCCCCCACCATATGGGTGTGAACAGATTGGGCTCATGCCAGGATTTCAATTTAGATGTTCTTGTCTATGCTTAGAAGTCCGGAATGATGCAACTAATGCCTTTTACTGGCCCTGAGGTAAAGAACAGGCACTGTTTTTAGGCATACGTGATTTTATCTACTAATCTTAATTTTATAAGTTTAAACGCTTAACATTTGTAACTTCATTCTATGATAGCATCCTTTTGGAAGTAACTTACGTTCATATGGCTCTTTGTTAGCAAAAATTGCCCACATCACTATGCCAAAGCTATAAACATCTGATTTCTCTCCAGGTTTTATGTGAATAGTGCTTAAATGCTCTGGGGCCATATAGGAAAGAGTCCCACCGCTGTAGTGACAAATGCTGTTGATTTGCTTGCGTCGGCCTGTCTCTTCTCGGGACAGATGACTCCAGCTCTTATAGGATGCAAAACCAAAATCTGCAATCTGAAAAATGAGACACATCAGAGCTAGTGCCATGATGCAGAGGCGATAAACATGTATTTCATGCACTGCTCAATTTGATAATGAATAGCTGGTAATAACTTATCTAAAAATGAAATACTGCTAAAAGTCACAACAAGAAAGCAAAACAAACTTTGCCTTTTTTTTTTTTAGAATCCTAAATGAAGTATCACTGCCAATAGGTGAGCCTTCATTATTAATTTAACCTACTTGGAATGACTGTAAGGAAAATTAATGAATGTAGGGAAAAAAGAAGTGAAAAATACTGAGGTGGCACCTTGCCTCACTTTTAACTTGCTTTTCTTTACTCTCTCATTGCCTATAACTAGCTTATTGTCCATTTGAGTTTCTGAAACTTTGGGCTAAATTTAAAAGTCATATATTCAGAAGAAGAGAAAAATGCAAGTGACATCCTGCTAAGGAACTAGGAGTCCAGGTTCATGTCTGTGAGAGGAGGTCTACTGTGTTAGAGGAAGATACTACGTAAATCTTCCCACATTTGCAGTTTCCTAGAACAACTGTTTCCCTTCATAAATATTGGCAATGTTAGATACATTCAAGCAGATAGATCATACAACTGCCTTAAATTATACTTTTGATCAAGCTCCTTAAGTCTGATCTGATTCTGAATTTGATCCTGAACTCCAGTTCAGTTTGTGATGCAGTGTGATGATAGCCTAGTTTGGTCCTGTCCATATAAGCTGAAACAAGAAAACCCCATCCAGTTTACATTTAAAGCAGATCATGATGGTTCGGTGTGTTTGTTTGTTTGGGCTGGGTTGGGTTGTATTTTCTGGCTGTTGTTGTTGGTTTTAGGGGGGTTGTTTGTTTTATACCTCTTATCTGCACGCTGCTCATACTGCAGTAGGACTTGCTACTATATTAACCTTGTAAAACAACTTCTAAATCTCTAATGTAAGAAATACCAAATGACTGAGCACTCTTCACAGGAACTTATTCCGTAGTTTCAAACTGTAATGGGGTGATTGCTTCAGCGACTCACCTTGACCAAAGACAGGACATCTGATGAGGACTGTTGCAAATTCTACTGAGGTTTATTTAGCAGTAGGCTCTATATCTATATGTCTTGATCCAAAAGCCCAGTAAAGTTAATGGAAGGGCTTTGGAACAGGATAATAAACCATTCTCTGAAGTAGTCTCCTGCTGCTTTTTTGTAGCTGCTGGCTGTCATTTAAAAATGATGACTAAGGGAAAAAAAGAGGGAGACAAGAGTAAAAGGTAATAGGCAAAGGAAGGACAAGAATAAAGAGGAGGAGGTAAAGGCAAGAGAAGAAATTACAGCAATAAAGAATAAAAGACCCGATCCATAAGAAATTCTATTTTGTTTCAATCTCTATGCATAAAGATTTGTTTTCTTCTTTCTAGCTGTATTTTTTTTTTTTGTAGTTCAGCAATTCTCAACAATATTATTCATTTTTTAAATACCATTAGTGATTCCTCTCCCCCCCACCCCACCCCAGTTGCAGGAAGATCGTGCAGATCTCAGATGCTGAATAGGCCACCATACTTCAGTGATCCACTGGTAATGTTCTCTTAGTGATAAAGTACAAAAAAGTTCATCTTCCAAACAAGAAAACTAACCAGTGCAGTCAAACTGTGTTTTTCCAACCCAGATCACCAGCTTTCTCCATTTACATTCTAACCAGTACCTTAATGTGGAAGTCTGTGTCCACAAGGATGTTTTCCGGTTTTAGGTCTTTGTGTACGAAGCCTTTTTTATGCAGATAAAGCATTCCTTCTATAATCTCCATCACAAAACGCCCTTTCACTGATAAAGGCAGCGGGAGCTAAAATAAAGAACAAGTACTATCTAATAAAAAATGGTATTACAACTATCAAATTAAAAACAGTCTTTAAAAAAGTTTCTTTCTCAGTCCCAAGGGTACCTCTGCTCAAGCCATGGTAAAAAAAGAACTAAGGTCCTTCTTGAACGTAAATTTAAAACAATTCTAGAGTCACTCCATATTTACAAAAGCAGTTTTCTTTAGCAAATTTTCTACACTCCTATAACTTTGAACCTATAACTGTGGTTATTCTGTGTGATGCACAGAAAAGCCACAGTTGTCCTCTGCTGTCTCTAGAGAAGGCAGGGCTGCCACTGGCTCTAACACAGAAAGGAGGATGAGATCTAGACTCCATTCTCTGGGATAGCAGTAACAACCTGTCCCTTTCAAGTATCTTATCAACCCTAAGGAAGAGCAGGGGATGAAGCAATTCACTGCTCACTTTCTGTAGCACTTTCATCATGTTCCCTCGTTGCACATACTCCATCACAAGTGAGTAGTTTCCATCTTCCAAAATGATACCTAGCAGTTTTACCACACGCTCATGCTGCAGTCTGTACATAATACTGCCTTCTTCAAGGAGGGAAGCCTTATAACTGTAAAACAGAAATCACACTGAACTTAGATGCTAGGCTAGAATGAACACAGGGATGAAAATGCTGTTGATTCATAATGAAAACGATGGCCATAAATGCCAAAATCCGTAGATCCACTGTAAGATGAACCACACCTTCCCCTAGTTTTGAATTGATACAGCTTTGCTCATGTAAGGTTATATTCTCTAAGTCTCTGCTCAAATGCCTTGCACAGAGACTGTCTGCTCAGCCTGATTTTAAGGTCTGCTTTTCAGAAAGTGCATAAGCATCCTGAACTGGGGTGGATCAGGCAGGGCTTTGGACAAGAGGATCAAATCACTCCATTACCTCTTGTACAGGGATCTATATAGATCTCTTTCCCAAAGGGCTGGTATTCCTGTTCATATTCAAAATGGATTTATTATGGGGGAACCATCCACATACTGGATCATAACACTAACTATTACCAGTTTAGGATGAATTTAAAGCCTAACTTTGTCTGGGCCCTGGTATAATCCATCAATAGTCACAGATACGCAGCTAGGAGCTAACTGTGTTAAGAAGGATGGTACCCATTATAATAAATAGAAGAAGGGGTGGTAGTTTTACTGTTGCTCTTGTTTTTGTCATCAGGCAAAAAGATACAAGAAAATCTTGAGACGATGTTCCTTGCTAATGCTTTCTCCCTCTATGTTTCTCTGTAGTACTAGAGAAGAAAGTGATTGGTTTGTTTGCATTAAGCTCAGTTATAAATTTGCTTAAGATTTTTGGTTCAATACTTTAAGGAATACTAAACTTATGAGCCTGTGTAGTGAGAAAGAAATACACAAAATAAAGCTGGCAGGCTTGTACGTTTTAACTCTGTTCATTCCAAACTGTCACTGCAGTCTGCAAACTACTAGAATCTCTTAATTCCCTTTCTGATGGAAAAAAACGTATCATAACCCAAACGAGTAGAACATAATGGACTTGATGGTCTTAAAGGTCTTTTCCAACCTAGTTGATTCTATGGGGGTTTGTCTCTCTCTAGTGAATGATTCATGGGAAAGATTTAGGACTGCTACAGCTGTGAGGTAGTAGAGCTGCAATGGGAGCTGAATTCACTGAAATCAAGAGCTGATTCAGTCCTTGAATTAAAGCAGAGGGTGTGGCTCACTCTTTTTCTCAAGGGAGAGAGTTATATTCTTGGTATTATACATGGGGGAGGGCAGGGGGGGTGTAGAATCCTGCTAATCGCTCATACATGTGCTCTTAGTGGACACCTACAGTTGGACAACTGTATTGAAAATTGATCTGCAAGCTTGAAAATGTCATGTGCTCACCGAGTTCCTGCATTTCCTTAAGTGTGCAAGAGTGCCCCCGATTCTTAACAACTCACAGGAGTGCTAACCTTGCAATAGAAAAGAGGAACCTCACTGGAACAATGAGTTAAACTTAAAAAGTTGGTTCATGAGAGAAAAAAAACAGGAAAATTTGCAACAATTTGCTAATATTCTCTGAAGAGTATTTTCCTCACATACAGTATCTCCAGAATCCAAAGATCTGAAATTATTACACTTTATTTAGATTTATCCCCATTGAGTTTGGAGATTTCCTTAAACCAACAGGAAGATAAAAATCAGATCTAAGATCTGTAACTTACTTGGTGCGCTCAGGTCCTGTATACACTTTTTTTAATACTACATCTCCATATTTCTCGTGATGGCATAAAAAAATTGTTCCAAATCCTCCAGCATCTAATTTTCTTTTTTCAGACAAATCCTGGGTGTTCATACAGATGTCTTCCAGAGACATGTTTGCAGTCTTTGTGGCTTAGCTAGTAAAACAAAATCAAGTACTTAGTGCTTCTGGACCTGTAGTATAAAGGACAAAAAAGAAGCGTCTTTATCAAGCATTTAGCTGTTCCACTAAGTAAGTGCCTGTATAAGGAGTGGGACACAAATATATACTCTGGTCACCCTTATGAACAAAGGGCCTCAGTCTGAAACCAGACGATGTGGCTCTCATAGCATCATAAAGACTTATCCTGTCACCCTCTTACAGTTCATTAAGTAAATGTAAAAGCATTTCTTTACCCAAGGATCTCAAAGTGCTGTTAATACATAGGTTTTAGCCATATAATACATAGTAAATCAGTACTGTCACTACACTTCACTGCTTCCCAAAGGCAGGAAGTGCCCGATGATTCTGATAGGTATCTCATTTCCTAAATTGCCTGAACATGGGCCTGCCAGGTACCCAGTATAACTCCAAGCTACTCTTTAGGCATCTTTTCAAAAACAGCTCTAAAGGTTTGCTTGAAGCTTGAAACAAAGAAACAAAAGGTTTCTCTTGAAAGTGAAATGAGAAACACAGCTTCTATGGAAAAGTTACTTTCACAGTTGTCTGAATCTAAGGAGACAAGCACCAGGAAGGACAGTGGTGGGATTTAAGGCAAATTCTCCCCTATGTTTCAAAAAGAAGAGGAACAAAGAATGTGAAGGCTTGTATTAACTCCTAAGTGCACCGAAAGAGAGCTTGTGGGAGCCTATGAAATGGGTAAACAACTAAATCCCAGTGGATACCAGAATAATTTTATGCCTTTGATAAAGCTGTGGTGCTCTCTTACCTAACATGTCTTTCTAGAGGAAAAATCTTAAAAGAAAGCTAGACAGCCTGTACTTTTGGCACATACCAGCAAGCTGCCTTGCTAGCACAGGTGCAAGCCACAAGCTCTGTTTTCTTTTCCCCCCACTGAACTTTTACCTTGAGCACCTTACATTGGCTAAGAGTTTGCTAAAAAATGACAAAATCCAAGAGCAGGGCTGTTCAGTTTCCATTCCTCTTGGATGACTATGACACAGATACACAGAGCTGGTAGAAAGGCACAATTTCAAAGTGCTAGTACCAGCAACAGTGGATTGGCTTCCTCTGGTAATTAAGAACTGTAAATAGTGTGGCAAAGGGATTCCCAATTTTTTCAAACCAACAGGGGACTGCTAATTCCTGTAAACTACTGTGAACCTGCATCATCAAGTCTGTAACTGAAAAGGTTTCTTAATGTTGTTATCAACATCAGCTGTAGCCTGATTACCGCAGCCTCTTTCTGGAGTCTGGGAACTGAGGAGACAGAGAAAGTGTCTGTAGAAAGTAGGAACAGAGATGTTTGTGGGTTGATTGGGGAATTGTCTGGTCAGTTCATATAGACAAGTAAAAATAGGAAAGGGTAAACTTAATTAAAAAAAAACAAAAAAGGTTGCACCTGTAGAAGAGAGAAAGCAGGAGCTTCCTCTTGCAAGTGTACATATACCCTATGAGCTGTTGTTGCATAGACATGTAGTGTGATCTCTTCAGAGTTTTCTTCTTTGATTTTCCTGGCCTTGAAAGGAGGTAGATTTAGGTTTGCTGGAGTGCTAGCCTGCATTATGAGCACAGGAGCAAGGTATATGGCTGCATTCATTCAGTAAAAAGGTAAGGTAAGCTCTGTTGTGCCCAATAGTTGTTAGCAGAGAGGAGACTCTTGTGTTTTGCTTGTGGTTTTTTTTTGTTTGTTTTTTTTTTTTTTTTTTTTAAGTTCCTCTATAGCTGCGCAGCAAGTGACTCCCAGTACTGCCAAGAACACTTACTGATGCTCTTGTTGGTGAGCTTTTTGTCTCTCTGGAAGTTTCTGCTGATGGTTCCCCAGCTTTCTTAGGGTGGGTGCCAGAGGTACAAATGCCTGAATTCAGTTGTGAGACTTTAAGATGGCATCAGCTAATATCTTGTTTCTTTGTCTGGTGTCTCACTTTCAGTAATTGGTTAAAAGTCACATATCTATGTAGTTTTTTCATGCTAACAGTAATTATGCATTTTGGTAGTATGAATTACACATGCTTTTATTGTGAATGCAAATTAGATGTGTGTTTTTTGAATAATGAATCTTTAAAGTTGCATTAAAACTACTGATAGCTTGATGTTGCCATTCAATACCACATAACATGACAAAAACCAGCCATCCCTCAAACTGCAATATAGGACCTTGTTCTTATTTATATTGCTACCACCTGTTCCTACCAAGTAGCACATTATCACTGTAATCAGAAGGCTTAGAAATTCAGAAGCAGCAATAACTTCTGAAATTAAAAAAAAATATCTGCTGAAATGAGCTGGGTAATATTTAACAGAGGGAATTTCCTCATAAGGTAGGATGGAACCCTCCTCCTTGGGCATGCTCTGCCATTAAGATGACACTTTTTTTTTGTCATTATTGAGTAGTGAGATACTCTGAGTAGAAGCTTTTTGATCTTAAAATTTCAAACCTGAAGGTTTTTGTTGATAGATATCACAGGATAGCAGTCTCTAGCCAGGTTTTCAAGAGTACTTATTTTGGTATACTACTTAGGATAAGGTGTTGGCTGACATTGCTTAAACTTGTCAGATGGTTAAGAAATTGAAAGCTCAAAGGCTCATGTTCATTCTAAGCCTACTGCTTTTTATTGAGATGCATGGTAATTCAAATGTGTCCTCATGTACTTAGGATACACCAGTGCAGACATTACATAGCTGTTGATAAGAGAAAAAAAGATATGCAACGGTTCTTATAGTTAAGAGATTTGGGTTTAGCCTGACCTTATTTCTAGGGCTTTGTGTTCCATGATGTTGCTCTAACCTGTATACTTGATTGACTATAAACCGTTTTTTAATATAGTGTTCAGAACATCTGTATTAGTGTGAGTTCATATTTAACAAGTGCCAACATGTATCATGAGAATATGGCTGCTAGAAGAGATGGATTTTTGCCAACTAACATATTTGGATTTTGCTCACTAACATGTTTAGATTTTCTGTAGAGAGGGCTAAAAACGCATTAAGTGGGTTTGTGGCATTTTTCTTTTTAACACTGCGGTTTGGTTCTCTAACCCCCAAAGGGCACATAAACTCTCCAGAATCATGACCTGGTCATTAAGTCGCACTGCACCTGGGCGGTTTGCTGTATTGTAATGCACTGATCTGCTGCAGATCTTGTCTTGGCCGAACGGTTAAGGAGGATTACTGGGCACGTTAGCACGATCATACAAAAAAGATCAAGCAGTAATTGCTGCCCTTTTGTCTAATGACATAGCACGGAAGTCCTTGAGAGGTGTTACACGGTATAATTGGAGAAAGTGAACAAGTTTTCAAGCACCAGAACTTGGGGCCACTTAGTTATCAATCAGGAAAGGAAGGGAATTACAAACAGGAACCAAAGCTGGTATGGCTGGTACGGGTAACGGGAACTAAACGGAAGGGTAAGGACAAAAATACTGCACGCAGAGAAGATGTTTCAAAAGCTTTAGTACATCTCCACTGTTGCTGTAAGTCACCAACTCCACCTAAACCTTTCCCTTCCACTGAGGTTCTGCTGCATCTTTTCACTGAGGGGTGTGGGGCTTTGGTTTTGTTTTCGTTTTGTTTTTCCCCTTTTGGGGGAAAAAAAGAAAAAAGCACTGATCAGCAGCAGGTTACGGAACGGATCCCGTGCGAACGCGAGGAGAGGCCGAGGCAAACCCGGAAACACGAGAAAGGGTGAAAAGGGAAAGAAGGGTTCTGCGCAGTCGCTCGCACCGGTACCGGTGTGGCACAGTCGGTTCTGGTCTTAAGAAACCCGTGTGTTCGTGTGCGGCACCCAGAGCGGGCTGCCCTGTCAGAGGCTTCTCCCTCGTCCAGCCGCGGCTATGCTTCAGGCAGAATGCGGGAGGGAAGCGCTGCTCCTTCCTCCCCAAGTTCCCCCCGCCTCCCTTTCCCCATCCGCTCCGTCCCGGCAGCCCCATGCGCGCTGGGCGGACAAACGCAGCCGCTCGCCGCGGCTGGAAGCGCGGGACAGGGAAAGCCCAACCGCGGGTCTTCTGCATTCTAGTTCCTCCCTGGCGAAAACGACCTGGCGCCATTCTCTTCCCGGCGGCTTTTTGCCGCCGGGCCGCCTCCCCTCGCTCGCACCCCTCCCTCGCTGGTCACTTCCCGTCACTGCGCCCCGGCGACTTCTCCGTGGCCGGGTGATCCTCCCCGCGGCCAAGTGACCCCGCCGCCGGAACACGGGATGCGCCGCAACCCTGCCCGGCCACCTCGTCCCGGGGCCCGGCAGCTCCCCCGGGACCCGGACCCCACAGCGGTGGCAGCTTTGCAACACTAAGGTGGTGCGGAGGTTTCGGTGGAGCAGCCCAGGTCCCCCTTCCACCACCCGCACCCGCGGTCCGCGGTGCCTTACAGTAGCTGCGGATCCCTCTTCTCCGCCCTGCCGCCTCTCGGTGCGCGCTCTGAGCCCGTGAGCCTGGCCGCCACGGGCGGAGCAAACCGTGACCGGCCCGGCTCCCTGGCGGCCCCGGCCCGGCAGCTGTGCTCTGAGCGCAGGAACTCGGAAGGCTTCAAGGCGCGGCGGAAGAGCCGCGACTGCAAAAAGCTGAGCGATCTGGCCGCGCCGTCACCGGGAGGAATGGCAGGGCGTGCCGAGCGGCCGTGCCCAGCGCCTCCCTCTTTCCGTTCCCTCTCCCCCCCACCCCGGATAACTAAGGAGCCGCCGGCGCATATGAAGAATCTGTTCACCCGTTCCCACCACCCCGCTAGAGTGTGATGCAAAACTATGAATCATGCAAGCTTAGTAGCGTTACCGGCACTGCGTTTGGTGTGTGGTGGAAATGCGTTTCCTTGATGCCCTATTGGTGCCCAAGAGGCAGCTTTTTATTCAGGAAGGGTGGAGGCAGAAGTTTCTCTCTGTCAACAGAAAAACTGTGATGGGTAACAGTTCTGAGGACAGCTGCAGAAATAACTAACCTAAAGGGAGTATTGTACACCATCTAGTCCGTGCTGCAGAGGTCATATACATCTAGGGCATCTCTGGCAGATTTTATGCACTTTGCCATTGCCTTAACAGCAAAGAATATTCCGTAACTAACATTCTATTATTTTCTTTAGGAAAGCTGTTCTAATATAGAAATAAGGACTAATACAGCTTTTTAATATAGGGCTGATCTCTTTGCTTTTCCTCCAGTGGAATAATGATGATGATGAGTACCCACCCTCTTTGCCATGACCTTTCCCATTCTTGAAAATTCTGGCGTTTCCCACTGTGCTTTGCAGATGCTGTGGAGTTCGTGGCTCAGTACTACCAGGTGCTACCAGAATAGCTGTGTCAGCAGGATCCGTGTAGGAATGCAACAGCAGCCCACAAATTGTGTTTAGAGGAGGCAGCCTTTCTAAAGCTGGAGAACATGCTTGAGAGTGACAAAAGGAAAAGCGGTCCAGGAGAGTGGTCCTGTTTCCTAGTGTAAACTGATACCTCAGGCTGTCGTAGATCTGAAAGAAGCAGATCGATCTGCACCCAGCAGGGAGGAGTGTTTCCTCACAATAGGATGTTCCCAGCTCTGGGGCTGAGTCAATGCTGAATTAGATTTAATCCATGGTGGATTTCATGGATAGGGTCCTCGACTGTAGAGAATGTCTGAGGCTGTTTGCACCTGTCCTATTCCTGCCACATACAAACAAAACATTAGCAAGCAAAGGCACCCCGTTCGATACTATGAGGCCTTTGAGATTTACATGGGTTCACTGGTGTGTAATGCCAGCATATCCTGGGGCTCTGGCCCTCTCCAGGTACAGAACTCATCCTTTATTTCTCCCTGTGATGGTCAGCAACATAATATCTGAATTTCTAAATCGTGCGTGTACCCTGATCTGTTCTTCCACAGGAAGATGCAGTCTGATTTGTGGCTTCTGCTGGCCCCCATGTTCACTTGTGGCTTCTACCTTTCAGCTTTCTGATGAGTGTGTCTTCCGAAAGACAGATGAGCAACAGTGTTATGCAGGCAGCTGCAGTTTTGGAGAGCAGCCTTGGCGATCACTTACAAGCTGGAGTCTTCTTTCTGAGGCTTGAGACAGTTTTCTGCACTTTGGATAAACTGAACAAACAGCTTCTTTCCAGGAAAAGTCTTTAAAAAAATGCTGAATGCAATCATTTCCACTCTGGAAAGTTATGTTGGTATAGAACTGGTTTGTGCTCAGTGCATCCCCATTTCCCACAGATTCTGGATCAGCTGTTAATGAGCCAGAACAGGAGTTTAATGCTCTAACAGCTCGAGATGTAAGGGTTGATCACACCTGTTGTAATGAGGAGACTCAGGATGGCTATGCTGAATTGCCAAGCTGAGCTCGTTGTAGTTTGAATTCAGACATTTCATGTCCATCCACATCATGAGGTATTGGAAAGAGGGTACTGTTAAACCTGCAGTCCAGAGAATCTGGGATGTTTTTGTCAACTAAATAAAGCAAAAAACAAACACAGATGTGGTACCTCTCCTGGGCTGATCACACAGATTTGGTTTTCTGTTGCAATCCCAAGCATTACAGAAATCTTTTGAGAACATTTTACTTCTGCGCTGGGTTTTTTTTTGGGTTGGAGTATTTTTTTTTTGTTTTTTTTTTTTTTTAGTGATGCTGGTTTGGTGCTTCAAAGCTTTTGAGCTTTGCATTGTGCATGTGGCTGAGGGCAGGAAGATGTCTAAACTGATAAGAATTGCATAGTTAAAAAGGTTTCGGTGTCATTTGGTGGTGCTTTGCCAGAAACCACTAGCCAAAAAAGGACAGAAATTAGCATTTATCTGTTGGTAATGGTCAGTATTACCAGTAATGACATTCCTTCTCAAAATCAATAGGGGAAAATAAACTGATCAAAAAATACAATCTGTGTTTATGGAGAAATCTCTTAATTCTGATTGGGAAGCTTATCCTGAATTGGACCATAAGGCCAGTACAATTTTAATGCTTTTCACAATAATGCCTTTATGTGAACAGAAGTTTTCAATTTTAGTATTAATGAAAATTAAAAAAACCCATTACTTTGTTTTTTACTTTAACTGAAACTTTCACTAATCTTGACCAAGCTTTCACTTACTTTGTACTAAAAATCTCAGCCATCCTATTAAAACTGACAGAAAAAATGTAAATACATAGAATTCTAATGGAAAGAAAAAAAAGATGTGCAACATGTAGATGTTGGGAAAAATCAAATGAAGCTGCTAGGAACCACTGGAACCACCTGCTTTATCCTTCCCAGGATCCCTTCACACTCCAATGCTTCATGCAAGGAAAAAGCAGACTTGCTGAACTTTGCCTGCTTCAAGCTGGCATGAATTCAAGGGAAGACTGAACAAAATTCAGAGCAGGGATCTATTTGGCTTGGTGGTGTGGTTTAAGTTGGTTTTCTTTATATTCTTTAAATATTCTTTTCTCAGTAAATGCCCCAGACTAAATGTAATTAGAGCTAAGGACAATATTCAAGGGAAACACTTGCTCTTCCTAGCCTATAACCACTGTGGAGAAAAAACTTCGGGGGTTGGAGGATCCTTGTTCTGACCTAGCACAGCCACGCTTGTATGCTTACATTACAAATATGAGTCTAATACAGGCATTTAATACTACCATGTGTGTGAGACCTAGTATGCATCTGCCAAATAGTGTCGAGAAGTATGTCTTCATCATATAGTTAGTCTGAGATACTTCATCTAACAGTTAAACCCACTAAGCTCTGTGATTGATCCAATACAGTAACATTTGGTTTGACAGTTGCAACCTCTGCTTTCATATCCACTTCCTTCTTTCTTGAATAGACTGGTAACAGAACACAGTGAACATAAGGATGATTCCTCTCCTATAAAATTTTAATATTTCCATTTGTTCTTTGAGTTCTCTTCAGGTAACTTGAAGTTGTTTTCCTTAAGTCTTTTAGGTAAGAATCTGCTTTCTCTGCAACTTATATGTATAACATTTTCCATGTTATTCCCTTTCACTTTCTTTTTCCTGTAAAAGAGTTGAGACAAAGCAAATTCCTTGCTTGTGTAATCTGAAGATACACATCCGCAACAGTTTAGACCAGCACCAGCTGCAGGGCCTGTCTCTGCCAGAGGTGGCTCTTTACTTCATGGGGTGACAAAACAGGAATATGTGACTCTTTCCCTATTTCTACCACAGGATAATTCCTGTGGTAGCAGTTCCCAGCCTGATGTATCAGTTTACACTGCCACTCCAGAATCTGGGCGTGTTTACTATCCAGACAGCCCTTAAAGAAACATGAGAGTGGGGCATGACAAGGCTGCCACAAAGAATGTATGGCAGATGCATGCTCTCATGCAGAGGCCAAAGTGTTGTTTGACAGTGACTCAGAAGACTGTTTCTTATTCTGGCCATAGTCCTTTAATATTAAATTGCAAAGACAGCTGTTGTGTAAGCTGATCAAAGTAAGAAATTGTGTCAGTAAGTGAGAAACCCACCCTTTGCCATACGCACAAAAAGGGTTAACAGCTCCCAAGGACAAAAATAATTCCATGAAAGTTTAAAGTAAAAGTCATAAAATCACAGAGTAGTTAGGGTTGGAAAGGACCTTAGGATCATCTAGTTCCAACCCCCCTGCCATGGGCAGGAACTCCATGGATGGATACATGGATGTTCAGAGCCAGAGCGTCATTTTGTCCCACTAGATCCTGGCTCACAGACACACAGTGCTCCTGCAGGTTTTTGGGTATGTGTTCTGCCTTGCCAGCTGCCAGTGCCGGAGACCTCCCTCTGAGGAGGCCCATCTAATGATGGAGGGGATGTACCCAGCCCTCCAGACCAAACAGCAATACTGCCTGGTGTGAAATGGCAGGGAACAGATAGGATTCCTTTTTGTCTTTACTTAGAGTAAGAAAAACAGAGAAATCCCTTTGATTTTAGAGAACTACATACTTTACACAAATGGGAGCTACATTCTATACAGGAAGGCAACATGTGCACATACTGCTATATGAGATTTGTATTTGTTTTTCTTCTTTTCTGTACCTGTTATAGCTTTAATATTGCTTTGTAAATACATGGAAAAGCCTAAGGCTGTCCACAAGGCTTTACCAGCTATGTGCTGTGCAACTGTACATCCTTTTGCATTACTCATGATCTCACTTTGTAACTCAAAGACACAAGTGTAGAGTCCTCCTTTAAAAGAACAGGATTAACCATAACAAGGTTGAGTATGGGCAGCATATTCCCTGGCAAATAAGAAAAAGTGGCAGCTGGTACAAAACTGGTTTATTTAAAACTGTAATGTACTGTTTTGTAAGAAGCAACAGTACAACCTGCAATTAAATACCACTTGTGTTATCAACCGCTTGTAGGCAGCATATCATTCTATATGAGCAAGGATAATTCCTCACAAAGAGTTTTTCACTTATTTTTCTCTTATTCAAAGAGTTTCTCTGCATTGAAGAGAATCCCTCAGGAATCAGTGAAAATGAATGCTATATTGTCAGTTAAGCTGTCAGCTGTAGTACTCAAGATACTTAAAATACATTGGAATTAGGAGATTAGCATTCAGATATTGAGACAAAGTACCAAAAAGAATGGAGATAAGAAAATGTCTCTGTAGTCTTGGACCAGAACATTACTTGAAATACCACTCAGGAGAGCAGATTATGGGCTCTTCCTTCCAAAGAGTCCTCAGACGCTGGGCCCAGGCAATCAGCATCTCCTTCCTCTTCTCTTCAGAGACATACTCCGGAGCGAAGCAGATGTGAGGTGCAAGGACTTTGACACCACAGAAGTGCATAATTCCATGCTAGACTCAAAGCAAAGAAGGAAATGATTCAGTTCTTTAATAACTAAGTATTATATAAGTAACTAAGTAAATAGTTAGTCTTTCACTTGTAATTCAAGCATGTGGAAGATTCAAAATGGAAACTCTGACCCAATATAAGACACATTTTCTAAACCTGTGTATTTATCAGGAGAAGGGGAATAAACTGCAGGAGTTTATTACCTATCCCAGCAGTCATTACTAAAATCTAGGCATTAAGCAGAATGACATACAATACACTGAAAAATAAGATCAACTTCATTTATTCTGCTCTATAGAACTTATTTTTAAGTGCTATTAAACCCACAGAACTATTCTCTTCAGCTGCAATATGCTGTTAAATTTGCAAGGATCAGAGACAGCCTAAAGTTTGTTGTACTGCTTGAATCCCCACAGATTGTTCCTGAACTGCAGTGTATCTCTTGTCTATTTCTAAGCATTGGTTTTTAATGTTTTGCCTCTGGCTTAGCCAGTGATACTTAATGAACGTTAGTGCCTTTCAAATCAGCTGGCCTTGCCATTTTTCCTCTGTGTATTTCTGAATTTACAGTTAATTTTCAAGTTGTCATAATGGCTTGCAAGCTCTGCAGCTAGACAGCCTCAAAAGGGCAAGCAGCTGGAAATGACAATGGGTAGGAGACCAAAGAATTCAACCACATCTGTGGTACTGTATCAAGAAGTTGCTAGCACAATATGCCTTACCACATAAATCTCTCACAGCATGCTTGCTACTTCTGGTGAAAGTAGGAACACGAACAGGTATGCTGACTTTTGCATGTTGATTATTAATGCCAGGAAAATGCGTGACTCCCCTCCTGCTCTGTATCCTACGTGAATCAGGAAGCTATATTGAAAATAAATTCTGCGCGCTAGGGCGAAGGGAAATCCTGTAACACCAGAGAAACTTTCATGGCGAGCAGTACAGGCTTTCCCCAGATTCCAGTCTGGAGGAAGGGGAAAAAACAACCTTAAAACTCTGTGGACTTTTAACGTAATCTCAGGACTTTAGGGCCTGATTTAGAACCTGCAGATGCTTGGAACTGACAACCTAATTATTTCTTATTATATTTCACATAAAATAAACAATAATACAACATTAAAATAATTGTAATAATAAAAATTAAGGCAAAGAACAACCAAATATTCATATATTATACCTGCATGGGCCACAGGAGATAACGAATATCGCCATTGATACTTCCTTTTGCATACATCTCTTTGCTTCCTCCAGTGGTGAAAGAAAACAGGGCTAATTTGTTCTAGAGTTAAGAAAGTAGAGCTTGTGTTAGGCTGAATAGTTCAGGAGATATTCAGGAGAACCTAGGCAGCATAAATTTCTAGAGGAGGTGGTGTCTTTTCTTTCCCAAACTTTATGTGTAATGGCAGCTCTGAGGCAAAGATTAGAATCATAGAATAGTTAGGGCTGGAAAGGACCTTAAGATCACCTAGTTCCAACCCCCCTGCCATGGGCAGGAACACCTCACACTAAACCATGCCACCCAAGGCTCTGTCCAACCTGGCCTTGAACACTGCCAGGGATGGAGCATTCACAAGTTCCTTGGCAACCTATTCCAGTGCCTCACCACCTTAACAGTAAAGAACTTCTTCCTTATATCCAATCTAAACTTTCCCTGTTTAAGTTTTAACCTGTTACCCCTTGTCCTGTCACTACAGTCCCTAGTGAGTAGTCCCTCCCCAGCATCCTTATACCCCCCCTTCAGATACTGGAAGGCTGCTATGAGGTCTCCATGCAGCCTTCTCTTCTCCAGGCTGAACAGCCCCAACTTTCTCAGTCTTCATACTGGATGTGCTCCAGTCCCCTGATCATCCTCGTGGCCCTCCTCTGGGCTTATTCCAACAGTTCCATGTCCTTTTGATGTTGAGGACACCAGAACTGCACACAGTACTCCAAGTGAGGTCTCAGGAGAGCAGAGTAGAGGGGCAGGATCACCTCCTTCGACCTGCTGGTCACACTCCTTTTGATGCAGCCCAGGATACGGCTGGCTTTCTGGGCTGCGAGTGCATACAATTATACAGTGGACTGTGTGTCAGGGCTTTGGGCAGAGACAGGTTAAAGAAAAAAGCAATTAATATCTGACACCTGTATATGAAGCAGGGCTAATCCTTGTTCTCCCCTATGCAATGTTTGGAAAACTGTGGCTGGAAATCACTCTATTACCAAGAATTTATTCATTCGTGTCCTTCCTGAATGCAGAAATTGAATGCTACAGTCCTCCTTCAAACCTTGGGCTTGCTTGTCACTTGCCGAGGAATAACTGGAGAATAAATTATTCCTCAGGTGTTCTAAACCCTTGTGTTTCTTCTGCTTCTCTAACTATGGTATTAGCCATGGGCTTACGCTCGGTTTCTCTCCTCTCAATTTTAGCTTTCTTAATTGAAATAACACTTTTCCAGTGCAGTATCTGAGCTGCCTTGAGCCCGCACTCAGCTTGCAGCTATCATCTCAGTGAGGCGGCCATTTCTGAAATTTAAACAACCTGAAATGCTTGGAATTTTTAAGATGATCAGAAATTATAGGGATTGATATGCAGTGAACATAAATGTGAAATTAATATTGGTTGTTTCTGGATGCTGTAGTTGTTATCACAGAAGACCCATCAGACAGTGGGACAAAATTTTCCAGAAATATTCCCAGTGTCACGGGGAGTTAAAAAATTAATGAATTGTCATCCACAGGTACTGATCTTGCCTAATTTATGAGCTACAGAGAAGAAAAGGTTAAAAGGAGACAGCTGGAACAGAGGCTTATGCACTGGGTATTTCAGGTTTCTTATTAAGTTTTATAGTTTTATTTCAACCTTTGACATCAAATCCAAGAACAGCATCTTATCACCTGTTCTAATATGTCACTTATTACAGACTGGTGCATTCTTACAGCGGTGGGAAGAATGACACAATATAGTTTTAGGAAATGGATCAATTTAAACTGTCTGCAAGCTGTAGGCCAACCCAGTGCCCTCTGATAAACCTACAAAATTATAAAGAGTATTTTGTAGGCCAACTAAAAGTCCCTAGATGAATTAAATCTTTAGGGACCACTGCATTCTCCATAATGTCCCCCCTTTCAGACAGTTTTAACAAGCCAGAAAGTTACTCAACCAAAGCATTATTTCAGGACAACATAAAGTGAGAGCTTTCTACAAACATAATGGAAAAGTAAGACCAATGCTCTCAAGGCCATTGTGCAAATCTTGATCTTAATAGAACAATCTCAAAAACATACCTTGAGCAAACCGGAATCATAACAGTTTGGAAAGTCGTGAGCAAATCCTTGGACCAAGACTCTGTCCATCCAGCCCTTCATGATTGCTGGCATGCTGAACCAGTACAAGGGAAACTATGCAAAAAGTAATTACCTTGTTAGCACAGAGTCTGAGCCATCCTTAGGCCTGATCTACAGGCTGAATCCTATTCTCTTAATCTGTTCAGGTCTCATACATGCCTTCTTGCAGCTGTCAACAAACAGAGGCAGTAACTATGCTTGGCAAAAATAACTGAAGTGCTTTCTCTCTGTAGTAGTCTCAGGTACATACCTGAACATCTATAGCACGTTAGCATCATGATAGATGTTGAGGACTTACACACAAATTAAAGTTGGAACGTGATGAAGCAGGAAGGTGCCATTTAATTTAAACTTAAGACTGTACAGAATTGTGTCTCCTATTGCTGAAACGCAAAAGGAACGGTGTTGGTGAGTTACTAGATTTGCTGTTGTTTTGACCTGGATAATTGTGTTACCAAATTACTGCATTTGCTGTTGTAATGACCCAGATAATTGTACTACTATCTGTATTTGTTACTGTGCCATTCTTAGAGATAAAGTGTTTATTCCTAAAACTTCTGGTCTGGTGTCTGTTACCGTATTCCAAACCTATAACTCAGTGTGGCTGCCTTAAACCCTTACACAGATTTCTGAGTGTAGATCTGTGTTTGCTTTGTGTGAGCTCCAAAACAATGGGATAGTATCAGACTGCCTGATAATATGGTATGATTCTCATATTGATAATTATAGTTATTATTAGGCATTAGGAAAAAATTATTCTTGTGAGGATGATGAGGCACAGGAATATGTGGCCCAGAGAAGCTGACTGCCCCATACCTGAAAGTCTGGTTTGGATGCAGCTTTGAACAACCTTGTCTATTGAAAGGTGTCCCTGCGTGTGGCAGGGGGCTTGGAACTAGAATGAACTTTGGGGTCCCTTCCAACCCAAACCAGTCTGTGATTCTATGATTTTGCGCTCAGTAGTTTCTGGTCTGAGCTGCTCTATGCAACAGTTTTGGAGTGCAGGTAGTGTGAGGACCAGTCTTCACAAAACCTATGCAATCAGACTACCTTTGAGTATTAATTTTTAAATGAAGCACTGCTGTGAATTTTACTCATGTATTTTTAGGTTCTAATTTCAGGTGCCTTCCTACTCCTCAAAAATGTCAGTGTGGAGCCATCATTTGTGTGAAACATTCATACTGTGCTAGCATGAATAATACTTACACATGATCTGGGGTTTTTTTTTGTATTTTCCAAAATCCACATGCTATCAGAAAAACCTAATACCTTAAAATTGCTATGCTGGATACAGACTGTTTTGTATTGATGATAGAGTTACTACTTCTTTTTACTCTGGCTAGATTTAGTGTCCCTAAAAAATCCTGTATTTTTTTCACTTACTATTGCTTTTCTTTTGTTCAACCCTGTACATTACAGCTCAAGTCTTCTCATACAATTTAAAATAATGACCTGAAAAATCATTAGGTCTGCTTCCTGCACCTTCTTTTGCTCTTCAATGAGATCGCTGGACAAACCTCCTCTCTTGTAAGCCTCCAATGTTTCCATGCCATAATTGAACTCTTCCGAGTTGTGCAAACAGCCTGTGGGTAGAAGTGATGAGTCATTCCTGGCTCTGTTTCTAGCATCACAGCCAGATAAGAATTAAATATACATTGCAATCTCCAGGTTTTTGTTTTGGGGGGTTTTTATTTGGTGCGTTTTTTTTGGTTTTTTTTTTTGTTTTTTTTTTGGGTGGATATTCAGCATCAGCACAGCTGATGGTGATTTGGTTTTAAAGTGGAATGCAGTATCTGAGAGTACTAAAACTTTTGCCTTTCTGTAGCAACATATGAAGTGCAATACGAGGACCTAAGCTCGGCTCAAGATTCTGGTGAAGCATGTGGATGATTTAAGAGAATTTTGCTGATTGCTCTGCCCCTGCATTAGAGATTACTGAAACCACCATGCAGTCACAAGCATTGTGTAGCTGCTTTTCAGCCTCTGTGGCTGGGAAACTCACCCAGGGCTGAGGAACCAGTACTGGCCAGCTCTGCTGACTCCACTACACTCAGCTCAGTCAGGTATGTCGGAATCATTTATGTACATCCATTCTGTGAATCAACTAGTACATCATTAACCTCTAGCAAAGAAAGGCCTCATGAACTAGCAGAGTAGCATCATCAGCTACACTCTAACAAGTCATATAATGGTATCTGATGGTGTTTCTCACCCATGAGAAATGGACTTCAGCAATGGATTGTGGACACATGTTAATGCATTTTTCCTTCTCAGAAATGTCATTATGAGACAAGGTTTATATTCAGGAGTGGAATTCTAGAAATGCTTATGTCTGGTCATTAACAATTTTCTTCTTGCTTTTGCCAGTGCTTGCACTGAACCTGGGCCATTTCTTTTTGATTCTTGCTTTAAAGAAAACTTCAGCTGTTGCAGATTATGTCATGGCATAACGGCTTTCCTTACCTGGAAAAATACTAAGAGTAAGTGCTAGTAAGAGCAAAGGGAAAATACCATATAAGTCTAACAAGAGCATAACTGTCTTTCTCAAATTCTAACTGTGTCATCTAGTAATTTCTAGTAATCATATACTACCAAGGAAGTCCAGAGGTGCCAAGACAACTCACAAGCACAAGCCTGAGCTAATTTGCAGGAAGTATTTGGAACATTATTTGTTAAGAGAAGGTCATTCTTAGAACCTCTCTGCAGCTCATTGCAAATAGCGTAAAAACAGTATTTTTTCCTCATTCACTTTAGTCTGAAGGCAAAACACTTTCACAGATTTGTACTATACAGATATTTAATTTTTCTGATTGAGAGACCATTTCTACTGATTGGGTTTATTTTAATGAAGATGATACATGTTGGATTCTTGCACTGATGTTTCTTAGTCAATGCTAATAGAAAATTAAAAGCTGGGTCTTGATAGTTGAGGGATATTTGTAGAAAATAATAGCAACTCTTTTGGGGAGTGTACCTAACAGTATGGTTCTGGACTGTTAATTCAGCAGCATAGACAAGGTAAAAGTTTGTCTTGTCATTATTGCTAAAAGAAGTGTATTTTGGCTAGTCTCACCAACAATGTCATTTCTCGTTGCTCTTGGTTCAAACTGCATTGCATATAAGTCAGACACCGTGACACTGCAGCCCTGCTTGCTCAGCTCTTCCACAGCAACCCTCTTCAAAGATCCATTGAAAGACTTGGGTTCTTGGTGTGCATAGACTATCAGGACTTTTCTCCCTGGAGACAGAAAGAAAACCATAAGTTATCTTTGAGTGTAGGAGGCAGTTATGAAACAGTTTGTGGAGCCAGGGCCTGGTCCTTCATTTTTCTGTACTGTGTTTCCTAAGCAGCATAAAACTAGCGAAAACAGAGTGACAGTGGCAACATTTGACTCCTGCTTGGCAACAATGAGTGACTCATGAGCAACTAATCAGTGAATGCCCCCAACCCAGCAATTCTGTGCTCCACTGGGCTTTCACTACGTAGAACTCAGTGGACAGTGGGTGAGTTTCTATAGCAGGTCATGCTGTCCTACATCAGCAGAACCCAGTCCCTCCTACTTAGTCAGTGTTTGTATTTATCCTATTCTACTACCTTCCAGGAACACTTGCTCAACAACAGAAAAAACCCCAAACAACCAAGCTGTCGCTGGTTTAGCTCCTAGGCTGGGTCAGACAAGCTACAGTGCAAGTGTGAGGGGTGGACTGGGATCAAATCAGTGCAAGCTTAGATTCCCTGAAAATATTGTGGAAACAACTTTTACAAGCTCGGAGCATCTTCCTACTGCAGTGTGGGATCCTCTCATCTTCTAATTCAGTGCTGTGCAAGTGACAACATCAGGGTAGAAGTTTAAGATGCCGCTATCCCACTTCAGCATCATCACAGCGACTCACTAGAAAGCAATGTGATCTTTCCTTAGATGTGTGAGTGAGCTGTCTAGGGTACCTCAAACTGCTGAGAAAGTGGATTTAAGGTAAGCTGACTGGCAAGACGTGTATGTTGGGATGGAGCCTCTTCAACTGATATGACAAGGTGTATCAGTGCTTACTTGGTCAACATTTTAATTGTATGTAGGCCATTTGATTTTACTAATTCTCTAACAAAAGATAAACATTCATCACTGAACACAGGAGCAAGGTGAAACACTTTTATGGGGTAGTAGTTGTTTATACATAATCACTTCAGAGAGGGGAATCATAGAATCACAGAATACCACGTTGGAAGGGACGTTGAGGATCATCTGGTCCAACCTTTCTAGGCAAAAGCACTGTCTAAACAAGATGTCCCAGCACCATCTCTAGCTGACTCTTAGAAGTGTCCGGTGTTGGGGAATCCAGCACTTTCCTGGGGAGATTATTCCAATGGCTGATTATTCTTATTGTGAAATTTTTTTCTCTTGTGTCCAACTGGAATTTCCCTGGGAATAACCTGTGCCCATTACCTCTCATTTTTTTCCATGGGACTGCTTGTAAAAAGGGAGTTTTCATCTTTGTAGCCACTCTTTAGCTACTGAAACATGGTGACAGAGTCTCCCCTGAGTTTTCTTTCCCCAAGGCTGTACAAACCCAGTTCTCTCAGCCTCTCCTCACATGGAAGGCTTCCCAATCCTGTCCACATCTTTTTTGCATAACAAAACCAAAACTGGAAACAGTATTCCAGGTTGGAAGTCAGACAGTATTCCAGATGGCCTGACAAGCACTGAATGGGATGATGACTTCCTTATCTCTGCTGGTGATGCCCTTGTTGATGGAACCCAGCATCCTGATGGCTTTCTTTGCCACAGCAGCACACGGTTCACTCACATACATTGAGCTTGTTGTTCACCAGGGCCCCCAGGTCCCTTTCTACAGACCTGCTCCCCAGTCAGGTGGATCCCAGCTTGTGCTGCACTTCCAGGAACTACTGAAAATGACTGGGTCTGCTGCAAAACACACAGCTCTTTGTTCCTGACTGCCAACAGGGAAACTCGGGGATCTCTTAAGTTCAATTTCTCCAGGGGATGCAGAAGCTGTATGGCCCAGAGTGCCACAGGGGTGACAGGCAAGTTTAAGGTGTCGGAGATAACAGAACTTGAGCTGAATGCTTGAAGAAAAAATACATCATTTTAAACCCAAGTTATTAAGGGTTATAAGGGGTGATTATTTCTCCAGTGTGCACAGCATCCATGAAAAAAAAGCTTTGCCCAAACACTACCAACATTTGTGATCAAATGCTATCATATATTTGCAATGTGTATCAGCAAACCCCTGCTCCATACCTTACTCTAACATCAAGAGCAGTTACCTCCTTGCTCTTTCCACTAACTCTTAGCAACCAGGTAGCTCAGTGGCTGGAGATGACACCAGCTTGCAGATGCAGTAAGGTGAATTCTGCAAGCTGCTGGTTTGCTTCCATTGCAGTGGAGTGGAGGGCACGCAGACACGGCATTCGGGGAGACTGGAGCTTTCAAAGGCATCACTCTCTGAATTCATTTCAGGCGTTTGAAAAAGGAATACCTCAGTATCCCAACTAAACGGCGCAGATAAGGACATGCCAGCGTGCTCAGGCCTGAGGTGAACAGCATTTTTATTAGTATTTGTTCTTACCTGCCATTTTCTGGAAGCTCTTCAAACTTCTCCCCTGAGAATCCGATGCGGCCTGTGTGAAGTGAAACGACGGGTTTGCTTATGTGAGACGCGCCAGGAAAAGGTAGAGAGAAAATCGCTGTTTCGGTAGGAAATGCACCACTCTGCGTGAATGCGAGCGGGCTGCCGGGGGGAAACATCGCGTGAGTGCCTGCGTGCGCCTCCGTGTGCGTGTGACCGGCCGGAGGATGCGGCCGCCCCAGCCCCGAGCTGTTCATCGGGCACGGCTTCGCCATGCCGCGGCACCCGGGGCGGGCTCGGGGTGCAACGGGCACAGCCGGGCGCTGCTCCGGTTTGTCTTGCGTCCCTCTCGAAACCGGATTCAATACGGCCCCGACCGCTCTGCCGCGGCGCTCCCTGCTGCGCTGCTTGTACCTGCTGCCGGCGAACCCCTGCGGCGGGGCTGGGAGCGGCCCCGCTGCCGCACCACCGCCGGGCGGGGGTCTGTGGCACGGCCTCTGCTCCTTGCGCGGCTCTGTTAGTGACACCGCAAGCGTTAGGTCGCCCGCTGCCGTTACTCCACGTGCTGATCAATGCGGGGTAACGCGGGCGTGCTGGCGTTTTCTTATACCGGGTGCTGCCACAGGGGGAGGAGTCGGGGTGGCTCATCCCTGGGTACCCCTGCAGCTCCTCTAAGCATTCGGTTGAGTCTTCACCCATCTACCAGGAGCCAAGTACCATGAGTTGTATTTTTAAAATGGAGAATCTGAGGTCGAAATCAAGTAATTTGGCTTAGCGGCCTGGGAAATAAATGTCTAAGCTACCTATGTCCTCCTGCAGTGGGGTGAGCAGAAAACCTCTGAGCAGCCTGTGCACCATGTTTTTCACCCAACTGCCCTCTGTGCTGTCAGGGTCAGAGAAGATATGCACCTCTCAGCTGTCTTCCCTGGCTTCCCAGGGGCAAGGTGACACACGCAGTGATGCAGGCACTGGGGACAGCCCTGTCTGGAAACGAGCAGCAGCAGCATCAGAAACCAAGGCCAGAGCTGCCACTCGCCGGCATATGTTGAGTATAAAACATGAACCCAAATTCTGCTTGGCTGCACCCTCCTGGTTATAGGGGAAAAGGCGTGGTAAAGAACTGGGCAGGGATTCCGGGAAGCTAGGTTTGAGTTTACTTTCCCTCAGGTAGGATGTCTTATTTTTGTCTTTTCATCCCTTCTGGTAACAAATAATGAGGCCTGCTTACAAAATACTCGGTGTTTAAATGGCTAAAAGCTGTTGGTATTAGTATACTGCTAGCAAGTAGAATTCACTTTTGTGAAGACTGGGCAAAAGCTAGGAAATAAGCTGAAATGGACATAGCACAAAGTGTGGAGTTGTTTTTTATGGCAGCAAATGTTCAAGCTAAAAGTATATTTTCCTTTATTTCCTCCCCTTCTTCCCCCCACATAATGTCTATTTATGGTAAGACATGGGAAACTGAAGGGCAAATGCCAGTAGTTTATACACTGTACCTACATAATGTTATCTGACAGACTATTTAATGATATCCCCCAAAACAATGTAAAGAGAAAAAAAATTACACTGTTCCTGCTAACTTTTCTCTATTCAAAACTCACTGACTATTAATGTATTTCCAAGGGATATATATATATATATATATATATATACACACACACATATTCTCCCCCTGGCTCCTATTTTCCTCCTCAGCATTCACCCTGCACTGGAAATTGTTTCTGCTTGCATATCAGCCGGGCATTTGCTAGGCCTCTGCTCCGCCAGCATGCAGCCTCCTCTGGGACCCTGTTTGCATTCCTGTCCTAACCTTCTGCTATCAGGAGCCTGGACAGAGCGAGTGATGGCTGTTGCCCAGCCTGTGTGTCCACAGTTTTCTTTGGGCTGGGTGGGAGCTGAGACATGCTCGGTCTCATCCTGACAGGAAGTATCAGAAGCACTCCTGGATTTCCACTTAGATTTGACATAGTTCCTGGACTGGCAATTATTCTGGTCTCCTGGAGGTTTAATGTAAAGAGCGTGCATAACACATATAATGTAAATGGCGGATTTTCTCTTGGAGCACAAAATATTTTTGTCCTCCTCAATATATAGTTATTCTATGCGTTATTAATGTTAACATTTGAAAAGGTCTACCTGACTATAAAAACAGCATTAAAATAGGAGTATATTTTGTGGAGGAAGGAGTTGAGAGAACATATTTATGATGCAGCAAGTGGATAAAATATTTCACAGATATATATGAGGGAAGATGGGTAAGTAACAGGCTTTTAAGTCTGCAGTATTGTAAGTGTGCATTGTGATTTTCGATAAATGAAAGTGGTAGTTTTAATCTTGAGGCCTTTATGAATTTGAAGAGCATAAAATCATTGAGTACTTCTCAACATAAGATTGACAGCAGTGATCTCACTTGTTGAGGAGACACCCCTTCCCCCATTTCTGAGAAAGGTTGTAAAAATTTACAGGATTAGTTCCTGTGTTAATTCCTAAAATATATTTTTATTTCAAGTATCCTGGAATGATCTCTAATAATTTTAAAAATTCCTTTAATGTTTGTCTTTGAGAGAAGCCCATTATCAGGATTTCAGCAGCCACATTTAGCAATTTCTTTGCCATCTTGTGGGCACCCATCAGTTTTTCAGAGCTCTTCAGAGAGTTCTGTATGAAACTCAAATGTCATAGTTTTAGGAATACACTTATTTTGCCGTTGGGCAACTGTGTGTGACAGAGTGAAATTTCTTGCAGCCTCCTTCTCCCTTGCCTGCTTCCCCCACCTCCTTTAAGGTTAATTACTACTCAGGAAAGTGTTGCAGTAGCTCAAACACCCTCTGTAATGTTAATTTTGAAAGGTTTGGGATGTTTCTTACTATCTTCCCCCCACCCCACCCACATTTGATATCCCTCTCTCTAGTCCTGCTTTTCAGTAAGAAATTTTTCCCCATTAATATATATATATGTATATATTTTCTGTCTGAGGACTTAATTGCTAATTAGCAATGAAAAAAGTAGCTGTGGCTAGAGTGGGGAAAAATTCTCCTGTTGCTGTCAGCCATTCACGAGCACTGACTGAGCGAGTCATAGGAAGTTTGGGTGTTTTCAGTTTCCCCTACTTGCCATTGACAAACTGTTCATCTGCCTAACACAAGACAGAGAACATAAGAAAATTAAAACTATGGTAGTGATTCAGACCAAGGGCCCCTTCAACCCAGTACCCTGTCTCCAGCCCTGCTCAGAAGTAAGAACCGACAAGCACTGACCTCACTGCTCTCAGCCTGCAGCTGTCTTCAGCTCAGGCCTGGGCATGTTGTAGTTTGCTTACATAGCAGCCTCCAGCTTTCCTCTTTGTCAAGCACTTTTTCTAGTCTCCCTGCGGATCCATACCAATGTGCACTGCCCTTGGCAAGGACTTCTACAGGCTCAGTTCCTGTGTGAAGACTCCTTTGCATCTCATTCCTATCAGCTTCCTTTGCTATGCCTTAGCTCTTCTACTGGGAGCAACAGTGAAGAATCAGGCCCCATTCATCCCCTCTGTCCATTGGTGGTTTTGTGGACCTTCATCATATACCTCCTGAATTGCCTCTTTCCTGGACTGAAGGGTGTCTTCAGGGGGTCTTTGTTCAGAAACAGCTCTGTAATTTCAGTCCTTCCTAGTGCTCTTCTCTGCCTTTTTCCAGTTCTGCTCTGTCATTTCCTGAAGTGAGGTAAGCAGATTTATGTATAGTGCTCACAGTATGGATGTGCCTTGGATTTAACCAGTGGTATAATGATTCTCTGCTCTGTGGTCCTAGTAATTCCTACTGCAAAATTTGCTTTTTTGACTGCTACAGCGTATTCACCTGATGCCTGTGTGGAATTAGCTGTCATAATTAGAAGATTTTACTCCTGTATGGTGGTGGTCAGCTCAGAGCCCTTTAGTTTAAATGTGATACCAAGCTGCTTGCTTTGTCTCTCATAAGTATCTCGTAATATTCACAGGAGCTAAAACCAACTTAAAATTGCCCAGCATCCTGAGCAGTGTCTAGAGCACTGTGCTAGTCCCAGTCTTATTTCCCATACTATAGCAACATTAGAACAACAGTCATGCTCAGTGAATGGCTCACTGATAGGAGGAATCTGGCACGCTTCAGTGGCTTACATACTGTTCTACAGATGCATTCTAGGTATACTTCTCTACTGTTGTCTGAAATACTTTTACTCTTGATTTGTAGCCCCAGACCTTCTAGTGAAGATAAATAAGTATCCTTTTTTTCTCTGAAAAACTGATCAAAGAACATGCTTTTCTGTTGATTTTATTGGAACAGGGGTTTGAACACATAGCAGAAGATGGCAGAGATACATCTTTTTTACACAGTTGCAATATTTGCTTATTGACTTACTAACTCATGAACTTATTTAGGAAGTTCAAGAGCTGGTTTTAATTCTCTCTTCAGCTTGAGGGAAACCAAGCACCCATTCTTAAAGAGTCATCCCCTCATCAAGATGTGGGCTATTCTGGTGCGGATACATCATTAGTTCCTGCTGAGGGTGTTTCACTGCAGAAAAATATCTTGGGTTTTGGTGAAGGGAAAGGTAGAATGTAAGCAGGATTTTGTCCCTTAGGCACTGGGATGACAGTGGAATATGAAGGCTTCAGTCCTTGTGCCACATTGCTGAAACTTTTAACACGCAGCAGCAGTTGGGTTCATACACAGCTCCTACTGTGCTGTAAAAAGAAAAGCCCTTGCTGTTTTTACCTAAGGTTAGGCATTAACTGAGTGAAAGTTCTGAAGGTAGCAGGATAGTTAGGCATTTTTGCCTAACTGTCATTTATGTGATTTTGAGTCTTAGAAATCTTTAACTTAGGAATTTTCAGTGGATATTAAGCTTATCACTTTCATTTTAAGGTATGTTTTAGTTCTCAGACAATTTCATTGCTGTGCTTCCAGTGATGATGTATTGAATATCTTCCTTAGGCTTGGGGTTTGGTCAGATAAATAACCCTTATGTGGCAAAGCAAGACTGAGATATGGAAAATAAGAGGAAAAAGAAAGCACCCAAGAAAATAGAAAATATAAGAAAGGCAGCAAAGTAGCCTTAGCAGGAGGATGAGACATTTATAGCAAAATGGCAATCAAGAGTTTGATGTGGGCCTAAGTGATTTCCCAAGGCAAACACTTGCCAAGTTCTGGTCAAGAAAATCTCTTACCCAATAACAAGGCATGTTTGACATCTTGCTTCTGTCCCCTAGTGAAATTCTTGCAGAATAGGAGAGGACATGTAACTAAAAAAAGGAGAGAATCATTCATATAAACCTTTTCATCAAAAGTTGGTTCCTGATTCTCTTCCCCCAGGTGGAGACAAATATCACTGGGTGCCTCTGCCTCTGCCTCTGCCTTGCCTTTCCTTCAGGGTCATGCTGTATGCAAGCTCTTCCCCTCCTGTTCCTTCACTAGTTCACAGTTTGGATATCCTTGGGCTGGAATATACGGAAGCCATACACATTTCTATACTGGAATATATGGAAGCCATACACATTTCTATCTGTAATTTATTTTGTTCTTAAGTTCCTTTATGCTTCTTTGAAACAAGCTGTTACTGATAATAAGCCCATCAATACTTTATAGAATCATAGAATAGTTAGGGTTGTTAAGGACCTTAAGATCACCTAGTTCTAACCCTCCTGTCATGGGCAGGGACACCTCTCACTAAACCATGTCACCTAAGGCTCTGCCCAGCCTGGCCTTGAATACTGCCAGGAAACTCTTCAACTCTTGCCAGTTTAAGTCCTGTGACTAATCCCTGATTTTAACCATATTGTGAGTCATACTCTTCATGCAATCATACCTCCATTTTGAAGAAAGTACTCTTAAAATCCTCTCTATTTTACCAAGAAGTTTTTGAATTCTATTTTCAGCAATAAATATCTACTTTTAATGTTGGCCTGAAGTTATCGAGTTCAGTGATAAAAAATGCCCAAGATCCTAAGGTATATATAACTCAGCTAGGAACTGGTGAGAACCAGCTCAGTGACCTGAAGTACTTGTCAGTGGCTATGCTTTCAGGGAACTAAACTTCCTGAACCTGTAACAGTCCCTTTGAGCAGCGATGGGACATCAAAGTATTGTCATTGCTTTAGGAAGCCCATTTCAAAAATGCTATTACAACATAGGGGATTTATAGTCAAGGACAGAATAGACTATTTCAGTTAGAAGGGACATATAAGGATCATCTAGTCCAACTGCCTGACCAATTCAGGGTTGATCAAAAGTTAAAGCATATTGTTAAGGGCATTGTACAAATGCCTCTTAAACATTGACAGGCTTGGGGCATCGGCCACACTTCTAGAAAGCCTGTTCCAGTGTTTGACCCTTCTCTCAGTAGTGTTTCCTAATGTCCAGTCTAAACCTTCCCTGCTACAGCTTTGAACCATTCCCATGCATCCTGTCACTGGATCCGTGGAGAAGAGCTCGGCACCTCCCTCTCCACTTCCCCTCCTCAGGAATTTGCAGGGAACAAAGAGCCCCCTTTTCTGCAAACTAGACAAACCCAAAGTCTTTAGCTGCTCTCACAGGATACACCTTCCAGCCCTTTCACCAGGTTAGTTGCCCTCCTCTGGATGCATGCATCCTTCTTAAATTTTGAGGCCCAGAATAGTCAACCTCTCTCTTCTCGCTTTACTCCAAACCCACATACCTGCTCTCCACTTAGGTAGGTATGCAGGTGGGATTCTTCTCCCTGAATTCTAGCCATGTAAAAGTTAGGACATCTAGTCTAAACTTTCTCTGGAGCCAAGAGAGTTAGTCACTCTCAGATGAAATTTCTTTCACTTGCCTTCGATGCTAGTGGAATGAGACCCACCGCTTCGCTTGCAGCAGACATCTGGCAGCATCTAGATGGCTACAGGGGGAATACTTGGACTACCCCAGCCTTTTGAGCCATAGCTATTGTCAGGGGTGTGTAAAACACACTTTTGCACGTGTATGAACCCCATACAACCTCAAAGGTTAAAGAAATAAAGGTTATTTGCATATTTTACTATCGTGCTGAGGCTAATTACTGTCTGGCACTGGGTGCTGTAAGAACAGCAATATAAAAATACCTGAGATAGAACAGTTTAGGATGAGCTAGAAGCTGTAAACCATAAAGTCCTATCCTGGGAAGTATTCAGAGAGAGCCTAGTGCTTATTGCTTTGATGGTGCTAGCAAAACTTATTCAGCTCTAAGTACAGTAGAATCAGGGGGAAGACTAAAAAAACTGCAGCTAAGAAAGTGGCTACAGGGAGAAGAAACCAGGCAGAGCTGCAAGAAGGCATAGCACCAAAAGATTATGCTTTGAAATGAAATAAGTTTTCCAGCTCAAAACTGTAATATAAGGGCAGACACAGTGATACAGGAACATCTGCTATGCTACTTCATGCGTCATACTGTTTGTGAGCAGAGACCTTTGTTCCCCAGACATATCTGAGTAATACTCCCTACACTAGCATCCCATAAGGAAAGAAGTTGTAAGCTGGGAAAAGTAAAAAGGGTCAAATCAGGAATATCTGTATACCTAAAAATAACTAAGTGCTTTTATTTACCTTTCTTCTCTAATATCTCTCAAGCTTTGAAATAAAAATTTTGAATTGATTATAGGAGAAAGGTAAGAAAATCCTGCATTTCAAATTCATCTAAGAGAGGAAATAACTAATATATTTTATCACGTCCAAGTTTTGTCTATTTATAACAACGTTAAAATCTGCACGCTAAGAATATGTTATTGGATGTGATAATAAGACTCAGGTTCAAGAACTAAACTACTCTGAAATAATCACTTTTGCTTTAAGCCAAAAATTAATTGAATCATCAACACAATCAAAAACATGATAGATGCCAGTGTAAAATACAAACACATACAGAACTTAGGTTGATTCATTCCATCAGCAGCTGAGCTAGATTAGCATTTTTTCTCTCCTCCCCCACCCTTATCAGATGATACAGCACGGTTTTGTGATCCTTAATATCTGTTGTATTAATTCACGGGGAAATGCTAATATCACATTTGTGCATGTGTGTATTTTCTTCACACAAATTACAAAATGTGGGTTAGGGTGCAAGGTATGGTGGTCTAGCTTAGAAAAGAAGTTAATTGGAATATAACTGTGCAGGAACTATTTTAGCTTTTCTAATGCCTTTTCCTAGGATTAATACAAACTTTATTGTACATATTGCTCTGTTTCTGGACTAGTGTATTAAGGTTTTAAAATACCATGTATCCAAAGGATATCTCTTGTGCCCTCTGGAGCCCAGTGCAAGGGTTTGTCTTTATAGCATAAGTGAAGCCTTCACCAAGGATAAGATTTTAATCTTTAATGCAGGTTCTGTCACAGAGGAAATGTATTAAGAGCCTTTGTCACCAGTTATAATAAGCAGCAAGGAAAACTGATGTTAACAAACAATTAGTATAAGAGAAATCCTATTTGATATTAGTTTTCTGTGACTATTGCAGAGAACATGACCACTGGGAGAGCAGATCTAACCAGTGAGAATTGGGGTTCTGCACTGAGAAAGGAGGCAAAAAAGAGAAATTGAGAAGTAATATCCCACAGAAAATACTTCTGAGTTGGCCTGTACTACCATATGTGTCACAGTCACACTGCAGTTATTCTTTGGTTTCTTTTGTCAGCTAATAAAGGTAACAGTCACCCTCATGTTAAGCACTCTCCTTAAAGCAGAAATGTTCACAGAATTACTAGGGTTGGAAGGCACCTCTGGAGATCATCTAGTTCAGCTCCCCCGCCAAGGCAGGGCCACCTAGGGCAGGTTATACAGGACCAGTTCCTGGAGGGTTTTGAATGTCTCCAGAAGAGGGAGACTCCACAACCCCCCGGGCAGCCTCTTCCAGTGCTCTGCCACCCTCAATGTAAAGAAGTTCTTCCTCATGTTGAGGTGAAACTTCTTGTGTTTTGGTTCATGGCCATTGCTCCTTTATGGCATTGCTGGGAACCACCACAAAGAGTCTGGCACCATCCTCCTGGCACCCGCCTTTGAGAGCTGGCAGGCTTGTGAACAGAAAGGAAAGAAGCAGGAGGACTGTTACTAAGAGCCCCTCACTGCAACAGAACTGGAAAATGTTAACCTCCAAGGTTAACAAGTATCTCTAAATGAAAAGCAAGCCATCATCAGGGATAGTGTCCTGGGAAAAAAAATCGTAGCAGTTGTTTAGCTTGTTTCTAAACCTTGTGACAATAAACACTACTGAGGTATATAAATGAAATATGTATTTAGGGCTTTTATCTATTTGAAACTTCATTGCATCTTTTGATAGCAGATTTTTGCCAGGAAGTAAGAACACTAGTTTACTCAAGTAAAAATTCTGGGATGCATTTATTACCTGTAGATTAGTAATCTTTTCTGTGCTTTTTGCTTAAGAAGTCTGGTCTAAGGTACTCCTTTGAACACAGGCTGGAATTTCAAATCTGACTATAGTTTTCCTGTGTAAAGCACAGCAGATCTAGGAGTTGCCTTTGTATCTGGCTAACAAGAATCTTTGACTGGTGTGACTGTCTTTCTTTGCCTCATTTGTGATAGCAAAAGGCAATAGGGTGTGTCTGCACCCTCCTTCAACTTCTTGTGGAATTGTTCATATAAATAGGGAGTGGAATGAGTATTAACTGGTACCTGAAGAGGTAAAAAATAGTTTGGTTTCAGGGGAGAGTACTTTATGGAGTAATTGAACTGAGAATGGCAATGATACTTAAAGAGAGTAGCTGTGATATTAAAAACACTAATACATCCCATCACAGTTTCCTGAGAAGGTACTTTACAATCTGCTGATGATATAGCTCTACCTGTTTGATTTTCAACACTAGCTCAAAGCTGAGTTTTAAAGGTATATTTTTTTTTCTCAGGGGAGAGATGGAGAGAGAGAAAGTAAATTTTCTACATCAATAATTTTTCCCTTAGGTAAAACAAAAATTTGTGAGACCTGTTTTTATAGTCTTTGTGCTTCAAAGTTACTTTCTATCCCAAATGTAATATTTACATTTATCTATTATGACAAAAAGGTCATATATCAAGTTGACACTCTGTTTTCATATTCAAGTTGATGCTTCTTTAGATTTGAAATGTGAGGCTGAAAAGGAGCCCATCTGCTGGCCAAAGTTGTTGTGGTGGGGGATGAACATACTTTCATAAGGTTGATAAACTTTAGTTAGGCATCGGAAGGTACGTAAGGTGCTGCCTCTGGCAAGTCCAGTGGTGTGTCACATAATGTATTTCAGAAGCAACTAATTCTAGGTACTCTTTCCAAAGGGGTTTTTGCAGGTTCCTCTTACATGCCCGAGTACCTCTAACACATCTGCTGACAAGTCCTTCCGTGTAAACCACCCGAGAAGCAAGCCAGAAAAATGAGAGGGAGCACCACTTGCTCAGTGTGCCGTAAACTCACCCTGGCAGGGTTTGTTATGAGGCATACCCATGACAGTAACTTGGTGATTGCTGCTCAGTTACTGTCAAGCCTTTCATTGACTTGGAATCAAGCTATATTATGGGATCAAGTCCTGTACATGATCTGAATGTTAGCTGTCAAGGTAACAAACTCATCAAAGTAAAATTATTTTAACACAGACTCCTACTCAGGCTCAAGATTAACAACCTGGCATAGGGAATAGTGAGAAGTGAGTGATGATTAATTTCAAAACAAATCCAACTACTTAGCTAGTGTTCAAGAGAATAATGATGCAGAGGACATAATTCTGGGGCGAGAGAGTGGGAACGGCAGGCCCCTCTGAATTTTTACCACAAAAAGACTCTGTGAGGCTTCACCAGGAGCAAAGCAGCGTTTCATTGTCCACTAATTCAGCGAGTGGTGAGCAACAGGAAAGGGAGGACGGTGCCTGCCTGGCCGAAGCCCAGAGGAGGGTGCTGTAGAGCCGAGAATGACACTGTTACATGCCTCAAACTTTCGCTAAGCAGCAGATCCGCCCCCATACCAGGGTATTTCCTCTTGTATCGTCGAAGCTGCCAAACAAACTGGGAATTAGTCAAAATTTTGCTCGTGTTTCCCAGATCCTTACGTATGTGGATGCTCGCCCTACACGTGCCGTCGTTCAGATTTATTCCGTAACTCCTCTTCATCACTTTGTTACTGCGTGGTTCTGCTAAGCAGCTGTTTTGTTACCTCCGCCATCCTTTCTCGGTCTATTTTAGATGTCAGACAAAGAATCTAGATGTCTTGAGTTCCACCTGTACTTTTAACAGTTTGCTCATAGAACAGATATTGTTGCCATAGTATTTAATACAAACGAAGAATAATAATTTATATTTAATGCGTAGGCAAGCTGATGCGTAGACAATAAGGGAGACTAGGCAAAAGATATAGCCACCTTCAGCCTGCCCATGTGCAAAATTTCAGCCCTTTAAATTGTTCTGCCGGCCAGTCTGTTACGGTTAAAATTCACCTGGAGCAAACTTTCTGATTGAGGGTTTGCCCAGGAATGCTTTAGGTAATTATTATGTAGTGTGGATTGAAGGGATGGTGCCTGGAGCCAGAGCTGGGTTCCAAACTTCTCTCTGCACTATCAGGGCTAGCCACCAGGCTACAGCCTTGCTGTGTGAGAGCTGCTGGTTCCTCAGCTCTGTTCCAGAGGTTGAAGTCTCCTCAGCATGGAGGTGCCTTGCCTTCATCTCATCCTCATCTCGTGCTCTTCTTCAGCACCATGGGGCTTGGTGGCTGAGGTGCACTGAGGTGTGAAGCCTGTGATAAAATCCCCTCTAGGGAGACAGGGCTTGAATTCCAGTCTTAATCATTAGGCTATAACATAGAAGGGGGGAAATTAAAAAACTGGCATGTGCACATTCAGGAAAAAATATCTGCCAACTATATGGGTATGGGAACTGGGGGGATGTGAGTAGCTGCTCACTCTGGATGTGCCAAAATGGTTGGGGAATCAGATGATTCAGGTCATATTCCTGATACTACTTGGTTGTGCATTACTGTTGCCTAGCTGCAGGTAATTTGCCTTTCTTGGCCCTGTGACTCCTGAGACTGACGCCTCTTTGCCTGTATGTCCATGTCTGCTCTTCTGTTACCTGCCCTGACGCAGGCTGCAGCCAGCAAAGGGGCTGTCCTGTGGAGCAGCTGGGGTTTGGTTAGTGACCCCCTGGAAAATGGTTCCTTGTATCTGAACCTCTCAGCCCAAGTGCTGCTGTGGACTGCTCATGCCTGAAGCAGGGCTGAGCTGTGATGCTCGTTGTTTTGATGTGCTCAGATAAATACAAATTTTATTATACTAAATATATAATGTAAGCCTTTACTGTATCTGATAGCTACTTCCCCACCTCAGGATTGCACTCATTGGAGGTGTGAAAGGGTAGTCTTAACAGAAGTGTAACCGCTGCCCATATATGCCTCCTCCCCCTGCACAGAAAGCAGAAAGGCATTTGCACAGGAGGAGGTACTATTGCAGCACACGTGCAGAACGTGGCCTGGTAAACTGCCCTGCAAGGCGGAATATTAGTCTTACAGTCTAAGCAAGATGAGGTTTTGTCAAATGGCAGAGTGGAGGTACCTTAGGGTGATGTAAAATTACATATTCATACAAGTTGTTAATTCAGAGATTTGCATGTTCTTAGTGTTTATTCTTTGAGAGTTCTGGTTTGAGAAATACTGATTAAGTTAATTGCTATAATGTGAATTAAAATCAGTGTGCCCTGTTACTTTAGATTGCTTCAATGCTTGGTCTGCATGACATAGTTGGCAAAGACCAGCATATGTTTCAGAGAGCTAAGTCCCACGTGTTAGGTGGCATTAATCATGTAGCTATCTGCATACTCTTATCCTTTTTTATACTGCTGTGGGGTATCCCCATTTGTGCTCAAACCTCCTACACAAAAAGCAGAAGCACAAACTTACTTCCCTGCAGCACTGTACCCGGTCGTGCAGATCCACCACTGCTGCAACAGCACTGTCACAGTTTAGAATTACTTCCTTACCGTACATCTGTGCCCCCAGCTCCTTCCCCTCCCCCTTTTATATTTGCTACCTGCAATATTGCAAACCCCAAGAGCAATGAGCAGAGCTGAGAAATCCCCCGAACTCAGTTACCCATGCAGCTACTCAGCATAGCTCTCACAGCACACAACTTCACATTGCTTCCCCCATTGGGTTTTTGACCTTTCCTGTGGCCTATCGTCATTTAGCATCCTGTGTCACACCACCTCACAAGTCCATATCGTTTGTTCTGGGTTTAATTGCTGTGGTTCAGGGATCCAACCTGAAGACCAATGTAGCAGCTGCTGTATGGCAGTCAAAGCTGATGACAACAAAACCCAAAGTCAAAAAATGTAAGAGAGATGACCTCCTTTCCCTCTCATCTCACTGCAAACTCAAACACTCACCCTAAAGGATACTCCATATATTTTTGGATAACAAGACATCATGATGTTCTTTTATCTTTCCTTGTAATTGCTCTGTCTCATCAGAGAATCTCTCACTACTGCAGTTTTACCTTGTGGCAAGATAGCAAGATATGTTTCTTTACTTTTATTTTCTCCCTCTCTAAGTACCGCTATGAGAATTTTACTTGGAAAAGCATGCAGTAATGTTTCTGATAGTGAATGAAATTATGGAAAATTCTTTTGGTTTGGAGACAGAATAGTCAGAGAGATATGTGCAGGGCTAGGAAGCAAGAACGCTTCATCTGTGCCACTGACAATCTCTTTGGCCAGGTGAAAAGTTTTGTAGACTCCTGTTTTGAGCATTCATTCAGTCAATATAAGTTAATTTATCTTCATTTTTGGATGCCTATCTTGAAAAACGGGGGAGGGGAGAACACTGCCAAAGGGCCACACAGCCCCTGTTCCAGTGGATTCCTTAGAGACGCTTTGGCAGTGGGCAGTCACTGAGAGCAAGCTCAGGTTGAACAGCCAGAAACAAAAGGCTGCTTTTGAAAAAAGGGCTTTAAAGCACCAATGTTATGAAAACACTGTCATGAATGCTTGTTTCAAAGGTAGGTTAGTGCCCAAGATGGGTCTTCCAGGAGAGTGAGGGGAGGAAGTGCAGCCAAACATCCACAGACATCCAGTCTGCCTTCACATTTGCTTTGCCTCTGCCCCAGCTGGTTGCAGGACAGAACCCACTTCTGTTGTGCCCCCCTTGCTGCTGCTGTCGCTCTGGGGAGTAATGGTCCACATGTGGTACAAAGGCTGACAGCATTGTGCCCCCCCTGCATGAGAAAGGACCAAGGGTCATGAAGCTGGGAGTCTCAAAGATATCTTTGCTGTGACTGAGCAATTTTGTGCTGCTTCACAAAAGAGCTGTAAATGGCGATGGCGGTTTTGAATTGATCTTAGAAGGTCTTGCTGCCACACAATATGGTGATCTCTTGATCTGGGTTGGTTTCTTTTAACTGTGAGAAAGGATATAAAAAATAAGTATCAATGGAAAGATGAGAGAAAGGAGAACAGGAACACACACTACATGTTCTGGTCTGTGTAAGTGTGTCACCGTATTGAATTTAAAGAAATAATAAGGTAATAGAAACCTCTATGGATAACAAGTCATCTGCCTTATTAGTAATGACAGTTGAGCAGGAACATTTGGCCTGGGATGAATAGAAACTGATTCCTTCCTTTATTAGTTTGTTTACCAAAACCTTTGACCAAGATGTGTTGTCTACACTGCTTTCCTTCAGTCATCTAGATTTCATGGCAGACTTCAAACTTTTTACTTCATCTGTAGCAATACAGACCTGCATAATACTGGGTACCTAACGCAATGGAATACACTTGGATTCCTCTGGTTGTTGCTCTAATAAAATCAAAGGACAAACACAGGACTGCTTGCATAACCTCCTAGGTGTCACTAGTTATACTGCAGAGGTGTTTAGTCAAGCAAAACATTTTAAAGTACAGCATTGTTTTCAGGCCTGCTGGAAGCACGCCAGGGTTTTTCTGAGCCTTAACGTGTGCTGGAGCATGACGTGGGGTAAGGCTGTGTGAATATGTTGCCTGCAGTGTTCACTAATTCTAATGGTTTCATCCCTTGTGATGGAGTGACTAATTTCTTTTCGTGCATGCACACAGCAGGTAGCACTTCTAAAGCACTTCTGATGGTTTCTGATGTGGGTTGCTACTTGGCTTGCTAATACCAGTGTCCTTTCTTCATGACATTGCTTTGGAAAGTATTGTTCTTTAAAACAAATTTCAGTTTCGTTTTGATTACCATATCCAACCTCCTTGCTTGAATTGACACCCTGGAGCAGTATCAAACCTAAAATCATTCTTTCACTATGTTGAAATGCCTCTGGAGAAGAACAACATCTTACTAGTTATTTGCGTACCCCACAGCATTATTTCCTTTCCCACTTCCACAATAGAAATGTATTTTGGAAAACTGCCTGCTTACATTTACATTTTGGATTCATATAAAATATTACGAAATAACATTTATATTGTTTAAGACACATGGGAATGCATGTTTGTCCGTGTGTCCAAGATCTGTCTGTACAAGCACCTTGCTGACAATTTTTCTTGTATTCATATCATCATCATCACTCAGCATTACCTACTGTTCGCCTTCCCCTAAACCCCACTGAGAGCTCTTCTGGAGGTGGAGTATCTGTGCAATGAGAAGGAAACAGCAATGGTCTACTCAGATGTCAAACACACATCACTTTTTCCTTGCCCACAGCAGAACTCACAGGCAAGGGCTATGTAAATGAATGCTTTAGGCTGAAAGTATAATACACAACGTATGTAACCCCTCCGCACTAGGGGAGGGACAGGTGTGTTACGTAAAGGGGAAGATGGCTCACAGCCAGCAGCATCTAGCAGGAGTTGTGACAGTTGTAGTGGTGCTGCCATGTGCGAGAGATGCTACTCAGGAGGGTTTCCTCTGGCTTCCCCTAGAGTTAGAAAGACATAGGCAAAGACAAGGGTTGAGCTGCAGCATGTGTGCGTTTGAGCTTTGGGCTTTGAAGACTGTTAGTCCTCAGAGGCCAAGACTGTACAATATCATGTGCCAAATCTTTTTAATCATTGTGGTTCTTAAAGAGTGTGGGTGTGTGCAGAGCAATGACTCTATGTAAGTGATTTCATGCAACTATGAAAGAAGAATGAAAGTGAGCCTTGATTTCCCTGTGTATATGATATTCCAGATACAGTGACCTTTGCAGCATTCAGAGATAGAACAGCACTAACAGGAAAACAGCTGTAGCATGAAACCCGATAAAACGCCTTCAGTAAGACCCAGAATCAAAACCAAATATCTTGAATGAAACCTATACTGTGAGTCTTAGATGCAAATCATCACTATTGATAATAAATGAGATCATTGTTTTGTCAACAGAAGGACTTACCCTGACTTGGAAACGAGTCTTTACTTGCTCTTAACATCAGTGGGGTACAAGGTTTAAGCACTCAAGTTACCTAATGTAACATCAGCTTTTACTGTTTAATAGCCTGTGTTAAGTTAACGTCCATAGTTCAAGATCCCACTTGTCAGAGACATAAAAATCTTCAATTTTACTGTCAGTCTATTCAGTGTTGGAAGTCCTTATACAGTTTAAGAGATCCTTGATTAGCATTAATTAAAATAGTTATTCAGCATTGTATATAATTACTGCAGATCATCTAAGCACAGCTACAATCATAGACACTTCCTCTATAAAAGAGAAGCCGAAAGATTTTATCCCAGTTTTCAATGAATTTATATTTCAGTCTCTGTGTTCCAAAACTCTTCCTTGGGAATGAAGCCAAATTCAGAAAAAGACTCACATATGTATCTCATCTATCTAGTTTGAAAGATGGAAGGATGAGCTGATCTTCTTGGGATTTGAATCTCCACTGTCACTAAATCTAACATGAACCTAGTGACAGAACTTCACCTGATACACCTTGCCAATATGTAGCTGTAGGATTTGATCCATGAGACAAGCTAGTTTAATACTCCTAATAAATAATGGTAAGACTCCTAGGAGTAGTGTGCGCTACAAACCAGACAAAACCAAGACATTTTGCAGCCTCTGTCAGTCACTGTTTTTATGGAGGAATTGTTGCAGGAGTTGAGGTCAGCTGTGTCTTTTCCATGTAAATACTAGGAAAAAAACCCCAAAACCTACAACAACCAGCTTTTCAAGGTACTCAACTTAAAACTGAACCCCTTGAGTTTGAATATCCTATGTAGTGAATTGATTGCAACCTGATTCTGCAGTTACTTTACAATGCTGGCCTACAAAAGCCCTCACAGGAAGACCTTGTGAAAAGAAGTTGTTTAAAAGTCCCGTGCTTCCTTCCTTCCTTCCTCTGTTGGGCTGCTGTAGTAGCATGTGTCCTGCTGTGTACTTTGGGGCTTGTTTGACTTTCTTTATATTTGTCTTGCAGAGGCTTATGTTGAAGGACTCCAAAGAGAAGAGTCGTTTTGCCCACATAGAAAATGCAACAAAAATAGTGGAGGCTGCATGAAGGGGTTAGAAAGGGACAGATCCTGAGGAGTCTGGCAGTGCAGTGCAGGCTGCTCCCAATGCAGTAGGAGCATGGTATCTTAGCATGTGCATTGCACAAGCTTCTGAAAAGGAAGTTGTTAGAGAAAGCAAAGGGACCACATACATAATGAAACTACATTATGAATAATGAAAGTGCCACCTAGCCTGTGGGCCTCCCTTTTTCCAGGAGCTGCTTGAGCCTTAATTTCCTTGTATTTGTATTCTGCAACTGAATGTTGTTTCATTTCCATGCCTGGTCAGAAAACTCTTCCCTTCTTGGTAGCTCAGAACATATCACATGAGTAGTGCCACCATGTTGACTGTGGTGACTTACAGAAGCAGCGTGTTAGCCAGGACCAGCCCAGTGCCAGTACTTGCTCAAAGACAAAACATAAATAAAGAACTGGGAGATCAGATACGGTGGAGGTTAGGAGAGACTTCAGATGCTTTTGGAGCAACAGAGGAATGGTGGAAGCAGCTGCTGCTGTTGCCCTGATGATTGCTGTCTCTGAGTACACCCATGCCTTTATCAGTAGCCAGCCTTCTTTCCCAGGGCTTTGACAAAGACAAAATTTGGCCATTTGGATAGCCTTCCTATGTCTTCTGGACCTTATGCATAACACCTTTTCCTTTAATTCTTCAGAAATTGATTGAAGCTGTACAGTTCTCTTCTTACATTTCCTATGGGTGCTCTGCAGGACCAGCATGGGCCCAACAACGGGATTCTGTGTCAGCTCTTCTAGCAGGCAGCCAACTGACCAGACCTGTATTGTGAATTTCTAAGGAAATATTGAGAGCCATAATTTTACCTATTTTACCTATTTAATAGGTAATATCTAATAATATTTTTACCTATTTACATAATTTTCACAGAAATGTGAACTGCTAGATCGTACTGTCTGCACCACATTTATCACCTTCTTGTTGTTCTCTTGCTTTAGAAGAGCTTTGCATGATGATGGTATTTCCTGGTAAAGGAGCATGTCTCAAGTACACCGATGAGTGTAAAGTCTGGCTGCCTTGAAACATGAGTGGCTCTGGGTTAGAATGGCTGAGTTTTGAGAAGAGAGGGGGAAAGCTAAAAACTTGTCTGCTAAAGGATTAATATGTGTTTTGGAGGAATTCTAGAAGTGTGTGGGGAGATAAAGCATGGAATGAAGCATAAAATAAAATGCCACCCATTTATTTTGAAGCAAATTTAAAAAAAAAATTGTCCCAGAAAGTTCCCATGTCTGTTTTTTAAGGACCAGCCCCCTCTTGTAGTGAATTTGCTAACTGTCCTTTAAAAAAATAAACCAGTATGATTTCCTCTCTTCTCAGTCTTTCTCCAGTTCGGCTCACTTGTGACAGTTACTAGGACAAAGTCTGCCAAGAGTGTTTTGCATCTTCATGCAATTTTTGCATGAATTTACAACATTTCACTGATATTTTACACAAATTGGACTTCCTCCAATTACTTCTGTGTTCCTCATAAGTAACTGAGCCTTGACTTGAAAGCTACATCAGAAACTGACTAGCCGTGTACTGGTGGGCTGCCATTTCTGGATTTTTATGTTTTACTTTTTTTTTTACACAGATGCATTGTGCTAACAGATCTTTTCAATGAACTTTAGGTAGTTCATTCAACTTAGTGTCAACGGTTTGATTCATAGGAGCTACTCTAGTCCCTTTAAGACCCAGCTGGAGAGTCACTATATCAGAGAAGCTAGGGATTTCCCCATCAAGGGAGGTCCCCCCTTGACGATGAAGCAAATCTAGACCCTTGAAGACATAGTTTGTTTATAGGCATGTGAAAAAAATTCCCTTCTGGCATGCTGGCTCCAGGTAAATCACTACATGCTGTCACTATCCTTCCCATTATGCCTATGTAACTAGGAGACTGGGTAGGTTACAGATATTATAGAAGGTACCTTTGCTTGCCTTGTTGCTTTGGTGGTGTGCCAAGTGTAGCTTGTCCAAATCCAGGTCTTCAATAACCTAGTATATAAGAGTAAAACCAGTACATCTCCAGTCACATAAATTTGTTTTCATTTTCTCTGATCTTCTTTTTCTTTTCATCACTAAATATATGTACATATGCATGTACTTCTATGAAAAGCATGAATTCACAGATGTAATAGAAGGACAGAATATAAGGCCTGCACTAAAGCACAGAATCCTTATTTTTTTCCCCAAAGTAGAATTTGTTGCTAGGTATTTGCACATAACTAATTCAACAAAGATGGCTCGGAGCAATCCCAGGCACAGCTACAGGTTGGGCAGAGAAGAGATTCAGAGCAGCCCTGCGGAGAAGGACTTGGGGGTGTTGGTTGATGAGAAAATGAACATGAGCTTGCTTCAGTGTGCGCTTGCAGCCCAGAAAGCCAACCGTATCCTGGGCTGCATCAAAAGGAGCGTGACCAGCAGGTCAAAGGAGGTGATCCTGTCCCTCTACTCTGCTCTTGTGAGACCTCACCTTGAGTCCGGAGAAGGGCCACGAGGATGATCAGGGGACTGGAGCGCCTCCCGTATGAAGACAGGCTGAGGAAGTTGGGGCTGTTCAGCCTGGAGAAGAGAAGGCTGCATGGAGAACTCATAGCAGCCTTCCAGTATCTGAAGGGGGCCTGCAAGGAAGCTGAGGAGGAACTCTTCATTAGAGACTGTAGTGACAGGATGAGGGGTAACGGGTTAAAACTTTAACAGGGGAAGTTTAGGTTGGATATAAGGAGGAAATTCTTTCCTGTTAGGGTGGTGAGGCACTGGAATAGGTTGCCCAGGGAGGTTGTGAATGCTCCATCCCTGGCAGTGTTCAAGACCGGGTTGGACGAGGCCTTGGGTGATATGGTTTAGCGTAAGGTGTCCCTGCCCATGGCAGGGGAGTTGGAACTAGGTGATCTTAAGGTCCTTTGCAACCCTAACGATTTTATGATTCATGATTCTATGATGTAGCCAGTTCCCCCTTTATTTATATACTGCATATTGCCTTTGTGAGGGTCCCAAAGCTTGACACATTTGTTGTATCTAAAACATAAAAAAAAACTTTTAATGAAATCAGTGCATCACTACTAGTTCTGTGACCTTGGAACTTCCATGGCTGCTTTGTGGAATCCCAGATGCTTTTTTACAAAGAGGGTTTTTCCTCCATCTAGAACTGTAGTTTTTCAGTTTTGATTTGTAAGGCTTATACAGTTCCCTTTCTAAACAATTATTTTTCTTGTCTCCCATTATTAGGACAGTTAATTTCATGGAGATCACTTGAGAGACTCAACAGTCCAATTTCCACTGGTTTTCAAAATACTGTTGATATGCAGGAAGGTTAGTTAGTTGCCTAAATTTAAGAGTTGCCTGGCACATCTGAAAGGGTTTGTCTCACATTTCTGTGGTTCCATTCATTACTGGGGATCTAAAGGTTTGCCAGATGTACAGGAGGAAGGCAAATTATATTTACTGTGCTCAAAGATGGTATCCAGTCAGCCAGAGGAGAAAGTTACGAACAAAACTGCATTTCAATTTGATTTCAGTTAGGACTTTATATGGTTAGAATTTGTACTACTGGAAATCCATAGCTAATGGTTTGAATTTGACCATGGCACTGTCTTTTACAGCCTACATTTGACAAAACTGACAGAAGATTCCTGATGTATTTTCTCTCCTTCCCAGGACAGCAGCACAGTGTTTTCAGCTCATTGTCACTGAAGGAAGGTTGACTCAGAGACAAGAGTATTCCTGTCCCAAAGCTGCACTTGCATTTTGGCTTGCTTGGTGTCTCCCATCCAGAAACGAGCAAGGTCCAAGGCTGTAGTATTGAGTTTTCATGAATATTTCACTGTGAAATGTGCTCTCAAGCAAGAGGAACGTATTCTACCAACATTTTCTGGTAGCCCACAGCACCCACATCCTCTGCAAGTGAGAGGCAATAGGTAACAAGGATGAAAAAAGGTGCCACGTGTGTTCTCTGAAACTGACAGGTCAAGATGAGGTTACTAATGACAAAAAACTCCTAAATGTTGCTACTCAGCCTCCAATGAAGGGAAACCCCTCTGTACCCCACCCAGCCTCTCTTTTTGAACAGCACATAAAAGGTTGTGAGCAAAGTTTTGTGTTTATTTTATGGTATCTGAATGACTCCACCAGTACAATGTTTGATACAATTGACTTGCTGCACTCTCATGAAAAAATACTTGTTCCTGCATTAGACTGAGCATAGATGTGATGCAACTTGCCCAACACTGCTCAGAGGGAGTCTATGGCAAAAGAGAAACTGAATAGCTTTGGATATCTTGCAAGTGCCCAAATTTGGGATCATCTTTATGCTGTTTTGCACTTTCCTCCAGGCTTTGGGTGGGAGGTAATGAGATGATAGCAAAATGCAGTGTTGCAAAGGGAAGTGTCTCAGGGATCGAAGGCAAAGTATGATGCTGACTTGGCAGCAAAGAAAATGGAAGTGACCTTGCTGTGGAAGGTTTCCTTTTGCCTCTGTGTGTTATGAGGAATCTGCTTGCGCTGGTTAGTGTAGACACTGGGTGGTGTTCCTTTAAATAGCTGTCATTAACTGTTGCGTTTCCCTGTCTGAAATTATTTGAAAATCACTGCAGCTCTGCTACGACAAGTAGATTGACTGAGGTTTTATATCAATAGCAAATGGTTCGTGTGCACCCTACATTGCTAATGGAATTTCTTTAGTAGATGTAGGCATGAACTTGAGGGAAAGGCACATCATACAGATATCACAAACATTGGGAGAACGGTAAGCTGCTTGGTTAACCTTCATCTGTGTCTAGTACTTGGGCATTCCCTTCAGTATTTCAGGGAATGGGAGAATGAATGTTCAATGATAACTGAAGAGAAGCCAATTTTGGTTGGATAAGACTGTGACTCGTTTTTCCCACAGGTTTTTTTCCTGCTGGGACTTTCTGGGACTTTCCCTTCCTGGAAAGTTGTTCTCTGTGGCTTGCTGCTTATGGCAAACTTTCTTTCCAGTGCCCATCTGGCACTTTCACGGGCCAAGCCAGATTTCTGCTTCATCTCACTACTCCCACTCAGAAAAGTTTTGAGAGCAGAGAAGAGCTGCAGATAGAATTGCAAGGGGGTCCCTTTTCTTAGCCTAGCACAGCACTGCAAAGATTTTCCATTCTCTGGGCGTGGGTACCAATGCTTTGCGGAGTCCAGTTGACAGAACTTGGGGAAGTGGAGATGCCCGTTTCTTGTGTTGTCTCCATGAACTAGGTGCCAGCCTTCCAGACAGAGGGGCTTGTATCCATTTTTACACTTTTGTTCAAGTGGCAAAAATACTGGCTGACGCTTTTTGATTGCCACACAGCTACTCGTTTCCCAGAGTAAACAGCGCATTGTGGCTGATGAAAGAAAGGTTCACCTCTCTGAAGCCTGAAAATAAATACTGTTTGTTGCTAACAACTGGCAGATGCCTTCTGGAGAAAATAATGAACAGGGGAACAGAGGTCTCTGGGAATTTGCCCTTAGAACAGGGTGAGTTGTAGAGGAGGAAGCAGAGCAGGGGATGGTGGAGAGGAAGAGTCAAATCTGTCAAGGGGTTTTGGTGAAGTGGCAGTAGACTAGGAGCAGCTGCTGGTTTCACCGATAACTGTGCTATACCAGCCAGAAGTTATTTGAAGTGACAACATAAACATATTCATTAAAATCATGCGGCATTTACTCTCGCTATGGCCTTAGTGCCCAGACTTGCTGCTTAGCAGCTTGAAATGTTATGTGCTAAAGATCAGTGTGGTGACAATAGCCTCAGGCTGTGTGTCAGTCTAACCAAAATGTGCCTTCTGATGGTTGACTCTCTTGAAGAGCTTAACTTGGGTTATTCACCGATGTAAAACAAACTATAGGCATTTGGCAGAATTTTAACCTGGATGTGGGGTATTCTTCACTGAGATTTTGGATGCATTCAAATCCCTGGTGGAGCAAGACTAGGACATGGACTGCAAACAGATAACAGTTAAAAAGGCCTGGCATAAATACCTCTGCATTGATCTCGATGCTCTACTTTGTACAAGTATGAGTCATGTTCTTTTCATGGATCTAAATATTTCACTATATTATTTGCTTGCTGCTTATTTCATCAAACTGAAGAGAAGGAGAGCATAATATTCTGTGAGAGATTAAACCCAGACCCAAGTTTCTCCAGGCAACACTGGTGTGAGTAAAGTCATGTGCAGTCTCTAACTTAAATTTATTTTACTGCTTTATTGTCCTTTTTTTTTTTTAGAAAAAAAGAAGTTTCTTAATGTAAAATAGCAAAATGTTTTACTCTGAACAGCGTATTTTCCTTCTAGGGTTTTTGGTTACATGATTGATTACAGTTCCTTTTTTCTTTGGTAATGAAGCTACTTTTAAACTATTTGTGCATGCAAAAAGAGAACATTAGAGTTAAGATTCACAGTCTTAATTTTAATTTCTTCCATTTTCATATGCTTCACATAAAAGTCCCTGATTTAGATTATGACAAGATATATTGACAGACACCCCCAGGAAACTATTAATAAAGACTTTTTCCCTATGGCTCTTTCTCACTCATGCCCTCTTAAAGTAGGAGGAGAACATAATAATTTAGCATGAATTAGTATCTGTGGTATAAGGATTTGGAAGAAGAATTTTTTTATCTCAAGATGTAGTGTAGAGACAAGAAGTGGGATATCAAGTGAGAAGCTTCAGGATCTGATTCAGTTACAAGTCCAGATTTGTTTGCCTGAATCTTCATTTCATCACTAACATGACAGAAAAGGCAGAACTGGAATTGTGGGTGAAAGAATTCCACTGAATCACAGCTATAAAATTTACTCTTCAAAGCAATGGTCCAAAGAAAAGAATATTGGTTGCACTACTCCAGTGTAAACAAAAGATGTCACTATCGGACACAAAAAGCATTTTGCTAATTAAAGATTTTTCTGAAACTATTCAGATCATACCATTATGATATAATAACGATTATTTTAAGTTTCTTTCTTTCTACAAAGAGAAACCACTTTATCTCAAAAAAAGAAAACCCAAACCAAATTCTGATTTACAAAGCTCCTTTCTTGATAGGAATGTTTGTAGAAATGCCTCCAAGTTCCTGTAAATGCCCCCACGTTTCACACATCATATCATGTGAAGCTGTTCTTGACCCTGAAGAAGATGCGGGTGAATCATTAAACCAAAATGAAAGAAAAAGAATGTGGGGAATAGAAAGTTTATGAATTGTGAAGACACAGCATAGCATAGAGTGGAACAAAGGGGAAGTTTCAAAGCAAGAGACATTAGAGAAAAAATAACACCAAAGGAAGAGACTCTCTCCTAGCCTCATCTATGTTTCAGTGGGGTTAAACTAAATGTAGTATAATAATGCCTGAAACAGTATGGATCTCAGTTTTCACGATTGAGATAAATTTCTATTGCCTCTTCTACAAGTAGGACTGGATTCATGTTTTGCAATCAGGCTAAGCAGTAGGGCAGTGTTTTCACAAAAGGAGCATCATTAACAACAGAGCTGTATCTGCAGACACAGACAGACTCCTTCCAAGGTCAGTTAGGTTGGCTTATCCTGCCTTCTTGTTATGAGTTACTTCCTCCAAAGACATTCAACCCAAACCATTCTATGATTCATTCTATATCCTCGGCTGGATCTGAAGATTGTTACTTAGGCCAACTTTCTCTCTTCCAGCTTTCCTGAGAGTTTCAGCTCTTCTCTCTGCTGCTTTAGTGTGATAGAGCAGAATGTGGTCCTCAGGTTTTCCTGTCTTTATTGAGGTTAAGTTTCCAGAAGGCCAGGCTATTTTTTCAAAACCAGTATTTGGAAGAGATGTCCTATCCACTTTATCCCTGCTTCCCCTGTTGTCTGAGGCATCCTCTGCTAGGCTTATCGTGATTCCTGTACATGTTTTTCAGTGTTTGCTTTTTGGAGGTTTTTTTTCTGAAGTGTGACAGAAAATTCAGAGAAGAGGTAGTTCATGAGAAGAAATTCATTGTTCCTCTGTTAGTCCCTTGGGAATCTTTTCAGTGCTCAGTACAACTGGAGACTTTCATTTGTTTCTCTGTGAGTCCTGTCTGCTCTGGGGAACTTCCCCATTTAGGGGGAAAACCACATTCAGCCACAGCTGGGGGTATCCCAGGCAGCTGGACAAGAGGAGAGAGGAGTGTAAACGACCTAGAAAATGCTTCAGAGAAACAAAGACAACTTACAGACAATCATCAATGCGCACCAGTAGACCTAAGTGGACTTGGAAGACCTGGAGACTTGAGATCTAAGCCTACTAGACATTTCATGATGAAACAAGCTGGCTACCCTGGTCCCACTCCCTGGAAAGAGTGAATTTGGAAAAGTTGGTGAAAAGCTGTGGGAAGTGATGGCAATTTTTGCTTGATGAAGCACAGAGGAAAAGCTGAGTAAACATTTCAGGATTTCACCAGATGGAAGAAGATCAGAGGAGGATTCTGATGTCTGGAGAATTAAAAAATAAAGCTTAGGTTCAGTAGTTGGGATGTAGAAATTTTATCTATCTACCACACTGGGTCACAAGCTGGTAAGATGTCATGCAAGGAAGATACCTATACGTGTGTGAACACATGGGCGATAAGAAGCAGGCTGTGTATCTCAGCTGCTTGTGCATGTATCTAGAAGTTGAACCCATTCTTTCAATACTTATTTTCAGGTTCAGTTTTGATTACTGGCATTATGCCATTGATCTAACATATCACTAGGTCAGGGTAACTCTGGACATCATCCTGCGCTGTGTTTAGGATGAGAATTTATGTATGCGTTTGCCTCCCTTTAAGTAGTTTGTTCTGTGAGAACAACTCAGAAAAAGTTTTTTTGAACCTCAGTTTTGAACCTATCCAAACCAATGGAAGTGTTTCTATTTTCTTCACAGGATCTTTGGAGGACAATATAATTTTCTAGTTGATTGAAAAGGGAAGTGTTAGTGGTTTGATCTTATTACAAATGAAGGACTCATAAAAGTACAGCGCTATTCCCCCCCCCCCATCTTATGAAAACTATACGATAGGTGACAGCAGAAGATATATTAAAAAATATTCAAATAGTGATAAAAGTGTCGATCTGTTTTGCATCCTGAAAGAACTTTCCTGAAAGGTGAAAAGCACAGGTTTCTTTTATTTTCTCTACATTGGCATCTCCTTAAACACATTTGGTATCTTGTTCAGCAAAGTGTAGTGTTATGTTACATTATAGCATGCCACGCAGCATTTAATGAGAGCAAACTCATTCATTTAAATTCAGGAAAAAGCCCTAAAAGTCAAATTACTTCTGCTTCTTAAGGAGTTTGTATAATATGTAGGATTCCTGTTTCATAAGCTCTATCATTGCCACCTTTTCCTAAAATTTTCCCATGTGCCTCTGTATAGTAAATGACTACATGATATATATAGAGATGTTCTTTGGTTGCCAATTCAACATTTTTATTTCCTATCAATTTAGAATGTTTCTCTGTAGCTGTTCTTTCCAATTATGTTGTAAAATCTTATCTATAGATCAAGAATCCGCACTGGTTAACTAAATCTCCGTATGTAGAATGCCTTTTTTTTCTCAGCTGTGCAACAGCATAATCACTTCACCTGGCACTCAGGTGCTCAGGTATAAGTATTAGGGAGCTCACTGGGGCTCTTCCTTTGTACTGTATGTATTTATTGCATACGGATTTCCCAGCGTGTCCAGACTGTACATATATGTTTTATGGTGCTGTACAGCAGGCTTTATGTAACACTTTGCCATTGCGGTAGATTCTTTACGGTATACTCTTTTTGCTTGACTGTGGTGGAACAAGGGAGCTACTGATGCATCTGCTCTAGTAAGGAAATGTGATTAAACTGTATAATTTGGTACACAATCACCAGAATTATGCAAGCAATTACAAATCTCAGAATACTTCAGAAATCAGAATACTTCAGAAGCAAATTTTATTTGGAAAACGTAATTTACTGAAAAGTTATAGTGTTTAGGAATACTGTAGAGTACCATAGCATTAATACAAGGATGACATAATTTATTCATTTGTTTATTAATTTACATACATTTGTATTAAAATTAGAATTTTTACTCAGGTATCACAAAACCCACTACTATCAAGGCAGTTCTCTCCTCTTAAAGCTTATACTTGAACATTAACCCCAAAAGATAAGCAGAGGAACACAGTCTGACAAGGAAGATGGAAATTGAACTGATCTCACTATAGCATAACTTTTTAGGACTTTTAGCACAGGAGCATTTTGAACAGAAATGTAAAGGCACATTCAAGAAAATACAAAGGTGTAGATCTCAAAACTTGACAGGTGTCTGTATCATAAATTATTTAAAAGGACCCTCTCATACTCAGCATTCCAATAGCAAACATAGTAAGGAGATTAGAGCTAGACTATGACAGGTCCTACAAACAGAAAACTGGTAGGGTTATACTTCATATGAGAAAAAAAACAAGAATAAGAGATGTCTCAAAAAAGGAGATTAAATCAAAATATCAAGGTAGAAAGTTTGTCTTTGATGAAACATTTGCATGGCACAAGACTGTCTTGCCAAAGCTAGGAAAAGAAATAACTGGGGGAGCATGATTAACCATATTAAGCTTACACTGATGATTACACATCCACAGTGAGATGTCAGAAAGACAGGCTGAGTTGTTGGCTAAAATGATTCATGTCTAGAGTGGAAATGTGGATTTGTAAGTGATAAGCTTGAAGTTGTCAAGTGCATTGAGGGAGTGATTTTTAGAGACAAGGGGCAGAAGAAGGGAACCAAATCCAGGGTTTGACAGAACACTCCTTTGGAGTTATGGAGTGGAATGAAGATGCCTCCAAACAGCTTTGTGAGCTGCTGCAGAGAGCGGAGGAGAATTAGGAAGAATGGGGACCCTGAAGCCAATGAGGGTCAAATTTTCAGAAATGACATTGTAGTTGTGTCAAGAGCAACTGGCAGTCCACAAAGGGGGAGCCTGCAGTGCTACAGTTGTAAGCTTCAGTTAAGAAGTCACTAGAGACTATGGTGAAAATAGTTTAGTTGAATTCAGTTGCCAGAAACTGAACTGAGGAGGCCTGAGATGTCATTAAAAAACCCAGCCCTAGACAGTGAGCTTATAGGTGCCATATTCTGCAACCTGGAGTATCTGAAATCAGTTTACTGTAGTAGTATCTGAAATCTGAAATACTAGTAGTAGTATCTGAAATCAGTTTCAGTATCTGAAATAGGTTTACTTGCTAAGTGAGACCACATTGCTAAATAGTTCTAAAAGAAAGAGCTCTTTCATGTTCCAAGTATAAAGCCTGCAGGAAACAGCAGCAGCTGACAGTATAGGATGAATTAGTTGAAAGAAATGAAAATGTATGTAAAGAATAAAAACTGTGTAGCTGGTTTGGTAAAAGAAACCCAACCCTCACCAATGCAGTATGAACTAGTCAAAATAAACTCAAACTATTAAAAGTACATGGTGAAAAGAAAGAAAAGTAATACAGGTATTGGAAATTAAAAACTAGAAATAATTGGTAGAGTTCAGAAAAATACATTTAAAAATCAACAGGAAGAGCTATGTTAAAATTGCACTGGTTTTGAGGAGACAAATTTGCTGCTCATATTTGTATCAATTTCTTGTATGTGAATATTGGCCACAATTTTAGGCATTTTTCCTAATTAATAAAAGTTACATTTATGTGATCCCTAATTATGTTTATTCCAACAGAGATAAGAGAGAAAAAGCTGTAAAAGCAGCAGACTTCAGGATAGAATATAATCAATGTTATTCATATTGGGAGAGAAACAGACAGACAAGAAAAAGATTAAGAAAAAAAGACAGGGAGTGATGCAAGGAGGTGCAAAATAGACCAGGAGCTGGAATAGGGAAGGATTGTGATGGCAAGAGATGTCAAATGAGGATCACAGATGAAAACTTAGACTTGTGAGGTGAGGAGGAGGAGAAAACTAAAGAAAAGGCATGAGCAACTGGAAGCAAGCTAAAGTGAGGAGGAAGATCACAGCATATTTAATCAGTTATCACTTAAAAAAAAATATGGCTTCTGGTATCATTTAGCATATATTCTGTAACAACCTTAAAGTCCCCAACCAGAAAGGACACCCATTCTGTTAGACACGACGTAGCTGTAAATACTCATTACTTTTGCCCTGCTAGGCATTTTTGGGTGATTTTGAGGTTGATTACCTCTTTTCACAAGTATCTGCTTTCTGATCATAATTTTTAGCTCTAAATTCACATTTTCCTTTTCCTTTTAGAAAGATTCTTTTTTGTTGTTGTTCCATTTGAGAAAGGTGATTTTAAAAGTTTACTTTGTTCTGGATTATTTGTTCATTCTCCAACTCTCACTTTATGAGCTCACCATCTTACATTAGACAGTTCTGCTGATCGTTTCTGGAATAAATAATCTCTCTACACAGAAACACTGTGAAGCAAAACGGTATCAAGAAGCTACTGTCAGTATGAGTTCAGTCTGCTTCAGTCAATTTCAGCTTCACTGCCTTTGGCAGAAGATCAGTTTTTTCTTCTTCATTCAGACTAAAAGTCTTTTGGAAATCATCAGGTTTGTCTGATTGTGGTCAGTAGCTCAGATACAGAGGTAACATTTTAGAGCTAACTTCAGGATGGAAGACTAAAGGGATAGATCTGCATGATGAAATGAAACTTAGAAGTACTGTAGGACAAGAAGTTCTAATTGGAATGCACCCAAAATTAGCAAAATGTTTCAGTCAGGAGCAAAGGGTGAGAAAGGCTTTGGGAAGTTCCAGCAAAAGCTGAGATTTGATTAAGGCTAGTCTTGAAGTTCCCCCACCCACACATGTCACCTTATAGTCAAACATATGCACAGAAAACAGAAACTGTATGGAAGATTTTAGTTTCAGCTGCATTTCCTAGCCTTACTTACAGGACCAAGAGAAATGAGAAAAGTTAATGTCATTGGTTCTCTTAGAAAGTAGGAATCTCTTCTGAAAGGCTGCTGCATAAGGAAAGATGCATTTCTTAAAAAGGCTGCCCTTTAAGAGATGAAGCAGTAAAACCTGTTGGTGTTTTTCTTCATTTCTGCTCACATCTCTACATTCATTCAAAAGAGTGGATGTCCAGTTACGCTTTGGAAACACACAATAAAATATATTCCTGGCTGCAAAGATGTTAAGACTGGCACATGAAGAAGGGTAAGAGGGAGGAAAGAGTGTTATCCCCATCTTCCTGAGGTGCCGTTTTTAGCACAGCCTTTGGATATGTTTACCCTTTAGACTTCAACAGACAAATAGATACAGAAGGTAGCTTTAAATAAAGAATTCTACTTTCACAATATGAATTAGGCATTTAAAAGTCTTCAGGTATTCCAAATGAATTACTATTGTCTCTGGAGTAATTGATTTGAAGCTCTGCACTGTAGGCCTACTGAAATGCAGGAAATAACCCCAAGTTTTACGGATCTCAAATCCAGTATCTTTGCTACCAGCCTTCCTGTCATCCAGTAATAAAGATGGGACATGAGAACTGGAAGAAGCGCTAAAATCATGGGATTGATCTTCATTTTCAGCTTCTATCTTTTTTAATTAACTGAAGAGATGAACTCTTTTAACAAAAGAAATGATACTGGAAAGCAAAAAATCTGTGATACTGTAAAATATCTTAAGTGAGTCTGCAAAAGAAAACCCCACACAAAATGATGTATAGAAGTAGATAAAACACCAAATATAAAACTCAGATATCTGGATCCCTATGTCAGATCTCTGACGACTGAAAGGACGAGGTGAGTGCAAGAGATCCGATGTACAAAGAACCTGCAATATTTAGCTACAGCTTGAAAATGTAGATTTACAGAACTGGATAAGTAAAAGGTGGCATATAACAGTGTGCTCAAGAGGCTGAGTTGAAGAGTTGTGTTTGTGTTGTCTTGAGGACAGAGACTGTGGAGAAGGTTTTGGGGAGAAAGGCTTAAAGTTCTGTCTATGTTGTCTTTAAAGCTGGTGGCTAGACACCATGAGACTAATAAAATAATGAAACCATCAGGATGGTAGAGGAATATCCAAAGGAAAAAAAGTCATGAAAGGCTAAGGCTGGAAGGGAAGAACTACAATAGCTGCATTTTTTATGTGAGATCCATTAGCAGTAAGGGATATAAGGAAAAAAAGACGGCGAATCATTGAGTCTGAAACTGACTGAGGTTGGAAGGGATCTCTAGAGGTCACTTAATCCAAGCTCCTGCTCAAAACAGGGAGCGTGTCCCAGTCAGATCAGGTTGCTCAGGCCTTGCCCAGCTGGGTTTTGGTTACACAGAGTCTCTCTGGGCACCTGTTCGCGTGCTTAACCATCCTCCCTGTGACCCGACGTGAAACTCGAGGACCCTGCTGGATGCTAGAGAATGGTACAATCATTTAATTATAAAAGGATGATTTCAGCATTAGGATAAAGTGCCAGAAGTTTCAGTGAATGAGGTTTCAGGTCAAAAGCAATTTTGTACAAGCCCTGGAGGTATGGCACAGAAAGAGCTGAGACTTTTTTAAAAAACTCCTATAAGCTCTAGGGGCAAGAGAACTTCAGTTTTATTTACATTGGTAGATGGGAAGTTAATCCTTATGTGATTCAATGGCTGACCTGCCCATATTTCTAACCCAGGTTTATGTCCCCACCCGTCTGAAATGTTCATGGTCAAACCTTTCCTCATCTTTAAAACATTCTGGGGAATATGAGCCAGAATTAAAAAGAAGGATTTAATTTATCCAGAATGCCTTCACCCTGGGTCTTCTGTTTGGATGTTCTTTTTGGCTTTCAAAATACAAGATGAAATGCCCCATAGTGTGCAGCCATCACCCAAAACCAAACTCAATAAAAATTGCTGTTGATTTTGGTGGAAGCAGAGTTAGGCTGACACTTTGCGGTTTTGAAAATTCGACTCATAGATGACAACTGAAACTACCCATAATATTAAGTGTGATGGAAAAAATACATAAGTAATAATATTTGAGACTGGGAGTTACATCTCATGATCTTGTAATGCCATGTACTTGTGTAGGTGCCAGACCAAGTCAGTTTTCTCACCTCTGTGCCACACACCAAGTGACACTGTGCTCAAGGCAAGGCAGAACTACTTCAGTATCAAAGGGTGTCTCAGGGGCCACAACATAATGAAACAGTAGCTTGAATGTCACAAGCACACAAGAAGTATGCAAAGCACATAGCAGACTTCCAGCTAAACAGCAACCTGGGCATTGATTCAGTTGGTAAGTATAAAATTTACAGTAGAAGTAGTGTATTTCAGGTCCTAGGGAGAGACTTGCACCATGTGCAAGTTCTAGGTTACTTGCTGGAGTGTGACATAGTTTCTCACAAGTTTGGGCATCTATGATTCATTGCCAGAGTGTCAGTGAAATAGGAATAGGTGTGTTTTGAGGTCAGACTCTAGTCAAGCTGATGCTAGAATGCAGCTAAGGTGGGCACCTGTTCTCAGGAACTGGATAGTTTTTTTTCTGTTTCTTAATCTAGGAGTAACTTCAAGGCCTGTTTTACATTTCCAACAAGTGTAGTGCTTCTGACTTTGCTGCTGCCCATGTAACTGTCACGACTTCTCCTGCATTTTTGCTAAAATGGCAACCTTCTCTTTGGACAGCCATCAAACTAATACAACGATGGGGTCACTGAAGGCTCACTAAAAAGAGATCTGTGTCTAAAGCCAAGGAGAACCAAAGGCCAGTGTAAATGTGACTCTGTTCTGAAGTCACCATGGAAGAATTCAGTAGGAACAGCTGACATCATCACTTGCACTGGAGAAGGAGTTTTCCCCTGATTTTATCTCTGCCCTGCTTGTAGCTGTGACCAAGTAAAGGAAACGATATTTGATTTGGTTCTGTGTGAGAAAATTCAATCTTTAGCAGCAAGGACTTCCACAGCTAGACTGTATACAGGAGGACTCCCTTTGCTGCGCATTATATTCCAGTCACTCTGAAAGCAGTGCGTTTGCATAGAATATTGTTAAGGGACATAATATAATACTGTGGAGAAAATGTCAAGAATTTCAAGGTAAGAAGCCATCATGAGCTCTAGAGATCAGGTTGGATTTACGCTATCATGTTATACATGAAAATATGCACATCTATGATGGGAAATACTGAAGATGACAAATGTGAAACCCCATTACTGGAAGCACTTTACACAGAAGTGCCCTTGAGGTGTTAAGTCTAGCTGAACTGATAAAGCTGAACAATACTTTTGGTGAGCTCAGTGAGCAGTAGATAACTGCTGTATATGAAAGATCCTTATTTTGTGTCTATCATGGTTTAAGCCCAGCCAGTAACTCAGAACCATGCAGCCACTTGCTCATTCCCCTTCTTCTTCCTCCCCAGGCTAAAGTTGAAAACACAGCACTGCACCAGCTATTATGAAGGAGAAAAATGACTGCTACTGCTGAACCCAGGACAGTGTCAAAGTTAAAGAACAAAGGAACTATTACACCTGGTCGGACTAGTCAGATGGAATGTTCTTTTAGCCCTTTTCCAATGGTGGCTGACAGAAGATGTCTAGGGGGAGATTAAAAGGTAAGGATATAGTAAAACTTTTCCAGAATCTTGTTCTGGCCTTCAGTAATGTGTACCTTATGGACTTCTATTGCCAAAGGCTTTCCTATTCAGTGATTCTTTATGGATTTTTCCAGTTGCTCATTGAGCCCATACAGCACCTTGTATCCACACTCTTTCTACAGCAAGGATTTCCACAGTTTAAATCAATGTATAAAGGGCCACTTTGTTTTACTTGGTCTGTTTAAGTTTTACCTGATGCCCCTTTAGATCTTGTATTGGAAGAGAGATGAGGGATAGCCATTACCTATTCACTTTCCCTATGGCACCTAGATCTCTAAACAGAAACTTCATCAGCCACCTCTATTCCATGATGGACTCTTCTCCATCATGTATCTGTGCTTACACAGCAGCATGTTGGTAATATACGTACCTGTGAATTAGTCTCAAGTTCCAAAGATGAAGAGGTAGTTTGGAAGGAAGGCTTACTGACATGTTTTCCCCGTAGGAAAAAAAAATATGTTAAATTGGTGTGGTTTAAGCCCAGCTGGTAACTCAAGCACCACAGAGCTGCTCACTCACTCCTCCCTTTCTTCCCCCCCACCTTGAGGGATGGGGAGGAGAATCAAAAGAATGTAACTCCCACAGGTTGAGATAAGAACAGTCCAGTAACTAAGGCATAACACAAACCACTGCTGCTGCCAGTAATAATGGTAGGAGAAATAACAAGGCGAGAGCATGAGGGGCTGAAAAATCTTTGATCAGACTAAGCATTACTTAGCAACAACTAAAAACATTGGTGTTATCGGCATTGTTCTCAGACTAAAGTTGAAAACACAGCACTGCACCAGCTACTAAGTAGAAAAATGACTGCTACTGCTGAACCCAGGACATAAATAATATATTATTTACATGGAAAACTATGAATTTGCTGGTAGAAGCATTAAACACTACTCAGTCTCATCTCTCTTCATCCCATTGCTTCTCGTAAGCTGGTTGAGAAAGTAGGTATTTTCATTTACTTCAAAAGCCCAACTTTTATACTGGAAACGAGTTTAACCAGAAAAATTCAGCCACTCCTCTGGAAAAACAAACAAAAAAAAGGTCCAAAATCAAACTCTGCATTAAAGTTGCTTTAAATCTCAGTGGCTGAAGCCCAGATTATTGGAAGGCAGAAATGAAGGTAAAGGGCAGACTTTCATAAAAAAAGAAGCAAGCAGTAAGCTGTAACTAGTGTTTGACCCATCTACTCTTCATGTTTTATTCTTCTGAGGTTTCGTCTTTAGAAAAACAGTAAGGCATGGAGCTGCAATGTGGAAATAAGAAGGGGTCTGGGAGGACTAGTGAGATGACTGAGGGACAGATATTAACAGGAATGATAAAATGGGAGTTGGATAAATATGTACTGCAGAAACAAGGTAATCTTGCTTCCACAGATGCAGAAAACCTGCGCTTTGGGTGTTGGATTGAGTAATGATACATCACTGCAACAGAATAAAGAAAACATTTATATTTTCTTCCTCATTATGGTTTTGCCACACGGACAGAGGGAATCAGCTTCTTGATTTTAAAACCTGGCATTAAATTTTTCAGTAGAGAATCAAGTATGCACTGAAGGTAGGACCACAGAGACCAAAATCCTCTGTGTAAACACAGAAAGGCTCACACAGGCAGCATCAACATAGACCTCCCAAACATCAACATACAGCAATCTTAGAATAAGAGAATCACTCCTTCCAGCCTTCTTTCCACCCTTCCTTTCCTCCTCCCTTTCTTCCTTCCCTCCCTCCCTGCACCCACTCACCCACAGTACTAGAAATGGTAGGGTGACCTTTTCTATATCAGAAAACTTTTAGGCTTTTCAGTGAATGTTGCACTTGATGGACTGGAGCTGGCCATCACCTTTTGGTTTCAAATAAAACATAAACTTTGTTAGGGGTTTTTGAAGACAGAGACACACAGTATCACTTGACTCAGCAAAATCACCCCTTTTTATGAAAGGTCTATTTCGAATGTCTTACAGAGGCACTGAATGTGCAGCAGGGACAGGATGTCATAGCTCCTGTTCCTCAAGAGCCAGTGCTTTGCGTTGGTCTGTTTCCTGATGAACTGAAGAAAATATTATTTCTGGTCACGTGTTATAAAATAATCCCCACTGTTGGAGTGAATAAACTGGAAGAGGTCTGAGTGTTTCAGACAGCATCTTGCTGCTACATAAGATTGTCCACCAAAATGTCAAATGGAAATACTTTTCTTCTGTATGATCACTCCTATAGGTGACAGTTATGTGCAAGTGGAGGAGGCTTCAGCAAGGAGAGCCAGTGAACAGCTGCCATTTCTTTGTGTGGTGTATGAACATTTTTTCCCTTGAGCTTCTTGGGATTGGTATTTCAACCAGCATAAATTATTGCCACCTGGCCTAGCACCAGCTCTGCTGCTCAGCTGTGAGTCATAGCAACATACATGGCAGAAATATGTCTTGGGAAAGTCATAGCAGCAACTACATACCCCAGGGGATGTTTATCCCAATGCCTGCAATTTCCATTAGCCCTCCTTTAACCTACATCCTTCCTACTGAAGACACTGCTTTCAGAAAAGACAATACACAAAATGATGTGTGGAAATACTAATTTGCTCATCTCTTTATGTTTCTTCTTTTTTCCTGTACTGAAGGGGATAACATATTTAATATAAGATGCTAAGATGACTTTTGCAAATACATCTGTCATCCGGCTGACCCAAGATGTGGAATGAAGGTGAATAAGGTGAAGATGTTTAGATTCATGTGTTGGGTTTTTGAAGTTCTTCAGGTTTGGAAAATCTGCATGTCTTTTACCTCTGGCTTTTCAGGCATGTTTTCTGGGCGCTGAATCTCTGGAAACACTTCCAGGAAAAGGGATCTTGGGGTCCAGCTGCCACAGCATATTTCTGAAAGCAGTTTTGTTCTAGTAACTTTTGTCTTTGTTATTTCTTTCCTACAGTGATATCTTATGTTCAGCCCTGCAGACAACCTGGTGCCATTAAGCCATATCCATCCTATTGTTCTGCAGTGCTTCCAATTTTCATGGAAAATTATTCATGTTAATAACTCTCCATTGTTCATGTCTTATCTTTCTAAGTCATGTCAGAGAGCTACACATTATAAATGCTTCTGCAAAAGGCTTCTGTACACTTTATAGCATGAAGTGACTTGTCTTTAGTGAATTCCAATGAATTCAAGGCTTTTAGGGACTTATGTAAAACCAGACAGAATTCTTAAGATTTTCTTAACTTCTCCTCCGGTCATGTTGTTCACCTTGGCTTTTGCTAGCATTCTCTGACCCAAATATTTCTGCCTATGCTACTGCTGAGCCTTGTCATGTTTCAGAGGGAGAGCACTTGTCATTCTGCATGGTGATCAGAAGGTGTCCAGCTCACAGTGCAAGGGAAGGGTCCTTTCTCAGCTGATGTCCAGTGAAGGTATTGATTACAGGTATCACTTGAATTCAGCAAACACTATCTGTCCTGCCTTTGCATTTGCTGCAGAGGGGTTTGCCTGCTCCTGCAAACCAATGGGATAACTGCTGGTCTTGTGAATATACCAAGGCTTTTAGATTCATTGCCACTTTTCCCTATTTGTATCCATAAGATAGTACCCTGGGGAAAAAAAAAAAAAGTTTTTTTAGCAGTCAGGCTCATGGACATGTTTTCCTAATCTTCAAAAACTGCTGACATGCTCATAGAAGAGGTTAATGTTTGATGGGTATAATCTGAACTACAGAAGCAACACTAAGATAAGATGCAATGTGTTTGTACACAACTGCAGAAAATTGTAACATGTTTTTAGAGTGCTTAAAAAACATCAAAGCATCTTTTCAGTTGCTGTTTAAAACCACTCTTGTTTCTCAGTTTTTAAACACTATCACTCAGCACTGGTTTTGCTTCCTAATGTTGATTTGCTTTCAGCTGAGTTTTTGTTTCACAAACTTTGTGAAACACACCTGTTTAAACACTTTGGCAATATGGAGCAAATCTGAAAATGGCTCAGTATCTATTATTTCATAACTGAAAGCCAGTCAGGTTTCTTTTAGTATTTTAGTATGATACTGTAAGCCACACAGGAAACCTACCTTCATTTCTATAGTGACATATTTTAGAATATTTAGTCAGATATTATCAACTATATAATATATTAAAATTACTCAGTGCTGGAGCCACTCCTAAATACAAGCCCATTGACATGTAGTATAGCTCTATTTGAATATTAAGAGAGTATAAAATGAGTTTCATTTTCTGCCAGATGACAAATAAGGTAACCATCAAAGCAGGTGAAATAATAATAATAAAATGAAAAAAGACAGTATGACATTTCCGGAAATAGCTTCTTTCTTTATTTACAAAAAGATTAGGTCAGGTGAATCTTTTATGACAAATGTGTTCCTGTTCCTACTGAATCAATGACAAAGTTTTATTGACTTCACTGGCAGCATAAGCTGTTCCTGTTAGGCAGTAAAAATATAAACCCTGAGTGTGCCTTCATGGACATCAGTAGAAGGCTGCATTAACCCTACCCAAGTCTAATTAGCGTTTGACTATTGCATTCTCTCCAGCTGGGTCTGACTCCATCTGAACAGAGTAGAATTGTTCACAATGAAGAGACAAAAGTATTTCTGCTTACAGACCCATGTTCAAAGACATGAGTTAATGAAACAAAACTCAGTAAATCTACTGATAAGCAGACCATTCAGGCAGTATCATCAACATCACCAGATTTATTTCAGTGGAAATATACTGCTTTTCACAAGTAGTGCTCTGGCAGACCACACAATTTTCGTAGGTTAAGGGGAAGCTTAGACATCAGAAGTCTAAAAACTTACTGGTCTCAGAGGCAAACACATCTCCTTGCTCCCCACCCTTCTCCCCAGTACAATTTCCCCCAGCATTTGTATAGTGGCATTTTTCAGAAACCTTTACACAGGATTCCCAAGCCTCAAAAGGCTCATTAAAAAGCCTTAGTTTGAAGGAAAGTCCTTTTATGAATTATTAACTAGTTAGAGGATGAAAAGCAACGGTGGGAACCACTGATCATTTTTCACAATTAAAGGAAGTTGCAAGAGGAAGGCAGGGGAAGGAGACTGTGCCAGGTCCTGCACTGTCCAACACATTGACAAATGGGCTGGAAGAGATGGTGGATAGCCAACGTGGCTGATGATACAAAGTTGCTTCCAATAGTCAAAAACAAAAGCTGCCTGAGAAGGTAGCACAGGGATCTCACATTCTCAACTGACTGGGCAGCAAAATGGCAGAGAAAATACATAGCTAATAAATACAAAACAGTGCATTTGAGAAAAATATAGCCCTAACCAATGCAAACGGTTCTGAATGAGCAGCTGTCACTCAAGGAGAGTTCTTGGCATCACTGTAAATGTTAACATAAAAACACCAGCTTAACATTCAGACCAGGCACTGGGTGTGCCCTTGACTCACAAACCTGACCTGCTGGTTGCCAGAAACTGGAAAATATAAAAGGGGAAGGAACCCTTTGTACTCACCCTGTCTCCCATAGATGTCCACTACTTGCCACTGTTGTGAGAAGATGTGAAGCTATATGGATCTTTGCTATGACCTAAACCAGCTGCTCTTACATCCTTAGGTAAAATGAACTGTCCAAGAGAGTAGATCTAACCTGCAGTCACAAAGGAAAGTGAAACTATAAAGAAGCGTACAACCTGAGAACCAATGTCTCAAGTTGTGTATGTAACCAAGTCCCAGACAAATGGACCGAAGGATCAGAACAAACAAAAAAAGCCTCAGAAGAGAACACAGGGAGACCTGAACTAACCCCTAACAGGTTAAAAGCTTGCTAGGTGCTGCTGGTGCTTTAGCAAAGGGGATGACCAAGACTCCAAAATACCACAATGAAACATCAGAGAAACACTTAAAAAGCTCAGAGACAGATGTGAGCAACACGTCCTGCAACTGCAAGGTGTCCAGTAGGTACAGAGACATATTTCAGCTTAGTGAACAGAGTGTATACACGTATCTACATGGTACAACCCAGTTGCCAGCTGGACTTAAAGCATGACAACAAGGAAGACAGTATCGGCAATTCCAGCAGTTCTTCCCTTGGACAGACACTTGTTGAAAAGAAGATCAATAAACTGCCAACCTGAAAGCAAATGAGACTGATCTCACACTAGTAATTCTCTTCTGTGACATAAATTTACTGATTACTGTTGTACTGGACAAGGCATATGGCAGATTATGATGTCTGAAAATGTCTTTAGTGTAATGACCCTGAATTTACACCTTGTGCAGTGGAGCACAGGTTTACATATCAACATCAGATGTTAATCTGTACTTAACCAGGCCTTATCAGTGGAATAGTTTGTTAGCAGTTGATACTTTGCCCAGCAGACACAGTGCTCAGCAGATGATGCTAGAAGAATGGAAATTTGCAGAAGTATGGGGAGACAGATATAGAAATGAACAGTAGAATATGAAGTCCTGGCATTGTTACTGCTTCCTGAGCTTGAGATGGTTCACATCCCCAGAGGTACTAAACAGCTGCTGAGAGCAGTTGCTATCATACTGATCCAGAATGTCTCAGGTGACCATATACTTAGAGAGAAAACACATTTTTTAATTATAATTTGCAGAAGACAGGCAAGGGGCACTGGGTCTGCTACTTAACCTGAGAACATCTTAATGGTTTATACTCATACACCCAAAGAGGCATGTTTCTTGCCTAAGAGTGGGCTCTGGGCTCTGCAACCCACTAATCTCCCATTCTCAGCTGCCTCACAGAACATTCACAGACAGCGCACTGAAGTGTCCTGCTTGTGCAGAATCTCAGATGCACTGGAGACATCCTGCCAGACTTTCTAAGTAAGCAAGTAGCTTGGAAGCAACTTTGGAGGGGCTCTCCTCTCACCATCAGGTAGATAATTACAACAGGCCAAAATAACCAAACCAATTGAAAACTCTGCAAGAAAAAGCAAATTGCTAACTCTGGATAGTATTGTATCAGGAGTGAGCCACCAGTACATGCAACAATGCAAGGGCTTCAGGAGTAACTGAGTCTACTTGGAGAATGTAGTGGATGCGTTGGAAATGTAAGTATTTGGACTGTGGTTTTCATAAGTAGTATTTAAGGGCTACTATCTTACATCTTGGCCAAGAAAATAAAATATGTAATCAAGAACTGTAGCTTTAAAAGTTTTCAGTTTTCCAAACACAGGACATTTTAAGACATACCCCTTTAAGCAGAAGCTATTGGGAAAATGTCATCAAAATAAAGATCTCTACCCATTGTTTTGGCAGGAGGCAGGCAGTGATTACCAAAACCTACAGTCTATGCTGAGTACCATGATGGTGGAAGGATGGTGAACTACCTCTTGGCTCTGACCACACTGTCTTCTGCATAGAAGCCGATTCAAAGATTCCTGCTGGCTTCAGTGGGTCACATCCTAATGGCTCTCAGCTGGTGGCTTGGCATGTCAATGATGTTCACCAAGTTCCAATGTGAACTTCAAAACTGACCTCTTTCTACTCTGAAGAGTTTTCATAGACCATGTAAGTGAAGTCCAATGGATACTATGGTCTACAGGGTGCTGCAGAGAGATGTTGGGAAAGCTGTGTCCCTTTAGGGACATGAACTGGGTATGTACATGAACTGGAAGAGAGGTTAAGTTATTGTAACATTAATTTTCCATTTGAGGACACTCCGACATGTGCCCAGAGAAACAAATACATAGCTAGCTTATCAAGCAAATGCATTTGGATATTTTCCCTCACACTCAGCAATGGACTATTCTTAGTAACTAATAACACACATGTGCCTTGCAGCACGCTTTCTGATAGCCTTGTTTCTTTTCTTTAGGGATCTAATATTTTACCGTATTTCCAAAGAATCCTGGATTATAATAAAATGTCTTACTCTTTTTATAATGTGTCTGTTTCTTACAGTGAAAAATCAACAGAGCTGCTGCTAGGACCAACTTCTTTCTTATATATGCATTGGAGCTAAAGGTGTGGGGTTGACCTAGTAATATATGCAAGTCAAAGCTATACAAATTAAGGGTTAGAACTGACTGCTATAAATGTTAAAGAAATTGTGTAGTTTTTAACCACTTAGAGATTAAAATCAGAATTTTCATGGTGTATTATTTTTTCTGTCTCTATTTTCTAAACATTTAAACCAAGCACCCCACAGCAATCCCAGTATCTGCACTTCATTTGTAATCCATCGTGTGTTTTAAGGTGGATTCTTTTAAGCCTGAAGTACATGCGAACAAAAGTAGCTGTTGGCAGGTTCAGAGACACAAGTGCAGTAATTTGGTACACAGTTGCCATGGCAGCTAACCTACATCTAAATTATCCTATACACTTTTCTCAGCCATTCTCTAAGCATTGTTCCTTGTTCCTCCTGTCTGAATTGTTGGTTCTTTTTTTTTTTGAGACCTGCCTTCTGCCAAGCCCTCCTTTGTGCCACATTGGAGCATCATCTGCTGGCTCAGTCCTTTCACCACAGTGTACTCCATATTCTGTTTATATTATCTATTAGTGGAAGGAGGAGGAAGGAGTATGAGGCAGAAGCAGGTGATGGTCTTCCAGCTACTCATAGCTTGTTGAAAGCTGGTTTTTGCTGAAGTAAACCACAGCGGTAACTCCCTTCAGTTTCAGGACTTAAAGCTTGCTGCAACACCACTGATTTTGACAAAGTTACTGCAGATTCAGAGTGACATAACAAAAGCCAAATTTGGCCTTAAGACAGTGAATTTATCAAATGATCAATGAATTCTGCTCTGTGGATACATGGCAGTAAATCAGGGGATACCTCTTCTATCCAGAAAACAGGCTTTGATGTGCTTTAGCAGTGCTTATTACCAAGTAGAAATATTAAAAGAAAGGGCAATAAGTCCTCCAAGCTCTTTCCCTTCCATTGACCTCCCTCTCAGCACAGACAGAAAACAAGCCTAGTGCTATATATGAAAAGGTTTCATTATTTATTTCTGATGAAAAAATTCCATTCTGTCAAATTGCTCTGTTTCAGAGGAAAACCATCCCACTGGCTATTTCTGACCAAACATCCTTTTTATCTCCCTTCTTGCCTCCTCTGAGAACTAAGTTGTGACGCCGCTTCAGGGGAACCCAGCCCAGGTCTTATCAGTTCCTGACAGATCATGGGTAGCCAACATGCCTTCTGCCTATGGTGGAATGTGAGCTCAGGGTTTACAGAAAGTGAGATCAGAAGATAAGAAGCAGAGAGTATTTACTTACTTATGTTTAAGTGAGTAAGCTCAGTGTACTGCCAAAGCAAAAGTTTTGTCTAATTTTTTTAACAAGGTTCAGTTTTGGTATCAGTTTGACTGTTAGTTTTCAGGCAATTGCCTAGAAGGCAATTGCTGCTGCTGAAGACTTGCCATTGCCAAATACATTCGTGTGTAAAGTCAAGAAGTCGGGACTACTTAATTTATCATCCTCATATCACAAGAAGTATAAAGATCCACAGATTTGGAGGACTACAGGCCATGCTAAAGTGAGCTCTTTTCAGGGATACTGAAATCTATGAGATTCACCAAGAGGTTTTTGCTCTTATTTTCTGTGTTCATTTATTCAGTCTATCCATCCATCAGACTATTTATTCAAGCTATCCAGGACAGCTCGCTTTTTAAAATGGAGTTCCAAAATACTAGAAACAGTGCAGATGCTAAGCACAGGGAATAAGGTCTTGAGAAATGACAATGAATAAACACTTCATGATAATTCAGGCTTGATGCAAATCTGCCCCCATAAATGCATCATGTAGTAGTTTATTAAACAACAGGTAAAGAACTAAAACAATAGTGTTTTGGAATAACTGTCAAGAGAGGTCTGGCAACAGTATCAGGATTCCTCTGTGAATAGATGTGTGGAGAGGAAAAGTATATACTATACATCACGGTAAAAGCTTAAGAGAGAAGTGGATTTCCTCCCACTGCTTTTTCATCTCAGTACGTTACTCTCTCCCACTCTAATTTTTTCTCTCTCGCTGTAAAATGCTGCATGCATACAATAACATTCTAATAAGGGAAACCACTGCAGGCTGAAGTAGGCATCCTGAAGTGAGACATGAAACTTGAAAATAAAACAGAATCAAGGTTTCCATTCAGAATGGGAATGCATAACACTTCCCATTCAGAAAAAAAATGTCAGATACTAAGTTAGATAGACTTGTCTTCCATCCATATTTCCTGATATAACAATTTCACATGGATTGTTGTACTTGTGCATGGGACTTTTTAGGGCTTTGTACAAAGGTCAGAAATCCTGTTATTTGCATTTTACAGATAGAGAAGCTGAGTTATGGAGAAGTGAATTGCTGAGTCCAGATTTCCAGCTTATTGACCGTAAGGCCTTCCAGTTATATGGTCCTCATAGCACAACACAGATCCCTGCAGTTATCATGGACATTATTTATTGTTTACCCTTTCTTTCTCACAAAAAAGAAACTACTTGCCAAAGTTGTTGACAAGGAATCCTATCACTTTGGGGGCATGATGTGTTTAGTAGTTATTACTGCAAGCCATGATTCATACCATTTGGACCTCAGTTCTATTTTGCACAGCATGAGAATAAAGTAAATTACATTCTGGAGAGCTTTGCCAATGAAATATTAAAGCCAGCATCTGCGATCAAGCTCACTGCTATGCTTCTGAGCAGTTCTGAGGGGGAAGGGAGAAGTACAGTATATTAAGCCGGAATAGTTATCCTTTGTGGCCTTACAGAGAGACTGCTATGATGGTTTTGAGGCTCATGATGGCATAATACAGCCCCCAAACTCTGTGGAGCCTCAATAGGGATAGGTTCAGGAATAGTTAAAAAACAGAATTAGTGTCTCACTGGTGTTCCCCTGTTCTGCTGTGTGCTGAGGCAGGGCCAGGCACACTGCTAGGTCGGAGAGGCTGGGGACAGGGGGAGTCATAAGATGAAGCCAAGGTCCTAATCCCAAAAGATCTAGGTTGAAGCGTGTACTGGCTTCCACTGCCATGGCTCCATGCAGGAGACCCAAGTATGCAGGAAGCAGCAGGGGCTGGCTCACATTGAGCCTCCCCTAACCTGGGTTAAGCTATAGCTTGGCAGTGCTCCCAGGGCCACCCAGTTCAGATAGAGCAGAAGCAGCCTAGCCTCACCAGTCCGTGCTTCTTGCTTGCCTCTTACAACCCCAGAACAAGATTACCCAGCAAACCTCTTGCTAGCTCCCTGCCTCCTCACTAGCCAGGCCTGTCCTGCCTCAGCTGCCCTGGGCTGCATTCCTCAAGCAGCCTTGCTCTTAGGCATGTTCCCTTCTCCAGAAATTTAAGCATCTGTGGTGATGCCATGGCTGTTTCAAGGCAAGAGTTTTCCAGCCTTCTAGGCAGCTAGTCTGATGGCTTAACTTCTGTTGGTTTACAAGCATATTGCTGGCTTCTGTGGAAGCAGCACTAGTTTTTGAGGACATAGTAATCCAGTGACAAGCCACTGCTGAGGTGGCTGGTCCTGTTCCTGTCTCCATGTGCGCTGGTCTGACCGCATGGAAAGTAGGCTGGCACCCCCAGCTTTCTATGGTCTTTATTCTCTGCATGAGTTTGGTGCTGGGTCAGACAGGTGCTCAGGGTTGCTTAAGGAAGGGGCACAGGGGTGCTGTTGACAGTAGTGGGGAGGATGGCCTCTTTGGCAACACCTCGTATCTGATTGCAACCGGAGGTTGTGAGATTGTTCCCTTCGAGTTTGCTTATACTGGCAACCACTGCCTCTATGCAAGAGTTCCACCGCCACCCATCTATCATTTCACAGTTAATCCATCAGTTGATACCTGTCAGCATTACCCTGCTCTCCATCTTTCAGCCTTCCACTGCCTAAACTGGGCTGCAAATGCCCCTGACCTGCCCAGTCCTACTGAAGTGTGCCCAGCAAATGACATCTTGACCTTATTTTATGCACATTTCACACTGATGCATGTACAAATGCATAGGGAACCTGATGGTGCCTATAACAGCACCATCATTTTGCATTTGAACCACTAAGACTGTAACTTTTCAGGGGGCAGTATAAATGCAGTGGTTAATGGGACAGATCTTATGTAGTAATAGCCTGTGGCTGTATATTTAAACTGTGTGTGTCTCTTACAGCCTTGCCTGTATTCCTTATCACATTAATTCTCTGGCGTAAATTTCCTTCACCAACCACCTTATCGCCCATCATCACGCCTCCCTGAAACACATCCCCGTGGCTAATGGGATACAGCTGTATCATGTCACGTTTAGCTGTGTTAACAGGGAGCAAAGTGTGGGTTTGGAAGGACTAAGCATGCCTTTGAAGCCATGCCTGCCAAAACACTGCCATGAGCGGCTTTCCCTGCTTGAGGAGGAGGGGTGGACCAGGTGACCTCCAGAAGTCCCTCCCCACCTCAGCCAACCCGATTCTGCAATGTTTGCTTCAGACTATTTGCTTTCTCCTCTCTGTTTTGCCTCAGTTAGGAACACCAATGTCCTTCTCCTACTTGCCAACCCACCACACCTGTGGCATGGCTGGGCTCAAAACGGCAGGAGACCAAGGCAGGAGCATACTGTGACAGGGCAGAGGTCGCTTTGCTAGGCCCTGCTCTCTGCGTGCAGCCCGGGCCTCACACCTGCAGCCTCGCACCAACCCTCGGCACACCGGAGAGGCACAGCCAGGCAAGCGGCAGGCTGTGGCAGCAGCCCTAGCACCCAATGCCTGGTGCCTTCTTCCAGGCAGGCCACTGCGCCTGCCGCCATGGCCCGTTTGAGGTCGAAATAAATTCGGTTTCGGGACCGCAGAGGCAGGCAGGACCTCCCCGCTCCAGCAACGCGTGCCGCAGCTCTGCCCTCCCCGGGCGCAATGGCAGCGGGTGGTTCATACCAGGGAGATGATCCCGCCGAATGCCGCTGCCGCCACTTCCTCATCCCCTCAGGAATGGGGTGAGGCCGCGCCGCGCCGCACCGCACCGGTCGCCCGCCGGCTGCTGCCGGCCGCTACAGGTGGAGCAGGTCGGCGGCGCGGGGGGCGCTGGGATGTGTAGTTCCTGCGGGCGGGCGGCGCGGAAGGGGCTCGGCGGTGTGGACTACAAGCCCCAGGGCGGCGCTGCGCGGCAGGGCTGTAACCGCACTGGGGGAGGAGGCGGCGGCGGGAGGAGGTAGTTCCTGGTGGCGCGGCCCCGCGGCTTGGCGCGCCTGGGGACGTCCGAGTGGAAACCTGTCTCCAGGCCAGGCAGCCAGCAGAGAGCCCCAGCCAGGGCGGGGGGGGGGAGATGCGCCTTACCCTTCCCCACAGCGGCAAGCCGCAGCCGTCCTTGATTAACAATTAGCTGGTTCCCCAGTCACCCCCGGCAAGCAGTGTCCCATGCACGCTGACCCACCGCCGGCAGTTCGCTAAGCCGGCAGCTGACGGCTTCTCCCGCGGTGCTGGCGTGCGGGTCGCTTAAGCCATGGGGAATGGGATGAACAAGGTAACGCCGCTCGTCGTTGTGCTGTGCGTGAGTGCATGTGTGCGGGCGAGGCGCGGCGGTGGCCGCGGGTGGCGGTCCCTCCCCGCGCCCCCTTCTTTGTGTCGCCCCTGGGCGTTGGGCGCCGCCGGGGCAGTCCGCGGGCCCCCGCGTAAAGAACAAAGGCCAGGGCAGGAAAGGCTCTTCCCTTCGATTTAAGGGGTCCCCCGCCCCGCTGCGTGGGGGGGAGGGAAGGAGCCCCGGCTGCGCGGCTCCCTCGAGGCGCGCCTCTCCCAGCCGCAACGCGGGCAGGCGGGAGGGGGGCCCTGGTTTCGGTGATGCTCGTCCGGGCTTCCCCTCACCGGGCGAAGCGAGCCCACTGCGTTCGCCGGGGGGGGGGGGCGTGCCCCCAACGGTCGCTAACGGCCGCAAACAGCCGCCGTGCGCCCCGGCTCTGTGCTCTGGTCAGCCTCAGCGCCGGGCCCCTCACAGACGGGGTCCCCCGCTGGGGCTGCCATGGCTGAGCCGGCATCCCCGGCTTGCTGCAGGAACCGGAGCTGTCAGCTCGGCTACCCATCGTTCAACTTGTCCGTCTCTTGCCCCCCGTCCCTGACCACCCCTACTCTCCAGGCCTCTCCTCCCGCGGACCCTCGAGGGTCTCCCCGGGCAGGCCGGTGCGAGCGCCGAGAAGCCGGTGTGTACGGGCAGTAGCCAGAGGGCTGGCCCCCGTGCCGGTGGGACAGGAAAGCGCTTGGCCCCAGTGGGGATCGCAGCGAGGAAGGAAGATGGATCTGTTTTGCAAAGGGTGTTGGCTTTTTGGCAGTGGGGGCTTATTGTAAGCACTGATTCCCCTGGCATGTCGTGGTTTGTATCAAGGGACAACTGTGATTTTCTCAGTATCTCCACCTCTGTTTTAAACCCAGGTTTGAAAGTGTGGTGGGAACTAGCCTTTTATATATAGCTTACTGTGAGGAACAGGAGTTGAGTCATTTCTTCTGTCAAACATCCTGCTTTGGGTGCTTTGGGAGTAGCTTTGCTGTGAGCGTGGCCTCTGCCAAAGCGGAGAAGAGCTAGAAATACTTGCTCATGAGTTGTCCAAGTCTGGCATCTTTGCCCCTGGGAAGCCAGACTGGTGAATGTCCGGAATGCTTAGTGTGCCACCTGGGAGGTGACGCCTTTAAATCCTATGGATTAGAAGCATTGAAATAGAAACTTTAGGCAGGGGAAAGATCTGGCTAGTTAGTCCAACCAAGTTAGGAGGTAGAACCTCCCTTGGTCCTCTTCATTTTTCTGTTTTATAGTCTGGCGATAATGTTGTGATAAGTGGCCACTCCTAGGAGGTACCTACAGGGACTGGCCAGTTAGGAAGAAACACAGCTGGAGAGACTTCTTTTGGGCTTCTGCTATGTTTGTAGTATTTTTCTCAGAATGCCTGAAATTATCAAAACGTTTAGAGGGACAGGATATGGCATGCTAAAGTTGCAGTCTCCGGCAGGGGGAAAACAGACAGTTCTCAGCCCTTTGATGGTTAGCACTCTTTGTCTGCATTACATCTTCCTATGGTACTGTGGGGGCGGGAGTTGGCAATCTGTGACTCCAGGCAATTTGATTATTTTAATGCTGTTAGTTGTTGCCCTGACACATACCAGCTGGAGCTTTCAGGACAAGCATAGTACTACTTTTATTTTTCCTCCTTTCTTATGACTGTATCCAAGAGGAAATGTTCAGCAGTTCTCAGAAGAGCTGGCTCCTTTAAGGAGGCTACAACCACATTGGGTACTGGCCATCAGGGTTATTTTTGTAGGGGTCCCGTGTGTAGGTCTGGTACTTGCCACCTTCAGAATGTGCCCCTGGATCATCTGTTCTTTTTGATCTTGCGAGTCAGTGCGTGCTGGAGGGGCAAAGGAAGGTGTGGAGTCATCAATGCTGATATTGGGGCATTTGCTTGACTCAGTGTAGTCTATCAATACAAATTACATTAGTTTCAAACTGAAGTGTGTGGGGTGGTGTTTTTTTTTGTTTTTTTTTTTGTGCTAGAGCTATATGCAGATGGTAGAAGAAAATAAGCAGGTTATCCGGAGGTGGATTATTTCATTTAGGGAATCTGTTTGTACTGATGCCAGGGGAAGAGGATTAGTGGTGACCTGTAACGGGTATGGTAAGGAAAAGCTCCAGAGCTTGCTACAGCTGCTGTGGCTGCTCTTGGGTGCTGAGCCCTTCTCAGTGGCATGGTCCCCTTGTATTTTTCTATCATGTGATATTGATGTATTTCATAGCAAATAGCAGTCACACCTGACTTTCTGTGGCCATTAGTGCTGATCAAGGGCTGGAGGCCTTGCATTCCTTTTAGGTGGGTTTGTCTTTTGTTGCTAGTTGTCTTTGTAAAATTAGCTGTGCCTAGGGTTTTATTTTCCTTAAGCCCACCTGAGCCTCCTCACTTTTCCTAAATTAAACTGAAAGCACTGGTTTATAAATACCCTTCTTACTCTGCTCATAGGAAAATTGGCTACTGAGTGTGTGTTGATTTAGCTACTATTAATTTTCAGTGCTTTTCTTTTTACGTCTTATAGGATGAGTAATGGGGTCTGACTTGGGAAATTGTTTGGCCTGATTTGTCTTCATGCTTAATGTCTGACTTTGACTTGTAGTCAAAATTCATGCTGAACTGTCTTTACAAATTACAAAGGTGTTTTTCTGGAGCTGAAGTCTAGTGGCTGGGATGGTGACAAGAGACTGCAGTCCTTAGATTTGATTATCTGTGAACAGCATATGCTTAGTAAAGAGTGTTTCCTGAGTTTTAGTTCTTGTTCACCATGTTAGAGTTAACTGCCTGTTATCCATGCAGACTTTTCTGAAGGGTTGTGTGTTATCTCCACAAAAACACAGATAAGCCCCATTCGTTATAGGAGTTGATGCATAAGAAATGTAAATGACTGTGGACAGTCAGAGCTGATGCAACCAGTTCTATGGAAGCCAGTGAAGCTGCACCAGTTCATGTGAGTGGCAAATTCCACTCCCTGACCTGTGCTGCTTGCCTGTGCTGATGGACAAGGTGGGCTTATCTTCTCCTTTTACAGAACCTGACCATCTCCAGAGAAAGCTCAGTGAACTCCTCTGGAGTACCCATCGGTATTATTGCATCTAGAAGCAAACACTGGGCCAGGAGTTAGATGCTTTATTAAAAGTGTATGTCTGTATAGGAAACAGTAGCAAAGGAGCCCTTGAAGCCATTTTCCAGAGAGGTGTGTTTTCAGGAAGGACTTCTCTGGACTTCTTTCCAGAGAAACATTACTAACTGGAGCAGCTATCTTCCATTGCAGGGCGCTGCCTTTGTGCAAAGTGAAGAAGGTGAGGTGCTTTCATGCGATGTACAAATAACGACGGGTGTCTCTTGGTTGTGCATTCTTCTACATCTGTTACTTAGTCCGTGGTCATTTTCTTAATGTTTCGGGTCATATAAGGAGGCTACTGTTTTTATTCATAAAGTAGTGGTTGAAAAGTTCACAAAAACAACCACCTTATTTTCCTTCTCTTCTGACTCCCACCCCTTCTGTCTCACACGCCCGTAGCAGCCATTGGCCTTCATTTTGCACAGCCTGGAGTGCAGTTACTGAAGGCAGTGTGCGATGACACAGCTGAAAGTTCCCAGCCGTAGTCTAGTGCCGAAGTATTAGTCAGCACGGCATGAAGATTCACTTCTTTCCAGGTAGCTTTCACCCATAGTTACGTTTCTTGCTTCTAGAATGACTAGGACAACACGGGTAACATGTGTTTTTGGTTGCACGGTGTCCTAATTTCCTATCTAGCATACAGCGTTGCTTCATGATGCACAAATGCAAACTTCTGGACTTTTCCTCCTTTGCCAACAACAATCTAAAAAGCCTATTTTTGCAACACCAACACCCTCCAGTTTCTTGGTATCTTCAATTTATAATGACTAACCTTAATGACTATGACTGGAATTTAAGCTTTTATCCTCTCTTGAGAGCACATATTCAATGTTAGAAATAATGTTCTGGAGTCTAAAATGCTATAGTTTACAGTAATGGTGATGTGATTTGAGATTTGTGCTGCAGATAGGAAACACCAGATAGCTATTTAAAAATATCAGACAGGCTTTTCTCATGATTTATTTTTTTTAAGCTTAAGATGAGGGAGCTGGCTGGGATGATCTGATTGGTGAAATTCATTCATAACTTGAGTCTTTTGCTTTAGAGCACGTTTCCTGTTTGCAGAATTTGGGCCTTAGCAATGGCCTTTGGGTACTCTGGAGCAGCTACAGGCTTCTGATTCCTGGCCTAGGCTGGTAGCCTTTGAGAGCTCCGCTTCTAGCAGAGTCATCAGGTGTGCTTAAAATAATGAATTCGGCCATGAAACCATGAGTGTTGTGGATGCAGAAAGAGACTGCAGAATGTTTTAAGGGTTCTTTTACCTACTTGATAGCCCGGCATTGGAAACTGCCCTGCTGATTTCTGATGCCTTTGTAAGAATGTTGAATTTATACAAATGAAGAGGGAAAGAAAGAGAAGGCTGGCTGAATTTATTATCTGTGCAAAACTTACAGGTGTCTGTACCAGCCTAAAGGAACATTCTCTTATCTAGCTGGTGTTGTCAAGCAGCCCTTGATTTGTAAGCAGTTCAGGGTACAGCAAGTGGTCTTTCAGTATCAGTGGCAGAACTGAGTGCTGTGGTTAGAGCTGGTATAAGAGAGATCATCTAGCAAAGCTGAGAGGGAGGAATGTTTGCACAAAGTGAAGCTGCAGAGAGTGTGAGAAGTGCTCCAGGCTTTGTTTTTTGCAAGGCTAGATAAGTAACAGTGAACATGTTTTTATCACATGAAAGCCCTGGAGTTAAGGCAGGTCATAAGCTATTTTGCAGGCCCTTTTACCGCCTTGCTAACCTTTGGTGGTAAGCTGGGTCGCCTTTCAGTGGGAAGGCTGCAGTGAAAGAGAGGCTGGGGTGATAATCCCCTATGAAAAGTCCTTCATGACTTTCGGAACTTCGCGGCTGCTGGGCTGAGCAGAATGGGTGGAGTTTTCCCTTTAAATAGTTGTGCCTGAGAGATTGTTGCTGCTGTTGTGGTGACACTTAGGTGTTGCTAAGGCTTTAGGAAGTCAGCGCTGACATATCTGTATTGGTGGTATGCTCTGCATGCACCGAAGTAGATGGATCATATGGTTTCACTACTGCAGTTCTGGTCTCTTCAAAGGATATGGGTGTGGGTCAGAGACTTCAGGTGGCAGAGAACAGAATTCATGGCCAGAAAATGTGGTTTTGGTGTGCCTGTTTCTTTTTCATGTCCTTACTGCTGTTCCCAAGTTGGGAGGGTTATGAAAGGAGGGGAGGGGTAGTGCTGCAGTGTCACCTGCCTCTGCATGTGTGTGTGTGTGTGTGTGCATGTGCGCGCACACACACACATGTCCTCAGACTGCACAGGCTGGTTCTCAGGGTGACCTTGAAAGTGCCCAGTTAAAGTCTTGTAACTGAGCACTGTGCAGACTTTTGGGAGCTTTGGCATAGGTGGGTAGATTTGGGAGAGACGCACGCAACTTGAGGACTTTCATCAGTTCTCTTACATGGAGAACCCCACAGTGCTGCAGCCCTTGACTTGCATGGCTTTGCATTTCAGAAGACTTGAAGGATGGTTTTCAGTGCTTTGTCCAGCTTGCTTAGCAACCTTAGGCAAATCACCTTTTTTGTATGAAGCTTCATCATTAGTTAAATGAGGGTAACTCTTTTCCTGCTGTTGGGGGGAGGGATGTGCTGTGAGGCCCACTTGGTATTTGTAAACCACTTTTGCTATCCTTTGAGAGCCTCCTTTGTGTGAGTGTCCCTATGATTTAAAACCTCTGGCTGCCAACACATGCTCTCAAAATGTGGAGTACCTAAAGCTATGGAGTTTGAGAAGGTTGCAAAGAGGCACAAAATGTTGTCAGCGCTTTTTAGATTGTGTTTGACAATAGTCTGCTGAAGTAGTATGTTCCATCCTGTATGCAAATTGAACTTTGTCAAATTGTCTTACCACAAGATATCTGTATTTGATACTATATTTCTTTCTCACAGATTCTGCCTGGCTTGTTCGTTGGCAACTTTAAAGGTAAGATTAGTTTTATCATTATCTCTAGGATTACTTAGCAGGGGCCTTAAGGTGTTTTACAGGCCTATGGAATTCACTTACATTTCTGCAGTTTCTTTAATCCCATCTGCTTCATTTCTGCATGCACCTGGTAGCACTTAAAGAAGAACTTGTCTGCTCTCTCATCCATGCGCTGTTCTGCAAGTACTTTAAGAGAAGAAAAATGAACACCATCTCCTCGGAGCATGCTTCAGCTGGAATTCCTAAACATTGGCCTGCCTTAAATGATTCCTGTGCTTGGCAGGCAGGCCAGCCTGTGAGCCAGACAAGATTCTTTGTAAGGCTTATTTCAAGCCTTCCTTATAAGTAAATGCTTAGTATGCCTCCTGCTCATTGCTTTCATTATTTTGGTTATTTATAACAACTGCTAAAGAGTTCTGTTATCACTGCCTGTGAGACTGATAGGTCTGCATATTGCTGTCTGACCACTGATACTTGTCTGTGTCACAGATGTAATATTATATGGATTTTTTTTTTCCTTTTTTCATGAGGCTTATTTTTTGTGTACAGAAAGACAGAACCATATTTAGAAAACACAGGAAACTTCAGGAAGTTCCTTTAGGAAACTTTAGGAAACTTCATGTAGGCATCTAAATAAATGACCTGTTCTGAAAGCACCCTGTCAGCAGCAGTTTGAGCTGATTGTCTCCAGTTGTGCCCATACAATTGTTTTCATACCTGTAGACTGTTTCTGCTATGCTTGAGTACAAAAGCAAAGCAGGACTCATAGAGGCAGTTGTGATATCCTGTCCTTCCTGGTCTGGCTGATATCACAGCGGTCTATTAATACTGGACAACATCTGCATTAGATTTAGATGGTCCTGCACCTCCTCTCTGCCTCATGCCCCCTTCAGCTTTTTCCCCTCTATCCCAAAACCTGTGAGTTCAGTGGGTTTTGCCCAATTTACTTGACTCTGCACCTGCTGACCTGTGTTGCTGGTCCTGTGCTTGCTGCCCCTTGGGAAGTGGAGCTGAGCACCTTGAGAGGCAGCCCAGAGGTACATGTGAAGTTAAAAGCTGCCTTTTGTCACACTGGAATGCAAACGCCAAGTGTATCAGTTTGAGGGGGAGATAATCATGCCATGGTAAGGGAAATGAGAGGATGGAGGTGAGTTTATACTGGTGGAAGTAGGTAATGAAAGGAGAGAAAAAAGCAAGCTAGCAAGATGAAAGGAAAACAAGGGGAAAAAGGATAGTTTTGAGAGCACTTAGATGTATCACTGCAAGGGTGGCCAGTGACAAAACTAAGTTGGTCACAGCCATGTTGCTTCCTCATTTTTATTTATTTTATTTTTTTTTTTTTTCCTGTCAAATTCAGGAGAGGGGTAGGATGGGAGGATGTTTGTAGTGGAGTCCTTTAGGTTTCAAGCTGTTTGGCAGGATGGGCTCAGGGAACTTGTCTTTCAATCTGCCCCTCTCACTATGGCCATCTAATAAGCCCTTGGTAGTCCAGCCAGGAGAGCAATACTTAGCCAGAGCATCTGTTTCTTGGTGCAGTTCTGGTTTTGGGTGATGAACCAGCTAAGGGGAGTTGGCCAGGGTTGCAGAGTGAGTCAGCATCTCTGCGGAAGCCAGGGCCTGCGACCTTCTGGCTGGTGCTTCTCTGGCCACTCAACTGTGTGCCTTGCAAATGGTGCTTAAAATGGCATGTCAGGGCACTTCCATGCAGAGTAGAGGCATGCACATGAAGATGGTGTAAGTGGGCAGTGCTTCTGGAAGTCAGGCTGAAAAAAAAACAGAGGCTGAAATGCTTCAGCTACTGCCATAGAGTGTAAGGATGGGTTGGCTTTAATCCCAGTGTCTGTGTTTGATGTTCTGTTTGTCAAATTGATTTAGAACACAAGCAAAATGTTCATTTATTTATTGCTATGACCTTTGCTCATAATGCATTTAACCATTATGTTCTACCATCATGAGTGTCTGTTGTTATAATCTTAAGTTAGCTGTCTTACCTGGAGAGGAAGAGAGAAGGTTGGTGTTACAGTACTTCACTAATACAACAGCCAGCTGTCTGCATGCCTTGTTCCTCAGCGCCTCCTCCCTCCTGCCCTGCTTAAAAGCAGTTTGCATGAGCCCTCTGTACAGTGAGGTCATCCCAGTTAGGAGCAGGGTGCTGGTGAATCTCCAGTGTACTTTCCTGGAGGAGTTTGATTGCCATGTTCCTGGGGCATGTTCTGACAGGTGGCACTTCTTGAAAATGTGATGAATAAATTTTGAGGCTGTTGTAAAGGGGATCCTTGGCTGAGAAATGCTCAGCAGAATGTATAGGTGGGATTGGTTAGAGTGTCCCAGTTTGGGCAGTTGAAATGTCTAGATACTGTCAGAGACATGGTTTACACAATTATTTTGTGGAATGCACGTTAGAGCAGGCTCCTCCTTCTTCAGCTTGAGACTGCTAGCTTGAGTTGAATAAGATGGCATCTTCTCAGTAAGAGGAGTAATACTGAATCCCTGGCATTCTGCATCTCTGCCAGACGTAGTGCTGAGGCTTCGTAGCACCGTCTTGGCTTCTCTGCCGGGGGTAGTAGAGAGGAGGGAGCGTCTGCGGAAGGCGGGTCAGGGGAATCTCTCACAAGTGCTCTGATCTGCCCCCTGGAGGAGAGCTCTTCCGGCAGCCCGGGCAGGCAGGGTTTCTATAGCTAGGTCAAAATGACTCTTCTATGCACACTCCTGTCTCCCTGCTGCATGGGATAACCCTGGGGGCACTGACAGACTGGCAATAGGCGCAGTTGTTCCAGATGGGTGCCTCCCTGCTGAATGAAGGCAGGATGTTAAAAACGTTAAACACTGTAATCCTGGATAGCTGTTGTCTGGAGAGAAGGTATCCAGCAGTTGTTCTAATTGGGGAATTATTATTCAATATTCAGCAATATTTCTGCTTTATGTATAGGGTTTCTTACTGTCTTTTTAGGTGTAACCAACTTAAAAACAATCTGTGACAGACAGAGCAAGTGCAAACTCCTCTGCTGAGGAGACCTCTGACTGAGAGATAAACTGAGTCCCAGGAAAAACTTGTGAAATAAATCTGTGGCAGGGAAGGTTTGTTGTCTTCTGCCACTCAAACTTTTAGGCACATAGAATGAAAGGGGCCTTTATAACCACCATAGCGTCTTTAGGATAGAAATTTACGTGTGGTCCTGATATGGAATACACTGAAGAACATGCTAAAAAATCCCCACAAGTCCACATAACTTGAGTGTGTCTCTGGAAGGCTCCTGAAAAATCATAGATCTTGGCATGTCTTTAAGTGCTTATTATCTTGTAAGATCTATAAGCATGATTCTGCTTATTAATAGCATGTTAACACTGTGCTATGTTGCTGAGGGAGTGTATTTGAGATTGGGCAGCTAGAGGGCAGAAAAATTTAAGAAGAACCACAGTTGCCCATACAAAATGCCAAGACTTGAGTTTGGTCTAAATGCCCAGAAGAAAACTGAGCTCCTGGGCTTCTTCACTGAAAGTTAATGAGGAGTTACTTCTTTGCAAGTGGGAGAGTGGTGGCTAAGAGAAAAAAGAGGGAAGAGAAAGAGGTAGTTAACTCTTCTTCCTGCCTCTAGTTTGGACAAAATTTTGGATTGCTCCACATGTACCTTACAGATGAAATTTAGTCTTCTCAAAAGACAAAGAGTTTATTGTGGGATTGCATGCGGCATGTCTACTGCATTGGAAGCCTGATGTCCCTTGAAAGGCATCTGTGCTCATGATGAAAATAGGTGCTTTGTTCCTCAAGAGACTGATATGACAGGGCTTTTTAGCCTGTTTCTCTGCGCAAATAGAAAAAAAAAAAACTGTTCCTTCTGATAGGAGGCACTAAATGAATGCTTATTTGGTTCCGAACCAAAAGGTGTAGCAGTAGTGAGCACCACAGACTCGGGAGTATTTCTACCTTGAATATTAAAGAGCTTGTGTCCTTCCTTATAATCATATTTGGAAGATTCAAGTTTTTCCAATGGAATATTTGGGGGCTTTCTGATTTGAAGGGGAAAGCCACAATATGAGGTTTAATTCCCCCCAAAGAGTCCAGTGTTGCTGTGGATGAGCTGGAGAGTCTAGGGAAAATTTCTGCCCTTCCAGTTAATAAGTGTGTAAAAAGGCAGTGCCCACCAAGTAGTTCTGCTGTGTTTATATATTCAGTTAATACCTTTTATCAGCTGCTTTATTTTTTGGGAGGGTGGGAGGTGGGGAGTTCCCCTTTCTAAGGTTTTATTTCAGGTACTGACAACAGGAGAGGGTAAAGATCCCTTTTTTCAGGTTCATCTTTTGAAAGAAGATGCTTATAGTTACTTTCATTAAACAGAGTACAGGACCCTTTTCCCCACCTTTCTTGCTCCCTGAAAAGGTCATTCTGAGATGCTGGAACGAAATATGTATTAGAACATAGTGTGAAATGGAGACAGGAGATGTAGAGGTTTTGTTTATATGTGTAATTTTTCTGTCTGTGTCTGTAAGTGCAGATGGACTCTGAAACAAAGCTTTCCTGATGGGGAGGCCATTCTTAGTAATAGCTCTTAGTGCTCCGAACCACTAGAGAGGAGGTTCTCCCTTAGGCAGGTATCTATCTCTAGTACTCTCCAAAGCAGAAAATAAAGTGTAGACAAAAAGTTTCCTTATTTAAAAAAATAATCTAATGATGATGAAACTGTAGTCTGTACATCTGCCGATTGAGACTTCATACTTTTGTCCGTACAGAGCTGACTTGCTTTCTCTAAGCACTTACTTATTTTTGTAGAGATAAAAAAAAATAGATAATTGTATACTAAAAACTTAATACTAGCTTACAGTGCTATAGGAGGAGCATGTGTGTCTTCTCAGACTAACAACAAAGTCAGAAATGTGAGCTGTGGAGGAAGAAGGGAGGATGTCTTTTAGTTTGGGACAGCTGGCTAATGGGAGTAAACGTGACAAAATTAAAATAAACTAATCTCAGTTATTTTGTGGAGACACTTGATCTTCTAAATTCACAAGTGAGTTGCAGTTAAATGTTGCAGATCAGGTCCGTATCACTGTAATGCTTTTTTTCCCCTGTTCCTAGAAGGATGCTTTTTTTTTTTGTTGTTAGCAGTAGACATGGAAGACTGCTTTTCTTCTCATCTAATGCTCCAAAGGGAGAAATCTTTATTCCTCACCTTGATCTCTGTGGAGGTACTAAAATACTAAAATAAGAGGGAATGGTTGTATGTACATTTGAGACTTCATCAGCCTAGTGTTGGAGTCCCTCAGTCATTGATATGTCTTAACTTGGAGTGGCTGGAGCAGTATTGTCTCCCTTTTGCTTATGGGGGATGAAAGCACAATATGCTAGGCTGTTTGCTCCCCAGACACACAGTAAGACTTCCCAGAAAGACAAATTCTGGCACACACACCCAGTGCACCACCATTACCCCCCCAAAGTCCTATTTTGATGACTGCCATTGCTTTTGCAATTGAGTGCTTGCAGTTCTGTGTATGAAGAGAATAAGGCAGGAGTCATAGGGTGAAACTGAGGGAAAAGAAGTAAAATGTGGGTGTGGTGGGAGGGAGAGAGGAAGACTTCTCCAATGTGGAATGGGTCCTTTTTTGTAAGGAGAGAGTTTCCTGAAGGCTTTACTCAAAAGTCCACATCATCTGAGAAGTGTTTGGCTGTATGAGAAGGAATATTAGGTAACCTACCGTGAAGAATAATACCATATTTGATGGACCCTTTGGGGGCAAACAAGATGAACTCTAATAGGTTTATCTCATCTTTAAATTTGGAAATGGAGTGTTGCGCACAGTGATTTCAAAATGCAAGCCTGCATGTAGTTGTACAGCACTGTGCTGTGGTAATAGTGACTCTTCTGGCTTTTGGAGGTCCTTTGCATAGCCCCTTAATTTTTTGGGTAATCTATGGTATGAGACCATGAGTGACGGGGTATCTCATTTTTACTGCTGTTCAAGTAGCTTTGTCTGTAGTATCTGTAGAGGCTTATGGCAGGTGCCAGGGGAACCAGGGGAATTTCCCATTTATAAACTGTTCAAAGTCTAGGTCCAGATAATATAGTCATTGTCTGGGAAGCTTTTTCTCCTGTATGTTTGTGATTTGAGTGGTTGTTTCCTAAAGATATTGAGGACCTGGTGGTTACCCTAGGATGTAGGTCTGGTTTAGCCATTTCCAGCTTGTTTCTGGTAATATCTGAAATCTCGCTGTCTGTATAGTTTTGATGTGTTGAAATTCCTTTAGCCTAAGTCCTTGATTAACTGAAGAACTAAAATAATTCAGTCCTTTTGAGTTGTGCTGTGTCCATTAGGCCTTTCACACTGATTCAAAGCAGCCAACATTTAATTTGGATCACATCTTCTTTTAAAGCTGTTTCTTACCATGTTATACTGGTAATTAGCGACTGGGGTCTGTTGGTCCTATGTATTGTGCCATGTCTGATGGTATGTATTAACGCAGTGAATTCTAGCCAGAAGGTTCTGAAATATGCCTTTAACCTTTGGAGAACAGAAAGCAGTGATTTGTAGGGACATGTAGGCTGGCTTCTGGACTTCCAAGTCCTTGTCTGCTTAGGTGTTCTCTGAGGAATCACGACTGCCCTATAAACTTAAACAATCTGGAGGTCAGGTGGATTAGAAGACTTCCCCTGGCAAACATTTGTGTTTCTTCTTTGAGATGCTTACTCTGACATCTTTTTAGGAAATTTTAATTGTTCTGTGAAGCTAGACTTTAATTCTGTTTCAGAGCTAAATCTGCTAATTTTTTTCCTGAAGGATTAGGCATCTGTGGTGGTTGTGCAGGCTTGACCAGTAACAAGTGAAATCAATGCAATTTTAACTTGTCTCTCTGTTCTATTAGCCTTAGAGAAGCTTTCATAATTGGATTAGGTTTAAATTTTATTGCCTGTTCCTGTGCTCATGTGGATCTTGTCTGTGGAGCAGTATAATTAAATGCCTAATTTCTCTTTGTGATGTAGAGAAGGCACTGAAACTTTATAGTAGAGTGGAATAAGATGAAGTAAGAGATGCTAATTGAACTCTTGCACGTACATAAAGAATGTCCAGGTGATGCTATTGTTATTTTTGTACCTAGAGAGAGACAGTTTGAAACCTTTGTGGTCAGTGCTCTTTTTTTTGTGTGCAACCAGGCTAATGTGAACAGATTGTATGGGCAGATTTGGAAGGCAGGTGTTCACAAAACTACTGCTGTAATTGCCATCGTGTACTGTGCCATTCTCAAGCAAAAAGGTCAAAAGTAAATGGGCACAAACTAACTTTTACCTGAATTAGTGGTTCTTTGAGGTAGTTTTCTAGCACATTAACGGTTTAGTATGGGGAAGGTTGCTCACTCATGATAGATGATCTATTTTACCTCCTTTCTCATAGAAACAAACCTGTGTTTTCTCAATATCTAGCATCAAATTTTCAGTCGCCCTAGTTTGCTTTCCAGTTTTGAATGTTTGAAACCCTTGGTTACAGGTCTAGGAACCACCTTTTTACAACTGCACTTCCTTGCTGTAGCATTGTGCTTTTTCACACATTGTGCTGTTTATTGCCTCGATCTCTCGTCAGAATTAAAATTATGGTATGTATTGGTTAAATGCACATTTTACCCTACTCGTCTCCAGGAAGTAAGAATCTAGTTATCATTTTGGTTTGCCCAATTTCCTCAATTGAGTTTACCTCAATTCAAGTGTTACAGTTGGCTTCACTTCTCAGCCCTGGATATCGCAAGGTTTGTCTCCCAAGTGAAACTACATCTCCTGAAGGGGTATTTGTGGGTAGAGAAGATGTAAGCTATTTCTTGTACAGCTCTGACTGCTTGTTCAGATGGCCATCACCTGCACATGGGCATACACAGACTTACATTTCAGATGCAAAATACATGAAACTTCTGACTTAAGAACATATTCCTGAGTCACTTAAGTTTCTTTTTTATATAGTATATAATTTGCTTTGGAGTTAGAAGTGTGTCTTCCCGTTACCCACTCTGATGGTGTTCTAGAACAGCTGCATTTGGGGTTTTGCTTTACTTCATGAAGCTTAAAAAAAAAAAAAGTACACGATAAGTGATTTTCAACATGCAGAGTGGGCTATTCCAAGAGATTAAAGAAATTCTGTTCCTTTTCTTCCCTTTATTACAGATGCCCGAGATGTAGAGCAATTGAGTAAGAATAACATTACGCACATCCTTTCAATCCATGACAGTGCTCGCCCTATGGTCGAGGTAAGAGGTGTGGGGCACTCCATGGTAAATACTGGCTTTGTTGTTGTTGACTGTTACAGTCATCTTGGGGTTAATTTCTTGTTCTGTGCAATTGATGTTTTGAGACTGGTGTTCCTGTGGAAATGTTTGACAGCTGTAGTTTTGGCATCCAGTCTCAGATTTTGTTGTTGCTATTATAACAGTAAAAAATCTAAGTGACAAAGGAAGAACTAATTACAGTGTCAGTGTAACACACTAGGGGGATTGTGTTACTTATTTATAGTAAAGGTAAGTTTTCTTCTGTGTGCAGGTCAAACAAAACATAAACAACAACATTACCTCTCACCTTCCCCCATTACCAAACCTCCTTTGTGCTTGGGCCCCTTTCATAGCAGATGTTTGTGTAAGAGGTTTCTAGTCCTTTTCTGTGTAAAATAGCCTTATTTGGTCTAATCATCTAATATAGCAGAGGTTTGTAGATCTCCCACACTGTAACATGAAGTACTATTCCCCATTTTACTGAAGGGAAGCTGATTTGAAGAGCTGAAATGACTTGAATTTCTATGTCATGTTGAGCAGTGAAAGAGCTGGGACCTGGCTCCAGGTCTTTTGGATTGTTTTGCTCTCTTCTTTACACCAGCTTACTTTGGCAAGAGGGGGGTTTGGGAGTTTGGCTGGGCTTTGCTACACCTTAAGATCCTGCTGTGTGATTTTACTTTGGGAACAGTTGTCCCCTTAAATTTGTTTGTTCCTTTTCTGCTTTCTACTTTTCATGAAAATATGCCAAAATGGTGGGTAAAGCTGGTGTTAGCTCTCAGGTGCTGCTGAGAATTTCTGCATTTCATTCTCTTCAAGTAAGGTCTTTAGTGAATTCAGTCCTTAAACTACAGAATTTCCACCTCTTGCAGGCAAGTCAATAGGTAAGCTGAACAAAAGGCATCCCTAATATGTCATGGTTAAAACCAAACTCAAGTTAATAGTGAACTCAGGGTAGACCTTGAACTTAAGAGTGTGCTGAAGCAGAGCTTTAGCTGTTGACTTTTATTATTTCCATTTGACTTCTGTTGTGCCTGATGCTTATTAAGTCTGAAACGTACTGAATTTCAAGAGTGCTCTTAGTTGAAGAAATAAACTGGGTAAGGGACATTTAATGTTTCCTGTAGGGTGCTGTTGTCTAAAATGAGTAGGAGCTTGCTTTGCTTTATTATCATTATTAGAAAAGTAGGAACACTAATTATGGCACAGATAATTATGGCCAGTGTTTCTTGTGGAAGTGGTAGTTTTGGCAGCCCACAAGCCGCCTTCTCGCTTGTGGTGGTGCATCTGTTTGTGAGGCTGCATGGTAAATAGACCTGGGAGCTTTTGTGGGTTAAATATAACCAAGTCACCATTTCTTTCTCTAGCTACTGCCACAAAAGATGTGAAGGACTGTATTTATCCATATCTGTTCTTGAGCTGATTTACAGTAATGTATCAAAAATTACAGTGGCATGGGAACAGCTAGTGGCTGTTTGAGGATACGATTGCTTTATTCACCTGTGCTTCTAAAATAAATGTTTCTCCAACTGTGCCTTCTGTTTTCTGTGCACAATATATTCCTTTTTGTGACAGTGGTCTGGAAAACAGCTGTTAAAACTTCTCCCCAGTTCTTAAAGTAGTGGAAGCAAGTTCCATTTGTCTGGGAGCTGATTATTAATTACTTTATCATTCATAGTCTAACTGTGATGTTTGTGTGCAACTAAATGCTTTCTGTTAGGAGCAAGAGCCTAGAAAACATTTGCTAGGTTGTGTTACTTCCTTTGTTATTTACATCTTTGTCAGGTTGTAGGTAGGTTTGTTTACAGCCTGTGTATCCACATTGTGCTCAGGGCTTGTTCTCAAATCCACTGAAGTCAAATGGGAATGCTTTCCCTACATGTCTCCCTCTTCCGCTTTCCCCCCAGATTTCACTTGTGGAAAAGCTAGGGTTCAGAAATTTGACGTTATTCAGACCTCTAAACATGGAATTGCAGTGATATGAGAATCTGCCCTCCCTGAGATTGTTTTTTGTGTGTGTGAATGTTGATCACCTGTAAAAGGCTGCCTTTTCTTGGACTGCAGTGGTTGCATTTGTCTTTTGCTGCCAGTATTTTATCTGAAGTATTTCCTATTTAACCTGTAGGAAATGCTGCAAATACTTCATTCAACAAAACTTTCTGTTTAGTGCAAACTGTGGAAGGTGTTTTTAGACATCAGAAACTCGGTAGTGCTGTAGTAATGTTATCAAAGAGAATTTGGCCTTTTTTTGGCTGTCTGTGGAACAAGTGAGTATCTGTGCATACCTTAGCTCTCAAAGAGTTCACAAAGTCAGATACGAAAGTTTCAATAATGACTGTTTTGATGCAGTAATACTTACAATACAGCACTTAAAGGTGATGATGTTGGGTAAAGAAATGACCAAATGAAAATGACCAGTCTGGCTTCATGGTCCATGGTCAAGAATACAATGCTAAAAAAATAAAAGCAAATGCCAGTGTATGTGGTGAACACCAACTTGCTACAGTTTTCCATGGTAATAACTTATCATATTACCCCTTTCTGTGATGTTACAGTCTTTTACTTGATTATTTAAAATGCTCACAGTACCTTTTAAAAAGTGTGGTTTCCTCTGTGCTTTATATACTGCAATATTCAGATATATGTTCCTTTAGTTCCTCATAAGTTGGTAAGCTATTAGAAAATGATTGAATCATTTCACAAGAATTTTATTGGTTTAGGTTACATAGGATGTGCCTGCTGTGAAATAACTTAAAAAAGTGTTCTTATGCAAATTTGGTTTCATACATTACATCAATGATCATCTACAAACCTTCGTGGATGTCTGATTTATAGGTGGCTCCTTATCAAAGACTGGACTTAGGAAGTTGTGTACTTTCAAGCTGGAATAACAGGAAAAAGTAGGTTTAAAAATCAGTTGGATTCTAAGACTTTTTATACCATTAGACATTGGCAGCCTGCATTAAGTATAAGATACGGAATTGGTCTGTAGGGTTTTGAGGGATTTAAACTGGAAAGAATTTGCCAAAATCTGACCTGAACTATCTTGCAGTATTGCCCCTTAGTTCTTTTTGTATAAACTGTTTCAAGGAAGTTTGTCCTCTAATAAACCCTGAAATTAATTTGTGTTTAGAAAGCATCCTAAGGCTATTGTTCCAATAAAGTATACCATGGTTATACAGGGTCTTAACCACTTAGGTGGTTTTGTAAAGATGCAGGTTTATAACTCCATCACAAAAAACTACAGGTAACTGGTGGTGGGTCCAAGAGAAAGGACTGCATACTGTATGGAACAGGGTTTGTTATTTCACATGTATAGAAGTCTTGTGTCTTCCCCCCGCTCCCTCGAGTAAGAGCAACATCTGACAGTATCATGTGTGTTCCTGCAGAGGCACGGAAGCAATAACCTTGGTGAATCAAGTTGGCTCTTCCAGGTCACTTTGGATGTCTGCCCATGAAATACTGACAGATGTTTTATAAATCCGCACAAAAGCCATATATAGAGGTGAATAATGCCACCTGCATTCTAATCTATATCTTGACTACTTCAGGTTTTAAAATCTCTGTTCAAAATGTGAGATACACTGAAAGGCAGATGGGGAAATATATCTTGGAGTGTGCTTTAAACAGTAATGTGTCTTGGTGGTAACCTGTTGAATCTATCCAACAGGCTGTCATCTTTCTGTAAGGCCTTTGACATGGTCCACCACAACAGCCTCCTGTCTAAACTGAAGAGATGGATTTGATGGATGGACTGTTTGACAAATGAGGAGTTGGTTGGATGGTCGCATCCAGAGGGTAGTGGTCAATGGTTCAATGTTCAGATGGAGATCAGTGATGAGTGGTGTCCCTCAGGGGTCCGTACTTGGACAAGTACTGTTTAAAAAAGAATCATTGGGGTGGAAAACCTGTGCTATGAAGACAGGCTGAGAGAGCTGGGGTGATTCAGCCTGAGGAAGAGAAGGCTCCAGGGAGACCTTACAGCAGCTTTCCAGTTCCTAAAGGGGCCCTACAGGCAATCTGGAGAGGGACTTGCTATGACAGCATGTAAGGGTAGGACAAGGTGGAATGGCTTTAAACTGAAAGAGAGTAGATTTAGATGAGATATTAGGAATAAATTCTTTACTGTGAGGGTGGTGAAACACTAACAACATAGAGATGCCCCATCCCTGGCAACATTCAAAGTCAGGTTGAATGGGGCAACCTGAAGATGTCCCTGCTCTTTGCAGGTGGGATTGGACTAGATGATCTTTAAAGGTCCCTTCTAACCCAAATTATTGTATGAACTCTTGGTAGAACTCTTTTTTTAAACGTAGGACAAATAGCTGTTGGAGTTGGAGACCAAAAGGCTAAAGGTCTGACTGTTGTGATATCCATATATTCTAATCAAGCTGTTGTGATCAATCAGAACCCACAGAGAATGTGGAAGCACTCTTAATGACTCCTGAGCAATTCTTCCCCTTATTGCTTCAATTGTTACCAGCCAGTTGTTACTCTACTGCATTAGCTCTGGAGTCTTAACAACTTTTGTGTCAGTTGATGTAAGTGAAATAAGTAAAGGCAAAGCTTTTACTTAACCAAGAATCTGGTTGCAGATCCATTGAATGTAAGAGTGTTCCTTTGGATTTTCCAGGTGTTTGACTCTGTTCTGAGGAATGTTAAATGGAGATGAATGTGGGCCCAAGTCAAACAGGCTTTTGATGTAGATTGTGCAGCTGCTTGAAAACAGCTGCTTCACATTCTGGAAAGCAAGTGTTGTGGTGGACTGTCATGTCCAAGTAGCTGCTGCACATGCAGCATCCTTAATTTTCTCTTACTATTCTTCCCAGTACCCCCCCCCCCAGCTATAGACTTAAATACTGGCAAGAGCAAGAACACTTTCTTTGTTGCATTCATTAGCAATTGCTGTGTGTAGTGCAGGCAGGAGTACGACATGAGTCCTGGGTAAGGAAGGTGTGCTGGAAGTTCTTCTGGTCAGAGAGTTGCTCAGGCCCTGTCCTGGAGAGGGGTTATCTGCAGAGAGGCAGGCATGGATAGACATTCTATGCAGAGAACCCACATTGGAGCATGATATGTGTGGCTGGCAAATGGGGTCATACAGGTTCAGACTGAAAGTAAGCAAGGCTTTAACTGTGAGGGTAAGTGATTGCTGAAATATATTGCCAGAGGCAACAGTGGTTTTTCTCACATGCTCCATTTTTGTGCAGAAGTTGATTCTGGTAATGCTGGGTTACAGAGGTCTTTGAGCTTTGCATTTTACAGCCAGAGCATTTCAGTCTTCAGTCTGTCTCAGACCCTTTGAGGTGCCAGTTGTGGCTTTTGTGTGCATTGTAGACATCAGTCAGAAAATGGACTGAAACTACCAGCTTCTTTCACATGGTCCACCACAGATTAGTCAGTTACTAGTAATTTTGCTGTTGCTCTTGACCTGCATCAGGAGTTTGATCTAATAAATGTATGAATGCTGTTACCAGTCACCTGTGGTTGTGGATTCCTTTGGCATTAATTTATTTATCATTGTCAGACTGACCACTGCTTCATCACAGGAAGCTCTGTGTGCTTGACTCGTCTTGGAGACGTTGTAATGATCGCAGAAATATAGATCTTAAATCAACAAGAATTTACTTTCTCATTCCTGTAGTGTGCTATGCCACAAAAGCTTTCTGTTCTTCACTCTGTCCATGACAAGTTGAATCAAGAGTAATTTTTTCATATGTGCTGTTTCTACAGGCATGTCAGTTTTCTTTCTTTTCTGTTGCTATAGAACATTTGTTTTGGTTTGTAGTGTGTTGGTCTTTTTTTGGGGGGGGGGGGGGGGGGGGGGGGGGGGGTGTGTGTTTTTTTTGTTTTTTTTTTTTTAGATGGGGAAAGAATATATCAGTACCTGTGACAATTTCAGTTAAAGTCATTTGGATGAAGTATAAGTAAATTAAATCCCTACAAAATATGCACAATTTTTGGGGTTGGAGGTTGTAATCTCTCTCTGCTCAGTACCAGAGCTGTCATGACTTTCAGGCGTCTCCATATGAATAGGTGATAGTGATACTCATATACCAGATGGTTCTGTTTCAAGTCTTACCATTTGTAGGATTTCTTCTCTGACCAAAAAGAGTGATCTTAGAGCGCTGCATGTTATTTTTTGAATGTTGCAATAATGTTTTCTGGTTGCTGAGAAAATATTCAGTGATGCCTATGAAACATTTGCTCTTCATTCTCTCCAACTTCCTTAAAATATTAGCTTTAAAGGTTACTTTTTTTTCCTCTCATTCTACATAGTTAACCAGAGCACCTGCAGAGGACAGTTATTTATTATTTTTTTCTTTGTATTCTGATGCAGTTAACGATACCATCTTAATCTGGTACATGCTATCTCCAGAGCAGTAGTTCTCCTCCCAATTTTCCTGAACTGCTGACTGTACTAAGCATCTTCTTGTCCAGTCTTAGCTTGTGCAGCCAACTGTATCTTTGGAAATAAAAGAACTTCACAGGCCAGCTCATCTTATAAAAATTTTAGATTATTTTTTTTCTTCAAATTTTACATTTCTAATCAGAGTAGAAGTAGGGTTTCAGATGCTTAGTATCCAAGAAGCTGAACTGAAAGGGAAGAGCACAGCTAAAAAAATAATCTCTGCTGATCTTTCAGAACTATCTTTCATACTCCTTGAGTAAACAGTGAAATGCATTAATAGAATACAGGCAACAAAAAGATGCTGTGACTGGAAAAGAACCAGTAAGTGTGAGGAATAGAAGTTGTAGAAAAATAAGGATGCTATAGAGAAGCTGTATAACTTATTTACACCTGTTTTATCTCTGCTGAATGCTGTGATATGCTTGTTTTACAAGGTGCTAAGAATGGGAAATTTGCAGCCAGGGAAATCACAAGAGTGAAGTGCTGGATTAAGTTTATGAATTAAAAAAAAGAGTGTGTGGCTGGCTGGTACCTCCAGAACTTTGGAGGACAGTGAAGAGCTGAATGACTGCACACGTATCCAAAACTGGGAAGTGTTTCTAAGATCAAATGGTCACAGCCTGTAGGCTGTGAGTAATGCATTCATGCTTGCATTAAGATCTGGAATTTTGTTTTGTGTTTTTTTTCAAGCCTGGCTGGATGTTGTAAATTTTAATGCCGTTTTAGCTGGGCATGATAGTCTGGCACGTTTACCAATGAGCTTTACGCTATACATGTGCAGTTTTTTAAAAAAGGAAAGCAAACCAAGCTCTTCTAGAGGAATTGAACTGATACGTCTGGTACACTGCAAGTAATCTGCTAAGCATAGTTTGTAGATAGCATTTTTGCAGGTATTTTGTTTTTTGCTATAGAAAGCTCTCGTATCTGCTGTTAGCACTTATGTGATGAGGTTTACTATGGGGGAACTTTTACTGAAGCCTTGAAGGGAAATAGCTTCATGTCCTTTTAGTTTTCTAATTCTTTCTTTCCATCACTGGTTTGTGGAAATTTTTCTTCCTGGTTGCACATTCTGGATTGACTTCATTTTTTAGGTGTGTGTATAACAGGGTTATCCTGTGCTAAACAAAAGAAAAATACCCTGTGTTGTGTTCCCAGCTCCTTCAGCTGATAACTCTGGAAGTGCTGAAAGCTGTCTTAGTGCTTTCTTCTGTAGTTCTGTAACCTGACAGAATATTGTTACACAGACAGCAGTCCAGAAAGCATTTTTCTGAACTCAAAAGTGTATCACTGCTCAACACAAAATAACTAAATAGGGAAATATTTGGGAAACCAATCAGCCCTACTTAAACAAAACAAACAAATGAACAAAAACCCAACAAAAAAAAAAAACCCAAAACAAAAAAAACCACCACCCTCCAAAAACAAAACACAAAACCAAAAAAAAAAACAAACATGCTAATTCTGGACAGATGCTGCTCAGCAAGTGAGAACCACCAGTCTATTAAAACCATGTTATGATGCCGGATAGCATAAAGTAGTCTTGAGCTGTGGGAGGCCATTCATATATGAAAATTGCATCTTCATGACATGATGAGGGAAGTCTGTGCTGGATATGGCTGTGCAACATGTGCTCTGCACAGGCTCTGCTCTCTTTGGTATCCAGCCCAAAGACTTACGGGAACTATTTAAAAGGGGGATGGCAAGGCAGTCTTCAAAATCAGAGTTGCTAATATCATATTGCAAGGTCATTACTGTTGTATAAAGATCAGCTCTGCAAATTAATAATTTAGTCAAGTCAGACTGCTGCATTTCCATCTATAGCACTAAGCTCTTCTATCACCAGTGTTGGAAGCTGTCAATTTTCAGCCTTTGTGCTACAATCAAGGGGAAGCATACAAGCACTTTTTCTAATAAAAACCTGAACTTTCTTCTATGATGTTTCACTGCCTTTTCATGGTAAGGGTTTCCCCTCATGAGATGTTTCAGAAGACCATGCTGAGCAAAATAGCTACCATTTTTCTTTCAGGTGTAGTGGCACCAGACAATTCTCTCTAGTTTAAAGTAATGCCCTGTCTAGCATTGGCTCTGCTTGGGAAGTTGGGAGCTCTAATTTTTCAAAAATTACATTGATAGCCCACTAAGAAGTCTCCAAGAGGCTTCCACAAGGTGGGTTTTGAAGTGTGTTGGGCTGAGCATTGATCATGAGGTAACCCTGGGCAGAGGCTGCTGTGGTGATGCGCTAAATTAGTTCACTGTTTGATTGCTCAGCACACACTAGCTGTCAGGGAAGCACATTCCAATAGTGGCAGATGGCAAGAAGAGGATGAGGATTGTATCAAGCTTTCGGTGATGACCTGTTTGCACAAGACATGTTTAGACCAACAAATGACTGGTGCTTCTCAGAGATTGGATACAGAGCTGACCAGAACAGAGTAAATGCTCTTGACCCACTCTGTGTAGAGGCGATGGTGTGGAGAGTGTGTTAACCCATGCCTGTAATGTCAGCATATTCCAGAGGTGTAGGGATCATGTTCCATTGTTCCCTGAAGAAAAGAGGCAGGTGGGATATATTGTTTTATTGCCGTACTCAGATCCCCTCGGGGGTTCAGGCACCAAGTGTGATAGGTAGTGCTCAGATGTTAGATATGCTCTAACATGCCTGGGAGCTTGAATACATCGTTTACTCGGAGCAGACTAGCAAGGTCCTTCCTCTCAGGTGAAGTATGTAGTCCTGTAAATACTCTTGGTGTGTTCTGAAGAAGATAAACCACAATTTAGTATAAATTCATTAGTCTCTTCTCCCCCTCTGCTTTGCTTCAGATAAGCCAGGTTAGAATTCAATTCAGGGTTAGAATTAGAAATAATAAGTTCAGCCCTTTTTGCAAGTAAAGGAAAATCCGTAACTCTTTAGCATTTCCCCCTTACAGTTTAGAAAGGGGATAGAGAGGAGAGATGGGGAAGGAGTGCTTTAATAGGATGTGCTTTTGATTGGCACATTCCAGCCTTAGTGATACAGACTTTTCAAAAGTGTCACTGAGACTACTTTCTAAAAAACCCATCAACAAACATAGCAAAGAACTTGTAAAAACTATTGCATTATTCAATATAACACAAAGTGACTGTATAAATTCTATTGCAGAAGCATCCCACTTTCTCCTGTTCATAATCTTTGTGTAATTTCAATTTCATTTATAGTTTTCAAAACTAAACCTGTGTGTGTTGTTCACTAAAGTCAATTGGTAGTTGTTTTTGGCTGAAACACAAATGTATTTTCTATGAGTCATTAATAAAATCAGCACCAATGGTGATTGCTGCAGAAAGTAACTGAAAGGACAAACAAACAGTTGAACGATTTTCAGTTTAGCAGGTTCAGTTTGGTGCATTACTGGACAAAACCCTTGATTAACTCCTGTTGGTTTGGTTTAAGGAAGCTTTGTGCTGGCTGTTTCCCACTTTAGCTTTTTTGCTGAAATGTCCCTAAACAAATATAAGTCCTCCTGCCCTCATCTGTTGATGTGACGACTGAAATTAACACGTGGGTTTTGACTAACCTGAAAGAACTTGCCAGGTGCTGGAGGTTTGCTATTTGCATCTGGGTTCACAAATTTAAGTTTATGGGTTTAGGTTTAAAAAAAATTTCTTGGAAGTCGTTGATGATATCTTTACATAAATTTAAATAGAGAGGTTTAATGCCAAAAATACAATCCTGCTCCTTTTTAAACTTCTTTTTTTTCCAACCCCTGCCCCTGGAGAACAGAAATTTTGTAATTTGAGGTTTTTTCCCCTTCTCCTCACCTTTTAACATTTGAAGTTCTAGATTCAGGTTTCCAACTAGATTTAGTTAGTGCTAACTAAAACATCAGAAATACTGTATATATAGCAGTGGCAGGAACAGTGTTCTGAAGAACATCTGTAAAAAAGAAAAATTACTTAGGAAACCCACTAAACATGAAATACTGAGTAGCATTTTTAGTCCTTCCTCTTACTCTCATGCATACTCTTTTGCCAGAGTACTCAGTTTTGTATGAAAATCGCTGACAATTTTCTTTCACAGGTAAACTCTGTTAGCATGATTTAATGTGTAATCAAACTGAACATAATTCTGAATGATTTCAGAACATCTTTGATCATTACAAAGGAGCAAACATCCTTATAGGTGCTGCATTTGTCTTTGCACCTTATCCTGTGGGGAGTTGAAATTATTCTTGGTATCATGCAATTAAATTCATTTGTGCTCTTTAGAGATTCTATTCTCAGTCACTGACCCATTATCTGACATGTAGAACTTCTAGATGTGTCATTTGGCTACTGCAAAATTCTGTGTGTTCTACTAAAAAAAAAACAAAGCAAACCCATTTTTTAAAGTTTAGTTAAAATGAAGCTGGAGTTTTTAAAATGGATTATAGGTAAGTAGAATAGAAACAGAGCTTTTCTTAAACTGGACTGTTACTTTTCCTGAACACATCCTGGAATACTGGATTTAATAACAAAGATTTAATTATCTTTTTATTTTTTTTAAAGCTAATGGTAATGAAGGTGGTGTTCTATATTCTTACTGAGTTTTCCAAATACAAGTTAACTGTTCTGTTTCCCATCTTAGCAGATTGACCTCTAAAATCATTTGTATAAAGTAATCTGAACGCCAATTCCGTGATTACTTTATTAACTGTAGTGTGAAACCTCTGCATATATGTGTGCACCTCATTTTTTTTGCTTTAATATCCAGGATTTACTGCAGCAGAACTTAGTTTTAGAATCTGTGATGAAACTGTGCGAGTGTTATTGCTGTTTCTCAAATAACAGTGAATTTTACGAATTTTACTTAACTCTCGCTTGTTTCAACTTTGACAATCTTGAAATCAGAATACTTGCTCTAGTTCTGTTAGCTCTCACTGTATCGGTTTAACTGTGGCGCTTAGTTTCAGGGCCTAAGAGAGACAGAAATCTAGTTTTGGTGGTTACTCTGCTGAAACAAAAACCTCAGAAAAGTAAATTATATGTTATTTTACTGATTTGTTTTGAGGGGGCAATTTTAACAGATTAAATACACCAAAAGAAATGGGAGTGCTGCTTTTATTTGATGAGGGCATCAATTAGGATCATGATGTGAATAATAACAAAGGTTAGAGAAGTGTGTGTGTTGAGGGTAGGGGTGTTTGGTGGTGAAGATGATTGATGGAGAAAGGAAAGTGAGTAACAGTAACAAGTGTGAAGAAGTAGTGAATTGAAATGAGCAGAAGAAAGCATTGTTCAGCATCTCATTGACCTAGAAGCTTGGGTTTGAACGCATTCCACATGTACGGACTGTTTTATTACCTTAGAACACACATAAAATCTATTTTTTTTTTTTCTTTTTTAAATGAGAAATCTGGAGAAAAACTTGTTTGGAGAGGTAAGACAGGACTGACACAACTGTCAGCTGAAGAAATGTTTGAATAACAGCATATTGGCAGCAGTATTCAGTAAATAAAGTGGATTTACTACTTCATGTAGGATTTAAAATTAATATTTTTATTTCCTCAGTTTTTATAATTTCTAGCTTTTTACTTTGAACAAATATCACATTTTGGGATAAGTAGCCTATTCTGTGGCGCCTAATTTAGTGTGTGTAGGTAAAGTGGTACAATGCCTGTTTTGAGTTGTTCTGTCCTTCCTCCACTGAATAATTTTCAGTGAATTGTCATTACTAGTGAACAAAATAGAGTTAATTTTAAAATAAATAAATAAAATAAAGACTTCCATGTGATTGACATATAATTTCTGTTTGTTTTCCCAGCGTTCTTAATATGCTATTTTGGTTCAACTTGGGGTACTGCATCTGCAACCTGATTCAAGTTTAAGGAAACTGCAGACTGGGTACTGATTTGGGGCCTGTTGAAATTTTCAGTAGGAGCTGGTCTGCTTGACTCTTCAACAATCTCTTGATTTGGCTTACTCTGTTTTAGTTGCTGTTTCAATGATCATTGCCATCTTACATCTTACACTTTGCAGTTTCAGAATGGCAAACAAACTACTAGGCAATAAAAAAGTGACATGTCTCTCTTACGTGCTATTACACCATCTAAAATGTTGTAGGTATTTACATGTTTGGTTGGCATAAACTGTTCTGCTTTGAAAGGTCCCTTTGGGACAGTTCTTAGATGTTATCTGCAGTGTATGTGCACAGGAAGGACAGCAGTGTCTTGGGGCACAAATAAACAAATAACATTATGATCCTGGGTAGTTTAAAAAAAAACTTCAAACACCAAAACCCAACAAAACAAAGCAAACCAACAGGCACAGACAGTAGGGTTCAGTGATTACGTGTCTTCCTTTTGCCAATATGTTTGAAAAATAAAGTCTATCCATTGTATGTGAGGAAAAGCTAATTCCAGTAATCAACATATGAATGTCTATACAGAAAATCCCAAGTCTCATTTATGAATACCTGCTCAATCTTGTGTCATTCAGGTGTGCAGTTTTGTATTTCAGGTATGCAGTTTTAATGAATGCTATTTAATTCTGTTATTATTACTTCAACCAAGAGAAGCAAAACTTGATGGTAGGGTGGGATCCTCAGGAGTTACCAACTCTGGCCAAAGTGTTTTTGGGTCAAAGTCACCGAAAGTTTCGCTGTTGATTTTTGTGGGAGTCAGGTTAGGTCACTGCACAGTACTTTTGAAATCCCACCTATAACTATTTCTGAGTTGAGTGTGTGATTATTTCCTCACAGGGAGGAGTCCATCACCACAGCTTTCCAAAAACACCATGCAAGTGACATGCGTTGGTCAAAATACCAAATTCCAGTAACTTTAACCTTTGCCTGTCTCCAAAGCTGTATTAGTAAAGCTAATAGCCTGATGCTGAACATCTGTGGACAAAGTAAGGAAAAGCGTGGTGTGGGCTTCACTGGAAGTTGTAGGTGCTGAAGCCTTCCAGGATCAGGCTCTGGATGAGCCATTCAGTACCATGTGCGGTCTCTCATAGGCTAGTTTCATGCTTGCTTGCGGTAGTGGGAACTAGTTAGCCATGACAAAAAAAGAACATTGTGGGTCTTAAACTTGTGCTGGTGCTACTTCTGCTTTTAAAGTGAGCATGATCTGAAAGCCCCTCTGCACTCAGCTTGTGAAAAGCTCTCGGCATGTGCCACAGCTTCCGAAATCTGTGGAACAGCTTGCTTCAGTGCATGCTGGAGGAGAGAACCTTCTGGCATATAGTGTGCTCTGGAGTTAACCCATCTCCTACCTTCAGTTATCTTCCTGTTTCTGGCCTTGGTGGTGCACCTAGTGACATGGCGTTATCTAGAGGTGTGGGGGAGAGAATAGCATGTAAATTTACTTTCAGGCCATCATTCTGCTGGAGTGACTTGAAGTGATACTAATGTCGAAGGCAGGCCTCTCAGATGTGTCATACAAAAGGCTTATTAACATTATTCATCTGTCACAATATAATTATCATCTTTGGTTCAGCAGCCTATCAATATATGTATTACTGCTTCATTGTCTTTTGAAATGAATGTATCTGTGTGAACTGCTGTGGGTCAGCTTATGGTTGTGGAGCCATCCTGGTTTCCCACAGCAGGCATCCCTTCTGATGCAAGGCAGGAGGGACTGTACTTGATGTCATTGCCTACAGCAGCAGGCTGCTTTGGTTTACAAACTGACTGTTCTTAATCTCTCTCCCCTCAGCTGTATTTTGCCATGCAGCTCTCATGCAAAATGCCATGTGTTGTCACTGCCTTGGTGTTGGCCTGATGGTGCCTTCTCTGTTGTCAGGCGTTGCCATGTCTCCATCTCTGTGCTTAGTACTGTCTGCAGAGTGTTCCCCTCCGACTCTGCCTTCCCCAAACCAGAAGGCCACAGACAAGTAACTCTCCTCCAGTTGTGGCATGCTGGGGATGGCCTGTCAGAGTGGTGGTAAAGCCTGGTGAGGACAGGGCAGGCTCTCAGGTCTGTGTGGCTGTGGAGAAGATGCTGGCTGAAGGGGTTCTGCTTTGTTGAGAAAATGGCTCTACCATGTGTAGTGTCGTGGGGGTGAGGTTTCCCCATGTCCTTTCTGCCACAGTGGTGAAGTTTATGCATCTTGCAGAGGATTAGCATGATGGTGTATCATGATGCGAGGGATCTGGACCTTTTAGAAAAGGGATTGCTCTTTGGTGCAAGATGGCAAGTGAAGTAACAGAGTGTGTGTAGGGGAAATAGAGGTTTCTGAGCCAGCAAAGGTGATGTTGGGGAAGATGCCATAAGAGTTGAGCAGTGAAACTCTGTCCTCACCCCAGCTGGCAAACGAAATGCCAGGTATATATGCATGTTGTGTTCCACCTTGTTGGCAAAGGATCTTACAGATAAATGTATAACTTTCCCTGTGTGTTGAACATGCAGGATTATTATATAGGGGTTTGTATTGTTACAGAAAGGTAAACTATGGTGCATTTTATGGTGGCTATTTTGCTATGAATCCTGGTCTTTACAAGTAAATCTGAAAAATTCATACTGCATCTTTTGACTCCCAGTGAATGATTTTTATTTTTTTTTTTTTTTGTGTCTGAGCTGCAACCTATATTCTTGGAAGTCCTATTTAAGAAGGTAGCTAAATATGCTTTCAGAAGTGTTCTTATTCTTAACAGTTATGGGGTAAAACAAGCTTTAAAATAAAATGACAGTTAAAACAAGTGTTGGCAATGCAAAACAGTAGTGCATGATTATAGTGTTGTTTTAAATATAACCAGTAACATTTTTAATGCATCAGAAATGGTTATCTGACTTCCCGACTTGATCTTGTAACTTTTCATGATAGCGGACTAAGAAACTAAGGGTAAGTTTGTGAAAGAAAAGTGTGAGTTTTACAGTTGTCCTGCTTGAATTTTCCCCAAAACAAAATACAAAACCCATGCCACAGACATCTTTCTTCTCTGAAATGCATTTTGTTTGGTTTATCAATGAGGTAAAGAAAAATGACTTCATGGGATCAGAAGAAATCGGTTATCACAATTTGAGGTTGTAGCCTCTGTTCAGAGAAGATGAAGGGCAGGAGAAGGTGCAATTTAGTTTTACTAGAAATGTAAGAAGAATGAGATGATAAAAAAGAGGTTTATGCCTCTTTACTAAAGATGCTTCTATTTTAAGGAGCTCTATTATTGGACATTGGGATAAGCATGACTAAGCTATGTGCTGGTGTCTTAGCAACAAAGCAGATGTGAAAAAAGTTTTAAAACTAAAATTTGGCTGCATAGAGATGATGTCTGCTTGTCTGAATAATGGTATGCCTTCCTCAAAGTCAATAAAACTGCACCAGTGTAGAGCAGGACTTGGCACGGTGGTAGATAAATGTATTTAACTTGGATGTTTTCTTCTCATTCCTTTTTGCTTCTTTACACAGGGAATGAAGTATCTCTGCATTCCTGCTGCTGACTCACCCTCACAGAACTTGTAAGTTTTCTTTAAAAATAAAATGCAGAACCCCAGAAATCCCTCAGTACTGTGATGCCTGTTTTACAATGAGCTGAAAGATCTGATTCTGATCTCTCACAAGTATTACACAAATGGGGTTTGTATTACACAAATGGGGTTTTTAATCTGTTCAGAAAACACAGTAGCACTTTATCCCAGCCACATTGGTTCAGACCCTGCTTTTTTTTGTGTCAGGGTTTGTAGGGGGATCAGTTTGTAAACACTCTTTGGTTTTGGCCTTAAACTTCAGGAATTTCTTAGTGAGTCTGCTCCTGATTTAATTTCAGTTTATTTTAGCCATTGTTTTTGTAAATCTTTTTGCTTGTCTGTTCCTTGTTTGTGTTACCTCCAGCCATTAACAAAAAGAAAATATTTGAAGGAGGTATGAAACCTTCAAGGGTTGAAATAAGCTCCTTACAGTCAGCCTTCAAGATAAAGTCCAGTGTGCTAACTACCCCTGCAACTATCTGCTCTAGACTTTTAAAACCTACCTCAGAAGGCCCCGCTGCTCTTGGTAGTAGGCTGGCACTGCAGAGAGTTTCTGCCCTGCAATGACTCTTGCCTTGAGGATATATGTACTGAAACCAGGGCGTCCCAACCCTTCTCTCTCACCTCTGCTAACATTCATGAAATACTCATGGACTTATCCTTGGTTTTAATGTTTTGAACCATTGAGCATAGCAAGTTTTGATTCCAGAGAGAAATCAAAACAGGTTTTGTAAGAGAACTTGGATGGTGACCAGCTCTTTCTTCTAGAGTTCACTGTTTATGTTGGGGAGAGGTGAGGGGGGTTTCAGCCACTTCCTGCTACCAAGTTTTGTAGAGAAACAAGTATTTGAAAGAGGCCTGGTAGGTACGGAAGGAAATGCAGAACTGTTTTTCTCACATCACAGCAATATTCCGGCTTATGCTTTCAGTGGATATTTTTAGAGTATGTGTGTATCATACCCTAGAAAGATTCCAGCATGGCACTGCATGTGTGGTGATTTGCCTTTTCATTCTGCATTTCTGTCGTGAAAGGAAAAAAGAGACCAACCAAACAACAAAACAAACCAAAACACACACTCACACACTCCCAACCCATAACAAAAAACACTCCAAAACCCTAAATTTCAAGACAGGTCTGTAATGAGGAGGCAGGTGACCAATTGCCATTGTCATGGACAACTGGACATAACTTAAAATAAATAAAAAAAATGTAAAAGATTATTTTGGGAAGGAAAAAAGAATGTGAGATTAGAGGGAAATACTCCTATTGTCTGCTGGTACTCTGTTGTCTGTAGCATTTCTGAAAATGTTTTGAAAATCTGTTCCCTTTGTTAATAGAGATCTGGATCAGTTGGGAATGGAAATAGAATGGCATTTGTGATGAGCATTAATCAGTGTACAATTCAGCCCTTCCCTCACTGTTAAATATCAAGGAGCTATATTGAAAAACCACCTCCAGCGCTTGAGCTGTCTGGCATGCTACCAAAGCTCTTACAGCTTCAGTAAGAAGACACAATATTTGCATGAGTGTTGTTTCTGTTATGCTGCAGACACTTGCTTTAGTATCGGGTGGTTGCTAGCAAATGTCATTACTTCTAATACTGATATATTTTTATCACTTAAAACTTGATGAGTAACTGATTTTTCTTTTTTGCTTTGCACAGTTCAGATCTTCAAGTAAAATCAAGTCACAGTGCTCACAAATAGCAATGTTGCTTGCTTTGCATATGCAGTCTTCTGAAAGCAAGAGGAAGTTGTCTTTGGATTTGACACAATCTTCTTTGGGAGCAATTAACTGTACTCCCCTGTGGAGGGAGGGATAGCTGGGGAACAGAAAAGGGAATTGGTCCCTCTGCAATATCTTTGTGAATCTACCCTCTTCTTTTGAAAGAGGGATTCTGATGGTGTTAGGGGAAAAAAGGAAGAAAAAAGGTCCTTGTGTTTTCTCAGCAATGGTTGACAGGCACAACTGACCAGATACGCATTGCTGTCTTACTCTGAGTTACCAGCTGGGCTTAAACCATGACACTGTCTCTCCCAACAGCAAGTTTGTCAGATGCTTTGCTGCTACTTTGCAGCTGCTGGCAGGTTGATAAGGTCCAGCATGAAGCCTTTACCTGCTGAACTTTGGGATTGTGAGCTCTTAATTCACTTCAGCTCATTTTTGTGATGGAAACTTCTGGCTTCTTATATGTGTAATACACATTTACTCCTAGTAAGTTTGTTTAGCGGAGTTCCCTTCCTCAGAGGCATGAACTGCCAGGGAAATACAGCAGGGATTCCCCTGTTAACATGTGGTGGTTCACTAAAGTGACTCCAAAGTGTCTTGCTTCTACTTGCATGTTCTGCTGCTACCAAGGCCTAGGAATCAAGCAGTTGCTTTTGAGACTCCAGGTGCTTCCTATGCATTAAATGAGTGTTTTCCCTGGACTGTGAGAACTTTACCTTGGGCCTTTGACTTTTCCAGATATGTCATCTCCTATTAGAACTTGTTGCTAAAACATTAATTCTATAGAAATGAAATGTTCCCTTCCTGTCCTGTTCCAGCTAATTGTCTAGGCTACATATTTCTAAAGGACTAACTTCTGATGGTCAGGCTGTTAGTGGTAGATAGAAGCCAGATAACCTATGAAGAAAAAATTAGGTGGATCTTTGTTGCATTTACATAGAATCACAGAATAGTTAGGGTTGGAAAGGACCTTACGATCATCTAGTTCCAACCCCCCTGCCATGGACAGGGACACCTCACACTAAACCATTGCTAAAGGAGAGATGCTTCTTCCTGTCTGATTTGGATGCTTTCTTTTTAACCTTTATAACATTCACAGAAGTCTGATTAGCAACAAACAAACATGCAGATCTGGTATCATAGCTGCCCTCATCCTAGTTTTGGATTATCCAGCTTGCTAATGTGTAAGTTTAGATAACTTTTACAATGTGCTGGTAGGGGCACTCCACTGGTGGTTCTTCTTGTGGTATTTTCCCACTGTGAAGATGATGCCGTTCAGGACCCAGCTTTAAGCCTGGAGATGTAAAAGCCAGATATCATGTAATAAATTGTCTTGAAGTAACTGTGCAGTCCAACAAATAGGCTGCAAATCAACACATTTGTCAAGTGCTTTCCTGTTACAGATGATAATCAACTGTTTTGCGGTTAGTGTAAGATGCCATTCTTCGTGTCTGGCACTTGCCATGCAGATGACTGGTCCTTAATCTTAGTTTTCGTGTAAATATGGTTTGTACCATAACTTTGAAAATGAGTTTAGGTAACTGTGTCTCTTGGAGGCAGCAGGGACCCTTGATACCATAGGGCTGTGGAGGAATACATGTCTCTTACTCTCTGACTCAAAGTGAGGAGGGGCTGTGGTTCTGCAGAGCAGCGCTGATTCTGAGCTTGGCCGTTTCTCTTCTCTTTTTCATGAATACCCGAAACACACTTGGCAGTGTTTCACCAGTAAGGAAGGTGAATAAAGCTGAGTGAATGGAATTTACTACTAGCTATATTTAATACCTTGCAAAGGTGTTATGCTCATTAGCAGGTATTTTTCAAACCAAAGCATTGAAGTGTTTAACCAAAACCTGTGCTAGACCATAGAAGTGAATTCACTGGTGCTTGTAGCTATGCCATTGGCCAGATTTTCTAGAAAGAGAAAGGACCGGGTGTATGGGAAGATTAGGATGTTGTCCCTAGCCAAGTTTCATCTGGCTGAATCCATTCAATCTTGGATAAGAGCTCCTTCATTGTGCAATAGCAACGCCTCTTGGACACACAGCCCAATGTGTCGTTTGTCCTCTTAGTTTATGTGAAGCTTCTTGTGCCCCTCACGCAGATCTGAGTGCCATGATTTGTTAGAACTTAGCCAGTGAAAATGTGTGGAGTGGCTGTCTGAGTAGAAATGCAGATAAGTCTGTCTTACATGCTCAATTGGTTTCTTGAACAACAAAATCCTGAGTTGACAAGTCGTCTTAAAGCTTGGGATTTCACTGTGCCATGAGATTTTCCAAATAATTTACTTAGGTCTTTTCTGACTGTGTTTTCCATATTGTATCCAGTGATGTAAGAGCTGCCTTGGAGAGGGAGTCCTCGCCTTTGGGATCCTTCTTTTTTGGATGTTCAAGCTTAGATACTATTGCCTTTCCAAGTTCCACAGGCACTGTCACTCTATTGAATCACCATTGTCCTCCTCCAGGTCTTGAGTTTTTATAGTATCAGCAGCTGCACTGTTGGGCAGGAAGGGAAGCTTCCCTTTATGTGGGTATTCCTGATTTTTTGTGTGGCTGCTGGTGCTGGGCTGAGGTTTTTTTTTCTTTTACTCTTGTGGTATAATATTCACCCTGAGAGGGGAAACATCTTGAATACAGGACATTGTGTTTCATGGGTGTTGACTGCAGTGTGCTTTCAGGTTCGCCTTTGCCAATAAGCCTGGTATTGATTACCCCTTAAGAAGCTCTTTCCTCTGTGTCGCACACATTACTACTGCTTGCAAGTTTAAATTGCAGGAGCACTCAAAGACTACAGTGAACTCCAGCTCTTTTTAACAGGAGGTTCTGCTTGCACCTGTGATTAATTGCAGGCTGCCCCAAAGGCTTTGCAGTCTGAAAGGCAGAGGCAGGGCAAACAAATTGGGACTGGGATGCTAAGAAGTGGTGCTGCAGATTTACTGAGGTAATAACAGCTGCCCACTTCCTTTCCTTTGGAGTTGCCCCACTTAAAATGAAGAGGCATAATAAGTAAAGGATAATAAGAGTAAAAACCTTAAGGTTTGTAAACTGAGTCTTTAGCTTCTCCACATTCCCTTTTCCACTGCTTAAAAAAAAGAGGCAGGCTATAGGCAGGGGTTGCCTGATATCCTCAGTAAGGGCAGGCAGAGGGGTACTGCATTCTGAGGTGAGAAGACTGGAAGAAGCTGAAGAAGACAGGGCTTGAATCGAGTCATTTTTCATAGAAGGGACAAAAGGGAGAGATTTCATATTGCAAAGAAGAAAATAGTAGCATTTAGATGTGTCCTAGTACATGGTTTGAAGGAGAAGGTGAAGTCAAATTTAAGCGTAAGTTTGTGTAGCTGGTAGTGGGTGCCTCTTTGGGAGACAGTATACCTTGAGAACTGTTCATGTAGTTGTGCTGAGTTTCATCTGACACCTGTGCATTCATAGAATCATAGAATAGTTAGGGTTGGAAAGGACCTTAAGATCATCTAGTTCCAACACCCCTGCCATGGGCAGGGACACCTCACACTAAACCATATCACCCAAGGCTCTGTCCAGCCTGGCCTTGAACACTGCCAGGATGGAGCATTCACAGCTTCCCTGGGCAACCCATTCCAGTGCCTCAGCACCCTCACAGTAAAGAACTCTCTCCTAATATCCAACCTAAACTTCCCCTGTTTAAGTTTTAACCCATTACCCCTTGTCCTATCACTACAGTCCCTAATGAAGAGTCCCTCCCCAGCTTCCTTGTAGGCCCCCTTCAGATACTGGAAGGCTGCTATGAGGTCTCCATGCAGCCTTCTCTTCTCCAGGCTGAACAGCCCCAACTTTCTCAGCCTGTCTTCATATGGGAGGTGCTCCAGTCCCCTGATCATCCTCGTGGCCCTCCTCTGGACTTGTTCCAACAGTTCCATGTCCTTTTGATGTTGAGGACACCAGAACTGCACACAATACTTCAAGGAGGTCTCAGGAGAGCAGAGTAGAGGGGCAGGATCACCTCCTGTGACCTGCTGGTCACACTCCTTTTGATGCAGCCCAGGATAGAGTTGGCTTTCTGGGCTGCAAGCGCACACTGAAGCTGGCTCATGTTCACTTTCTCATTGAACAACACCCCCAGGTCCTTCTCCACAGGGCTGCTCTGAATCTCTTCTCTGCCCAACCTGTAGCTGTGCCTGGGATTGCTCTGACCCAGGTGTAGGACCTTGCACTTGGCATTCATAAAGACATGCAACATCAAGTTACTAGTTTAAAGAGGAGTAAAACTCTGAAATACAGACTTGACAGTCATCAGAATAAAGTGTTAGTGTTTATCACATCATATTGCCTAAGATTACCTGTTTCTTCAGGTACAGTGGAGTGTAACTATGCCAGTGAGTTTTTTAGTTTCATTTGCAGACATTAACTTTTACTTTGTAAGACCTGTTTTCAGTTCAAAATTCTAGAAACAGCGTTCAGTGAGCTTTCGGATACATTTCTCTTTTTCTAAGTAGTGATTTTACTAAATAGAGCACTTTCTTTATTCTGCTTCTGTTTTCAGGGCAAGGCATTTCAGAGAGAGCATCAAATTTATCCATGAGTGCCGGCTTAGAGGTGAAGGCTGCCTAGTTCATTGGTATGTATACCACTTCTTAAGGGTTTCTTTACCTTAGTTTGGATGTTCATTGTTTTAACTAGTTAGTGTTCATCTCCATTGTATAGCAAAATCCTTTTGGACAGAGACGCCCCCTTTATTTGAAGTGGCTTAGAAGATTTACAAATACTGTTAAAGCCTCATGCTATGACTTTTGAGTCCCTGGGGTGGGCAGCTGCCTGGAGATAAAAGGAGCCCAAGAAGTTGGTTTTGAGCTTCTCATCAAACCTTGTTGTAGGATTGATTTGACTTATGCATTGACTAGAGACATACTATTTATTTCTCATTATTTTAATCACTGTTTCTAAATGTGATTTCCATAATTCCGATTTAATTAGTTTCTGTAACAGCTATTTTGCTGACTTCAGAATTGTTAAGAAGAAATTCCTTTGAACAGCAATTGGGTTTTTTGTTTGTTTTTTTTTTTTTTTTTACCTTTACACTGCTGAAGCATTCAGATGTTGCATTTGTTAATAGCAAGTCTCTCATTAGAGAGATGCTCCTGGGACTGTAGAAAATAGAAAAGGAAATCCCACCCTGTTTTTTTTTCTAACTCTCTGCTATTGGTTATAGTCTTTATGCTGTATGTCCAAGTAACGTATCTGAGTCTGTATTTGGAATCAGAGTCATTTTGTGATATGAGCACTGGACTTGTACACAGATCTTGAGCATAAATCCCCAGTTTGCTACAGACTCATGATAGGGCTGTGCATGAGTCATTTGGTCAGTGTCCATGTATGTAAAACACGAATAATTAACCTGAATTCTGTTAAGAGTTTTAAAACCCACATATTTAAATTTGTGAAGCATTTCAAAAGCATAAATTATTCTTTAAATGCCAAGTGAAAGAGTCTGGTACAAATGTAACTCAAACATATTCTTTATACTTACAATAGTAATAGTTGGGAACGTTTTGTCCAGCACTGTCAGACTATTCATAGTGAATGTTTATTACTTTATCCTAGTGTTTCATCTGGTGAAACTGGAATCCTGAGAGTTGAAGTTGCACAGTTAATGGCTAGCAGAAAGAGGAAAAAAGCAACCAGACCTATGTACTTCAACAGTTCAGTTAAAGTTCATTTCAGCCCAATGAAATGGAAGCCTTTATTTGTAGGGAAGAGGGAACAGTCTTACTTTGCTGCTCTAATCTGCACAAGCAGAAGAAAGTGGGTGACTGACTTCTAGATTATCAAAAACCAGATTAACTTGGAACTGTGCACTGTCCCCTGTTTTAAAGAAGACTTCATACTTATTTGTTCCTTTGCAGTGTCATACAAATTAGTATTCAGAACCCCCTTTCTTGTCATAGATTTGTTCTGATACATTTTAAAAAGCATCCCCAAAACCCTTTAAGTCAAACATTGCAATATTCTTTATGGCAAGCAGCACAGCAGTCTGCTGTGATGTTGGGAAGTGATGTTTTTAACTGTGATAGCTGAAGTACAGCACTACTTCAGTTTATTATACCATCTTTTTCATGCAGCCTTGCAGGTGTCTCCAGGAGTGTGACATTAGTGGTTGCCTACATCATGACCATCACAGACTTTGGTTGGGAAGATGCACTGTCAGTTGTTCGCGCAGCAAGATCATGTGCCAATCCTAACATGGGCTTCCAGAGGCAGCTACAGGACTTTGAGAAACATGATGTTGATCAGGTAAATGAACTGCAAACAAATGAGCTGTGAAACAAAATCCCAAGTCAGATCATAGGCTACTTCCCATTATTTTGTGGTCTGGGTGGCTTATCTGACTCCCTGTTTTTGCTTTGAGAGAGTGGCTTCTTGGCCAAGCCTGCTCCACTGAGGAGGTGCAGGTAGAACTCAAGGTGTCAGGGGATGCTAGATGAGAGAAGAGATGAAGCACAACATCTAAACACCTCCTGCCCAGCTGTGCTCTCAATGCAGTGATTGCTGCATGTGTGCTAAGACAATACAAGACTGACACCTTCAGAGAGGTAAAAATGAGTTGCTCAGAGTGCAGCAGAATGATCAACCTGTAAGTACCAGTTGCATGGAAATAGTGGGTTTCCCCTCAACACATTCCTTTGGAATAGTAAGCAGGAAAAAAATCATAATCAGAAATCTTTGCTATCCAGGAGTTAAACTAGGTTTTCATTATGATGTACTTGTCATGTTCTTCCTAGCTTTTGTGGCTGAGACTTTATAAATTTTCTGATGTGTAGAACAGTCTCAAACATGAATTTTTTTTTTTTTTTTTTTTTCCTTAGCCTTGGAAGGCTTTGTAGGACTAGGGGAATTGAGGGAACAGTAAGACTGAGTGACAGAGTCCGATGAGACAGAGTGGTTTTCATAATACAAAAATTAGTTTCTTACCCTTAAAAAGCACATCCCACGCAAAAGACCTGCTCCCTGTGGGTGATCTGTAACTTCCACTTATGTTAAGAATCTACTCTGCCGTCCTCTGTTTTCCATTGCTCAGCATGTTACTGTTCTCTGGACTTTTATGCCTATCATGCTTATTAAAAATCAACAACAGAGGCAAACCAAAATCGGAAGGCAAAATACATGGGCGAAGGATGTTGTTTTCATTTTTAGTTCCATGCCTGTCATTCTGCTGCAGAGAGCTCAGAGTTTAGAAATTTAGAAATTTGTTTTGCATGATGCAGTTGCAACTGTAAATATTTCTGTGTTTTTGTTAATATTTAACTGAATGTTTCCTGGATCGTTTGGGACTGGTGTAAATGGTAGAGTAACTGATTTTTAAGAGACAAAAGTCAGAGGGGACTTTCCAGGCTTGTCTCCTTCCTCCCTTACAGTCATTTCTGCTCTAATTGGTCTGGGCTAACAGCAATGACAATTAAGGCTATATGCAAATAGCCTGATAAAGACAGTAACGTCTCTTCTGGTTTGTTGGTGTTTTTTTTTTTTTCATCCACCATGGACGACACATTCTGCCTTTTTTACTGAGGGGGAGGCAGTAGATTGCAAAAAGCAATATCCACCTGTAGTCACTGGCTGGGCTGTAGTTTCCTACTGTCTCTTAACAGCAACCACATCCTTAGCAGGTGTCTGTTTACATACCTGATTTCAGTGGAATAATGCCACCTGCCATGGGTGTGAACTTTTCTCTGATTTCACTAGCATGGGTGTTTTGCTGTGCCACTACAGGGTGGTATCCGGTGGGGTTTCTGGAATGGGATCCTCTAGATACCAGTTTTACAGGAAGGGATTCAGTCACTAAGGTCACAGCATGGTTTGGACCCATTCCAAACTTCCATGTGGTAGTCTGAGGCTTCAGATTTGACTCAGGACATTATGATCATTTAGAGATGGGAGGGAGTAACTGTACTGAGTTCTTGTCACCCAGTGTAAATTATCTCTATGGGTAAAGCTGTCCATAAGCCCCAAACAGAACAAGGCTATGAAAACTAAGGCTTCAAAAATGAATATTGTCCCCACTGGAACCAACTGGTTGGGGTCTCTGTCTACCTGCTGCTTCTGCAGAGAAAAGCAATGAGATTGTTAGTGGACTAAAATTCATCAACTGGCAAAAAAATTACAGAGAAGGATGTAATAAAGGCCTAAAAAGTTGAGTGGAATAGAGAAAGTGAACAGGTGTGGTTTCCAGTCTTCCCTGTAATGTGAGATGGAGCTACCAATTGGCAGGTCCCAATCAAGAAAAAGGGGAGGGAGTTTTTTACAGTATGTACATATGGAGCTTGTTGGCGTCCAGATACCTTATGTTAAAAATCTGTGGATTCGAAAAGTGATCTCATGGCAGAAAAATTCATTTGTTGCTATCAAACACAGAGAATACTGCCTCAGCCTCTGAAAGTACCTGAGCTGAAAGTTGGTGGAAGCTGAGGAAATGGTTAGGAAAAAGGTCACAGCATTATTGCCCTGCCATCACCTGATTCTTTCTTCAGTATTTAAATCTGACTACTTGTACCAGGATACAGAGCTGGGCTGGCCTTCAACTGGACCTGGTACTTCTGTTACCATGAACCGTATTCAGTCATTTATGTCAGTAATATAGAGTACTATTCTATAGCTTGTAAAGCTCCTGTATTAGCTTCCATGCTAATTTATCTGATTGTTTGTATATGCAACAGGAGGAGGGTGCTTTTAAATCCATACGTCCTTGCCTAGTAAGTGTTCCTTACTCTGTATTTCTCCAGTCAGGCAAGCTGTTGTGGATGTGTATCATTTTTAGGGGATATAAGGGATCTCAGTGATTTCAAATATGTGTTCCTATGCCAAAGTATTCTGTGGTGTTGTTGAGGGACATGCAATATTTGGAGAGTTTTTCTTTAAACTACTTGTGTTCTTAAAGGCTGTCAATTCTGTAGGACAGGAGGGAGTATTGCTTCTTCAGTCTCATGTTATTGTCTCATCATATTGTATATGTATGTTCAATTTCTGCAGTTCAGGCAGTGGCTGAAAGAAGAATACGGGGAAAACTCTTCTCAGGATCTGCAAGAAGCCAAAAATCTTCTGACTAAATATAAAGAGCAGGCAGAGCTGCAGCAGAGTACTGGAGGAAGACAGTGGAATAACAACTTCTCATCTGTGCAGTCTCTCTCATACAGTAACTACACAACAGAGACCTAATTGTAGTGGGTTGATTTTCTTTTCTTTCTACCTTTGAAAAAACATCTTGCCATAATTTCCATCCCATTTTCAGGACTCTCAGCAGTAATCCTGCAAACTGATTTGTCGAAAGCTTCTTGATGAAAATACTGCATTATGTGTGTGTGTATGAGTGTGTTTCACACAGTTTTATAATATGGGCAGGATCAAGCTCTCTGTATGCCCAGGGACATGATCCAGTTACTGTGGCTGAGCCAGTCAGCCAGCCACAGCTAGTATCTATCGCCTTAGGCCCACATTGCCTGGCATTTGCTGTGAGGTTAGCTCAACTCCGTTCGTTGGAGGGTAGCAAAGGGCTCTGAGAGATGAAGTCTGGTGATTCAGGCTGTGACAGTTTAATGTCTCTGCACTATTAATGTGGCAAAGATATTATTGCACCTGGACAACTCAAGTCTGTCTCTGCTGTTCCAGTTCACAGTCTGTTGACAAGTAATACTGTGGAGGTGGGCTTGAGCTTGAATGCTAGGCTGCAAACTGGAGTAGGTGAGATATGGGTACATGTACCTTTCTACCAACAGTAGCATCTAGGAGAGAAGTGGGACAGACAGCTCTGACTAATAACATCTTCAACTGCCACAGTTGTATTTGCTTCAGTGCACGTGAGACAGAGTTGTTGGTATAATTGCCACAGACAAAGAGCACCGAGACTTACCACAGCTCAGCTGATGTGCAGTGATTTAAGCCGTAGTCCCTTGATTGAGCATCTTGTCTCTCAACATAAGCTTCTCTGGAGACAAGTTTATCTGGTCTCCAGTGCTGCTGAACTTCATTCCCTGTGGAACACGTGCCTCTTCAACACACGCCCCTGCGCACATGATAACGTGTCTCCAAAGAGTGGGCTCGGTGTGAGCGCGAGCACCTGTTTTTCTTTGCTTGTGCTGTGGTTTGCTCTTTGACTTCAGCTACCTCAAAAATGCTGTTCTTGTCATTGTGGTTGTAAATGCAACCTTGAAAATTGCCTTGTGTAATCTTAATCTGACACTGAGTGAAGTGGGTGCATGTGTGTGCGAGAGCGTGAGTGTGCATGTATATTCCACAAATGTCTGTATTTGAGGAGTTTGTTTTCTTTCAAAACTGCCCATATTTCTCACTGGTTTAAAAATTGAGTTGTTTGAATTCAACTTTCTGCCATTTTAAAACCACTATATATTTTGCTGTGATCAGATTTGAGGAATGCATTTGTAAAATATGTGTTAAACTAGGTTAAAACTAGGGGCCATGCTCTGCTCTTGGCAACATTGTGTGTTCTGGAATGGAGCCATTGCCTGACTCAAGTGTATTCTAAGACTGTAATTTCAAATATGTCACCAGGGATGATGGACAGTATATTGACTTCTGATGGTGTAATGGGGGGTAGCACTGATGCCAAGACAGTGATTTCTTGTCTTTGACTCAGAGGCTGGAAGGCCTATTTTTTTTGAAGATTTCAGAAAATAAAATGTACTTCCCAAACAGCCAGGATAGAAAAACAAAACCAAACCCCTCATTTGTTTAAATGTGGTGTATATCATGCTAAAACCTATGCACTGAGCAAGAAGCAGTCAGCACGCTAAATAGACTGTTGTCTCTTTCAAATTCTTCGTATTTTGACCTCCCATCCCTTCACAAGATTAGTCTTCATGTGATTTCCTGCTTGCTTTGCGTGGCAGTGCATTCTTTGGGTGGGAGCAAGGCTGTTGGGGTCAAATAAACTCTCGCTGTTAAATATCTGTTGCCAAGTATGTTCCAAAAAATGTTATGGCTTATGAAATATGGATCTTGTATATCAATAATTGTCAAAAAGGAAAAAAAAAAAGGGAATGGGATGGAACTGGCCTGACCATTTGTTTCATGTGAGTCAAAGGCCTGCATCAGGGTTTTCATTGCACTAAGTGCTCTGAGTGTACTGAACACAAGAGCAGGATAATCATGTCTGTGTTGCAGTAAGAGATGCTATTACATTTGGAAAGGTGCTGGAATTGACTTGTTTTCAAGCTTGTAGCTAAATGAATGATTACCTACTTAGTATATTGAGCAACTGCTCTGTGTTTGCCTGGTAAGAGTAGCCTTTTGCTCTTGAAGATGTTGATCACCAAATAACTGGCTGTTCAGGAATTCCAGCACAGCAGTGCCCATGTTGGCAATTGCCTCTGCTCTGAGGGCTGATGTAGTAATCGGAAATGACTTTGCTCGGTAACAGGGTCTGACATGTGTTCAGGATTCTGGTCCATTTGTTCAACCCTCTACTCATAATAGGATATGTAGTGCAACTTAGCCTGTCCCCAAAGGGCAGCTTTGCCAGAAGCATTCTGCTTGTGCTCTTGCAGGTATCTAGTCAGTCCATTCTGTAGCTGACTGACAACACTGTGTATTCCATAACACTTGTGGCACTCTTGTCATTGCAGTAGTAAGCTTTGTGAGTGCTGGTAGATTGGCAATTCTTTTTTCTGTTGTGACAAATGCAAGGTAGAATGGGAGACATCTGTTAATGTTTGTTTGTCTGATTATTCTGTACCAGATTTTTTAAAATAGCTTGGTTATTCCCAAAGAATCAGCCTCACAAACAGAATTTTTTTAGAGCTGAATTTGGCTTTAGGGCCATATAGCCACATCAATGTGTATTATGCTGCAGCTTGAAAGCCAATACAGGGTAAAGAAGGAGGATGGAGGGAGTGCCATATTGTCAGTAAGTGGAAGCGCTCCTCTCTCTTCAAAAGACAGAAGAGGTCTTCTTTGTACTCTCTTGCTCACTGTTTAGTGGTTTATGTACTGCATACTGCATTTAAGAGTGGTAAAAGAGCAAGAGCAGTCTAAGAAAATTTGAATCTGATTTGTCCATGCAGAGCAAAATGATAGTTCACACCTTTATTAGCACAAGGTGCAGAAAGGAGAGTAGCTACAGTTCCCACCTTGGCCTGTTAGAAAGGGAGAGGAGCTAACACAAACTGAGAACGTGACATGATTTGTCTTCCAACTAGTCTTTCAGTGGCAGTGTGTAGGACATTTCCAGGTATCTGGAACATGACTAGACCCCATCCACCTCTTAGTAGTTGGCCTTTGTCGTGTAGATGATACTTGGTTTTGTTTCTGTACTTCAAAACACTGTCCTCATTTTATTGTTCACTGGAAAATGTATAAAGTTTATATCACCTTATTGGATACCCAGGTTTTAAATGTAAAAGTGATTTGGGGGGGGCTAAACTTGATATCCACATGTGATTATAAGCAAATGTTTAGTGTTATAGGATGTAGGTAACAGGTTAAATGCATTAGTGTTTATTACCCTGATTTTTAACCTGAAAGGAGTTGTTTCCTTACTTTTTGTGGTTGAGTCGGAAGATTTAGCAAATCATATCTCTGCTTTTTAAAAAGGACACTGGTTGCTGTAGTGGCCACTGCCTGTAAAGAAGTCAGTGAAAAATTACAGTAATTAATTCAGCTGGTCTAAGAACTCTAAACCTGGTAAGCTTCTTGATTCTTTGTCTTCCTGGGCATCTTAGCGAAGCCTTGATTGCTTTTTCCAAATGTTTGTATTTAATACGTTACACAATTTTTTTATAAATAAAATTAAATGTTAACAGCTGATCTGCTGCGTATTTCTTGAAATCAATAATAGCATCTTGAAGGCTTCTAGTCACTGTTTGTATCCCTGCAGGTACAGTAAGAGTACAAAACTAACTCATTTGGGTACTTCGATTACTTTTTTTTTTCTCCTGCACACAGACTACTTGAGACTTCCCCTCTTCACAAAGTTCTTCCATGTGAGTTCAAGAATGCAGCATAAGCATCTCTTGATAGTAGTCCCACAAGAGTCTGTTGCATGTTGTGCTCTCACTTGTTGCTGGTCCATCATTGTGACACTGGGTATGTGATGTGATGAATCCAAACTTTTTATTCTTTTAAAATGCCTTCTTTACCATAGCACACTGCTTTAGGGCTTAATTATCTGTGAAACTTAGCTGATTTACTGACAGCTAAGACTCAAGGCTCTCAGAAGTGGTTTGTCAGAGGAAGCTGATCTAAATGGCAGATGATGATTCTTGGGGGGTGGAGACGGATATTAAAAGCTTATATTTTAAGGGGGGAGGGGAAAAGCCCCATTTAAATTCCCACAGATAACACACTGAATTTCTGGTTTGACACTAGCTCTGCTATGAGGGTAATTCTGGCATTGGAGCAGTTAAAACAAAAAAACCCAAACCAAACCTAAACCCCCCCACCATTCTGAAGGTATCCTTAGGCATGCCTAAGGACCCAGATCTCATGGCCACTTCAGTCACTGCTGAAGGCTGAACTTGCAGTTCAACTCCCTCATCGTGAAGGCAAAGGTAAATGCTCAAGCACAGCGGGTTTTGGGTCTTTTTGCCCTCTTCTCTCTCTCCCAGTACTTGTTAGTTTATAGACTGCTGGGAATGTATGGATGTTTCCTAAGGTATCTCAGGGATTCAACTAATTAATGATATCCTTTCCCAGAATAAAGGTTGTGTGTCTGTAGATAGCTTTGAACGTGCTAGATGCACCTTGTTCATAATAGACTGAATAGTAACTGAAATATAAGTTGGATGGCTCTGATTTTATTACTGTTGTCTCAGTCCTCTTCCTGTTTTTCTATGAACAAACTTTAAATTCCATGCAGCCTGCTATGTGAAGCTTGAAATAGTAGTGTACTTCCTTTCTATCTGTTATCCATAGCAATGGCTTGGGTGTATGTGCTGTAGAACTGATGAGACAGAAACCACGTTTAAAATCACTTGTGAACTAGAAAAATCTCTTTAAGTTGTAGAGGAAACTTTCCCCTATCCCGAAAGGAAAACGGCAGCTTTCAAATGGAAAAATACACTGCTGCTTTGTCTTCCTTCCAACCACTTGGCACTTCTCAAAGGCAACTTTTACCCAAATCATGTGTAAAAGTTGTGCTTCAACCATGATACCATACTTCTGCTCCCAACTGTGTGTCTCATCTCAATGTTCTATGTCACTGTTATGAGTTCTAGAAAATGGCAGTTCCGACTTGATTCATGTAGGCCTGTCCCACTGTGCATGAAACTGAGGGAACTGCAGGGTAAACCTACATGCCCTTGGATGTGCTCATAACCTGACACATTTTGGGCTTTGCCAGCAAATTACGAGAGCTCTTCCACCTCCTCAAGAGGACTGTATGCTGGGGGGAGGGAAAATGATGATGGTTATCTAAAAAATATTAGCATGAGGAACATGATGTTGCCCTGTACAGCGTTTGTGCAGAACCCCCTGGAGACACAAAGCATGCGACAGAAACAGCTATTTTCACACTTGTTCTCAGCAGAGTTTTAAATGTGGTTCTCATTTTCCATGTGCCCCAGCTCCTGTGTGTTTCACTATTTCACTAATTCACAACTATTTCATTGCTACATTTAGCTGCTGTCCAGTACTATTCTTCTGCCCTCACCCAAGGAACAGCTGCTGCTTTATACATATTTGAATGTGTGCTTTGCTCTAGTGAGTTATGCAACCTGCAATTTACCAAAACTGAGTAGCTTGTAAGTAGCAAGATGACTTCCGGTAGTTTCCATGTAACTTCTAGTGTAGTTAACAGGAGCAGGCATCTAATGAAGTGTGACCAGGTGCCTTTTTGCCCTTGAATGACTGCATAGCTCAGTCCTTCCTTGTAGAAGAGTCAATTCTGCTTTGTGTGAGCTGAGCACATCTGCAGTAAATTGGGAGTAAAACTCATTTGCAAGCAGCCTCACAAAAAAAAAAGGGATTTTCAGCCAGACTTGCACCCAGTTTCCATTTTAGTTGAGGCAATTATGAATATGCAGGTTTGTAACTCCATTATTCACTGAACTACAAGTAGAGAGATCAGAACCAAGACTTCCAAGCTACTTTAAGCGTAAAGTGTTCTTAAGTAGTTTGTTCTTTTGGTCATCTATTCACACAGGCACAGGCAAAGCACAGGTTTAGATCTGGGCAGGTGCATTTACAAGTAGACCCTTTGAAAGTCTGAGTTGTTACTCTTTCTGTGAAAGAAAGTGAGTAATTTGTCAGATATAGGGGATGGGAGTTTTGTTATGATTTCTTGAATCCCTTCCCTTCTTCCTCTCCTTTTCCCTTTTTTGTGTGATACATTTTTTTTTTTCAATAACTTGTGTATCCCAAAACTCTTGAGTCAGTAGAAGTGAGTGCCAGTGTGTGACTTGCCAACGATTTATTTCCTGTGTTTATTAATAAAAAAGCTTATGTTTCAGGGTTGCTGACTAAATTGACGTGTTAACAAATACAGTTCTGCTGTTTGTGCATCTGTCCTGTTGGGTGGCTGTTTACCAAGCCTGCCATGACTTCTGTGGATGTTGTCATCTTCTGTGGCTGTCTGGCTCCTGTATAGCACTGGATGCTTTGGAAAAGTAACACTGATCCATGACAGTGCTGAACCTGACATTTGAAAAATAAAAAAGGGATATTTAACTTTCGTTTCTATGCTAAAAAAGTAGTGTTTGTTGGGGGGTCAGCATCCTATGCAGGTTACTGATTGCAAACAGTGTTTCGCTTCCTTCTCTCTATTCCTCACTTTTCAAGGCAAAGTGGGACTTTGATGAAAGACTGTAAGTAGGGGAAAACTCTGCCCTGTGTTTAGAGAAAGTGTGTTGAAGATGTCAGAATTACAGCTGTGTCTATGCATGCTCACTGCACATTTTCCCAAGGATTGCATTTTGGAAGGCTTTGCAAGTAAGTCTGCAGCATGTAACTTTCCCAGAGAAGCTACCTATGGAATCCCTGAAGGCCTCAACCAGAGAAGAAAAGAAGAGAAAACCATCACAAATCATCCCCCCACCAACTCCGAGTGCTATCTATGCAAGCTTTGGTCAAATCCTCACATATTAGACATGAGTCTCCTGTTCTTAGGTAACTTACTTGATGATGTGTGGTTTGCAGCGGGGTTCTTATCAGACCTGATAGGATCTCCATTCCCCTGGAAGGTAGGGTATGCCATGTAATGGCTTGTGTCCTCTGAGGAGAGCCCCATTTTTGCAGATGTCTGCAGCCTGGGCCCGTTAGCAAGATGCAGAAGGTGCCTCCTGCACAGGAGTGAACAGGTTGCGCCTTTACTGCCTGGTGCTACCATTTACTCCAGGAAAAAAAACATATGTCTACTGAGAGTACTGAAAGCCATCGCATTTCTGGAAAACTTGGAGTCTATATCATTTCTCAGCTGGGTAAGGCTTTATAACTCTAAAAGTCAATAACAGAACAAAACCCACCAGGATATATTATAGTGATGAACTGATTTACTGCCAGTGCTGGGCTTTACTGTCACTGGAAGGATCTGAAATACTCCTGCTTTTCCTTGCCCATATTTTTGTTTCAAGGGACTGAGATGGGCCTTCTGACATGCTCAGAGTTGACCTTCGTTTCCCCAGGGTGGTCACCTTGCATCAAGTTGCACTGGAGGAAATGTTGGTCTTGTGAGATGTTGCATATTTCCAGCTGGTCTTTTCTCCCTTCAAATTATATATCCCTGATATGCACATAAATTTCCAAAATGGTGTAGAAAGGGTTACAAGAACACCTGTGATGCAGTAAGACAGGCTAGGAAGTTCAGTAGTCTTTGATGCAAAAGTCTTGTGGCTTTGATTTATCAAGAAGGCCATTTAGTCAGCCACCTTTGCCCGATCCATAAAATTCTGGACTGAGAAGTGTTTGGAATTCTGTTCCCAAATCTGCAACTTGCTGTGTGACTAGGCAAATTGCTTCAGTTCTGGTTTGCTTCATTTTCCCAATAAACTGGGAAAGAAGTGTTAAAGAGTTTCCTAGCTGCAGTTCTGCAAAGTCTCCGATGAAAAGCACTGTGTCAGTGTTGGTTGCGTATTGTTCAATGAAGTATCTGCCCTCCATATGAGGGGTGCCAAAATACCTTTGTAACAGGGAGATGTGATGGTTTCTTGCTTATTCTCAGCACCTGAGTCCCACCTGCATAGGAAGTGCTGCACAGGATGGTGGTTGGGTATTGATGGGAAGAGCGAAAAATCAAGGTCTGATTCCTCAGGTACTGGTTGCTGTGTTTCAACACGAATTAATGTGAAATGCAGATGTTGTCATTTTTATACAGAGAAAGATGGAGTGAAATGGAGGAGGTCCTGAGCAATTCTCGTTGTGACTGCCTTAGACAAATTCATCCCACAGGTGCATCTGTATAACATAAAATCTTGGGTAAAAATTAAATAGTGGGAATATGTAACATGCCTGTGACATCAAGAATGCTGGGGGAGACAAGTGGAGGAGGAATAGCATATGGAAAAAATTAAAGCATGGAATATCTAAAGGCAACACTGAAAGAGCTGGCAATACATGTGCTATGTTCCATGCACTCCAGGAAAAAGTCTTCAGGCAAAAAAAGAGAAAGGGAATCTCTGCTGTTTCCTTTACTTTGGATATATGGTTACAATAGAAAAAGTGATGTCCTGATTTCCTCCTAGGGTTGTGCTGGAAAGCAAGTACACATACATGGGGAATACATCTAATAAAAGCTGCTCTGTCAGATGAGAACTGGAGGAGGAACAAAATTAGTGCCTCCTTGCCCAAGCTGCTGCTGCTACTTTTGGACTGTTTCATGGAAGACATGAATTTGATTCATTTCCAAGACAGCTTGGAAACTCCAGGCAGCAGAGGAAGGGACTCCCAGTGGACTTTGCTGGTTTTTTCTGAATGCATTGCACTTGGGTGAAATGCAGTGTCACTTCTTGGGTCATCGCTGGGGGGAAGGTCGGTGTGTGAGGACTGACCCTCCAATTCAAGAGCACCTTGTAACACATTGAACTTCAAGCAGGGTTGGGGAACTTGCAGTGCCTGCTGTGGGCACCTCAGTTAAAAGGAAAACTCCCTTTAATTTCCAGCCAGAGTAGATGCAAACTGTATCTGAGAAGCCTCTGTCTTCCCACTAACAGCCAAGGTCTCCTTGACCTCTCCATGGCTGCCTCCAGCACTAAGCTGGGTAGTTAGCATTGTTTTAGTCCCTCCAGGCTTCCCTCTCTCCCTTCAAGACTGAAGGCAGTTGCTGAAGTCTGTGCTGCTCATTTGTTCAACAAAATTAAACACTTTTATTCACTTTCAATTTGAAGCATGTCTATTAAGGTGGTTAGAAACTAAATCTTTTACCTAGGTGTAAATAACTAATGTGAGGGCTGGGCTGCAGAAATAGCGGCAGTAAAAGTAGGGAGAGCATGGTTCAGTGAGTGCTCTGAGAGTAATTTGACAGCTCTGATGGGAAACAATAATGCGGAGGAAGAGACAGTAATCAGTGGATCAATCCACTTGTTTAAAAATACCTCCTTTTTTGTGGCTTTGGTTACAAGAATGCTTTGTGGGAAACAGAAGAAAGACATTAGTAGTTGTTTTAAACAGGCCATGTTCTAATTTTGCATTTCGCAAAGTCCTGTGAACCTCTGAGCAAGAGAATTTCCACCCATGTATGTGTTGGGAGAAGAAGGAGGGCTGATGAGCAGTGGATATGTTAAGCAAGCAATTGCAGTTAAAGAAGCAGGAGCTTCTGTGCATGGTGCTCGATTGTGGTTAAGGAGTACATTTGTTTGAGAAGGGACAGGATGAGACACTAGAAACCCCATTTTAATAGAACCTACCAAGATGGCGCCTGAAGGAAATACTTGACTGAAATTGTGAGTAAAGGCATTTTCTCCTGGGAAGTGGTAACCAATACAGCTGTGCTTCCACCACCTAGAGCAAAGCCTGCACAGCGAAGAGGATTGCCTGCCTGTGCATGATCCCATAGGCTCTGTGCTTCACCACACCGCATGTCCTGGCTTCCCAGGGGGCTCGTCAGCCAGGGTGCCTCCAGGTCTGAGTGCACAGAGCCAGGCCAGAGCTAAGCTAATGACCCTATCCAGCTCAGGCTGAGCTGAGCACAGAGCTATGGCAGGGTTTACTGGTGTACCCCAGGGAACTGGGAGCCTATTGTAACATTGAACTGATTAGCTGATTGCTACTATTGAACATGTTCTGCTTGGGAGAGGATTAACTTGAAAACCTGGAGGGGAAGCTTTAAACATCGAGTGCAATCCTAAGATAAGCCTTTAATGCATATTTTGACATTCAGAAGTCAATGATACTTCGGGGAGTTTTGCTTTTTAGCCACCCTTCAAAGGCAGGTGATCGATATTCTTGATTTGTTGCATGTTGTTGCAGTTCAGGAAGCAGGAGCTTCACATTTCAGGGATGATTTTTATCAGGCCCTGCAGATGCAAAGTCGTAGCAACCAGAAAAAGGAAGATCTCTGTTATGGTATACGCTCCCTTCCCCCTGTCAGTAATAATTAGATGTGGGAAGATGTTCATGACTATCACATTCTAGAGAGGGGTAACTTACGTATTTGAACACGACTACTGATAGAGTATAGCCTAATCTTAAGGTTTCAGAAGAACTTGCAGCAAGGTGGTGTGTTTAAAATCCTCCTGGCATCTGATTGCTTGAACAATAAATGTGACAGCTCTTTGACTTCTAGAGGCATCCGTTGTGATGGTCTTTGAAAGTATCACAGAAACCGTATGAAGAAGAAAAGCTCGCAGTCATTGTGTGACTTCGGGTTGTCATCAAACTTCTCTTTTTCCTGCAGTCTCCTAGAGCTTTGCACCAATGATTCTCAGTTTCTGCCACTGTTGGTGTGTTGGACAGTCATGATGCATGCTTATTAAGAGCCTGAAGGTGAACAGTCGTAACAGATAACCTGATCTCAATGGGGTTTGTAGTGGCCTGGCTCAGTGAACAGAAAAGCATCATGTTTTTAGAGGAAAGCTAAGCAAGGTTTTGATCTTGTTCTGTCGGTTTCCTATAATAAAGGGCAGGAGGGAACAGCTTTACAAGCAAATAGCAGTGCCTGTGGGAGATGGAAGGAAGATTAGGTGGGACTTTCAGGAACTGTGTAAGTTTCCTGAGAAAGATATGGTGTGGTAGAGCTAAGCTTTTATTCTGGGTTTTCTGAGAGGGCAGAAAAGATGGCTGATACTGTGTGTAAACAGAGAGGTGAAAGAAGGACTCTTCTTTGAGAATTACATTGACTACTGTAACTTAATGCATCAAAAAGAAAAGAATAATATGAAAAATGAAAACACAATGACTAACCAAGCTGACTGTTTCAGACCAGAGCGTATAGACAAACTGGCTCCTAGTGAACTGTACTTGGCACTACCATGGTTACAGCTGTTGTAATACTTGTAGTGAGGACCAGGAATATGAGGAAAGCATGAATGCATCAGTAGAGAAGTTTGGGCCCAACACTGTTTAATATCTTCATAAGTGATCTGGAAGATGGGATCAAGTATAGCCTGACCAAGTTTGCCAATGGTACCAAACTGAGCAGGAAGTGGACACTTTGGAAGGGAGAGTCATCCTGAATGATGACCTGGATAGGCTGTAAGAGTGAAATAACAAGAACTTTATGAAGTTCAACAAGGACAAGTGTAAGGTCTTACACCTGGGAAAACACAATCCAAGAATGCAGCACAGGCTGAGATCGATCTGCTGGGGAGCAGCTCTGTGGATCTGGGTGTCCTGGTGGACAACAAACTAAATGTTTTAGAACAGTGGGCAGCTGTGGTGAAGAAAGCCAAGAGGATGCTGGGTTGCATCAACAAGGGCATCACCAGCAGAGATAAAGAAGTCATCATCCCACTCGGCTCTTCTCAGGTCACACCTGGAATACCGTCTTCAGATTTGGTTCCTGCTATGCAAAAAGATATGGACAGGCTTGAGAAGGTCCAGAGAAGGGTCACAAAGATGATCAAAGGACCGGGAAGCCATATGAGGAGAGGCTGAGAGAGCTGGGTTTGTAAGGCCTTGAGAAAAGAAAGGCTTAGGGGAGACCTTCCCACCACATTTCAGTAGTTAAGGAGAGGCTACGAAGAAGATGAAGACTCCATTTTTACAAGGAATTCTATGGGGAAAACAGGGGTAATGGGCACAAGTTTCTCCCAGGGAGATTCTGACTGAAACACAAGAGGAAAGTTTTCCTCAATGAGAACAATCAGCCACTGCAACGATCTCCCCATGGAAGTGGTGGATTCCCTAACACTGGACACTTTTAAGGTTCAGCTGTGCAGGGTGCTGGGATTTCTCTAGACTTTGCTTTTGCCAAGAAAGGTTGGACCAGATGATCCTTGGGGTCTCTTCCACCTGGAATTCTATGATGAGATTCAGGACTTGCAGACTTAGACTACATGAGACCATGCTGACATGTGATGTTCTCCTGACCAGTGGGAAGTTAGGCCCAGATTTCCATTCTTTGTACTGATGTTTTGTACTTTAAAGTCCTATCTATCTACACAGAGTGGTGAAAGGAAGCCATAAAATGTAGCTGGAAGATGACGTTGCAGGTGGACAACCTCTGCTCCCTTAAGCTCTGAGGAGGTTCATTAAAGTGTGTGCTGAGCTGAATAGGTTTTTCTTAGTACTGCAGGTATAATAGCTTTGCTTGTGGTGTTAGTGACACCTCATCCCATGGCACTGGAGGCACCTATACTTGTCATTCCTGTGCACTGTAGCTGCTTTATGCCTTCACAAACTGAAGACAGAGGTGACACTCTGCTGCCACTCTGCTGGTACCACTCTATCAGTTTTCCATGCTGCAACACCCTGTTCTGCCCTACGGACCTTCCTTGAAAGGCCTCTGTGCTCTGGAAATGTGAGCTAGCATTTTAAAGTAGAAATTTATAGATTTTGAGCTCCCAAGAGGATCCTTTAAACTTCTGGCAAGCATCAAAATTATGGGAACTTGGTTCAAGGGGACCTTTGAGGGAAGAGGAAAGAACTGATCCCAAGCAGAGCTAGAGCAGCCCTTGTAACATGGGTTCCCAAATGAGCCTTGGGCAGCAGTAATGATGTTCTTGAGTTCCTTGTCCCTGTTGTTTATTTTATTCCCCTAATGAGGACAGCTTGTACTGCTGCTTCTCCAGCAACAGCATATGATCATCATTTGCCTTACAAAAAATTAAGCACCAGCCCTTGAAGCTCTCCCAGTCCTTAGTAGAGAGGACTTTATCTGACTGTCTGATGTGGAAATGCACACCTATACCAAACTGGAGTATCTAGACACTACTTTTTCTAATATATTGAGATACATTATACATTAAATGGATCTTGGTCTAGGTTTCAGGTTGGAGCTTAGGTGGATAGGGAACAACATCACTGAAGCTGTGTCCTGAGACTGCTGTTAGTAATATGCTGCCACCGGTGCTGTGGAGACTTGGAAGTAACCAGGCCAGTAAACTCCTGACCCAAGAGATGCTTCAGAAGCCTCGGTACGTGTGCCATTTTATGTGGGGCATTTACCATTTCTCAAGCAGCACTGTGCCAGCAGGGAATTTTGTCCGCATCCCTTTAAATGCTGCTGTCTGTCCTTTTCAAAAAGTCTTTTAAAAAGTCATTGCCTTGCAGCTGGGGAGGGAAACCTCATAATTCATGGCTGCTCAGGCAGTATAGCAGCAGGCAGCCCCTTGCATTGGCAGGGCCAGGATTGTCTGTCCCTGTGCAACAGGCAGCTCCTGGCCCGGACACTTTACCCCAGTGAAGCCAGTAGGAAACTCCTCCTGAGCTCCGTGACAGCAGGATCTGGCTTTCGGTGCTTTGAGTAGCAGTTTGTTAAGGCCACCAAGTGGCTTTTGCTCCTTCCCTCCTCCACCCGTCCTCTTCTCAAGGCAGCCATCTGCAGCACTGGCATGGAGCAAAGGCTAACGTAGTAGGAAAGAGATGGAACAGGATTTTGCCTTACATAAGATGAAGCCACATTGCTTCTCTGCTTCTCATACTGTTGCACCATCACAAATAAACTCTCCCAGCTGCAAGGATTAAACACCCGTGAAAGAAAAAGGGTTAAAGAAGCTTTAAAAAAGAATCTAGCAGCTTTGACAATATGCTCTTTATAGAAACCACTGGATACTTCTCAAGCATAAGAGCTGGCAAGCTCTGCAAGGGGATTTTGGAGGCCTTTTGAGTTTGGTAGGTCTGAATGTCCAGAGGTGGTAATAAGGAAGGATGAATTGCCCCATGATGGGCCTGAGGTGCTGCAAGAAAACCAGTGGCATGTCATCCATGCCATCTTGCTTGGACCAGTAACACACGGTGCCTTCCCACTCAGTCACAGCCAGAACTGCATTTGCTGTAAGCAATCACAACAGACAGTTTTGGGGGGGGGTGTTTTTGTTTTTAAAAGGTACTGTTTTTTTTGATGCTATCCCCTCGCCAAAAGGAAAACGACCCATGAATTATGTAACAAAACGAGCAGTGCAAAGTGGGTGATGGAACTTCTTGGTGTTTCCTAGCATGCAGTGCCTTCAGCAGAAGTGCGTGGCTAGGCTTGCATCACTGGCATTGTGAGAAACTTGATTTTGCTTCAGGAGAGAAGCATTCGCCCATGCTGTTAAGTCACCCTTCAGAGTACCCTTCCTGTTCATGCTAACCAAGGTAGCCATGCATGCAGAGATCTCTCTCTTTTTTCACCATTAGAAAAGAGCCGCCTGGTACAAAAGTTCATGAGATCGGGCATCCAGGCTGCGTTAGCTGTCAACAGTCACTGCAGCTGTTAACTCCTCAGGAGGCACCGAGGGACAGCATCAACTGCCAGGCGCAGTTCAGAGTGCTCAGGTGGAACAAAGCGAGATGGACAACATGTTTGAAGGGGGAGATTTTCCTACGTCACTAAAAGGAAAGTGGCACCCCAGCACCGCTGAGGATTTCCCACCCTACCTTTGCAAATCTCTTGTTGTGGCCAGCACACTTTGCTTATGCCCCGGCAAAGCCAGCAGTATAAAACCAAGCGCTGCCCATAGGAAGCCCTCTGCAGGCAGCACCTACACAGACTAACGCCTAACAGACTAACTTTTCTCCTACCACAGCTTCACTGGGTCCAAAATGCTATTCTCCTGACAGGACCGCTGACGGTTGCTACAATTACCATGGTCCTCCTTTATGCATTGATACCAAAAGCTGCTGTGATCTAGGGTGGAGAAAGGTAGGAGGAGATGTAATAACCAATTGTCACTATAATTTCTCATATTCGTTGTTCAGGGAGACATTTCCAAAGTGGACAGAATGTTGTGAAGTTTCCTCCTGACTTCTGGTAACATTTTAGCTCTTGTGTATTTCCCCTCACATTTAGTAGTTTTATCCTTTGTCACCCAGATTTTGTTTGCTCTTTCCAGACTCTCTATGCTTTCAGCATCTATGGAAATATGGCTGTATAAGCACTGTGCCATTGGGCTCTCCAAGGAAGGCGAAGCATCCCTAAACCTCCCTCCATCAGGCTTTATCAGCCGCGGGTGAGAAGCATGCCTCACAGCCAGCTGAGGAGCAATGCAGCCATCGCTCTCCCCCAGCAATAGCTTGCTCTTTGGAGAACACCTGCGCCTCTGGCTTCCACCTCTTCCCTGGCAGGTTGCATGCGGCTGGCTCCTGTGCGGAACACGGTGCAAAGTGAGCACTGAAGAGCCCTGCTACAGTCTTCTTGTTCCACTGGGCCCTGTGCCTGGGGAGATCAAGCATCAGTGAGGAGGAGAAGCCAGGTTACACTGCCCCTTCTGCCCTGCACCATGGTACCAAAAGATGCTCTAGTCCAAAAGACACTGACATCCCAGGAGCAATAGGTTACTCTAAGCAATTTATTTACCCTTTGTAATGTCAAGCACTCTCCATGCTGCCACTATCTCTCATTTACAAGGCCTTGCCCTCCTGGCAAGGAGGACTGTAACACAGACATCCCAGTTGTCACAGGACTGAAGAAGGATGACTTCCCCCCTGCAGGAGCTTGCACCAAAGACTAGCCTAGGGCAGCTGAGGATCCAGTGGTTCATCTGGCACTGTGTTGTAAAGTGATGTTTGATTGCAGCTGATGAAGGCCTTTCATGTTATTAAAACTTCCAGAAAGCATGTGCTGGTTTATGTATGTGCTAGACTGATCAGTGATAGCAGGTGAAATTCTGACTGTATGTACTTGCTATTCCCTGCTATCACCCTCCGCTGAAATCCTTGTTTACAAAGACTTGTTCCCTTTTAAATCGTTCTTCTGCACATCTAATAGGACTGACCCACTTCTTTTCAAAGTGAAATACTACTGTACATTCATTTAGGGCTCACATTCACTCTCTCTAGATTACAGCCAAACTTGCATTGTGTTGCTGTGAACGACGAGTCAGGTCTCTCCTCAACAGAAAAACAGAGTCAGGTTATTTGTGTTGCTGCCTGAGGAAAAGCAATTAATAAGTGGATTTTTTTTCTTTAACTAGTTTAGATTATAGCTTCTCTTGCTCACTAAATATTTTTCCTCTGGGGCTGTGAGTTCCTTTTTTGTCTGTCAAAAAGAAGAAGGTAACACAAACTGCTAGACCATCGCCACCACCTCCTTCTCACAACCATCTGCATCTCATCACCATCTGCTCAGTAAGTCCAGGCTGAGGATTTACCCCTCACTAATCAAAATAGGATGAAACCAAATCATGTTTGAAATCATACGGGGTATGCTATACCTATGGTCTCTGAAACATCTCCTTCCACAAGGGTGTATGTGGCACAAGTGATTTCCACTCTGCAATGGCCACAGACAAGAGGAGACCGTCCCAGTTTCTTTAAAGCAGTGAAATTTCAGCAAAAGCCACATCTATGGTTTTTGTGAAACTTCCCAAAGCTCCCTCCCTTCTGAGTTCTTTTCTCTATCATTTAAATTCCAGCTTTGCGTTGCTTTTCACAAAGATGCTCAAAAGGACAGAAAACCCAGACAGTTTTATACTTGAGAATTGCAGTAGGAAGTGGGAGCAGAATGGGCAATGCATGTACAGCATAGGTCTTGTGGGTTTTTTAATGTTCAGTGTTTAGTTTTCAGTGATTTTTCTTGTTGTGTCACCCTAGTCCTTTCCCTCTCCAAGTCATTTTCTGATTTAACTGGGCTCCCTGCAGATCAGTTTCTTTGAAGTGGAACCTCAACCCCAAAACCAAGTTGATCATTTGAACCCAGGAAATGATGTGGGTTTGAACTTGGATATAAATGTGCCCAATAACAGTATTCACATTATGCTGGTATGAAAGCCAGCAAAGATTGGTTAAAGCAAAAATACTTAAGAGTGATCACATCAGCAGCTTCCTTTTCCCCTGGGCATGGATATCTCACAGCATTCCCCCAAAATGTCCAACACTTGGGGTGTCATCCAGCCACAGGTTCTTGACAAGATCAAAATGTGCCAGGAAGCAACCAACCTTTCAGCCAGTGCTTTGTGCTCCCCAACTACCTGGAAATTCACTTCTTCCTTGTTGGAGGAAAGGATTCAAGAGAGTGATCCCAGGGGTCTCACCCCCTTCCATGCACCCAGGTGTCAACTGTCCCATCACTGGATGCATCCTTTTCCTACTCCTGCAACAGCCAATCTGGCCCTCCCCCTCTGTGTCCCACACTCCAAAAAGGGAGTTTTTCCGAGGGAGTGCATCAATTCATCCTTCACCTTGCTCTTCACTGTAACAAATCACATTTAGATTGGGTACCACCACTGGAGCAGTCCCACTTGTCCACACTGGTGAGATACCTTTCCTAGATTGACTTAACTACTGATCAAAATGCAGTAAATGAGTTTTGATAGTCATGTTTGGGATGTTGTCCTGGGTTCAGCAGTAGCAGTCATTTTTTCTCCTTCTTAGTAGCTGGTGCAGTGCTGTGTTTTTGACTTTCAGACTGGGAACAGTGCTGATAACACCGATGTTTTTAGTTGTCGCTCAGTAATGTTTAATCTGACCAAGGACTTTGTGAGTCTCATGCTCTGCCAGGGAGGAGGGGAAGCCAGGAGGAAGCAGAGACAGGACACCTGACCCAAACTGACCAAAGGGGTATTCCATACCACAGCACGTCATGCCCAGGATGTAAACTGAGAGTTACTTGGAAGGGCTAGTTCACTGCTTGGTCGGGCAGGGTATCGTTCGGTGAGTGGTGAGCGGTTGTATTCTCTTCCCTTGTTATTTTCCTTATCATAATTATTATTGGTGGTAGCAGCAGTGGTTTGTGTTATACCTTAGTTACTGGACTGTTCTTATCTCAGCCTGTGGGAGTTACATTCTTTCAATTCTTCTCCCCGTCCCTCCAGGAGTGGGAGTGGGAGGAAGGGGGTCGGGGGGAGTGAGCGAGCGGGCTGCGTGGGTCTGAGTTACTGACTGCACTTAAACCACGGCGGATGTCTTTGGGTGCAGTGTCTGAATTACATTTATGGGAAATGCTCTGAGGATAACATAACTGAACAATGGTTTGGTTTGGAAGGGACCTTAAAGATCACCTAGTTCCAATGCCCCTGCCCTGGGCAGGAAGAGCTCCCACTAGACCAAGTTGCTCAAAGCTCCATCCAACCTGGCCTTGAATCAACCTTGTCATACTTGGACTGATAACAAGCAGGCCAAGATCCAGAGCTGCCCTGTGGCCTTTCAAGGAGTGTAGAATGAGCTTTAAAAAGTACTTTTGGGCAAAATTGGCATTGTCACCAGCACCCTGCGAAACGCAGGCATGTGAGCATGTGTACAGGCACACAAAATCAAAGGTTCTGCTCCCTTACAAAATGAATAAAGCTTAGAGCACCCCAAGAGTAAAGCCAGCTCTTGCCATTACTTTTAGACTAGAAATGTCCATGCTTTGTGGTTCCCGATGGCTACATCAGGTGGTCTGGATGCAGGAGCACTACCAAGCTCCTATCCTTCATATTCCTCTTTGGTTGGTCCTCTGGCTTCCCAAAGGAAAATCCCTTCTTTACTACTCGATTTCCCTTTCTACCTCTCAGAGCACTTGGCCTTTCCCTCAGATGGCAGTGGTATTAATTAATTACCTGTTGTACCTGTAATAGAAAAAATACACTTTAGAAATCCTCCAGCAGCATTTGACCTTAAGGATATGCGATCTTAAAATGGATGTATCCAGGTCATACAGCTTTTCACACATTTCTGCATATTGAAGAATATGGTCCATAATTCCAAACATGAGTTATTCCTAATTTCAGAAATCTGCTTGTAAGACACACTCTGCTTGCATTTCCTTTCCCAGTCAGCATGAGGAGTGTTGGAAAGCGACCATGTCGCTGCCAGTGGAGCATTCACTGCCAGCAGTATGACGTTGTGGGAATAAGGTCATTTGAACATTTGGCATTTGAACTTCTCCAAATGGCAGAGAGTGAGAATATGACCTTGCAGAAAAGTCATATTCTTGATATAATATGGGAGCATGCCCATATTCAGATGGGCATGCTCCTCTCCTCCCCAGAGGAGGGACACTTCTTTAGTAAGAATATGCACCTCTACATTGGATGATACCTGGGTGGAACTAAGCTTAATGAAAACCCAATTGGTTATTTTTCCATATGAGCTCGATTAATCGCTGGCTATCTTTGGATTTTAGCACTAATGCAGTATGTGAGTTTATCAGTGGCAATTCCAAATCTGCATTTCCATTGCTTCAATAAACCACACTGCTCATGAATCTGTAATTGTGAAAGTTCCTATTGAATGTAACCAGTTGTAGAGTGTGGAACTGGTTATAATCACAAATTAAGCTTGGCTGCATCCAGCCCTTCCGATCTCTGAGGACTGGCTGGAATGCAAGGGTGTTTGTTTTCTGTTGAATTTCTATGCTCTTAATGCAACAGATATTGATGGTATGACCTTTCCCTTCAGGTGACTGATGGGATTTGAGTGCCTTGGGCCGCAGCTGGCAGGGCAGCAATGCTTACACTGCTGAAGCCTTTCATCCCCCAGTTCCAGCAACGCAGCCCTTCAGTGCCTGTTTTATAAAACAAACTCCATGAGCCCAGCACTAGTTGTCCAAGGGCCTGCTGCTTGCCCAGAAGAGCCTCTTTCCCCAAGGAGTGGGCAGTCCATAAGAATTTTGCTGTTGGTTTGAAGAGCTGAAGGTGTCAACCCAGGGTTTCTAAGCTGGCCTGGCAACCCAGCACTGGGGAAGAGCACTTTGCTGCTTCGCACTGTGTTGGTTGGATGCACACGCCAACCTTTTCTCTTCAAAGCAGAGAAAGGCTATTTAAGTCCCAGGCAGAGGCTGATGTACAGAGGCATGATGGCAGCCTCATGAAAGGCAGTTTGAAATATTCTTGGTTACTAAGCAGAGGGGAACTACGTGAAAAGAAAAAAACATTGAACACCAAATCCACGCAAAATAATCACAGTTGGACTGTGTGATGTTTCTGCTTAAAAGGATGTGGCCATACTCTCTGGTTAGCTTTATTTCTAACAGTTTAAAATGACTGTGTAATTGGTAATATGGAAGTTATATGATTGATAGGCTAATAACTGTTTCGGGAGTCACTATTTTAAATGGAGAAAATTGCAAATACCCTCCCCAAAATGAGAAGAGAGTGCTTATGACACCAGAAGTTACCACAACAGAGGATGCTTAAAATTGCCTGTTGCAACTCATGTGAGACTGCTTATAGAGTGAGTGCTTTGCTGGAATAAATCAAGGTAATTGGGAATCTCGCCCAAATTTCCATGGCGTATCTGAATTCCATCAATGCCATCTATAGCATGAAAATCTTTCTGTTGTGTGACTTATGAACTCAAGTAGAGCTGTTGACTGAAATATGGGGTTGTGAGGCTTTAATAGTGCCACTTCTTGGGGTCTGAATTGGGCTTCTGTTTTGGGCAGTGGCGGGCATCATCTCACAGGGACTTGCAACCAGGAATTTCAAGGACTCCTAAGGGAAGAAGGCACTCAGTGGAAAACAGTGCCAATAGCAAGGTGCTGAGTCCTCAAACATCTCTCAAGGAAGTTTTGGGGCAGCTAAAGATGTAGACAGGCAGCTGTGGGCTTTTCAAAACCAGTTCTAGGGGCTTGACCCACTTCTGAAAATGCATGTACCAATGTCACTTGTCAAGAGCTTCAGCACAAGCTGTGCTGAGTTTCTGAAGAGCCCTGGTCAGGGGTCTTCACCCAAGGCTAGAACTGGACAGCTGGGGAAGGAGCCCACTCACTGCTGCACTTCTGCTCACTGGTGGGTCTGCCCTGGGATGCAGTGAGTGTGCAGGGACCAGACCTTTACTGCCCACTGGGACCTGCCACTGCAAGCACATTCCTACCGGAGCTGCAAGCAGCTGGATGTTCAGTGCAACCATCACAACCCTCCCAGTGCAAGAGTGTTTAATATGTTTGCCCTTTGGTTCAGCACTGCACCTTTCAGTAGGGACCCATTTCAGAGAGCCCCTGACAGCTGGTCTGAGCTGACCTCTCTCTTTGCTTTTCTGCCTTGGGTGCAATTCCCAGGTGAGTCAGCTGGGACTACAGAAGAGCTTGGTGAAAGCAGAAGCCAGCTTTCTATGTGCCGAGGGTTTGTGAGCCACTGTTGAGAAGAAACAGTCACTTTTCCTGGCATGCCTTTAGTCAGTGTGACCTTAAGAGTGTGAAAAACAGGGGCCCAGTGGTGACTGCCGTGGTTAAATAGCAGCAAGCGCGCTTTCACAAGAAGCCTTCAGTCATCTAAGTCACACTGAAAACTTCCATGAAGGCAGTGGGGCTTTTGGGTAAGGTTTGAAGAGTCAGGCACTTGCAATGGCATGGAAATCACTAGAAACAGATGGCTATGTGGTGCTGTAAGTGTTCTGACCACCAGCAAAGCCAGCTAGGGTGGAATTGTCTCTTAGCGTATGCAAAAAACACCCAACGAAAGTTTACCGGCACACTGCTGCAGCATTTAATGCAGACACCGCAGTTGTGTTATTGATCAGAGTTTTCTATTTTACAGACCAAAATGGTGGGCCCTCATTTTTTTAATTAATAATTCTCATTTCCTGCTTAAATGGAAATGGCTGATGTCCAGAAACCCCAGGTAATGAAGTCAACAAGGCTAATTAGATTAGCATGCCTTACTCATGAGAAGACTAACTTGCAAAGGCCGAGTGGTGCATGCAGGGTTCTGGCTTTAAGCATCCTCTCTGACATTTAGGCAACTGGAGATAGTTTTCTAATAGAGTTCTTGCTGCACAAGGACAGTAACCAACCACCCAGCCAGGTAGTTTTCCACATATGTATGTTCTGGGTTTTTTATGACTGACTTTCTCCTCTCTTAAAGATTCCTGAATGCGTAACCCATTTACCCCTCCATCTATACACGGATTTCTTTGGACAAGAACAACTATTCTGGGTTTTGTTTTTGTGGTTTTTTTTTTTTTTTCCTTTGAAGGATTTTGACCTAATGCAGATCAAATCTGCATGTTTCACACTGTCCCAGAATCTGTTGTCTTAGAAGCTGCAAAAGAGAGAAGGCATCAAAGGTGCTCATTTTTATAGTGATATATTTCAAGATGGTTTTATACCTAATGAAGTTACAGTTGGTACCCTGAGTACCACACAGTCTTGCCCATAGGGATCGAAATTGGTTTTTTAGAAAGCCTTTCAGATGTGTTTTGGTAAAGCTGTGGTTGCTCGTCTTGATTTACGGTGGCAGTCACCTCCAATCTCAAAGATGTATTTTAATGTTTCAAAGGTGCCTTTACTCGTGACTGAGAAGATTTCGGATAGGCACTGCCAATTCTTTCTTTAGCGGATGGATGGTGTTACACACCTCATACCTAAAAACGCCTGCACTTCTCACTTCTCCCTCAAAACGTGGTGATAATTACATTTAAATTTCAGAAGATGGCGTTGAAGATTTGCAATTAATATCCTAAACTCCGCGTGCACCCTCCTCTTCAGCGGCCTGCCAGCATGGTGCGCAATGACTGGTTTCTTGATCTGATACGTTACAGCAGAAAGGATGTGGATGTGTGTTGGAGACGTTCAAACAGACCAACAACAAGAAAGTGCCGTGGCACCAAACGTGTTTGAAACCCGAAAGACTTTCATGCAAGCCGGGACCTCGCTCCTTCAACCCTCCTTCCCTGGCTCCCACCACTCTGGGTCAAGGGACTGAGAAGGCGGGCTAGCCAGGGTTACCCACCAGCCAGCCTGGCTCTGGGGCCGGTACCTAACACGGGCTTTCCCGGGGGAGCATCCCCTGCGCTCAGCGGGGGGTGCTACCGGCTGCCCTCGCCTCCGGCTTTGGCCGCCTCCTCGGGGCTCGCTGCCTCCCACCTTACCCCCCGTTTCACGGCCTGCAAAGCATGGGGTCGGGTCGCCAGAGGAGCTCCCGAGCCCGCCTGGTTTCCTTCGCCCCAGGGGTGTGTTCTCACACCCCTCCGCGATCCCGGCTCGATAGCCTGGGAGAAGCTAGGCTGGGTGGCAGGGGTTCCCTGGATGTGGGTGCTCGGCCGGATGCTCCCACCGTCCCCCCGAGCCGCCCCGGGGCCCGGCCGGCGCCGTCTACCAAGTTTCTGGTGGGTGTAGCTCGCTGGGTCTTTTACAGTAAAAGCCGCCTGGCTCTCACAGGTAGGAGTTTCCCCAGGTTATTTATGTACGTGTGTCTGTCTCTGTATAGATTTATAAAAAAAAACCCACCCAACGCGGACGCAGAGAGGGCGCCGGGCTGCGCCGCCCCCCCGCCCCGCGGCGCCTGTTTACCAGCAACGGGTATGTGTCACTGCCTCAAATGTTTTCCAGCTCACAAACTCCCCGCTCCCTTCCGCCGGCTCCACCTCCGGACCGGGGCCCGCCTTCCCCCCCCCGCCCAGTCCCCCCGGGCACGACGCCCTCCATCATATAAAGAAACTTCCCGGGGCCGCTGGCCCAGTCGCGGTGCGCCCCGTCTCATCAGCCGCCTCGGCAGCCAGCGGCCCCTGTCCGCTCTCATCTCCGCCACAGAGGTAAGCGCCGGCGGCGGAACACACCGGGTCCCCTCGGGTCCCTCCCCGGCCCCCCGGGCCGCCGCAGCGCTCCGCCCGCCCTGCCGCTCCGGTAGAGCGGGACCCGACGAGTCGGGGAAGAAAACCAGGGATGGGTGATGCAGGCACCTCGGCTTCCCCCGGGGTGCGCTTCCCCCGCTGCTGTCGGCACCTGAGCGAGCCGTTTGGCTCTTCTAAAATTGTTGTTGTAGGATTTGCCCCCTAATTTAAAGCAGAACAGTAATTAATACCTGCCCTGTTTTCTGCTCCCAAGGGGAAGGCACGCACCAGCCACCGGCCCTGCCGGTTCCTCCTGTCTTGGGGAGGGTCGCGGTAGCGGGTGTGGGGGAATCCGCTTCATGCTCTGCCTGGCGGGGAAAGAACTTTTTGGGGGTCTCTGCAGGGGTTCCCTGCATGGGGGAGCCGCGGCCCTGGCCACCCGCAAGCACCCTGGGGAGAAGTTCGGGGACCGGGTTTGGTGTCTGGGGGGATGCTGCCGGCTGAGGAGGGGTGTCAGGGGTGCAGAGCTGCCTAACTGCTCCAATAGTGTGCGCTTGTCGGACAAGGCTCTCTCAAAGTGTCTGTGTGTATAGAGGCAAAGGCTGTGGGTGAGGAATCACTTTATTAGATCGTGCGTGGGGTGGGGGGAAGAACCCACCAAACTAAGCTTTTGGGCACCTTTTAAGCTCGGGGAGACAAACCTGACGCCAAGTCCCCATCACTGGTGTTGAGGTCCTCATGTTAGAACCTTTCCAGTGGGTGCCCATCACTGCAGAGCTGCGCAGCTCCCAGGGCTCTGCACGTGGGTAGGGCTCTGGGTGGCTGCCTGCAAGCTCCCGTGTGCCTGGGGAGAGTCAGTGCCCTTATGCCGGGCTCTGTGGGTTGCTGTCTTTCCACTTTTAGGTATTTGCTATGTATAGATTTGAATGTTGCTACATATGCGTGCTGGGAGCAGTTGGAGGGGTAGATATGTATAGGACATCATGTGTTCAAATGTGTCTTGCGTAAGTGAGCTTGTGAAAACTACTTTGATGTTATAGTTAGATGCCGTATAAATCATAACTGTGTGTGAAGCTCTCCAAATTGTGTGTGCGTGTCTAATGTTACAGATGTGCACTGTCATGTCCTTATTTTTATGCAATTTTTTACCTTTTTCATTAAAAAGTAAAAAGCCCAGTTGAACTCTGAGCAGGACAAGGGGTTTGTGCCTTATGTCACCTGTGATGCGAATCTTGGCAGCCCCTGTATGTTCATGCAGAACAGTGTCAGGACAGGGGGGGAAGTTTGTCAAAGTCTGCAGCACCAGTGGTGCATGGGGAAGGCCGGGGGGGCTGTTCTCAATTTCCTGAGGCTCCGTACTCTGTTCCCTGGGGCTCTCCTGGAGTCCCCCTGCCTTCTGTAGCTGCTGCTTGGAGTGATACATGTGGTGCCAGGGACTGGGGACTGCTGGCCAGCTGCTGCATGGGGACTTGGTCCATCACCTGACCTGTGGGTTTTCCTCTCCCTCCTTCCTGCCCCTCTCCCCCTCCTCTGCAGCCCGCCAGAGAGCTGGTGCTTGGGTGTGTGTGGAGCGGTGGGCTTGGTGAGGCACCACAAAACCTCCCACCCGACCCCTGACACGAGTGGCATGAACTTGGAGCCAGGTGAGTGCGGGATGAACTCGGTGAGCTGTGGCAACGGGAAACTCCGCCAGTGGCTGATCGACCAGATAGACAGCGGCAAGTACCCGGGGCTAATGTGGGAGAACGATGAGAAGAGCATCTTCCGCATCCCCTGGAAACATGCTGGCAAGCAGGACTACAACCGTGAGGAGGATGCTGCCCTCTTCAAGGTAGGGCTTAGCCTGGGGTCAAGGCTGTGGGGCACAGCTGGGGCAGGAGGGATGCCCGGGGGCTCTGCGGTGGCTCCTTGCCATCCCATCCTTGCCACCTGGTTCTGCTGGGTGCCTGTGGCTGCCACTGCCTGACCTGTGCCCTTAGATGTGCCCTGATGTCCCCATGTTTACAGAATGAGAAAGTCTGCCCTTTCAGTCTATGTGGAGCTAAATGCCTGTGGGACTATGGCACATCCATTTCTATATTTGCCTTGGATTGTTTTCTCCCCTTTCTTGTGCCTGGTAAACTGTTTTTCCTGCTTTACCATGCTTCTTTTTTTCTTAGCCTAAACATGTAGGGAGTAAATTCATGCACATATATGCACAGATATAGATGCTGTTTCAAGCATTGTGGACTTGTACCTTGTAGATGATTATATTTCTTTTTTTCTTTTGTTCTTCTTTTCTTCTTTTTCTTGCTCTTTTGATTATCTGAAATGTTTCCAGGCTTGGGCTCTTTTTAAAGGAAAGTTCAGAGAGGGCATTGATAAACCAGATCCCCCTACTTGGAAGACAAGATTAAGGTGTGCTTTGAACAAGAGCAATGACTTTGAAGAACTGGTAGAGAGAAGCCAGCTGGACATCTCAGATCCCTATAAAGTGTACAGAATAGTGCCAGAAGGAGCTAAAAAAGGTAAAGCATCTCAAATTCCCTGTGTAACAGAGTGTGAATACATCTCATTGTAAGCACATGAGGACTGAAGTGTGCTTGTGTGGAATGGCCCTGTGGTCTTTTAAAGTCTTTTAAGGAGCCAGAATGCAGGGCTCAAGTGCAGCTTGTTCTGACTTCAGAGGCCATGTCTGCAGGAGGACTGCTGGCATTTTGTTGGGAGTGTTGAAAGGGAGCCCTTGCAGAAGATGCAGACAGGCGCCCTTCACATCGCTGGGGGAACTGCTCCTTCAGCTGGAGCCTCCCTGCCAGTTCTGTGTAGCGGGAGCCAAGTGAGCGGCTCAAGGGACAGGCTAAAAGGAAAATAAATGGCTTGCTGGATCTAGGTTTTGAATACAGGGAAGGGCAGAAGTGATTTGAGCAGTAGGTAACTGCTGGGAGCAACGGATGCTCAGCCTGAAGCCTCCTGGGCAGAGGCTGGGGGCAGTGATAGACTGGGCTTGCAGGAGGCAAAGACTTGGGAGAGCCTGGGGAAGACATCATGGAACACTGAGTATGGCCTGGCAGCACCTTCCTGTGGGGCACTGGAGAGCCCAGCAGGACTGAAGGCGTCCTGGAGCTGCCTGCAAGCTGAGGGCTGGGAATCCTGTCCCAAGTGGGTGCCGGAGGGCACTTTAGTCCTCTTCTTGATCAAAGGCAGGCTGTATGGATTTGTCTTCAGTGTGCCAGTTTCGGGTTTCCTCAAGATGCGTTTGACATTATTTTTTTTCATCCCTCTGGTGAACATAGGTGCAAAACAGATCAGCATGGAGGAACAACCGTTAATGATGAACCACCCATTTCCAATACCATCTCCTTACACTTCACTCCCATCTCAGGTATGGCATCAGTTACACATTTCACTTGGTGCTTGTACATTGAGCAGCATCATTTCTGTGCTATGTGCTGTGTCTGTCTTTGCTGGCGTGGCTCTCTAGTTCTCTTTGGGAAGAAACTTTATTACAAAAACTGAGAAATTGAGAAGCAACTTTTCTAATGTCATATGAGGCCACAGGGCAAAATGATTTCTCTTGGTGGTGTTTATCCCTGAGTAATAGCTGTTTTCTGCTGCATGATAGATATTAGTGCACTGCCATTCTTTTGGTGCCAGAATGTGAGCACCCAATGAAGCCTTGCTCTTCCAAGCAGACATTTACCAGCAATGCTTTGACTGCCTTTTGTTATTCCACCCTGCTTGTTATTTACACCAGTGGTGAGAAGTTCATTTGAAAGCCTCATTGGTGGTGGTGGCAAGGTGCCAGGCGTGTAGCCTGGGCAATGCTTAGACCTCCATGGGCTTTGGCAGAGAAAATCAAGGAGCTGAGATGTGAAAGCTGATGTAATGCCTAGCATTAGTTTTGACAGCTGCTGAGTAAAAGAATATCTCATTAAATTGAATAGGTACCAAACTACATGGTGCCCCATGAACGGAACTGGAGGGAGTTTGCCCCAGAGCAGCCACATCCTGACATCCCCTACCAGTGTGCCAGCGTCCCCTTCGCAGCTCGCAGTCACCACTGGCAAGGGCCCGGCTGTGAAAATGGTAAGAGGCTCCCGTTTAGGGTTGTTTGCTGAGGTTGTTCACCTAGAAGGACCACAGATTTCAGTTTTCTTAGTCGTGGCTTTGACTGGAATTAACAGAAGTAGCTGGGTTCCTTTCAAAAGGAGGGTTACGCTGTCCATGGCAAGAGCATTTGTCCTGGCTCTTGCTCTCATTGCCACCATATGTGTGGTGGCAATGTTCTGGCATACGCAGTGCTCTGAGTTGATACAAGTCAGCCCCCCCAAAGTCCTCAGTTGTCTCAAAAGCCCTGAGCAATAAGAATTCAACCAACCCGCTGCTAAACCTCAAATGGGAACATGTGTTCTTTAGCTTTGCTTTCTGATTTTGGATCTTTTGAGGCACACATCAGTGAGGTTTTCCCTCCAGCCTTGTGGATTAGAATGGTATTATTCTCCCAAGAGGAAAGATGAAATTATTATTTTAGTGCTGCAGCAAATGGGACAAATTGTCATGGACTGAGTCTTTTTTGGGGCTGGTACAGCAGAAACAGAATAAAGGGACGTTCCATTCCCCAGAGATCTCACAGTACTAAACCTAACATAATCATGGCTTTCCAAGCTCTGCATCCTTAGGAAAAAGCCTGAATCGTGAAAATTTGCAGTGCTAAAGCCTGCAGGGGATAAAACATAAGAGAAAGGGAACTGTATGCTGTAGACCCTTGCAGATAACTCAGCTGACAATGCAGGCATTTGCATTATGAGGAGAAGCAGCTGGTTCAGAAGGACAGGGAAGGATGGGAAATGAAAAAGTACTTCTTAGAGCAGATACTGCATTTTCAGAGGACAGCTCTCTAGAGGTTCTGGTGCAGAGGAATCTTTGGGTCTGCTAAAAAGTAAATGCTTAGTGCGCTGCAACACTTGCTGGCAGCATACTGGAATTATTAGGCACAATTGTTTGCTATTTGCTAATAAAAATGGGAGGTAGCAAGCTGGATGAGCTCTGCCTTGAAGTACATCCTCTGCAGCAATTAAACACAGGTTGCTGAATTTGGAGGCAGTTGTTGTTGGCTGGTATTGGCTTTCTCACTGGGCTCTAAAACGTGCTTAGAGGTGTGGGTGTTTTGTATCTGCATTGCTGCAGCTCCTGATCGTGGTGGGTCCTGCCACTGGGAAAGGTAGTGTGCACTTGTCTGCAAGTCACTTGCATCATCCTCCAAAGACTTCTACTGACATTAAGAAACGGAGGAAAACATCAATTGTCCATGTTATAATCCAGTTAATGAAAGGCATCTCTTGAAGCAGTCTGCTAGTAGTCCTAGTAATAAAACCCTAACAATCTCTTGTAGCACGGTTTTCCTTCCCTACTTTTAAAAAGAGTGTTAATTCCAGATATATTGTTATGCCAGTCTTTAGTAAAATTCCTTATATGAAATTAGTTGTTTCATCAGGCTACTTTTAAGAGCACTGAAGTCTAATTAAAAATGTAAACAATTTCTGTGCTATTATAATGCTATTATTCTGTGCTATTATTCTATAATGTATTACAAAATATATTACAATGTATTATTCTATAATATGTTATAGAATAATACATATTTTAGTATATTCTATATAAAATACAGTCTATATATATTTATATATATTTTTATATATTCACATTCTATAATGTATTATAGAATAATACGTTAGAATAATAATTAGAATAATGTATTATTCTATAGTAACATGTTAGATAAGGAGAAAAGGGCTAGGAGGAATACTGAAATGTTAAGGGATTATTTCAGGCAGACCCAAATAAAAATGCTCAAATCACATCTGGAGAGATTGGTAAAGTTGACATATTTGGAATAATTGGGAAATAGGTCCTTTTTAAGAAGGGGTTAAGAGAACGTTCCTGGTGGACCCAGAAAATCTCGCTTTTGCATCGCTATGACCTCTACCCAGACTTTTCTTTTAGCTTTTAGGCAGCTGTCACTGACTTTTGTTTGTGAAAACAGGTTGTCAGGTGACAGGAACCTTTTATGCTTGTGCCCCTCCTGAGTCTCAGGCTCCTGGCATCCCGATTGAGCCAAGCATAAGGTCTGGTGAAGCCCTCGCCCTGTCAGGTAAGGTCCGTCACCCCCCGGGCTTTCTGAGGAGCTTGGCAAGAGACTCCCATTTCTGACTTGTCCTGGCACCATCTCTTCTTTCTGATGTAAAGGAAAATAAAAAAGGAACCTCTTTAATGAATGGATTTGGTGTATGGTCTTAAGCCTCTGTTTTCCATGATACTTCAGCATATGTAGCCCCAGCTCCAAGGGATGTAGGTGGTTAAAGTTATGGAAGTGCTTCTCTGGCTCATGGTGTTAGTTGCTGGGTTGCTTTGGTGAGCCACCAAATCAGGCCTTCCCAGGGGAGTCTGGAAATTTTGGGGGGGTCAGTGACTTTTCTTATCTGGGAGGAGCTCCCACAAAACCTGGTGGTAGCTGGATACTTTTCTATGCTCCTGCTGGTGCCATCTGGCCTTGCTCTGCTTCGTTATTCCTGGTGAAAGTAAGGCGTTTGGGAAAGAAAATGGAAGTTACTTCAGACAGGTTTGCAGACATCCAGGTGCTGGGGGACTTTGTGAATAACTCTGGGAATGTGTTTTTTACAGAAATAATGAATAAACCTATAACATGCTGCTTGGCAGGTTTCTTGTTCTCCTGAATCAGGGTCTGTATGTATGTGTGTGTGTTTGTGTATAGGTATATATATAAACATAAATTGTACACACACACATATTTTTATATATTTTACATACATACGTATATTAAACACACACAGAGAAGCATGTGTATATATACAGTTCTGTGTGACTTCTGAGAGGTAAGCCAAGTCGACCAAATGGCCATTTGAAAGTAAGGCTGGGAATTCTGGGTATAGCCCTGTTGGAGCTGGAGCCAGCAGTAGCTTCTCTTAAGGCAGCAGAGTGCAGGTTTGCAGGTCCCCTGTGCAGAAACCTCCTTTATGCAAAATCTGAGGAGAAACACATCTACTTCCTCATAAAACGTGAGGAAAAAATTGAAATATGAAGTTTGTGGGATGTTAGTTCCTACCAAATTCCCACATCAGTAGCCCTTACAATAAAATGAGGCACCATTAATGCTGCCATACCCCAGAAGTATTTATTTCTTTATATGATTTTTGCTAATGTGAGCTTCTGGGTGGTTGTGACCACCAGGCTCAGCTATCTCATGCGGACTTGTCTGTTGGCCTTAGTACAGATCTGAAACATAAAACATTCATACTAATGTATCACAGTGATTCTTCTTTCTCCTTGTAGATTGCCGACTCCACATCTGCTTATATTACCGTGAAATACTGGTAAAGGAGGTGACAACTTCTAGTCCTGAAGGCTGTAGGATATCCCATGGCCAAAGTTATGAGGTCAGCAGCCTGGACCAAGTTATCTTTCCTTATCCAGAGGATAATGGCCAGAGGAAGAACATAGAAAAACTACTGAACCACCTGGAACGAGGAGTAATACTGTGGATGGCACCTGATGGCCTCTATGCTAAGAGACTTTGCCAGAGCAGGATCTACTGGGATGGGCCTCTGGCTCTTTGCAGTGACCGACCCAACAAGCTGGAGAGGGACCAAACATGCAAGCTCTTTGATACTCAGCAGTTTTTAGCAGGTAATTCCCGCTGCAGCCTTGATATGGTTTCTGGAAGTGTCACCTGGTTGCTCTATGGGTGACATCTTTACGGTGAGAGCTTTACGGAAGTGCTCTTTTAATGTGACCTTATGAATTACAGTGAGAATTACCCCTCACTTCTTCTGGGCAAGCATAGTCAAGGGGTGTTTGACTTCTGAATATTCCTGTCAAATTCTGCTCTCTGTGCTTGCTCAGTACTCCTGCACAGACAAGCAGGAGCGGACTCATGCTCAGCTGGTGGCACCCAAAACCTCACATTATCCTTAAGAAGCATAAGGAGGAACCTAATGAAATAGTCTTTCCACAAACTGAGTGACAGGAAAGTGAATCCTGATCTTGGATCTGCTAGTGTAAGTAAGTCCTGGGTAGGTCTGTTGTCAGCACTCGCAATGCCTCAACTTGACCCAGAGAGAGCCTGAGATCTTGCTCAGAGTGCACAAATATCCTCAAGAATTTCAGTAGAAAATGTTCTTTTCAGGCTCTGCAGTATTTGAAAGATATCCTGGGGGTAAAAAGGAGCAGAGCTCCTGGAGCTTCAGGATTCCCTAGTACTCTTACGAAGGATGTGCATTACCTCTCCAGAGCTCTGTGGGAAGGTCTTGTTTTGCACAGGGTAGTACAGAGCAGCAAGGGCACACTTCAGGACTGTGCCTTCTGCTTCCAGCCTATGGAGGGAATGGGCAGACCCTCAACCCCACTTTGCAGCACTTCTGATCAGTTAGATTAGAGGGAGGAAAGCTTTCCACCCAGGGAAGCTGGTGGGAGACAGTAAGTGTTCCAGAGGACAGTGTGGACATCAGGAATAGATATTTGCCCCTTTTTTGAGGTGTGTGGCATTGCTATATGTGAACTGTGTGCCTGTGGTTAGCTATGTTTTCCCATTAGAAGAGAGCACCAGCACTGGCATGACTGTCTCAAGACAATAATGCCCTGCAGAATTAAAAAACCCAAAGCATCAAACCCAAACCAAGAGTTTTAGCATACTTTATATTCCAGGGTTGATGCACCATACTAGCAAAATGGTCAGGCAAGAAATGCATTTAAAGAGAGAAATCTCACGTGAATGTGAGAATTGACAGTTAGAAAGGGGAATTTGAGGTCAGGGTATTGGCTTGCGCTTCAATCACATGCTAATTTGAAGACATGTAATTCTGTCTCTGATGATGGTTTTGGAAATCCCTTTCCCTTTTCTCAGGTGGTTTTTCAGATGTACTCTGGGTTCTTCCAAACGGTTGACAGGACATCTCTTTTTAGACACTTAACCCCAAGGATAAGCGCAGTAGTTACTTTTTCCCCCTCCTAAATTACTTACGCACCAATGCCTGTGCAAACCCAAGCATGTGGTTGGAGTCATAGTCTGTGGTGTGTGCAAGGTGAGGTTTTGCATGTGTTGTTGCTTAGCTAGGTTTGTGACTTGCCATGGGTGAATCACATCTGTGTGTTAATTGAATATACTGAGGTCCCAGAGTTCAGACAAGCTTAGGGATCCCCCAGTCAGCAAGCTGGGCCTTCCCTGAGAAGAGAGGCAGGAGACCTTTACCAGGAGAGGAAATCTTGGACAGCAGAGAAAAGGGCAGATGCAGAATTGCTATGGACTGCAGCTAGGTGGACCCCTTTGAGGAGCTCTATCCTGCAGTGCAAACTGCACCAGAGCATCAAGGCCTGTGTTGAGCAGCCTGTACTGTTGAGAAGACTAAAATGGCAGTAAGTCAGAAACCAGGTGGATGGTCTCTGGGGAGTACTGTGTAATGAACAGTAAATTGGGCTGGGTGGAGAGTAGGAGGCACTGGTACAAGTGTTTGAGATTTGGAGAATTGCTGAGACCAAGTGAAACAGGAGGGAAGAGGAAGGTGGAAGAAGTTCCCTGTTACCGGTATGGTTGGACTGGCCTTTGATGGATCATCCTGCCTGGTCCTGTGGCAGCACAGAGGGAAGCAGGGCTCCATGGAAAATCTCTCTTCTATTCTGACATACATCTGGAAAGTCCACAGCATTTTTATTAGGGGGTTCTGGTGGAGACTGTAGGGAGAGCTATGTTCTGTGTTCTAAGTGAGCTGTCCCTTGTTTTACAACTGCAACCAGCCCTCCCAGTAAGACCAGTAGTCCCAAATCAGGGTTGGGACACTCTGCGGTAGTCACTGCATTGATACCTTGTTCTGAAAAGCTTGCAGTTAGAGTAGAAATGGCAGGAGTGTATTTTGGGAAAGATGCATTTGTTATGCAAAGTTCAAAGACTTTCCCTGTATAGCAGGGAAAAGCTTCATTATAAGGTTGCTTCATTATAAGACATTGGGTTTAACATTAATTTCAACTTTTTCCAGAAAACATGAGCAGAAGTATAAATTAAAATGAAATCTTTACCAATCAACTATGTAGAAATACTGCATGTAACACAGACTTTAATGAGGATATTATGTAGGTGGAATTTTCTCTTTTCTGGAAGGATATACAGTGTCTAAAACACAACACTGATTTTGGTCCCAGTGAAAGTCTCTTACGAAGGCCTCCCCTGCTATCCTTCATAGGGGACACTTTGACTGTTGGAATAATTATATCACTTGACATTTTCCCTTTGTGCAAGGGTGTGGGTTAATGAAGAGAGTGCAGAAGCACAGAAGATACAGGCTCTTTTGCCGGCCCTCTGCGTGGCTTAAATAAGGTCCTTCACCTTCCCTTGCCTCCCCATCCCCCTCTAGGCTCAGTGATGACAGTGGCTTCGTGTCTGTGTCTAGCTGAGGCTGAAGTACTTTGAGTCTCTGGGTCTACTAAGCCATTGGCTTCAGTCCTGCTGTTGGGTGTCTGCTTGAGTGGGTCCCAGCTACTGCCAGCATCTGCTCCAGAAGGTTCTGCTGTTGAGGCCAAATAGAAACATCAATTGGAAGACATCCCAGTCTGTGCATATGAAATGACTTGTGAGGCAAGGCAAATAGAGAATTTGCAGTTTTATGCCTAGCTCCCCCTGATCTGTGGGAAAGTCTCCAAACTCAGTGTATTCTCCTTACCTGACCTCCTTTATCCTCCCCTGGAGTTGCTTCTCCTCCCGCTGTCCTCCAGGGTCATCCATTTAGAGCTCAGCCATCCAAAGTCTTTCTTACCAGCGTGTACCTGTTTTGGCTGGGACAGAGTTAATTTTCTTCATAGCAGCCCATGTGGTGCTATGGTTTGGGTTTGTGCTGAAAACAGCGTTGATAACACGGGGATGTTTTAGTTGATGCTGAACAGTGCTTGCACAATGTGAAGGCTTTCTCCGTTTCTCACCCTACCCCCACAGCTAGTAAGCTGGAGTGGACAAGAGGCTGGGAGGGGACACAGCTGGGACAACTGACCCAAGGTTACCAAAAGGATAATCCCTACTGTATGACCTTGTGGGCATCAGTAACACTGTGGGCAGGGTTTGCCAGGGGTTGCAGAGGTTGCTGTTGCTTGGGGACTGGCTGGACATCAGTTGGCTGGTGGTGAGCGATGGGGGCGATGGCTTTTTCCATCACTTGTTTTTCTTTGTCTTGTTTTATCTCTTCTTTTTTTTTTTTTTTTTGTTTGTTGGGTTTTGTTTGTTTGTTTGTTTTTACCTATTAAACTGTCTATCTCAACCCACAATTTTTTTTCACTTTTGCCATTCCAACTTTCTGTCCTATCCTGGTGGTGGGAGTGAGTGGGCAGCTGCATGGTGCTTGCCTGCCTACTGGGGTTAAACCATAACCTGCCTCTTTCTCTCTTCCCAGAACTGCAAGCCTTTGCTCACCATGGACGTCCGCTGCCGAGATACCAGGTGGCTCTGTGCTTTGGGGAGGAATTTCCAGATCCGCAAAGGCAGAGGAAGCTAATTACAGCCCATGTAAGTAGGACTTCTGCCTTACCTAAAGGAAGCATATTCCGTGGAGGATATGAGTCTGCCAGTCAGGCTTTTCTACCTTGTGTAGGTGCTGAGTGAGGTAATAAATTCTTGGAAATGTGGCACCTTCCAGACCAGGGTTGAATCCCCAGATCTGCCTAGGACTGACTGGTAGTCCACAGTAGGGCTGAGGACCTGATTTCCCTCTCTGTAGAGCATAAGTATCATCCGTAATTTCTTGCACATCCCTTCAAAATCTAAAGCTGAAAGGTACCCTGGAAAAGCTGGGCCATATTGTCATCACCATTCAAGTTGCACAGCACCTTGGGCTGCCAAGTGCTCCAGAGCTTGCATCTCAGGGACTTCAGCCCTTACAGGATGCAGAAGTTGCCTGTGCAGCTTCAGGGTTAAGGGAGCTGGAAAGCTCATAGGCTGACTGACCACAGTTTGCACACACTCAAAGTTGGTCTTTCAGGATGCGGTCTGAGAAAGGGTGATGACACCAGGTACTTTCTAAATTGTCTGTATTGGCCCATAAAACCACAAGAGAGGTGATAATGCTGCCATTGGTGGCAGGGCTCAACTTACTGAATCACTGGGAAGAAAACTGGTGTCTTTAATTTTTTGAAAGCTCCTGTCCCCTTTTTGGCTTTCCAGATTTCCATCCTTCCGTTGTAGCATCCCCTCTCCAACCCCCTTCTTCAGCTCCTGACCTGGCAGCTTCTCTGTGTACCTTTTGCTCTCTCCAGAGCTTTGCTTCCCCCTTACCAGTTGCTCCTCAGTCTCTCGGGCTGTCCCAGCCTGTGGGGTGGTGGGGCTCCATGGTCCCACCAAACAGCTATGCCCCAGGAGCTGTATGGCTCACCTGCCTCGCTGCCTTCCCATCTCCCTCATGGCAGGACAGAAGGTGCTCAGCTGCTTCCAAATACAGACAAAAGGAAGTGAAAGGGAATTGGTGGGCCTACTCCAAGGCAGGGATCCCTTCTCAGAGATGGGAACAAGAGATAGCATATTTTTCCTCCAAACTGGTGCCCATATCTTAACATGGAGGGGCTGGCTGACCAGCAGGAGAGGGTTGTGGGGACGAGTTGTCCAACCTGTTTATCCCCAAGGATAAGGTGAGCTTCAGGTGCTTTTTCTCAGTGTGCAACTTAAATATTTGCTGTTAAGAGCCCAAAGCCCTGAGGTGGAACAGTGGTTTCTGAAGAGACAGAAGCGAAGGCAGCGTTAAATCATGCAAACCTCTCTGGGTGGTTGAACAGATTCCTCATCAGCTTGAATGGACAGAAACAAGAGTAATCTTGGTGTTAGACTGAAGTCTGATTTCGCAGAGTCATTTGGCAATGTGTCTCAGTCTACCTGGGGGCACCAGCATTTAGAGTTCAGCCCTCAAAGTACTTTACAAGGAAAGGAGACTTTCAGCACTTTGCACATGCATTTGGACGACTGGCCACAGACATTGTGTGCCTATATGCATCACTCAGGGGCTGGCTAAAGGGCTGCCATTGCTAATACATTGTTTGTATCACTGGTCATGCCCTTCTAAATGAAAGTCATGGCAGCAAGGAGTGTGTGCAGTTTAGAAAGGCACCTGGCAGCAGAACAGGCAAGGCTTAGCTTAAAGCAGAGATAGTGAGGCTACTGAGATAGTTTTCCTGTCTTGGTAAGCAGAACTGGTTTGTCCTGCCTTGGTTTTAGGTTAGAACCTCTGTGATTAACCAAGATGAGGAGCATGAAATTTTGTCACATGTCTGATTAACATTTTGTCTGTTCTTAAGGTTGAACCAATGTTTGCCAGGCAGCTGTATTACTTTGCTCAACAAAACAGTGGACATCTTCTGAGAGGCTATGATTTACCAGAACCTGTGGCTAGTCCAGAGGATTATCACAGATCTATTCGCCATTCCTCTATTCAAGAATAAGATCCTCAGAAAAGAGTATTTTTAAAGGCACTGTAAGGATTATGCAGAGTGGAGGAGCAGATCTGGATCACAATTTGGAGATCCACATTGCAGCTGGAAGCGTTCAGGGGTTCAATATAGGAAAGTGAACTAGGACAAGCATATTGTATGATACAAATGATGAGTCTCCAATGTTTGGATGCTACATCTCACATAGGTTCCACTGTTTGCTGAGAATTACTCAAAACTGACGAAATGATTGCTATGTTTACGTTTGCTTAATGTTCTCCTTGGGTTTTGAGGACTGATTCTTACCGAAGACTTAAATCCAGCGTTTACACTGTTACCTTTGCAGGGCTATTTATTTTGGATTACCGATCTCAGGGAAGGTACATAAATTTGTGGTGTTCCCAATTTGAAACTGTAGCTACTATAGGTGCATAGCAAACGTAGACGGTTTGTTGAGACCAGCTGATACATGTAAGTGGTTATAAATTTAGATTCGTGTGATGCCTATATTCTTGTATAGAATATTTCAGTGTATTTTTTTAAAAACAATGCAATTCTTCAGAGGTGTATTTTTTTTTTTAGTGCCTGACTGACATTTGTCCTGACAATGAATTTTGTTGCTGCCGCTGTTCTTACTGGATTAGCCCCCATAATAGCAGTTTCTAAGGTGATGCTTTTATGGTACTGTGTTAATAAAAGTGACCGTTCAACTCAAAATACTTGTGAATTTAGTGGATAAACCACTAAAATTCTAGAGTCCCAAAGAGCAGGTTTAGAAATAAATTACATTTTTATTATAATTGAAAGCTACTATGCATTATATATGTATGCATTAGAATTAAGTTGATAGACCTTGAGAATAGCACAGAAATGGTCCTGCTAGCCCTTTTTTTATGTCACATGCCTGAGCCAGTTTAAAATAAGCACTATCTCTGACTTATACAGAGCCAGCTCTGCTCTTTGTGTGCACTTGGAGCTTTCTTCCAGTGGTACTGAAATGAATGTGAAGGGAGAGTTCAAGGAGAGCAGCATTTGGCCTCCTGTATTAAGACAGTCAAGGAAATACTTGTTTTAACATTTGCTTTCAAAAATTTTACAGAATTTGATGCGATTTACAGCTTTTGATGATAAGGTGCTGTTACAAAGACAAAGAGAAGAGATCTGTTGGGCATGCATGTCGGCGAAATTTCCTCGCTGGCGAGCAGGCTGTGTGCTCTTAGTAGCTAGCTCCAGAACATGATCTCCCCATGCTTAACAGACGTACTTCACTCGACTTTCTAAATGAGGAAGAAAAACCGGTACTTGGTCTGGCAGCAGACTTGTGTTCTAGGGACTTTAAATTTATACATCTTACAGATGCATACTCTCTTGGGATATATTATCCCCCTCCTTCTCCATAGTGCCAAGCAGAATTAACAGATCGTTTTTACTTTGTTACTTGAAGTGTTTTTCCTGGCTTAAAGATTTTCTTAGGGGAGACCTCTTTCTTAGACATGAAAAACCACTGCTCTAGGTGACCTTCAGAGCTTCTGCATACGCTTTTGGCCTGTGCGTACATTTTACTGAAAGGGACTGTTGTGTTCAAACTGAACTGGTACGATACAAGTATTTGATGTGTTTTTCACTTTTTTTCTAGTGGTTGTTGCTTCATATGCTCATACGCTTCAGCTCACATCTTAGAATAAAGTCCTTATTCCCTACCAACTCGATTTGTATGTGTTGTTTTCAGTCGTGGGACAAATCTAACAGCAAATCTAACGCATATGATTCTGCGCTGTGAACCTGGGCAGCACTGCTGGCTAAGTCTATGGGGAACTGTGTTCTAAGCCAAAAGTGCAGAGAAAGGTCAAATGGTAAGTATTTTTCCTTACAAAAATGTAGCCTATGACATTAGCTACAGTTAGTAGAAAAAGGGAAAATGAGGAGGTTGCCCTTTGGCTGTTGGCTTCCTGGACTACGGATGATGCAGCAGAGCCCTGCAGCTGGGGATCTGGTGCTGATCCTGAGGGCCTCTGGGGCTGGGGACCAGGCTGGTGCTTCCCATCCCAGCCAGGTACCTGGGGACCCTCTGACACACTGCTTGCTGGGTTGGTAGCTACTGGTCGCTATAGTTTCCAGAGTGCTTTCAAGTGGGAAAAGCTAGGAAAGGGTGAAAAGGAGGATGACAAGTGAACTAAATAGTTAAGAATAGGAGTGAATTTAAAGGGGCAGCCCCTGCTTACTGTAAATCAAGGTCCTGGGAAGGCTCCTTGGGTACAGTAGCATACAGCCAGAGCAAGGTGTGAAAACTAGTTGCAAGGTTTGTGAAGTGTGAAGATGGGGGGAGGACATTTTACTTGGAGGCTCCTCTTGACTATCAAGGTGCGTTATTGGTTTTGACTTTGGAAGGAGTTTTTAATTATTTTCCTTGAAGTAGCATCATTTAAAGTCAGTGGCTATGAAGAGGGAAGGAGAAGAGTACCATGTTCTGGCAAAACACGGTTTGCTTAGTTTGAATGCAGAGAGATGCAGGTGAAAGACTTATTTTAACCAAAGAGGTTGAGATATTTCTCTTGGAGGGATGGGTCAAGGGGAAGAGTGGAAGGACAATCAAGCTGTTGATTTGTACCATAAATTACTTTGCACGTGAGGACTTTAAAGCCGCATCTGACTTTTGTAACCATGTCTTACTCTTCCAAATAACTAATGGATACGTAAAGTGGAAAAAAAAAAAAAAAGGCAATCAAGAAAAAACCCTGAAAACATTTTCTCCTCTTAGTAGTTTTTTTTACAGTCACTACGTGAAAGCTTTTGAAGTACTTCCTACCTCTGTTAACTTCAGTTTATAGTTTCTGAGGTCTGCTTCCTTCCTGGTTTAGTTTTGTGGCGTTATAAATGACATGTTTTACTCCCGTCAACACCAAAGGCATAGCTGGTGTGTTTTCAGGCGATTTCAGCATGCAGTTTGTGTCAGTATTGGTTTGTCTGATTTTAATACCGCCACTCTTAAAACCATTTCTTGAAAGGGTTTTGTGCCAGAGCTCTGCAGCTGAAGTGCATACATTCAGAATTTGGTTCTGCTAAGTGGTTTTGCCTACTGCTGTAAACTGTCTCAGCCTCACAGGGACTGTAGGTTAACCAGAAATGAGGGGATACATTTTAAGCTGAAATACAGTGTAACAGGGTTTGTGGAAAAAACACAGGATTCACGTGAAAACCCCTGTGGCCTTTTAGGCGGGCATAAGCATGCTGTTTACATCAGCGTTTGTCAGCAGCGTGGAGGTGGGGAAACACCACTCTTGGCAGAGAGCTTTCAGGAAAAAGCAAAGCATTTTCTCTTGCAAGCTCTCGATCATTGTCTGTGTGTACTTGTAAAGAGGCTGAGGTGGGGAGAGAGGAAGAGGACTTACCAAAAAAAAAGAAGATGAAAGCAGCTGAGTAGTTTGAAACAATCATATCACCCGCGTTAGTTAGTTGTGACCAACTGCTTGTAAGTTTGGTCAGCTCCAAAGAGAAGTCAACAGGTCCCTGTGACTTGGAGGAGTTAGGAGGTAGATGGTGTGCAGCTCATTGGAGCACTAAGTTTTCAAGCGTGTAGCCAGGTAAGTGCATCCTTTTTGCATGACAGTGGGGTGGTTACATCCACTGTGTCCCACAGCTGGCTGCAGTGCTGGGCTACAGGTACTAACTGCCCAAACGCCTGCAAAATGCTCACTGGCTTGGCTTTTCTGAAATGACAGTCAAGAAGGAGATAACTTAGGTGTATCAAAATAACATTCCTCCAACTATGGACACTGAATAACTGATAAAGACGCTGACTGGATGAGTTGCTGTTGCCCTGGCAAGAGGTAAGGCAATCACCCGTGCTCAAGTGCAAACAGAAAAACAGGGCAGATATCTTTGTTCTGGGCTTGGGTTTGTTTTACCCACTTTGCACTGGCAGCCTGTCCCAAAAGCTGATGTCGGAGCAGCTCTGCACAGGGTGCTGTTTTGCAAAAAGGCGACGGTCCCTGTTTTCACCTCTTAGATAGGAGTAGCTTCATGCCCCGGAAGACAATGGTGATGAAGCACAGGACTTCATTCTGTGAACGTACTTACTGTTTCAGCAGCACTGGCGCAGCATGGCTGCCTCGCACATCTCTGCAGGCCAGCTGGCAGTCTCCTGCTGCTCCAGTTATGCTGCTGCCCACTGCCCCCAGACATGGGAATGTCCACTGGGGACTTCCTGAAAACAGTCTCCCAAGCCTTGTCTACCATTTCATGCTCCTTTCAAAAGACAGGTCATGAGTAACACACAGATTTTGCCTCTCAAGCTAAGAAAACAGGCAGGTTTGGGTGACTTCACAGACCACACGTAATATGTGTCCTCTGTGTTCCTGGGAAGTGACTTCATCTTTGACCCTTGGGCTTGCTCTGTTCTGACATCAAAACCAGCTTATGCATTCTTGCTCTAGAAATGTCTGAAATCCAAAAACTTGTGGATTCTGGCTGCCCATCTCTGCTTTTAATCCCTTTCCTGGCCAGGCAGAAATGATGTCCATGTAGTATCAATGAAACCACCTATCACAGGAGATTCTGTGAATGTCCATGCGAACCCTGTGATGTTAGAGCAGATACTTGCATCTATGTAGCCGAAATACACTTGCCAAGGTCTCTCAGCTGTATGATTGCTACGTGTGTGTCACCATGTGCGTCTAACACATTTCACCGTTGCATCTTCACCATGTTGTCCACCTTGCTCCTTCTCACTTTCTTTGTGAAGAGCAAATGTTTAAATCTAGATCAGGCAACTAAAGCAATGTCCTGATTTCTTCAGGTCTGCAAGACACGGAATTTCTCTCCGAGCTGGTGATGGCCAGGGCAGCACAGGCAGAAGTCAGACACTTCTGCTGTTTGCCTCCAAAATGCGTTAGCCTGTCTCTGTCCATGGTTAGGCACTGTTCATGTATCAAGGGACTGTTTGTGTCATATAGTCTTGCGCCTTCTCCTCCTGGTCTAATGCAGGTACCAGCCTTGGTACACAGTCATGAAGAAATTTTCTTTTAGTGGTGATTGCAGCCATCTAATGCGCATTGCTAAATACCTTGTTGTGGGTCTAGGTAACACTTTTTGGCCCACTCTTAGGTCCTCTTTAAATCTTTCACTACACTGACAGCAAGATCTAAAGGCAGGCAGTGCTTCTTACTATTTGCACAGTGCCTGGCATGATGGGGCACCACCTTTGAAGTTCAGCCTCTAGAGAACAACACAATTCCTATAGTTGTGAATAGGATGGAATGTGGGTCTTTCCAGTTGTGATTCTCACCCTAGAAACCATAAAACGTTCAGCAGAATATACTCGTGGCAATCACTTATGCTAGGCTTTCCCGGAGGAAGCGGGTGTACGCTTTATTTCAGCCCAAGCCACCACATTCAGATTACTTTTTCTCAAGGAGGTGATTGAATCAGTTGTTTCTCACGCGCCTGTTACAGCCATTCATAGTTCTCTTGTAAATGCGAAGGCTGAGCATTTCCAGTTTCTAGCATAGAGCATCTAGCTTCAGATAAAATCACTTTTAGAGCTAGACACCCTGCCTTTTCCCTTTCAGACTTCTCCTGGGTTTCACGATCTGCATGTCCTCAGAAACCAAAGCTATGGGTCAGGTCTCGTTACATCTCCAATAACTCATTTTCATTTCCTTTTTTCACACATGATCAAGAGGTTTAGCCCTCTTCATGACTGTTCCCTCCCACAGAAAAACCCATGTGAGGAGTAGCGAGAGAGGAAGACTTCAAAAACAGGGTGAGTGACCTCATCATGTATCTACTGTAGAGACGTCAGTCTCCAAGAAATAGGAAAGGTCAGAGCTGTTTAAGAGCAAGGGGTTTTTCACAACACAGCTGAAAACCCCAGGCCGGGTCCGATGAATTCATGTTATCCTCATCCTTTGTCTTATCTTTACCCCAAATATTTGGAGATCCTCCTTCCAGAGGAGTTGCTGACAAGTGATTTTTAGCATCGCTTGTCATCCTGAAGCACCAGTCACAGTAGCTTTCACTAGGCTTGGACTTTCCAGAGAAATTAGTGAAACAAATGACAGACATTTGCATGGGGGTAGTACAAAATCTTTTCTTCCTTTTAAACAAACCTGTTTTTTCTTCCAGAACTTCTCTCACTCCCGATATAACCAAGTTCTCATTGCACTGCATTAATGATGTTATTATTTGGACCAATTAGCCCAGATGGTCACTGTGCTATGTACAGTGGATTGGAGAGAGGCGGACAAGCCTCCTCTATGGTGGTGTGGCGGGAAAGTGGAGGAGCCAGGAGCTACGTTCCAGGTGCTATGGGCTGGGGAGGGTGTTTGCCTGGTGTCCCTGGGCAGAGATACATGTCACCCATATCTGTGAACGAGACAGTGCCTGCCTGAAGGGTGACTCTTGAGTCTTACTTTCCTTTAAAACCATCGCTCTACAAATAAAACGGCTTACCTACAATCCCCACACAGATACAGGCACCGTTTAAATATAGCAAGCACTGATGTCTATCTGTAAATTACAAGGAAATGAATAAATCGAGGCGACATAAACCACAAAAAGGAAGTTTGAAATCAACACGGAGCTGTGATAGGTCACCTCCTGCCGAGGGACTCTGCCGAACCCCCACCATCCACTACAGTGGTGACACAGCCACTGAACCCAATGCACCTGCCCGGGCTCCCCAGCATGCATGCCCATGTGCTGCTGCTTGACAGGGATCTGGCCCACGTCTGGCAGTCTAGACCTGTGCCGGGGGGCACCGGTGCCCATGTAAAAGCTGAAGGTGCCCCGGGCACCCAGGATCTCTGTTGCAGAGAGGGATGGCATGGTGCTTTCTGGAAACCAATGAGCTCATTTCTAGAGGCGGTGTGGGGTGTGCTTCAGGACGGGGGGACCAAGAGGATTAATGCAGAAAGTTGAGGGGAAAGGTCTTATTTCTTTTCTTCTTTCTTCTTTTTTTTTCTACTCTGAAGCACAGTTCCTATGCTGCTTACCATCCTGCGGCCTGCTAGGTGAGGGTATTTGGCAAGGTACTTTGGCTCGTCTTCGTTTGTATGATGAAGGCTGTTTATTGTTGTTTTCTTTGCAAAGTTGATATTAAAGCCAGAATCATTAAGTAAAACATGAAGGTTTTACATACAGCAAGCATGCGTGTGTGTGCAGATAGCAAGCCACTACCACCCCTCTAAAATGATGTTTTACGCATATGGCCAGGTTCCCCCATGCGAGGGAGGGAAAAAGTGCTCATGATACCTACAAGTTTTATGAGTGTATTGGGCTGGGGAGAGGAGAGAATGAAAGGTCAAGCAAGCTTGTGCACATTGGTGTCTGCAGCAGGCTCTCGACATGCATTAGACACGTAATTTTTTAACTGCACCTGGGGAGGAGTGCCCATCAATGCCTTGTGCCCTATTAAACCCTAGAGACTGCCCTGTAGGACACAGGCAGCTGATTGTGCTGATTCAAAATGCCATCTTTTCTGCAAGGTGTGATTGAAAACAAACCTCACACTCCAAGGGCCCCGATAAACCTGTTTCACCTCCTTCCACGTGCTTGGTGTGATCAGGACAAAAACTGTAGCACTGGTATCAACAGCTCCTTCCCCTGGCCATCAGCTTGGGGAGGTGGGCTCGACTCCTGGCAGGGAAAGGTGAGTGCTCGTGTGCAGCCTCTCCTTCCAGGCTCTCTGGTAAGCCTGTGCGGATGGGCTGGTGCTGGAATTAGTCTGGCAGGATGCAAGGATTATCAGCACTGCTCTTCACCATTCCAGCCAAGCTGCGTCTTCTCCAAGAACTCCCCATCTTTAGATGGATGAAGCAGAGCAGGGTGGCTGCAGGCATGGCCCTGGTGGATGCAAGCAGCAGGTGTGGAGGAGGAGAGCTCAGTTGCCAGGTTTATCTGGGAATCGTTAGGGCCATTTAGCACATGCTGCTAAGGTGAATTAGCTTTGCCTTTCACAAAGCAAGGGGCAAGCAGGTCTGGAGGGTAAAATTGCGTTTTGGCCAGGAGTCGTCATCTATTTCTCAGAAATAAGGTGATACAGGCAGACGTGGGGAGCAGGCAGGCATGAAAAAAATAAAAATCAATGGATAAAGAAGCTCTCCCCAACCTCTACCTCCCCCCCACCAAAAAAAGGAAGAGAGAAGCTGGAAAAAGGGGAGGGCAGGTATGAGCTGCACAGGGTAAGTTGGTTATGGGACGGGGAGAAACGGGAGCTGTGATGGGGTCAGGAAGAAGTCTGAGAGGGGTGAAGGAGGGACACCATAAGGGAGTGGGCCAGGAGCAAGCCTGGAGACCACCCCAGGAGAGGATGGAGGAGAGGACAGGGAGCAAGATGGCTCCCCAAAGGGCATCGATCATGGGGGAGGTAGCAGTGGAGCTGCTATGTGGACGTGTAAGTGGAGGGCAAGGGAGGGTTTGAGGGATACAGTGCTGTGGGTCACGCTTGGAACAAGGAAGGAAGCTTGAAGAAGAGGTTGAAGGGAGGGAAGGAGCAGAAGGTGGCACAGCGAAAGGGATGTTGCAGCCTCTGTTGCTCTGGCAACCAGGAAGAAGGGAGGCCCTGGAAGAGGATGGAGGATGATAATGGTCAGAAATAAGGAGCTGTTTGTGTTCAGAGGGATTGGTGCTCTGTGGCTAGGCCTAGAGGAGCTGGAGGAAAGGGTTACGGGAAGGTCTTGCCAGGAGGCTCTCACTGACTCTGTGAGAATGAGAAATAGTGGAGCTTGAACTGGGATAGAGGTAACCAGAACGGACCCAGTGCTGGAGAGAGAGAAAAGCAGGAGACTCAAAGCTGTTGGAGAGGTCCTGAAAGAACTTAGCTATGCAGAAGGGCAAGGGGAGGCTGGAAACAGCAGCAAGGCCATGACCGTACAGGCGAGGTCATGGCAAGGCCAGGCAGAGAGGCAAGGAGATGATGCTGAGGCAGAGAAGAAGGTGGCCATAGAGAAGGAACTGAGACCCCAGAGATCAGATAAGGAGCAGTGTGCAGCCTGAAGAACGTTTGTGAGAGGAGTGAAAGTTAACAAGTGGTCCTGATGTGGTGATGCCTGAGTGAAACTGGGATGTTGAATAATTCCTCAGTTCCTCAACAAGTCAAGCAAAGCTTCCTCGGCTTCAGGTAAGCAACTCCCCACAGCCACCAATGTGCTCCTCCTCCTGTCGAGCTCTCTCCAGCTTCATGTTCAGAAAGAGAAGGCAAAGGGTATTACTTTTGGAACTAAGACAGCAATTCTTGCTCAGTCTGCCAGGAAGTCTCATCAAGACTGCGAAGTGTTCAATGGGCCAGGAAGGCTGATTTGAAATAGTGAATTGTTCAACTGATCATTGATTTTGTTGCCAAGGATGCAGAGGTAACAGCTGCTGTTGTTCACACTTCTTTTCTAGGAAGCGCCAGCCCCTTGGACTGGCGATGCCATGACTACGCTCCCAGCAGAAGGCATTGCTGTGAGCCGCACGGGTGCAAACAGGTGCCTGTGCCCAGCACGCACAGGATTGCTCTGAACCAGCCAGTCCAGCAGAGACTGGGCTTTTCCTTTCCATGAGCAGGCGGCCAACCCCACACATTAAGTGTGTCCATCTCCCCCCGTGCCCCTCGCAGACACTCTGTGGGCTGGGCTGGGCTGGGCTGGGGGAGCCACTGCTACTCTACACTGTTCCATAGGCAGAGGGGAGAGGCTGAATGCTCTGGGCAAACAGCATATACGTGGTGCTTGAAAAGGATTCACACTAACAGCAGTGCCTATAAAACTTCTCCAAGCTCACAGCCCCTGTATTTTGGGTCTTACACAAGCATGGGGCAAGAGGGAAGGTTATCCTGCCCTCAATGTCTGTGGAAATGCTTGGTCAGGTTTGCCAAGGGGCAGAAAAAAGTCTATTGTAAGTCCAGAATAAACCCATGATTAAAGACCATTCAAAGCCATCCTTCCACCCCAGAATAGTCCTGTGTTTATTTGTGAGAACTTACTTACGTCTGATTTTAAACACATTGGAAGCAGGTGAATTTAAAGATGAATACACAAAGAAAACTTGCTGCGTATCACTTCTCCTGCTAGTGATTAAAGCAAAGGCTTTCTTTTCCCTCAGAGGAATATTGTGAGCTGTGTTCAGTTGTGTTAATGACAGCAGTAACAACAACAGCAATAAGTATTATTTTAGTGGAAACAGGTGTTGGGGAAATGCCTATAGTCTGAAAGGCTGGAATGGGGCAGGGCTGGGTGGGGAGCCTCAAAATCCTGATTCCACTGACTTTGTGGGCTGAGATTTCATCTCAGTATATATTAAAGTCTGGGTTTTTAAAAAACAGAGACGACTTCAGTTATTTGGGAATGGGACTGTGATGTTACCTAACTGCCAAGGACATCCCATATGAACCTCGCAGCTGCCTGCCTGTGTTTTGATGGCCAATTTGGAACCAAAGCAAACGATGCGGTGGAAATAATTATCTCACTGTCTGATTTAGTCACTCCATCAAGGTATTTGCAGAACGTAGCCGCTTTGTATAGGATAACAAAAAAGCAATGGGCTGGGTAATTCAATTAAAAGCAAAGAGCTGCAGCCTAGGCACTGACAGCATGTGGGAGGAAGTGGTGTTGTTTCCATTGTGACTGGCAGTGAGCGACTAGCAAAAACAAGGCGGTTTGAGGAACGCTTGCGTGTTAATGGCATTTCCCTGTTCTGTTTGTCAAGCAAAGATGGGAATACAGAGTCAGAATTTACTTGAATCTGTTCTTTTACAAGAAAAGATGAGGGGGCTCCACGGGAACGATGCTGAGGTGCTGCAGCGTGCAGGCAGCACCCTGAGCTTGCCTGCAAAGAGCGTGTGCGTGCAGCAGGTACTCAAGCAAGGTCTCTGTGGGTGAAACAGAAATAAAGCATTGCTGTGCGCAGGGTTGGATGGAGATGGTAGTTTGTCTGCTGGGGTGCTGAGTTACTCTGACTGTGCCACAGTAGGGCTCGTACTCCCTGCTGCCAGCTGGTGTCTAGTACCTAGAATAAGGCTGCCTGTGGCATGGCTGATTCACTTCAGCCTTGCGGGAGTTGTAGGCCCATGGTGCAGCCATGGGTTCAGCAGTCTGGCTGCGGCATTAGGCAGGAGTGTTTCCAGAAGTGAATCAGCCTCTCTGCCTGATGGCCGTGTCAGGCGTGATAACCCAACAGCATGTAACAGCACCTTCCTCCGCCTGTGCTCTGTGCTCATCTTTCCCTTGTTACTGAGACAAAAAGGACACCCGAAATGGTGCTGGGTATTCCACTGGGTTGCCTATAGGATATCAATTCCCTTTTGACCACCTCAGATGACTTTGCATAAGGAGAAAATATTTCTTCATCAAAACTCACATTAAAAGGAAATTGTCCATAAATAATTAATTCCAGCCTTTCAGTGGCTTAACCTTTCAGTCAGTATCGAGAGAGACATAACTGAAGTGCAGCCCAGAGAGGGACAGTTCCTGGGCTCCCCACCACTTGTGGGAGGGATGGCATCCCTTGCCTGTCACTGGGGTGTTTCATATTCCTGGCATGTCCCTCCTTCAGGGGCTGGCTCCCTCTTCCACGAGGTGGGAGGGAGCCCGGCAGGTACCTTTGGTTTGGCAGGAGTATGGATTCATGGTGCATGAGGTTCTGTGACAGCGTGCAGCAATGGAGCGGAGTGTGGTATGCGTGGGAGGAGCACCAGACAGAAGCCTGAGCCTACCCCACCACTTACCTGCAGCAGCGAGGGGCCCTGCATACGGCATGCATATGAGCCCCTGGGGAAGCATCACACAGGAGTCAGGGTGGTATTCGTGTCCGCTACATGTCTGCAGCGAACTGAGTGCATGTGCAGAGGAGGCAGCAGGAGCTTCTCAGCACAGAAATTTGACCTGTATTTGATGATGAACCAGCTGACAAGTACATGATGCCTTTCCCACTGGAACAGGGATTGCTCTGCAGCTCTGTGCTCCTACTTACAGCTGAAAACTGGTCTGAAAGCTGCTTTCCCTGACTACCAAACTCCTCCCTGTGGATCAGGGTCAGCCTTCTTATAGGTCTTGTTTCTCCTCAAATGCATTACAGCAAAAATCAGATAAATGTGTGGGTTCTTTTCCTCCTGCCCCAGCTAACATATTTTGGGAATTTGAACAGAAGGGAGATGCTCAGGACTTACCCCTGTCATTTCAAAGATGAATGCTGTGGCATAAATCTGGAAAAGCTCAGGCTTGAGCTGGCATTACCTCTGGCCTCCCCTCTGCCCATCCTGATCTTCCCATGTTGGTGATTTTTTTTGTCTGCATCTTGGTTCCAATTAGACTACAAACTCCTTGTCTTATTCATGTGCATTTCTCTACCACTAAGCACCATGAGCCAACAGGCCCAGCTGGCAGCTGTGTATGGTGCTACACTACAAGTACTGGAAAGCTTCAGGGTGCATGTAACATTGCAGACAAGAACTAGCACTGCTATAGCATGATCTGTTAGAAATTACCAGTCACACACTTGCTGGCATATTGTAGAGCACAACCCTCCTGGGCTTGCTGGGTGTCTTGACAGGCAGAGCCTGCAAGCGTGTCCTGCAACATCCTCTGCCACCAGCTGCAGTCATTGCTTCCCAGGAAAACGGTGAGAGGAGAGGCAGGGAGTCTCCTGTGCAATCAGAGATGCCTTCATACCCCTGGAATGAGCATCCGGATCGCTTGAGGTGGTTTCACATGTAAAAAATACCAGAACCCAAGGATGTACCCAAAGCAAAGTTAGCAGGAGCGTGGCCATGCAATGGACATGGCTGTATTGCACAGCTCTAGTTGCTGAAGGGCTTTTCTGTCTTGTGGTCTCCAACCAATGGTATCAGACATTTTGCTTGTCTGAAATGGTTTTCATTCCCACCCTTGGGGAGTGCATCTCCTGCTGCTCTCTAATGGGGTTTGCATGAGCTGGGCACCGCTGGGTAGGTACCAGGATGCTTCACCTCCAGGTAAAACCTTTGTGGTTGTTCTGAGGCAGCTGTACAGAGACACACTACTTGACCACATTCACTTACACAAAAAGGCAGTTCCTTTTGTTCTGTGGTTGGCATCAGGAACTTTGCACCAGCGATCTTTTTTAAAGCTGCTGTTTTCTCTTACCCTGTTATAAGCATTATTACTTCTCGCTCTCCCCAGTCTCCACCCCTACCATGTTTTTATTCTCACTGCTTCTGCCTCCTTGCCTCAGCCAATACTGGCTGAGGAATGATGAGACTCAGGCAGGGAGGAGGCAAGGAGGCTTGCTGGTATTCATTTTGTTGCAGCAGTGGCATTGTCACTGCCTGTGCTGGTTTGACTTTGGGTTGTGTCTCACACAGATGGGAAAACAAACCCACTGATATTTGAATAGCCCTCTCTGGCTCCTGGGATGTTGGAAAGCCCTTGTCTGAGGTGATGGGAGCATCCCTGGCCCCATGGTCCCCAGCACCTCACCACTCTGTGGCCTAAACCATGCTTGTAGCAGCAGCATCATTTCTGGGGGTTGAGCTACATCCCAAATGGGAGAGTGATTGTGTTTTCTCTCTCTTGTTTTCTTTTGTTTTTTTCCACTGTCATCACAGGTCTGTCTGCTTTGCCTCTGCCTGTCAATGAATTGGGGCTGCTGGACAATGAGAATCCTATTTTGCAGACAAAGCAGTGAGTTTTGCAACATTTGGGCGTTGGGCTTTTTACTTTTTTTTTTTAAATTCAGGGAGGGATGGAGCTGAAGCAAAATTTAATTTAGGTTTTTCCTGGGGAAAAAAACCGTCCAACAAAGACGGGAAAAATAAAATAAATAAATAAATATGTATATATAAAAATAAATAACAACAAGCTTGGACAACTCTCCACACCACACTGGCCCAGCCCAGCCTCCCCAGTTACCTATGCACTGTGGTGTGGACACCCATGCCATGCATGGGTGCAGCAAAGGCATTGGGATGCTCAGACACCTCTGTGTCCCTTGAGGAAGGCTGCCCATGGCTAAGGCTGAACAAGGGAGGCTTGAACGCGATGCAGGAGAGGATCGGCGGTGGGCAGCCCTTTACCCCCACCAAGGGTGGTGATGTTGAGGCTCAGTCACACTGGTGGCTATAGGGAAAACTGTGCCTGGCTCCTGGCAGCTGTGCAGCAGTCATGCATGGCAGCGCAGCGGGGCTGAGCCAGATCAGAGCATTGCCTGGCTTTGTCTAAAGACAGAAGGCTTACTCAGAAGCAGAACCGAGGTGTCACTCGGCTTTACTCCAGCTCTTTTAGATGTAGTCCCTGTTTCTCCTGGTTTTACTTCAGCAGTCACTATATGAATCGTAGCTCAGAAGTGGGGAGGGGAGCACTGCTGGCCAGGCTGGAGCTCCTGGTTTGCCGCTGGATGTGGGGAGTTCCCTCTGCAGGGGCTGTGTCATGGAGCACCCTTCATGCACTGTGTGGTTGTTGGGGTGTGTGTGTGGGGGCTAATGTCACTTAAATTAAATCCATATCTCTTCTTTTTACCCATTAGCATTTTAATTAGTGTTTTCCCCAACTAGACTCGTCCCTTCCCTTCCCCCTTCCCTTTCCTTTCTCCTTCCCTTTCTCTTCCCTTTCCTTCCTTCGTCTTGAGGAACCACTGTGTTCCCATTACTCTTTCCCCAGGATGCCTCATGATGATGTAAGTTGGTGACACATTTAGCTCATGGATTCCCAAACTCATGAATCAAGGCCTCTGCTTATGACAGCAATTCATATAAATAGGAGGCCAGTTTCTTTCTCTCTTGGCAGTTTTACAAAGCTATGGCAATGTAAACAGGGATTCGTAACAGTCAGAAGAGAGATCACTGGAGCAGCCTGAAGTGTTTTCCTCGAAAAGATTCACACATAATGAGTCTTTGGCCCACACTGTTATAAGCAAAGATAAACAGAAATGCCTCTTTTCAAACACTGAGGCTGCTCTGCTCAGAGTTGGGGAATTCAGAAGCGAGGGACACCTTTCCACACTGGCCACTCCAAGGGATCCACCTGATTCTTCTATTTCCAGCAGAAAGTGTAACTTCTGAAAACGCAGCATGTTGCTGCCCGAAGTTTCCTATCTCAATTAGAAAGAGCAGCAGACGATGAGCACACACGCCCATGCAAACACACCCAAATCAGGTCATCATGTTGGAGTCAAAATCAAAACAGACTCAAAAAAAACCCAAATCAAACCCTCAAAAAACTCTGAGGTTTGACCTCACCTTCAGTGAAGGTGAGCTTGAGACTTCAAACAAGGTCTTGCATTCGGGTGCTCAGTTTTCATTAGTGCTCTCCTCTGCTTCACTGCCTAGACACCAAACCAAAATGAGGTTACCCAGTGCAGCAGCGTCTAATGAGGGATGTTTCTTGTCCTCAGAAGCTTCCTGTCTAAATCAATGGGGCAAGTGGTCTGAGAATGGAAGCGTTATTAACTAGAACCACCACCACCTTTGACAAAAATGGTACAAAGAGAAGGTTGATAACAAAAAGATCAGGGGGTCCATAATAAGAAGTAAAGAAAAGAAAAAAAGAAAATAAAGGATTTACTTATTTAACTCATGGCCAGCATCTTTTCAATGGAGTTATAGCCTAGAAGTGCTGGAAATCACACCAAGGACACCTCTGTAGTCTCAGGCACCAGAACGGCATCTTCCCTGGGCACTCACTCAGGGGCACTGTAACCAGCCCTCTGGGTGCCCAGCGCTGAGCAGAAATGCCCCAGAACTTCACCTTGTGAGCTCACAGCCCCAGGCATCGCCCTTGCCTGGATAGTGCAGGCATGAGCATGCTTGTTCCTGCTTGTCCGTGCTCATGGGCAGCTGAGAAGGAAGGACCAGACAAACAGGTATCTGCAGGCAGGGGCGGTGGGATGCTTTTCCAGCCTTGCACTGGCAGTCGGGTCTCAACAGAGCACAGAGTGATGTGGTGCTGTTGGGGAGCTTGTGGGGCCACTTTACAGACTGGGACCTGAGGGCTCTGAGGTGCTGGTGAGACCGACAGTGGGATGGTGCTCAGCATTTGCCTGGTGGCGGTGAGAGGTGGGTGTAGGCTCAGGGTTACCTTAAAAGTTGCTTTTGAATGAACCGAACAACACAACTTGCAAATGATCACAGGGGGAAACCAGAAGCTAAGCAGGGAATTAAAGCAAGCTCCCTTGCATCCTTCCAGCACCATAAGGTTTCTCCACATGCTTTGGATAGATGGGTGCTCACAGGGAAAGACCAGGATGGTGGTGGTGATGGAAACAGACCTATCTATCTGAAGTAAAACTTAAAACCCCAATGACCTATTTCTATGAGCAACTGCAGCCATTATCCTAATCAAGAAGGAAATTCCAGAATTCTGGACAAGCATTGGGGTGGGCTAGAGGAATTACCCACCACCTCCTCCTGGTGGCAGGTACCCCAGTGGGTGCAAAAGGAGGCTGGGACTGTTGAAGGATACAGCTGCAGCACATGAGCCATCTCTCTGGCAAGCTTGGGAAGAAGAGCACAGGTAAGGGATAGTTTGGCACAGGTCTCAGTATAGAAGGTCTTGTGGACCATGATTCAGAAGTGTGGGTCACTGCTGCGGTTCTGTCTGAAGAGGTGGGTGCTCAGCTTGTCAGAAAGCCAACCCTTGATTTACAAACACACTTATCATTTACAAGCCCACTTACTTATTTACAAAGCGTGTTGATGACTGTGCCTTGCCCTGAACTCTCATAGGAAGTTTCTTTAATCTCAAAAGTTTCAGGTTACTTATTTGCTTTGGGTTGTTTTTTCTTTTTTCCTTTTGAATTTTGCCCTTCACGCACAATATTCTGAAGACAGAGGAGAAAATTCTGAAGGCTGCATGGGCAAAGTTGAGAAATGCCAGCATTGGATTTGTCTGTGTAGTGTTTGTGTGGCTGGGTATGTGCTTCTCTTAGCTTAAGGAGACAGAAAAGGAAAGGCGAGAGCGAACTCAAGCAACAAGATGTGATTACATTACATTGGATCTTTTGGCTGTAGCCTGCTGCTTCAGCTCATAGAGGTACTCCTAAGTTGCCATCCTCATGATTAGTCCTCATCCAATGCTCTCCCTGTATGCTCCAGGCACTTGCTCCTATTTTGCTTCCCTGCTCCATCACCACCAGATCCAAGGCTCAATTTCTCCTGTCTTTCATCCCTACTCCCACCCTAAGCCACATCTGCCCTCTCCACCTCCAGCTCCTTCTGCTCTGCCACGGGCCATGCCAGGGCTCAGGCTGCTGCTGCCTGGCACTGTCAGGGCTTGTGGCAGTGGGACCTTTGTCCTGGTGAGACCCCAACAAGACACAGCCCCTCCTCGGTTGCAACACTTGGTTTCATGCAGTGAGGCTCAAGTGTGGACCTTGGGGGGCTCACGGGGAGCAGTGAGGCTGGAATAAAGTGAGAGGCGAGAGGTTTTTAGCTGTCCAGATTTAGGGAGTGCTTGTGAGCAAGATGATTTATCTCTGCAGGGACTTTCATCTTGGGAAAGCTCAGATGGAGGTTTTTCACAGGCAAGCAGCACATTCCTGACACACAAGCCAAAATCCTGACACATTTCGAGTAATTTTTCCAAAGCCTGGGGACATGAAGAAAAGGTCACCATGGGGAGGGGGAAAGGAGCATATTTTCTTCCAGCCAAATGATCAGCAACCACTTAAAATTTCCAGGCAAAGAAAATGTGCTGGGGCAGACTCCAACCTGGGATATTTTAGCCCAAAGAGTTGTCATTTGCCGAAATCACAAGTAACTGTAATTAGGAAGCAACAGGCAACCTCTGGGTTTGCTGGTGCCCTACTAAAATATGCTTTTTACTTTTCCAGAGAATGAGAGCTGCTGCGCAGGTGTGTTTGCTCTGGTTGGGATGAAGCAACGCTCTGCTTTTCCTCTATCCCCACCTCCTTTTTTTCTGAATGAAAGTGTTTTACAAACGAAAAGTGAGGTTTCCTGAAATGAAGAGCTGCCTTCTATTCTGAGCTGGCTTCCATGAATTGTATTTGAGAGCCTCTCATCCTTATCTCTGAACTTGCTGTGGGGTGACAAGCAACCATCCTGTCTGGGTTGGCTTCAGTGAGTGAGTGGCTGGGCTGGGCAGAGTCTCACGGACCTGGTGGGACCTTTGAGGAGGTTCTGGTTAGCCCCAGGAAAAAGCTTGCCATTCTCTTTGTTGCCTGTCCCAACATTTGTGGTCCAATATCACATATCTCTATTTCTCCTCCTCAAGGCCCATGGGGTGTCCAGTGGGACAGGGGCTGCAGGAGGGCTGCCTCCCCGTCACAGCACATCCCAGCCAGTGCACCCTCCTGCTGACATCCTGCGGAAAGGCTTGGCTGCCTGGGCAGCATCACCCACCCCACTTGGGCACTGAAGGGTTCAGGTTGCCCAAGCTGGAGCAGGGAAGGTTTCCCTGGACTTCACCGGGGATGGCCTGCAGTTGCCCTCTGGAATGCTGGCTAACCCGCTTTCCCTCGTGCTTTCTTACTTGCCTCCATCACTTTCCTCCAGTTCTTCTTTTCCTTTCTCTTCCCTTTGTGTCCTAGTTATATAATCATAGAATCATCTAGATTGGAAGACCTTTAAGATCATTGAGTCCAAACGTTACCCCAGGACTACCAAGTAGTCCCCTCTTTTCCTCTTCATTACTACTGTCTGGAGCACCACCAGAAAGGGTGGGAAGCAGCAAGGATGTGCATTAAGTCTGGTCCCCATGGAATGAGAAAGTACAAGCACTTCCACAAATGCAGCCTGTCCAGCACAGTGTCCATGGGCACATGGCAGAGAGAGGAAGCATCAGCTGTACTGGAAACTGTGGGCCAAGGTCACTACAAGGTGACTTTAACTAGAAACAGCATAAACACATGGGGGGTGGCTCATACTGAGCAGCACCCAGTATGCTTTAGTGGTACTCAGTGAGCAACAAAACTCTCCCTGACCAGAAAAAAGCAATGCAGCTGCATATGATAAAGTATTACATGCAGCTTTGCATAGGTTAAGATAATAGTCTAAGCAGCACGTGAGCAAAGGAGTAAAAACTTGTAGCCATTCATTCTCTCTAATGTTAACCTGGGGACTCACTGCCACAAAGTACTGCTGAGGCAATAGCTCCACAGGAAAACTTAAAGCCTGGTAAGACAACCCCTTTTCCCTTGTCCATAGCGCTGATGTGACAAGCACAGCAGTGCAGCAGAGGTAGAACTATCTTGGTGCATTCTTGCGCAGACACTGGGAACTGCAGGGATGCTATAGTGAAACTTCCACCAGGTAGGCAGGAAGAGCAGGCTGTCTCCTGTAAAGCTGGAGCAGTTACTCCTCATGCTCAGGAAGGCATCATGCTTTTTAGAGCAGCCCTAGCCTGAGTTTTCATCCTGTGGGGCAAACATAAAAGGAAAAGAATGCATGCTCGTGTCTGTGAGCAGGGGTAGATGTGCCAGGGGACAGGTCTGAGGAGACAGAGCATTTGTTCACCCTCATTTATCTCCTGCCAGCGCCTCTGTCACTGCACATCCTCTTCTATCCCAGGGTCGAAATGGCGTTATTTCTTACGTCACATAACTGATCTTGTAAAACAGACTTGCTTTAGCCAGAGAGAAAATCTTTGTAATGCTGAGGGCGAGACTGAAATAATATATTGATGAGAAGTGCAAACTTTTAAATAAGGCATTGCCAACTGCAAAACCCCACTGGAGTAGCACCCATCTCCAGAAAATTGCACACATAACCAATCTCTTCCTAAGAAAAGCCCAACCACACTGAACCAAAAAAATGAAGCACAACCTCCCAAGGGACCGATCAGCTCCAAAACTCTGCCAAAAGGACAGCAATTGGGTTTCAGCGGAACATGGAGAATCGAGTAGATGAAAACCCAAACAAAATGCAAATATGGGAAGTGGGAAAGACAACCAACCTTCCCCACCCCCCAAGACGAAGAACAGAAAGAAATAAATGCCTGGGGCATTATTCCAAAAAGCCTAACGTTTTGTGGTGTGGCAAGTCACTTCAGACCATGCCCCACCAGCCTTGTGTGGCTTTGTTCTACTCCCAGCTCTCTGCAGCATGATAAAAGCACAGGAAGGATGTTTGATGGCAGATTGCCCTTCAGCCACTTTCAAAAGGGACTCGTTCAGTGAGATTCACTCATACTTGTATAAGCTGAAACCAAAAAAAGTGAACATTGGTAAAGCAACCAGGCTGATGGGAAAAACACCCTGTTATAGAGAATGTAACATTGTGAATACAGATAACACCTCCTAGCAAGCCTCAAACACCTATTTCCAGATGACTGTTTACCACTATGTGGTCAGTCGGGGCTGACTATATAGTGTACAAGTCTGACTACTACAACCCTGGTGTTGTATTGGTTTTACTTTAAATATAGACATGTATGGGGTGTGTATGCGCTTGTTGGCTTGTCCCTTGTTTCTGTAGCACACCAAAACTATCATGCTTAGACCAGAATCTGTGAGCTGGTCAACCTGATAAAGACGACTCAGAAAGGCTGAGCCATTTTTAACAGTAAACGTTTATCGCTTGCTATCCATGGTAAAAGCTAGTCAGACTTCAGGTTGTAAGACAGGTAACCTATGGAATTTCCTCAGTTATTTGAGCGATATGCTGCTCCCAGGAAACTTGAGAGAGCTTTTGAAGCCTGGATAATTTTTCATTCATGAGAACTGGAGGATTTTATGCTTGTTTTGGGGCTTTTTTTCCTTTCTTTTTTTTTCCTTTTAAACCCATCTCACAGATAAAACTTGGCACAATTCACTGCTGGCAGGAAACCCGCTGAGTACAGCAGAGGCCCAGGGTATCCTTGCATATCTCACTTCCACCCCTGCCACTAGCACTGACTCATGGGCTGGATGGGGTGGGTCCTGTCTCTGTTCTGCACTGCCTGGGGTGATCAGGTCATACCTGGCTGGACAGCTCTGCTGGGTTATTTAGTTAGTGCGAGACGTGATTTTGGGACTACTGAAGTGGATGGGTGATGTTTGCTGGCTTTAAGAGGTTCTGATGTTCATCCCTGCAAAACATATCAGGAGTCACAGATCAGAGGCCCAGGGTACTACTAGAAGCTACACTGCATTTGTAAACTGAGTTTTCAGTATGCTCATGGATTGCACATGAGGGCATCAGTTGAGTTAGAGCAACGTCTACTTCATTGAAGCACCAAAGGCTTGCCATGTGTTAGCCAACCAGAAATACCATGACTTACAGATTCCCTTCCCTTCTACACAGGCTGTACCAAAGAGGGTTACAACAGGTGCCTACCAAGCTTTTTTTGCCCCAGTGGTTCAGAGCTCCCTGGTTTCTATTAATTTATTTTCAAATCTATGTCTGTCTATATTAATGTCAGGTTCCAAAAGTAAGTAGCACTGTTAACATTTTGAATTTGAATTATCTACTGAATATCTAAAAAGATAAGCTGGAGCGGGAAGCCCCTCTGCGAGCAGAAGTACAATCTAGTTACGTGAGTGAAGTTTATCAGAAAAAATGAGTAATCAAGACTGTCTCATTTTGCTAATTTTACTTTATAAAAGATCTGATTTGACATTCTGTGCTAAAAATCTGCTCATGAACCAAGAAAAGCAAGGGATGTACTTCACTTGGTTGAAGCAGAATCTGTGGCCACAAAAAATTTTGCTGCAGTAGTACTGCAGCATGAAAGCCCCTGCCATCAAAAACGAAGACTCTAGTAGTTGTTTCTAGATCACCATGTATCTAGAAATAGCTGGGTACGCTGAGCTTCAGGTTTGAGTCTATGCAGAGCCTCCTGGCTAGCTGCAGTCACAACAGAACTGCAGTAATGTCACTTCACAGGTGTCACCAACGCAAAGAAGTGAGAAGTTGTCCTCCCTCCTACCTGCACCCCCAAGCCCATTTCAAGAATGAAGGAAAAGGCAATTCTCCATCCTTAACTTGTACTTAATGCATGATATTCTAGCATGAGCTATATTGAGCCATCAGCCCATTTTATTTAGGCGCTTTTGCCTGGGACTGGCAATGAACTTTTAATACTAGCTATTTCAGAAGAGAGAGGCAAAAGGGTGCCAAAGCATGTGTCAATAGCATCTGTTACAAATAAGGCTGGATTCCACTTTCCATTGTTTTATTCCTTTTTCCTCGAGTTGTTAAATTTTCCAATTCAAAAGGAATTTGGCTGAAGATTTCCCTTACTTGGTCTTGACTTCAAGGAGGGCTGCTTACAGAGGAGTTGTACAAAATCTATTACAAGCCTTTAAACACTGAGGGCACGAGAGAAAAGGAACGCAGACTTCATCTTGGATGTTCAGAGTAGAAGAAACCAGGTGCGCTAAAGGAGCCTCTGAATTCCCTTGCCTGATCCCCAAAATAAACCACAGCAGATCTGCTAGTGCTGCTACTCCAAAAGCAGCAAGTTCCATGCAACGATAAATGTGGCAAACTGTCATTTAAGTTAATCACCAACACACATTAAAGGACTTCAAGGGTGCATTGATGACTCTCTCCAAATGAAAGTCCCTTGGGCTGTCAAGTAATACTGAAAGAAGTATGCACCTTACAAGATAAACACCTTGTCTGAAATAAATACACCATTTTAGACATGCTCTTTTAATATTTTCATTAAAGACAAGCTCCGAAGCTCAAACAGTACAAAAAGAAAGGGAGCTGAATCACACAAATCTCGTTAACCTATGGTAGCACTACATAAAAACAGAACTTAAAACCAGGTGAAGTCAGAAATGGCTATCATGTTCCCTAATGAAACTGTGTTCCTTGTTATTCCCAGTTTTCCTGTTTATTCCACGCCAGAAAAGCTCTACAATCACTATGTATCAATATTCTCAGGAAAACTATAGGACTTCAAGGCTATTTTAGAAGTACAGGTCCAAAGAAGTAAGCTAGAGTTGACTCAAATATGTTCTGGCAGCAAGTTTGGAAGTATAAATCCCCTGTGTAGCATTGTCGCTGATGACTGTGTGTAACCATGGCAGAAGATTCTTGACATTTCCTTCTTTACAAGGCCAAAAGCGTATCTAGGAAATTGCAGTCTCCTACCTTCTGTTGGATAGAAACCAAAAACGACTATCACTACTTTTGAACTTAAAAAGGAGTTAAATTTGTGAATATTTTATTTCCCAGGGCTTTGCTTAGTCCAGTGTCAGACCTTTGCAAGTGAGGGACTTTCTGCACATCATTTAGGGGGCTCAGCTCCATGAAATTCTCCAATCATAATATTGTTTTTTTTAAATATTAATCTCCATTACACCTTCCTTTATATCTTTTTTTTTTCTGAACACATATAAGAGTATTTTTAACTAAAGCAGAATCAGAACAGGCAATACCTAAGTTTATCTTTTTCTCAGCTCCATACTCGGTGTTATGCTGATTTTTATGGCTCTTATCCTATCTGCAACTCTCTACTTTCTAATACAGCTACAGACACACTCTGTTAATTCAGAAATGTTTCCTTAGTTCTGGATGGCAAAAGGCTGCCTGGGTAGAAAGCAAAAACAGTCTCACCTTCAACATAAAGTACCCTCTCCTCAACAGAGCTGCAAGAACTTTGGGAAAGACTGGGAGACTGGACATACTTTTACAAGCCAACAGTTACACGTTATCGCTGCAGCCAAAAGTACGCCTGCAAAGCTCAACTCCGCAGCACTGACAGCAGAGATTTCTTCTTTCTTCTCTGCTGCCATACAGTGAAATTCAACTGGTTGGAGTTCTGTGTCTTTTTATACAACTAAGAGAAGATGCAAGGGGTTTAGCCCACAGACTACAAATTCCCTGGTCATCAACACACAGGCATGTCCGCATAACATTTTAAAATCTTCTGAGCAAGTAGTCTTACATCTAATCATACACTTGAAATTCAGCACATGCGTGAAACTTTGCAAGACTATGGTTCTTCTGATATTTTTAAACTCTTCAAGTGGCTTTTTGAAAGCTATAGGAAGGTGCTTAACTTCCACAATGATGTACTATAAGCACATTCCATAAATAAAAGAGTATCAATCTAAAAAGTATTTTGTGGGTAAGAAGGGCTAGGATTTCTTCATTGTTTCATGCTACTTATCATTTGATCTATTTCATTAACACCCACACACGCAATGAATTTTTTCCTATTTTTTTTCCTATCGTTTTACTGGGGGATTTAAGTATTTTTCCCCATTACACTGCTACAGCATTTACTTTTTATTACTACTTTGCCTACCTCCTGAACTACTCATTACTGTATTTTGAACATTTACCTTGAATAGTCACAGGAGAATGCCTCAACATCTTCAGAGGCTTAATAACTCACCACAGCATATTACGGCTGAATTCTCCTACAAGTCTTTACTTACTTTAAGGAACATACATTTTACAGCCTTATTACTTCCTAAATTTTTCTCTGAAATGAAAAATAAAGCTCTCTAGGTTTTTATTTTTTTCATTCAGTGTAATTTTTTTTTCCAGACTGCATTGATTTTATGTGTTTCTAGAGGTTCAAAGTTCATGTCAAAATTCATTTTATCTTGTGCTGTTTTCAACATTTACCTTTGGTTTAAATGTCAGAGCCTTTCACTTCTGTTACTTTGATTTCTCTGCTGCCTCTCTTTTCTCTGCAAGCCCTAACTGATTGCGTATCTTGGTGTGGTCTCCCCATTTTTTTTCCACTTCCAACAATATTTGTTAAACCTTGTTGTATCTTTGAACAGGTTTTCTTTGCTTACTTTTTTTTTTCTTCTTCTTCTTCAAAAACCACACTGACCATTTCCTTCTGTAATCTTCTTCTCAGAGGAACTGGAGTCTGCTGTACATTGAACTATGAAGTCTCAGCAGTTCCAACTCACCTTCCACACAAAGGATTCCAATACACACTCTTGTGACATGATGTTCCCTGACTTCCTTAATTCCACCAAGTGGATTTATTGAAAGACAGTGCTCTGACCTGACTGTGAGCAGTTATTTCATATCAGGTTGAAATAAAGTAATATTTTGATCCCTTACACATTGTCTTATTTGCTGTTAATGACACATTCTGTAGTCTTACTTCAGAAAGGCAACTAAACACAAACACCTGACTTCAGGTTGACCTCAGGTTTTAAAGACAAGCAACAAGCTGTTGTAACTGTTGCAACAAAAGAGGAGCAAGTGACTGATGTTACGATAAACAGATGTCTGAATACATTCAGCACAGATGATAAAATATGTTTTCAATATTTAGGAACACGTTTGATGGCAAGTGTAGAAAATGTAGACTGGTAGAATTCATAAAGAGATCACATTTCTTGGAAAGTTAGGAATTCAAGAAAGGGTTGTGACAGTATTTCTTAATATTTTATTATTTTGAAGTGAAATCCTTTACAGACTGAGCTAACTGGGTGACTATTTCAGTTAATACCAGCAACTGAGACTATGACCAGCTTAGAATGGACAACGTTTAACAAAATAACATTGCTCCAGGTGTTTAACAGTTCTTCCTGAAAGCCAATACTGACGTATATTTGAAGTTTCAAACTTCTACCCAACATCCTATTACTACTACTAACATTTATATTTTTTTTAGAAGTAAATACATGGGCATCAAACTGTTTCTTCAGTACTTCATCATACAGGAACTACACGTTGCATTTTTAAAGCATGTAACTAAACTGGCAAAAGAAAACAGCTGATGTTAAATTGTTTGAAAACTCTGCACTGTTTCTGAAGAGTCCCACTCAAGATGGCTATAAATACAGAAATAATATGTTATTACTTCATGATTCACTTGCAAGTCATGATTTCAGTTATAAAATTTAACCCAGTCCTCTTCCCCCCCCCCCCCCCCAAAAAAAAAACAACAACAAAACACTTTCTATTGGTTGCTATCTAAATAATAACATACAGGAAGTTATAACAAGTCCCAAAATGAGAGTGAGTGTCAAATCCTCCCTGTTGGGAAAACAGTTCTTGATCTTTGTGTAAGTATATTTTAAAGGCAGCAAAATCGTTCTTTCCTGAAGCCCTGCTCTTCTCCACACAAATTCAATAACTGGTGGTAAAAAGAGGACTAGCAAGAGGGAAGTGGAAGACAGTGGAAGTAAGCCTGTAAGAAAAAAGAAAAGACAAGAAGAACAAAAAGGAAGCAGCAAAACCAGTGAAATATCGTGCTCCTCCTTGCTTCTGACTATGTGAGAGGCTATTAAAACTATTCTGCTCCTTAACACCACTAATATCTTATGAACTTGGAGCGCTTTTCTATTAATTACCAGTTTATTTCAAATGTGAAGGTTATCATCAGTATTCCAATAGAAGGGAGAAACGGGAAAGGCAGGAACATGTTTGTTTTAAAAAGAAGCAAGAAAATAAAAGCCTCCCAAGAAATCAGACTTATGACCACTAAAACTGTAGACGGTAATAGAAAAAAATGATAATTTTAAATGCAAAAGAAGCAGTGACCTTCTCCATATTGTATCTGAACACTTACTAGTCAGCTGCATGTAATAATTTCTATTACATACTTCTCAATAGCTTATAAAGGTTGAGTCTTCCAGTCATATCAGTATCACTCTACATCTAGGAAGTAACAGATTGATACACTGAACAACATGAGTAATACTAAAATTTACGGTGACACTTAAGTATGTCTCAGTGTATTTTTAACAACTGAAACTGAGATTGCAGCACACCAATGAACATTTCTTCACGAACATACAGCTTGGCTTATTACCCTTCACAGAATGAAATTCAGTAGACAGAAAACCACTTTATCAAGGTATTCATGGCCAGAAGTCTCACTGAGGAGGATACCCAATGCTATTACTCAGGGTTGTATCTTCAATTTCTTTTCCAGTGAAATTCCTTTTGTTTTCTTCAGTCTTCGAAGGGATTGAAGAAGTACAGAAAAAAGGGTGACATTTAAACACAATCATCTTTTGAGTTGCCTGCATTGTTGTCTATGTTTTCATCATTGCTGAAGAAGAAGCTTGAAAACAGGTCAGCTGCAAGTGCATGCTGCTTTTAAATTTGTTTAGCAACTCTTCTAAGAACCTGTAAAAGGAAAATAGTTACAACTTCAGCAGATACTGAAAACAATTACCCCAAATTCTGCCTATTCTGTCTGTGACTTCAAGTACACCATTGGCTTAAATAAAGGACCTAGTGTTGAATCTATTCAAATCTCTGAATATTACAGACATTTAGAAGTATACCAAGTGTGTCAGGATGATCTGTGGTCACATGGGACTTAGTCACAGAGATTTTATCAAGGCAATAAAATAACCCTTTATATGGCTTTACTTCCAGATAAAGATTGTCTTCTTGAGAGAAACATACCTGCAAAAGACAGTGGCAAAAGGACTGGCAGAGAGTGTCTAAGATAATTCTGTAGGGCAAATCCAGAAACTGTCAGACTTGGGGGTTGGACTAGATGACCTCTGAAGGTCTCTTCCAACCCAAACTATTCTATGATTCTATATACCATAAAACCAAGTACCTCTTATCAAGGTTATGGCTTTTTGTGTATAGCTGAACTGCAAATTTCAGTTCTCAAACTTATTTTGCAAATTTCTCTTCAGTATCATGGCTGAAAGATCAGAGATAGTATGTCTGTTCCAGGAGAAGCATTAATTCACTGGCAACCATGGGTTTTTGCTCTTTATAGATTACAAACTATGTATGACTTCTTTCTGGAGCATAACAATGGCTCGTTTACATCTACATAGCTGCCAAGAAAGTACTTGGTGCAGCGGATAAGATCCATAAACTCCAGGTGTAAGACTAAAGATGTTGATGGCTCTGTTGTGTTGTATTTTAACAGTGGAGCTGCATTGTGAAGTTTTACAGTCTTGCCTGTGTGTTTTATATTCCCTATATTCTAGTGAAGAACGAGTTCTGTGAACTTTTGCTCTGTTTCAAAACCAAGCTAATCAGGGCAGACCTGTATCACCTGAACTTTTTGGCAAGCTGTGAATAGTTAACAGCCAGTAACAGAATAAATTGTACTGTGTGTTAACACCCACTCCCCCCAAACCAAAACCAAAACCCAACAAACCAAAAACCCTCCCACCAAACAAACCCAAGAACAACTTGAACCACAAAATCAGTATCTGCTTCCTCAGTAGGTCCTCTGGAAGATGACTATGGCCACATTCATCACTTAGTATCATACTAGTGACTGTGAATGAACTGCTCTAAATCAGTGAACAAATCTGTTATTTTACACAAATACATGTAGATTACAATGAGCTGCCTGGAACAATGACAATTGTGGTGTAACAACCTGGGAAACAGAACATGTTTTAGACTGTCTAGGGCTCAGAACTCTGAGGCAGATATTAAAATGATGCAGTTCTTGGTTCTCATCTGTCCCATAAAGTGCAAATACTTGTGACTAAGTGAAAAAACAAACAAGCGAAGAATTCTGCAGGTGGTGTGGAAAGCCTGTGCTTAAAGAACCCTCCTTACTCAAAACTGATTCCTATCTTAAAACAAGTGTAAGAGCCAAGTAAGGCAAGAAATTATCTTGAGACTTGCTGTGGCTAGTGAGGAGTAGTTCTGAATTAACAGACAGGGGACATCTGGAAGAAGGCACAGACCACAGGCTGCACAGTCTCTTCATGTGTCTACAGAAGAAATTCTGACTGTTAAGTGCAAATTGATTTGATGCTGTTGAGTTTCTGAAAGTACCATAATACCAACTAAAACTACACTAATATACATTACAATACAATCCATCCTAGTTTTACCATACTACTCTTTATTAAGCTGTACTTGTAAAACAGACTACCAAATACTAAACTGGATGCAGCAAAGCAGCTTGGTTGTCAAAGTTTGCTACAGTGAGGAAGGAAGAACCCAAAACTTCTCCTCCTGATGTTAAAAAAACCACAGAACCTTCTTATTTGTTTTTAAAATGAAACACACCAGTTTTGAGAGCTCCCCATATACCAACTGGCAAAAGCTCAGACTTTCTTTGTTGGCCATTTTTTTATTGCTTCCGAAATTCAGTAAGATGAGACAACGGACCTCACAGAAACTTTAAGATTAACAAGGAAGGCTAAAATAGATGGGAATTACAAAATAAATACAAAGCTACATTGAACTGATAAGACTAGGATGGGCAAAAGGGATATGCCACAAAGCCATTGGCTCCTCCATGTAATTTAATTTGGCCATGATAAACAAGAACTTGGCTTATTCGTAACTCTTTCCAAACAGGCTTCTGCTCTGTAATTCAGAAGGTTCAAATACAGTGAATGTTAACCCTCTTATAACAAAGTTCTGATACAAGACTAAAAAGCAGTATCTCCAGAGACCAGAAAGAAGACAAGAAGGTATATTACACTCACTTTTTGTCAGTTCCACTTGAGAGCTGAGGCAAGGCTTCCAAAGCTTGCTTAAAGCTTGAGCTGCAAGGAGAACAAAAATACTCATATGGCACTGCTACAAGGCTCAGCATTCACAATTTCTCTCTATAAATTTGTGGAGATATGCTGTATTTTATCAATTCTTATTTCAATGAATTAACACAATATTAACTTGAAATCTGACATTCATGTGCAAATTGAACATAAAGTGGTCATGGGTTCAAGCAGGTCTCTTGGCACTCCTAATGCGATTTATAGCATACACCAACGGGAAATGTTAAATCAACATCTGATTTGAAACTGTGCTTGACATCATGTATTCTTCAAGAATTACAAAGTAGGGCTAACTTCAAGGTTAAAGGAGGTTTCTTGAGGCATTATCCGGTCAAGTTTTGAGTAACTCCAAAGATGGGGTTTCCATCCCTCTCTGGGCAACAGAGGTGGAAGCGAAGTGCAGGGAACAACACAGGACCTCCACATATAGGTATAATCTTGTCAGCAAAAGATTAATGTGGTGAACTGTGACAACTACTACTAGTGACAATTCCAGGGATAGAAAGGCATCTATGAAGCTCCAGCTTCCAGGGTGCACTGTGAATTATGCCATGCCAATTAGAGACAATGCCACTTCCATTTTGTCCAATCTGAGCCAGTGCCAAATAGTTATCATTTAGAGGTCTTCATTACTCTCAGACACTTAAGGAAGCAAGTCTTTTGAAATGTAATGCAGTAACACCACAGGATGCTACTGGTAACACTATCAAAACAAATTAGGCCTTCAAGCCTTGCAGTATTTCCTACAAAATGGCAATTTGGTCATCTTACCTAATCAACATCTGTAGCAACATTTAATGCAAATCCTAAGAGATGTGTAAGTAATTCAAATATGTTAATGAACCTGCCCATATAATCCCCAAGATAATCACAGAGAAATTTCAATCAACTGTACTCAAAACTGCTGAGAGCTGTCATAGTCTGGTTTTACATGCCTTGACTGCATCAACTACTGCTGCTGCTAATGCTTGCCCTAGTTCTCCATAGTTCTCCTAGTTCTCCTGCCAGTGTCTGGCAGCTTCTTGCTGTGAACTTTACGAGATTGCTGTGAAAAACTTGACAAAACCCAGCGACATTTGCTTTTGTCTTGTTTTAGCATCACTTTCCTCAGCAGCTGTACTGCCGTTAAGATGTTTTACTTTCCTGAGTGGCGAACTCTAGCTTGCGTCTAAAAATTCAAGTAAAAAACAAATATAAAAGTAATTTTCTTTCAACTGATAAAATCTTTCTAGTAATCTGGTTTTCATATATTTACCTAGTATATTACATATTCTATTTGAAGCACATTCCTAACCTTTAATTTACATTATGAGCTTTTCCATGTTTACCAAGAATTCAATTACTTTGAAAAGCAGACATTACAGCACATCTTACTTGCTTTCAGGCGTTAGGTATATGGCCACGGTATCTCTCAAAGCACAGATTTCAAGTCTTGCCTAAAGAGAAATACAAATATTGAAACAAAGACAGTGTCCTTGCACCAAGTGTATACCAGTCTCCCAAAGCTTCATCATTTGTAGAGGCAAATATTATTGCAGGCTGCAGTTGTAAGCAGCCTTGTCTTTTAACAGTTTGTTTCCTGTATTCTTATTTGCCATGCTGCTGTATCAGCAGACTGCTAAAGGGAACTATTGCATACTTTTGATTCCAGTCAAACTGTTTGTACGGTCACGGTCACTATGTAGTAGTTTGTAAACATTGGTTTGTCTGTTAGTAACAGTAATAAATCTTCAGTTCTGTTCCATCTTTTCTGTCCTGGATAAAAAGACAGAAGGAGGCAACCTTAAATTGTCTGCCTGGTGGGTTTTTTTTTTTTTTTTTTTTTTTTTTTACATTGAAACAGTGAGCTTAAGTTCTCACAGCACAGCTTGGCTGGGGAGGAAGGAAACCCAAAAGTATAAAAATCTGTCAATATACATTTTATTCTTGGTTTTCCTGTTGAATTTATTTTGTTTCCTCATCAAATGAGGAAGTAGAATGGCTGTGCTTTGTTTCTTGTCTGTCGCCTGGTAGGCACACAAGCTTGAGGATTTTAGTCCCACACTGCACTGCATGTCTAGGTATTAATTTTCACCTAGGCAAACTACAGTGGAGAATGAACTCAACTATTAAGTTTCACAGATGGTCCTTTAGTCTTTAAAAAGCTATCATCACAGATTTTATACGAAATAAAAACATTCTACATGTGATCAATACTTTCAGAAATTTTATTTAAAAATACAAAATGAACTTCATCCAAGTTCATATTCTGCTCTTGTTCATCATATAGATAAAATATAATTCAGCTAGCTATTACAGAAACATCTAGACCCAACTAATATAACATTAAGCTTCCAAAACATTTTATAATGCAACACAGACATCTAATTCCACTTCTAATGAAAGGCTTTTGATTTTAGGTCCTCTCCTCTCCCCTAGGTAGGAAACCAGATGAGATTTATACTTTTTTAGTTCTAGAACTTTCTGGCACAAAATATAACATAGCCACACACCAATTTTATACTTATAAGCAATGCTTTTCTCACCACAAGATGTTTCAGCTCTTTTTGTATGGTGCTCCAAACTGAACAGCCTTGGACTTTTTGAAGTCCTACACATAAGATTCTGGAGTCTTTCCTACATTTTAGGAGGTAGCAGTACTATGGGGAAGTGTCACTTTCTCAAGTACCACAGCCTAAATAAACATGGTGGTAGGACAAAATCTACAAAACTGTGGGTCGTGGGAATACAGAGTCACGCTCTTTTGGGGAATTGCTTTTTTTTGATCAGTCTGACCAGGCTTGGAGCACTCTCTCACTGCTGCTTCTGCCAGGATTTTATATGTTTGGAGGAACAGAAAATGACCATGAGTGACTAATTTACAGTAGGGTGAGAAAATCCTTTCAGCGATCAGTTTAGGCAGCAAGTTCATATAGCGGGCTCTCTAGTCAAACAGAAGTCATATATGAGTGGCTTTGTTGCTATTCATTGATTTGTTTATAAATAGACAGTCAACCTTATTTGGCTGTGATCTTACATTAATTCTGTCCAATCCAATTACTACCAGAAGATGGAAAATAAGGCTTGCAACTGGGAAATTATTTTCCCACCATAATGCAAGAATGCTGTCATGTACAATGAAAATTGGGAGTTTGCTCTTCTTGCCTGTTAAGCCATTGCACTCATTAACTCAAAGGGATTTCTTTCAAAAAGATTTTTTCTTAGAGTCCTTTTAAACTTATCCAATAGCACTTACAGCTACCAATCTAACTGTAAACTAAGAATGCAATGTAAGAGCATCTGTTCTACCCATGCAGCAAATAAGTGTTCATGTACAAATAGTATAACACACAAGTTACCATTTTGCTATGACTTGCAAGATCCTACTTCATCATATTTTCAAGATTTTAAAGTCTCAAAATACCACAATATTGTTTTTTCTCTAAAGTAATTTTCTGATGACAGGCCAAAGACAGTATTTAATGACATTTCAAACAGATACCTTTACGACGCTTATCTCATTGGATATAGGCAAACTTTAATGCATTCAGACACAAAATCAACACTAAAATACAGTCAAACCCAAGAACCATTATAATCTGAATGGATATTTATCCATAAATCTGAAATAGGTTGTATACTAATCCTTTTTATCTCCTTGCTTTCACTGCTGCAGTAAATTTAACAAATACAGAGATTGTATATCTCTCTGTTATTCTATTTGCTAGATTCAGATGTTTGCCAGTACAAAATATTCAGGTACCTGTAAAGCTCCATTTTTGCTGAAGGATGAAACACACTGCATCAGTCGACTCAGTTCTTCAGAGACTGCTTCTACAACCCTTGACATTACCCGAGGAACTAAGTCTTTGGAAATTGTAAACACCTGATTTTTATAAAAGAAGAATCATGAGCACAATAGCTATATTAACAGAAATATTTTCTACAGTAACATTTCAGTAAAAAGTATTGAAAACTTTGACTGAAAGGACCACTTCATTTTTATCAATGGACAAAAAAAAATTCAGAAGCAACTGGAATACGAAGGATTTCTTTTGATACTTGCCTGCACTTTGACAATTCACCTCTGTCAATAGCTATATGTTATGTGACAATGACAACTTTCTTTCAATGTCTAAAAGCAGCTAAACCTTAAAATATGTGCTCTTGTCTGGTGGATGCAGGTAGTTGGGTGGCTGTACATAGACTGCTGTTTTGTAGATAGCATCTTTAATTCAGGGTTGTGTGACTGACTGCAATTAGACACTCAGCCACATTTTTCCCCCACATATTTTGCTCTTTCTTCTGGAATCCTTTATATTTGACCATTGTCAAATAACTAGTGTTTTTTTGTTCAGTGGCAGAGATAAGCCTTTGAAAGGGCTTGAGAGTATAGTGCTGTAATGGATTCTTCCATTGATGCCATTTATTATCTCCCTGGCAAAAAATTTACACCTCTGTTTTTTTCCATGCATCAAGACCATATTTTTAACTGCTTATTTGTATACCTCTTTAAAGTGATACCTGTACCCTCCATTTGAGGTTCAGAGTTTCAACTGCAACACAACAGCAACACAAAATTAAGCATTAGATCTCTGCCTGATGCAAAGCATGAAAACACTGATCTTCCTTAAAGGGAGCCTTAAGGAAGCGAAAAATTTATGGTGAATAAGAAAAAAAAAAAGGCATGATTTTTCTACACAAAATTGGGGAAAATGCAGGCTGAGAGGTTGGAATATAGGAGGAAGTGAGATTATAGGTTAGACAGACCACCCTTCTCTCAAGGCTTAGAGGTGACAATAAAGTTGCACAAGGCTGGGGGAGCTTGATGACACAAGGAACTGAAGTTGATGTGACTGGAATGGTAGAAGAAGGAAAACGAACCACACAGAATTTCTAACACACCCCAGCCCCCATTTCTGCTTTAAAATTATTTAAAAAATTAAGTAGTGGAATGTTTTTTTTTTTGCTAGAATACCTTTGCTTTTCATGAAGTTTAGAGCTCCTGTGTGACAAGAAAATGCAGTAATTGACAGAAGATATATTAATGCATGTGTGTAAAAGTAAACTGGGGGGGGGGGGGGGGGGGGGAGAGGGTATTTTAAAACCCCAAGATTCCTACACAGGTTTCAGCAATTTAAGTAAAGAATTATGTATCAGGGATCCCATAAAGCTGACCATTCCACAAGGCAGGTCTGCACTATAGGCTAAATACACTGACCATATATATATGTATGTGAGCTATCAGCTGCTAGCAACACTAATTCAAACATAAAGCTTGTTGTAACTGTTTTGACTCACAAAAGCTAAGTGACATACTTTGCTGCACAGTGAGAAAAAAAGATCACAAATCCAACCAGAAACAAGGGGTCATCTTATTCAGCAGCAAATATTGCTGTGCAATTCAACACAAACATACCAGGAACACACCCAAAAATCTTCTACTGAGAACACTGGTGCCCACAATGAGCACTCTTGAAATTTTACTATACAGAATCCAGGAAAAAAAATTCTCAGCAACGATGAATCATCACAACTTTGCAATAAGAAGTCCTTATTTTGAGTTCAGTTAAATTTGAATTCAAAGGTACAGAAACAATTTTTTTCCACTACAGTCCATGCTTTTTGTTCAGCTGCTGGTTAGTTTTTGCTGTTTCAAACTACAGAAACTTGCAGTCTTGCTAATTAAATTTAAATCTGACTCAGCTTACAGAATTTCACCAGAAAACAGCGGAAATAGGAGCTTCATCTTGACACACATTTTCATATTTTTGCAGTATTTCACATCTAGAAACTTGAGGCAATGCTATTTGGGCCAGAATCAGCATTAGTCTCAGGGAAGTCAGAGAGGCAGTGCACCCTTCTGCTGTAGTATTTTAACAAGTATGCATGTTTACAGCATCAGCTCAGTAAGTCACAAATGTCTTTGAATTTTTTAAGAAAAAAACCCTCATTTTCATTTTAATTAATTTTCACTACACTGAAAGCCAACACTAAAAACAAATGCCACACTGGTATATGTTTTTGGTGTTGCTTATGCCCTCATTTGGAAACATTCAATAAAATCAGCAGTGCTTCTGTGAAAACTGCTGTAAGTAAATATCGAAACTGAATAAAAAATATTGCAAACAATATTTAATTTTTCTGAAAATATTTTAATTTATATAAATCCTTATTGTTTAAGGAGGAATAAAATAAACTAAAACATCAAGTGAATCTCATCAGATTTTAATTAGATGGAAAAAGGAGAGCAGCTATACTTGTGATATTTTGAAAGGTGAGAGTGTTGTCACTACCAGTGTTTATACCAGGAGCAGTAGTAACCTGGTAACATGCTTGATGATTTGAAGGAAGGAGTATGTACCACAGAGGCTGTAATTTAAAGAACTATAGAAAATTCCTGCATATTATCACAAAGGGCCAAGTAACTCCAGCTCTGCTAGCATATTATTTTAATAATAATATTTTAATTTTAATATTCACTCCCTATCGTAAGTCATTACCTACCTAAACATTTCAAACAGCATTTGTGCTGTACAGAGACTGTAAGTCTTTGTGGTTTTAGGTTTCCACTTTTTATTCTATGCACAAAAGCGACATACTGCCTTTTCACTCTGAGTGGCATATGTTGAACATCTCTTCCAAAGCAAAGCACAAGCTCACTTTCCTATGTTGTGGAAAGTAAAGTTATTCAGAGAAAGTGCGCATCATTACTATCTATATATCTTTCTCTTTATAAATTTATCTGTATAAAAAGGGAAGAACTGAGCTTTATACTTTAGCTTTCCTCTTCATCAGATGGTGGAAACAAAAAAGTGCAATGGAGTGTTAATGAGGATAAACAGGAACTGTTCATCTCCTTCTGCACTTAAAAATAGCAGTGGCATACTTGGTTGGCTAAACTTGACCCAAAAGCTCTTTTATCTACAATGAAGACACTGAAACAGAGGTACAATTTTCAGGGGTGATGAAAGCCATATTTACCGTACAAAGTACCTTGAAATGATACATATAAAGGTAAGCATGAAATAACGTGAAGTTGTTCTCACCTCTGCATGCACAGCAATGATATTCACTAACGCTTCTTTCAAGTAGTTTCTGACACCTGAAACAAAGCAAACAAGATAATTACTTTCATTCTGTTGTCTCAAAGCCATAATATTCTATGGTTCAATACTGTACTTTTTCTTTTCATTCTTTTATTAGCATTTTTGCAATCACAGACAGAAAGAGAAAGTTCTACAGTCACATCACCAGTCTATTTCCTTTTTCAAATCAAATGGAGAAAGGCACATTTCCTTACAGCAAAAGGTTAAAAAAAGCCAGTAGGTTCCCGTTTCAGTATTCTTCTCTTGAAACCTAATTTCATCAACTTCACAATTTCATGAAACCCTGGAATTATTAAAAATAAATTATGGATGTCTTGCTAGAATACACATACTATTGCACAGGACACATACTACAGCTCCATAAGTTCTAAAGAAACAGAAGGCAAAGGCAAGGCGTTTTGTTTGTACAACATTTTTCAAGAAGATCTTACTGTTTTATCAGCTTCTCTGACTGTTACCTACTGTAACAGACAGAAATAGCAAGGACGTGTTTCTGTGAAAGTGGTTCAGAAGATATTACTCATGGCAGTGTATGGAAGATGTCATGCCTTTGCAGGTATTTCCTCTTGGGGAGGATGGAGAAATCAAATGAGCATTTTATTTACCAAGCATATGAACTGCTTGTCAATTTATACTAAAACGTAAATTCTAAACAGAAGCACATCCAGCAGGGTATGCTTTAGTGAGGATTGTCTCTTAATCCACTATGCTCCTGTAATTCTTGACTAACTTCCCAGACCAGGACCCCAGTTGTGTAAGATTTAAAACAGGCAAAAAATCTAAAATTGCCCCATTTGATTTTCTGGGCACTTCACTTCGTAAGCAAAGGCAAATCAGAAATCATTTAACACATTAGAGCATGCGTAAGTGTTGGAAGTGCAACACAGCATAACAAGAGAGTGCTACTGATCCACATGACTTCAACTTCTGATTCCAGTTACTCTAGCATGAATCGGAGAAAGCGCAATCAGTAAAAGATCACAGTTCACAGAACTGTAGAATAGTTTGGGTTGGAAGGGACTTTGAAAGGTCATCTAGTCCAATCCCCTCGCAATAAGCAGGGACACCTTCAGCTAGATCAGGCTGCCCAGAACTACATCCAGCCTGGCCTTGAATGTCTCCAGGGATGGCACATCTACTGCTTCTCTGGGCACCCTGTCCCAGTGTCTTATCACCCTCATTTAAGAAAACCTGCTTTGTCTTGTCCAGCCTGAATCTCCCCTCTTTTAGTTTAAAACCATTATCCTTCATCCTATCGCAACAGGCCCTGCTAAAATGCCTCTCCCCAGTTTGGGGAATTGTGGACAAACCTGGTGAGACCACACAGCTCAGAGATCACAGTGTGATTAAGGCTGCTGTTATAAAAATTACAAAATGAACCTTCAGTTCATCTTACTTGCTCCACCTTTGCTCATATAACACCAATGCAGCAACTTAATCCTGTTATGAACAACAGCTTCAAAAGGAGCTACCAAAGAACATCAAAATGAGTTATTCTACGAGAGAATAGTGTTTCACAACTGCCATTTCAGTTGTACTTTTTTTTTTTTTTTAATCACTAGTCCCACAACTCACTTCAAAATCTAAAAAGAAATATTCTAACTTAGGCAATTATGGACAAACATTATATAAAAAGAGCAGGACAGAAGGATCTCTCTGCATGAGGTTGAACACTTTCATCACCTGTCTCTACACTGTGCTATGTGATGCAGTCTGGAGCTTAGACTGGAGGGTGCTTCCTAAAGAGCATTACCGGAAGAGTGCTTTGTGGAAAGTGGAAGGAGAGATGTTGACCGGTGACTCTTGCTTCAACATGCAGCAAGGATGTAGCTGATCTCTTTTGCAGCCAGGCCTCTGTATCAAGACAGCCTCCGTTTTAAAAGTTCATACTGAAGCGGTGAACATGAAGATTTTACTGTTTTCACTAAAAGCAGTTTGGTTTCTGAACATACAAAAGAACTAAGACCTTTATTGAAGGAATGTTCTATTTTTACCCTGGAAGAGATGCAAATAACTGAAGGGGGTAAAGAAAAATACAAGCCTTTCCCCACACATTCCAAAACATCTCTAACGCCTCTTCTTACTCTTTATTATCTTCCTTGAAAAATCTCAGTCACTCTTTCCATTTCAACCAAAACAACAAGTCAAACAGCACAGCACACCAGACTGCAAGCTTTTAAGTTCTTGTTATCTTAGCGTTTTTTTTTTTTGCAACAAGGAAGGGAGGGAGGGAGAAATAGAGCAATACCAGAAATTTTATGAAATTGACTTTTTTTTCCTCTCCTGTACCCTGCAAAACACATAATGCTACACACAAGTACTTGAACCACACCAAAAGATCGCAGGTGTGTGTGCAAATGCAACACCTATGAAAATTCCTTTTTCCTCTTCTAGCATTTTCCTTCTTCTGCTTCACTTGGTCCCTGTTTAAATCCTTAGCAGTCCTCCTATTGCAGAGAACAAAATTTGTATCACATCTCAGAAGTAAATAAACTTGACCAGGTGCTGAAGAGTGGTATGCAAATCACATTAAGAAGTACAGGGCGAATTTGGGAGCTGGTTTGCAGTTAATCTCAGGGTGCAAAGCGTTGATTTTGGTCTGCAAACCTATGTCGTATTCAGCTTTTAGCACCTACCAGCCTCGTCTTGTGACAGCAGGATCTTTCATGTGGAAACTGTGTTTTTACTTTTGCACAAATGCCACACAAGATTAAGACTTTGATGGTCTCCCTTATCTACGGATACCTGAGCACTGCCAGAACATGTTTATTAATCAGTCGAATTTTCACTCATTAACTAAGCAGCATTTCTTTGCCCCAACTGATTGTTCTTCAATGAATCATCTCACTAAAACCCTGGTACAGCTGGGGAGCTGTAATGAAGGTGCAGAGAGGGCAGTTGTGCGTGTGCTGCAGAGAGGAGGCCAGCAGGCTGAGCTGGAATGAAGCATTAATAAGGAGACAAGTGAAAAGATGGAATGCATAAAGACTGAAGCTCGCGGGTTGTGTAAAAGGGTTTGTGGTTCCAAGGACTAATCCTTGTTTTCCACCTAAGATCCTAAGCTTAGGTGCTCATCTTATTACCTACCTAAGCATGCCTCTTCTCATGCATTCATGCAACTTGGCTCAGAATAGGAGCTGCTAATTCTGCACTCAAACAACTTTTGGCTATGCTAGCAACAGGTGCCTATCAATTATGTCTGTGGAAACCTTCCATAACCTATTTCTTAAAGAGTCATTCACCAAGTTACTGTAACTATTACTGTTAATTTCTACAAGCATGGAATACTAATGTCAGCAACATCAGCACCAGGTGTTAAATACCACTATCTGGTGTGCACAGCTAGGATATAAAATGATAGTTTATGTCTTCTAACTGAAGAACTAAGAATGAAATGATTAAATTGAATTAAGATGGAACATATGGTAAAAATGAAGTGACAGTAGCTTTGTGCGGCATTTTGCTAACACATCCCTGCTGTACAATAAGATTGTTAACTTAAACCTCAATTAAAAGTATAAGCAGACATATTTTATCTTGCATCCTTGTACCACATACAAGGACAAATGGGTGAACTGAGATCTTAAAGGAGATTATTTTCTGCAATCCCAGTAGCACTAATTAGGTGCCCCTGACCTTCCGTAGCTATGACTGTAAGATCAGGAGGCTCAGCAGAGGCTGAAGTATTTCCTCAGTTTCTTAAGACAGGTTTTGCAATTTACGAGCTGACAATTCAGCACAAACTGTGCAAAGCTATCCAGTTCAGAGATGGTCTGTGCATATGAAACTGTAGTTGCCTTAACTGCAGCATCTACTAGCGTAAAAGATCTTGCTTGGTAAGCTAAACAAACTGAAGATGGAAAGGAGATGCAACTGCACTTCAAAACTGCAAGTGGAACCAGACAGGGAGAGAAGGGAGAACTACCTACACTGAAGAACAATACTGACACGAGAATGAAAGAGAGGTGTAAATGAACTGACCACCAGTAAATTTAGGCTGGAATAAAAGGTAACCCGGAAACAGGTTTGTTTGGATTATGCTGTGTGGTGTTCTGACAACCATTGCTACTAGGGAGTTAAGTCTCCTATCATGAACCGAGCATAAGTACAATAGGTATTTTCCCCCAGCCCTTCTTTCTGTCTTATTTGTAAAGGATTTTCATTTTGGCATGTGGAGACAAAGCCAAACATATCTGAATGTCAAGACCTGCAGGCATAGTTAAGAGATGTACTGTATTTTGAAAAACTACAATTAAAAAATATCCAATTTCTGATTTATATCACTGCACTGTTTGTGGCAAGCTTTGTTGAACCAAAGCATTACTTTTTTGGAGTATGATTCACTGGAAATACAAGCAGTGGCATCCAACTGTGAATTTGTTGTGAAATTCATTTCAAAATGAAAAAATTCTGTCTAGAATAGAATTTTTGTGCAGCTTTCTCTGTGACTATTCAGCAGCCCACACAATTACAGTTTTTGGGACACCATGCTGCCAGTCCTATTATACAGCACTGAAAGCTAATGCACCATATAACTGTAGGTTGCAACTATTAGGCTAATCAAGTGAAACATAACATTCTTAAGTCTAAAATACCTCTTATTTAGCATATTGAAGCACAAACACAATGTCTTTCCATATCTTCTGACAGAAATGTGTTAAGGAAAGTCTCAACAAGCCCTTGCAATTTCTCTCAGGAAAACATTATTATTCTGTTACAGCATAAATGCATTCCACTCGCACTCTATTCTTAACACCAAAGACTGATTTGCTGGAATTCTATCTGCCACTAACAAAGCCCCAGTACTGCGCTAAATGAAAATGGATGGGAAGACTTACGACATAAAAATGACAGAAATGAAGGACAGTTTCAGCTACCGACTATCACAATGGCTGTGATACAGCTTTTTGAAAAAACTTTCAAATAGCATATTCCAATTTTGGGCCCTCCACTTTATGTTATCCTTGTTAGATGTAAAAGTAAATTTACATCTAACAGATGTAAATTTATCTGCAAATGAGTAAAATTTACTAATTTGCAGACTGTTAATCTGCAAATAAATACCATAATACCATAAAGCTGTGGCAAGGATGACTGTGAACTATGGGAAAAGCAGAAGGGAAAAAGATTTGTGGTTCTGAGGAGTAACAGAAACCAAATTTGTAGCTTGCCAATGCAGGAGTCATTCAGGAGATCTTCAGATGGTGTACTGCTACCAGTTGTCCCACATGTAGTTCTCAGAGCTATGTTTCCCCCAAGTACTTAGATGACAGCAATCTACTATGAAATCTCCAAAGTGACTGAATAAGCACGCAAAAGCTGGAACTGCAATACCATATACGTAATTATAAGATGCAGAGAGGCTACAAAAACTTGCATGCACAAATAGAGCAAAGGTTGCACACACAATAAAAATGAAATGTGTCAGAAGCCAACACAGGTCTTCAAATTTACGCAGTCCTTCTAGAGTAACTTGCTAGAGAGGATATGAGCATAAAACATTTTTATGTCTTCTGCAGACTCAAGAGTTCAAAGAATGAACTGAAGTTCAGCCTGGAGAACTGAAACACACAGGAAACTTTAACCCAGGCATGTCAGGTTTGACATACTTTAACTCTTACAAGATTGGCACCTCATTTGAAATGAGCAACTGGGAAGTCAACCTTTCCACTGCCTCTCACTGAACAAGCCTTTCAGGTTGTCTGCTGTGCTAAAAGGAGGAGGGGAGGATAAAAGCACGTAACTGTTTAGAAAAAGCATGTGGTGTCAGCAGGTACCTCTGCTTATCATCAGTAAGACACACCAGACACGAGGATAAGAGGCTAAGAAGGGTCAAAAGAACAAAGTTCTGAGGCAAGTTCACATTCCAATAAAAATTAGGCAGCAGTAGTGAAAGCTGCTGTTTTTCTGTGGAGGAGTTAGAAAGCCATCACAGGAAGTTCTACAGTTCAACAGCTGTCCCTCAATTCTGGCTTTTTTTGCTAACAAAAAGAGAGAGAGGCTTCACCAGGAGAGTTAACGGTTCTCTATACAGTGACCAAGCTACCAGTACTGATTCAAGACTGAGTTGACTGGCATATTAGAAACCCAAGCTCTAAGGGAGTGAAACAGAAATGAGTCTTGGGTAGGCACAGAGCCACAAATTTAGGAAACAGCAGAGAGCATTCTGGCCTCTGTAGGAGGTCAATACTTGCATGGGCAAGCAACTGCTGCTGGTGGTAGCAGTGTCTCGCAGTGCCTCTGAAAAGAGAGCACTAAATTTGTTGTCCTTGAGGCTTGAACATGACTTGGTAGAGCTAAGAAAACTGATGCCTGGGAGTCTGAAATTTCAAATTTTAAACACATCCAATTGTATGTGATATTTTTACAATTTATTGTTCTGTTTGGTGAGTTATGCCAGGAAGTCAGTCAGTCTGAGAACTCTTTGTTGCCTGATTACTTTTTAATAAAAGCTTTCCTCAAAAAAATTATAACAAAGAATTTGGTGATCCAAAAGGATTAATAATTTTTCATACCTAGCTGCACAGCACCAACACTTGACTGTTCCTGGATGCTTCATCTGCTATGCTGGTAGTAAACTTAGAGGAGGACAAATAGAAAAAAACCAAAACAATGCTCAAAAAAAAAAGTCTGCTCTAAGTCAACTGCTTTTAAATTATCTGATGTATGTTCTTTCCAGTTACATTATTACATTACACCCTACTGCCAGGTTTAACTGAACAGATATTGGAAAAGTTAATCTCCTAGTTTCATGTATATAGTACCAAACTCTACTGCAACAGACAAAGTGTTTTGTACTGTATGTCAGTTAAGCTCCTGCAGCCCTTCTCTAAAACTGCTCTATGAAACTACCAGAAAAAAAACCCTGCACATATGTACTGCAAGTCCTTAATCAGTGCTATGTAGTGCACATTAAAAAAGAAACTAATGAATGGTATCCACAAAGCCATATAACTTCTTTACACAGTCTGATTTTAACTGTTGAATTTCCTCTAGGTTCTGGCTGCACTGCAGCTGAAGCAATAGCAGTATTTAACACCTGCTTTAACTACAGTTATTCTAGCATGATTTCCAGTGTGGTCAGGACATTTTTTTCCTCCAGGAAACATGTTACAAAAGCAGTACTATGGACTAGCAGGATACCCTATGGGATGGCAGCCTATTATTTCTATTTCTGCAGCTCCTGGAAAGGCACGACTGTGCTATGCTATACACCAAGCAAGCATCGTCCTGCTCTGTGAAGCCTGCTTGGGAATTTCAAGGTTAGATGGATGCCTCCTGACAAGCCAAGGTGCTGAACTGCCCAGCACGCATCACAGAATTTCACTTTTCAATCTAACCAATAGCTACCAACTAAAATCAAGTAATCTTTTTCAAAACAAAAAATACAAACAGGTAGAAGAGAATAGGTAGGAGGGGGAAGAGGCACTAAGAAGCGGAACATTGTCTGGGGTCGCAGCAGGTCAGTGGAGTAGTCAGCACCATCTGCATGCAGAAGTTGCTGGAAGAAATAAAATAATCAAAAATAAGCTGTGCAGACATGCCTTGGTACACAAGTTGTAATTTAAGAGACCTACAGAATGCAATGCTTCCCATACCTAGGGATCACTGCCTCACACCTTCCAGAGCATGATGAAGCTCTATCAACAACCTTATCCCAAGAAATGAACAACAGGCAGCATAGACCAAAAGTGAAAATTAAAATGACCACCAAAATATTTTTAGTCTGCAGCATTCCAAATAAACATGTCTTAAGTAAAATATTGCAGAGACTCAGGCTGTAAAACTATGGAGAATGTATAGAAAAAACTTTTTATGTTATGTTGCTATTGTGAAGCTATTTGGAATAAATTTATTACTGACTCTTCTGGAACATTCGGATTTGAAAAATATATGTAAGCAATTTAGGTTTAAAATTAAGCACCCTGGATGATACGAAAGCAGACAGTGGCTACCCATGAGGTCCAAGACCATGCCTGAGGCTACATGAAAATCCATCTGAATAAAGGTGTTGTCCTGCCAAATTATTTAGAAATCTAACATTTATAATCAGCACAAATTTAATGTGACCTACAGTCTGTTTAATTCAAATGCAGGAATTAACTGAAATAATTAGATTTCCATTATGAATAAGAATTTTGTATGTTTCCAGAACAATAAACTGTAGGGTATTTTTTAATGAAGCAAATAATTTATTTAATGTTTCTGGAAAATATTATTAAAAGTTTGCTACTATTTGCAGTTACTATAGTGAATGCAATACATTTTCATTTAGAAAAGTGGTGTTTTCACTTCCAAGACTTCTTCCAAAACCTTTCAAGATAGTCTCCTGACTGCAGAATAGACAGAAACCTATCTTTTTTGCAGGCACGAGTCTTTCATGAACTACAACAATGGCACATGAGTATGTCATTCTACTTTACTGAAGTGCCCCCACCCACACACTGATATCATCTAACCTGACACCCCACAGATGTTTTTTTAAAATGTAAGAAAAAAAAAAAAAAAGAGACACGAGTTGGAATTTCCCCATGGACATAACAAAGCAGCTCACCTCTACTCTTTACAACAGCACACAGGCTTCTTCCTACAAAGACGGTTGATAGGAAATCAGCTTCAAATACGGGTAGTACCAGTGGCCTGTTTTCTAAATTAAGGTAGCTAGACAAACCTGTTTGTTTCTTTCTAATTAATAAAAGTGTATTTACCATCACACTTTGTTGTGTGCCCTGAATAAAAACATTTTTAGAAAATTGTCTCTAGGATGTAGTTGTACACTTGTATCTGGCAGTAGCTCTGAAATAGAACTCCGGCAGGTCATAACCTTTACCACCACTTAAGCTGCTTTATTTACTTATTCTCATTTTGACCCACAAATAATTTTCAAGTTGAATTTTAAAAAGCTAGTGATTAGTAGCAGTCATAAAACAAATAATGAGCAGTGAAAAGAATGGCTTTCACTCAGTTATTGCTTCTGCTTTGCCCAAAGAAATACACACATTACCTCTCAGAGAATTAAATGGACATCATTATGTTCAGTAAATTCCTTACTTCACAATCAGATTTATGCAATCTGATTAAAAATACTATTTTTACCACTCCAAACAGGATTACATATATTTAAAAAAAATGTGTATATTAAAAAATATAGCCCCATGTAAAAGAAAGGGCAAAGTTGGAGGAAAGTAATTATTTAAAAGCAGTCTTGAATTGAAGATACAACTACAGCATTTACAGGCTTTTATGGATTCATATGATAAACCTGAAGCAACTGAAATGCCATACAACTGCTCCAATGTTATTACAGCAGGTTAAAAAATCCCACTTACAGACAGGGGTCTCAAACCTCATTTGAGTTTAACCAAGAATGTAAAGTTTTCGACTCTGCCACTTCCTGCTATTGCTGGAAATATTCCCTCCTTTAAACGGAGATGGATTTCAAGGTACTGTACTTAGTGTTGTTTTGAGAGTACATTCGGAAGAAAATGTGAACGTGTAGGCAAACTGGAAACTCTCTGGAGAGATTACCCACTTATTTAACCACATTTCCTGTTTTTTAACCCGTTTGTCCCAAGTCAGTCCTTAGACTACTGACAAAAATAGATACACGCCTGCTATAAATAGCTTATTAGCAGGTCTTTCTTGGTAAAACTGAAAATGTTTTGATAAATTCATTGCTCTTACTAGCTCCATACTTATTAAACTGTGAATTACATTAATGTTTCCTTGAAATTCTTCTCTGCATAGCTCATGGTAATTATAAAGTGCTTTAGGAATCAGAGTAGTCATTGCAAGAATTAAAAGAGACCTAAAAAATAGCCATTGATAATTGAAACTTAATGATGAAATTACTGGTAATTTATGTGGGAAAATGCTTTTACAAAACACAGTTCTGAAGCAAGGGAGAACAGAACCTGATCACTAGGTTCTCAGTCAGAAACTAGCTAAGTATTTTGAGATATGAAGGCCAGAGCACTATGCCTCAGAATAAGTCGCTCTGATTTTCAGCCATGGCACTGATGTTGATGAATGCCACTTGAAGGACTTGACACATGTAGCCACAAAACTACTCTCTAAAACCATTCAACACAAAGGATTTCAAGACTTACAGTACTTGCAGTTTTTGAACTATTTTAATTCAAGCAATACAAATTATGTAATGATGTTCAAAGAACCCAAAAGTTTGTGTTTCAGACAGCTTGGAGTAGCAAGAACTCTAAAGACTGCCAATACCATGATTAATGCTTTTGTCTATTGTAAGGAGTCTACTGTAGACTGAAATTCAGTTTACAGAGGAGAACACTAAGAGAATACTACTACTTCTGTGTCCTTGTGTAGAGCCCAAATTAAGATGTCTTTAAAGAAGCTACTGAAGGTGTTCCAAACTATCTGGTATTCCATCCAAACCGCCAGAAGGATCTGAGGGACCGCTGAAGAAGTCTGAAATCCAAATACTTGCTGCTTTCTGATCCTTACTACACTGCTTCTTGGGATAGAATATCATCTGCTTTATCACGAAGAAGATATGGAGAAAAACCTATAAAGGCCAAAGACTATAAGAGGAAATGTGACACTTGATAGTGCTTTACTTGGTAAGAAGAGATATTTGCTAGCATCTTATTTTAAAACGTGCACATAGCTGAAGGCCAGTTCGATCTGTATTTGATCAGAATTTTCTTTTTAGATAATTTACTTTCATTTGTTGCATCAAACACAGTAACAAAGCATAAAGGGCCTTTTACCAACCCAGACCTGAAAACTATGAGAAAAGGATGCTGCACACCATGCTGAGAATTGAAACAATAAAACTCTCAAATTACTTCTATTATTGCGGAATAAGGCAAATTTCAACCTGGCAATCTGGTAACAAGAAATGTAAATAGCAGAAGAAAACAATCAAAACCGTCTAAAACAAACAAAAAGCCTATGTGCTAGAGTAAAAAAAGACCTACTTCATAGCTTATAGCCATCCATACCTCTTCATGTAAGCATACACAGGTATCGGCTCACCCAAATCACCGCATGTAAAGAAACGCATTTGTGACCCTCACCTGACCCCATACTTAAGATATATGACCCATATAGTCTTGTCTTTATGTTGCTCTCATTTAAGTATTAAAAACATTGTCAGGCACAGATACAGCCATTAAATGGTGCTCTACATGCAGTTTGCCTCATCAACATGTGGTTGTAACCCATAAATGCAGCCTCAAGACAGCATAAGAATACAAACACTTCACAGCCAAGTTGTGCTCTACAGATTTAGCAGCACTTAAGAAAATCTTAAAGTTTCTACTTCAGCATTCAGAGTGTTGGGGCAGCTAGATGTTTGGTTTTTTTTTGCTAACTTTAAGTGACTACATGTGATTGACTTAAGAAACCCAACAGTATCAAATAATCACAATTATCAGATATTTAAAGTAGCTGGTTTGAGGTAGACGAAAAAAAGAACTGCGTTATGAGAAATGACATTTCACCAAACTACAACATAATGTTTGGGGTTTTTTTGGATAGTGTATATTGTTCTTCCTGAGTGGGAAAAAAAGGTTCTGAAGAATGAAATTTAAGTGTGAGATTCTTAGATATAACAAACACTCCTTGACGTGAAAATTAATATATCTAAGGATGTATTATTACCTTAATTTTTTCTACCAGCAACCCATTAGCTGTAGGATGGCTCCCTAAAAAATACTGCTAATTTTCCCAAAGAAAAATTTTTAACAATTTCCCCCCTTCTGTCCCTCATAATTTACAGCATACACTTGTCACAGCATCACCTATATAAATTCTATTATCACTAGATCGCTATTATAAGAACAATTTTAACGCTGAAGGCTTTTCTTTTGATAAAGCACCAATAACCAACATGAAAGGTGCTGAAAAATCAATAGGGCACACATCCCTGGTATGAGTAGGTTTCCACCAATTTTAGCAGTTTGTAAGGCAGGATTGAGATCCTTCTATGTATATCCAGAAGTTTGGCAGAGTGTGAACTTCATAGCTATTTTCTGGTCACAGAACATTCTGAAGTTGCCAGTATCTGTGAGCAAGAAAAACACTGAAGCAAAACATAATATTGCATGTAAGAGGGGACAGACTGATTAGTGTGTGTATATATATGTATTTGATATATTGGATATATTTAAAAAAAAAATCTTCTGCATCAACAGTTTTCTCACGAAATAAAGTTAGAGCATGCTAATCAAGAAACTGCTCTGCTCCTTAAAAGCTCTCTCTGTGCTTTGTTTTGGTCCCTCCTTCCCCACCCCAGATTCAAGAAAAATAGAGAAACTGCAGAACAGACGAGTGGTGGGTGGTGGATACTAAGAGTTTCATCATCTTGTAAACCTATACCAATGTTCTTCTGAAGCCTGGCACTCACATTGTTTCCAGAACTGTAGCCTGTTTGTTATTTACCTAAAGCATTTTCTAAATTCTTCACAAGTGAGCCACTTAGGAAAAAAGAAAACAATTATACAGCTTCACTTCACAATTTTGACACAGTCTTCCAAAAGCCTGAGTGTGATAATGTATCATATTTGGTGGTTCTTGCCAATCCAAGACACATCTCACTATACAGATGTGCCCAGTCACACATCTAGTGGTGTCAGCGGGGATTGAAGTCAGCAACAGACTTACCCCTTCTCACTGCCCCCAGATATTCCAATACAGGAGGCAAGAAGCAAGAATACGAAAAGATGTGCTTCACAGATAAAAGAGGGTAGCTATATGCACCATAAAGATACAGAATGACCAATTCCATGGCAAAAGCAAGCCACTTCTTTAATTGTAAGGTATACTAAAAATCAACATCTCTATCAAAACTGAGAACAGTTGAATAAAAAGTCAAGCAATATTTCTTTCCATTAACACAAACCAAGCATAGTCTACAAGAATATTCATTTATTTCTTTCAAACACCCTGAAGGTGTCCTTTCATGATTTTGTAAAACCTAAAATTATTAAAACCTTTCAAAACACAGACTCACTCAGGAAACTGTGTGTTCTTCTCATAATTCCTGAAGTCACTGGTACCGTAATAACAGCCTGTCATATGCAAAATGACAGCAATTTCATAAACGAAGAATGGGCTTAGAAGTATACTATGTTTATGAATTTACTTCAGTTGTCATTCAAATATTATTATTATAAGAAATGAGAAAACTGAAGCCAACGAATCCAAAAAGACCAATTTCATCAAAAAATAATTTGCAACAATACAGACACTAATAATTTTAGTTTTCAGTTATGTCCAGCATCTGTCTAACCTTCAAGCTACATAAAAAAAACCCTTAGTCACCAGTGAAACACGACCTGCATTTATTATAGTGACTTAAGACAGACACACTTTGGTAAATAAAAGAAAAGGCAAACCTGGCAAAAGGAAGTAGAGTATGAACTTTTTAAAATATGTTTTTTTCCAAGTAAGAAACTTTAGAAGTAGTGTTTTGAGCAAAAAGATTACTAGCAGAAATATGGTACATAATTTTCCTGTCTTTTAGAGTGTAACTTCGTTAGTACAATTAATGATTTTTTTTAATCTTGCTATTCTATTGAATTATAACAGAAGTACAATGGTCACAAGCAAGCAGCACAGATAGAATATAAAACAACTAATACTTTTGGAACACGATACTGCAAAGGTCTGTGAATGTTCTTAACCCAAAAAATCCAAGGAGTCAGCCACACACTGAAAGAAACCACAGGACTGGCTGTTATTATTTTTACATACTTTCTTCTAAATGGTTTTGTGTACCATTTGTGGATACACAGAATTTTTATTTGTCTGTAGTAATTAAATTCAGCAAACTGGCAACCAACTCAAAGCCATGGTATTAGCTTACAAGCAGCCACTAATAGGTAGCAGTATTTGTAGGCACGGTGGAAGTACTGAGTCATGGGAAAGATCTGCTCAAAGAAAGGGACCTTGGTTACAGATGCAGTGGATTCTTTGAAAGATGTAGCAGAGGTCATGCTCTGCTTCATTTCTCCAAATACTCGAATTTGAATTTTATGGCAAAATCTAAGGGTTTGTTTTGTTGTTCCCTGACTTGGTAACTTGCAGTGACCTTGAAGAGGTAGTCATCATTTTGATTTTCAGCCAGTCCTTATTTCTACCAATGTACATTATTTAAATATGAATCATGTACTGCAGTCAACTGCATGTAGATCAGCAAACCAGTAATAATTACTCACAAAACTACACCTTAAATTCCTGGCAAAAAATGACATAAATAAAATTCTACATTAAATTCAGTTTATCTGTCTGTTTAAATAATGAGTGAGCTAGAACCAGACCACAGCAGCTTTTAAAGATGTTACTGCAGTAAACGCCAAAACAAAAAAAAAGCCAAAACCCAACAACAACATTAGTGCCTTATACTCTGCTAGGAAAAGCAAAAAATAGGTAAAAACTGTTGTGAGGCACATACAGTATTCAGTGAGAATGCATATTTATCCTATTTATTAGAGTGAAGGTGAGACACTGTAACTGGCTTCCAGTGTTACCATTTCACAGTTTTTCATTTTCAAGTTTCTCTGAATCCCCACAGCATTTTGAAACAGGCATGGGTTTAAAATGGAGAATGTCTTTCATGACCTGAAAAAAAGATCCTTAAAATCTGTTCAAGTCCAAAATTAACATTTGGAAGCTATCTGGACTCTGGAGTGACCCACAATAACTGGAAAGTTTAAGATTTTTCACAGTTCAAAGTAAAGGCTTTTAATAATTTTGAATCACTTCAACCACTGAACAAGTCCAACACTATAATTTCATCCACACATCAATAAAGTTTAAGTGTTTCATTAAATTTAAATTGCTATTTGTCGCGTAAAGAAATTTTAAGCTAATGAAATGCTTTTTATTACAATGGATCTGCTGTACTGTTAGGAGCCTATCATATTTTCCCACTTAAAAAGTTAAGAGTTCAAGGGCTTGATAACTTGGCTACAGAGAGAATATGCTCCAGGCTAAATTTTGTATAGCAATTTTGTATAAAAAGCTGAGACTTTTTGTTACACTGAAATTTTCAACTTAAAACCAAGCACACAACCCTTTGCAGAAATGGTTACTGAAGCATCAAGCTGTCTTCCCCACTTCGCTGTTTTTTCTGTTCAGTGCCAAGCTACATCTTGGAGATTGTATTTTCATCAGTGTTTTTAAAATGTTAATAACTGCAGCATTCTTAACTACTGCGCATATTAGAAAATTAGGATTAGAAAATAATTTTAATAATTCCTCTTTCACCTTGAATTCAGTATCGTTTATGCGATGTTTCAAGCCATAACCAGAACATGAACTGACCAGTGAGATTATTGAGGGTCTCAAGGCTTTTGGACTTCCTCTGCTGAGCTTGTCTGCAGCAAACCCCAGGTATTTTAAGATGATTCTCTACATCTGCACAAGTGATGCAGGAGGGACCATAACAGTGTATTTTCTATGGCCCTTGAAGAATCCCCACCACAAGCACCTCTATCAGTGATGAATACACAGTTATGGATTGTTTCTAACTAGCACAACTATGCTAAAGGATAACAAGAGAAAAGCATTCTCTAAGCACACAGTGTGAATAACAGGAATCATACAGGCAGCTCTTCTGGCTGTTCTGATGCAGTTGAGTTTACTTAGACCAATAGCAAAGTTCTAACTTGGGACTTTCTATTTAAATATTACACACAAAACTTCAATCCTTTATAATTTGAGCTAGAGGACTGCAACTTAGCTTCAAACAGCATCTGACAAGCCTCTTTACAGATCAGCCACTATCAGTCATGATCTATAAAAATCTTTGAATGCCATACTGGAGGCAAGTATGGTACAACTTCCTACAACCTGCTGACAAACAAAAGAGACTTTCGAGTTGTCAGACACTGCTGTAAGTAAATCCTCTAGAGTTGCAGTAACTATCATCTCATTTAGGTATTAGAGTGACCTCTAATACTGTCAGTTAGAAAGGGTACATGAACAGACACAATTCTCAAGCTACAAGATGACTATGATACAGTCTGACCAAGAAATTGCAGCAACATTTTATAGATAGAAGGCTTTTGTGCTCATGCTCTTCCCATCCCTCAAGCAATATAGGTCTAGGTCCTCCAAGTTTTCAGGTGAGAAAGATTTTTACAAACAGAAACGCCACAAATTATCGCAGGAAGAAGTCTGAAAGGTAAAGCCAAAGAGAAGATGGGTGGGATAGGGATGACAGTCTAGTAGACAGCTACTGGTATACTTAATAGCCAAAAACAATATAAAATGGGACTGAGTGAAGGCAGACACGTACAAAGCAAGAGGAAGCATGAGAAATAAAATAGTTAAGTTGCAGATGAACATACTTTACGCTTGCACATGTGAACTCTAGAGTCTGCTGAGACCAGCCAAGAAACTCAATGCAAAATTGCAGGAGAAAATCCTGCATGCAAGAAGTATGCAGAAGCACAAGAAGATATCTAATAACGTCTACATGCAAGTGCAACTCAGTATGTGGCAGGTAGGGACCAGAAAATGCAGTGCCTCTTCAGGACAGTTTCTGCTGTGATTTCTGTAACAGTCAGAAATTAAAGATAACCAGTCAAGCAGAAACTATAGGAAGCTGAAGAAAAAGTTCCTTCTTCTGTTCTCACCTTTTGCAAAATTTTTTTTTTCCTGTTACCAAGTACAGAAGGGGTAAAATGTCCATTAAATTTCACGAGCTAGAATGATCCTTAATACTTATAATTCAGACACTAACATAATGTGTTAAAGAAATCATATTGTTGCAGAAGTGAAAAATACAATGAAACCTGAATGTCTGAAAGTGAAATTGATGAAAATCTGAGGTTAAAATGAAGTTACACAAATGAAGGTATTTTGAAACATGCAGTGAAACTTGTACTTATATTTCAAGCAGGAAATCAATTTATTTTTACAAAATTAATTGAAAGGCTACAGTATGTCAACCCCTGACTTTGAAATTTTAGTACGATTCAACTCTGTGAAGAACTGTATGTAGTAAACCAAATGCAAGAACTGCATTCGTGCAACACATGGATTCTTACATTTGACAGTTAAACAGGTCATTTAAGGATGTTGAATTCAACTCATCCTAATAAAAATTTGATTGTTGACAAAGAACATAGTTATCATTTCCTTACTATAATGACAAAATATAAATTTAGTAATGTATGATGGAAACTGGTTTGAACAAAATGCAGAAAATGAAAAAAGAAAGCATATTTTAACTGGAATACTTGAAGAGGACTGCGTATAAGAACACTGGTTTTCTAAATGAAGTTATAACACACCAGCACAGATACAAAGCTGTTTCTTCAAATGCTGATCCTCTTTTGTGCAGTCCTGGGAGGAGTGGGGTAGGGGGAAAGGAACAAAACAAACACCCTTTCCTCTTCCCCCCCAACTTTGCGGCTACAAAAAGTTCCCTTTTCAGTATCTGAAGTTACTCTCACCAATGCTGACACCCCCATGCACTCTAAACTGCAACCCGAGAAACACGGCAAGAAAGTGAAATACAATGGCACATGATGCAAGAATATGCAGGTTGCAAGATAATTCTGAAGCCATCCAGTTGAAGTGTTAGAAGAAATCTAAAGAGTTAGAGATTTCAAACCAAACTATTTTGCAAATTTATTTCAATCAAAAAGTAACTGCCTATTTCTCAAAAAAAAAAAATCCAAACAAAATAAAAACCCCCAAGAAAAAAAATTTCTACTATACCCAAATGTTTTTAAGATGTAAATGCACTTGTCATCTTCCATGTAAGCAGGGTACTGGTGCCCCAAATTAAACAAAAGAAGAAAAGTTAGGGTTGACAAGTATGTCATTGTGTAACTACAAATTAAATATGCCTTTTGATATTTCAATTTTAACTGTTGAGTACCTTTTCATCAGGCTATTGCCATTAGAAGTGTTTTATTAGAGTTTTAGATTAGACAAATAACAGATAAGAAATGTGACAAGTATATCAAATCTGATTTAGCAGATCTGACGCACTTAAGCTTTTACTGTAAGAGTGGCATTTGATATATTTGAAATGTTCCAAACAATGCTCCCTTAACATGCCAAAACAGCAAAAAATTCAGATTTAAGTCTACTATATTCAACTTATGCCAAGTACAGAATGATTATCTAAAAAAACCACAATTAACTTTCAGCAGAAAGTGTGAAATCACCTGAAACTTTCAATGCAATGTGAAATTTTAAATACTACAAAGTCGCCCCAAACCACCCAATATCTGGCACCTTCAGTGAAACACAGAATATACATATTTTAGAAAGATTATTAGACTAGCACCTGTACCTCTCTATGCTGTGAACTTTGAGTGAATGCTGGGTAGACTTTACAGCAGCCAGCATTTCAAAAATAAGTAATGAAAAGTGATGACCATATCTGAAATCCTCAGGAAAATAAATGAACACCCACTTTTTGTGTGGAATTCTTTTGTATGGTAAAGAAATCCACACTTACAATATCAATTTTATGTAGTTTTTGTATATGTTAACAAATAAAATACATTGAAACTTGCCAGATTATTAAAAATAACTTGACATTTGCATGCAAAATCTTAAAATAATCTAAAAGACAGAATGCCCACATACAACTACTTCTGCTTGTACTGTACAAACTTCAATTCACAGAAGTCTTTTAATCCAAATTTAGAGTAACACAACCAAGTCGTCCATTCTCCAAAAGCCTATTGGTGTGGAATCTAGAAGAGCTCACAGACTAATTTTGTCAGATGATCAAGACAAACATATATGCATTTAAAATAGAACTTTAATAAATCCAGTAAAAAAGTAACCTACTACGAAAGAAAGAACAAGCTTGTATGCTGAACTGATTGATCAGTTTACACAAAAAAATGCTGTAAACTCATACTCAGCAACTGTTTAACATTGTTTCCCATTATCCCTTTCATCTCTTAATTCTGTTAATACCACAGATTAAATTAGAATGTTTCAAACAAGCAAAAAGAACCAAACTAGATTTCATTGTTTCTACATGTTAGAAAGAAGTCTTTGTTATAAAGACTCAGAAGCCAACACTGAAATTAAAACGAAAATTGAAATGAAAGTTATTTATTAACAATAAAACTAATTAAGTTAATAATACTTACTTCTAACACCAGCATTCACACCTTAGATCAAAATAAATGGGCATATGTATAATTACACTGTGTGCAAGTTCTGACATTCAGAGCTTTCATACTGAAAAAAGCACGTATGTTGAAAAACTAAACAGTAAAAGTTTTAGCACATAAACTAAATTAAAATTTGCCCCATGCAAACAATTTGCCCTTCCTTATATTTAACACTATAACAAAAAACATATGCATAAATAAATAAATATCTGATAATTACAGGACATTTTCTTAAGAGAGCATGCCATATGCTTTTTCCACACGGACAGAAACACGATGCAAAACTTTAATATTACTTATTTTCCAAAGCTTGCTCAAAAAGCAGGCTTCTTAATTTCATTCTAATTCCTTCAAAAATGTTTATTTATTACAGTTCTTATCCTTCTGTTTTCCCTTCTATTTCCTCATGAATTATATGATGCAAGGAAATATTGTCCTTGGTACTTACAGGCAGATGACTGTAAAGTCATCTTTGACTTTGTCAAGGTTTTGGATAATACTTGTCTGAATATTCTATACATCACAAGACTTTAGGTAGTCAAATTAAACATGAATGTTCGAACTGACAGGAGTCAAATAATGCATTTTAAAGATAAGACTAAAAATGCTCAAGTTATTAACATGACATAGAAAAGACTGTGCACAGAATCCTGCCTCCACTTTTCTCCCCGCCCAGATTATGCTTCACTCGCTTCTCAAAACCTGTAACAGCCGAGTACAGATTTTTGCCTGTAAGAGCTCCACATAATACAAACCCCAGTTTTATCTCCCAAACAGCCTGCATTTCATGAAGCAAGTCAAGTGTACCCATGTGGGAAAAGAAAATATTATTCAAAGACTGGATTATACTTGCCTTTGTGTATCTTTTTTCTGCACATAACTTTTACTGACATAGAAAAGAAAGCAAACAAAAAAGCAGAAAATTCTCCTACTGCACTGGTCTATATGGCTCAACAGAATTAGCAATACATACATGTAAATTCGGTACAGTGGATTTATATGTGAGTCATGTGGCAGATGTTGTAGACCTTGACTTTTGTAGCCTCAGTTCTAAAAATGAACCGACACTGATAGCACTGGCAAGGTAAAACACTCAGGCCATTGTGTTCCTCAGTGGTACTGAGAAAAAACATACATATACACACACACACACACACACGATATATATAGCATGCAGCACTGCCTGCAGCATTATGGTAAGTTTATAGTAATACATTCATAAATTCTGCCAGCTGTGCAAAAAAAAAAGTAATTAATAACATTAACAGGATGTCATTGCTAGAGGATGAAAGTGTGAGACTGAGGGTATTTCTTTGATTACACTGCAGCTTCTGGTAAGCTCACTGATCTACTGAATACCAGACCACTCTGCCCTTTAATTTGCACATCAAGTCTGTCCCGTTTGTATAAATCCCTTGCGATCCATTTCTGTGTTAACTCTATTCCTAAATGCTACCCTAATGTATGTATCTACCTTGCTCATCCAGTCCTGGTTTCCCCTCTTTGGCCACCTTTGTTCCTTGCTTGATACCAGTCTTCATCACAAGCTTTTCATCCCACTCTGGTCTCTCCCTTGCAGTTACCTTAATTTCTACCAGCACTGATATGCTCTCCATGAACAACTCCATCTATCCAAAAGCATTATCTTCCTGATAGTCCAGATAAGGTGTTCTCTGCATTTTATTCAGACTTCCAGCTTCTTCATTCTGATCGGTAACATTCCTTTCTTTCTCTAGAAAGGAATACTTGCTAGTGCTTTACTGGTACAATTATTCAGAAACAGTTGCATTCTTGAAGCTCTGGGCTGCACTAGCAACACGGGAAATTCATGACCATAAAATTCTTAATGTTATTTCTAGCCAATTCCCCAATATTTTCACACCCACATTTTTCAAAAATGTTGTTTGCAAAAGATATATCCATGGTATCAACATGCCCAGCTATGGATAAATTTTAAATTGCCAGATAAAATGTTTCAAAGTCTCAGACTGCATCAGAGAAATTATTTGCCTTTCACCTTATCTTTTAAATATTAGCAAATTGATGCCTTTGTCCTCTTCTTTCAGAGCACACCCTCTTCTTATCAAAATTTGGCTTTTTACTATTGCTAGTACTATTGAAAGCTAATGCAGAAGCACCATAGAAAAAAACCTGCAGGCCAGACTTTTACATCTTAACAACTGGGCATAGTTGTGCCTACTATGGAACACAGAGTAACTTTAATTATGCAACACGACACATCACTGATAGTAACAGTCAGGAACACAGCTGATGCCTAAATGTTTTGCCTTGCCAATATCATCAACATTTTCACATTTTAAAAATTAAGGCTACAAAAGTCAAGATCTAAACCAAGGAAATTGCTCAAGAAGAACTCTATTCTTCAGTAATCTTTATAATTTCTACTATACAACTGATATGTTTTCCCCCACAACACATCAATGTGTCGATCTTTAACGAATCTTTGAGTTAACTGTGTCTTTGAGTCAGTGTGTCCTGCTCCCAGTCATCTGTTTAATAAGGCAGACACTTTACATGCTGTACTTGGAGATGAGCTGTAAAGTAAAGCTCTGCTTGTTTCAGGTTTTTCTAAGAGCAAAATCAAAAGGCAGTATGCATACTGCAGTACTAACTGCATCTTTTAAATTACAAAAAGGTCTATTTTCTCAACTACAATCTTGCTGAACAATTCAATGATGTTTGTGAATACTAGTTTATTGGACAAGAAAAATTAATTATATGCCATATGCCTGCTGGATGGTGTGGGTTTGGTGGTGTTTTTTTTTTTAAATTGAATATTGCCCCATGCAAAGGTGTTTGGGTGCTGGAGTTTTTGGTTGGTTGGTTTGTTTTTCCAGTTCTTTTTGACAATAAAGCTTATCTACCTCCTCCAAGAGAGAGGTTTTCCCAGTCACTTACTAATTTTATCTTTAGAGCACCAACAGCATCAAGTAGCCATCATTATAAGCTGACAAACTGAAAGTACCCAAAGTTACACTCTGTCCTGGTTTCACAGCTGGGATAGAGTTATTTTTCTTCCTAGTAGTTGGTGCAGTGCTGTGTTTTGAATTTAGGATGAGAATAACGTTGATTAAACACTGATATTTTAGCTGTTGCCGAATAGTGCTTACAATAAATTAAGTAACCCTGACAGAAAGGAGGCTGGGGGGCACAAGATGCTGGGAGGGGATACAGCCAGCACAGCTGACCCGAACTGGACAAAGGGATATTCCATACTATATGACCATCATACTCGTAAATTAGGGGAAAGGTGGCCAAGGCACCCCTGCTCAGGAACAGGCTGGGCATCGGTTGGTAGTGAGCAATTATTTTTAGTTGCATCACTTTGTTGTTGGTTGGGGTTTTTTTTGTTTGTTGGTGGTTTCTTGTGTTTTTTTTTGGGGGGGGGGAATGTCTCTTTAAAAATTTTACTGTTCACTATAATTTTCATTACTATGATTATTTCAATTATTAAACCGTTTTTATCTCAACTCATGGGTTTTCTTACACTTACCCTCCCGCATCTCTCCCCATATTACAGGGATGATCCAGGTGAGAGCAAATGGTGTGATGCTTAGTTGCTGGCTGGTGTTAAACAATACTCTTTTACACCAATAGCCAACAGGGTACATTTGACAGAATTTATCCATCAGAAGGAGAGTTCATCAAGGTGCAGGAGCATGGAAGAAGGGACTACATGTTTCTTTTTAACATGCCTAGCTTGAAGATTAACAAAAAAAAAGCACCAAATAACCCCACAAACAAATAACTTTACTACTTCATATTCGCACCTCTTGGCCACCACCATGATACGTTAACCCAGAAGGAGTACTCACCATCTTCACTTTGATTTTTTGCGAAAAAGTTGCAGAGAAAGTATGAAAACCCAACAATAAGTTGTGCAAGCAAGAGGCTAAAGCACACCTCTAACAGAAATTCAAAATTCCCTTTAAACAAAATACTACAGAGTAATCCCAAAGGTAACGCAAGTCTAGTACATAGATCTCAATGCACTAGATCAAGAAATGAACATACAAAGAAGCTGACACAACAACTTATTTCTTTGTCAGCTGGTAGGAATGCAGACATGCCAAGCAAAACCATACTCCAAACATGATGGTAAGTTACATATTATCCAGATATAAATTTGAATGTGCAAGATTAAAATATACATTTCTGCTATAAACTGTATATATATTCTAAGCACAAAAGTAGTAACAAGAGATACTTCTCTAAAGTAATAAACCCCAAGACCTTTGTGTTTTTAAGGCCCAGCAAGCAAACACCACAGCTCGAAACACAGATTACAAGTGCTTCTTGTTTTACAACCTTTAGATCAAATTTTGAACTACCACAAAATTTCTGCTAATCTTACCATATACAACTCCATGAAACAATCAAAATAAGGAAGTACAAATTGTCATGTCAATCATTTACAAAAAAATTAATATAAGATCACCTTCAAAATGCTGTGTACTATGTTACTGCAACACTATTCAATATTAACCAGGCATTCATGTGAGAATTGATTTAGATCTGTCAATTTTGACTACAACAAATTAGATGTTCAAAGGTCCTAAATGTTAAGTGTGCACAGTATTCAGTACTTAAAAAAAGGAAATGCTCATTTATATTATGCTTCTTTAAAACAGAGGCTCTCAAAGCACTAAATAGTGACTAACATCTCAGTCATTCTAAATACCTTATAGCTGCCCTTCTTTGATCGTTTAACATTCTTTGCTGAACTACTGTTATAGCATGAATTTTCTTGTAATTTTACCTTTTCAGAACTGTAATTACATCTATTACAAAAGTAGCCAGATTCTCTGGAAAAAATCCCAAACAAATCTCAATGAATTTCATAAGAAAATAGCAAAGATGTCTTTTATAATTCTTTCTATTATATACAAGCAATGAAGCAAAATAATCACAAAAAACAAGCATTAAAGAGATTATCAATGATGAAAGATGCTTTAATCATTTGAGGGTTTTTGAAAAATGATTTAGGAATTAAGTAAAATCTGTGAGAAAGAACTTATAATGAGAACTTGTCAAAAGCTAAAAACACAGACTACAAAAAAGTTTTTAATGGTAAAGTATACTTTAGCTCCTATCAATCACTGTTACAGTAATTTCAGAATTTAATAAGTTGATATTTACCTGCTGGAACAAGACAATCTTTCCAATCAAAATATCCTGCATAAATGCCAGGTTCTAATGACCCAACTATAGGATCTGCCTTGAATTCAATGTACATTTCGAACAGCCTTTGATCCAGCTCTTTCAAGGATTCCATACTAACCTAAAAACAGTGGGGGGGAAAAAAAAAAAAGAGGAAGAGATAAAACATAATAAATGCTCATTAACTACAAGAACTAAGTCACATACCCCCCCCCCCCCCAAATTACCTCATGTAATTTTTAGTTTTTGATAAATTGCAGCATTTACTTTTTCGTTTCATAATTACATATATGAAAACCTAGGAACTTTCATTTTATCTGTCCATCCTACCCAATATATTTTTATTTTTTTTATTGTGCTCAGCAGCAGACATTTTTTGGAATGCCAAAGCAGGCAGATCACTCTAATTGTCTAATAGCATGATATTTTTTCCCTGCATATCAGGAGGTCTTGATCTTGCACCAAGTAAAGAATGAGTTTTGTCAATGCTTTAAAACATGCCCATAATAATTTCCAATCTGACACATGAAGATTTTCATATAATACTTGATACACCAATTACAATTTTTCAACTTCTCACTATCTATCTGCTCTGTATTTAACAGGCACACAGATTTATTTAGGAGTCTCTGCCTTCTGAAACAGTATATGTGAACCTTATTGCTTTATTTCAAAGCACCTTGGTACAGCAGATGCATAGGGACAGCTTACCAACATCTGCCAAAGATTTCTCTTTTAACAGCTCTCTATGCAGTTTTTAGTAATTCACACAACTTAGCCACACTGAAAGCTAAAGAGATAGGCATAGTTCATTTATTGTATCGGAAACTTTAAATTTTATACAAGATTTTCTTATACCCCCTGTATAGGTACAGGGGCTATAGGTACCTTACAGCTTCTAAAATAATTCTGGAATGCAATGCAAATCATAAAATATTAAAGTAGAAATTCAGTATCCTAGGATGGTAATGGATGCCAAATGCAAATAAAATGTGGAAAATATCACGTGACTTCTACTTAAATGTATTTAGAACAGCTCAAGTGATAGAAAAGTAAAGACTTTAAACTACTTCTCACTTTCCTCAATCATCAGGGAAAAAAGCATATATGAAATAATTTTCAGAAGCAAAGGGGTTTAAATGCGAGGAAAAAGGCAGGTCTAGATCAAACCAGAAATTAAGAAAAAGAAAGAAAATAAGAATACCAACTCCTTATAATTCCTTTCGAAATATTTAATACTGAAAGCTGTAAAATAAGCAATGAAGATTTTTCACTGCAGGGATGTCTCTGAACTGTGTTCTTCACTGGCATGCCTACACTGTTAAGTGAAGAGGAAAGGGAACTGCAGTATTTGAGTCAGGAACAGACAGACAGATAAGCCTTCAGGAATCAGATCATAAGTGCTAGGGAAAAGACATCAAAGTTGCTGTCAGATTCAGGAAAGTTGGGATGGTGAAGATGGTGTTTTGAAACAAGAGATATTACCACTTCCGTGCTTTTCTATCTGATAAATCTTCTTTAATTTGTCATCCTTCAACCTGCTTCAAGTTCAATGCACAATTAACATAATGGTGGGTAAACTTGTTTTTCAGCTGGTGGAAAGATTACAAGAAAGAATGAACAATTCACGGGAATTTGATTTTGAGCCCAGGATGGGGGAATGAAGCAGAAGTCCTCAGCAATGTCCATTGTGTATACCCATTTTCCTGATGCTCAAGAGGGGCAAATACTCACAAAACCATACTATTCACTCACTATTATTCTTCTAAGAACTTCCCTGTAACTACAGTTTTCAAATTTGTATTAAAGCCGTTTGAGTCTCTATCCTAGTAACCCATCTGTCTTATCTAAGTATCAGAACTCTGGAAACAATTATATCCAGAAGCTTAAACAATAAGCTAGGATGAATGTTATGGGATAATTCCCCACCCACTTGCTAATTAACTAAATGGATGATACAGTGTTGAACTAAAGAATCTCCATGGAAAAGCACTTAAAAGATTTATGTAAAAATTAAATATAACTACAGGTGAGTATCATAAGTATGTGCCAAGATGGCATGTGTGTAAAGCAGAGCATAAAGTTTGGCCATTTTATATAAATTTGTATTTGGCACAATAAGAAAAAAAATGGAAACAGCAACCATGTAGAACGTAAGGAAATTTCTTGGTTACCATTTTATGACTGCTGTATTTTCATATTCGATAATAATGATTTCCCTGCTAACAGGCAACTTTAGAAAGAACACAACAATGGACAGTTTTTACCAACATAAACTACAAAATCACATTAAAAATCCATATATAAAGCTAACAATTTAAAAGTACAGTTTTGTTTCAGTCATCTTAAAACCAAATTTTGTTTTTCTAAAATTCTGTCAAATCTTTATTACAATTTTTTATGTAATAATAAATTCAATGAAAAAATTACAGAAGTTCAGGTGACAGAACAAAAAACTGGAATAAATCAACCAACACATCTAAACCTCTGTGAACAGTGAAGGGTTCAAAAACTGCTCTCTATCCAATTATCCAAATTCTCCCAGGGAGCATTACTGATTGATGGGTCCCATATATGCTTATCTGGGCCAGTCAGCGCTTTCAAAGTGTTAACACAGATTTACAATTAATCTGCTACTTCAAGATTTGAATTTTGTAATTTATAAAACTACCAGACTTTTAGTACCGATACTATGATGTGGCTGTACAAGACAGTGTTGAATACATACATAACAGATGTCTTATTTACTTATATAGACAACACTAACTGTACCTAGCTCAACTCAGTTGTCTCAGTAGCAAAGAACCGCAATATCTAGAGTAATTTTGTATACTGTACTAAATATACAAATCATGTCAAACCCATTTAAATGCTATTCAGAATTACTTCAGCCACAGAAATTCAACCAACATTCAGGCAGAAGGGAATTAAGGATGTATTGCACAGTAGAAACATCAGTTTGAGTGAAATACTGTACTCTGTATTGGAAAAGATAACATTTTACCTCAAATCAACAAATGTTTCTGGAAATAAACTAGGTTTATGGCCCTAAAGGATTAAGTCACAACATTTCTCATAAAAAATGATTAATCTTTACAAAAAGGCAGGAAAATGAGACAGCTACTGCCACCCACTTCGACATTTTCATTCTTTGAAAAAAAAAAAACACCACCACAAACCAAAAAAAAAAAACCAAAAACCAAACCAACAAAAAACAAAACACAACAAAAAACCTGAATTAGTTTATGAACAACAGCTATCAGTAACACAGATTGCCAGATGAAATAATTTATCAAGTATATTTCCGAGATAATGATCTTTTATTCTCAGCATTAAGAGAACACAGTGACATTAAACAGCTTTACTAAGAAATCTGATAAGCTTTCTGAAGTCCTGAATAAGAGGTCACATTTGCTACACAAGCTATTTAAGCCTTACAGGAACATATACAACCATATTGTCATTGTATCCAACTGATGCTTGCAGTCCCACTGATTTGTAGTGGGCAGACCCAAGAATACTTTTAGCCATCTGAACACTTGCACTTAATTTCCACAGAAAGCAAAACAAAGAAAAACTGTTTCCTTCAAGCAGTGCTTTTTCATTCCAGTGTTCTCACTTACTTGAGTTATTTTTTCAACGCCTTGAAAGCCATGTTTCTCAAAATGTTCAGCTATGTTTAGGAAGGTATGACGTTCCAGATAACGGCAGTTACTGAGTGCAATTAAAAGCCTCTGTTCCTAAAAATTTTATTTTAACAGAAGTATAATAGTTAGAAAAGAAGCATCAGCATGACCAACACTTTAAATGTATAGTATTTTAACTTTCTGCATGTGACAAAAAAGCTGATAAATAAAGTGGAGTTTACAAATATTTATGTCAATAAACCACCAAGAACTGAGTGAATTATCAAATATGATGACTGAATGTACGCTTTTCTTATGGGATCTGGAGCATTCACTGGAATAGCTGTGACTAATACAGAACTGTGGTTAAGGCGTTGTTACAAAAATGAGGTTTGGATGGCTTTCCAGGAAGCTGTTTCTGGCTTTTACTTTGTTTCAAGAAATAGGCTAAGAATTATGGCCATTATAAAATTAACTGAAGATCAGGGCCATAAGATACTGGCACAGGTTGCCCACAGAGATGGTAGATGCCCCATCACTGGAGACATTCAAGGTCAGGCTGGATGTGGTTCAACCTGGTCTAGATAAAGATGTCCCTGCTTATCACAGGGGGATTGGAACTAGATGACCTTTGAACATTCTTTCTAACCCAAACTATTCTATGATTCTGTGATCTTCACTTTCACATGAAGTTGGCTAAAACTAGGGAAGCAGAACAGCTACTGACCAAATACAGTCACCTGTTCTAAAATACTAGAAAATTCAGAAGTACATAATATAATTTCAGCAATTAATTTGGAAATTTTTTCTCTCTTTTTTTTTGTTTTAAATACAAGAAGGTCAAACACATTCTGGATTTGAAATAACAGAATTGCATTTCCATGACCTTGATGCAACAAGGTGCAGTTTCCAAAGAAACAAAGAACCAAACAAGACAGAACTAGTATTTAAATAATTTGGTCTACCCTCTTTCCCTCTCTTCTTCTCCAAATGGCAAAACATTTATTTACCTCAGACAGCAGTTCAAAATCAAAACCAGCAAATATTTTGAAAACAAAATTATTTGGCAATGCAGTCACCATAAGAATGCAGATCTGATTAAAAATGGTTTTCAGACCCAGAAGAACTGACAGTTATGTATTCCAGCAATATAACTACTACTGAGATACTCAATTGACTACTACTTTAAGTTATAATCAGCTGGTATACAGACTACTGAAAAAAAGAGAATATTAAAAATACAGTGATGAATTTTACTTTGATCATTCACCACCTCTGTTCTCATTACTCAATAAGGAAAGAGAAGATAAAGAGTTGTGTGATTGACAGGAAAAAATTAATATGATACTATGGAAGTCAAACATTGTCTGAAACTGTTACTATCTTTCTTCTTATCTTAACCTTCATACCTATGACACACATGAGGAAACCACAGACACAAAAATGGTAGTTTATCAGCAATTAATATCAAAATTGATGGGTTTCAAGAATAAAATTCTTGAAAAAACTTGCCGTGATTTGGCAATCTGATTCTTTATTGCAGCAGGAATGCTTATTGCTTTCATAAATAAGCAAAGCTGGGCTTCTGAGAACATTTAAAATTGTACTAAGGAATATTAACTTCACAAGAGGCTCTCACTAGGTTTCCTTCACGGAATAACTACATTTTTTTCATTAGCTACCAGACTAGAAGAAAGTACATTCACCAAAGCCAAAGTGTCAGGAAAAGAACCCTTTTTTTTTTTCCCCAATTTTCCAAAAAGCAAAACCAAATTCAAATAAGTCAAATAAATAATTACTCAGTAATGTTTATTTTTTGGGGGGAAACTACAGTACTGAATATCTGTATTTTCATAGGGTTTAAAAATCAACTAATAATTAAACCACTTCTTATAACAAGGTGACAAATCAAAAGTTACATCTTCAGCTGTCTTAACACTAGTGCTATTTTCACTAATTTCAATGATGCCATTTCAGTTTGAGGAAGACATGGTTTTAAAAAATACTTTCATTAGTTACCTTAAGATGGTAAACTAAGATACCATAAGAGAACAGTAGAATCATAGAATAGTTAGGGTTGGAAAGGACCTTAAGATCATCTAGTTCCAACACCCCTGCCATGGGCAGGGACACCTCACACTAAACCATGTCACCCAAGGCTCTGCCCAATGTGGCCTTGAACACCACCAGGGATGGAGCATTCACAACCTCCCTGGGCAACCCATTCCAGTGCCTCACCACCCTCACAGTAAAGAACTTCTTTCTTATATCCAATCTAAACTTCCCCTGTTTAAGTTTTAACCCATTAGCCCTTGTCCTATCACTACAGTCCATAATGAATAGCCCATCCCCAGCATCCCTATAGCCCCTCTTCAGATACTGGAAGGCTGCTATGAGGTCTCCACGCAGCCTTCTCTTCTCCAGGCTGAACAGTCCCAACTTTCTCAGCCTATCTTCATATGGGAGGTGCTCCAGCCCCCTGATCATCCTCACGGTCCTCCTCTAGACTTGTTCCAACAGTTCCATGTCCTTTTGATGTTGAGGACACCAGAACTGCACACAATACTCCAAGGAGGTCTCAGGAGAGCAGAGTAGAGGGGCAGAATCACCTCCTGTGACCTGCTGGTCACGCTCCTTTTGATGCAGCCCAGGATACGGTTGGCTTTCTGGGCTGCAAGTGCACACTGCCGGCTCATGTTCATTTTCTCATCAACCAACACCCCCAAGTCCTTCTCTGCAGGGCTGCTCTGAAACACTTCTTTGCCCAACCTGTAGCTGTGCCTGGGATTGCTCCAACCCAGGTGTAGGAGCTTGCACTTGGCATGGTTAAACCTCATGAGGTTGGCATCAGCCCACCTCACAAGCGTGTCAAGGTCCCTCTGGATGGCATTCCTTCCCTCCAGGGTATCAACTGAACCACACAGCTTGGTGTCATCGGCAAACTTGCTGAGGGCGCACTCAATCCCACTGTCCATGTCAGCAATGAAGATGTTGAACAAGGCCAGTCCCAACACTGGTCCCTGAGGGACACCACTCGTTACTGGTCTCCAGCTGGACATTGAGCCATTGACCACAACTCTTTGCATGCGGCCATCCAGCCAGTTCTTTATCCACCAAGAGGTCCGTCCATCAAATTGATGTCTCTCCAATTTAGAGACGAGGATGTCATGTGGGAATGCATCAAATGCTTTGCACAAGTCCAGGTAGATGACATCAACTGCTCTACCCCTGTTCATCAGTTCTGTAGCCCCATCATAGAAGGCCACCAAATTGGTCAAGCAGGATTTCCCCTTAGTGAAGCCATGCTGGCTGTCACCAAGCACCTTGCTGTTTTTCACTCCCCTTAGCATGCCATCCAGGAGAATCTGCTCCAAGATTTTGCCAGGCATGGAGGTGAGACTGACTGTTCTGTAGTTCCCTGGGTCATCCATTTTCCCCTTCTTGAAAATGGGGGTTATATTTCCCTTTTTTCAGTCATAGTACCTTATATCCTATTTTCTTATGCTTATGGACATATGTATCTAGTAAATGCCTCTAGAATACAAAGTTGCTCTCTAAAAAAGAAAAATATAACTCTGAAATAATACAGTAAAAGGACTCATTCCAGTAACTTTGAGAAATCTTAATTTTCACATCAGCTTTTAAAAACATAAGCCAAACTTACTGAAGAAAGACTGGAGTCTTCGTGAATGCTTCCAAACAAATCTGGAGATGAAACATCAACTGAAAGACTAAGAATATTATTAAAAAGTGAGTATTATAGTGCTTTTAATTATCTGATACATGGTGGATTCAAAAGAACAGTTGGAACAGAAGATCAGAATATTGTTTCAAGCTCCTTTGCATTAGACAGTAAAGCAGCCATGTTGCTCAGTTTGTCTAAGATGTCCACAAAGCCTACAGGAGCTCTGGGGACAGAAAGTACTATTTCAGCTACAGACCTTTCCTTCTTAAAGCATTTTAATTTTCTCTGGTTTGCCATAGATTCCATTTTGGTTTTACACCTATCCAGCCAACAGCCATCCAAATATCAAAGAAAAAAAAAAAAAAGGAAAAAAAAAGTGGCATTAGGAACACAGTCGATTTGCCTTTTTCTAATGCATATTGTGTATTTGCCAAGTCTCTGGCTCTTCACAAAGAAATGATGTGCTCTCAGAAACTCAGGCTATTCCGACTTATTTTGCTCTCTAATGTAAGTGGCTCATGAGCAATTATTGAACAAAAAAACTTTTAAGAATTTAGCAGAAATACCAACAGAACTAGTCAGAATAAAAGGGAAGAAAAGAAAGGCAGGGGCGGCTTTTTCTCCAAGACTAGACATTACTTAGTGACAAGGACAACTCATTCCATGTAAGGGCACGTCAAAAACAACATACATGCTTCTACAGCACATAACTCTTGTCATTGAATAAAATGGTATAAGTAATACCATATTCATTATTGTGCACAATATTTATTACATGATGTCACTCAACTGGTTCAGCATAAAAACTATCTGCTCTTATTTCTAAGCATCACTAACCAGAGGCAAAAGTACTCACAAGAAGTACGAAATACCACAGGGGATAAAACACCACCATTACTGAAATTTGAGACTTGCACCTGCATTTTCAGAATATTACACGTAGGTCCTATTTATTTTACTTACTGTGCTGTATCTATGTCACCATCAGGTTTGGTGCTCAGTTGTTCCAAGCAGTCTATAAAGACCTAGAAAACAATAAAGCAAGAAGTACATTTTCTGCCAGAAAAAAAAAAAAAAAATCTTAAATTCACTTTTATAACAATCAATAGAAGCAGAAAACCATCACTGCCTCTGTCTTAAACCCAACATAAATACAGTAACATTTTACTTACACTTTCTGAATGCATATTTTCAATTTTATATCCATCACAGTTTACTTGTTAAAAAAAACACAGGACTTTTTAATTTTCCCAAGTGATATTCATCATGCATGTCTAAAATTATGCAGTGATAATCTGCATTTGAAAAGGCATTGTTAATAGTTTTCAAGTGCTCAATCTAAACAGTTGATCCCAAGCAAACATCACAGAAGTATCACTAAAATCCATTTGTTGCTTTGGCTCACGATTTCTTATTTAAGAAGACTATAAAAATGGTTCAAATGTATTCAAGAAAAAGGATCAGATTTTGCTACAAAGAATACTGGCTTCGAATGCAAAAATTGAAAGCTAGCTCTTCAGCTAATGAAAATCAGTATTGCTCCTTTTCACTGCAGTATATCAATGACAGCTCAGCAAGTGTCTTTCAATTGTCAGCAAAACCTTGAACAGTCATGACTGGTAAAATACTTGAATATGTCAGCCTCTGAGGATTTAGTATCATCAGATTCAGCTAGTAAGCTCTACATACTTTTAAAGAAAAACATTTCTCAGTTTTCCAGAGTATATCAGAGGAGTAACACAGTCACCAACTTAAGGTACCTTTTGGGAGGTGGGCAGGGTACAAAGCACACATTTTTGTTGATCACCAAGTTTCACACTTAGAACTGCTCGAGTTACCTGCATGATCCCAATGCTCAGCTGACACACATCCTCCTGTGTTTTCTGCTGCTGGAAAACCTGAAGATGCAAGCATAATATTTCAGCAGAATAGCTTCTTGTGGGCTTATTCTCAAGAAAAGCCTGGGTATACTATCCCTAAAGAGATTACACAATTGTAGGAATGGATGCTGGGACACAACTCAAAGATCTTTGTTTTTTTCAAGGATCTTTGCACCTAAAGAAGGATTCCTCATGCACTGTAGATTCTTGTGAATAATGTTCACTGAGATACTAGACAAACCAGCTGTAAAAATAAAAATAAGGGAGGAGAAACAATACCCACAAAGGAGCCCAAGGGATTTTGGAAAAGTATTAAACTTCCTTACATAACTGAAACCTGAAAGAAAACATCGGTATCACAATCAGCTGTGGTCTCAAGGTATTAAGTGGTGGGTACAATGAGGACTGCTGATTTAGAAGTGAAAAACTGAATTTAAGTTCTGCAAGTAATTTGGATGCAACACTGACTGAAGAGTAACTCCTTGGAATGGCACCTTCTTTTTTTCCCCTCATGTAAATAAAGTCACATCTTTTGCTACCTGAAAGTTACGTTAGTAGCTTTTTCCTTTTTTTTCAAAAGAACAGCTTTAAAGGTTTAAATACAGGTTCAATCTTCCCCATACATACACAATTATCCCAGCAAAGGAAACAAACAGAATTCTAAAAGCTAGCAGCAGTGAAAAGGGTGTTCATGATTAAAAAAAGAAGGAATTTATACCCCTGTATCATTATCTGAAAGTTCTTGTTATGAAACCCAACAGTAATTAGCATAAAAAGAACAAAAATAAATGCATAAATCGAAACTTACACTGGCCTCTCCAGGTTTGCAGTCTAGTACAGTTTTAAGAGATTGCAAGGAATGTATAATGCACTGTTCAAACTGGGTTGGCTGAAAGGCAAAAGACTTTTTAGCTTTATCATGTCAAACATATACTACGCAAAATTATAGAAACGTCCATGCCATACAGTAAGCTCTTTATTTCCAAATTATCCTAAATAAGGTAGAGGGAGGAGAGAATAAAAAAAAACCCAACCCCCCAAAAAAAACCAAAAAACCACAAAACAAACCCACAATTCATATATTACCAATGGACCTTTTTGTAGTGATGTCCTTTTGTACTTAAGCTTGTTACAGAATTATTACCATAAGTCAATGCACATTTTCTTACCTGAACAAGACACTTCTGCATCAAACAGCCTTCTCTGAAAGGGTCATGAAAGATTTTTATAGCTTGTTCGTGGTAGCATAGATTGGCAACTACATTATAGATGCCTGTGACACTCTCCTCCTTCCCCTCCTAGATCTAAGTTGGGATAGAATTTCACCTGCGATATCTGATATTTCTGTATTTTATTCCAGCAAAAAGTTTCTAAGAAAACCAGACTGAAATTGCTTTCACACAGAGGAAAAACACCCACTGGATTGGGGGCACTTTTTTTTTTTACCTTCGGGTTTCCAAACCTGAAATACCAATGTCTTGCTGCATGGATCAATTTCACTTTGAAAGTGCACACAAGTTCACAGCATCAGTCATCAGGCAGTTTTTCCTTGTCTTTCCCTCTTCCCTGATAAGTCACACTTTTTTTTTTTTTTTTAGATGAGGCTGCCTGCTGGTATTAGGCAGGAAGCTATCATGCAGGGCAGTGTGTGGCAGAGAGGTGTCACTGTTGTAGAAAAGAGGGACATCATCCTATTGGATTTGCATCAAGGAGGTGGACAAATGAGTTTCTAAGCCATGTAAACCCACTTTTCATCCAGTGGATAGTTTATGGAAATGTCACTAACTTCAGGCTTAGGAGCAACTTTTATTTCTGTAACTGCTGAGGTGGAGGTGGACCGTCAAAAGTGATATCTGCACGACAACCTGAAACTCATGAAAAAAGCCACCAAGACAATCTGTAATGATTATTTTGGGACCCGCTTAAAAGAAAAAGACTAGCAGTAATCCTCTTGGGTTTTGTTTCCACAGAATAAAACATCACACCTCAGGGGAAGAAAGCTGTTCAGGTATCTTATTTTTTGGATATTATGAAACCAAGGAAAACTGGTTCTGTGTCTTACTCTACCTTTTACCTGGAATATAAATGCTAAAGGAGTTAGCAACCAGTATTTCCTGCAAACATAAAATAAAGTTTCTATATTAAGCCTAAAACATTCCCAAAGAGATGGTGTGGCCCTTCTTTGTACTGGTTAACTTTTGCCACAATTTTTGCTATAATAATACCACAATGAACTCTGTTCAGTAGATAAATAATCCTGTTATGATAAAACAATCAATTGCAACCATGAAAATTTATCATGTCTCAACCTTGGCCTCAAAGGTAACTAGGGAAGTGCTGTACACATAGAATTAGTGGGCGATTTCTAAATACGAAAGAGACCCAAGTACTTTTTAAACAAAGATGGGTTAGGATACAGCAAAACCATAAAGAAACAAAGTGAAAACCAGAAAAGTTAAGGGACTTGCTCAAGTCAGTGGCAACTGAAACCAAGACCAGAAGCTGCATATCTGGTTATAATACTACAATTGCCCAATAACACACTTTTCTACAATGTGTATGTATAATGTGATTGCTTAATACCCTCCTACTGAGCTTCAAACACATATTTATAGACGCAAGTAAGAAAACCTAAGAAACTCTGTGGAGCATTCCCTTAGATAATACACACAGAGCAACTCTTCCTCCCACAGGTCCGTTCTGCTTTCACGGATTGTTTTTAAGTCACACCTACAACATGCTTGCTGTGTTTTAGGCATTACTCATTACTGTTTATTTCCAGAAAACATCTCACTAATTTATCTGAATCTGGTTTCAAGTCATTTGTTGTTTGTGGGTAGGCAATCTCCTAAATTAGTTGTTTTTCAGTTCAATTTCTCATTATAACATATAAGTGACCTATTTATTTAGCTACCGACCAATTCCATGGTAGTGTGCTTACTAAATTTTGAAGCATTTTGATGTGAAATGAACTTGTTGTGACCTCAAAAATAATTTTTTAGTTCAGTAACCCATCCCTAAAATAAGATGCTTAACAATGAAAGCAATATTGTATATATATCTCAGCAAAATCATGCTAGATGTCATTGGTAATTATACTGATACATTTAACCCTACATAAGGCAGAAAGTCACGCTACGTTTCTTGTTGTCTAATTGTTTGTTTCTCAATATATGGCACAAATCTACAAAGCTTTTATTTGTGCTTTTGAAGGTGCAAAACAGGAAAAAATATTGCTGTCTAGTAAGTAGCATAAAGTTGCTTCAGGTAAAATAGTTTAAGAAGTAGAAACAAAAATTTTTGAAAAGTTCAGGAAAAAAATATTTGGCAATGGTATCTGTTAAGAGTGCTGTAAATAAGTAACCAAACAAGCCATTTTGTATTTTTTATCTTCCTATATTTTCATACTAAAAAAAAAAAAAAATCACTACAGATACCAGTATATACACATATAGACAAAGTAAAAAATACTTCAGGTTTTGGAGAATAAAACCGGTTTCAAAGAAAGTGTCTCCAACAGACACAAGAATACCTACCAATGATGTCAAACCCTCGTTGTCAACAACCCAGTCTTCCTTTTCAGCTAACCTCTTTATATCTGCAAGACAGAGCAAAAGGGTGAAAGGAGTGGGGAGAGGGAGATGGTATTTATTTTCATCATTAAAAACTCCTTGAACTTGAAAAGATAAACCACAGACATTGGGACTGCAATGACTAGGCATACAAGGAAAAAGCACTAAAAGCTTCAAAGCATTCAGCATTCTCAAATGACTAAGAATGGAACTCACACATGGTACGCTGCTGACACCACAGAGAAGCGTATCTATGATACATGGCAAGAGCTGCACAAAGTACATCTTTTACTGGAAAGCTGAAAATTAAAGGAATATTGTGAAGGCTTTCGGCTTTGTTTTTATTTTTGAAAATTTTTAATCACAACAAAATACTGCATTTAACAACCCAAGTCTCTAGTCTATTATGTTCCAGCTCTTAATTAAAAATGAAAGAACAACTGGCTAGCATTTTAGCAAAGGCAGAACAGACAACATCTAATTCATATGTAATTATTATAAAAGAGGCACAGGGTACCCATTAAGGGTCAAGGCACCCACAGTGCTAGACTTTCTTCAAAAATGCATGACAGCATACGCAAAAAGCTTGCTTTTCATTACCCAGAAGGTGCCAACTTCTATAGGCTTACTGAAACTAACAGAAGCTAAGTCAGGACATGAATCTAAAACTCCTGTATTGTAAACAAAATTCTTCTATGAACATGTGCATTCTGCATCATTGCTTTCTGGGGCGGGGGGGGGCTTAGTCAACTTGTAAACAGAACAAAACAAGTAACTATATGCAGTTTGTGGGGGCTTTGACACAGAGTTTTTCATACACAAGTTGCTCATCAGAACGGTCTGTATCTCATGCAACTCCCTTTAAATAAGCAAAAAAATTTGGTGAATTACTATCTCTCCCCAAAATCCAAGAAAAAAGGATAACTAATGCATGCTGAAGGATATTTTCATTATCTTGGTGCTTTAATTAGCTAAATTAAGAAGCTTAGTTATGGTGTCATACCCTGCAATTCTACATCTCATGGAAGTATAGGCTTTGTGAGGATAAAAAGTATTAAGGAATTGTGCAGAATGACAACTATGTTCATTTCCTTACTTAGTAAACCTCTTACTTCAAGCAATATGCTTGTGAGGCTTTAGATTGCACTGGTCAGCCTTTACATGTTTCAGTGGCTGCTCACTTTTGCATTCAGTTCTGAGCTGATACAAATACAAAAGAAATCATTTTCTTTCTCATATTTCATTGCTCATCAAATTCCAGTCAAAAATATTAATGTAAAACTCATCTAGTCTGGCACCCATGTAATTTGCCTTTTGTGACCTTTATGACCACTGATCACATATGAGAGGGAAAGAACACAGGCTGCTTCTCGGGACTACTGTGAGTATATGGGTTTATCATAAGACAAGAAGAAAACCCTGCGCGTGGGCAGATTTGTCCTATTTAAATAGCTAGAGTGCTCTATTAAAAAAATTCAACTGATCTGAATGCCTTTACGAACTTACAACATGCAAAAAGATATGAGACCAAACTTTGATCACCAGTCTATGCAGCTCATATTTCAGAGAGATTTTGGAAATGAGTCAAGTCCAAGAGGAACATTTCAGACTTACATATTACAGATATAATTACATCTGAGATGCTTTTATGTATCTCCAAGAGAATATTCATTAACTGTTCTTTCACTGGTTCCCTAAAAATAACAGTTTATCCAAGGGCCAAATTAACCTGGTTCTATCCAGAAAAACTATCTAAACACACTCAACATACGCAACTGTGTTTTAGGTGGTGGTACAGCACAAAAGGAAAAAAAAAGGGTCCCACAGATAAGGCACACAGTGCAAAAATATGGAATTTAAGTCACCATTCAGGCAGGAGTATTTTCTCTTCTCCTGTTTGATGCTAAAGCCAATAGATAGAATTCCTTCACTGGTAGGGAATGGAAGTAGCAGTCACTGAAGGCTACTTTTACTGGCTAGATGAAAGACACCCAACATAACATACCAGCAACTTAAGGGATCTGACCTCTTTTGATTCAAGACAGAAAAGTATGAATAAAGACATTCAGAACAAACAGAATAATTCACACACAGACTGGTAAATTTGCTTTAATAAAAAAGGTATAGACTAGCACAAGAGTTTTCCTCCACATAATATACGTGGCTGGCAATCAGGATATAAGAAGCGGGAACTCTGTATCCTAAAGAACTGAGTTACTGTTGCAATGCAACAAGAAGGCAAAGCTAGTATGACAGAAGAGAGCTTCCTCAATCATGTATTGGAGCTCTCTGGACTGCACTGGAAAAGCTAGGTAGATAGCTTACAGATTTAATAAGCTAAGGGCTGTCAGCAAAATGGTTTGGAGCTAGATCCTTCCTTCGCAACAGTCAAGACATCCAAGGAATCACTCAGTTCTTAGACAGAGGACAGCCAGTTCTACAGGACCATCCCCATGTTACAATTAGAAAACCTCAAATTTTTTAACCTAGCATTAAAAAAAAAAAAAAAAAGAGTTGATCTCAATTGTGCTAAGAGAAGAAAAGCAAAAGAGACTTCCTCGTACTATACATATCAATACTGTATCAATTAAACCACAGAGGCCTTATGATTTGTGTTCACCAGAAGTTTAAAAATTTGCTTAATATAGCCAACACCGCTTAGCACACTTAAGGCTTCAGTAAAACACTTAGCTTCATGTCAGCCTACAAAATAATGATGAATCATATGTTAAAAATTAAAACCTAATTAAACTGCAAGACCAAAAAGATCCTGAGTTGGTGGTGGTGTGTTTTTTTCCTTTAAATTAATTGAGTGTAATCAGTCTTTTGGAAAAAAGATCAAGTGAATAGTAAAGCAATCTGTCCTCATTTTAAGTGAGGCATTTAGTTCTGGAAGATTTACTTCATTCACATTTAAGTTCCAGAGTTGAATACAAGATGGTAAGACGAATAGCCTCTAATGCACACAGAGTCACGTTAGATTTAGAGAATGTGTCTGGATTGCAAGGCCAGTAACACGTATGGCAAAAGCTGTGTGCACAACAGGAATCCTGGAGATCATGTTAGTAAAAGGCCTTGGACACAACTAAAATACTTCATAAAGAGCTAAGGATTTTTGTTTTCCTTGGCAGTGGGACATTGCTCATTTAATTCTTTACTTTATAGAAGAACTCAAAAAAGAAAATAAATTATATTTCCAATATAGAAAAGCTGCATCATGAGATAAATCACTTGCATTGTAAAACTGTCTCAATGCAAAGGAAACAGATCTAAACTACTGTATCCATTACACTAAGGGAAGAAAAGATTCGTGACACACATTTCTGTCAGAAAAGCGAAATACTTGAATAACTTGTGAGATATTACAGAACTCAGCGGAGTCCACTGCCAGTACATTATCTGTAGCAAACATGGTTATCCTCCAGAACTTGATCTGGCCTAATCAGAGACAAAAAAAAACAAAACAACAACAGTAAACGATACACCTGCAGCCTTCTATTACCTTCAGCTGTGTGTTGTAAGGTCACAATAACACAACGTACACGAAGGTCCAAAATAAGATCCTGGATGATCTGAAGCATATCATTGGGTATCTCGAGTGCAGTTAGAGACTCGTAACTAAGCCTGGAAAGCAAATAAAGTTAGACTGAAGTATAAACCTTCAGGGTTTTTCAAGCTGATATGTGAGGGTTATTTTGGGGTGGTTTTTTTAGACATTTTCTCTGTATATGAATCTATGTTCTGCGTTCAGCAAATCCTAAGTCCACAACAGGGTTTCTGAGATATTGTTTACCTGCATTACAACAGAAACAGCCATCAAGCTGTCATAAATGATGGTGTGGCTGTGCATCAGATTGCCAAGAGTACACACATTTAAGGAGCCAAAATACACCTACTACATTACCAGCAGAGGAACTCATTTGCTGTATTGCTCCCAACTCCGACCAGGCACAAATCACCAGCTACTATAGCTGAGGATGGAAACATTAATTTCCATTTTTTGCTTCAGAAATAGCAAGTAACAGCATTTCAGCTTTTAACTATAACTGATTGCTGCAGTTGTGCTGAGACTTTAATTCGGGGCACAAAAGGAGGTTCTCTGCTTGTATCCAACTCTTGGAAATTTAAGAAAGGGCACTTCAAGTGCTATCGTTGCTATTTGCCCTACTGCTAACACTGAGCAAAATGCAGGTACTAGAAAATGTTAAAGAACAGGAGTAAGAAGGCGCAAGCAAGTTTGAGCAGTAAGAGGAACATTCCTAATCATTCATCTGTAGGCCCCAGTTCCTTACCCCTTGGGTGTAAACCTACCACTAACCAGACAGCTCTCTGCCCAGCGTAACTACTGAATTAGTAGATTACATAAATCTGCACTATCTCAGCCATGTAAATACCCATCTGTGAGAAGTTTAAGTGACTTTAGGCTGCACAGAAGTTCTGTACATAGAGTTGATTCAATTCCTATGGGAGCATGTACCTGTCACATACCTAAGATAATCTTTTTCCTAACATAACTCACCCCAACAAATATATAACTTTCTACCCTTACAATAAGGCAAAAGTCTTGCCAGTAACAGCTTCACTTTATCCCATAGGTCTAATTTATCCTGTGGAATGTATTCATACTGGGCAATGACAGAATAGGGTACAAGAGAAAGACTGTTCAACCACCCTAGTTTAAGCTGTGCAATACATACAAGCAAACAGAAAAATTAAGATCACACATATGTAAATACAACTCCTTGATGTTTACTTTTGTAAGTTTTAGCATTCTTAAATATAAGCAGAAAACGGTAAATCATTTGTGAGATGACTGAAAAGAATAAAATTCTATCCTGTGCTTCATAATGACCTCATGTAAATGAAAAGTAAGACTTAAGCTATTGCATAACTTTGCAACAAATGACACTTCATGAGAAGAGTTCACCTTTATTGCTGGTGTGAGTCACAGGAATTTATTAGATTGTCAGTGTGGGGCCTTGAAAACAAAAGTATATGCAGCACCTGCAAAAACCTCTGACCTGGTCAGCACTGGTTGATACCCCACCATGGGTTGCTGAGTTCCTCTTCTCCAAACTGCCCCTTTTCTTCTCTACTGTCAACCACTTTAAAGTCTAGCTCACTTCATTAAAGTGCCAGCACAAGCATCAATAAGAACATGAGGTGAGGAAAAGAGTGGGAGGGAGAGAGAATTTCCCCAGCTCTCAGTACAATTTTTCATTACCAGAGCAGTGACCAGAAAGTATAAAACAGCCTTCATTTATCCTATAACCTCAGCCTGGATTATACTTCGGATACCAGGACTGAAGCACAACCAACCATCAGAGAACCTGTTGGTTAAATTTCCAAGCCAACATCACATATGTGCAAGTGTAAAATTCCAGAATTTTAGTGAAATATGAATGAAAGTGGACTGCTTCTCATAAAAGGGCAACAGCGGTGCCAATGCTTGTTCCCTTGCTCATTTACACATTTTCATCAAATGCCAAGTTAATTCTTACTTAAACTGAAAGCTTTCCATAAAATTCAGCCAGAATAAGAAATTTCACATGGATTTCCCCCTCACCCCCCCAACTGATTAAAATAAAGATAATGTAACCGGCAACAAACTTCGGGGAAGTGCTAAGCAGACTAGACAACAGGCATGCATCACTGATAGCTCCATCTGCAATAAGAGTAGTTATACATGATTATACCGATTTCTTTTCTTCCTCTGTGCTTTGTTTGTTACCTACTTGAAACTGCAGATAAAACGCATGGTATTATTTCCAGGTATTATTCAAGTTTCCAAAAGATAATGATAACCTCACATACTCCATAAGCAAATGGAAGCAAATTCTATATACTAAAGAGACATTTTGTAATTAATGATATGCACATTATTAAGTCTGTAAACAAACATCATTACAAGCAGAATGACATTACAAGCAGAAAGGAGTATCACCTTACCAAAACACAGATGTAAAAGTAAATTGAGATTTAAGAATGATACTACAGTGAGAAGCATGCTATTTTCACCCATTTAGGCAAAGAGAGGAAAATGCGTAGCAAATGAAGCAGGTAATTGCTTTCTACCCTGAAGAAACAAATCCCATTTCCTTCATGGAGTGTCATTCATTTGCACCACACAAATATTTCATTCAAACTTATTCATAAGATGCTATGGAAAAGTAAGGAATATATCAACACGTAATAAGGCTACATCTTGAGACATTATTAATTACAATTGCACACAGAATCCTAAATCTGCCATAAGTAATTTTTTTGTAATCCTATTTTCAAAAATGTTAACATTACTCAGATTAACACAATAAACAATTTGTCTTAAAGCACACATATTCTGGGAATAGCATCATTTTGTAGGTCCCCAGATCCATTTAGAATCATAGAATCATAGAATAGTTAGGGTTGGAAAGGACCTTAAGATCATCTAGTTCCAACGCCCCTGTCAGGGGCAGGGACACCTCACACAACCATGTCACCTAAGGCTCTGTCCGACCTGGCCTTGAACACTGCCAGGGATGGGGCATTCACAATTTACCTTACTGTCTGGATAACATGTGTCAGCCACTGGCCAGAAAGCTCAGATTTCATCTCCCAGCCACCATACTGTCTTGATTCTCCTTCTTTGAGGCTGAATGGAAGCAAAGCTCCACGGATAAGTTTTACCAGAGAGTGCATCACTTCCTGAATCATTTTCTGCATCAGAAGAAAGAAAAATCCAGCAAAAAGTCTTTTTGCAGCCATGTACTTACTATACACAATAGCTTGGAATGTATGATTTACAGGTGACTCCACACTCTAGACAGTAGATGAGAAGGTGTAAGGACACACAGATGATTTCAGAAATCTGATTTTCAAGGTTGTGACACGAAAGTATCTTGCTATGAAGGACAGCTAAAAGAAAGCAAGGTTCCCCCCTCCCTCCTCGTAACTTACCTTGAAATCATTTTGTCTTTGCCTTGCATTTTTCTTTGATCTTTCCATTTGGCCAGATTTTTCAGCAGTCTTGTGAAAATAAGAAAATTGAGAAGTGTAAGTATCTCATAACAACTGTTAAAATAATTCTGAAAAAGGGGGTGTCAAAGTGAAGAAGTGAAAACTAATGAGTTTATGATGCAATTATAAAAAATAACTCATGGCATCTCAACAAGCAAAGTCAATATATATTTCAAACTCTACCTACTGTAGGTCAGCGTGCTAACATTTAATTCTGAGGAACAACGTGTATTTAAAACAAAGAGACAAGCATAAGAGTTGCTCAAGAAATATGAGCTTCATGAGGTCAAAGATTTCTCACTGCAATATTGATGACAGCCAAAACATACATAGTCCAAATTTGCATCATGTTTATATGAAGAATCTATTTTCTCATCAGCCTGGAAGCTGCCCAGAGAAGGACACTGATGTGAAATGGGAAACACTTTTTGGAAAGAGGGCAGTTCGAAATTGTAACATGTGAGGACAAGGGTTGAGGGATTTTTGTTTGTTTTTAGGAATAGCATACTGTTGACAATGTTCTTTAAATAATTAACTGTAAAAGAGACTCTGCAAAATAATCAGCATCTTCGTGGACTGCTCACTTCCTTGGAAACAGAGGAACATGAGTATGCTTTGCATGAGACAGTTACAGTTGAAGAAAAACATGGTTTGACTAACAGTCTTCCTGTTTGTAGTTCTAGCCTTCTGCGGAGTCTACTGAGAAAGCTAAATTAAACTAAAAAAGTTATTTCAGATGCTGGGTTAAGCAGACAGAATTTTATAATTAGAAAATCTCCTATTTTGTGTTTGTACAGCAACATCTACTGGACAAGAAGTGCAATAACATGACAAGTATTCTCAAATCAGTTTACTTGTAAATAGTTAACTGAAAGTACTGTCTTTTTCAAATTCCATATTTAGCTAAAGCATTACAGATTTTCAAGTTAAAAAATAATTTGAAGTGAGAAAAAAATCAGAAAAAAAACCTGCTTAACGTTTTTGGAAAATACATAGCTATGAAACTCTTACACTTTAAGCTCTGAATTATAAAATTTGAGACAAGGAAAACACTGGAGTCATTGCTGCATAGAATGCCCACTTCTTTCTTCTACTGCCTTAAAAAGAAATTAAGGTTTTTTTTTCCTTAAACCTCACCCAGCAACTTACAATTGGCACTGTTTTACAGCTGGATTAAAGAACAAAAAATTCACAGATCTTTGATTTCTCCCCCCCCCCCGGTGGTTTTGCTGAAGACCAATCTTAAACCTTTCCTGCACAGACAGACCAAAACTATATTGTGGTAAGACCAACGGTTACTACTCACATATGTGACTTCACCTAGAGTGATTCAAAGAACTCAGCTTTTTAAACTGTTGAAAATACCATGTAAATCTTTAACTGATAGTATCTTCAGATATATTGCTAACCTTTCAGAACTCAAAAAACCCACATGTCCCAAACCCCCCAAAACCTAAAAACTGAAAAAAATACAGCTTTAAATTCACATGAAGTGAAATTCTTTCCACATTTTTAAAATGTCTTAATGCCTTGAAGTCTTCAATAAGCTAACTGAAATGACACTCTACACCACTTTAACAGGACTAGTCCTAAAAAACCGTAGCAATCACCTTGCTACCTGAATGACAATAAATAGCAAGCAACATGGGAGAGGAAATTTATTCATGGACAATTACAGTCTGCAACATATAAACCCTGAGTTTTGAATGCAATACACTGATATTCTAAGGTGTTCTATAAGTCTTTTAGTTAATGCTATCCCCCTTCTGCCACTTGACCTGTGTTGACTGTGGCATGCAGAACACACAAAAGGAACTGGGGGTACCATCCCTTCTCTCTCCCCAGGAACTTTGGGGACTTCTGTAAGGGCCAAAGAACTCAAAAGAACAGGGATTAATTTCTTACAAGCACAGAATCTGGCACAACAGAAGAGGAGCAGATGTACCTTCAAGATTAACAGGAAAACTACCTCCCTTTTTTTTTTTCCCCAAATACACAGAAACAATGTTTTGTTCAGACGTGACAAGATCATTGCATTTTCCACTTCCAGTCATTTTCATGAGCAACATTTCTCAACCTTGTTTACAGTTCAAGTCTCAGTTTCTCCAGAAATTGCTTTCTTTTTCATTGTACTCAGGGAAAAAGAAAAATCACAGCAACTTAACAGGTGAATTTGCAAAATCTACTTTCCAGATATAAAGGCTGTCATTTCCCTTATGAAATTAATTATTTTTGTGAAAGTCAACAGTACTAAGGTTTATTCTTGATTCTACTTCCTTCACTGAAGGTTATGAGTAAGTGCCTTATCTCTCTCTTGATTTTATCACATAAGGATCACAAATAGAATCCATTTCACTGGAGCTATAATACTCTGTATTGTGTTCAACATATAAAGGACTATATTATTTATTAGAATGATCACATTATGTTCAGATTCAAAGACAGCGGCAATAAATAGAATATCTGCTTGAGAAATTCATTCTTTAGTTAGAGAAAAGGAAAATGACCAAATAAGCTTCCAAATTTCCTTTTCCCAGGGTATTTGTTTTCTTTTCTACTAAAGCTACAAAGAATCGTAGAGATCTATGGTTGCAGTTCTGCTTTAGGGATAATTTAGTAGTGGAACACTATGGCTGTGATTACTTCAGCATTTAAGAACAGCAGGACATCACAAAAATGGCAGGACAAAATCAATCTCAATACAGCAGCAGTTAAATGGAGGAGTTTTAGATGCACAGACTTTTACGCTGGATATAGAAGCTGCTCTGAATAATATGCATGTCCAAAAGCTTGACTGTTTTCCACCTGCACTGTAATATTCCATCTCTACCTCTCTGTATAGATCTGGTCTTTAGAGCTTTTAGGACCCAGAATAAGTCCAAACTTCACTCAGCAGAACTTCCACAGTGATAGCTGTGAAGATGAGCTGTGAACTAGTGCCTTAACATCTGTTGATGGAACAGAGAGCTGCCTTTCACAACACTTCAATAATGTGTCTTTGTCAGGCTAGCTCCTTGTGAATATACCATCACGGCAGTTCTGAAGAACAAACAACATGGCTTGAGAACTAGAAGTGAACTCTGTAAAATGTAATTCTGTGACACGAACCCCAAAGCTATTGCATTTATCTGATAATAATTATCATGGTAAGCTATACACTACTGTCCTGGTCAGACAACTACGCATATCAAATGAATTATGAAATTTAACCTTTCAAAATCTATTAATAGCATGCATATAAAATCAGCATGTCATGAATCACTACTTTTATTTATCCTGCTTCTTGGATTACCAAGATTGTATTCACATTAATTTGTAAAAACCAGATCATCCAAGCAAGAAGGACTAGAAGCACAGCTGATTGCAGCTGCCTGCACTTTCAGACTAGACTAGACTCCCTGTAGCATGCATGGGTGTGTACCACTCTGGGCCTTGGTCACTTTGCAGCTCTGGTTTTGAACCTATCCTCACTTTCAAACACTTAAAGCTCAAGAAATGAGTACTCCTTTCAAAGAAAGAAAACATTTTTTTTTCCTATACGACTGTCTTTTACACATCTCCTCCATGCAATTTTCTATTTCTTCAGATCAATGAAAGGCAGCTGGCCAGCTATGACTTAAGAGGTGGAACTACAGATATTGACTCCAGCATCTGGAACACACAAACACCACTAGCAGAATTCTAAGTAATTCCACTGTATGCTTTTATTCTTTTAAAAGTATAAAGAAAATTCTGACTTCTATAGGTTAGTATTGCAAGACACCTTACTAGTCAAAGCAGTATCTCTCAAATGTGTAAGAGTCTACTTATCTTTATATAAACCTCTCTGATTAAAGCAAGTCGTCACTTCTTTCAGTGAAATATCATAGTTCAAACAATCATTATGAAGTTTTGTTATTTAAAAGTAGCTTATATAGAAGAACCCATACCTCACTGAATAAACTTCCATTCACATAAGAAATCCAGAGCTTCCAGAAGTTGGGCAGCTGACTTACAACAAGTTTTGTCAGCTTTTCAACAAACACAACTTGTTGAGGAGCTTTGTATCGCCAAGCTAAAATGGGAAGAGAGGATGGGAAAGGCAAAATTAAAAATATTTGAACTAATAATTTTTAAAAAAGTACTATTAGCTTGCAGCTTTGTATTACCACAAGTGACTATACAGTATGTATAGAAACATCGAGGTAAAAATAAAAAAAAAAACAATCAGTACGCATAAAAGCTCCTTCTTCTCATCTCATATGCTTACAAACTGCTGGCACTGAGATAGTACATAAAGAATAGGCCCCTTTGTAAGGGGTATCCAATGCAATGCACCCAATAATTCAGACAGCAGGACTTCTGTCTTCAAGATATTCTAAAAGGTAAGGTCACATGAAAGCAATCAAGAGATTAGAAGCTTCAAATGATGAGATGGTGATGCTGCAGAAACAGGGCTGGTAGGAGGGGCTAGCGCTTAAGGCAAACAATGGAAACTGGACTATCTGCTTTATTTACAGCTCAAAAAATTTTCCATTGTGGCTTGGGGTAAGGTGCCAACCTCTCATCTTTATTTTCATTTCTTTGGTAAAATCTTTAATCTGAAAAACGGAAGATTCCAACAGTGTTGAATGAACAAATCACTAACTATATAATGAAATGCCTGGATGCAGGACACACTCCTAACATGTAACACTACAGCACCCATGTTTTCACTTCATGAACCTACTTACACTCCTGGTACACCAGCTATTAAAACATATCAGGAAAGTAGCTTTCATTCTAGCAGCAAATATATTTTCTCAATTTCTTATCACATGGAGGGAAGGGACATAAAGAGAAAGCTGAACAGAGGCAGAAAAAAATTATTAATTAACACAGAAAATAAAGGTAACTTTTTCCATAACCATCTGCCATCTCCAAGCTTTAGAATGCTTGGAGAAGGAATCTCTTTTTTATTTTTTTGAGAACACCTCTCGTCGTCACCCCCCCCCCCCCCCCCCCCAAAAAAAAAACCCAAACAAACCAAATCAAAATGCCACCCCTTGCCCAGAAAAAAAAAAACAAACAACACCAAAAAACCCCCACAAAAGTCCCCCAAACAACTAAAGCCCCATAAAACAAAGATGTTCACATTTGTTGGTTTGGTTTTTTTTTTTTGTGTGCGTATAAAGTCTGGTCTTTTATAAATGATAAAGTTAAAAACATATTACCCAAATAACTGCAGAAATGCAGAAAAATGTTGGTTAAAATAGCACTTCGTCTTTACTCTACTGGAGAATATTGACTACAGAACCAGTTAGGCAAAAATAGCTGCACCTTCAGTAACTAGTAGGCTAGGCTTCGTCAGAACCTCACTTTTTTATTGTGTGGCAGCCAGTCTGGAATCTCCTTCAGGTACACCATGCCTTCAGCAGCATCCATTTGTCAAGGTCTGTATAAAATTCTGGTCCATTTCTTCAGTGGATGAATTTGGACTACCCAAAATGATGTTCTCTTCATGGCCAAAAAGTTTAGGGACTATATTAGTATTTGAAAAATCAAAAAAATCACAATGGAAGCCCAAAATTTGGAGAGAGACTCTAACATAACTGAAGCATAACTCTGCTGATAGTGATGCATCTGTTTAGAAGGCATCAGAACTTCAAAGCTTCACTAGCAAAGCTCTTAGTGTGAATACAGACAGGATATTTGTGCCATCTTGGTTTATGACTGTCAAGAGAACTGGTTAGACCCAATAGCAAAAAACTCTGCCTTTTAACACAAGCTGTGTTAATAATGTTCCTGATGCCAGGAAGTTACGCCAACACTGATATAGCAACAGCGGCGCTGCAACACCAAACCTGAGTTCTAACCAAAAGATTTCAGCTCCTTCAAGAAACGGCTTCATCTTGCCAAAAGCTCTAGCATCAACCCAACGTTATAACCAGGGATGTCTGTTCCCCGTTGACACTACATTTTGATGAATCTGTGCAATTTACATTAACGTAATTACTTGGTATACATGTCTATTATAGGCTTGTGTAATCTACGTTTTGAATACATACAACCTCAAGCTGTGATGCAATTTTTCTGGCACATGAAAATACAATGTGGCAGCACAAGAATGAAAAATAATGACAACTGTACATTCTATGTTCTTGAAAAATTCCATTCCTTCTTCTCTTTGCTCAAAAACACCACAGCAGATATTTATAGAAGTTTTTCAAGGAAGTCCACAGAATTGGAAGAAGAGTAACATCAAAGCAGACCAAAGCCAGAAAGCTCTTCATAAACACCTGCTTTCGGCAAAAACGTACATTGGTAACAAATGACCCATCCTGTGAAAAATGTTTTCTGCCTCCTGTGATTGAAAGACTTACGAGTTCAAGTTGTTTGAACGATGGCGTTGAAGACACTTATGACACATCTGGGCTGGCTGCGGGCACACTGCTTAAGCTTAGTCATACACTTTGTTTCCCTTTCTGGGTTTAAAGAATTAAAGAACAAGGACCAGATATCACAGTAATCACAGAAGGAGCAAATGCAAGGAGAGCCATCTCAGCAAATACACACAAAAGTTATAACAACAGGAAAAGGTAGTAGTAATTATTTCTGGTTTTGTAGAGAGAGAGAAAAAAAAAGAAAAAAGACACTCATTACCTTAACTTCATTTTAAGAAGCAGATTTCAGCTATGAGCTGCTCTTTTGCTTATTAAAAACACAGAGGACCTCTTCAGTGAGCAACAGTAAGGCATGAGAAAAAAGCATTCGATTTGGTAACAAACCAAAACAAACACACAGAGTGTGGGGTTTCTGTTTGGATTTTCTGACTACACCACACATTGGACATAGGGAACTGCAGCTTTGTTTTTCCAAATAAAAACAGATGCCTACCATCATCACGGCCAGACTGAAAGCTGCTGCCCCTTTTCAATGAAGCAGTTTGACTGAGATGGCCAATTGGTGATGGACGCACATCACTGTCCAGATCCAGCATAGGGCTGTGGAGCAATGAGCTGCCTGAGAGAGAGGGGAAAAATAAAATGATTTTGCACATCAACTGACATGAAACTGCATGCGGCATTCTAATTTAACTCTGAACTGATACAAAACAAAAGTTATCAAGCAAAAACATTCTTAACCTTGTTTGTTTAGACGGCTTGCTCATCTACATGAATGTTATTCAGTAACACCACTACTGACTCCTGTAAGCAAAGCCAAACCCATAAGTACCATGTGGGAAATACCAGTCTTTATTCTGTGTGTTTCTCTGTTCTTACTTTAACTAATGCCCCACAATTAATAGCTTGAAAGCCATGGATAAATACGTATTTATGTCATTAATGACATGGCACATACTTTTTTTCTGTATGGCTAAACAAACTTCTAACAGCAAGCCTTTCTTCTGCCTCCAGCCGAAGCAGTTAAGGGCAGTGTGTTCAACTACTTAGATATTTGACCTATACAGGGTTCAGGTAGAAAGAAACCATCCATCATGAAGCAGATGAACTAACAGCAATGTACACTTGTGCATGTCTGTAAACCACCCTGTACTTATACCTATTGACAAACAAAAACAGGTATTTTTTTCCCCTGGGTGGCTGACCATATGTAAGTAAGTATTATCAAGTCTACAAGCAATGATCTAATCTAATGGAGGTGGATACTTGGAGTCTAATATACATTTTGGAAAACAACCATGTAACAGTGAGCAGGCAATGATGATTTTCTAACACGCTGTAACACTGCCAATATTTCTTTTAAAATCTGTATTGCTGCTTAAGGCATTTCACCTTACAGATACATTTCTGAAAGTAACCATCAAAGTTATTTCAGCACTGAGCAACAGAGCTGTAACAGCTAAAGTTAAATGAATTACAATTCGTAGAATTATAGAACAGCCCAGGTTGGAAGGGACCTTGAGAGATCATGTGGTCCAACCTTTCAGGGGAAAAGGAGCCTAGATGAGATTATCTAGCACCCCGTCTGGTTGCATCTAGAAAACCTCCAGCAATGGGCCCTCTACCACATCCCTGGGGAGGTTATTTCAGTGAATTTCAGTGATTCATTGCTCTTACAGTAAGACGTTTCTTTCTATATTGAGATGAAACCTCTCTTGATACTTCATGCTGAATTTTGTAATGAGAGTCTTAATGGTTGAGTTTACATTGCTTGATCTTTTCCATCAATACCTACATTCACTTAAAATAACAGGAAGGCCACACAGTAAGAGCACCAGCTGTAACACTGCAGTACTCAGATTCAAGAGTAACACAAAGTAAAAAGGATTTGAAGGATATTTATTCTGAATTAATGCTGCTGTCAGACCAACAGGGCAGTAAAGATATACCTAGTCACTTTACTTCAACAGCTGGGGCTTAAACTCAAATATTAAGTATCACAAACTTCCAATAGGTGACAGTATTGTGTTTTAGTTCCTTTTGAAAGAAGTTCTTCTTCCCAAAATTCTTTAATGGGTTTAAAAGAGATTTCCTGTGGCCTTTCACTGTGGCATTGTGATTACTGATCCAACTGTAGTTCCTCTATTCATCTCATTACTGTTCATACTATAAGACAATAGCTAAATAGATCCAATTTGCTACATCATTCACAATAGTGACAGACATACTGAATTCCCTCTGTATGAACTAAAACTGCAAAATAATAATGAGAAAGTAAAAACCTAAAGCCTGCAGAAGTTTTGTTAAGTAAGTATGTATGCTGGAAGTACGAGAGGTTAATTACGGACATGTACTATGCAACTTCCCATACAGCAGAGATCTGTGTAAGATCACAGATCATTAGCATTTATAATTTAAACACCTATGATTCCTAAAACATATCTTAAATGTTATAAATTTGCGGTAATTATCTTCTGTGAAAACATTCAGCAACCCTACAGAATGAAGTAAAACCAAAACAAATTGATTCCTTTCCAGATTAAAAAAGTATACACTGAATATCTTCAGAGATTCTACCCAGAATAAAGAGAAAATTGCATAGAAGACCCTGAGAAATTTTACGTGCCTTGCATAGCTCTTGGGCATCCATAAGAATTTGCCTCAGATTCAACATATCTGCATTTTATTTTGGTGGGGGACGGGGAAGGGGGGAGGAATGTATGTCAAGACATTGCTGGTTAAAACATACATATATATACACGTTAAATTTGTTAATATATATATATAAAAAAATCCACCCAATAAAACTCTTAAAAAAACCCTCTCCAAAATCAAGCAATCTGAAAAAACAGGAGTGCAGCAATGTTATTTTCACAAAAACTACAATTAGAAAAACCCATGAAAAAACATCCCTCTGATGTCTTTGCCTAGAATTTAGGTTCTCACCTTTCAAACACCTTGTTAATATGAGGAATTTCTTGTAAACAGATCGTCTCTAAAAATGACAGTGCCAATTAAACCTCAGAATTAAGAAAAACAGACACACTTACCAAAACATCTTAATGTAACTTAGTTCAATTAAAACCATTTGCTTGAGGTAGTTGAAAACCTGAAAATTCTGTATTGCTGCTGATACACTAACCCCATGCTGCCCAAATGGTTTATATATCCACCAGTTACAGAAAACATGTAAAGAATACTCTCTTGTTCCACCAGAAAAACCACATCATCAGTTTGCAGCCGTACCAGGAAAAGAAAGTTTAACATGAACTAATTTCTTAATTGGTTGTCTAGCATTACAAGCAAGTATAACACAGCAGCAGGGAACTACAACAGCACATATACCCTCAGGACTAATAAACATCTGGAGTACATTAGCAAAGCTGATCTTGCTTTCACCCTACCAGAAGATAGCGCTTGAAGACTGCATACTAATGTATAAATCTTGTAAAAAAAGTGAGAGTTAACTTGCAAACAATTTTTCACCCATGCCAACTCATTCCCTTTCTGGAGCCAGCAGCTTAAATTTAGCAGCATAATGTAATACAATGAATTTAATATTAGTATGGACTGTAGGCAGTAACATTTATAAGCCTAAATAAACTACCCAAATAATAATTTGCTGCCTATTCGTTAGTCTGTTTGTATACTATTTCGACATTCCTAGATCCTGAGTATAGGACAGCAGCAACCTGAAGTTTCAAGATACTAACTTTTTACACGTTTTAAGAAATAAACAGCATGAATAATACATTCCTGGCGTATCTTAATTTAAAAAAAACAAAACAAAACTGCATCTTGGAAATCACAAAAGTTGGGTTTTTTTTTTCTGGTTTTTTTTTGGTTGTTGTTCTGTTTTCCAAAATATACCATCTACATGGAGCATATCTATCAGTGACCCCAGTGCCAAGTGTATATTTAACCAAGGAAACACAGGAAAAATAAATGTACTACATTCTCTTCTTCTACCAAAGAGTCATGACAAACCAGAAGTATAACTAAAGTTTATTACATTTACGACTGAAAAATCATGAAAAGAGCAAATAAGTTCAAAAGACCTTAACACTGCTTTTTATTAAAAAAGATTTTACTAGGTTTCAACTTCTTGTGCACAGATATTTTAAAGGTAAGAAGGATGAAATTAAAACACTCAGATGCCATGTGAAATATAAATAGTTCAGCAGTTTTGCTAAGACCTCTTCTCTTCTTGCATAAGATCTCACCAAAACAAAGATCTAAAAGAAAGCACAATGCTTTTTGAGGTAATTTAATTTGTGCTTTTGTGTTCTATAAATCAAGTCACCTGTGCTGACCCCAAATTGCAGGTTTACTCCAAGTTTATCAGTACTGCAGATCCTACAAGGTACATATGTGCCTGCAGTACCTATGGCTCACGTACATACCTTGACCCCACTTTCTTGAATGTTACCTGCATGCTCTTGGCTTGCACCAGATTACAGCCTCTGTTAAAAAGACAACTAACATGAAATTTACCTAGAGTAGATTTTTCCATGATCTGCAAATCAGTCAATGATTTAAAAATCCTTAAATGCAAATTACTTTCAAATTTCAAAACTATTACCAAATTAAGTGTAAAAATAGCTCGCAATATCAATCCCTTCACAGCTCTTGCTTCTTTTGTTTTGTTTTCCCCTCTCAGCCTGAGAGGCAGAGGTTTCTCAAGGGGGTCACACATCTCCCTTCTGTAACCCAGCTTCAGCCACTCTGCAATTCTGCCAGCCCCTGCACGACTTACATGGCATTCAGCTAAGGCTTTTTATAAAAGCTGCTGGTTGACTGGGGGATAATATAAGGCCAGTACTTTTTGCAGCGACAGAAAATTGTTAAGAAGTGACCAACCTCGGGCTAAATGCTTTTTTTTTCAGTGTGATTTTCTATGCTAAGTCAAACACCAGTTATTACAGAGCCTTGCAGCATACATACACATACACAGCATGTATATGAGCAAGATTTAAAAGGAAGAGACCCTACGGATGTGCAACCAGGTGAATACAGTTACTGTGTTCTTTCATCCATTATGTATCTTACAGTGAATTTTCTCACAGGCTACAATAGTAAGGGAAGGCTGATCTATAGCCTCTGGACTCTCTGAAGGGCGTCAGACTTCCTTACCAGCCTTAAACACCTTTGAACATTTTTTCCTGTGCACAGCGGGCCCTTGTCCTGTGCTACAGCCTGACCACCCACTGTTGCTTGTTGACCAAACACACAGTGCCCGGAGCCCGCACGGACACAACCAGTATAAGATTCCTTTCAAGGACACTGCATTGAGAATTTCAATTCGTCTAGGCAAGAAAATAGGCCAGAAGGAGAAATTACCAAAAAATTAACCTGCTCAACAGATGAATAACTCATTTTACCCTTTTTCTTGAATACTTTTTCTTTCTTTTCCTTACATTTATTAGAAATATGTCAGTTTTAAGTGATCAAGAAGAAAATGGGTTGTATTTCTAGCAGAGATGAACACGGAAGATAAATTGCTGCACTTTACAGAAAAAATGTTTTTGAAATACATTTAAAAAGGAGTGCTTTTTTAAAACTTAAGGCTAGACTTCATTATATTAAACATTCATAAAGAAACTATTTTTCAGTTTATCACAGAAAGGTTAATTGGGCCTATTATTTCTAGTGGTGATTTAAGTATTTCTCAGCCTCAGGGTAAGCCTTATTGTCAGTCTTGCAGGCCAAAAAATACTGAAGCAAGAGCCAAACACTTCAAGTTCAGCATATAAATAAAAATGACATCATTTTACTAGCACTAACTCCGGTGGACATCAAGATCATCATCAACTTTGAAAACAACCAGCTTTTAGTTAACTGCCCGAATAAGGACTTAAAAGACTAGAGCAGACACCAACGTAAAATTCTGGCCTCAGAAGTTTATCTTTAGTACTACTAATGTTTTCAATTTAAATTTTAAACTACCTGTGCTGCTTTTTAATCACCATATTTACTGTCTTCATAATGCTTTCAATATTATAAATACTAAATAAGAATGCCCGCTTCATTTCTGAACATGTCACAGTCTACTAAAAATTCTAAATAACAGTGAAGTTACAGATACAGGTGGTAAAAGAGGAAAATAAATCCAGTGTCAAATTCTGTACTGATTAACTTTTTTTTTTAATTAATAACCCATTAAGGGTTTGCTTGACATCTGCTGTCAAAAGGGTATTTCTGCTATGGACAGGGGATGTGGTTTAGACATGAAATGGCTCCCAGCTGCAAGAATTCTTCTTCCAGATGTACAGTAAGCAAAGGCAATGGAAGAGAACCAGCTGCTAGGATAACAAATTGAAAAGGCCCTTTTGACACAAGCCTTGCCGGCCTGTCTGATCTAACAAAGATGGATCATTCATTGCAAGGTGAATAGATTCTCAGTGTGGCACAGAAGAAAAAACAACATGGTCTAGCATCCATCTCTTTCCTTCACACTATGTACAGCTGCTGTTACTGTGGCGCAGAAATAGCCTGCATAGTTTTTGCAGTATTTGGAGAGTGGTGCAACATACATTTGAGAGCTCTAAAAATTACACTTTTCCAGTAATAAGAACTACAACAAAAATCACAATGACTGAATTACTATACTCCTGTTTCAATAGCTGTACCCATTTTAGGAACTTTCATAGGTTGCATATCAAATATTTGCAACCCAAAGGGTAGCAGAAAGATTACACTACAACTGTGTGTTTCCATTTATAGTTTTAACTTCTAAAGGTTATTTATTAACAGATAGCTTATCTGCAATCACATTACATAGTATCTCAGAAAAACCTGTTACAAAATGAAGGACTTTTTCAGTTAGTCTGATAACTGCATTAGAGTTACTGGCTATCCATTTTAGCTCAAAGGATCATGAAACCTAGTAAGCCACTATTAAAGTCTAACCAAATAAGAACTGGCCACACAGAAAACAGTCTTAACCTCCATAGCTTCTTTTCCTGATACTCATGTTAAGAATTCATTCCTTAACTCATTTTGGCTATCTGCCCAGTGCCCTAGGAAAATTTCAAGCTAAACCTCATTTATTTACATTTATTTTCATGTCACTTTACATCATTATATCCCCCATGTTTCCTGTACTCCAAAAAGTCTGAGAAGCATAAACCATAGTGAAAAACTACAATTATGCCCTAATAAAAGAGGAACTGCCAAGTAAAGTTAAAAATATGTAAATTTTACAAATATGTAAAATCCTAACTGAAGGAAACAATTTACTATTCAGGTACCAGGTTTGAAAGTCCCCAGACTTCTATAAATCCTAAGTTTAAAGTTCAGAAGCAGCAGTTCAGACTTTAGCCAATACAAAGCATATAATACCAGTACAAATCAAGTTTCTAATTCAACTATCTCTTGCTAGCAATTAAAGACACACTGTTTTGAGAGAGCATAGTGCTCTTCTATGTTAAGTTTTACATTCACAGCCTTCAAAAATGTGTTTCCATGTCTATTCAGTCTCATCTCCCTGTCTCTAACATAGCTACATACTAAATAAAAGCAGCAAACTGTCTTTACCAACATCAGGTCCTTCCAGTGGGCAGCAACAGGGGGATGTGATCAGATACATAAAAAGAAATCCATCAATAGTTCAGGAAATAACTTCATAACCATGAAAAACCCCAAAGTTTTCAAAACCAAGAAAAGTGCACAATTGTTACCTATTCCATTCGTAAGGCAAACATATTAAATAGAAAGCATAAAAAGTTAATAAATTCATATATTTACAAGAATTACTATGTCAGCAGAACTAGATTTCCAGTGAGTTGCACATGGGTCCCATATCTACAGATGTACCTTTAACGGATGATTCTGACAATCAGAGAAGCAGGAGAATAGCTTAATGTAAGGATACAAGCAAAGGAGCTTTACGATTTGGTCACCCCTTGTACCTCCTCATGCTTCAACTATGACTTTGGCTATGGTGTTCAGTCCCTTTGTTTTGGCTGCTCATACTTGGGAGCACCTCAGAGCAGGAGAAATTCTGATCTGCTGTCATATATGCATATTCACCCACCCCTTAAAACATGGGCAACAATTTCTCTTAATATGTACATCATCTGCCTGCATTTTTTTTTTTTACCTCACAATTGAAGAACTATGGATATGCAGAGCAAGAAATAGTCTGAAGGCAATGATGAGTGAGTAACAACAGCTATATATGAACATGTAATGAAACATTAATCAATGCAATTTAAGAGTAACTGGCAAACCAGCATGGCTGCTTGAGTGGGAACAGGGCAAAGGTATTCTTCAAGGGAAATACACTCAAACATACTGCTGTAACGTACTTTGTATACAGGACTTGAGAGAATTCCACGTACTACTTGTACCCATTGAAATAAATGTAACCAATTACCTAATGATCGTATTATTTCATCTTTTACTATTAAGAACTGTCTATTAAAAAAATCAAAGGAAACATCCAACTGAACAATTTGCTGTTGGTAGTTGTCAGCCTTTATGTTGCACTGCCAAATTATTTGACAAAGCTCAGCACAGCTTGATATACCTTTCAGGTGTGGGAAATAGTATTAACACAAGTCGGAGTAAGTGAAAACAGACAGTATTTGAAATACATAGGACTTCTGCTCCTTGAAACAAATTCCAGGAGAAAACTCCAGACCATTACACCCTTGTAAACTTGCCAGCTTCTTCTTTCAGGCTGCATCAGAGATTGTGCTATGTTATGAAACTTTACGAAACTTCACTGTTCTAGGACATGCTTACAGCTATGGAGTACTTCCACAAAATGGGGCTAACCTCTGGTAACATTCAAGCACAGAGGCTTTTTTTTTTTTACCCCTCCTCCCCTTTTTTTGTTTCTTTATAAAAAAAAGACCAAAAACCCCAGCAGCAACCCAAACCACAACTTCTCACATAACAGTACTACTGGGAGTGAAGGATTCATGCTTAGATCAAAAAGATATACTTCAGATATAAAACCAAAGGAATTTAGATACACAATTTTCTGATAGTACCTTCAACCACACCAGCATGTATATTAGCTCACTCTTCAGCTATGCTTAGGAGAGCCTTATTAACAAGAGGGCAAGCATCAAAGACAAAGAACCTACAGAGGATGCAGAAAAGTAGATTTACTTCTCATCAATATCGAAGATTTGTTCTGACTGCCATTATGAAGCAGACGATACATCAATAAATCTCTTAAAGAAGACAGCAGAAGATGCTGCATCTAACTTGTAGTTACTACTAACTTGTAATTACTTGTAACCAGTATGTTAACCATGCCATGTGCAAGGTCCTACACATGGGTCGGAGCAATCCCAGGCACAGCTACAGGTTGGGCAAAGAAGTGTTTCAGAGCAGCCCTGCAGAGAAGGACTTAGGGGGTGCTGGTTGAGGAGAAAATGAACATGAGCCGGCTTCAGTGTGCGCTCGCAGCCCAGAAAGCCAACCGTATCCTGGGCTGCATCAAAAGGAGCGTGACCAGCAGGTCGAAGGAGGTGATCCTGCCCCTCTACTCTGCTCTTGTGAGACCTCACTTGGAGTATTGTGAGCAGTTCTGGTGTCCTCAACATAAAAGGGACATGGAACTGTTGGAACAAGTCCAGAGAAGGGCCACGAGGATGATCAGGGGACTGGAGCACCTCCCATATGAAGACAGGCTGAGGAAGTTGGGGCTGTTGGACTAGATGATCTTTAGAGGTCCCTTCCAATCTCTGGCATACTGTGATACTGTGATACTGTTCAGCCTGGAGAAGAGAAGGCTGCATGGAGACCTCATAGCAGCCTTCCAGTATCTGAAGAGGGGCCTGCAAGGATGCTGGAGAGGGACTTTCCCCCAGGGACTGTAGTGATAGGACAAGGGGTAACGGGTAAAAACTTAAACAGGGGAAATTTAGATTGTATATAAGGAAGAAGTTCTTTACTGTGAGGGTGGTGAGGCACTGGAATGGGTTGCCCAGGGAAGTTGTGAATGCTCCATCCCTGGCGGTGTTCAAGGCCACACTGGGCAGAGCCTTGGGTGGCACGGTTTAGTGTGAGGCGTCCCTGCCCATGGCAGGGGTGTTGGAACTAGATGATCTTAAGGTCCTTTCCAGCATTAACTATTCTATGATTCTACTAACGTGTTAGCCTGCTAGTAGTGTGGAGAGAACTGGAACAACTTTTTACCACAACAGTACACTGCTGGATTATTATAACAGTGTCAAAATTTGGAGCAAATTCTACTTAGAATTTGCTTAGGTTTGATTTTTAGCTTGTTTAGCAAGTAATCACAATGTTAATCTTCCCCTCCTGAACATATCACAGCCAGTAAATAAATTCTTTAAGAATATTTACTTTTGACAATTGGCTACAAAAATCCTTTACCAAATGTCTAATTGAGTTTCCAAAAAAGACTTCTCTGGGTAAGAAAAGCAAAGGCTTTTGTCTAAGTCCAAATCCATTTTATGCAGTAAAATTCACGTGGAACAGCTCAGACCACAGCTCTACTTTGAAAACTGATAACATAACAAAAAAATGCTTTTGCACAAACTCGGTTGAAAGTTGAAGAACTGCGCACAAGTGAAAAATAGATATGATCTGCTACTGAGGTTTAAGTTTATTATGCTGAAAAGTTTTGACTCAAGTCAGTTTGAACCCACAGATTCACAGTCAGAAGAAGAACTAAACTAAGAACAGCCAGAAACTGTTGGTATGTTCAAGGTAGAACTGTAATCACTGTGCGCTTATTGCAAAATATGCGATAGGAAGACTCCATCTACTGAAAACAATACCTATTTGTCTTTGCTGAAAAGAAAAACCTAGAAAAAGTTTCAAAGCCCTTTTAATACTCTTATGACCAACCTCTTTCTCCAAATGCACGATATACAAAGAATCTTTCCTGGAAGCATGTTATAAGGGCTTCAATGTTTGAAAATTTATTGCCTTTTTTTTTTAATAGCCTGTGAATTTATGAACATATAAAACACATTTGTAGCTCATTTAAGTTGATTACATTCCTCAAAGCCTTGAATAACCAATTTGATATTTAGTCAAACCCCACAGTTTTTCTGTTTGAAAAGCATACTTCTATTAAAGTCTCAGATCACAATCAGCACTATTCTACTTGGCAATTAAAAACAATTTTTCTGAGTTTTCTTTTTAACTTCTCCCAACTTTTCAGTTTATGCCAAAATTAAAAATCTAGAGAGGAAAAAAATCACATTTAGCAACCTTCTCCCTTATCCTACTAGATACTAAATGAGAAATTCCATCAACTGGGATCAATTCTTAAGTATTTTACAATCTGTGCAAGAACTACATCAGTAAGGACCACATAAAAGGCTGAAGAAAACTACTGAAATTCGATGAGCTCTTTAATAAAAGTAATACTATATTAGCATTTGTTTCATACATGCACTAAATATTAACTATTCATACATGCATTTACCTGGCATTCAAGTTATTTAAATTCCTTCTTCTGTGAGCCCAAACAAAGCTAACATAATAGCCCCTTTGATATTAAGGCTGAGGTAAGCAGATTTGTTGCAAGAAAAACACCAAACAGGTTGAGATTTTCAAGAGAAGCCTAGGAATTTAGACACAGTTTTCATTCATTTACTGGAGCCTGCATATCAAAATTATATAGACTAGTAAACCAAAAACATCTTGATCACTTTGTACCTTCATGCTCCTGTTTTTCTCGTTAAGAAGCTAAGAAATGGCTAAATAATATTTTGCAAGTGAGAGGAGAAAAAGCAAGCTTAGATTTGTTAACCACAGCTGTTTTTACAAGTGAGTTTTGCTCCCGATAACTCCATTTTGCAGGGGTCATGGTGGTGTCATGTCAGGGTTTTTGACAAGAAGTGAAGATGGGGAGCTTTTCGAAACATTCTGAATTTTGACCAAGAAGTCAAGAAACCAACCTGGTGTTTCAGCTGGTCCCACAGCACTTCACACTGTGTTGTCGAACAAAGAGATGTTAAGCCTCCTGCAGCAATTTTACAGCACATTTCTAGCACATTTCTGCAGTAGCTCCAACTCAGTAAAGTTTTTGTGGTGTCTCAGAATAGAACACCTTATTTGGTTTGGGATATGCATTCACTAAACACAGGAGTTACCTATAAGCCAAGAGAGACCAAATTCTGATATGCCTACTCATTTCAGAAACAGCAGCAAACTCTGAGACTTCTTGAGAAATAAGATACTACTTATCAGTTTCCAATTTGAAAATCCAGTTAACAGATTTTACTACTAGAAATACGAGGCCCATACAGCCAACCTTTTGAAAATACAGTAATGTGAAGGATCATGTTAACTGGTATATAAGTTGCTGCCACACCTGAAAGAAATACCTGTACCTTTTTGGGGGAGCAACAATGGCAAAGACAAAGACAGAATACAACTAAGTATTCCTATTGGTCTTAATATAACATTTTCTAAACATCCTATTTGTCCAGCTCACAGGTCTGTGTCTGAACACTAATCTGAATTTTGAAACTGCCTATGAACAAAGAATGAGACAGCACCATATTATTATTCTGCCTATCAAGAAATTAAACATTATTCCACTATGCCCCAATGCTCTGCATTTCCATATACTAACAGCGTATCTTGTGACAAAGAAATCTGTCAGAAAACAATCCAAACTTCATGGGACCTGAAAGGAGTATTCTGAGAGGACAGTAAGCTTCAGATAAATGATTGAAATCTAACTCTTTCCCATGTAAAGAGCTTAAAAGTTGTAAGTTAAACAAAAAGAAAACTCAAACTGCTGTTTTGTTTTTATAACAGTATAGAGAAAAAAATACAAGACAGTATTCGACTTTGAAAAGCTATCAAAATTGATAGAACCCCCCCCAAATATCATTTGTACACCAAGACTTGTCAAATAAAAGGCAATGCCAAATTCCTAGATGTCAAATACATATATGTAGAAGAAAAATATATCCTTGCCTTTTTGTTCTTTAACGTAGCTCTCCTTACAGTTGTGCATGAGCTGCAGAATCCACTGATGTTGAGCACCAATGCACTGCCAAGCAGGGTCCCCAGGCGCATGAAGATCAGAAAGATATCTGTAAAACCGAGTCCAAAAATCACAGCTCTGACTTGACACACTGAAGGCCTCATTAAAACAAAGATGTACTAAGAAATGTTTTTTTAAATATATATATATATAAAAAAATTCAAGAATAGTTAAGATACACTCATACCCAACAAGCACAAGCTTTGCACTCTCCCTTCATCCTCTAGTGAGGTAAAATTTTATCTAAAAACCTTACAGAAATAAACAAAACCATATATATTTAATATTATATTAATATGTATTTTCAGTTGTGCCTCAAGTACTTGGGAAATCAAGCTCTTTGTCTGCCATGGCTGCAGCTCAGTACTTCATGTCGTCACCGATTCCAAGTTAAACATCTCAAGCACATAAAATATGGTATTTTTCTTCCCATTTTACTTGTCCTGATTGTATCATCATGTAACCTTAACAAGTACAGTAGAAATTATTTTTTGGCAGCTCATTAATTTTAGCAAACACATGTACAAACAATGTAAACCAAACTTCTGGACTGTGGTGGAGGGTTTTTTTTTTGTTGTTGTTGTTTTTGTTGTTTTTTTTTTTTATTTCTTTTGGGGTTTTCATATGTTGGCTTTTTTTTTTTCCTTTTGGCAGGGGCAGCAGAGTATAGGGTGGTTGTGTTTTTTTTTGTTTGGCTGTTGTTTTGTTTTGGTTTTTTTTTTTTTTGTTTGTTGTTTTTTTTTGGTTTTTTTTTAGGGGTGAGATTTTTTTTTTTTTGCTCTACCTATGATGTGCATACAAAGTCAGTCCAGAGAAAAAAAGAACGGGGAGAAATAAGCACTGGGGCTTCTAAGATATGGGAAAAAAATCACCCTCTGACTTTTGAGGAGAGAGAAGTATTAGAGACAGCTGCAGCGATTTCAAAGAGAAAACAAAAGTAATAAAGTCAAATGTATGGCATTCAAGACAATCTGACAACAGTACTTACAAAAGAGTATTTTAAAAAAGCAGTAGCTGCTTTATTATTTAATGCATTCCACCACATTCTGCACTAATGACTCAGGTCAGATTAAAAAATTCAAGATGCTCAAGGTGAAGTACAATGATTTATTATCTTAAGCAGTGCAGAGAACGTTTAACTCCTTCACAAAAGCTGAATTACTACAATAATGCCTACTGTTAATTAAGACTGTATTGCAAAATCCTGCCTTCTTTAACAACTGCCTGCAGTACTTGAACAAAAATAAACTGTCAAAGTAGGATTGGTTGGATGGATGAGAACATTACATGACCAACCATTTTGACAGGGTGACATTTATAAATTATGAGCTTAAGGCCCTCCTTAGTGTTAAGGGGGACTTCAGTCTTTGCTTAGACAAAATTAAAAACATTACCACTGATCTTTGAAAAAATACATCTACTTGGTTGTTAAGTGATATGGTAAACTGTTTCTGAAAAGTATAAAATAATTAGCATTGTAAATACCGTAATAAAATGAGAGGAAAATAAGACCTGAAGCCTAATTATAAAGATCAACATTGAATATCTGAGGGGGAAAACCACAATATCTCAAGTCTTGCTCAGCTTTGACATTGGAGACATACAAAACAAACATATCTAGGAAGAAAAAGTCTCTTAAAAATGCAAACAATTGTACAATTAGGATTTTGTTAACTTCCTCTTAGCTTTCTTCACAGCACTTCAGCTTTCTTCACACCTTTCCTCCAGAAAATGTAAATTAGTACAACCACATTAGCATATCTAGAGTAGTGAAACTAATTTAATTGCTTTGTATGCTGGGATTCTCTTAATTTATTAGAACTAAATGATTTCACATTTGTCCACTGTCTGCTCTCCTGCATTGTACTGCTCTACATGTGGTAGTTACATCAACACAGTCTGCTTTAAGGTAGGCTGGGATACTTTTTAAAGACTCAGTACTTGAAGGTAAGGGGCTAGAGAAAAACTAAAACGAAATAAAAAACCCCAAAACAACACAAAACCCACCAAAAAAGTCTAAACAAGAAAGAAAAAAAAACCAAAACCAACAATAGAATCAACTGTTTATACAACTCTGATTCTTAGAATTCTTCTAACAATCCTCAGAAGAGGTCTTACTGGCTTAGATGAAGCTGCTCTCTGAAGTTTTCAGGACTGACACAGAAAGGAAACAGTAGTGTCTTTTTCAGAGACACAAAATACTTAACTACCTTAAAACACAGTTCCAATAAATAGGCAATATTTATATACCACTCAGAAGAATGAGAAGTCCTCCACATAAATTATACTGACAACAATGACCAGTGTACAACTAACATTACATAAAGGGACCTAAGATACCAATACTTTACTTGGTCCGGTGCGACTGGGCCTCATGAGCATACAGAACAAAGACTTTGGGCAGGTGTCAATTTTAAGAGTGCTTTTCACACAGCCTATTTGGTCTATATCTTCTAAAATAACTGAAAAGAGCTCCGAGGATGTCAAGCCACACTAGGACACCATGTAACATCCAAAACTCAAATGCTTTCTAGGTAAAGCCATCAAATATTCTAGAGCACTCCAAAATTTGGCTCCAAAGGCTGTAAAGAAGGTTAAGGTCTGACAATAAAAGATCCAACCCACTCATGTCAGTATGCCTGCAACAAACTCCAACATCACCTTTGTGAATAACAGAAAATCTAAGAATTTCTATACTTGTTTAGACTGAGTAGTAAAAGAGCCAAAATCAAATTTAAATGACAGTTTGGATTAAAATGGATTATCTCACTCAGGATGATTCAATTTCAACACCAAATCAAGCTGAAGTGTAAACCAAGTTAATAAGGAATTTATTTTGAGATCTGCAATCTGTGAACAATCACTTCAGACACAGCTTGCAACATGGTGGTATAGAGGAAGCAAGAGAACTGAAACATGCCTTTAAGATTTTAAAAATTAAATTCAAATTTCAATTACCCTTCATGAAATTGTTCTAATCCAAGAACTATTTTTCAGTCATTCAACAAACAATCAAGTACCAATCCATTGCCATTATTTACATAATCATGAAATCTTGAAGTACTCTTAAGTACAGCTTTAAAATTAGTATTTAAACCATAGTAAAAATAGTCAATACCCTACTTAGGAAAGATTCATTATGCTTGACAAAGACACTAGTCAAATGATTACCTTATATAACGTTTCTGATCATGCAATGTTGATGGAGTTTCAAGCAGCTTATCCAACAGAAGTTCTCTTAAAGCTTCAATTCTAGTTTCAACTTCAGCATAATCTAGGAATAGGGAGAGGAAATAAATCCAATGTGTGCTTTCAGCAGTGGTATGAACTGAAAATTATGTTATTTTTCTAGGATATCAGACGCTTTAGAGTTAATGTAGAAATAAATATAACTAATTTCATAACAAGCCACATCAGAAAAATCTGTACATGACAGTTCTACAAAAACAGAAAATTGGACTTTGAAGCCTTTCCAATGATACATCAGGGAGATACCCAAACTTACATTTTAATTACTGTAACCTTTTTTATGCCCAGTAACATCAAACATTAATAAATAAATAAAATTGGCTGCGATTTAACATTTTGTAATATAAACCCCACCCAGAAAACTTGACAGAAACACTGTTTAGAGTAATTGGTTCTTATAAATCTGTATTTGTATGTATTAAAAAGTATATGAACCCATGTAAAGCTCTTTAGACTACAATGTGCTTTTTAGCCTTCAAGGGGGGGGGGGGGGGAAGTAGGCAAATAACAGAACCCATAACTTACATTTTTTGAAGACTTGAACCTCCGTCTTTCCAAACAGTGACTTGGCTTTTTCGTAGTCATTAATAACCACATCATAATCACCCTTAAAAGAAAACAAAAAGAAACAAAACCACACATAAACAACTAACATTTATATTTGTCAAGAAAAGGGTAACACTAATTTCAGCAATAGAAAAGCATTTCTAAAGGCTTATACCTTCTGGATATTTCTTTCAATATTCAAGGGAAGGTTGAAAAGAAATTTAAAACGCTGAAGAACATTAAGAGCGTTTCTTGTTGAATCAGCTTTGTCCTTGCGACCCAGCACTTCTTGGAATAAAGTATCTGCTGTATTACTGGCTCCTATTTTAAAAAGGATGAAAATAAAAAGTGGAGTAAGTAATCTGTTCCAATGACATACAGATTTTCCTCATTTTAATGAGTCATTCAAGATTTTTCAGAGCATATGAGTAATTATTGCTCAATTTTTATACTTTTTTGTTCAACTCTGTTAACATTTTACAACTGATGAAATACTATTTCACAGTGAACCACTTAATATTTTAATGTGGTAAGACCCCTGCACAATTAAAAACAATCGCTCTTTCCTATTTCAAATGCTTAACTTTGCTGCAGATATTTTATAGTTTGCTTTGGCTCTGGATCTACATTTTACAACTAAATTATGCATCTCAGGATATGGAAAAAGACATAGCAAGTTTTCTTTTTAGAAAAGTATAATTTCATTATGATAATTACTGTCATTAGCTTTAAAAGTTATCACCAGGTTTTGCAAACTATTTTTTTTGCGTTTTCAAATTAGGTCTTAAAAATTATTAACAATATTTGATATTTTAAATTACTAATTATTAAGTCAAGACAACAGCATGACTGAAAAGAAGTCTAACTAAGCTGGTTACTGTAACAGAATGAATACAAATTGTCTTCAAATTGTATTGAAAGTCTTACTGGCGTCATTGCACACAGGATCCAGGCCTTTGTCAACAATTTCATGCAATTAAGTTTCGATGTTATCTGTGAATTTATCTTTAATAAATACATTGAATATAGCCTTAAAACCTTTCTTATCCAGTCTAAAAAGCATTCTACTTTGTAGTAAGGATTATACCCTAACACAGAATAATAGAATTTAATTAATACTAGGGCAGATTTACATTGCACATGAATATTTGCATTTTTTCAACCCATGACTTACTTTTAATTAACTAAAAAAAAATAAAGTGGAACTGTTTCAGCTATTTTGATCGTTGTATGTAGACGTTTCTACATTATCTGGTCTAGTGACTATACTTTCAGCAAAGATGAAAAAAAAATTACATCAGTCTCACTGGGTGGCTTGCATGCCATTTTCTCTAGTCAACACTGTGGGTGGCCTGCTCATGTTAAAAGTAGTCTTTGTAAAATAATTGTTATATCTAAATAATGTTTAAACTTTGTTGAAATTTTGAAGCCTTGATGTAAAAAAAGTTTTGTCAGGATAGCTGTTTCTAATGCACAGTATTTAGCATAGAATACTTTAATCCATTAAGGAGAAATGCACAAAGAAAACAGTTAGTTGGACATTTACATACAGACCACTTGATAAAGTATGATTTTTCTCTTGAGATTATAGTAAATGCTTGTTTTGTAAATCCTTCTAGTAACATTTGTTTGAATTCATACGGATTTTGTCCATTCTTTTAACAGCCAAGAACTAATGTACTATATCTGAGTATTAGTTATATTCACAAAGCAATTTTTTAACTCTAGGCAAATGTTTTTAAAAGTTAATTGGCAACTGCAGGAATAGCACAGTGAATTCCATGTTTAGTTTAGAACTACATGCCTTCGTATCTTTACGAATCAACTTGCTTTACAAATCCTCAAGTAAATGATTCTCTGCACACTTTTTCTATTTTACATAGAAATTGAAATCTATTTTATTATTTATTACTGTCTTATTGAAATTCAATATGTCATGCAAAATGGGTCTGATTTTTAGGCTTAAAGGGAAAATGTAAAATTTCTTTTCGCCTCCCTCCTCCAAATCCTTTCTATATCAACAATCTCTATCTCTTGATTACTGATGAATAATCTAAACTGAAATAATCAATGGATAAAGATTTGGATCCTATATTGACTAACTATGTTTTCAAAATAGATGATTCATCTACTTTGTGCAAATTTTTTGATTTCAAAATAAAGCTCTAGTTATCCAATAGTTGTTTTTCATAGAGCCTGACAATAACGCCACATCATAGAATTCAACTGACCTCCTTTAAGATAAAATTCTTCATGAAGCTCGTTATAGCACACCATAGATTTTTACAAATGTGTATTTAATAGTTTATTTAGCAATTAAATTTAGGAATTTAGCAAAAACTCCAGGCATTTATAATTCCACCTATAACACCAGATTTTGATTCTACTAACCCATGCCATTTCAGTACAATAATTTAGCACACGCTTTATGTGCATTCAGATGTTATGGAAAACATCCTTATTCTCTGGAGTCTGCAATCAAGCTCACACCACCAATTGTGCCTCAAAATACGTACCTATGGGACTAAAGATTAGAAGTAACTTTTGAAAGCAGGCCCTGTTACTCCTGGATCATTGAAGATTTCAGTGGTCAAACTAGAAACAAAGCTTTGATCCTAAACTACTTTGCATAATATTATTTACTCTTTTTAAATCCTTGTATTCCTACTTCCCTGCCTCCCACCCATCATGACTTGCAAAGTATCGGGAAGAAAAGAAGTCAACTCTTTTCACAGCAGAGCCAAACTTAATACCACTCTGAAGTGCCTGGCACAAGTTCGTCTACAGATCCAGCTTGAAAAAGACAGTCAACATTACCTGCACACACATTTCAGCTACCACTTACCAAATGAAATAATAATTACATACTACAGGTAGATTTGTCTCATATTAGTGTGTGTACAAAAATGTCACAGATCTAAATTTCTGCTTCTTTATTTAAAGCTATCACACAATTTTGTCAAAGGGAAAGTGCTCTTCAAGGAATGTGTGCCTGCTGCGTGACATGGCATAAATACAGAGCACAAAGCAGTGACAACTGCACTGGCAATTTGGCAAATGCTTTTTTCTCCTATCCTATAAGTATCACATATTCTGCACATACAGACACACACTACAGTTTTTGTATATAGTGCAAGTGTGGTTTTTTATAGGTTGGTTTTTTTTTGGGGGGGGGGGGGAAGAGGTGTTTTGCATTCCAGGCAACAAGATAAGGGAATAACACTGTTCAAACTACACCTTGATTGTAAGCATTAATGAATCTCTGCTGAAAAGAGCCGGAGATGTTCACAAAACTCCCTGCTTTCTTTGTGCTCCCCACACAAACACACATACAGTCAACTTTCTTCTCTTGTATGAAGAAAGCAGTGAACTTCCATGTCACTTTCTTGATTTCATAAAACACACTCAACTTTCCAACACTGAGTCAGCTATCTGCATGTCATTCCTGCTTATTGATACAGCACTAAGGGAAACATCCCTTCCTCTGTGAAAAAAATCACAATGAAACAAAGTAAAATTATCTTGGCAGAAATCCCAGAATTAAAAAAGGAACTTTTTTGATCTGATGAAACACATACCAAACTGCAGCAAATTCAAGCCATCTCTCTGAATGCAACCTTACAGCCAATGCAGAGAAACGGAAAAGAAAGCACTGAGAGCTTCTCAGGATTTCGGAAAAGAAGGCTAATAGTCTAAAGGGCAGCATATTAAGTGAAAAAGATTCTGTTAATAAAGCCTGTTATTGCAAACAACCTGTATTTTTTTTTTTTCCTCTTTTGCTCAAACTTCTTAAAGTTTGGTATATAGCTTTGCTCATCCTTCTACACTTCTGTCCATATACCTCCTCTGTATTCTTTATCCACTCAAAATTAACATGCCACCAAAATTCATTTAAAGTAAATGCTTTAGAACATTCTTTTATTTTGATATTTATTCTTTTTGTTAACAGAAAGACTGATGAAAGTCATGGCACTGCTACTCACTTCAAAAGGTATACCATCACACCCTAAAATTACTACCATCAAACAGAAAAGTCAGGAGAGATTGTACTGTTTTCTACTATATTCCTAGGAATATATTAAAGCTTGTTAGAAAGTCCAAAGTCCACAAATAGTTGTTGCTGGAAAGACAAAACTCACTGTTCAGTACATTCTCCAGTTTTTGCGTCATGGATCCTTCTACTTTTTCCGTTCCATCCGCTTCCAGTTTCTGATGAATTGCTGGAATAAAGTGTCTAGTTAAAATGCAGACCTTTTTAATAGGTAGGAATACATTATATCAAAGTGACACTTCTAAACGTTTTTAAAATTAAAGTATTATTTTGTTTGTTAGACATAGAAAAATACAAGCATGCTTCATGGCAGCAGAGTCTAGTGAAGGACAGGGCTTAGAGCCAGGCACTGCAGAATTTTAACCATTACTTTGACTTTACAGACTTCCTGTATCTTCCTGAACAAGACAGTAATGCTCAAGGAAAAAAAAAAACAACAAACAACAAACCAAACAACAAACAAACAAACAAGTCCCCAAACCCACCACCAACAAAAAAACCCAAACACACAAACATGGAAATAATCCCAATTAATTGTCTTGTAATACAAGTGTGAATTTAATATTTTGAAAATAAGTATAATTTAAGTACAAAATATTTTTGCTTTGTAAGACCAAATTTTTACAGTGATCTCAGCAAAAAATGAATCACCACTAATTTATGGGTAAAAAGTCACAGAGAATTTGGATAACTCCAAAAATTAAGTGTTAGAACACACCTCCACTAGTAGTTTTCCTATATAAAAACTCATTCTCAAACCAGACACATTAAGAGTATCGTATAGGAATATACTGCATTAAGCATTACACAGAAGCATTGTAATGCTTTTGCTCAAAACAGTATGAAAAAGATGAGTTTACCCTTTTTTTTTTTAATGATTCTATTTTTTTTTCCTGTCATAGAATACCAAAAGCCTCAAGTCTTGTTTCCACATGACAGTACTAACAGATGTGGAAATGAATAGTATTAGAATTAATTTGTTTGTTTTACAATAATTTCTTTTTCAGGGAGAGATTTACCACTGACTACACTATACCACTCTGGAAATATGAACAGTGAATGGAGTGTAGATACTCATTTCTTTTCTTCTTACTTCCCCTCTCTTACACAGCATTCATTCCCTCCTCGGCTCAGTGCGAGTGGCACAGACAGTTTCTTTTTTGTTTGGGATTCTTTTTTTTTTTTTAAGGTAATTCCCCTATATATCTGCATAAAGCATATATAAAGCAAATATTTAAAAATGTTACTTTCCTTTCAAATTTTAAATTTGTTATATTATGTAAAATCAGCTCTATAAAACAGCCATCAGCTCCTGTTGCTTTAACAGCAACCCCAGTCCCTCAACTGGATTCTTTTAAGATGATATAAAACTAAAAGATGAACTTCATGAGTGTACCTAATTTGCTCCAGGAGATACCTGGAATTCAATCCACTTAAGATAGTTTAAAATACCACCCCAAACTGCATATAATGTGCACATAGAGATGTCATCGCCAACTGGTTTCCTCTACAATACCCATGCTCTGTAGCTGCAAATTAAGAAAAAGCAAACAAGGATGAGACAGACCTCAGACATACTGTAGGCAGTGGCTATTCTGAAACACAATGGCCCTTGATAGTCTCCTGCCTCCTTCAAAGGATGAATTTTCATTGGGATGGGGGTGTGTGTGTATGTGTGGGGGTGTGTGAGTTTTAAAAAAAAAAAGAAAAAACAAATAAAATTCCACTATTCTCAAACATGTAAATTTGAGCCTTCAACCCCTTGATCCTACACAAAGAATTTCAGGAGGCTCTGCTTTCTTGAAAATGCAAGAGCATCATCTTATTTTTGTTACTGTAGTCACTAGTGAAGAAAAATATTTTAGGAAACCGTATTACTTAAAACAATCAACACTTGCATGAAATGAAATATATCTAAAAGATTCTTGAATATTTAAAGGAACAGAGGTCTATCTTAAGAGATGGCTTTTTAAATTTAAAATTTAAAATTTAAAAGTCCACATCACATTTTAAATATGACATGGACACCACTTACCTGTAAGAATACCTCTACAATTATGTAACAAAACATTAAAGGTTCTGATCATATTACCCCATTTATATACATCTTCTATACAGGGGGAGCCAATTACTGTTGTGCAATTAATGTTACATACTGAAAGTCAAGCTCATCAGAACAGCAACCACAACATAAATAGATATTTTAAAACCAAATGCTGTAAGTACTACTGGAACTGCATCAAAGTGCAATGATTTTAATTTACATATTTTGAAATGATTCTGTGAAGCACATTTTTGAAAGATACTTTCTAAACTGATGTGGATAAAAGACCCCTAAGATATATATTGCTTCAGATGTTATTGTTATTCAGATGTTTTTAAAATTTAGTCTTTTGGAACTATTAATTGCATAACATTAATAGCTGACCCATTAACTATAATGTTACGTTTGAAGGGGACATACCTAAGAACTTTCAAAACCAAACTGCAACATCTAAATATTTAGCAATGCCCATATACTGGCAACGAAAGGTAAAACATGCTGAAGGCAGCTTATTTAAAAATTTTATCATGATGGTCATGGCTTTACTGTAAGAAGCATACAATAAACAAAGATGAGGAGGGGCTAGATTTAGATGCTTCAGCTAAGGCCAGAAAATTAATGGTGTTTTGTATCATCTTTGCAAATTTGAGTTTCCCAGCTAAATCAGAATACTTAAGCATCTGCAGACTTCAGAGCTGCACTGAGATTCTAACAATAGTGAAGAGACTAAGTTTACATCTCACAGTCTCTAAACTGTGACTAAATACTTCAGAATCAGTTCTACTTGATCAAAACACATGCAAAGTTCAATCTGGCAAATAGACCTATGTACAGGCCTTGTAGCAAAATAAACCGTGATTAATTTGTTGTTGCTTGTGTTGAAAACAATTTTATTTAATCTAAGGAAGGATATTGTTTTTCACTTGGCAACCATAAATCTAACAAATTAAACTACACTTGCTAGGATCATGCAGTTTTTGACTTGCAAATTTCATTCTTTTATTTTTTATTTTTATATTTATATTTTTATTTTTATTTACATTTTTAAAATAAATTTTGTGATAGGCACCAAGAGCGGCATTTTCAAAACCTCCTCAGCCTAACTCAGCTCAAAGCAACACTGCTGCAAGTTTTCCACCATTTTCTGATTAAAAGATGGCTACAAATGCACTATATATGAAAAATCTTATCCCAAACCCTTTTAGTCAGATGTAGAAAATAAGAGGAGGTGTGAGAGAGAAGACGAGTCAATACAAAAAAAAGGAAAAACTGACCCAGCAAAGTATTTCTGAAGATCTGATGTGCTAACTATAAAGAACTTGGCACCACAGCACAGTAATGGATGGATAAAAAACACATGTTAAGATGTTGCCAGGATTCACAGCAGTGCATGAATAAAAATGCCTTTGGTTTCCTTTATCAAAAGATTAATGACTTTCTTTAATTTGAAAAAAATATAAGAAGGTTATTGATGAGAACAGCACCCCTACGTAGGGCAGAAACTCTTCACAGGAGTGCATAGCTGCATATAATGAGCAAATTATATGTTATAATTTATATATATTATATTGCAACAAAGCAATACATAAAGACAGCATGTCATGAATGAAGCTAGCAATATATTACACTATGAAAACCTTAAAAAAAAAGTGTATTATACATTAGTCAATACTGCTGGTTTTTTGTCTGTTTTGGTTGTTTCTTATTCCCCGAGTTTTCTTGATATGCTCATGATTTTTAGAGTATGGGAAATGCTATTCTCTTTTTACCAATACATTGCTAAGCCGCTTTACCTACAAAAGCTAATGGAAGAAATAAAACCAGCTTTTAAATGTTGCATGTATTTTAAAAATGGTATGGAAATCAAGATGGAATCATGTAACATGAAATTAAACTGGTTTTATAGCTTGTAGGTCAAGTCTGCCTCAAATTTAATCGACGGTAATTTAGTACACACTTAGAAAATAACTGCAGTTGATTACATTTGAAAACTTCAACTGCAAACCCAATCTTTCTTTTTGATGTTTTTTTTTTTTGAGAGTGAACAAAAAAAAAATTAACTTACCTGAAAAACACAAACTGATAAAACATGACAGTCACACAGCAGCTAACAGCTGCCATGACTGCATACACTTGGAGAAATACTGCTAGCAGTTACTTTCTGTCTCTAAAATAATTACCGATTTAACAGAAGCTATTCTATATGAATAGTCAGCATAAAATCAGATACTGGCTTGAGCACAGAACTTTCACTATGGACTAAGACAATTCCTGCTGTTTCACACTTTTTAAAATCAGACCATCTCTTGCTTGAGACAAAAAACACCCCCTACACAAAGCTATCCTGGAACACGTATAAAAGGAAAGTTTAAGCCTTTCATCAATCACAATCACAACTCGTGCTTTTTTAGAGTTACAGTAAGATAAAAATTGGTCTGCTACAGAAACTGATCATAGGCACTGCATGAAGAAGCAGCATCTGCATGAGACTAAACTACTCAAACTACCTATCACCACTTAACATACTTTACTGCCACTCCTTTGTCAGGCCATCTCTCTCTCAGCATACACTGCTCATTGCAATGTCTCCCTTGTTATCTAGTACTGCAAAATTAGAACACAAATTTTCAATAAGAGAACTTAAATCAGTATGCCTGTTCTTTCATTATACATACATAGGGAGGCCCATAAATGTAAGGGCAACATATGTAACAATGCTAGTGCAATTGCTTCTCATTCAGCTTTTGTCTATAAGGGTAGCACAAAGATAGCTCACGCCTTTAGACATGAGCATCCACTTGGAAAACTAAACAGTGAGCTTACAGCACATCAGCTATTGCTTCATGACTACTTGGGAGACATGATCTTGATTCTTGAACTGAAATAATCTAACTTGCATCTATTGTGGGACACATACATGCCTGTAAACTTTTACTCTGAAGTGACTGATAGTGTTAAACACAAGCATGACACATACAGCATCCTAGTTTTACCCTTGCCAGCTTGTTTCATTTACCCTGTTCTTTTAATATGATAATTCACAGAGGTTAAGAAAACTGCTCCCTGGACTAGCAGGCTGTTCTTATCCTGTAAAGGCCCTTCTATCACTTGAAGTGGGATGAGGAAGTTAACATTAGTGGAGATGCACCACACGTAGCATTCAACACAGAACTATTCTACCCCATTTCAAGTCAGCTGCATAATATTTAGGTAGTAGTCATATGTCCAAACTTTATTTACTCAAATCCATATGTTTAATAAAAATTCATAGTATTGAGAAAATGTATGAGACCAAAGTAAAGCAAAACCATGAATTAGGTATGTTACAAAACAGGAACGTGGCAACAGCAAAACCTGGTATAGAAGTCTGATGCTGTACCACCTAGCAAAACCAGTCATGGGTTAGCATTTCATTTGACAAACAAAGACAAAAGAGTGAACTGAGATTAAGAACTAGCTATGTAAAACCACTTCAAAATTAGTGAAAGTCATGAGTCTAGTTTGCAAAGAGAATCAGTAATGAAAAATTGGCTGTATGCGCTCTCTTTAGATTCAAAGATGACATAACTCTTCAAAAGCCAGAAGTGAAGGAGCACAGACAAGCATCAGCTCAAAATTCACAGCAATTAAATTAAAATTTGCTCAAATTCCCAGTCTGACTCAGAATTGAACATAGACCCAGTGGTTTCTTTGGTTTTAATTTCAGAGCAAATTAATTTAACAGACATAATGGCAACAGAATCCACTTATTCATACTGAATCAGATCCTGGATCCCTGACATGCTCATCCTAGAATGGGCCTTAGGGGATGAAGTATAAAAATATCCTATAGGAAGAAGGAGGGAGGAAAGAAAACCCCACCCAAACAAAAAAAAAATAAAGAAAAAACCCAAAACCCAGACACTGAGCAGATATAGGGTCATTTCAGCCAGGCAAAAATGATCTTATGTATTATGTAGGGTATAGACAAAAGGCCAACTGCAGTCCAAGTTTCCTATCATACCAGCATTCTCACAGGCCACACTTCTGAACAGGACTGGAAAGGGGAAAAAGGAGTAATACTGCAATAGTCAGCAGTGCTTTTTTTATATAGTTTTTTTTTTTTAAATCAAATAAAATGTGTTTGTAGTTGAAACTGCACAAGAGGAACTGTTGCCATGGCAAACCAGAAAGTCAAACCTAAATCACAAATTTGTTCAACATACCCATGTTTCAAAGACACATCATCTTCTTTACTTGCCAATACAGATGTTACATTGGCATGTTTTGCATAATTGAGTGTCTGAAGTGGTCATTTCCCTATTTTTTTTTCCTTTCACTTAAATTTTCTTTTTTTTTTTCCCTTTACACTTAAAAGTAACTGTGCAACCAAATGCTCTTTGTAAAGAATGCTTCTGAAAAAGTATATATGAAGTAAATTAATTTACTCACTTCACAAAGACTTCTGTGCAGGACATGACTTGCTCATGACAATAAAACACAAGCATATAAACAGCAGTCCTTACAGGAGTTCTACTTTCTAGGTTGCAATTAGAATTATGGGAAATAAATCAGCTGAACTTCCCAACACTGACAAGTGGGTCAAGTTGAAGTGAGCCCAGCTGCCCTCATCTCAGTTTACAGGTCGCTTCAGCTGATGGAACAAACTTCCGGTTGTACCCTCTGCAGCAAAGTCACTGTCAAACTGTCAGCCAAGCTAATGGGCACAGAGACAGGAGGATCTGATAAGGCAATTCTCTTTTCCAAGATATTAAACCAAACAAACAAAGGTTCTGTCCTATTTGACCTCTTAACTTTCTCAGTAAACAGTTTTTAAACTACAAGATACAGTAAACATCTCGGGACAGCTTTTTATGGTTTTCAATGCTTACTTGTGAAATTATTAATACTCATTGAAATGTCTAATACAGTTTCATAGTACAATTAAAATCAGACTCATCTTACTGATTCAAATTAATGAAAAAAGCTGCACTACAATCAGGAATTCAGGGTTTCCCAGACCAAGTTCATCTGTTTGAAACAAGCACTGTTAAATATGCTTGAGTTAGAAGATGTTAAAACAAACAGATGTGCCAGTAGATGAAAATATGAAGTACCTGGTAAAGTAAGTGTAATACCTCTTAAAGTGAGCCTCCTTCAAAAAATACCAATTTAGGGAAACCTAGGAGAAATAACTGTACACAGATAGCTCCACTCTACAACAAGACGAACCTGCAGTGTACAAAGCATAATCACCAGGGTTGGAAGTTGTGTCCTAGGATATCTGAAGGGAAAAATTGAGAGGTATCAACAAAAAAGCCAATCAACAAAAATGTGTCTTCAGAAGATCCATTAGAGCTCAGAAATCTTCCCAAAACAAGCGAGTTAAAAAAAAAAAAATCCAAAAGAAAACAAAGCACCTCAGGAAATTTCAATCACCCTGGAAGACAGGCTAGATATGCTCGATAATGACTTTCCCTTGAGTCACTTTTCATCTGTGACAGTTGTATGCTCAGCATCAAATAATGAAAGTCTGCAGAACCAAGGCTATGTCTGTCCCTCATCTTTCAGCTTTCAAATATAAACTGTTCCTACTGTAGCTTTGTTTAAATGCATGTAAATCCTAGTCGCATCTTTTTGAAGGAGAAAATAAGACATGTAAATTCACCCTTACATGTGTAAGGGCAGAAAAGTGGTATATTACCAAAGATACCCTTTTTGTTTTGCTAGTATTGGAAGCCTCTCCACATCTAACTTAACAGTTGATTGTGCCCATCACAGGGTTCAAGTCTTTCAAAAATTATGTAACTTTTCCAGCTACACTCCCTCAAAAGTAATCTGAGAAAGAAGGGCAAATTAGCAGTTCTGCATTACAAAGCTGAGATTCATATGCAGGGAGTTGGGGGGTTTCGACTGAAAAGAAGCAAAACACTTCTGCAAGTGCATTTAATAGGCAATTAAAACAGACAAACGCACATTCAAATGCTACAGAAGGCAGCTGTGACTGCAAGCATCCTCGTTAAGAAATTGGATTTAGAATTTAAAAACTAAATATTGTATTGATAAGCCCTCTGCAGTTCAGTGTTACAGCTCTGCATCTGTAAGATACTAAGACTTCAAGTCTCTCATTTTCTTATCAACAGCATCAAGGCCATTCTGTCTTATTATTACTTTAATTGACTGTTTATAACAGCACAAGCTACAACCCTGTATCCTTTTGAGCTCTTAAGGGGGATCACTGGGTGGAAAACAAAACCAAGCTATTTTAGTTACAGGTGAAAAGTAGCACCAAGAACCACAACTCATGCAAAGTTTTGAGTTAATTTATCTAAAGGACTGCAATGAGAAACTCTAACTGTAGGTAAAAATAACATTGATACAGATAAGACATGCAAAACAATATTACAGCTATGATTTTTTGTTTTATTAAGAACATAGTAGTTAGTGAACTAAATGAGTTTGCTTTCCCTATCATTAATTACTATTTTTTTTTTTTACATTCCTGTTTGCTCTCCAACCTCTTCATTTATCATGAAATCAATCTCCGAAGGCAAGAAGCCTACACTTTAATAGATATGAGAAAAGTCACTTGGTTGTGCTCAGTCCTTCTAAAACCTCACAACATTTATGGTTCGCATTAGCTTTCTGTACATCCCACTAAGTTTTTACTGGTCCAAAAAATAATCTTGCAAGATAACACATGTCTGCCAGCACTACTTTTTATCCACAGCAGTAACTGTTTGGAAATAGAACTTAATCTTTTAAATTATTTGATAGTCTATATACAAAGCAGATTTAGTTGTGAAAAAATAAGTCACATATCAGTATTTGTTCAGGATTATTTAGGATTTTTAACTATTTAAGAAAAAAAAAAAAAAATCAGGATTTTGACATTTTCAAGATATTTAAGATTCACCAAGTAATAGCCTATTATTTTTCCTTGTACTTCATAAAAACTCCGCTTAAAAAAAAAATCTCCCCTTTTCCCTGATACATGTAAGTGTCTGTCAGACAGTAACTAAGTGGCCTGCAAGTTTGTCAAGAAAATAAATAAATAAATAAATCAGTACATCTCCAAAGCAGTGTTCCTAAAGCCAACTGAAGTTCTAGCTTGGCTGAAGCTATGACTAGATACAGGTTTTCTTACCCCATGGTACCCATAACACAGGATCAATTATCAGGAGTGATAACCCTGCAATGTACAGTAACTATGAAGAACAGCACAGTGGTACATATTAAACCTATACAGGATGGCCCAGCAGTGTCACTCTTATCCAGCACAGTCCTTAACCAGACAGCGCTATGGCAGCCCACAATGAGTTGTTACCACAGAGACAAGTTTTATGCTTTAAGCCTGCGCATGTATATATAAATATATATACACACAAAAATGGCACAGACAACTAAGCTAATCTCACTTGTATGTGGAATTTTCCCTATGGCAAGCAGAATATAAAGGCCATCTGACTTCTCAAGTCAGAGTGTACTGAACATTTATATAAATATTAGTCTGACTACGGGATAAAAATCAAGTTTTTATGTTGCTACAGATTTTAAGTCATCATAATATTATCTCCAGTTCAACATTTCCTCTCTTCTCTGGTTCTGTGGTCTAAGCAGTTTCATCAAATGCCTCCAATTAATATAGATGGCATTTGGTGCCATCTTTTGCAAATATACCACAACAATCAGCTTGTGACCAACACGACAAAGATTTTTGGCTCATCAGACACTTTTAGAAGAGATTATGAAGAAAACCAATATTTTTAATATTAAAATTCAACCATGCATACAGATAGTGTCTTTTCTATTACACTGTATTTAGTAAGTGCAAAACATCTTTACCTGACAGAGCATCTTGTGCTTCAAAAAATGTGCTGAGACCTCCTTTCACGTAAGCTAGACTTCCTTCATTTTTCTTATTGGCTTGCTTCTTCAAATTCACAACAGCCATTTTGAGCTGATCAAAACTGAAAACAAACAAGAAGACCCCTGTGACATTTGAACAACGAATAAAGTCAGCTAATGAATAAACAGAACAAACTACTTGGAAAATAAAATCAGCTACTTTTGCAACAACTATTAAGGACTGAATAATTGCTAACAAGTGTGATTCTTAATAATGACAGTTTACTCAATCTAAAGAGTTTCTGTGTTTTAGTTTTTAATCCTAAATGGAGGACTCCTATCACTTGTGCTGGAATAGATTTCTTTACGATATGTTTTGCTTTACTTCCTGTTTCCATCTACTGGACAGAAATCACATTACTCAATAGCTGGATTGGTCTACTTGGGCACCCAAGTAGTACTTACCAGAAGCATTTTCAAACTAACAAAAAAGCTATGCAGCTCTCTTTTTAAGTACTGTTGCATGTTATTTGATGATCTAATAGTATGTTTAAATAGTTTATATTTGCCAGGACATTGCCGGGGGTGGGGGGGTAGAGAAAAAAAAACCTCCCATGTTATTTCGATTGCTTAAAAAGAATTTCCTTCAAGGAAAAAATAGACATAAGCTACCCAAATCAACAATGCACCATACATATAGCATTCCCAATACCTGAGGTTACACAGAGGACAAGAACTAAACCATTGCTGCGTGTGTCCAGGACAACAGCACAAATGATTTGGGGCAGATAATTATACAATTCCAGAATATTTCTAAGACTACACATTTTTTAAAATCAAAACAAAAAACCAGGCTTACTTCTTTATTTAAAATGCTACTTATAATTATATTCAAAACATTACTGGATTCACCCTACTCTTTGAGCCATTCTTCCTGTTGAGTTTTACATAGCTTTTGCAACTTTAACAATAAGATTTATATTTTATAAATCAATATAAACCAAATTAATACACACACAAAAAAAACAAAAACACAACCCAGCTTTCATTTAAAACCAAGAATTAATACTTCTAATTCCACTGGGATACATGGGCCAAGAGGATCATGACTTGCGACCGTTGACATACACCAACATGCATCAGCGGGTTTACTGACACTATTATATTAGAGGTATAACCATTACATATGCTGTTGTTCATATTCCATGAACAACTGGTAATTCTGGTTAAATAACTTTTTTTTTTTCCCTCAATTCTTTCCTGGGTACCTTTCTCAGAGGGCCTCTTCCCATCCATCACAGATCACTAAGCACATGAGCTATCCCACTTTATTCTGATGATATGCTTAGCTAATCCCACATTGCTTGTCTCCCAGGCCGCATGTGAGTGTGTAAAGGCACTTGTGGTTAGACCCTTCCAATTGGTTTTGTAATTCCCAACAGCACTGTCAGTGCCATCACTGAACATGGAGAACTCTGTCCCTCGCTTAACTGCAAGCTGTTATGACCATTCCCTGCTATTCCTAATTTGAAGTCCTTGTCAACAAAGGGCAAATCTTTGGTGACAAGTGCAAAATGCAATGACGCTCCCACCCCACTTTTTCAAGTGAATCCCATTTCTCACTAGCAGTCTGTGTTCTTTAGTAATGGATCGATGGCTACAGAAGTAAAACATGCTGCCTTTGAAACCAGTGGTACAGCCATCTGTAAGCCTACAGAACCTTAATTCTACAGGATGCATTCACTACCTGAAGCCTTACCCTTCACCTGTAAATCAAAGGTGCTCTTCACTTTTGTCCCCAGGGCTTTGCTATCACTCTTGATCTGTTCTACATCTCTCTTGGCAGCACCACTGGTGCCCACATGAATGAGCAACAAGATGGCAACAGTCCAAGGGCCTCAGGTAAAGGAAATTTCCTAAAAACAGCTACATCAAGCTGTTTTTTCTCACTTTACTGTCCATCAGCTTTTTTTAAAAACCTGATGACTCCCTAAATTATCAAATTGTCATAGTTCATTTTGAATCACTCCTCTTAGTTCCTGGATTTGAAAAGATACATATATATTGAGTAATAAGATTCTCTTGCTGCTGTTCTGGCTCTTCAATCTACTACCACTCTGAGACAAAATGGAAGTATTTCCCAAGTAGATTAATGGTTATTTCCGGAGATCCTAAAACCGAACACCACAACCACTCCACAACAATCCAGCCAAACAACAAAACATCAAAAGCCAACAAAAAAACCCACAAGGCACCAACCCACAGCTGTTTCTACCACAGATAACAAAAAAAAAAAAAAAAATCAAATAAATTTGCAAAGTGGTATTTCCCTTCAAAATGCTCATCAGAATACCCAGCTGAAGACAACAAGAAAGGCTCATCATCTCTACTAAAAATGGCTTCTAGTATTATTCAAACATATGCAGATAAAAGAACTCAGTTATAAATGCAAAAATATATTCACATAATACATTCATGTAAGTACATATTATGAACTAGATTTAAAAATTAAAATGTTAATGGTCAATATTTTTAAGAGATTTACAGCAAAGATATTACTTGTCAAATTTCTTTTACTATAGCATTTCCCACAAGTGTTAATTAAAAGCTAACTACTACTATTAACAGTTTTGCTCTGAGTTGTCCGTTCAGTGCCCTTATCCTCAGCCTCTAGTCATCACTTAACGTGACTAGAGTTTTCACTTAAGCCCACACTGCCCAACTTCTTGATTCATAAAAGGCTTTAGCCTGAAGATAACTTCCATATGTCATGGGCCTGGGGATGGAAAAAAAGAGGCCAGAATTTAGGTCTGAGTAAAAATTAAGTTTTCCTTGCAACCACACTGAGCAAACTGGTTGATTACTAGCCAAGCAGAAACACCACAGGTAGCATAGAACAGGTTTATTACTTTAAGTGTCAACCCCCAATGAAACAGCTAATTTATAATAAAATAGTATCAAGTAACTTGCATTTAAAACAATAATTTATGACAGCAACAAACCTTGTTGTTGAATGATTCTCAATCAGGTACCAGGCAGCAGAAAAGTTTTCACTAGTAAAATCAGCACTCATCCCAGGAAACAGTGCCTCTAAATCTTTTTGAGGAAATCTGCCTCTGAAAAATGAATATTTATTTATTCAGTGAGACATTCCTGTGAACAGCTTACAATTAAAAAGTGTCACATAAAAAAAAACAAACCAAAAACAAACAAACAAAAAACAGAAAACCAAATCATGTCTGAACAACATGTAAACAAATTTTTGTCCCACCATGAAATTAAATCTGGTATTACAGGCACATGTAGTGTGACTGGGAAAGGAAAGATTAAAATCTAATCTGAGTAAAATTGATTTTTACCATTTTGATTTCACTATTACACTTATGACAGAAATGTTCTCAGTACAAAATGCTTCTAAAGAAAGAACTACTGCCTTCAAAAAATTAGACTAGACAGACTTACCATGATACTACTACTACTGAAATGCAGGACCACGTTACAATGCTGAATGTACTCAAAATTAATTCTACCATTTAAAGAGGAAAATCAGTACACCAAGTCAAGTAAATAAGAGAGAATATTCTCTAGAAGCCATGAACCAGTGTTTATTTAAAACAACAGGACATCACCAGTTTGACAGCTTATAAGTGATCTTACACCATCAACTTTTATTGGTTCACGTGCACAAGAAGTTCCATGGAAACATGAAGGAAGATACTTGGAGTATTCTTTCATTATATATAAACACTGAAAGAAATCCTGAGTTAAAATAATCCCCTTGCAAAACAATACAGTGATCTATGTTCATAGTACACAAAACATAAAAGCATGTTGTGAGATACAGTATGTTTTGTTTTTACTCAGTCTTACAATGCATGAAGATAGCATGCAAGCCAATTTCTTGTGAAAGCAGATTCTCTACAACAGCTATCATTGAAACTACAAGTAACTTCTAGGATACTTTTACAGAAAATGTATTCCATTTATTTTAGGTCAGTGTAATACAAATACTTAAAGTACTTTTTCATGAAAACATGACTATCTTCATCATTCAGTCCAGGCACTCACTGAATTATACCATACATCCCCAGGTGCACTCATCACCCTTCTTTATCACCAGCTGCATCCCATCTCCAGAAAATAATGATGGTAAACAAGTTTACTGTTGGTCAGCCTGAATTGCTCAGGCAGTTGGACAAGATGATCATGCAGATATCTTCCAAATGAAACATTTTAGCCTGTTCTAAAAACGTACTACGTCGCTTTTGGATTACAACATCAAACCCAAAAGTCAGTAACATCCCTCTCTGACACTTGTAAGTTAGGTGAACTCCGCTATAAAAAGTACACTGTCTGCAAAAGCAAACCTGCCATACTTTGCATTTGAATTCAAACTTGGATGGGAGTAGCAATCTAGTGTTCCATCCTATTGGAATTACTTTTAATACACATGAAAAGCCATCTAAATGGACATAAAACCAATGATTTGTTAGGTTTTTTTAAGTTGTTTTTTTCCTGTAATCTAAACATGTTTCAAACCAGTTAAAACTGTTTTTATTACAAAAAGCAAACAGCAGATTAAGTGAAGTAAATCTAGAGGCAGATGCATTAAAAAGTACAATTATAAAGAAACAAGAGCTGTTTTCTCTAAGTTGCTATTCATAGCCAAATGGCCATTAGCACAAGCAGGTACAAAGGACCTACATAATTAATGACATGACACAGGAATCCTTCATCAGTAGCACCTGATTAAAGCAGGCACATGAAACAATACTTTTTATAACAGGGGAAAAAAAATAATTAAATGAGATGCAAGAAAAAAAAAGCGATGACAGGTATGAAAAGGATAGGAAAAACTGCAAGAAGCAAAAGTAGCAGCTAAAAAATGAGGGTCCCAACATTTCTGTGTTCAATGAAAAGGTGGTAAAGCCGAAGGAGGTGATCCTGCCCCTCTACTTTGCTCTCGTGAGACCCCACTTGGAGTACTGTGTACAGTTCTGGTGTTCTCAACAAAACAAGGACATGGAGCTGTCAGAGCAAGTCCAGAGGAAGGCCACGAGGATGATCAGGGGACTGAAGCACCTCTTGTATGAGGACAGGCTGAGAAAGTTGGGGCTGTTCAGCCTGGAGAAGAGAAGGCTGCATGGAGAGCTCATAACAGCCTTCCAAGTATCTGAAGGGGGCCTATAGGGATGCTGGAGAGGGACTCTTCATTAGGGACTGTAGTGATAGGACAAAGGGAGATAGGTTTAAATTAAACGGGAAGTTCAGGTTAGATATAAGGAAGAAGTTATTTACTGTGATGGTAGTGAGGCACTGGAACAGGTTGCCCAAAGAAGTGGTAAATGCTCCATCCCTGCCACTGCTCAAGGCCAGGTCGGACAGAGACTTGAGTGACATGGTTTAGTGTGTAGTGTCCCTGCCTATGGCAGGGGAGTTGGAACTAGATGATCTTAAGGTCCTTTCCAACCCAGGCTATTCTATGATTCCATGACGATGTTAACAGATTTACAAACATAAGTAGCGAGATTCATGATTACCAACAAACTTGAGTTTCCTGAATGCCAGTTAGTGAGAAGAAAATGCTGATGGATGCAAAAAGGAGAAAGTTTTATCTTTCTTTTAAAGCTGTTTTAAGAGGTATTATTTTTCATTCACAGTAGCAAAAAGTGCCAAACAGGCACATGAATTTATATGATAGTACTTCACATGTGATACATGGCACAGCTGTCCAAAATAGATTTTATGTTAAATCCACACATGGTAGTATCTCTGTGGGTAACTAAAAAAACCTAGAAATGTTCAGTTACCTCAGAAGAGGCTCAGACATTCAGTGAAAGTACTATATAAGGGCATGTATACATAGAGAAGCAGAGTTTCATTCATATTTTCAGAATTTCAATATATTTTCCTCAAAATCCAAAAGAAACAAATATTACACAAAACCCACACACACTCAACAAATATACCATTACCAAATGCTACTTATTATTGCAAGATTGTAAGACATATGCATGGCAGTTTAAGCTTATGCATGATACATACAATTCCTAGGGAAAAAAAACCTAAAAGTTTTTACTTATATGTATGATAATATGATGTTGACCAATAATTTAGTTATGGATATAATAAATTCCTGCAAATGAGTTCTGCCCACAGACGTGAAGGGTTGGGGTTCTGGGGGGTGTTTCGGTTTGACATTTGACTGCATTGAAAAGTTATCAGGACCTTTTTTCCAGCAGATGTATTTGTGCAGAACCATAAATTAACAATGCATTTATGGCTGCTTTTATCTGTGCAGACATATTTTAGACATAGTCACAACAGAGTAGAAACACGAACGTGAATGTGTGCGGTATGTTAACAATATGTTATACTCTATGGTGTAGTATCCTTATTTTTATCATAACTTTCACCAGTAGTTTTTCCACTAACAGATACGGGGAGCTTGGAATGACTTGTTACAGCTGTCTTCACAACAAGCTGCTCACTAAAAAGTTCAAACTGAAAAAGCAACTGTACTTCTAAAATGTCTGGCCAGATGCATCTAAAAAGAGACTGACTCCACATACACACAAGTTTGTTTCATTAACTTCCATTAGTAAATTAAATAAATAAGTCCTTGAAGTTTCTCATACATATGTGCTTGTTTAAATGGTAAGTGACTTGAGAAAGTATTTCTGTTTTACTCATTTCAACATTATGGGGTGAATATGAACTACAGCAAAAGCTGAGACCATGCTGACACGCCATGAAACTGTTGATAATTTTCCTGTTAATTTGCTCGTTTTACAGGAATCATTTCCAGAAGCAACTCTGAATACTTAATCATTGATTAAAAAGCAATCACTGTAAAAGAAACCGGGCCCACAAATTGAATACAGGAAACCACAGAAGAGAGACCTTTACTATCCTTGACAACTCTACGTACTTCACTACCTTTACAATTTCAGCAAAGGTACGCATATTTGATTTATATAGTAGTACGTTCCGCTAGGCAGACTATTTTATTTAAAACAGAACTAGATCTGGTACTAGACCCCTAGTTAACATTTTAAAGGAGTCCTATTAATTCATCAAAACCAATTTTAAGTATTGAAGTAATTAAGATTTATATTCATGTGAACTATAATAAAAATAACTTTGGTTTCAAGCCACTACACACTTTCACTTCCCTCAGAGACATCCTGAGTGTATCTAACGCAGTCATGGGATACTAGATGCAGTGGCCCTTGCTTGCACGTCTTTACATGTGTGTGCACATCTACTTTGGATTCAGAACACATGGGTAAAAATCAATTCACTTGCACCATATGTGCCCATCAATACAAGTCTCACCCTCCACTACCCCAAGCTTTCAGTACTGTATAGCCTGATACTCACTAAACCTAACCTAACATCACAGCATGTATGTTAGCTTTTATTTGTTTTTTAAACACATTTTAATACAGAACTTGTGAATGTACAGATCATTTATATTCTCCAGAAGTTTAAGATTATAAATAATCTCCACGAGTAAACTACAGCCTCCAAGCAGTCACAATTAGTAACAGCAACAAAATGCAAAGGATACTAATAAACAGAGCCTGACTATAGTAATTTTTCTGTAAAGATTATATTGCTCCCAGAGCTTCAGAATCTCATAGTATGCTTTTCAGCATACATGACAATATTTGCAGATTAAAGGCAGGTACCAAAACAGGATACAGCCACCAAAAGGTAATCTGAACCTCAGTTCCACTGGAGTTTTTAGGTCAAAAGGAGCAACTTTAAATAAATATAGATTCTGAATAGCAACCAGCATAAACAAGCTCCAGCTAGAGCTGCTGTATACTCCCCCCTCTGTCTGGTACCAGTCAGACTCCTAGAAGCAGGCTTTGTACCAGCTGTACTGTGTTAATAATGTATGCGAGAGGACCAGCATAAGGGACACTGGAGTAGACTAAACACAACAAACCAGAAGGTGTCAACAAAGGTCACCCCAACAGCAGAAAGACAAGGATGCACACTACTGCTTCCTAGCAGCTTTGGATTTAGCAGAAAAATGACAGCAAAATGACAACTGTATTTGAGAAGTGGCAGAATGAGATGAGAGAAATCCACTAGGAGTTTATAGGCTGGTGGTTGCAACTGACACAGTCCTATAAGCAGTAAGTGTTGCTGTATTTTTTTAACATCATAAAACTAGGACTGTATAATACTATATACTGCATCTCCCTCCCACAGGTTTCACAATTTTTCTGCACACATCTCTCTGATAAAAGCTTCCACAAACCCATCACATTCAAGGATGAAGCTGACTGCATTTCCATACAAGCCACTTAAAAATAAGTAAATTCCAAAGCCTCCCGAAAAGTCTTTTCCTATCTCATGGTGGTAAGCGGACGTTTACCATTAGGGGGCAGCGTAAGATCATTTCTTCCTTCCTCCCAGATGAGCTGTTTTGGAAGCTGGCGTGGGAAGAGGGAAGCATCTGTATTGAGTGGGTGGATACAGAAGTATGTGGAATGTACTTAGCATGTCAGCATTTGCTTTCATGTACGAGATGAATCTACCATAATGACCTCTGCTACATGCAAAACAACAAAAACACTATTCAAAAATGTTATAACCACCACTAGGTCCAACTGCTGTTACTGCTTTGAAAAGAATGGATTTTCTTAAGTCTGACAGAGTAGGCAGAGGAAGCAGGTAACCTTTGATTAAATAAGGACTTGTCATGCAGGAGGGGAAATGTATGTGGTACACCTGAACAAGGAATTACGTAGATATAAATTTTCCACTAACAGAATCCAACCAGTGCCCTAATGGAACAGGCATCACATTCTCTCTCAGAACTGTTCAAAATTCTGAACGATCCTATGTTGGTAGGACGTAACCTACCAACCTGCTTTTGTAACAGCTCTAAACTGCTAAAACCAACCCAAGCACTGCAGCATCACTGTGAATGTTAGCATTTTCATACCAAGTTTCCACATTTCTTAGGCTGAGGCAACTACTCTAGATAGTCTTTTTCTTCCTGCAAGCTACTTAAACCTTCTGTAAGGGTTACTGGCTATATCGGCATAACACCACAGCCAGGAACATTCCTTGGTGAGGAAGGTGGCACAGACCTGCTTTGCACTTAAAGCCAGCATAAAGATAGTGATAGAAAATTAAAGCTTTGCATCAGTCTTTACTCCATTCTGGAAATTAAAAAAACTAGGTTAAGTATTTAAAATAGCTATTTTCTGGTGTGAACAGAATACTTTGTAGCATACACACAACCTGCACTAAGTGCTAGCAATGTAAAAAGAAGTTGACCTGACTGTTCTGTGTTTTCAAAGATGACCAAACAATTCTTAGCAAGGCAGGAGAACAAATGTGTGCAAAAACTCTTTTAGGAATACAGCTGTGACTCTAAGGGTCACAACTGAAACATAATAACCAGCAAGTTCAAGTTTCACTACAACAGACATTATTATTTAGCAACTGAGATTCTTGGTTGTATGGCACAGGAAGGGCAATTAATTCTTGGAAGACATGAAGAACTTATCAACCATAGATTACATATACTTACTACCTGTTTGCCTCGCAGGCTGAAAGATGATGGACTGCATATCATCTACACATATAACATTTAAAATATCTTGGCTATTTAAAAACTATCAGGATGACTCTAAATCCATAGTTCTTATTTTCCGACCTTGCAACTCGAGTATGAAAAGAGAAATCCAGTGCATTATTTTGAGTATGTATATATATCTTGCCCCTAGAATACATCTACTGGCAGTATTCTAATTATTAACAGAATGTGTTATAGCCAATACTATCTATTTCCCTTAATGCACAGTTCAAACCTCCTGTTCATTTAATTCCCAGTCTGCTGGGTCAGATATTTTTTTTAATCCCTATGCTTGCCTAATTGTTTAATGAAATACTGTACTAAAGCACTTCTGCTCATTACTTGCAGGATTTTTTCTAGCATTTCTATGTTTCATTTGCAAGACCCTGAAAGTACCCACCTGAATGATTCAAAAGATGAGATTAATTTTTAAGCACATTTCAGTTGGACAAAGTACCATAAACAGTGTTTTAAAACACCAAGAAAGGATTTTTTAGAACCAAGCATAACCCATATTAAAAGACAAACACACCACAACAGATAGGTGATCTACCTATCTCTTATGCTGCAGATTGTCTGTCCTATGTCCTTTGCAGATGATTGACAACCACCTTCTAGAGGGAGGACTTCTTTCTTTCAGTCTGTAGTCTACCCACTGCCTGCCTTCTTTTTGTCATGTTCCTATCTAGCTTATTCCTATCCTATTTTTTCACATCTGTTTTTCACTGTGATTCCCCCTTGTCCTCTCTTTAAATGTTTCTTTTGTTTACCACTATTTGCATATTGAACAGAAGGCACCCCTTTCCCTTCCTTATTAGTCATCAGGCTGTAAGGGCTGCAAATTCCACCAAGTCAGACCAATGCTGAATGCTACAGCTTCAAAATTAAAATAAATCCCAATCTGCATACATTTAAAAACAGTTTAAAGAAGTCAAAGGTGTTACTAAGGAGAGATCCATTATGCTGCAGAGTCCCATCTCCTTGTATACACAACTGCTCTTCATCACACTAGCCTTTCTTTTAAAGTGTTCCCAAATTCTATTCACTTTTATCAGTTCTAGTGACAAACTGTTCCAATGTCTAATAATGTTAATGCTAACATCTTGCTTATCTACTCCTCTTCTTAATCTATAATTGCCTTTTTCTCACTACCTTGTACAACTTCATTACTCACCCATCCCATATGTCAAGTACTTTCAAATGCAGGAGTTTGCTTTTATAAAATAATCTCCAATACCAAATAGTTTAAATAAACAGCACATTGCTCCAATCTTTTAAGCAAATTATGAAAGCTTCACCACTGGTTTTTAATTAAACACAGAATGTTCCATTTACAGTCACAACTATTAACAGTGTGCTGTCACCCACAGCACGAGGTCAGAGCAGGCTTTTCTTTCCCTGTATCCTTCCCATCTCCACAACTTACCCCTCAATCCCTCTATACAATTACTTGTTATATTGACTAGGGTTCCTTTTCTTAAACCAGTCATTTTCAACCCCAGTGCCTGCCATAACCTTCATGCCTCACCTCCAATAAACTTGGAGATCAATGAACAATAAATCAGGACCAAACAGCTCCCCTATTTCCCCCACCCCTCATTCAAAACAAAAAAAGTTCTTTCCTATCTGTATTAATGTGTTTCTGACTAGATTAAATGAATACCAAACTAATGCTGTTCTTGTTTCTGGAAAAAAGGAAAAAAAATCTTAACCTATCACATTGAGACTGTCCCAACAGTAACCAAGAACTACCAATTTTGGTTATGAGTTCAAATATTACATTAGAAGTTGTGTTAAAATCAGAACAAATTAAAATTAACTATTTCATAACCATCGTATTTAAAGAATGAAGTACTGTGAGAAACCTATGGGATAGAGGACTACGCAACAGAACTAGTTACCTTGACTTAGATCACAGATAAAATACTGGAAGAGCTCTTGCAGGGTTCAGAAAATACAGGATTAAAACAGAGAATATTAGTTTTAAACATCAGCCAGTCACAACTGGTTCCTACAGTGTTTGAGAGGATACTATATGGGCTTTGACATTAAGCACTTCATTAAAAAAAGTAACCGAATTAATATAGCGTAGTTTTAAAAGAGTTGCTGCCATAGCATTAAAAATTGATTTTCATGAAATGCCTATAGAATACATCACATTGATTAAAGAACTAAGTACAAAAATCCATGGAGAAGCAAATCTATAGGTAAAGCTTTACTAAAGCCCACATAACTTTCTCATCATCACCAATAATAGCTTTATCACCAATAATTTTTTATAAACGGTAAAAACATCAAGAAGAAAACTCTCTTCTGTACTGAGCCAAGGAAGCAATAGAGGAACACTGTCAAATGCAAAGAACTTAACAGCTAGGGTAAAGGAATCCATGCCATCCCTACAGAATAATGAGCAAGCATGCCACCAGAGAAAGCAGTGACTCAAGAGAACCAGCTAACAAGACACTCACTACTAGCTGGACAGTGCAGCACTGTGGTAAAAAGGATTGTATTTACTTGTTTCTTTTTTATTTACTAACAGGGAGGGAGAGTGAAGGAGAGAGAGAAGTCTTCTAATAAGATGCTCTAGTACTGTCCACAGTCCTGGAATCCACATTCTAACAGGGCTGGAAAACTGAAGAAGATGAAAGTACCACCTGTCGGAAGTTATATCAGAAGCTGGAGAAGAATACTTGCAAAGAGAAAAAATCTTCAGTTTTGTACAAAAAACTGGATTAGTACTTTGAAAAGAAAGGAAAATACATATTCAAACTAGGAAAGAAATGCACAGCCAGACACTGGAAGGTGATGGCAAATCCAAAATAAATCCCATTAAGATTTTGGGAAAGTGCAGTTTCCCCATTAGAACAAGGTAAAAATGGATACTACAGATTTTCTTCAATGCACTACTCCTCACAAACAGCGTATTCAGCAGATGAGACCCCTAGTAATAGTTTCATTTTAAATGGCCTTTGGTTTAGGTAGAGCTGGTATCCTGAACAAGAGAAACGTTATTCCGGAGGCTATTTTTGGGAGCTGGCCAGGTTTGGAGCCCTAAGAGTGTCCCATTTAAAGTCCTCTGATTCCATTTATCACTCACTGTAAAACTTCTATTTCAGAAAACATTGTCATAAATTTCACCATACTTACAAATGAAAGTAGTCAGCGGGCTGGAAAATAATATTAGAAATTTAATGAAATAAACTAGTTGATGTTGTAAATCACATTATCAGAGCAATTTTAGCAACACATGAGAATCTAAACAACCTTAAAATCCCCACAAAACTCAAATGCAACAGTATGTATTCCATAACTACAATGTATAAATCCAAAGCCTGAGGTTATTTACCAATTCACAAAATCTAAGCATCACTGGGGTTCAACATATCAGGCTTTTAGATTATCTACAGTTCTAACTAATAATCCAAAAATGAGGATGATGAAAAAGGATAGAACATGCACTAACAACTCTTTTTGAGTACCAAACAGCATAGAACTAATATATATATTTTTAAATCTTTCCCTGCCCTGTAAAAAATTAAATTTTTCTAGAATTCACAAAGGCACACATAGGAAAAAAAAAAAAAACCCACTAAAAAAGTGGATTAAAGGCATTTGGTACTCACTTGTCTATCTCAATACCAAGTGGATTAGCAGGACGTAGGGACAGGGGGGGAATCCCTTTATTTCTATCAGTGCGCATGTCATAATAGTTCATTTCATCCACCCAGACAGCAGACTGATCCAAGATACCTAGAGAAAACAAAGCGCAGATCCTTAAAACAACAAGGGCGGTCCAGCACCATCAACTTCTAACATACTGAATTAATTTGAAAAATCCTGATAAATATAAAATGCATGCCTAGGTAATATATTGGAAGATACATGGCAAAATAACCTGGATGCAATTATGCTATATTATTTTATTATAGCTGCTGAAAAGATATTCGTGGCTGGGCATCAATCATTACCTCTTACAGAGTACACAGTTTCATGCACATTAAGAGCATTTTCCTGATCACAGAGTATTAATATCTTTCATTCCTCCAAGTATTCTGGTATGTGTCCAAGCCTTGTCATATACTACTTTCAAAATGAGAAACTACCTGGAGGTCATCGTTTGCATATTTTAGGGAAGATCCCTTTTCTGTGCAGTCACTAGCCGAAAAGGAAGTGGATTTTGGCCATATACCAAAATAGATGACTCCAAGGACACAGGACTGACTTTGTTTCCAAAGCCTTAGCTTAGACAATGCGCAAAGCTGAGGCACCATATGTCTTGGCCCTTGGCCAAAAATGCAGCCAGCTCTACTACTGGTTATGTCCTTTTTTTAACATACCCAAAAACACAAGAAGCAACACCATCTTCAGGCCCATTTTCTAAAATATCATTCTTCTTTCCCATCACCAAAAGCTTCAATGTGTAACACTTGCACTTAGTTCACCTTTCTATTATCAAGAACCTAGTACAGCTTGGGGAGAAATTCTGTGTTATTTAACTGCCATTGAACCACAGAGAACAAAAGCCTAAAACAGCTCATGTGGGAACCCCTGTGTTAGAAAAGATAATGATCCAACCTCATCGATGAGGTGTTCCGAAAAAAGCATTTTCAATCCTGAGGGTATTTAGACTGGATTCTAGATCAGGCAGAGGTCCTAGACTGCTTGGCAACATTATTTCAATGGTTAAGCATCTCATGATGCTTAACTTTCCATCTTGCAGGATGGTTTGAATTACAAATAAGAAATGTCACTGAGGACTCAAAGGATAAACAATCAGCTTAGAATTTAGGTATAAGGATTTATATTTTTTAGGTTTATATTTTGCATTTATCTAGTACACTTAAGAGTAGTTACTGGATCTGTTAGGATTTTTTATTTTTTTAAATTTTGAAAGTTTAATGATACTCCTTACAGAAAAATAAAGGGCAACTTTTCATTAGTCATTGAGGGGTCTATCAGGATATTGAGATAGGAGGATTAATTTAACATATGAGTTTATCAATGTATGTAGCTGCATCTTTTATTTATATACTCTGCTTTTTCAGAAAGACTGGAGATCGCCCTGAGGTGGATGGATCCCTCTTAAACATACATTTTATCTAAAAGGCACTCAGTTATATATGTGTGTAGCAAAGAAAACAGATAGAATTTGAACAAGAAAAATACCTATTTTTTCAGGTTTAAGCAGTTTGAAGGAAACCGTTGAAGTTCCTTTGCCACCAGACTTTGTAGTAACAATAATGTCTCCTTTGTCATTTTTAGCCTGTCCAACTCGACACACAATTTTACTGGCAGACATCCACTCAGCAGTTAGCAGACAGTTGTGCCCACAAATTGTTAATCCTGAGAAAAAGAAACCAAACAAACAAAACTCCTATTTGAATAGAAGTATCTTTTGAAATTCCGTAATGCAAATACATTTATGATGCTTCATATATTTTACACACATATATGACCCTTATCCTGTCCCTTACAGCCAGCTACAGCGAAAAGAATCACAAATTCTTTTTTCAGATGTTCCCTAGGTGACTTCAGGTCTTTTGCCCTAGTAACACTTCATAAACCACATACAGTGCTGCTTGAAGTCATTTTAATCTCTTCTACCAGTTACAGGCTACTGCAACTTTTACTTCATCATGTACAATGCATCTTCTGTCTGCAAGATGCCAGAGAACTGCTGTTCGGTACTGTACTTATGGGAAACTTCCATCAAAACTGCATGAAACATTTTCACAAGTTCACTCTATATGACTTTGCAAAATATTTATAATGCATGATGTTTCTTACACCTTATTTGTTTAGCAGTACTTTGTGGATGCAAAAGGATTTTCTGGTAAAAAGAAAAAAGTATTTATTGACAAATATTCTGCCCCCATCTCTTCTGTACAAAATCCACGATGCAAGACCAATACTGCTGAATAAACTGCCCTTCCTGTATGAAAAAGTAGTCATGTAATGCTCATCTATTTCCTCTTCTAAACTTTCTCTTGACAAAAGTTCACATGACAAATTAGGAAATAAAAATACAACATATTTTAGCCATGAAGCTAGTCAATTGTTTTCTCAGATCTAGAACAGTCAAGAGTTTCGTTGTCCTGAAGAACTGGCTAGAATCCAATTTCTATAATATCTATTTAGAGAATAACTTTGTTAGCTTCTTCTTAAATAACATACTTACCTAAAAACATTTTGCCTTATGTGCAAAAGGACAGGGCTGTAGCAGTTCGTTGGCTGTACTGGAGTATAAATTAGTCAGGCATAGCAGTTCCTTCCCTGTTGGCTTGGCTTTTGTTTTTAATTTCTAGAAAGCTCTGACCAATTTAGAAAAACTCTTACAGGCAGAAAAGGATCAGCATATGTGGCTCAGTACCAAAGCTTCACACTTCTCACAATTTAAGTCTCTGACATTACCCAGCAGACAAATTTGGCAGTTTTCATGGTCATCAGACATAAAAATGCCCTCTCCCTGCCAAAAACTATTTTGAAAATGAAATCCAAAAAATAAAAACCAGAAAAGCACTGAATCTTATTAAAACCGAAAGTAATTTTACTTGAGCAAGGACAGTAGATTTGTTATGGTTTGGGCTTTGTTTTTTTTAAAGATGACTGAAAGAAGGGGAGGTGTGAAATAGGATACATGCCAAAAAAGCCTTAAAATAAAAAAAATTTGGTTGCTATTTATTTGCAACATTTTAAACAGGCTAGTTTTTATTTTTCAGAAGGGAAGAATAACTCACATTTATGATGCACGGGTTTTAATCTTAGGTTATATTATTACATGTCCTCTGGTTTTATGCTAGCAAGTTCTCCAACTTAACAAAAAATAAAGATTGAAGTAGGAAGTAAGACTAGTTGAAAGAGTTTGAACCATTTATAAAGAGGTTTTCACCCTAGAACTTCTAAGGAATTCATGCTTAAATTAAGTAACACTGTAAAAATCAAGATCTGAACTACAGCAATTTAGAAGAGTAAAAATGTTTTAACTCTTTTGAAGATCCTTGCATCAACTTTTTTCCTGGTCATCAGAGGTTCCTAAAGCTCTCAAAAGAACAATATCTGACAAGATCCAAAACAGAAGGAAACAACCTAAATCAATGAAGTCATGCTGGGGGAGACCTTTTGATAGTATAGATACATCTTTTTCTCTAAAAAGAGAAAACTTCCCTTTAAATAATATCTCATTTTAATCTGTTGCACGGTACAAAGATCTCTGAGAATATTATAGTCAGGTTCTAGCTTTTATGTTATCTTTCAATACATGGGCACAAGTCATTCTCTTATTGAGACTTTCCAATTTTGGTTAAGCTTATATATTGATAATACTACAATGCCTACAAAACTGCTTACAGCTGGAAATGTCTTAAAAGAAAACTAAACTTTGAGAGAACAAATGTTACAAGTACCTCCTGGATTTGACTTTTTGTACCATAAGCTAAAGAGTTACAAATAAAAAGTTTATTTGGTTTCAAAGCTACAAAGAGACTACTAGAAGGCTCTCTCAAATGAAACAAAAAGGCATATTTTTCTATTATGTGATATTCGGTTTCTATATATAAAAGTTTCTTGCTTTTCATTTTACTCTAATGCATCTCAATCAGGAGACTCTAAACTTTATAAAACCCTCACTTGAGCTTGTTTCAATCTCATGCCTACAAAGGCTCACTTTTGCAACTCTTTCCATTCAAGTCAGAGGGAATATTTACATGCCTGATTTAACCATTAACAAAAGTCCTTACATGTCTGGGGCCTTAGTCACTTACTGGGGAAAGCTGAGAATTGAGCTAAGGAAAAAAAAAAAAAGGCAATCTATTACTTTTTTTTCTACCCCAAAGCACGAGATTATTTGAAGCTATGTGTTACAAGTATTACTCAAAAAAAAAAAAAAAAAAAAGAAAAAATATTAGCAGTCAGCTAGAATACTAAGGCATGGCTTAGGAGGTATCTTCCTTCCAAGCAAGAACCTAGCATTGATCACTTCCAAGAGGCTCATGCTAACAAACTGATTAGGTTGTCTAAGTCCGTCAATCACACAAATTCACAGAAATATACTCACCTCTAATAGTGCTATTTGACTATTTCTCAATAAACATTCATTAGTGTACCACAGCTTTGTTTAGCAGCTCAGAAAAATACTGCTTCCCCTTTTGAAAGGCAGCAAACTGAAGGGGAAAATTGTAGGGGAAAATTGTAGCAGTTTATGCTTGGCCGTGCTGTTCATTCTAGTGGCCATTAAGAGAATTCAGGAATCTTGGTTTACAGCCATTAAGTGAAAAATTGTTTCTAGCAATGGCAAACAAAATTCCAATGGACTTCAAGGGAGTCATGACTAAACAACAAACCCTGAACACTGCATGTAACCAGGAGGATAGTCACCCAAAACTAACAGTAAAACCAAAAGAGATTCTCTGAAGAGCAACAAGAAGGGTCAAAGATATGTGTCAAAGATATGTGCAGAAAATTTAAGTACGCTAGGACTTTTCAGCCTGGAAAAGAGGCAACAGAGCAGTAGTGATTCAAGACCTGTATGGTCAGAAGAATCGGAGAAAACTGCTTCTTCCATCTTTAAACAAAGGAGATGTGATTATTGAAATGAAAATACAATGTTAAAATCAAAACAGCAAAAGGTAATGGTTCTTCATTGTGTAGCTAAATTATCGAACCTGACCTGTCATAACTGTTGCAGATACACAAATTAACTTTTACACTAATTCAAGGAATAGCAATGCTCAGTGACTTTCTTAATATATTGAAAACAATTTATGATGGAAAATTTCTATGCTTAAATTCTCAATGCCTGGTAAAGTAAAAAAGGAGCACTTCGTTACATCTGCCCTCCCCTAGTACACTGCCATAGGCATTCATTCTTAGTTTTCAGCGCAGGATGCTGAGTCGGGCTAAGGGTTCATTTAGTAAGGTATGGTCATTCTGATTAGTTACGCATCAGGCAGCCACCCTTAAATTTACACATTCAAGTGCATATTTGTCAAAAGGGAATTCCTCGTACCACTCAACACAGATTTTACATTGCAAAATAATTATCTCTAACCACATCCGAAATGCAACACACTACAGTCTCAAAAGAAGTGGGGCTTTTTTCCCAAACTTACCTATGAGGTCTGTAGGCCCAGTCCCCAAATTTTCTCCTCTAATAGTCACTTTTGTCCAGGAGATGCCTTCATTGGGAGAGATACCAGTTACAAGTGGGGGCTGCCGTGCTCGAGACATGATGTCGATTCACTTACTGAAAACTCAGTTGCGTTTATCTGTTCAGCAAGAAACAATCATAAAAAACCAATAATTATATTATGTGAAAACTATTTAAGACCTTTGAAGCTGTTCTTCAAAACTGGTAAAGAAACTTTAACATAAATATGGAATGCCACTCAACCTTTTTTGCCACAGTCATAAACCAATATAGAATTCCACACTTCCATTTTTTAAATTACAGTTCTAGTTCTGAACTGTAAAGAAAATGTATATTTAGAAAACTATTAAATCCTCAAAATGCTTACTGAAACTACATACATACACTCCAAATCACTTATAACAGAATTCAAATAAGCCTATTCAATCCTGCATTAGAAAGTTATTACTGTGTTCCTTAATAAATCTAGAATTGCTAAGCTAAGCAGTAGACCATGATTACATATTCGGATAACTTCCCCGTCAAAATCAGAGCTACTGGCACAGACAGTCCCATGGGAAGAAGCCCCCAGCACTTATTTGTATAAAGAATCAACATTTACATAAACTGAGAAAATTAAAACATTACTTACAGACAGTATACTAGCAGAGAACATCAACAAAACAAATAATATACCCACAGATCAACAAGAATGTACATAAAATTATTGAAGAACCATTTTGAGAAGAGCATTCATTTGCACCCAAAATCAGCTCTGTAAAGAAACACCAATATGCTAGCGATTTATGCAGCCTACTTTTAGTTTATTGTGCAACTGATCACAGATTCCTATGTCGTATTAGCAGTTTCCTTTGTGCAGCTTTGCAGCTATAAGAAGCAGATGAATATCATCTGAAGCACATTAGTTCCCACCAGCTTCTACACATTTATAACACTTAGTAAACATAGAGCCTGCCCATAGGTACACAGATCCTACAGAAGTGATAAGGCAAGCAAAAAAAGATTTTTAAGGACTTCCATGGTAATTTTGCATCACCTATTCCATCCCGTGACTCCTGAATTCTTCCACTAAGACACAACATCCTTAAAATTCCCAGTAAAAAAGACTTGTCACTTGGTTTTCTGGAACTTTACAAAGTTTTCTGTGATCAGCTTCCAATAGGAATTCATCTGCATTGGAAATGTAAGAACCAAAAATAACCTATAGGAAGAAATGTTTATTTCTGAGAAAATCTAGGAGTGATGAAATAGGTCAGTATTCAAAAACCTTCGGTACGTACATAGAATGCTTTAGTGTACACAATTTTAAAAGTTCAGGTTCGTAAAAAATATGCAGAATATAAGCCAAGCTTCACAAGGCTTCTCTTACTTATTTTTATTTTGGATCAAGGCATGTCTTCTATTTTTACTTGCAAATAGTCAACTCCATGAAACCCAGAACCTCTGTAAATCATCCCTAACACCAAACTGCAATAAAGTTGCAGTTTCCAAGCATCTACAGTTAGGAAGTACCAGAATTAAGTAAGCTATCTTTGTTTCAGCTGCTTCTGCATATATAAAATACATTTATAGCATCAGCAATATGCCATGCTTCTACACAACCTCCCCAAATTTTTCAGCATTACTAGAAAGACCTGTGATAAGGATAAAATAAGCTCGCACTGGCCAGTTTTATTTCATGTTCTGAAGTTGGAAATGCACTGAAAATGATGGATACCAAGAAAGGCAAGCATAAGAAGGAAGATCTCATGGTGAAAGTAATCAAATACTGCCTCCAGAACAGGATCCTCTATCTATACCACAGATGCATAGCAGGTCTCCTATAAAACTTTACAGTACATTTTTTCCTTCTCAGTTTCTGGGTGTCCAACTTCAGAGCTGACAGCCACACCTCTAGTCAGTGTGAAATGTACCCTGGACAGGGAATACTGCAAAATCCTCCAAAACATTCAGGTCCTATATAACCACCTCAAATCTACATATACATTTGATCTTAAATGTCTGCTTCTCAGTTTCACATATTTAAAACAGCAAATGCTACCACACACTTCAAAAGCTATTTTGAAGACAAATTCATTAATATGGAAGAGGCATTTAGATGCTCTGAACACCACAGAACTATTAATATCTTCAGAGAACTTTTGAGACTACCTTTGAAGAGTGTGCAACTAATAAGAGATGCAGATTCCTGTTGAACAAGTAAGAACATAACGGGAGCCATGTCCTGGGAAGTCTGGTAAGAGCCCATGATAATACACACAATGTGTCTGGAACTGAAGTGGTTTGTTTTGGTTGCCTGGTTTTAACTGGTAAACCTCAATTAATTCTTGACTGGTTAATTTCACCACATTAAAAATTACATTATATTTTTAATAAAAAATTAATTTTCCAGGTTTCTGCAAGCAAGAAACTGTTGAAAAAGGAATTAAGGTACATAGCATTATACAGACGCTCTTGTAAGTCTGTATGTAAAATACTGTAACTTTTTTTTACATGAACCCAACATGAGGCTAGCAAAGCAAGGAGCCAACAGATGCAGCCCATAATCTCCAGCACTAGAACAGACTGAAGGAGAGGACTCCATCAGCTGATAGCCACTTCCAGCTACAAAAGTGAAGTCTGTGCTTTGACAGGCAAAGTTCTCCCTCCTGCTCCTTCATGTCCTACTCATATCTTTTTCCTAGCACTGTTTTCCTCACACACACGCACTCAGAGACAGGCAGCCTCTGCCTCACTTCAAAACTGAGGCCACGTCCTAGTCCTCCAGCCAAACTATTTCCTGCCCCTATCCTGCTGATTTTCCCTCTGACCTCTTATCCAGAAGTTCAAGCGGGCAGGGGAGGGCTGTTAATATCCCAATTCTCTTTTCAAATCCAGACACTTCGATAATTCCTCTTCCTTACCTTCTATTCCTGACCCCGAGCCTACTTGTCCAGATAGCCCATCCACACTATTATTAATCCACTTCCTCACCACAGGTGAAAATGATAGTCCTAATCTTCTCTCAAGATCCCCTAGTCCTGGAGTCACAAGTTTTATCCAAGTACATTCAAAGCTACATTGCCACAGCATCACCTGACAACAATGAGCAGCACAATAGAAATAAGCTCCCCATTCCTCATTGCTAAACCTAATACTACCTTGACCAACCAGAATCGGAAATTGCAGGGAAAGTTTTCTTTATTCCCATAAAATTACAAGAGGCATATGCACAGAAGCTTAGACTTTTCAGAATTTGAAGTTTCCCTCTGGAGTCCCGTGCAAACAGGATGTTAGAGAAGAATCGGGTGCCTAAGTTTAAGTAGAGCAAGGAGGACAAACTGCATCTATTCCTCATGATCTTATCTACATAGTCTTTGCAGCTTTTCTCACAGACTCTCAGCAGAGCTCAAAGATAGACAACAGCTGTAAAGAAACTGTTGGGTTATGTACCCACATAGACACCTAATCACTTTCTGCAGGAACCAGCATGTATATAGATACCAGTAAGACTACATAAAATACCTCTTTTGGCCAATTTTTTCAGAAGATTCTATGAAAAGTTAATCAGTAACACAGATGGATAAAAGCCATCTTCAGGAACTCAGTGATAATATAAAGAGAAAGAAATCTTGAGGAAAACAAGTCAAATAGAAGCTACTTTGGTATTATTTGGTTGACTGTCATTCCCTCCCACCCCCCACAAATGTTACGGCTCCCTTGGATTGTTTCTTTCAAAATACTTAGGCACACAGGTAATTGCCTTGAATCAATACCAAAACTCAAAAGTAATATTACAACATATTTTTCTGGATTTCAGAAATTGGCACTAGATCCCCCTTCATGATGAGCTAAATAAATGTAATAAAAACGCTGAGCCTCCTGAGGTCTAACATTTCTTCTAAAGTATTTCCATATTTACTGCAGAATTGCTTTAAAATACCTCACCGGAATGAGAATACCACAGTAAATCTCAACACATTACAAAAGCACTACAGAACTCTATTATTATTTTTAAATAGCAATTGGTTTCATGTATTTCAAAGAGTAAGTGAAGGAACTGTATGGAATCTGCCCTTATTACAACTATCAAACAATTGCTTGGGAGCCTTCAATTTATTTATAGTATTTCTTCTCCTCCTCTTTATCACACGCATGTCAATAATTAAAATGACCAAACTGCTTATTGGGAAGCCTAGCCAGTATACTACTGTGGCACAAAAGCAAGTTAATATATATATATTTAATACAAAGCTAAAAAACCTGTTTATTACATTAAAAGGTACAATAATCTAATAGGAGCATTTGCTGCAATTCGATAAATCGCCCTAAAGAGAAATAGTACATATTTGCAAAGAGTACAACGTATAAAATAAGAATAATATTAAATTTAAAAATCAAGTTATTTCTTCTGTGGAGCCAGGCTCACTGAAGTAGTGTTAACAAGACTATTTTTTTACTATGGACAATCTTCAAAACTAAGAGTCCCTCTCCTTCTTTACAGCTCCCCACCCGGTTTTTAAAAACTTCACTTCCTCACAGTATCTCCCCAACAGTTTAACAGGGATGACATCTGTTTGACTGCTCCCATGATCTTGCCCATATTATTCTATTATTCTGTCATAATTCTTGTTACGAAAGTGCAAGGAATTAGAAAGCCTCTGCAAAGACCACCTACTACAAAGCCATCTTGAAAAATGCCCTTCATAAACATCATCTTTGTCTTTACATGAGCTTCTCAAATAAACTGTCCTCTCACAGAGGTTTGGTTAAAAAAAAAAAGAAAAATCTGAGCATTACAAGCTTGCTAAAGAGGGGACATCTTCACTCTTTATCTTAAAAAAAAGCCACTTTAAAAACAAATAATGAAGAAATTAATTACAGCCCAACATAAGGGAAAATAGAAGGCTAGTTATTTTTTTGACTTCTACAGATCTTCAGTTAGTTTAAAGATAGAGTTCTTAAATAGGTTTCCCCATTCAACAGCAAGCAGAGAAAAATAAAGTAAAATGCCAATAGCTACCATACCTGTTCTGTAAAGCAAAATCCTGTTTACCACTCTGGAAGTACCTCCAGAATATTAAATACGTGAGCAATAGAAGTTCAGGATTTAAGGATATTAAGTTGGCTGGTAAGTTCAAATCCCAGAGGAAAATTACAAACATCATGAAGGCATGGAACTTTGGAAAACAAGTAACAACCAGGCGTCACCTCACAAATTTCACTGGTGGAAAAATTAGTAGTTGGAATGTTTTAAAAAGGAGTTTCTGACTTCTGAAGTGAAATCGCAAGTTGGTTCCAGTGACAGAATTTTCAATAAAATTAAGGTTTTCAGCAGTACTTTGTCACAGACACTGAACTTAAAGACCCTCTCAGAGAAAGACGGATTCAAGGTCAACACAAGTGCCATGGTCATCTAGCGAAGGGAATCTAAGCTGTCAAGAAGGGAGGAATGAAAAAGCCTATTTGTCATTGCTGAGAAAGTGCAAGCTGCAAGCAAACGTGCAAGTCTTCAGGTATCAAATATTTGTTTGAACTCATATGTATGTGACAGAATACAATTTTAAACATTCTGAGCAGCAGAAATGACCAAAGCATCACTGGTGTTCAAACTGCAGTATACCTCAGCGGATGTTGTTTACTTTTTAAAAAACAAACCAACCAACCTGAAACCAGTAGAAGGTGAGGTACTCTTCTCACACTAACGTCACAGCATTAAATGCTTTACAAATGAACAAATTTATGAAATGCCCTTTTTTAAACAAGCAATGAATACTCAGATCCCAGAACCTAGGTGATGGCCTTTTCACCTTAAGCTACACAAACCTGTACTTCTACTAAATAAATCTAATAATTTGTTTTCACTAGAAAACCCAAAGAGTCCCCCAGGTACAACACACCATGACAGTCAGTAAAGGGACACAGCAAATGACCCCAAGGATGATGACAAAGCAAGAAGTTTCTTACATGTTTGTACTCAAAATCATTACAAAATGATGAAAACCACTATTGCAACCTTTTCTGTGCTTCATCTGCCCAACAGTATAAATTCAGACAGACAATCTACATAAACCAAGATTTAAAAGCATCCAAAAAGCAGCACTGTGAAAATAACTGACATTTATTAACCCCTCTGGAGATCTTCAGTGCCCTTCAACACTGCATTAATAACACAAAGTCCATTCCTCAAGCCTGCCAGAAAAGACTGGGAAGTGAATAAGCTAAACAATGCTGAAATTCCAAGTGATATTAAGAATCTATGCATGTTTATTTAAATAATAAAAGACGACTTATCAATTTAAACAAGTAGTGCTCACAAATCATACATTTCGGGGGAGAAAACCTCTTCAAAACACCACTAAGCTACTTATAATGAAAAGATGAACAAACATAAAAAAAGGGGGTAATTTCACCATCACACAGGAAAAACAAAGCCTCATTTGTCTTGCCCTGTCATATCCGGCATGTTGATTCAAGCTAGTATTAACACTGACAAACATGCTAATCTATAGGAGAACATTATATGCCAAAATCAGCTCCAGTTTGGGAAGATGTGCAAGTTTATGATGGAGATGGCAAATGACAGAAAAAGGAAAGATTTGGAGTATTAAATGACATAATACAATAGTGTTCTCTTTCTAAAAGGTCTCCTGTATATTCCAGTCATGAAGAGTCTACTTGAGAGTTCTAGGGTAGGCAAGGAGTAAGCACAGCAGTTTTACTTTCACAACAGCTATACTCGTGTATTTCCCCAATTATCTCGGAAGTCCTGCTTTCCTTAACCCAGCAAGGTACATCTTCATGGCTCTGTATCTTGACAGAGTGAAAGCAAAATAATCACAGCACTCAGTGATGCCATTAACATTTCTGAGTCACAAAGGATTAAAAGGCTGGACCCGAGGCAGATAGTGCGAGAGCCCTAGGCAGAGGAGTTCAGCGCCTGTCGCAGCCTGGGCTGCAGCTGCGAGGGATTGACACCGCTAACTGTGGAACCCGGCTCAGGAGAAACTCCGGGCACAGTTCCGGCATCCGAAATAAATTAAAGTAAACAGTGTTGCTCTCTCTCATCCACCCTGTTAGCAGCCTCTCGGTTGAGCTGGAGACCACACACCCAGACCACACAGCACCAGCTGAACTCCCTCGCACGCAACATCTAGAAGCTGTCACTCTGCGGAGGTATGAGGAGGAAAAAGGGGGGCAGGAGTGCGAGTGTATGTGTGTGTATGTTTTGAAAAGCTGCTTGCTCTCTCCTCCTATCATTACAGCTGGTTATGTTCTGCGTGGTTGGGAAGGAGGGAAAGAAGGCAGGGATAAAAAAAGGCCTATAAACCCCACTAAGAAATCATACTGGTCTTGGCCTTTTGTAGTAATGATTTGCACTCCTCCTGTACTAGTTTAGTAGTTGATGAAAGGCTAACAAAGCGTCCATTTAACATCAATTAACCTTCTATCTATCACATGTCAAAAAAAAGATCTAGACTAGTATAAATCCCTTTCCTTGTACATATTAAATGACCGCATCTTATCAGTTATGATGTATAGCATACCTATATATTGATGAATTTTTACTCCCAGAATTTTGACATGCTATTTATTTGGGGATTCTCCATGAAGAGCAAGTAATTGCACAAATGACATTACAGCATCAAAATGCTGGATTTTCCCACAAACGTTCCACTGTAAAATGAAGTTTTGTTCCTAAGCATCTTACACCATGAGCAACCTGAAGGAAATTAATGATCCTACATAGAACACTGAGTTTATGATCCATCAGCAAGAACCAAAAATAGCAAACTTGTAAAATAGATTAAACCAAACATTAATCTGTAATATAGATGAACCGCGACTTTTAAAAGGGGAGAATTCTTTGTTTCTTTCAGCTCAGAAAAATCATTTAATCTGCCAATTATATCACCTGTTCAAACAAAAAAAAAAGCTGAATAAAATGTCTGAAGCATTTAAAAATCTATTTTAGTCAGTCTACTTAAAAAAAAAAAAATTCTTTTCCCTTCACTCTGCTACCTCCTGGAACACACCTCCTCCATCAAACTCACCAGCACACGAATTTAATTTAATCCACACACACAGTCTGAACAGCCAGAACCACACAGTCGCATTTCACCATAACTTAGCTCAACATCGATTTACCCAAGTGACAATGACAATCTCCAAGTGCTACTCTTAAACAAAACCACTGATAGTATGATAATCCAAATGTCAATATTAGCCTTATAAACTGGGATTAGGACATTTTTGTTGGGAAAAAACTTAAGAAAATAATTTCTAAAAATATTTCACCTTATCAAACATATTTTCAAAAGCATTAGCTTTAAAATTTCATAACTTCAAACTGAAAATAAATAACTCCCCCAACTTGTTAATTCAGTCTACATGCTGGTTTATACCAGTTCTTGAAAGCTTTTGCTAGTATATTCAATGTTACAACACCTATTCGTTACCAAGACTCAAAATGATTTAAGTTCTCCGACTGTCTGTTCTGGTCATTCTGTATTAGCTAAAAAAAGAAGATAGTGCAGAAAATGTAATTTAATAAAGTCTGAACATAGATGTTTCTCCCCTAAATTTCTACTATTTTAATTATAAAATGCGTAACAACTCCCCAGAAATTAAGTCATATACTTGGTTAAAAGCTTCTGTATTTACTACGTGACACATCACTATAATCTAGCAACGTTGTGAAGAAAAGCTTTAAACATCCATACATAAACATATATATAGAAAAAAGTCAACTCAGCTTTACAGAAAACCGTATCACAGATGGCCATAAAACTCCCATCAGTTTCTAAATTCTCACAAAGATCATGCTTTCGTACATCTGTTCCTACCCCCAACATCAAGCAAAGTCTGCTTCATCTAGAAATCATTCTCTTTATTGTCTGCCAGTATAGCCTTTCATCCCTCTTTTATTCTAAAGTTATTCATAATTTTCTGTGCATTATTTTAGTTATTAGGAAAATGGCAAAGCACCTTAATACCCTCATCATCCCTCTATCTTATGTTATTTATAGGCAGAAATTTGAAAACAATACTTCAAGCATCAAAAACTTTCAAATATGTTTATGCAAATGCATTCAGAAAGATCCAGAAGTTCAGAAAAATAAACTAAATAAATCCCAATGGGATGGAACTTTTTTTCCTAGAGAAAAGAAACAAGACACCACAGACTTTTCCTAAGCCATGTAACTATACACAACAGTCTTTATAAAAACACTATATAACCACTGTAATTACACAGTTCACATGGTTGAAGTTTAACTAGGGTGCTTGTAGGTAGGACTGCAACATTAAATTTAACATTTGCCCTGTGACATTTCTGGCAGTTCCTTTTGAGTCAAAAAATTCAAAAATATTTAAAAGATGACACGTGCAATTGTGTTACTGATATTTCGTATTTTTTATCTTCTCTGCCAAACACCTCTTTCTCACCTCTTCTCACAGGGAAGTACTCAAGCCATCCACTATAGAATCTTTCTCTGTGCACATGGCCAAACAAATGCTCAAGAGTTTCACTGTTCTAGAGTCTGCACACACAGATATTTTTCTGACATATTTCAGCCTGCCTCAAACTTCATTTCCACTCATCTGCCTAAAAACCCATCTTGTGTATGGAACTATCACGCTTTCATAGCAGTGAAGTTGTATTGTGAGAAACAAGCTCCCCTGCCTTCTACAGTGATGAAAAGGAAACATGAGAAAAACCCATCAGCTATATACACAGCTCCTTCACTTTTTGCCAAAAATCTAATGTTCAGTTTTCCAGCAAGAAGCAAGGTATATGTTAAAACCACTGAGATTTGAAGTGTCACAAGATTCTCAGAATTCTTAAATAGAAAATTAATTGCTTTTACAATGGAGACATTTTTAGAATTATCTCAAAATATCAGTTTAGTTTGCCCTTGATATAAAAGTGGGCATTTAAAAAGGAACTTTTACTCAGCATAGCCCCAAATCTTTAACTACTACATGCTTTTTGATGAACTTCCAAATACAGGGTACAGTGCTTTTCGGTTATCCACGAAGTGAAAGAAATAATACAAATTAAAATCTACCTAAAAATCACCGATTTATATTGCAATCTGATCCACAGATACTTTTACACTGTCAGAGTCCGCACTGGCTTCTGCAAAATACAGCCCAAATTCTACCTTTGAAAATTAAACTGAAAATCTGGGAACCTGTAGCTCCCTAAGGTCAAGGGAAAACCCAGACCCATTGAGGCCTTGGTGTCTCAGAAATTGTGTTTCCCTTAAAAACAAACTAAACAAAATTAGAAAGGAAACACAGGCTTTCACACCTATCACTGAGTTCAACCACAGTGTTTTCCACTGAAAATGCTGAACATACTGTCGGCAGATTAATTAGCAACTTCTGTTGTCAAAGAAAGGCTATACAGACCAACTTCCTTTTGAAGAAAAAGCACGAAATACTTCCCAAATAATATAAAAAGTACAATTACAATTGTTCCATAGGAAGGAGGGAGGGTGTTCGACTTAGTGTTGTTTAAAATATTAAATACTTATCTTCCCTTTCCCTGCGCAAAGCATATTAACATAGCAATCACACAATCCTTATTTTTGAGCATTTCTCTCATTACTCATTTCTCTCATTATTCAATTTTCTAGGAAAATTGCTTCAACTTCCTTTTTTATTTTTTCCAGGACATCACAAGAAACAAGTTCTTCCTCTTGTCCCACCCTCCTCCTCTAACTTCTGAGATCGGGAGAACAATCCAACCGCTTTAAAACTGAAATACTGACAAGAAATCGATAAAATAATTTTCAGGTTAAGGTACAAAATTTTAATCAGCTTTATTTTAGAACTGATACGTTACGAGCTGTAAACGCAGTCTTTTGCTTTTGTGTTCAGCACAAAAGAAGAAACATCTGACACAACGGCACTAAGCATGTGCTGCCTAATCATCCCTCATCCTACAAGCACCTTTACAAACATGACTTCCCCCTTTACCAAGCACTATATTTCTCCCCTGGGAAAAGTAATTTGAAAGACAACATTGCACAGCACAGATTTACAGAATGTAGGTGGTCCAAGGCAGAAGGTCAAAGTTAAGCTGAAGAGCTAACATCTGACTTTTGCTAGAAGGTATTAATTTAGCTGTTTTCAGATTTTGAACCTTCAGCATACTTGTAAGTACAAGAGTAGATTCCACTCTTACTGAAAAACACACACAGAAAATTAATTCAGTGTAACATGTACAGCCTTCTCAGTATTATTTTCCAGTCCTTCTCTATAAAATGAAGTACTACAAATTTCTCCCATGGAAGATTTTCTCTGCCTGTTTGTGTAACTAAGAAGTGATACACAGTCATTCAAAATACAGGCAGGTGTCTGGCTGTGCTTCACAGGCTGCTTTGTCCTGGAGTGCCAAACTGTAACTGTAGATTATTTCATGAATACTTCCAATAGCTGTCAGAATCCATATTTTCATTAACACCTTTTATATTCAGTCTTCTGTAACCATTCTACTGCAATCCTACTTTTGGGTTTGTTTTTTTTTTTTATAAACAGAACTAAACAGACTCAAAACTTTTGCTTAGTTTCAAGCACAATGCTGAAAAACTTACTGAATTTGCAGCTAAATTTATCAGTACATGGAATGAAATCGATTAATTATGGTTTAACATATCTAAAAGTCTTCATCACTAAAAGAAGTCACCGGCCTCTGCCTTTCCAGTCAACCCACTTATTTTGGTTAATCCAGCTTCACTGTGAAAAGCAGTGTAATAAAAAGCTGACTGTATCAGTGGATACAGTTTCTTTTCAACAGGAAATCAGGAAAACAAGCAGTGGATTACGTGTCAACATCTTCATTGTCTGTTTTTGCCTTAAAAACTCTCAATAGCTAGAAAAACACTGCTCATTCACAAGAAAACCTACAACTAAAAAAAAATCTGAATGCCATAGATTCAAAACTACTTAGTGTACAGTACCTTTTGTATTGAAGATGAAACAGCTTTCTCTACACAATATCCACCATTCAAGGGGCAATGTGATAAGTATTTTACTTTAAAGACTTTTTTTTTTTAATTTTTAAGTTCATGACTTAGAACCTTAAGTGGTTTTTAGAATTCATTTGAAATGTCCATTAACTTAGACTGCTATTCAGCACTAATATCTGCTCAATTACTGCATTAAAAGAACCCAAACTATTAAGTCTGTAAAAATATTGTAATTTATTGAACAAAGACCATGTAAACAAAAGACAACTTTACAGTTTGTTAAAAAACAAAAAAACACCCCCCCAAAAAAGAAAAAAAAAACACAAAAAAACCCTCAACCCAAACAAAAAAAACAAAACGCAAAAAAAAACCAAACACCAAAACAAAACCAAACCACCACAAGTTTGATTGATAACACACTTTTAATTAAATAGTTTCACCTCTGACACATACTAAAAAAAGTACTTTTTCCATACAAAATCCCTCCTTACCATTACAATATAAATTAATGGTATATTCACTGATAAGTCATAGTAGTATCATGAGAATAATTGCATCCTGTTTGAAAATTATGTTTAAGACAACATAAATCCCATCTAAGTAAAAACATTATTGTCCAAGGGTGGGCATAAATCACAAATCTGTAAACTAAGGCTGTCCATGGGAAAGAAATCGGCAGCAGGACATGCCTTCTGCTGCTGGGTCAGTGCAAGCTGCGATAAATACTACAGAAACAGAGAACCAAGAATTACAGAGCTTTTCTTCTTCAGGGAAGCAAAAGGTAAAGCAAGAAAACTGACCTGTTTTCCTAAGCCACAAGTTTGTTTGGAGTTTACATTAAAAACCCCCAAACAAATAGAAGTCCTTTGACTGTTTTGACAACTTTATCCAAATCAAAAACAAAACAAAGTTTACAGTAAAGAAATGCACACAGATCACTAAAGGATAAAATAGACTGTTTACTTATTTTAGGAATTATCAAAAAGCCTGGGAAGTTGAAGTGAGATTACAATTTTAAACTCAACTTTAAATAACAAATACTTGCAGTTTAGATTTACTATTATGTGCTATCAGAGGCAAATGGTTTAGTATTTCTCTGGCTTCCAATTCAACACCTTTAAGCATATGGCTAGAAGCTGTTATTCCACAATTGCAGGAAACTGAAAAATTGAGGGGTGGGAGGGGGAGGGAAAGCTGCAGTGTTGAAGGAACACTATTCTGAAAACCAGCAGAACTGGACTAAACTAGAAAACCCAATCTGGGAAATAGGGTCATCCCCTATTTCAGACATCTACACCCCTTGATATGAATCGCTTTCAGGTTCCTCAAGCTATAGGAAAGGCAGGAAGGAAAGACACTGGTCATCCAGCTCATGGACCTTTCTGGACTGCAAGGCAGTCAAAGGGCAGGAGAAACGGTGAACTGGGTAGGAAGTTAAAAATAAAAAAGGAAAAGTCACAGAGGAAGTGTTAACACTTCCAGTTCAATATCCATGAAAGCAACCACCTCTCAAGCAGGGTATGTTGTTTTGACTTGTGCCACATTCTTTACTAGGGTACTTTCTTATTATACTCGCCTAAGTACAAGCTCATTTGGAGAATTATCTCCAAAACTTTATGGTACCACTGAATGCAAAGTTTAAAAACAATAAAACCAGACCTACAAATAACCAACTCTTCAGACCTTGCCTCTCCCCTGCTAATTCTCTCTACTCCGTCATCTAGCAGACCCAGACACCAATACTTCACCAAGCTGAACAATTTAGTACGGTTCTAGACCAGCCTCATTTCATCGTGTAACGAAGCGGGCCCAGGAGCTCCCCAGAGATCCGCTACCAGCGCTGAGAAACAAAAGCCAAACCCACCGAGGCACTGCCCTGCCCGCTGGTTTGCGGGGCCAGTCCCACCAGCACTGAAAATGATTAATGCGGCCAAGACACCGCTCTCTCCTACCCAGGCCAGCCCTCTGCAGCCACCCACCCGCCGGCAGGACACCGTGTGCCCCCGAGGATTCACGGCTGACGGAAATCCTCCGGCCCGCAGCGGTGGGAGAAGGGAAAGGGAGCCGCTGCAGCCGGGAGGTGCCACCTCCTGCCCTCACCAGGCGGCTCGGCAGGGCCCGGTGCCCAGCCGCCATCCTCCCCTAGTCCCTGGCCTCGGGGGAGACGAGCGCCGGCCCGTCCCGGCGGTGACGGGCCGGTATGAGCGCAACCGGGCGGCGGGGCCGCAGGTACCCCCGGGAGGCTGAGAAAGGGCCTCGCATTGCGAAACAGCGGGAGACCAGCAACATCCCCCTCACCCCAAAGGCCTCTACCGGCACCTCCGTCCCCCGGGGTAGGGCGGGGCCTGGGACGCGACACTCGACCCCGCCCGGCGGGAGAGAGCCTCTACCCCCCCGGGAGCGGAGGAGGAAGAAGGGGGGGGACCGAAGGGAGGGGAAAGGAGCCGGAGCTGTCCCGCTGAGAGCCGGCTCCGCAGAGCCCAGCGGAGAAAGAGCGGGGCGGGAGGCCAGACACTGTCACTCACCCACCGCCGCCGCCGCGTTCGTATCCGGCACCTGGGGCAGCTCCGCTCCCGGCAGCGCCTCCGCGTCCGGCCGGAACAGGCACCTCCAGCCGCTGCCCGAAGAAATCGATGGAGCGCGGAGCCATCGAGTGCCGCTCCCAGACCCCTTAAAGGTACCGCCTCCCTCACCTTCAGCCTCCCTCCATCTCGTCGTTAAGCGGGTGGCAGTAATCTTGTGGAAGAGGAACGAGGGAGAGAAAATCGTAATAGCCGTGTTGACAACAGCAGGGAAAAGGACAATAATAATGACAAATGATAACAGAACCATCCTCGAGCGCTATACCCAGGTCCCCTCGGGCACAAACTCCCCCAGCCGTGGTGGCAGTGTGGGGACCCACGGGCTGTGGTGTGAGGGGAGGGCTGGGAGTGCTTGGAGAAAAGCCCAGGGAGGTGACAGCAGCAGCTAATAATGCACGTCGTAGAATCTAGGTTTAAAAAGACCGTTAAGGTCATCAAGTCCATCTGTTACCCCAGCACTGCCAAGTTACCTTCCTTTTCCTATGAAAAAGTAAATATGTTTTCTAGCAAACCTGCTCTCTGGCTGGAGGTCCTCTGAACACAGGCTCTTCCTTAGGGAAAGGGTCTGGAGATCTCATTTTTCCCGTTTTGCTGGGATTGTTTGAATCTCAGTTGCAACAGCCAAGTTCAGACAAAATATGAATGGGAAGGAGTAGAAAAGCAGTGAGATTAAAAACACAGAAGGAGGAATCCGGCGCTCCGTTTTGCCAAACCAGAGCTGAAACAGGACGTTAGTGGGAAAACAAATTACCTTTCATAAAACCTCAAAGAACTTAAGCACTGTAAAAAAAAAATATAGCCGAGAAACATCATTTTCCACACTTTTTTTTCCCCAGATGGATGTTAAAGCCATCCAAAGTCAAATTAGTAGGCTGTAATATCTCGTCTCGTGAATAAACAGCACTTTTCTGACTCTTTCCTCTAGGCTCTGTGAAACGTTACACAGGATCTCTCGGGGGAAAAATGAGGGCGTCTGGTACCTATCCTTTCTCTAAATATCTCCAGAGTTGTTACTGGTGACTCTGCAGTTTTCTGCCTATAACCAATGCAGAAAGAGAGCTTGTCAGTCCTTCAATAAAAGTAAAGTTGGCATCACATTAAAAAAAAAAAAAAAAAAGAAAAAAAAAGTGTAATTCTCTGCCACCCATTTCAAAATTAGTGTTTCCTCCATGACAGCTTGTTTGCATTTTCTTATTAAAAGCCTGTCGTCAGATGTGCCAAATAAAACCACTGCTTGGAAAGGTTTGGTTGATCCACAAGGCTCCACCTACCACAATACCTTGGTCCCAGCCCTGCCTGATGCCCTCTGGGAGCGAATACCCATGCCTTAAAAACCCACTGATTTTAATGGGAGCTGTTTACCCAGAAGATCTTGTAATAAACAACCATGAATTTAGGTTTAGTTCAAGTGTCAAACTTCAGTGCCAGACTGAAGTTTTGATGCGGAGTTGGCTGTGTCTTCACCTCTACTGTAAATGCAAATACCCTAAGAGGTAAATCATGTGAAGACAAGGGAGCCTGAACTTGAGAAGAAACAACCCTCCCAATGTTAGCTGAAGTGAGAAAAAGCTCCAAGGCCTTTTTCTTCTGAAAATGTCACCTAGCCTCTCCTTTTTAACCTGCTGTTTCTAAACAGCTGCTCAGCAGTGTTTTTATCCAGATCTTAGTCCTGGAGAACTTGTCAGAACAGAGCAACCACACTAAACTCTGCAACAACAGAAGCTTTACAAGTGGTTTATGTAGGTTCATCACAGACATCCACATAGGTAAATCCTCTGATTACCAGGAGCAGTACCAAGGACTCTTATGATCTGCAGGGTCCCTGGATAATATCGTCAATGAAGAATTTCCTGTGTGCTGCAATTTGTTGAATCTACTCTGGGTGATTTTCGCAGCTGATGTGTGGTGACCATCACTTAACTCTTCAGTGACTCCACAACAAAGCTGACAGTGACTGACTGTAGCTTTGACCCATTGGAGAAAACAAAGACCAGTCCCTCACATCTGTTTAGAACAAAAAGAGGAAAACTAGTGTTGTTGATATACGTCCATCTCTATCTCATCTATATAGCTAATAATATATATACCATAATATATGGTATATATTTGCTGTCATATATGATGCTGCTCATATAAATATATTACTCTATGGAACTCCAGATGCTATTGCAGAGATTAATCTGTGATGTTAAAACTGAGGAAAGGAATTACAAGTTGTAATATAATGACCTGGTAAATAGTGAGTATTATACCTCATAGAGGTCACAGGAGTAATTGCTCATTCATGCCTTTTTCTAATCCATTTATGCAGATTTGACAGTGATCTATAAACATTACATCTCTCTACGAAGTTGGATAAACAGATTTGAAAGCCAAGAGAGATTATTATGATCATCTTGTAAAACCTGAATATTGAAAGCTGTAGAATTTCCTCCAGCCATTCCCACACCAAGATCTTTCTGTAGTAGCTTCTTAGAAAGACATCGTTTTATTTTAAAGAGCTGGAGAAATTCTGAATCTGTCATTGTACTTTTGAACATTTCTCAGTGGTTACCCTAACATGTACCATGCTACCCTAACATGTAAAAAATAAATGATAGAAATATAAATATTGTTTGGAAAGGTAAATTCATCTAGCTGCTGCATCTGTCCATTGCAAGCCTGCTTCTTGTTAACAGAAATATCTTCCTTTTGAAAGTGCCCGTAAAATACAGCAGATTTACACCTTCACCTTCTCTTGATAAACTGTATGGATTAACTTTAATACTGCACTGTATAACTGCCTTTCTAGAACTGTTTTTTTCTGAATTCCTTTAAGCTTACAGCTATTGCCTTACTTTTTTGACAGATGGACATCCAAACCAGAGCTCTCCCTACTTTGTTTGAATTTGTGAGGTGAATATTATAACCAGGGAACTCTAAGCAACAGAAGAATGCTAAGAAGCAAAAAATTGAACATGACCATAAGAAATCACCCATTCTACTCCCTTCCCTTTCCCCAAGACAGGATCAACTGTTACAACAACAGTTATGTTACAACATAACTGTTTTTTCAGTCGTCTTCTTAAAGACTTCCCAGTATGGTGCTTTTGCCATCTCCTCAGGCAATCTTTCCCAGTGTTTCCCTATCCTTATCACTAGAGGTCTTTTTTTCCTGAATATATCCCCTGCTGCAATTTTTTTCTGAATATATCCCCTGCTGCAATTTCAGTGCCTTAGTGAAAGGTCTGTCTTTACTGGGCTCAGAGAACAAACTGTTTGCTGCCTCCCTCTAGCAGTTTTTATGTATTTAAAGGTTCTGTCTTCTGTATTTTCTGCTCTTCATTAATCCCAACAGTCCTACTAGTATCCTGATATGTAATGTTTTCTCAAGCTTGGTCTCCACTGCACTCCAGTCACTCAATGTCATTCTGGAAGTGCAGTGTTCTAAGTGAAGCATGCCTCAGGTGAAAAACTTTAAAAAGGAAAAACTAAAATTGAAGTCATACCATAGGTTAGCAGAGAAAAATAATTGCTGTGCCTATTTTCAGGCTGTCTTCCTGTTCCTACCCCCCTTGTATGGCATTTGCCTTTTTATAGCAGCATAACAGCAGTGACTCGTGTTTAGCCTGTGATTCACTCTACTTTTTTTTCTATGCAACTGTAATCCTGTTTACTTTTCCCCTTCCTGTATCTGAGGAACTGATGATGGTATGTCTAATAGGCTACACTTGCACCTATTCTATAATCTTTAGTGTTTTTCTTAAAACCAAAAGATCTCACTTTGAAAAAATCCCTCTACATTCTAATTGTGCTCTCTAACACACTTTTAGCTGCTCTCTTCATTTCCTCTTCAAATATAACAAGCTTAGTCTCTATCCTATTCTTCTTCAGATGTTTTATAAATATCAGATACAGGATAGACCCCTGAGAGGGGCTCTCAATTTTGATCGTGGCCTCATTTTGCTAACTCTTCCTCAGCCCTGCTTTTTCTGATCCATGGAATTTTCAATCTGAACCATATTGTCTTTGCTTATTCTTGAGAAACATTGCCAAAAGCTTTACTAAAATGAAGATACGTGACTTTTTAATACTTCTGTTCTTTGTATAACACCTATTACTTTATTGTAAAAGTAGATCAGGTTGGTTTATGAGGGTTTGTTCTTGACAAATCAATGTTCATTGTTACTTGTCTATCTTTCTTCTAATGCTGACAGATGGTTTGCTTGATAATTTCCACAAACTGAAGCTACCTGATCTATAACTCACCAATTCCTCCTTTTTTCCTATGTGTACTTAACTTTAAGCCTCATTGGAGTTAAGAGGGCTGCTTCCATGACTGTGAGGTGTCTTCTGAAGCAGAGATTGATAACCTGCCATAGCTGTGGCAGTAGAACCAAGAACACAGCAAAGAAGCCCAACCTGTCCTTGCCTGCTGTAACAAATCTATAATCCCTGCGCAACCTTTCTTCACCTCACTGGTTCTACTTCCCTTTATTTTCTTGATCCATTATGAAACATGGCTGCAGATGTTGGGTTCTAGCAGCTGCCTTAGATTTTATAAAAAAATCATGCAGGTATTTCAATTTCCAAGCAGATATCCTGTGTTGTATTATGTTCCCAAGACCAGCTGCTTTCTGCTTCCTCCTGAATCAAAAATCACCTGGATCCATGTTGTCAAACCAACATCCAGGAAGTAATCTACTTAAATCTAACTCTTCTATTTCTTTTTTTAAATAAAAAGGTACAAAAATAAGTTCTTTGACCTTGGCAGCATTTTGACCATGCTCCAGGAGTTTAAACCAGAAGCCTTTATTATGAAGTGAAATATATTTATCTTAGCTGAAAGGCAAGAGAGAAAGAAACATCTTACTGATCAGTGTTTTCCCCCAGATGATTTCTGGTATGCATCAAGAGAAACAACATAAAAATTAATGCACACAATATTTTGAATTTTCATCCAGAACATGTACAGTCACTTTTCCACATCAAACAAAAAAACCAGTCTTTTGCACTTTAAACTATTTCCAATAGTACACAGAATTCTCTCACTGTTCTACTTTCTTGGCAAACACCACCATAATTCTTCCCTTCAAGGCCTGTCCAAGGAATCTCTGCACTACTGACCCAGAGGCATTGTTTCTCTAAACAGCACCAACAAAATAAATTATTAAATTGTTTTGTGCAGCTAAAAATACTGAATGCTGTATACCACAGCTCTGTCAAGAGTGTCACTACTAAGTTGCATCAGTTTAAATACTTCTTGGAACCAACCTTCATCTACTGTGTGTATTTTAAAACCTGGGGGGGTGGGGGGTGGGGGGTGGGAAGGGAAGTTGAAAACTAAAGCAACTTAAAATTTTGCCACATTTCTTTCTCCAAGTCAAAAAACTCAACCACTTCAAGGACAATTTGACAAGTTTTGTCCCTCAAGCTGCAAGTGAAATTTCACCCCTCTTTACCACCAGACTAAACTCTGGCACAGCTGCTTTCACTTCCATGTTTTGTGGGAATAAGTGGGGAATAGCTATTTATCAGATATTTTTTCACAGATTTCTGAAATTATGTTAGGTAAGGGCAGAGATCAGATCTCCTGTTCTGAATTGAATCATACCTGTGGGATCATTCCTGCCTGTGCACCCCAGCTTTCCTCCAGTGGAAGCGAGCATACCTCTCCTCCAGTGGAAGCCAGCATTTACCAATGCATCCTACTGAAAATCAGCAGCAGCAGTAACAAAGAACTAGTATTTATCAGTTGGGCTCATTTTGATGGAACCAAGTTGTTTTCCTCGCTTGCCCCATTCAGTGGCTCTGCTGACACATCTTGTAGGGAGAAGACGTGACAAGCAGCCCAAGGGCAGCTGGGTTTTGCCACTACCAGCATTTGCTTGCAGAGTGCACATCACCCTGTAATTTCATGTGCATGTGCAATTTCTTGCAGAACATGGCTTTATTTTACATGCATTTTGGTGGCAGATCCATCTTGCCATTAACAGCTGTTCAATATGTAGTACAATGGTGACTGGTTTCTAACAATTGATCCTTAACAGCAAATATTTAGGTCTGATAACAATAATATGTGTATCTCATACACACATACTTGCAAAACCACATTTATTTTAAAGTAAATGGTACAGGAGACTTTAATATTACAAATAAAAATTCCATCTATTCCTAAATCCCTTCTTGACTGTTATTTTTTTTTTCACTTTCCTAAGTTTCCCTGTCTGTTTGTCTCTTTTTCTTTCCTCTCTTCTTCCCATCCTCCTATTTCTAATTGAAAAAGGAAGGGAAAATTATAAAATACAGCTGGGGAAAAGGGAATAAGAACAGCAAAAAGTGGTTACTTAAACTATGTAATCTGGGCCAAGTATAGTATAATTGTTCTTTCAAAAATTAACTTTTTAGGTAATTTATGTTCAAATTAGTATCATAACTGTATGCTATTAGCAAGAGATTGCATTTTACATCAATTAGATATAATTAAGAAGTTCCTTTTGGAGACAAAATATATTTTAATACATCAGACAAGCAATTAACATTAAAATGTGGATTTTGAATCTATGCCCTAAATGTACGATCAAAGGTACTAGATCAGACAGCTTAATTTGAAACCCATTAAATACATGACAGTATTTGATTTTCATGAACTACAGTTCTAGTCTTTAATGCTTCTTATTGTCATTTCTTCTTAGACGCACAAGTATGTTCACATGAGAGAGGTGTTTGGCCTTCACTTCAGATCTACCGCAATTTCCACAGAAATTTGTGAAAAGAATGTTGGTCAGTGTTTTAAAACACAAGAGCCTATATTTAGACTTAAAATCTGTATTTAGCCCTGCAATGTGCTGAGCACTCTGGCTGTGATCCAGGAAAGAACTTATGTGTTCCCATTAACTTTAAAACACATTCAAGTCTATTATTCACTTTACCAAAAGTACTGAACTGAAATACTTAAAATGAAGCCTGCACATTAAGTAGCCTGTTGGACTCAGCCTTATACAACCCCCGTCCTGTTCTATCCACAGCTAAGACCCTGACTCACCTTATTTGTCTGACTTGCCCTTTTGCGGTGGTGGGACAGGTCATGGCCATAACATTACTCAAATGCATTCCAGACCTCAGGGCTGTTTTTTCAAAAGGGCAAAATGCCCATCGGGCAGATTCTCAGAGCTGACTTTGAGACATACATTTTAAAATGCGCATCATGGTCAGTGTCTGAATACAGTTACACCAAATATTCTGTCCTATTTCTACTTGTTTATCATTACTATTTATTGTGGTTTGCACATCCAAATCCAACTTGTGGGCAATACTGGCCCACTTGTTGAAGGCCTGATAAAAGTCCCATAGTAAGGAAATCAGTGGTTGAAAGTCTGTTTTCCGTATCTGGGAGGGACAGGACAATAAATAGGAGACACTGTAGCAAAGAATATGCAGGTGAGACATTAGGAAGAACAGTAACACAGGGGACATAAGATACTGCTGTAGGTTGTTTAGGAAATGCTCTCAACCTCCTTCACTGGAAGCCTTTAAGAACTGGCTAGATACAGCACCTACAGAAGCAATGCTATTCCTGGTGCTATAGACATTTCTTCATTAAGAGGCAGAATGTACTAGGCAAATTCATAAGGTGCCTTATAGCTTTGTGCAACTATTAGTGTCAGAATGAGGCTTGAATTTGGCTCTCACTATACAATGGCTAGCCTTCTATGCTGATACCCTTGCATTTGCCCACTTAGGATCTGTGGTATGATTCACTTATGAGCAAGAAGCAGGATTATACTTTATATATATACTTATATATTTTTTGCAACAGAAAGAAAAATAGAATGTGAAAACTGGCTAGAATAATTTCTATTTCCCTTTTCCATTTCCCAAAGCTGTCAGCTGCAGTTAAAGACAACATCAGTCATGATCTAAAAGAAATACTGCTCTTTTCTTTGAAGGAGTATTTGCAGAAAAAAATACAAAATGAAAATTAGAGGAATTAGCACATTGTGTCATTTGTGACGGAGGCTATAGTTATTGTTCAGGGTTGTACTAGCAGCTGAAGTATCTACTCTCTCCTCCAGAGCATAACTGCCAAAACCTAACACCCCTTCATCCTGTCTTCACCAGCAGTAAAGGGGAAAGCCTGGAGGAAAGATCTTCTAAAGCAGATTATGCTCTGGTGATTATACAACAAGAATTTCCTCTTTGGGCAGAAGCCCCACTTTTAAAAGGGCGCCTTGTGCCCACCACACAGTCCCTCCCATTCCATGCTGTGCCTCAGCTGTGCCAAATTCCAAGCTGATGGTGTGGCTGCATCCTCGACAAAGGGCAGAAAACCCTCAGTGGGGAGAGATAGGGCCAGGGAAGCACTATCTTTTTCCATTTTGACCCATTTTTCCTAACTTATTACTGCTCACATTTACAAGTCAAAATTAACTAGCCATAAAGGGAAGCATTCATTTAATCACTTGTGCTGCTCTTCAGGGAATTTGTAAAATTCAGGTGAACCAGAATTCACTGTTAATTGTAATGAGGCACAACATGCATGTGCAAGAAACACTTCAATCGACTGCTACACTACCTTTAGCTTGGGGCACTTCTTAACTGCCAAAATCAACCTTCTTTCTGGGAAATGCATAGTGAGTTTAGAAAATAGGATTTGGAACAAGCTGGAGAAGTCCACTCCAAATCTGAATTTCCCCAGTGGATAAATCTAGACTTCTCAGAGAAGAAAATGGGAATGGGGGAATGCTAGTGCTGATGCTTTGAATTGAGACTGTCTCTGTTAAAAACCCCACAACAATAAAACTCCACAACAAACCAAACCAGACAAGAAAATTCCCAACCTCTTATTTTGTTATTTTACTCATTTGCAAGAAAATATTTTGTGCTTGACTAAAAAGCCTCCAAATTTCAGAGTTATAGGAAAAAAAAAAATCAAACCAACAAATCAAACAAAATGGCACCCTGAACACTCAGAAATAGGAGCAATTTTCTTTTTAAAAAATTTCTTTTCCTCTTGGCCTCCAGTTTTGTTTCCATTCTGAACCATCTATAAATTCAAATAGTTCGATAAACCTTAAGGTGTGTGCCTGTAGGTAAAAGCAGACTCTATTTTCAGTTCACACTTCCTCCAAATAATTTCTGAGATACAAATTGGCATCTTAGTGGCATATTTATTGTTAAGAATTTCCTTACGCCTGCATTCCAGGCAAGCAAAGCATGATTCACAAAAGACTTCAATAGTTGCACTTAGTGTACTGGGAAAAAAAAAATAACCGGGTAATATTTGTTGGCTTGGTTGCACCAACCTTTATTTTTTGCACGCACACAAAAAAAATGCAACAAAACAAAACAACTGGACAAGAATTAAAAACAAAACAACAAAAACATGCAGGTTTGAAATTTTGGGGAGGGCTTTGGGAAAATACTTGGTTGAAACTTGAAATCTAATGCAGACACTGATAGCCAGAACAGGCACCTTCAAACACAGAGGTAACATTGACACAGTAACCCTGGCTGCTGTGGAATTACATTCCTGCAGAAATCCAGGGAGGCAAAGTACAGTGCTAGTGCCAATGGCACATCCAGACATAGCTGGAATTTTCCTAGAGAGTGCAGGGGGGCTGCTTCTCTCTTCCCTCCACACACGTTATGTAGCTATTGAACTCTGCAAGACTTGCAAAGAATACATGTTATATTATCTTTTCATTTCCATGGCATCTGTACATTTAAAGTTTCATGCCTCATTGTGTCTGCGTGTGATCATCTTGTACATGTATTTAAATTGCTGCTCTTGCCTCTGATCTCGAGAGGCAAAAGCAACACTGAATTCTTTTTCCATTATATATTTTTACAAAAGAACTACTGTAAAAATTAATCAAAGGTATGCTGGGTTTTTCTTGTTATTTTTTTAATTTTGGGGGGTACTTTTCCTCATATTGCAGCGGTTTTGAAATTGAAACGTTGCACTGCTGAGAAAGTGCCATGAAAATATAACCCACTACATTCCAGGAAAATAAATAAGCAAGGCCACCCAAATTTTCAATTAGTGCTAGTGCAGTATGCAGGAAATGGCTGGAGAACCGTCAAAGGCAGCCTTAGGCTGGGTCGTGGATACGGAACAGTGACAGGAAGGTTTGAAGCAGGAATACAGGCTCAGTGTGAAGATGGCTCTTCTCCAAGGAAAACTGCATGCTAATAGGTTAATACTGATTTCCTGAAACATGCAGCCTGGGTATTACATGCTGGAATTTACATTCTGACAAAGGCAATTGCTGAGCCTCAAGACTTTGCTTTTTTGGTGATGAAATAACACCAGAAAGTTCAAGCTGCATTATATATTTTATGTTTTAAGCTTATTAAACATTCAAAGTACAAACTGTGCACATATTTTTAAGCCACCTGAAATAGCAACAGCCTCACTAGTTTGGGAAACTAGTATGAGAAGCATTACATTTCAACAGGTCAGGCTTGTCTGAAGTAAGACCAACAACGGCTACTGACCAAAGTGTAGTGATGCCGCTTTCAGAGTAAATTTGCCCAAAATCCAGAAGTAATGCCTGTTCAAGCAGACGTGCACAGCATCAGGAATGAAACACTTTTAGCACAGCTTGTATAGACAAAGTGGTATTTGATAGTTATCTGAAGACTGAGCTGAACAAAGCACTTCAGAAAATAAAAAACCCTAAAAAGCACAAAAGAAGACACTGCATCTCTTTTCTGCAAGTCACAGGAAGGGCTCCCACTGATGACAGAATATGCTGTGCCAGACCTTCATCCCGAAAGAGCCTAAAGGATTAAGAACAAAATGCAAGAGGAAAGACACTTAAAGAGAAAAACCAGTCCAGCTACAGAATCCAGCTAATCTTTCCCTACAAATGTCCTATTTTATTCTATCCCACTGATGTTGTGACTGTCAGGTGAGGGTGGCACTGCAGCACCACGGGAGACTCTCATTCCACCAGCCAGACCAATGAGCTTTGCTGTCTTTATAGAGGGTGGCTGGCAGAGAAGCAGTCACAAGTGGAAGTGGGGAAGAGATGATGGGTCTTCCACCAGCCTCTGTAGGGCCAAGGTTTCTCTGTGTATCCATCTTAATATCAACAGGCAGTGTTAATGTTTTAACACACTACTAGTGTGGGCATGATCCTATGTCACAGCAAGCAGCTAGAGGTGCCTGGCTGTGCTGGCCTGACCCGAGGCACCCATTTAAATCACAGCTCTGCCTATACCTAGTTGATCATATTTGTTTATGATGTACACACCATTTTCATTGTCATTCACTATTCAGAGAACTGGAAGCCATTCTGCAAGTCTTTTAAACAGCAATAATTGCAGTAAAGTAACTGGGAATTCTGCCCAGATAGAGCTTGGAAAAATTGGGTTACAAAAAGAGACCCTAATTATTTGCATTAGGAGGCAGACACAATCTCCTTTCAATTCCAGCCTCTCCCTAGTAAAAGTTATGTGGGACTCAATATCCTGAAAACTGCCTGGGTTCAAATGATGCACTTTTCACCTCTTCTCAGGGAAGCTGTTTTAAATAAGCTGTGTAAAAAGTTTAATCAGCGCAGAATATTTGAAGTTCCAAGTACCATACCTTCACTGGAACCTGTTTAGTTTGAAGTCAGTAATTGTGTCACTTGCCTATGAAAGGCAATTAACAGACCAAGGAAGGAAGTGGAAGGAATTTGGGGAGCTTTAATTTGTTTTCACAGATAATGGTTCATTTTTTGGTCATATGTGATAATTATTTAATCAAATGGAATTTTCCCAGTGGTATTTCACATGACACCACTGCCAGTCACCACAAAGCAAACAAATCTTTCAGGTGGTGAAGGAAGAGTTTACTCATCTGCCTTCTGGAGAGCTCCATGCTGTGAACATGGAATGGCACATCTAATGTTGCTGAAGTGATTTGTGGGCAGCTGAGTGAGATAGGCACCAATTCAGGGCAGCATTTATGTGTTTTGGGGAGTCTGAGCAACTTTTACATAAATTGGACACGTATGTAAGGCTGGGTATATGCTCAATCATTGTTCTGAATCAAGATGTTCTGCTGAATTGAGGCCACAGCTTTTATGAAAAGGTACTTTTCTCTATAGGAAGAGAGAGACTCATTTCCTTTCCACGTGAACACTTGATCCATGATAAATGTTTATAAAGTTCCCCTTCACCAAGTTTCTTAACTGATGAGAATAAATATTTAAAGAATCACAAATACTATAATCAAAACCACGTAAGATGCTACAAGAGTGCTCCCTATTGTATGAAAAAACAAAGGAGCTGAAGCTTGCAGAAAACTTCATTTTCCTGGTTTGAAAACTGATCTACACTATGATATAGCATGTATTATCTTTGCGCAGTATTTTTAAAACAATACTTTAAATGCCATTGGCTTAATTCTTACCATATTACTATAACAAAACTATGGAAGACCAATGGAGAGGAGGTTTGGGGGTTGCATCTGGAGGGTACTGAGCTCTTAGCTTCTATTTGGTGAGATCCTGGGGATTAGACCTGTGTTTAAGATTAAGGACATGCCTAAGTGCCTTGCTGGATGGAAGCCAGAGTGTTCAGCACCTTGTAGGACTGAGCCCTTTGCTGGAACTCATGACAGAAGCTGAACATTGAACAATTTTTTTTTTTTGGGGGGGGAGGGGGGAGTTATTGTTATTAAAAAAAAAAATTAAAGAAAAAGAAAGAAAAAAAAAAAAAGAAAGAAAGGAGTCACATGTTTCCTAATTGTAATATGCAGATAACACCTGTAACACCCTCAGAACCAGGAGGCCACCTGATGGGAACTACCTACAGATTCTAGAAATATAATGATATGAGTCGAATAATAAGACTTTTAGTTAAGTCATTTAGGTCAAAAACATGGTTCCATGGAGCAAAATGGGAGCATTGCCGTTTTTGTCATGGTGCCAGGAATTTGCTTATCCCTTATTACATGACAGAGGCTGATTTGGAGCCTTCTTCTAACTCCCAATTTGACTCTAATATTAAATTAAATGGCAATTTCCTATGCCCAGTGACCAAATTATCCAATAATATCTGCTTAATACAATCAAAATAAAAAAGGTGGATGTCATGTTATTTTAATGCAACTGATTTGTTTCCTGAATTTTAATCAAATGAGACAGAAGGATCAACTTAATCAAAAAATTACAGTAATTCTGAGGCATTTTGAACATAACCACAAACCTCTGCACAGGTAAAACTCTCAGTTCTAACTCTTCTTCCTTTCTTTATTTCCCTACAACTACTGTTTATGTCAAACAGTGAAAAAAAAGCTTTTTTGCTTTGGAAGGGAGGAAAATTTATAGGAAGTTTAACCACAACGCCTCTGGACTTCTGCAGATTAAAGGTCGTTTCTTTTTTCCTCTCCACACCATCACACAACTGCTCTGGGAAAAAAACCTGGGGAGCAACTGTAGTAAAGGGTAAGGGGACTGTCCAAGAGATATTCCGGGGCTCCAGTAGTCACCTGAATGCCCAAACACTCCCGCAGCAGTCACGCAGCAGATGTACAACTGCCATTTGAGCATCCCAGCTGCAGAGTTCGGGCTTCAGCTCCCACGTGCACACTTGCGCTGAAATTCTAGCCTGTGGCCAGATCTCCTGCAAGCAGGTGCCAGCTTCCACAGAAGCAGAACATGATTAGAAGCAGTTTTCACCTTGCATGTTCTGTATGTTTGTAATTAGCTGTGAATTAATGTGGAACATTCCTATACAAGTTCTCTTTTCACCAGTAAATGGCATATCTTTGTATTTGAGCCTGGGAAGAAAGAGAAACTCACTGTGGATGTCAATTTTTTTGTCTCCAAGTATAAATGCTACATTGATTAAATGAGTGGGGTCTGACTTACCATTTATTATCATTAGTTTTCACAGTAGCTACCAAGAAAAAATAAATTAACAGCATTTTTTGACAGTAAATAGCTGCAGAGCCATTTCAAATCCAATGCAGGAGGTGAAGAACTAGTAGAAGAAAGAAGTGAAGAACTAACAGAGAAATGTAGGTTTTGCTGGTGAAACCAGAACTGAAAGCAGAGCTTCTCAGCAGAGTTCTCTCTCTCATTTCTCTCTAATATATCAATATGCATTTTTCGTCTCTCAAGATACATCACCACAGTATAATGCCTCGATAAATAAAACTAGCTGAGCTTAAAAACAAGTGTGGTGACAGACAGAGGAGGAATTACACACGCAGCCTTCTGCAAACGATCAGCAACTTCTTATGCACAGAACTAGTTTGATTTATGTTCTCTGCTAGTTTTCTGGTTTTCAAAAACCACCAGAGGGAGCCAATAACCTCTCATAAATATAAATAAAGGCATGTTGGGGTTGGCAGTGAAAAAATGGAGTAAGAATTAAGCTGTCTTTGGGTTTCAAAGAAATACGCTAACTGCTGATTCACCAAGAGCCACATAGATGTAAAAGTTTTGGACGGTGACACTTGATAGACATAGGAGTATATTAGAAGAGCCTTTTAAATTTGGTCTTGATAATTATTAACACAACTTACAACAGTTCTAGTATGCCAAAAGACACATGTTAGAGGTGAGGATAAAATAATGTAGGCAGCCAAATACCACACAATACATAGTCATTTAGGAACATATGTTTGAGCTCTGCTGCTGCAACTGTGTAACCATCAGGTAAGTGAAAACATGAGTGATGTTATTTACAAACTGGTCTTGGGCTACTTCATATGATTGTAGGGTCTACCCCCTTGTAAGTGCTGATGGCTAAGGTAACCCCTGGGAAAAGCTAGTTCTTTGGATGAAAGAGTGAGGAGCATGGTGTCATGAAGCACTAGGTGGTCGTATCAGTGTCTACACCTTAAATGTTAGTGATTGCAGTGATTATCATGAAGAAGTACTTCAAAATATGAACTGACATACTGTATGACTTGCTGTCGATTTGGCTATCAATGAGCTCATCACTGATTGATCTGTTATCTTGATTAGAATACAAAATAAGTAAGGAACTGTGCAGAAGACCCAAATGGACTTACTAGACCAGGTGATTAGGCACTTTTACCAGAGAAGGCTAAAAATAACAAGTCATGATTCCTTGCTATAATAACCTGATATGAAGGTTCTTCCAGGAGTTCAATAGGATCTCACTAAACCAAAAGTAGATCCTAAGAAAAGCCTGGGAAGTTTGGCATGACAATACAGCATGTGGCATATAATTTGTTTGCCCTTGCCAGGTCAATATCATAGAATCGTAGAATAGTTAGGGTTGGAAAGGACTTAAAGATTATCTAGTTCCAAGCCCTTGCCATATATCTTCAGGATGCATGTCTTAGTTTTATAGATATGGGAAAAAGTAAAAACCTGAAGTGCAGAAAAGCCTAAGATTCAGAAGTTGGATAAAAGGTAAGATCCGAAAGCAGGACCTGACACATGAGAGCACTGTTTCTTTAAGCAACCAAGTAAAATTAATGAAGATTAGATGAGCTCCATTCGCTGTAGCCAAGAACTGAATATTAACCTTTATTAACTCTCAGGAAAGGCTCTATGACACACTTTTCCTGGGCACAGAAGACATCTTTGAGCAACTTGGTCTAGTGATAGGCATCCCTGCCCATGGCAGGTGGGGGTAGAATCATATGATTTTTAAGGCCCTTCCAACCCAAAGCATTCTGTGATTCTATGATCCTGTATACATCTTTCTCTTGATGAATAATCACAGGTTTTAATTGCAACATTTTTCAAACCAAGCTTCTACTAATAACTGGATAAAGCTGTCTGCAGGAAGCTGTGTGTCTTTGTGACACTTTGGTTCCGGAGGTGCACGCAAAACTTAATTACCTACAGCTTTTGCAGTTGTAATTGTAGAGCCTTGTTTTCAGCTTTTATAGCAAACTTACCATTTGTTTTAATTCCACTGCTATGACCTCAGCAATGGAGGAAATAGTTCCATCCCAGTTCTAGCTCTGTGAACCTCTGGGAAGAAGATGCTTTAAACAATGCCTGAAGTGCTTAACTAATATGCAGTTTTGTTTACACACACATTACAAATAGACTAGTCAATACCACAAAGCAAAAGCCAGTAAAACTTGGATTGGGAATGTTCCTGCAGTGCACATCTCGACTACAGTAGTGAAAGAGTCCTGTAACACGACTGAGCTCAACAAAAAAGGATCTAATTCAACATTCAAAATGAGCACTTTCATCTGATCTACCTTACTTGGTCCATAGGACAACCCATTAAAGATACTTACATAATAAATAAAAGGAACAAAAGGTAACATCTTGTTATCTGGCTTCACTTCCTCTCTAGAAGCCACAGTACAGAATTGCAGTGAGATTATTATTTGAGTACTCTACACATGAGGGATCAAGCAGACATCAGTTAATTAAAAAAAATATATTATTAGAACATCATAATTTATGGGGGAAATTGTTTGAAAGCCAGGAAATTCCTCATTTAGTTTTCACAAAGTCCTGATCTTTAGAGCTTCCTCATTAGGAGAGAAAACTTGTTTTAGCAGAGATTACACTGATTAGAAGGTGCAGAAGAGGGTGTAGGAAAAGAGCTCATGCCTCAATCAGGTAAAAATGGGCATCCCATTGGGCGAGAAAAGTCCATGCTGACAAAGAAGCTCTGCCAGGAGCCAGTGCGAAAGTCCCAAACATGATTCTGATGTCACATCGTTCATGAAACCCCATGAAACCCAACCCAAGTCTGCTCTTACTGCTTTAAAGAGATGAAAGACAGCTTTTTGCAAATGTAAAATGAAGGCAAAAATCTCTTGTTCTTCACCCAAACTGCAGTCACTCTTTGTCCCCCTCAGACCATCCTAGGAAGGCTGGAGCAGTGTGGCAGGCAAGGGAAGGGCAGCAGCCATGGGCTGGAGCAATGGTGGACCCATACATCTGGGGAAGGCAGGGCTGCCATGCCAGGGGTACTACACTGGTGTGGCAGCCAGCACCCAATTGGGCCTACTGGGCTCTGCTGGCTGGGAGGGAAGCTGGAGTCACCTCCAAACCACATGTGTAGCACAGCCAGGCATGCTTGTATGCTTGGGAGCCTGCTATAGGGGAATGCACTAAAAGTCCTAAGCCCAGGAGGCAAGCGTAGGACTGTTGCTGTTCTTGAAGCTCTGCTTCCCCTGCTTTAGGCTCCTTCCTCACCCCCATTCCCACGACTCGGCACAGTTGGGGATCGCTTGTGCTGCCTCAGCCGGCTGTCGCTCCCTGCCCATCTCTCTTTGAGCCCATGAGTCACTTCCTCTCCTCAGATCCCACCTTTCAAAACTTCCTTTTTCCTTTTTGGGGTACATCTGAAAGCCTTTTCCGAAAGTGGGCATTGGGCTTACTTATCCAGGGGATAAAGAACCTCTGGGAAGCAGCACATTCTTGTGTCTGACGACATCCGGCCAAGAGCCCACAGTCACATTTGTGCGGTCCCCATCACACCAGTGTGCTCAGCTCTGCGCTAACCTCCTCTCACCCTCTGCTTCAACAGGCTGCAGCTGTGGTCTTGCCCAAAGGCTTCTCAGCCTCCAGGTATAGAACACACAGAGGGAAGAGGAGAGGAAGGAGAGGCCCAGCTCACCCCAGCTCAGCTTGCTGGCCCCAGCAGCTGCCTCTTGTTCAGAGAGCAGCAGCCCTGGGTTCAGTCACAGCTGGAAGGAAAGCAAGAAAGTAAAGCCGAAGCATCTTTGCTTTCATTTATCCTTTGCTTTTTTGAGCTGTCAGGAATTCAGGTTTTAAGGTTTTTCTCTGCAGCCACAAGGGTTAGAAATGTTTCTTGGAGAGCTGCAGTGGACCCTCCTGAAATCAGTGACAGTGACAACAGCTGCTCTAGCAAGCCAGTAGTGCCATCCCCTGGGAAGCTCCTAGCTCCTCTCAACACTCCCTCACATGAGATGGAGAGTTCATGTAATTCTGCCCCTCAGGGGCAACTAGCACCAGTAAAGACAGTGGGAGAAGAGTGTGGATGTGAGGGGAGAGGTGTGTGGGGGAACCTGTCATGATTTGAGTGGTGGTTCAGGCACAGCTTGTTCCCTGGGAGATTTCTGTTACCAGCAAGATAATCATGTTGGCAGACAACTTACTCTGCAGGTAAAGCGGCCAAATCTGCCTGTGCTTAGCTGTTCAGAATGAAGGTATTAGTTACCTCTCCTATTTGTCACTGTGTTTTTGAGATTATGGTGCTGGATCAGCGTGCTTTGATTTCTCCAGCCTTTGAACTTCTTGGAAAGCTGTTTTCCACTCTAAGACCTCTGAGACGTTATGGCCTGATGTTTTGCCTATGCTATTACCACTTCTTTACCACATGGTACTATTAGGGCAGGAAGCATAAAGCTATTGAGGCCAGATTCTCAGCTGGTGTAAAGCCAAATCTGGAACAGGGGGCTATGCAGGTTCACACTAGCTGAGAATTTAGCCTGTACAAGTTACAACAAGAATTTGCTTGTGGAAGAGATCATTTGCTTGATTGTTTGCAGCAGGGATTTGCAGTTTTCATGCTAGTTTCATGCCATACTAATTTAGCCACTGGGCAGAGAACTGCACTAAGCATCCAAATTGATGAGGTGTTGAAAGATACTGCTACATTAATATCTTCTATTCTCAAACATTACAATGCTTTTCATGGCCAAATACACCCACAGAACTGAGAGGGAACACAGAGAATATAAACGGTGTCTATAGATTCCCATGTGTCACCATCCCGCAGTCAGAGAGTTGTATCCCTTCTGGTTGGTGGGTTTCGGTCCTGGCCAGTCTGACATGTCTTTGAATGCACAGACCTGATACTGTGACATTGGCCTTGCTGACACCATGCTTGCTTTCTTAGCAATCTAGCAATACAGATCAAAAATCAGTGGTTAAAGAACATCGATTATATCTTCTCCAAAGCATGCCAGTTACTAACAGTATGGAGGCAATGCAGATCTATTTTGCAATTTGTTGTACTCACTCTCCACAGCAGATATGAGAAGCAGGCTGTGCCCCACAGTTCCTTGTTTCTCAAAGCCCACCCAGACTGGCATGGTGTTTAAGGCAGTTACGGCTTATTTTCCAACAGTACAAATACAGGCAACGGTTCTCAAATGTATGACACTGTATAGTCATGGAGAGTATGTGCTTCTCCAACACTCCTAAGGGGAACACCCTGGCAATCAGCTGCGGTCCCTGCTCTGAATTATCCCCAGAGGAAAAAGAACTCAGCAGCCAAATTAGACAGAGAGGATGAATTAGTGACACAGTATTCCCACCAAAGTCTTGTATGCCATATCACCTAAAATAATTTTTTGCCACAACACGCAGTCCTTTTGTCTACAGAGCATACTTCCCTGGACCCTGATGTAGGAGAAGCTGGACATTTTTTTCCCCATATGAGTGTATGAGAAAATCCCCAAATTGCTGAGTTTCACAAGATGATTACCTGATTTTAATAGCACATTCTTGACTTGCTGAAAACTTAGCACTGTGCCTTTGAGCCAGTATATGCAATTTGCTAAGACAGCAAATTAATGTGTCAGGCATTAGAGGGCTGTATGGCTTTCTTAGGCAGGAATAAAAAAGTAGCAATAACCAGTGCTTGCTACTAACATTCGGTGGGCAAAACTAATATAGGTAAGAGCAATATTTTCCATGGGAAGAAATGCCAGTTTTAGATAGAAAGATTAATAAGTGACCATAAAGTCAAAATAGGAACAGTCCCCCTCCAACACTTTCAAAACACTTTTACGTTCACAAGGTTTTTATACAAAAGACAAAGCCCACAAACTGCACATTACTGCTATTACTGCTAAATCTAAAGTATCTTTTTTTTTCTTTTCTTATTTTTTTTTTTTTCCAGAGGGAATTTTTTCCAACATTGTGCTGTAAATTCCTTATCAAGAAGTAACAAAGAAAGAGATTTCTCTTTTCAGATCAAGAGAGCAGCTTTGGTAATGCCTGCATTCATTCAGCTTTTAATTCCAAACATCATCCATCATGCTATAAGTCCCTTACACTGGACTGCAGAAAACATACCACAAATTCTACTTGGAACAGCAATGCATCTTGAACAAAGCTGACTAAACTCAAAATTCAGTTTTCAACAACTGTGTGTTAAAAAGAAAATCAATGAAAGAAAAACAGCGAGCTCTACTGAACAAACATCCTGCAGTTAAAAAAAATATGTTTTGATTGATGAAGGAAAAAGCTGTGACGTTTTAGGTGGCCTTAAAGAAATTTCAAGGATCATATTAAAAAGAAAGATGGCATTGTATTAAAATATAGTTATCCCAAGGGATAACTGGAATATACTGGGGAACCAGGACATAGACTGGCTTTACCCTTTTCTCAAAGCAGTTCATTAAATCTTGCTTTCTTCATCTCATGCCCCCAGGTGGGGGAGTTTACCTTCAGGATCACCAACTTTCTTGGTTGTAAACCAACTCTAATCCACTTCCTTGATCCTCCTGCAATTGATTAATGCCATGCTAATCCTGTCCTGGCCAGGCACAACGTGGAAAAGTGAATGTACTACATTTTCTACAAGAAAAGTATTCAGGAATCTAGATCTCAATCCAAGACACTTTAACCTTTGTGGAAGGGTCAGGACGAAACACTCAATGAGATTTACTGAGTTGCGATATCTACAGAAACAGCAAGGTAAGCTCTGAGAAGAAGCAGTATCTTTCATCAAATCAACTGACACAGCTGAAAAAAGCAGACAGCCTTCCCAGCATAGGGAACTGGTGCAGCTATGGGCAACACCTGAAGTTTACTTTAGTACTGGCAACTTCTGTCCAGTGTCACAAATTCTTAAACTGAGTACATTGATTCCAGGGAATTGACAGTTATTTTCTGACGGCTAAATTCCTATCCTTGCAGACAATATGAATCTTACACTTTCATGAGAAAGTGAAACTCAATGATATTAATATGCGAAATGCAACTTCCTGTTGAGTGAACGTGTCAAGTGAGTGTCTTCACTTATAATACTTTGGATGCTACCCTGAATGCTATCCTTGTAAAGCAATACCACTTCGGTAGAAGCAACCAGCTGCTCTTCTTTCTTGTATGTGCCTGGGCTTGTTTATCTACTTCCACTCAGTTACAGAGGTAACAAGATGGCACAGGTGTCCCCACAGGCATGTCAGTTTTATGTATGTCATCTTTGTGGAGCCAAAACTGCTCTAAGAACAACATTTTCTGAATTTTGTTCTGAATTCCCATTCCTCCTGTGCATTATCAGTGGGATTCTTGAATGTTTACTCAATCCCAGTTGGCTACAACAATGCTTGTCAAACTCCTCCTCCGTGTATAGTAGCTGCCACTGCTGTACTATGTCCTATTTTATTTCGCTTTCAGATACAGAAACAGCAGTAAAATCATAGAAACAAAAACTCAACAAGTGAAAAAAGCCACCATAAAAGCCCTGAGTGGCTTGTTGCAACTGTATTTTCTTGTTCATAGACAGCCTTGCCGACACAGAGGAAATGAGGTCTACTTACACTGAAAAGAAACAGGCCCCTTCTGCATGGCTAGGGCCCCTGGGCTTCTGATGGAGAGGCTGCTGGTAGTCATGGCTTGGGCTCTGGAGGAAAATGATTGGGACCTTCTTGCCTTACCTCCCTCCTGAATAAGCATAGCTTCCTCCTCTCTGGGTGGTCTTTCCAGTGATGGAGGTCTTGTCCTTCCGCTCCTGGTGTTGACCCAGGAGTGAACTGAGCTCATTATAAATGTACTTGCTTTTTCTCTGAAAAAGGAACATGGTGGAAATTAGTAGATTCATGTTATGATACTACATTTATCATTTAATTTAAATTAAAAAATGGTGTACTTGTTTGTAAAAATCAACAGCATTTTACCCATGTGATGCATCTTTCTTGAGAGACCAAAGCAACTGTCAGATCAAGCATTTCAAGACACATCATTTCCAGAAGAGGGGAGTTAGACACACTCTTGATCGTGTGCTTCTGTTTATTCTGGTAAGGGATCTAGGACACCTGTGTTAGTTTTAAAGCTACTACATGTACAGCACTTGACTGCTATATTTTGGCAAGTCCCAGCTGTTATTTCACATGTGTGAACTAAGAAAATACCCAAGGTAAACACAGACTTAGAAGAAGTACCAAAAACATTTACAATAAAGCATGCAAGTATAGCCCAGTACTTTAACCTGCTAATATATACAGTGTGCTGGCCCTGATCTATTTTCCTTTAGAGAGGCAAAGACATGTAACAAAGCCTATATGAAAAACCACAACCAGTTACTAGATATTTCTCCTAAAGGAGCAGCACAAATATGAATTCCTCTTCTAATATTTTCCTTCACTTATTGTTGTCACCAGACAAGCTCATCCAAATGTATGCAGCGCAGAACAGAAGCATTTTTTTCTGTTCGTTTTATGCATCTGACAGCATTTAATCTAAAAATCAGTTTAAATCCAGATTACTTACATGTGTGCACACACTCACACTCCCCCTCTACACACACAGTGTTAAAAGGACATTACTGATGATCATTTATTTTTCTCCACTCTTGCTGCATTTTGTAATATCCCTTCTCTCTTGAAAAACCACATAAGATTGTCTTTAATGCACTTCAGTGGTGTCAAAAGAACCTCAGGAAATGAGGACTGAGGTGAACCTAAGGTTCACTGTATGCCATCAGTACTCTGATTATACATACTGCTTTGTAATGGAGGTAAAGATCTGCGCTCCTGATGTCCTGCTTTCAAAAATCAATATTCTGTCCACTTTCTGTCTCCTCTAATTAAAACAAATTACTTTGACCTGCTTGGTTTCTCCTCCAGAAGTGATGTTCTATTATAACTTACTCTCACCCACAATCAGGTTTGAGTTAGGCCTCAGAAACTCTTAGATTTCACTAGAAATGAGTTTTAATAGAAAAACAGGTTTTCTTTATCTCCATGATTTCCTGTATATGGGTCACATCCTTTGAAGTACGATCATCAGCTCTGTAAGTACTACCCTTAGAGGTAAGTTTTCCAGCTGCCGCCTGACATATCTGACATAACCACCCCATAGTCTGTGAGCCGTATCTTTCTGGGCAAAGAAATAATAAAACCCTGAGCTATTGATTCAGATTCATGGGGAGAAATAAGTTACTTCCAGGCATCAACCTGAGCACAGGGTGAAGTTTTCTGAGGAATTTCTGAGAGGCGCCTAAGAGAGATGAGAAGCTGTAGGAGAAAAGGGTCACTTGATTACTGCTGAGACCAAAACTTTGCAATGGGATGGCAGGACTTTGTGTGACCAGGGTCATTTCAAGCTCTGAAGGAACATTTCCCAGTGTTGTAGTTCTTTTTTGCCAAATTCAGCCCGGATGCAAATGAGACCTGTTCTGCTAAAGCTATGCAATGGGTGAGTTACCTTGCTGAGTAAGAACCACACACCATTTCGTGATTAACTAATTTCTTACTCAAAAGCTTTCAGTACTTAAAGGCTTCAGACTTAAAAACTTTTTTGTCCCATGTTTGACATGGCAATGTTCAGTTAAAGTATCATGTCCCTCTAATTATGGGTGCTTCAAACACAGTGATGTTTTGCTTACATCCATTACTGATCATTCACTACTCCCATTCATCATAATCCTGGATTGCTCTAGTTCACTCAACACTAATTCTAACTGGCTTTCATCGTTCCCATGGAAAACATACACCAACAATTAAATCTTTCAGCAAAGGACTCAACTCATTTGGAGGTTTATAAAAGCACTGAGGAAAAAAACCCCACCATGTATATATTTATGAGAGCCACAGCAATAAGTATGTAAATCTCTGATAACAATGCAGATAATTCCATCGGTGGTGAAAAGTTAATTTGATGGGATCTGGCATTTATATTTCTGATGCCAGACAGTGTAATGCATTTTAGAGTGGTAGGTCTAAAGATTCTTGAGAGCTTCCTGGATAACTTGAAAAGAAGAAAGAGAAGTGGGAATGTGGGGAGACAAGGAAAAGGCACATGCAGTTATATACAGAAGTAGAAAGTCACATCTAGATTACACATAGAAAGTGTAATCTAGAAAACATTCCTTTACTATAGTGATATATTATGAGTTAGTTAAATGTTATCTTTAGAAACAGTAAAGTGCATGCCATTACTTTGAGGAAAGGAGAGTAGATGCCCAAGGCAGAGAAAATTTTGGCTCCCTCATTTCTTACCCTTGCAGAGTTTGTGCATACTGAACTCTGGCCAACACTCTCTACTGTCGATCCAGCTCCAGCCACCTCCAACGACTTATTTGAAGTCCTGCAGAAAACCTGGGTGAGGGCTGAGGAATAAAGCAAGCTCTCTGTCTTCTTGCCCCATGCTGTAACCATGAGACCACCCTCCCACATAAAAGCCTGAAGATATCACAGTATCAGGAGAAAGGCATTTCTATAACTTTCCATATATTTTAGCCTAAATACCTTGGCAATACTAGACCATAAGCAGTGAGCGTAATGGTTTGAGGGCTGATGGCTCTGTCAAAGAAATACTTACATCGGGTTGATACTAGCTTAATATGGTCTTTACTACTCCCATTGTGATGATTTATATGTCCTTCCAAATCCTGAAAGAAAGAAATGAGGCTTAGCATTACCTTTCTAAAGACTATAATTGTGTTTCTATAAAGAAAGCATAACTGGTGGATAACTTTCTATGTGTAGATAACCTTAGTAATGAAGAATTGTAAGTGGTACTCATTCTGTGTATGTGTATACAATATGCAGTAAAAGGAACAAGAGAAAAGAGAAGGTGAGAAACTGCAGGGACAAATCAGTTTGGTTGCAAAACTTGAAAATCCCATTCTGCAATAAGGGACCATGCAGAATAAAATATCAAAATAGGATTTGATGAAGCTAGTTCCTAGGTTACATTCTATAAGCTGCTGAACAAAAACAATTCCCCATGATGTAGAATGTTTGTAACTTGGAAATTTTTAAAACTCACCAGTATGGCAAAAGACACTGCAAGTTTGCAAGAAGGATATTTAGCATCAGAGAATGATTTAGTTGGGAAGGAACCTCTGGAGGCAGGGCTAGCGTTAGGTGAGATTTTGTGTTCATTCATGAAGTTCCCAAACCAAGACAAACAAGATCTGCAGATTTTTTATTTTTTTTTTTTTAATTCTACCTGTAGGTTATCTGTCACTGCTTCAACTACAGCATAAACCTACCCTGACCCAGAGATACCTCATTTATCCTTGTAGTCTTGATTTACACTAGCTGCACACAAAACAGAGATGGTTTCAGAGATTAGTTCCTCTACTGACCTTATTTCAGTGCCTTCAAACATCTCTATTCTTCCAGCTTTCATGAAGACCTGTTCCTCAAAGAAACATTCTAAACCCCCATGAAATTCCTATTACTTCCACCATGGACCAGAACCACTTTGCCTTCAAGGCAAATGCTGGATAAAGCAGCCCTTATTCTAAACATCTTATATGTGGACTTTTAGCATAATGTTCTCCCAGAACTAGCTTTGGTAGCAGAAAGAGTTGTTCCCACCCACATATTCTGATCTCATATTTGGTTTATATTTATCCTGCGTACTGCATTTCATTTCAGATACAAACTTGCCTGTCTCGGGACCTACAAAACAACTGAAAATGGATAAACAGCTTGGCCTTCTCTGGCCTTCCAGTAGTCCTTCCGTTACCCACAAGGATTGTGTATCCTTTGCTTCTTCTAACACTACAATGTTAATGCAGTTAATAATGTATAATAAAGTTAATCCTTGGTTCTCCCAGCTCACAGATGTAGTGGCTGAGAGTACTAAGAAGATTAATTGACTTTATCTTTTGGCTTCACATGACAGAATGAAAAAGATTCTTCCAGAACAAATAGATAAGAAGAGAAACCTGGTTTTGAGCTACAAAACCTTATAAGGACCTCTGCAAGGAGGCAGACTATCAGTGCTATAAGAGATTAGTGCTATGAGTTAGGAAAAGAAAGTGACTGCGGTGTCTTAAAAGAAACAGTCTATTGCCTTTTAAACCAATTAGAGATCAGACCACCAGCATTTCAACCTCCTGCTTTTGCTCATGGTATTCATGGATTATAAAACTGTCGACATTTCACTTCAACTCGATAAGAAAATTAGAAGAAAAAATGGACATGTCATTTTTTTAGATGCATTATATTTTATAAGTAGTACTGTAACTATGACGGTCTGAGGTTATAACCAAGGCCAGGTGTATAGAGAGAGGTATTGTCTTTTATTAGACTAACTAAAATAGCTGAAAAAACAGACAAGATTTAGAGTATGAAATCATCCTTTGGGTAAAAAGAATAAAACATCCTTTATTCATGAAGCTAAACTGTGGAAAGAGATGAACTGCAAGGTTACATTCACTGACTTCCTTGTACAGGCTTACCTGGAAGGAAGGGGCACAAAATCTATCTGTCATCAGCACCCTTCAAGTGGAGTCCCCATTTACAATTCCTAGTACTGAAGAAGTTTGGGGATTGCTGTCCCCAGAGACTGAAGGGGACAGGGCTTTTTCTCCTCTTTTTTGAGTATCATGCATAAAAGGCTGGTTTTGACAGGATTTTTATGCCAGCAATGGGACATTAAGAGGCAGCCAGACATCTTGCTGCTCAATATGCATTTGTATGGCACAGTGTCTGCCTAATTCATCTGTTGGCAAAGGATGGTGAACAGGGTCTTTTCACAGCAACCCCACTGCTTTCCTCTTTGACTGGTAGGTAGCCCTGTTTAAATCAATGAGAGCAAACTAAAAACGTAGTGTGTAGGATGGACTTAAGTCTTTGAAGTAAGGAGATCTGAAGGAACAAAATCATTGTCTTTAGAAAACCTGCAGATGGCATTGCTCAAGCAAGCATGTTTGATTTCTTCATGAGAAGAAAACTATATTTGAATAAAAACTATCCAAGCAAAAAAAAAACCCTCCTACCAGTTGGCGACTTCTACTTTCTAGTATATTTTTCCTTGGATTCAGTTGCATTTAGTAACTGTATATAAAACAAAGCTTTGGATCCCAAAGCCTAACTTTGTATCCTTGCTTCTGTAAAAGTAAATAAATAAATAGGAACACTAATGAAAAGTTGCTAGAATTTAGATGAGAAGGCAGAGATTTAATAAATGCTACTAAGGTACAGTCTTTTAAAAATAAGTGTACACTGTTTGGAGACTATTCCTTTTCCATTCTAATGTAATTAACAGAGATGTGTTCTTACGTATTTCACAAGGAATTCTTGCACACTAATCCAGCTAGGCAATAGAAACAGTGCTCTCAACCAGCCAGCAACGAGTTGCTATTTGGCAAATTTCTTTCACATACTGGCAAATGTCTGAGTTCTTTGGCTTGTTGGATAGCTGCTCACGAATAGCTTGTCTGGTTAAAAAGTTCTTGAGAGCTTTTTTTACACACCGTATCATCTCCGCAAAGAAATGGACGTCTACATTTGCTCCAGACTGGTGAAGAGAGCTCAGAAGCACCAAATTTTCTCCAGTATTACACTTGGAATTAAATTTGGGGTTTTGTGGTTTGTTTTATTTTAAACATTTTTAGGTAGAAAATATTAGCAAGTTTTTTCTTTCTCTTTCTGTAAAATATACACATACATCTATAGGGTGCATCCATATATTATGAATATAATTTTAACTTATGTTATACAAACATATACAATAATTATTCATTTTTAATAATACTTCTCATAATATAATACAATTAGAATACAATTTATATAAATACAATTTCCATAGGATCTTTCGCTATACATTTAAAAATCCATCAAGAATTTATGAAATTGTATAAGCTATATTTACATATATATTTGTCATATGCCATTAAAATTAGAGCAACATTTTTAGTGATCCTAAAGAAATGTATCTTCTGAAATGAGCTATCTGTCTGGTCAGACCTCCTTCTTCCCTCTATCCTAGTAACTCCCAGGCTATTTTCAATCCAATTCAATATTTCAGACAATGGTGGTATTCAGAGGATAGAAACCTGAGGTAGCAATGTGATGTGGTCTGCTTCACATACTACTGCTGAGCATCCTGCTCTTGTACTTCAGACCTGCCACTTCACACCTTTCTCTTGCCCTGCTGGAGGCATCAGATGAGAGTCTCTAGAACTCAATACCTTACTGAATAAGCCATGAAGCTTTCCAGTATCTCAGAAGTTATTTAACATTAAGATGATTCAATTATAGGCTCCTGCCAAAACCTCCCTGGTAAGCCCTCAGTGTAACAAATTTCAACCACATTTACAAATCACGTTTTAAATTCCACTATCAACCCAGGAAAAAAATATTTTCCATCAGCACTGATATTGCTGATGGACTTCTATCTGCAGAGAAAGGGATGGCATCTTTCCAAGCCACTTATGTTCCCATATCCTGTTTACAGCCACAGAAACACAGTGACCAGTGTTAAATTATATCCAGTATTTAATTTTCCTCTAATGAGAAAAAAGTGGACAAGCAATCAACATGTCAGACCTGATGCTATTGGTGGTACCTTGAGACCAGTTCTGCTATTCCTGTAGTTGATGTGCTTTTTAGAAGCCATCAGGAGACTCACACTGAGCCTGCCAGGGCAGGTACCTGCTGCAAAAGTGTATCTTCTGCCTCGTCCCTTCCCTGCAGCATACGCAGCCTAAGATGAACCCGTATACACAGTGTGTGATGGAGACTAGTTTTGGTCCTCACTTTTCTATAACACCCTTTTCCTTGACTCATTTATGTTAGCTTTATGTGAGGTACTATAATGCCAGTGTGTATAAATCACTACAGGATAAACTATGACTCTGGCATCCTGAGCATAAAGACCAGGTTTAAACTTCAGTCACCCACATGCCTGAAATCAGTGTGGGCCTTTGCAGTGCCTGCAATGCAAGCTTTGTCTTCTCTTTGAGATGAAAAAAACCTTTGTAGTGAAAAAACAAGTGGAAGCTAGGTCATGTTGTTGTTCTGGGAAAAGGGAGAATTTGAAAACACAAATACCTTGTGCAAGTTAAGAATGATTCCATTGATCTATAAAATTATCTTAGTGCTGATTTGTCTTACTGTGAGCTATTTGTGTGTGTGTGGACATGATACCTTGGCATAATATTTACTGAGTCCAAGCACATTTTTATCATATGCTTAGCTGCTGAAGTGATGTAACTGCTGGATGTACGAAGTCATTAACAGGTTAATGGTGGTAGTGGCCAAAAAAAGGGCTCACAAATTGCCTCCTTCCCAAAACCTTCTCGATTGTAGAGACGTCTCAGTACTGCAAGGAGAAAGTTAAGCTTGTATCCAGTGAGGCAAGAGATATATGTCCAGCCCCAGGGCAAAAATGTGCATGTTCATCCCATATCACGTGGGGCTGGGAGGGAGTGGTGCCAGACCCTTGAGTCATTCTGCAGTACAACAGGCAGATTATTTAATGCAAAAAAATGTAAACCACGATAAATGAGAGCAGATTTTAGCTATGATAGTCCATGTAGCTTTCAATGCATGAATTAATTCTTTGATGGAAGTATGAGCTATTTTCATTGTTGACAGATAAATTTCTGTTCCTGTGGATGGTTTTATAAAAATTGATGATGTAAATAAAAAATACTAACTTAACTAGATTGTCTTTAATCTCTGGTTCAGCTTCCATTAAATGAAATGTTTCATTTTGACAGGTCAAAATATTGCGTTCTGCTTAAAAACCACTGCTATGTTCAGTTACAACTGAAAAAAGGAGCTCAGGTCTGACATGTTTAAAATATCAGAGTTTTATCCTATTTACTTATTCTTTGAAGAGACATTAAGCAAAAGAAAATTCAAATACTCTAGGTCAGAAAATCCCCATAAACCTAGCCAAAAGAAATTTATCTGTCCACTTTTTAGTGAATTAATGCATTGTCCAAAGAGCATGTGCTTTGTACATATGTAGGTCTGTCTTGTGGTGCTTCCAGCTGCGCAGCGTAGGACCACCTGGAATAACAATGGAGCCACTAGAATTAATGCATATATGGCAGCCGGGATTGGGTCTTGTCTATGTACAAGGAAACTTTTGCTTTTGAAGATGTTCCCAGCCAGCAACACCTTTATGAAAATCACAAGTTGCAATTTAAATACTAGAGTTGTGTCTCACATCTGTTCAGCACAAGCATACTGTAATTGACTGGTTCTCTTGATTAAATCTACTGCGTGACAGGCAAACCCTATGAAAGAAAGTCTGTCTTTAACATTCCAGCTAGATGGTAGAATTTTATACGTATTCCTTACTCTAGCCTCCAGTAGAAATCACATTCTTTAAGTTATGGATAGGTCCCAAGGCCAAAGTGAGCCAAATTTCTGTCTTCCATTACCCAATAGGAAATGGGAAAAAATAAATGTACGCTGAGTGGTGCAGTTAACCAACATCACATCTAAACCCTTCTCTGTAATTCAGCAGAAAGATTTAGGGAGCGAATGGACACGGAAAACACTGTGATACAAAACATTTTGCAAGTGTTTTACAAGAGCATAGTCTGCTAAATAAGAAAAAGAAACTTGATTGGTAGCTGGCAGCATATTAAGTGCATCTATTTAAATATCTATATACATCTAAAAGAATCCCAACTCTTCCCCAACCCCTTTTTTTCCCTTACACTTCTTAAAGTGACAAAGCCACCTTTTTATTAAAAATCCCCACATCTTAAAGTGTCTGTTTCATACCTTCCAGGGTCAGGGTTTTTTTAATATGATTAATAACTCTAACAGGTATTCTTGAAGCCAAACAGCTGGGTTATTGCTCAAGAAAACAGCTGTTTCATCGCTAAATAGATCCTTATTTCACTAGCCATCAACTTGTTGAAGCTTTGCTGGTTACTTGCCTTTAAGTATTTGCTGATAGTGAAAAAGTCCTGGTACTTAATCATAGCTGGTGCTACAAAAGCCGGAGCTACTTTGAAAAAATAATACACAGAGAAAAACATTGGCAGAAGGCTTTTTTCTTTGAGGGTGGGGAGTTTTTTTTGTTTCAATGCCACACATTAGGTTGCAACCAGATGTTCACATTATAGATCCTGCCTGGATTAAAAAAAAAAAAACAACAAAAAAACAACAAAAAACCCCCTTTTATTCAAAAATGTCAATATCGTTTAACAGCAAATGTAATATAATTACAGTATTCAATAAACATTTAACAAGACACAGACATTTTCTGCAGGAAAATATTACCAGAGTGAGCCTTTTAGCAGTTTAGCAGTTAAATTAGTAATTTCTTTTATAACATCTGGTGCACAGTCTCTGATTTCTAAAGTTTTGGAACAAAAAGACATCGGGCAGATTTTGAGTTATGAATAATTTGCCAGTTGTTTACCTTTATGCCAATCTAATTCTCCACTGCATACATGCAATCGAATACATTACAAATGTGTTTTCCATAAAAATCCCTAAAATGCGGAAGGGGGAATGTAGAAAATCAGTTCAAGCAACTCCGGCCCTTCACAGGTATTGCCAAGCCTCTTGCCATCCCTCTCACCTCTCTTGACACCTGATGGAGGTTCAGGACCCCACTCTGAACTCATGAAATTCAAGAGTGCCTCCATGCAGTGACTCAAACCAAAGCAGTTGTCCTTAGCAGGAATCTTTCCGTAAACTGTGGATTTGGGATGAAGTCCAACAAGAAGCCCTCATGGCAAGAGGAGTCTCTCAGGAAGTGGGAGAGCAGTGAGGGACCATTGGGTGAAGGAGCACAGCCCTAGCCACTTGCTCATGTGCCTCTGCCCTGCTTGGGGACCTGACCCGTGGGGTGGGGAGGTTCCTTCCACAAGGAAAGGTTGCCAAAATACTAACCCCTTCCTGTGCTTAGAGCCTTCCCTGGTTATGGTTGCTCTCTAATATCCCAATACTTCTTGCTCTGTGTTTTCTCTAACTTGGCTGAAGATCTCAGATCTGTTTGTAGCGACTACTCTTCCCCTACTCAGTTCAAGCACTTGACTGCAGTAATGGTTGATAACCTCCACTGCAGGAGTTTGGTCAGTCCACCACAACTACTTATGTCCACTCCTATGTACTCTAGGGCTCAGATCCATCCTGAATTACACCCACAGTAATTCTGTTTGGTGAAGGCCACCAGCAAGTAACTGATGGCGATCTATGCTTTTATGGAGCACAACCATCAGTGCTCTACAAAACAGATGTTGGAAATGATGTGATAAATCATTCTGTATGTCTGGAACCTTGTTAATTTATTGCCCCTTATCTTGAATGGGTGATAATACTAAATTTAGTAAAAATTACTAACTTTGCATGTCATCCATCAATATGCAAGAGACAGGATTTTTGTATCTTTTGGATGAAAGGTTTAATTATTAGCCTATTTCTAAATGCCATAATGTTTATTCTTTAAATCCCCAAATTAAACCTGCAAGATTTTTTAATGTATTCCTAACAGTATATATCCCATACATGCTCGTAAAACTTATGCAAGGATTTTCTGACCTGTCCAAAAAAATGGGCTTTTAAAATACCCCTCCTCCTGGTTTTTAAAGTGTCAGTGCTGAAAGCCTTTTTTTGTGACCAGTAAGGAATATTTAAAAATCACGATGGGCTCACAGCACAGAAGAATGTATCTTCTTGTGGGTGCTTTTGTTGTATGCTGTGACAAAGCATGGACAAATCTTATCTGCTGTGTGTTCTCCATTCAATGATATTAGCTGAGACTGGTGCAAGTACAGGCTAGAATGTTATCTGATGTGAAGCACAATAGTGAATTTTTAACCCATGAGATGCTTCCCTTTCTCTAACTGCCTTGGGTTTTTTTTCCCCTCAAAAAAAGAAAAGTTCAGAGGAGACACAAATAAAGCACAGATATTTGTGGGGGGTTTGTGCCTTTCTAGATCAGCTAGTACACTTCCAGTTCCCCTGCAGCTTGTGCAAACATAAACAGTCCTAAAAGAGGAAAGGGAGAGAAAAGAAGAAACAGAAGTTCAAGCTAAGCTTTGTTTTGCTCTCAGTACCTGACTTCCACATGTGGGAAGTGAGTAAGCTGCATCATTTCTTCTCTAGCCTGCAATTCCAGTACCAGTTACACAGCAGACTAAAATAACATGATGGAAAACACCAACCAGCATCAGAAATTAGAGGCAATACAAACCATTTTCTCTTTGGGGAATTCTAGTGCTTTGGGTCACTAGGGAAGGGCACCCAGAATCCATAACCTGCTGAGGCATAGAGGGACTGAGGGTCATTTCATGCTTTGCAACTGTAAAGGATCGGTTGTTTGCCAATGATAAAAGCGCACAGTCTGTCCAAATTTTGTGCCACCTTCACTGGAGATGGCTCTTGCTGTAATGACTGCGGACAGCCCTTTTGTGCTCTGCAGCTAATAGGACTGAGCCTTCTCTTGCCTATGGGTGTGTACCTCATTGCTACTTGCTAGACCAAGATAAAGGAATGTAAATGGAAGGAAGCAGAGTTTAGGATGGGTAATTCAGTAAGACGGGAGACATTTTAATGGAGTGGATGGGTTTGGGGCTTTTCATTATTTGGGATTTCTCTCCTGCTCCTTAAAGCAGAGCATATCTGGGATATGACGCTCTGTGCTAAGTGCTCCATCCAGCTGCAATATAAACAGAGCTTTTCTTTGCACATTCTAAAGCTGTAACATTAAGGAGAATAATGGACGATGCCTTTTGATATCTTTGTGTAAACGAAGAATTTTATTACAGTGAATTACCATGTTAATTTATGAAAAGTAAACAAAACCAAGTGCAAAACTGATTCAATGTATAACCTAACTTTCCTGGTGCCTAATGAGGTGACAGTGATTGAATCAAAACAAATATCTTTATGTTTCATAAATGTAAGGAAAAATACTTCTGTGTTTAATCACTGCCTGAGTCACTGACAATGCTGGCACAACAACACCACAGGTTTTAAAGTAAATAAAAGTCATTTTGTCTAGTGGCCAAGGATACAGGCAAACTCACTGACCACCATGTCTTGTAAGATAACAAGGATGGAGGGAAACAGCAGATAAGGCTCAGAAACATTTGCACCAGTCTACACTTAGGTAACATATCTTACCCTATCATTATTTCCCCATTCATCTACTGCAGAAACAAAAGAGTGCAAAATACTTCATACTGAGCATCTCACTTTGGCCAAAACTTTCCTTTGGCTAAAAATTTCTTTTAGCTTGCAGGGCATTTTTTCTGGAAGAAGACATTGAAACCTGGGCCCATGAATGACAAAGTGCTATCACTACCCCTGACACATTATTCCTCTTGAATTGGCAAATTTCTTCCCTTGATGGTATGAACTAGGTGCAGGTTCCCAAATATGTAAGTCGTTGTCCTGAGTTCAGCAGTAGCAGTCACTTTTTTCTCCTTCTTAGTAGCTGGTGCAGTGCTGTGGTTTTGACTTTCAGCCTGGGAACAGCGCTGGTAACACTGATGTTTTTTAGTTGCTGCTAAGTAATGTTTATTCTGACCAAGGACTTTGTGAGTCTCATGCTCTGCCAGGGAAGGGGGGAACGTGGGAGGAAGCAGAGACAGGACACCTGACCCAAACTGACCAAAGAGGTATTCCATACCACAGCACGTCATGCCCAGGATGTAAACTGGGGGCAGTTACTCGGAAGGGCTAGTTCACTGCTCGGTCGGGCAGGGTATCGTTCGGTGAGTGGTGAGCGGTTGTATTCTCTTCCCTTGTTATTTCCCTTATCATTATTATTATTGGTGGTAGCAGCAGTGGTTTATGTTATACCTTAGTTACTGGACTGTTCTTATCTCGACCCATGGGAGTTACATTCTTTCGATTCTCCTCCCCATCCCTCCAGGAGCAGGGGCGGGGAAGGTGGGGGGAGTGAAAGAGTGACTGCGTGGTTCTGATTTACAACTGGGCTTAAACCACAACAGTCATCCAGAAAAATATGTGATTACAGGAAAGCTTCTAACCCAGGATTCATCTTTAAACATTGTCCAGGCCTCTCTGGGACAATTTGGATGGATCCCTGCTCATGGCAGGGGGTTGGACTAGATGGTATTTTCCTTTCCAACCCAAACTATTCTATGACTCTATGAAGTGTTGCTCTTTATGTGTATTCTTTCAGACACATGAGAGGAGTATGCGTATTTGCTGTTTACACAGAGTTGGGGTTTAAATATCTGCAATAGTGTAATTGACAGGTTATTCCATGCTGGTGTATCCCCTGCTAAGAGGGCCTGAGAAGGATACTCCATCACTACTGCATCCTGAAGAGTGATTCTGTGTACAGGTAGGAGCTGGCAAACTCAGTTCTCCCCCGTCAGTGCCCGTCTAAGTCACACATATGCAGTGCAGTAGGAAGAGTAAGACCATACCAATTGATAAACTACTGCTGGCTAAATTTATTATGGGTCTGAGAGACATGACATGAAGTTGGTTTAGGTTTTGTGTCTTTGGATTGGACCTTTAGGTTCTTAAAAACTGTCTAGAGAGCATTTTTGTCCCCTACCTCTAATGAGCTCTTCCTGGATAAAGGACAGAAGGCACAGCATCTCTTAGAAATTCTCTCTTTTTATCTTTCTTATTCACAATAGAAACAATTGCAGTGAAAGTAACATTTTTTATATGGAACCATAATAGAGAAGCTTGGGGATCCCTGGCAGATTCAAATGGGTATAGCAATTCAAATAGCTCTCTAGATGGGCAAAGATAAATAACATACTGAAAGCTGTCAGTTGGCAACAGTGATGAAGTTAAGGCTGGGAAAGAGTCCACTTGTCACTGTCCATATATTTCTTAAACATATTAGGAATACAGGATGTTGGCTAGATGCTAACAAACAGTCAGGCCCTTGGACTTGGCCTCTTCTGGTGCTGCCGATTCACAATCACTCTAACATCCTGGACAGCCTAACCCTGCCTCCTCTTTAATAAGCTCCCATTTAGGAAAACATTTATAGATATAAAAAAAAAAAAGGAAAATTATTGTGATCACTTCATGTTCCTGAAGAAGGTAGAAGCAAAGTAAATTAAGTCCAATTTGCATGGACTTCTTAACATGCACAGATTTGGGTATAAGCTATGGAGCAGACATAGAATTTTGTAGCTTTTATAGTCAATATTTTATTAAATTTTTCCTTGTAAATTTTTGCTGTGACTTTATTGCATTCATTCAATAATAGGACAGCTTTCCTGTAGCTAATTCTATGCCTTGAAATTTCCCTTCTTGTTAACCTGTGGCAGCAGCCTAATGGATAGAGTGTCTGCCATGCAATACAATAAGGACAGATTCAGGTACCAAGGTGACTGTATTTTTTATTAAAATACCCTTTTATATGCTCAGTTTCAACCTGATGACTGCATTTGCAACACCTAATTGCCACCAGTATCCACAAGCACTTTACATTTAATGACAATATCAAACCAAGTTCCTCCAGTTGAAGCAGCAGGTTGCATTCCGCAGTGCAAAATCCCATTTTATGAAATGTCATAGAAATACAGATATAACTTTTCACTCTCCCTTCTTGTTTGAACTTTATGCTCTTTATATTGCAGGGCTTTATTAATTTTTTTTTTCATTGTTAAGTCTCAAAATATTTCTGTTGCATCAGGGAACTAAGCAGCCCCATTGTGGCTAATTTAACACCTGCCATGGCTACCAACAAAACACTTCCCAGCTTTATAAGGTAGTGCATCTATTTCATGTTTTAAAAAAGTGGTGGGTTTGGTTCCAGTGGTTGTATCTTATATTAAAAATTCTATTAACTTTATTCATCAACACCATCAGGGATCACTGGGAGCACACAACTTCTCACACTTTTTAAGGCCAGGAAGGAATCACCTCAGCCAGCCAAAGACAGACCTTCTTCAAACTATACCACATAGATCCTCACCTAATAATGTCTGAATTGGATTTTCTTAAAGATCCAAGACACATTTGCTGCTTAAAAGAGTAAATAAGAAAAAAGTAGTTGTGCTATTTGAAGACTTAGTTAAAACAAGTTGCAGAAAGAAATGTGTCATCTTTTGTCAGAACACAGATTTTTGGTAAAAGCCAACAAGGACCTGAAGGTCATCTTATGTGCAGCCACATCCTCTACTGCTCATCTATGCTGCTAATGAAGCCTTCTCCGCATCAGGTATGATGGATTTTGGCTTGCCTTATAGAGCAAAATCAAATATTAACAACACAACACATAGCAATAAAAATTGAAGATTACAATTCTTCATACTCAAAGGACAGGCAGATTCCATAAACCCAGATTTTTTAGCGGCCAGAGATATCCTTTATATCTGTGATGTCCTGTAAGTGATGTCCGGGATAAGAACCTGCCCACTTTACAAGGACCAAGCTGGAATTTACCAGCTGGGAGACCTGGCAGAGTGTACCCAAAAGGTCACAGTTTCATCCTTATTCAGTACAAATTATACCACCATATTAAAGACCATGAAGCTCCATAACTTGCAGGAGCTGAGAGTCTGCCTCCATCTCTTAAGCAAACAATTGAGAAACTAAAGGTAAGAAAGAAATTGGGCAATGTTGGTGCTGTGGTTCTAAAACAATTAGAAGTTTCATATGAAGAAAAAAACAGAGATTTTTGCAAATGGCCCACTAGGAGAAGGTTGTAACATAGCCAGATATGTTCACCCTGCTGATTTAGTGGGAATTGGTCAGAAAGGTCTCATGAAAAATATACAACACTTTCAGACTGGAAATAAAAAAGGAAAAGAGCTTGGAATACATTGAAAGCAGAAATAAGAATGTGGGAATACAACTGCACTGCGCTCTTTGATCATGAATCTAGTAGGAATGTTACTTATCTTTGTACTTGTGACAAGATTGTGGGATTTCCTTTTCAGCAAGTCTTTCCAAAAGTGAAGGGAGACTGCAACAGTCTCAGACCTCATTTATACACACATCATGCAAGTTATATGGCAAATATACTGAAACTAGTGAATGCAAGATTAAACCCGAGCATTAAATGCACAAGATGTGTTCAGGTCCAAGCTATCAAAGCAGGACTGGATCTACAAGCACTTGTATATCACCACTGTGTATCACCAACGGTAATTCACTCCTGACAGACAAAAAAAAAGAACAGAATTAAGTATTTTTTATATTTTTACTCAGAATACCTCCTTAGAATTAATCTTGGTATCAAGGAGCACTAATCATCTCACTTCTTTCTAACTGGTGGTCTGCCTCCTCCTTTTCATGGGAACCAAGTGTCTGTCTGATTCAAGGAACTTGCAGTGATTTGGACTTCTTAAAAATCAGTTTCTTTTGACAAATTTCCACTGACAGATTTCCTTTGTGTGTATCAAAAACCCAAACTCAATATGTGCAGGAAAATCAAAAAAAAAGCTTTTGTTTTGGGAGTCAAAAAGGTCAGGTGTGATGAAAAGGAATGAATACTTGGTTAGGCTGTTTTCAAAGAGAACCTGAAGGAAGGCGGTGATGGAGTTTATGTAACAGGAACTCTTAAGAGCAGACATGTAATTACACGACACAGTTTTGAGATGCAATTTTTTTTTTAAATTTTAACTCTTTTCCTTCGCATATATCGAAACCATTTTGAATTATTATTTTTTAAGCATTAAAATAAAATTAATTAATTCCTTCCATTAGGACAACAAAAAGCTGCGCGGACATTCCAACCCGTCTTTCGGGAGGCGGAAGCCCGGTGTCTAGATCGCGCTAAGGTGATGGAGGGAGAGAGGCAGGAGGGAGGCGAGCGAGCCGCCGTTACCGCCAGGGGGCAGGCGAGGCCTCTCCAAAAGGCCGCCGTGGCGGCGGCTCCGCGGCCCAGCGCGCCGTGAGGCACCGGGCGGGCCGGAGCGGCTCTCGTAACCCGTTTGGAAACTTCGTGAGCGTTTCTGACACCGTCACGGGGCACGCACGCATCCATTCGATTCTCTCTTGTATTCATGTGGCAGTTAATGAACTGAGCGCATCCACTCACCGTGGTTTCAGTTTGTGCTCAGCGTGATTGCAACCTGATGCAGAAAGCTCTGCAAGCTTTCTATCTCCAAGCACCCATGAGAGATGGATTTCAGGCTATTTCTTTGGTATGAATGGGGGCTGAAGCAACCCCACCAGCTAGCCAGAAACTTTATTGCGTGGGGAATGTGTCTCTGACAAAAAACGTTACCAGAAGATTATGGATATCAAGAAATTGTGCATACAGTGGGTCTAAAACTTTATCCAGTGGTACCAGGTGACAAATCTGAGCCTCTTTTAATTCAGTTCACATTCAGCTCACTTTGTTTCAGATCAAATGCTTCAGTGAACTAAAACTAAAAAAGAAACGCAGCTAGCCAAACAGCCCGAGATCACAACCCTGCAATAACAACCCAGGACACTCACACAATAGAAAAGAAAAGCTTCTACAGTAGCAAGGAAACAGACTTCAGCCTCAAGCTTCCAGGGGGGTTAAAACAACAGTGAGTTAAACGTGCAGCTTTGCATAATATGAAAATACCTTGGTCTTGCATTCACTGAGTGAGGAACTGCAGAATTGGAATACAGAAATTGTGTATTGTAATTGAACTTGCGTTGCGAACCTTGGGTTTCTTTGCATGTGGAGACAAGATTTCTCCACTGCTGATTCAAGGAGAGGATCTGAAATTGGGAAGAATGCTTATGCACACACACTAGAACGCAGGAAAGTCCCTGAGACCGTAAAAAATAAACCCGCATGTATTCAAACACTCCTGAACCAGGGCCAGTGTTTGTGGTAATAATTAGAGCACTTTAATAATCAGGATATTTTAATTAATATCCAGCTGGTTTTCTTTTTCATGTAAAGAAAATATATGCTTATAAACATACCCCCACACGTATTTTTTTTTATGCCTTACATAAATAACTTTTTTAAGAAGGGATTTCTTTTCTAACAAGGTTTTCTTTTATCAGAACAACAAATACAGTAATATGGTTAATGCTGGTGATAGTGCAGCAAATTGGAAAAATAAATCAAATGTAACAACAACAGCAAAAGATTTTTCTAATTTTCTGACCAGCCCTAGGATTGCTTGCTTTTGGACAAAACAATTTTCTTGCACGTTTTACTGTAAGTTAGAACATTTATATATTCCCTCCTGCTGCGATACAAACTGTTCTTCTTATTAAATACAACAGCACTGCAAATATAATAAGACATTTGTAATATAATGAAGTTTTCCACATTCAGCCATTTTTCCTGCTCTCAGTTATAACAACTACTTCCTCTGAAGGGAACATTACTCGTTATACAGCTTGTTTGCACAGGATGAAGCAATATCGTATCTATCTAAAACATAGTTATGCTTTATTCTGTCTCAATTAGAAAACCAGTCATATAATTGTTGCAGAACTATTTAATTCAGTGTTGGAGATAACAAAAGATGACCTCCAGAAGTACTGTCTTTGTTTGTGAGAACTCATAAAATGGCTGCAACTCAGAAACGTTTCTGCCTCTTCCCCAGGAGCAGTGGTTGTGACCTAAGCTCTATTTAGCCCATGCTATTTCCAGTATTACTCAACATGCAGAAGATTGGAGAAAAATTGACAGCCATAATTCTATCAACATAGCAATTGCCAACGTAAAGATAGGGTTGGTTGGATCAGACACTGACCTGCCAAAACTGGGCCTAGATTTAAAGGTAATGACACTAAGTAGATTAAAGAGTGGAGTGATACCACTTGTAAAAGGTACATCCAGCTCACTGTAATATTTTCAAATTCAGACTTCTTCAACAGCCATTCCCTGTTTGATGTGTCTATATATGTATACATGTGGATGTTTACGTACTACATAGCTACAGAAGTAAAGGCAGTGAATAACTTCTTGAAATGTGGAAGAAGAACCAGACCTTTAGGTTTCTTGACCCCTGAAGAAAATGTGGGCATCTCGTGCTCTAGCAGGCAAGACTTTGAAACACTGCTCCATGTCTCTAATATCCTTAGAGCACTGCTGCAAATCTTTGATTCTAGGAGCAACAGCAAGGAACTAAGTTCTAGGTTGTATTTTCCAATAAGAGGCTAAGCCGGTTCAGTGAAGTTGTGTTGATTAATACTAGCACGTGGGTTGGCTCAAATATGTTCCCAATCATACTGGTATTTTTCATATAGCCATAGCCTTTTTCCATCAAAGGCAATGGACATGACCAGAATACTTTTAGAAGGATGTGTTTCATAGGAAGTTTGAAAACCTTATTGGGAATCACTGTTTGCATAAGAAATTGCTCAAAATTGAGGAACTTTTCAAATAAAATTAAGCAGACTTTATATTTTGGAGGACTGGAGCCGGAGTAGAAACTTGTGTCAGAGCAAGATTTCAACAAGGCTGCTGCTCACAGGGTTTGTAGCAGGGTTCAGAGGCAGCTGAATGGTTGAAGAAGAAAGTTTGTTTTTCTTATTTTAACTGCTTGGTCACAGCAGTGCTGCGAGGGCAGAGCACGTCCTATCTGCTGCCTGCCATGTGCCTCTATTTCCAAACACGGTATAAAACACGTCAGTCGTTACTGGCAAAAATTATGAGAGTTTTCTTCTACTGGAGAAGTCAGCTGGCTCTTCTCCACACTGCTCTGCTTCCAGTTTCCTTGCACCTTCCCTCTCAGACCTCAGCTTTCTGAACTCTTTCTTCCACACCTGGCACTATTCCTTGTAATATTCCCCTGCTGTTACAGCTTGTTGTACACAGGAGGTGGAAAGGAAAAAGAAGCTGCAAATGCACCTCTGCAGCTTTCAGAGAGAAAAAGCCAGTCAATGTCTGAAGTGGAAAATTTCAGCCAATTCTGTTCTCTTTTGTTTTGCTCAAAGCAACAGTACAGGTGACCCAAAGCCTTCAGGAGGCCAGAGAAGTGCACGGTTAGCTGCTAGCAATGCATGCACACACAAATATATAATCTAAAATATACATATAATATATAAATGTATAATATAAAATACATGCATACTATTCTATGATTCTATGATACATGTGTATATGTTTGAAAAAGAGCTGCTGGCTTACTCCCCTTCCTTCCTTTGCTGCTGTCAGTGCTCCTATCGGCACTCCTTGGACAAGCCCTCTTTCAGACTAACATCTGCTTCCTAGCATCCCAACAAATAAACCCTCCCTCTGTGGCTGCTCGGGGCTGGGGTAAGGAGCTCTGCCTTTGTCCAGGCAACCTAGACACCAGGGCACTGGTGTTTGAGTAGGCCGTTGATAGGAGTGAGGCATAAGTTCCTACCAAAGAGGACACTGCCGCATGTATGTGGTGACTGTGTGTTTTTTGCATTACAACTGCTGTCCAAGAATCCTGATGAGAGATCTGTGCTCCTACAGAGAACTAGAAAATGACCAAGAGCTAAGCTATGAGGATCAAAGACAAACAGCATCCATGTGAGCGTGGTTGCTCAGACAGACCAAGAATAGCAAAGCTGTGCTGCTACTGGAGCATGAAGAAACTCCAAGGGATTTAACAGCTGTCAGTGCAGCAGGCTAGGAGGTTCTGCCAGGCAGCCAGATGTTGTTGTTGGGGAAACATAACCCATACAGCTCAGCATTTGGGACCCATGATTACCACTGAAATGAAGGAAAGCACTGAGATATGGTGAACAAAAGGCTTTCAGAGCTGTACCCCACTCTTCTTTTAAACTGGGAAACATTCTTGGAAAGCTGGGGTGCTAGAAAGGGCAAGTCTTAAAACACAACTGAAGAATAACTTAAGCATGTTATTTATATATTTACAAAACATGTGTCTCTTATTAAGGCTTTTTATTCTTACTTCTTATGAGACCATTGTTTGAGAGCTGGGAAATATATGCTGAAATTAAACCATTCACTAATATTTATAATTATTTATAGTATAATGTATACATGTATGTGTGAGTTTTCCTATTGGTGATAAGTCCATGCCTGAGCCTGCTCCTAGTTAAATCCAGGCAAAACTCTCACTAACATTAATAGGAGGAGAGTCTGGCCTGGTTAGGGTCAGTAAGACTTCCCCTAAGCTCAGCAGGCCCTGAGTCAAGTCCAAAGAATGACTGGGCTCATGGAAGCTCATTCAAATCCACTTTGCCTGAATATGGTGATAAAACACTTGCTATCCTAAGTTAGCTTCAGGGAAACTTGTATTCTCTCATGCTTATTTGTGCCCGGCTGAAATCAGAGATGGTGTTGGTATGTTAGAAGTGGAGTTTGCTAGATTTCTTTTTTCCAGTTTCTGTTCTATACATTAAAGACAGAAGCTTTCAGAAATTCCAGCTCTTTTTTTTTTTTTTTGTGGTTTTCTGGAAAAGATACGATTTTCAAAAGCATTCTGTTTGCTGTTCTTATTGAATCTTCCTGCAAGGAGGAGTTATGAGCAGCTCTACAAGGCTCTCAGGCTCAAACTGACAGACAAAGTGGGAAGCACGTACATGCTCCTCTTATTAAGAAAAACCAACCCAAACAAAAACATAGCAAACAACAACCTGATTCAGACAAAGTCCATAACCATGCCTTCAATCTTAATAATCTCTCCCAGTTCACCCAAGTGCTTCAACACATTCTGAAGAGTTTTGCTGGGAATTGGATGTGCCTAATGCTAAGTACATCTCGCGGTGCTCTGGGGATGGATGCTCAAGCTGAGCTCCCAGAAGGTAGAGCCCACCTCTCCAAGGCAGGCATAGTACCATGTCTAGGTTCCCAGCCTCAGTCTCTGAATGATGTTGCAAAGACCACTAAACTAGCAAACGGTCTTACTGGCTTTTCACCCTGAATTTATAGGGAAATATATGAGTCCAGACAAACTCAAACCGTACCAAAATGCCCTCTTGTTCTCAGATTTGCACTTTGAATAGCTATCTGTGATAGTGCCAAGTAGATGAAAAGCATTATTAACAGCAAGAGGAGTGAATGCTGCTGTGCTGGCATTTCCGATGCTTTCCTACAGGTAGGACATTATGGCACAGTGTGCAACAGCTTGTGTTCAACAGCAACAAACACAGATTTGCTGGGGAAAAGGGAAAGGGAAGGAGGAAAAAAACCTCTGCCCTGTTTAAGTGGAGCCAGCCAGAGCAAAGTTCACACCATATGATGCAGTTGCCTGCCCAGCCCCTGTAACAGTGGGAAACCAGAGCTTGCAAGTGCCACTGCGGGGAGTTCTAAAGCACAAGAAGGGGGCAGCAAGTTTTTTTGCCCTGCAACAGTTTAATCTTGTATTAACTTTAACAAAATAGGGCTTTACATAAAATTAAATAAATTAAGACTATGTGAGGGTAGAAGAAAGTCAGGGGTTTATTTTAATTTTACCCAGGACAGCTTGGATTAATTCAAACAGCCTGGTTCTTTATTGAGAGCCGAAATGAAATTGGGCATCAGAGGGTTAATATCTTAAAGAGGAAACAGGAAAAAAGCACTAAAGTATTGGCTAAGATATTTGCCATGAATATTGAGGCAGTCAGCAGGTCATAGACCATGGACAGATAGAAATTCTTGCTGGTAGGAATAGAGAACACTTAGACCTGCTGTCCTTGAAATTTTGTTGTAGCCCCTGAATGGCTGGGTTTTTAAGAAGCACCATGGGTTTCAAGAGGTATTCTAGGATAAAATATTGGCATTTCATGAAGAGACGCCCTTAATGCTGAGGTTAGACGAGATACTACCACCTAGGATGCATATTTAATCTGTACTGCCCTGGGCATGGTGTAGTCTTGAATGCATGCTCCTTTGCAACTGCAGCTAGAGACACATACTGTCTAATCATAATTATAAATAATAATAATTTTAAAACCCCAATAATATGTTCCATTTATTATTTCAACATTTTTCTCAAACTGGCACACTGAAAACTCTGTCTCATATCTTACTGAAGCTATCAATACGCTTTATGTGTCCATTCTTCCAGATCTTATGATTGCACTTCCAGACTCTCAAAAATTACTCTTGAGTCATATCAGTGCTAAGGAAAGCCTGAGTGGCAAGAAGAAGGAATTGTAAATAGTGCCCTTTAGAGACATTCAAATATTTCAGAATTATAAAAAAAAAGAGCAGTGTGTTCTTCCAAGTTATGCCTCTCGACCTTGATACATTTCAGCCCCTCGGATGGTTTCTACACAAAGTTTATCAAGATTTCAACTTATTAGAATCTGAATTGAGAGCAACTTTAAAGCGTAGTGTGTAACAGGCTCTGTAAAGTAGGTTAGCCTTCTTTTTTTAACCCAGAATATTTTGGCCTCCATAAACTGTGCTTGGAAAACATTTTGGGCAAGACATAGTTGGCTCCTTCTATAGCCACGTATCGCAGGAGCAGACATCACACATACAAGCCGGCCGTGTATAACCAGAACTCGTAATAGCCTTCAGCTTTCAAAACACTAACCTCAACCCAGGGAGCAAAAGGAACCACCCTCCTTGCATAGAAGGAACCTAACATAAACACTCAGGAATAGCTTTGATACTTTCCAGTTCATGGACACTTGACAGCACAGATGAAAAAATGCATTGAAGCTTTATTCATGATGGACCCCTGATTTTGGGATCCTTATTGATGGGGATAGGAGGCAGTATACATATTTTTGCTTTGCTATTTGGGAAATGAGAATCAACACTGAAGTCCAATTCTTTTAAATAGGGAAATAGCACTCCTGCTATATAGGAGTGGTGCTTAGGTTATAACCTCATGATGTTTAAATTCCAACATAGGCTTATTTTTTTGACCCATAGTCATTCATAGGAAACCCTGCGTGTACATATTAGTAACTGAGTAGCTGGCCTTGGAGCACACCTACGCCTTCCATCAGCTGGAGATATATTTGAGGACAACCCAAAGAAATACTGCTTTTAATTCCTATTTTCAAACACTTGCAAGGGGTCCAAACACACAACAACAGGACCATACAGGCACCAGGATGAATGCATGAGGGGACAGACCAAAACAAACCATAAAACTGGGCAATGCTTTCAGGACAAGCTTTGTTCATGTGGGCGGTAGTCCTTATTTCAGAGGTTTTGTTTAAAAAACAACATAAGCAAAGCAATGGAGTTGGTATAGCACTTTCTATTTTGAAGTCTCACAGAACATCCCACAAAATAAGCAGCCCTTAGACTGCTGACAGGTAACTCAACAGAGTATGACAGCCAGTTTTGACCAAAGGCAGAAAGGTTAGACCTGTTACAGAAAACAGCCACTGCTTAAAGATTAGCCCATCAGAAACCCTCACTGTTGACCTAATTCTGCTTCCACTGAAACTGTTGGGAGTCTTTGGTGGGCTTTAGAGTCACCAGAATAAAGCTAAACATAATTTTATGCTCTGGAAATACCGTTCATTGTGACCACATTTCACAAAGAGGATTTTGCTCTTTATGCCAAGGCATCTGCACAGAGCTTAGGGAATCCAATACTGGACAAGCTGAAACACATTTATTTTATTTATATTACATCTACTACACAACATCTGGGCTTAATGTAAGAGTACATCATAACAGACAGAAACACTGCAATCACAAAATGGCCCCTAATCTAACCTAGCACCTTCCCTACACAGAAAGAAATTCACAAAAAAGCCAGGTTAGAGGAATGAGCGCAAATGTCCTAGGTTGCATTTCTCAAGCTGAAGCTTTTCAAGGCTCTGAAAATTTGTGGCCAGAAGGCAACAGGATGATCATCCACAGTGCCTTCCTGAAAAGCACCAACCCTAGGATTTCACTCCATAATTTTTGTAGGAAACGCAATATCTTGCACTGTTAGAATGGTAGAATCATGTTAAAAATAATATTTGTTTGTCTTGAAATGAAGCTGTAAAGCATTACTGATTGCAAAGAGCCTTAATGGTCTCTCTTCTTTTTTTCAACATGAAACCTGCATTATATTTAATATGGACCAGATCAAAAAGTGACAAATAACACACCTGCTGTGCCAGATAACATTGAAAGATCTTTCTGAAAGATGTACAAACTGTTTCTACCCACTTTTCTTCAATGTTCATATATGAAAGGAAAAAACAAAATGGGAAATAGTTTGCCATTTTACTTCTCATTTCAAAAATGTTCTGTCTCCAAGATATTTTGGAGAGAAATTAATTTTCCTGCACATTTTCTCTGAGAGAAAAATAAAATCTAGTTCATATATTCCACAGATGTTAAACTCTGATTCCTAATAAGGTTAATTGTAAAGTTACAGATTGTGATAGAGTCCTTTTATGTGAAAGACATTGGCATTGAACCGATTTAGAGTTAAAAAAAAAACACAACACCAAACCAAAACCAACAATCAACCAAAAAACCTAAACAAACCAACCAAGAACCCAAACCCCCTTCTGCTGTGCTTTTCTGAACTGATGTGTCTGCTTTGGGGTTGTGGGTTTTTTTTTAACAAATTAATAGAAATAACAAGTTTAAATAACCAAATAGAATTAGTAAAAATATAATGGAAATTTACGCACTGAGTCAAAGCTGGCAGGTTTGTCTCCAGAGGTAACTTGGATACCCATGACTTCAAGCAGATTTCAAGACTGAATTCCATAGAATTGAAATTTTCGGTGATAAGGCCCAGACTTTCACTTACTTTTATTCCCTTATAAATTGCTACAATTGATTAAAGTGTATTTCAAGCTTCCCATTATTGTTTTCATGAAGGGCTATTTAAGGGAGTGCCAAACCTCAAACTCTACAGTGAATCAGCTGGATCAAGCAGCTTTTTAACATTTCTTTGGGCTCAGGTCTGTGAAGTCCTCAGCATTTATCTCACTCAGAAGCTTCATTAACCATTTGTTAGGGGCACCAAAACATTAAACAGTCAAACCCATGCTTCTGGTACAGCAGTGGAACAGAAGGCAAGCTTTAAACCGCGAATGGTGAAAACATGTTTCGGGAAGCTACAAGACTATTTTGGGCAAAAGGTTGAGGAAATTCTGTAACACCAGCCCATTTTACAAAGTCCCATTGGATCATGCAACCTTTTTGGTTTCTAAGAACAAACATGCAGAAAAAAATCTCAATTATCTTCAGATGCGTACAAGCAACTCACTGGTTCCAATAAGTAGCAAGCCTGTGCATGTGCTTTTGAGCACAGTATTTATTAATATACTACCAGACCAAGATGCTGGCAGACTTACATGCTGGATACAATTCTGCCTTTTAGTAGAAGGTGAAGATGAGCATCTCCCATCTTGTAAGCACAGGAACCGCTTTTCTCAAGATGCATTTTGGATAATAAAAGGAAACCTCAGATCCACAACACTCCCAACACTCCTGGTTTTCTATTATAAGACATGCATTCATTGCAACCTATAAATCAATGACATGACAGCTATGCTTTGCCTGAATGCAGAAAGATTGATATTTCTAAATTACATGTTAATAGAGTGAAATTGCTATAGGCTTTCTTGAGCCTTTAATATATTTCTAAACTGAGATCTTAAAGACATACTGCTAATGCCAGGAAAAAATTATAGAGAAACTTAAAAATAATTTGAATATTTTATCATTCCAGCTCATGGAATATTAAATTTGATTCTTTGTTATTACTTAAATGTTTGGAAAATATTAATAAGATATCTAATACTGAATAAAAGATTGCAAGAACTTAACAATGAAACTCTGACAAAAATTACATTGTGTGTTTGAAGAGAAAAAGATGTTAATCATTGTTTTACATTAACTCTGGCTCATTTTCCCCATATTTCTTCAATGGTCTGCTGGCACGATGAAGAGGGATTTTAAAAGCTAAAGAAATCAGGTAAGAAAAAGGCTTTTTTACTACAGTAACATTTTAAAGTGGGAAAAAACTTCTTCATGCTGGATTCTAAGGCAGTGTCCAGACTGCTAAATAAATCAGGTTCAAAGATTATTTCTGGCCTGGAGGCCAGTCTGACTCTATCTACAGTACTTGGTCTTGGTCATTCCCACCAGTCCACCTTTATCCTTTACATTGTGTGATGGGGGCCCTAAGACATAGTTACAGTTTTGGTGTGTTCTTTCAGTTCAGTGTGCCTGAAGTAATGTGTGCATCCACCAGAATGATACTTTCGTCTTATGGCTCTGACATGTATTGTACGAGGTCACATTGTGTTGACAGGTACAAAGCCTGAGGTCTGTCCTGGCAAGAGGCTTCTGAACTTGGCTGAGTCTTATCTATATGCCCTACCAGAAATAGTTTCTGCTTCATGCTTTCACTGTGCCAAGCCTAGGCATTGCCTTAGAGATCAGCACTTGGCAAAGGCTAAACCAACCATGGAACGTACTCAAAATTAAGCAGCAAAGATGTTCAGCAGGTCATGCTCAAACACACTCCTTAGACCAATGTTATTTAGCAACAGATATACAGCCCAAATGGGTAAAGGAGCTTTACCACACTCACAAGAATGAAGGTCAAAACACCATTTATAGAATGCAATTTTGTTAATGTCATGGCCCACCTCCAAGGAAAACACAATCAGTTGTGTCTGAAGGAGGCCACATGCTCAGGGACAACAGGATGGAAAGGTGCTTTCTGCCCTGCCCTGATCTGTGCCTACCTTACACAGCTTTTGCCACAAGTCCTCCACCTGTACATGCAGGTGATGATTCTCTCTAAAGAGACTGGAGAAGGGGTTAGGACTGTTTCATTGAAAAATAACATGATAAAGAAGGACGCTCCAGCAGTTTTAACATTACAATGGCATTTGTTGTCAGGGATGGAATTAAAATGTTACTTTGCTTTCCACAAGCACTGTAGTGTCAGTCTTGCCTTTTGCATTCATGTATGGAGCAGCCTTACATCTCTTGAGAAGGCACGCTTTCTAGTGTGGCTATTTTTATATGCACATATCTCTCTTGTAACATCCAAACCTTATCTTTTTTTTTTGTATGCCTGATAAGCCAGTACTGCTTCACCTAAAAAGCCATTCTTTGCTTTCTATAATACCCCTTTAGAGTTAAAATGCCTGCTTAGTCACCACTTAGTGTTTAAATGTGAAGAGAAAAGTTTGAGAGCTGAGGTGGGAAGAGAAACCAATAGAAGAAAATGACCCAGGGCTATCCTCAGGTTTGATTCTGACTGTGCAACTTAAAACATGCCACACTTGTTAAAAGCTTTGAAAGGTATTAAAGCATCATTTTCTCCTGAATGTGGACTGGGTAACACCTCCCCTCTACCTTCACCTTTGTGTGCCTGGAGTGGTTTGTCCATCAGATTTTCTGGGATTCTAAATGCCAGACTTCCTGATCTTCTCCCATGGAAGCAGTAAGGCCCATGGAGGCACCATAAATATTTCAAAATACACATTCTGGGAACTTCCACCACAAGACACCCAGTTAGAGGGATTCGGGCACATCACTTCTGAGCAGTGAGTGGGCAGAAAAAGGACCCGAGAACAAGCTGCTGCAGGTAGACCTGTTCCCTCTTTTCACATGAATGATCTGTATTTTCTAGGAGAAACTTTCTGACCATCACACGAGCTGGAGCATGAGCCAGACTGGCCTCTTTGGGTAGTCTCAGTGCTGTGTTTAGTGTTTCTGGGACCACAAACCTGCCTGTCCTTGGGTTACCCATTGGTGCAGTTTGGGTGCATTCTGCCAATTTACAAGCTAGTGGGGCCTTCCATACACATTGCACTAATGATGCATGCCATGCTTTAGCCCCAGCTGATGAGGGCTTTTGCAGTGAGCCTCACTCATCTACCCAGCTACCCAGTGCTGGGTACCCAGCTACCCAGTGCTAGAACCGCCCCTCTCTCCAGCAGGTTTATCCATAATGATCATGGGCTTCCTTCAAGGAAGTGCTGAAGTGCTTTTCCACCATCTAAACAGCTCAACAGATAATGTCTGACTCATAACTTACCCAGCCTATTTATTTTGCTTTTAAATGGTGTGACCAGTTCCAAGAGTACAACCAATCTGTCTCTCAGTTCAATGGGAAGACAGTTTATTAGGGCTGTATTTTCAAAATGCAACTTTTGCATTTTATTTTAAGGAACAAGAGAGAGTCTTCTAACGGTTCAAACATCTTGCCTTTCAAGCCTGTGAATTGTTCTCTGATCCTCCTGTTGTGAATAACAAATGGGAACACTAGATTTAATTTCTTTCTACCTCTTGTTGTTTTATATAACTTTAACTGCTCCCTTCTTAAATGGAGAGATGATCTTTTCACTATCCCTTCTCACATGAAAGATAAGTTAGGTCTCAGAATATTTTGGCAGTATCAGGGGTTGCCCACGTACAGAAGTCCTGCAGGAGAGATGTGGTGGAACATATTCTGACAATAGAGTGGGAATTTTTTGCAACTATGTTGAGCTGAACCAGAAAAAAATAAACCCCTCAATCATAACTGTGTATCACAGGACAGCTGTTCCAAAATCTGGTGCCCTTTAACATTCTGTTTTATTCTGGGATAACATACATATTTGGTTAAATCCTATTTCTCATTTGCATCTTCATCATCTTAAGGTACACAGTACATTACAAGATGCTCCTTTGTTGACAGGCGGTGTACTTATGGCATTATGATAGTGAGAGTATTCCTTTTGTGGCAGATTTCTTTCATCCTTAGACAAAAGCTAGTAATTAAAATATATATTGCACTAGTCTTAAATCTTCCCACTCTGGTAAATTGAAAATTAACAAAGAATTCATGTTTACAAGTCTGACTTTTTATAGCCATATTTAAAATAACAGTGTTGGCTCCTTTAATTTCAGTGTAAATTTCTACATGTTTCCCTGTGTAACTAAAATTCTGATCAAGAGAACCAAACCTTTAATGTAGGCATTCAGTAACGTTCCTGAGTAGCCAAGGCCATTATTTTAGGCACTTTTTTAAAGGATATATTCCAGGGAATGATCAATGATGAAGAATTACATGCAGAAAAACATGCTGCTTTTCATGTTTCCTTGATTTCAGAGTTTCACTGTGGTTCCTGGTTCTACATGTTACTAAATTTGCAGTAGTGATAATAATACTAAAAATCTTTTTAAACTCCCTAGGTACATCTCACGCAGAGGAAACTTTTTCTTTCAGACTGGTAAACATCTGAATGTAAGCTGTTTTTTTAAGAGAGCACTTCAAAAGAAAAAAAAAACATATGTTGTGGCTGGCTTTTGTTATCCAGTTAATGAAGAAACTAATTCATTGTTTGGATAGGCCATTGAGTGAAAAGTAGCTGGATTTTTTGGGGGAAGATCAAGTATTTAATACAACACATGATTTGTATCAGCTTTGATTTGTAGGAAACACAGTGAATCCAAAATAATTTCAAAGTAAATATATTAGGAAATGTATAGAGATTGTCAAAAGAGATTTTTAAAATAGATTGCATAGCTACTGTTGCTCCCAAACATTACATGAAATACTTTGCTACTTCAATCACACAAAATGTTGAAAGTAAAAATGTTCTTTATGGAAGAAAGTGTGGTAAATTCTGTAAAGACCTAGAGACTGTGGCACTTGGGGAGAAAATTGAGTACAGAGGTTGCAGTTTTATTGTTCGTTTGCGCAGAATTGTGTTTTATTTAAGACAAAGTTCAACTGTGTAGTGAGGCAGAAATAAAAAAAAAGCAACCCATTTAACATGTACACATGTAAGAGAAAAGATGGATGCCTCCGTTCAGCAAAGAGGACTGGTACTGGGTAGCGAGATGCACGGCACATGGGGATTGTACCTAGGGAAGGGTTGTGGGACTCTGCCAGCTTTTGCTTCAAAGAGCTGGCTTAGACTGGCCTCTGTTAGGAATGAATCCCAGATTTCCCCTCAGAAATCTCTCCTAGCTTTGCCAGGGGGCTCGTGCCTCTCATGCTCTTTGAGTCAGCCTTCCCAACCCAGGGAAGAGGCAAATATGGTGGTGCCTCCATTTCTCAGCCCAGCCACTCCTCTGGGCTGGAATTGTAATTTTTACCTCCTCTAGCTATTCTGGGTGGAGGTTTATCACCCTCACACAGTTCTCAGCCCCTCCAGCAAGCACCACCAGGACTCATGGGGACAGGGAGACATAAAAAGGTAACCTCGCTTGGTAGGCTAGTGACCAAGTTAGGAGTGAATTTTGCCCCAGCACATTTAACAAGTCTGAGCAAAAGAAAACATGTGCAGAAAACAATGATCAGTAAGTTCTTTATAAGTAGTAAAACAAACTATGAAGACGCATTTTTGGAAAATAAGAAGCATTGCTAATTTATGAAAGCAGCATAAGCAGTGACAGGAAATAAATGCACACAAAATCTTCAGTTTTGGATAGCTGGGTGTCAGGAGCCAGAGATGACAGAAAACAGTTTAAACTCTAAAATAGTAATTTCTTTTCAGAAATTATGTCTTTTGGGGGCCATAATTGGTTATCCTCCAAAGCAACAGTGGTGCTTATAATTTTCAAAGCAAAGAAAATACTTGCAGATCATCAGCACATGAGTAACCAATTGCTCCAATATAGGTATCACAGTTCCCCAAAATGACATTTTTACCATGAAACCAAAAATATCGATGAATCCAAAACCACATTTTCTGTATCCACTTACAGGAATTCACTGAGAAAGTCAAAGACATGTGCAACCTTTATTTCTCCATCAGAATTTGGGAAGGCTGGTGGAACCAGGGCTGGTGCCCTGCTTCGTAACTGGAAAAGAAATGTTCCCAAACAACAGTATCCACTAGAGAGTGTGGAATTCCCCACAGAATCCGCTACCAGCCAGATTAGCTGACCTATGCTATAGAGGGAAATTTGAATCAGCTTTCCAGGATATCTAAGTTTATAAAGGAACTAGGAAATTACTCTAATTGACATGTGGCAAAATTGAAGTCAAACTCAAAAAAAAAATACCAACCAGCCCAAGAAGCACCAAGGAAAAGAACAGCAAAAAAGCTGTTGCACAAGGCATAGAAGCAGTAATTTAAAATACAAACTAACAAATCCGAGTTACTACAGTCAGATTCACCACCAGTAGTCAATATTGATATGTCACAGCTCTTGCCAGCATTGTGTGTTTGGCTAAAACTATAATTGTTCTCAGATGAAGAAACCTAAAGTGAGGATGAATGAGACTATGAAATCTGCAGATTGCTTTCAAGAGATGCCAAACAGATCAATGTCATAAAGAGGGATTGATTTAGACAACAAGATTAACACCCAGAATTACGAAGCACTATATCTCATATCCAAATAAAGAAATGAAAGATTTAGTAAAACAAATAACTGGAGAAATCGGCACTTACTGACCAAGTTAATGTATACAAGCAAAGATAATTGATATGAGCAAAGTTTTATACCAAGATTCAATTTACCAATTAAAGAAATGCAGCACAGACCCTATTGTCAAACTAGGATGCCTTCTCTCATTGCTCTTATTTGGCTTTGCCATCAATGTCACTATAAAGACAAAGCGCAGATGAACACAACACACATGCCACACGATTTGACAATATTACACCAGGAGACACACAGAAGTAGTGAGTGTAATAATACATAGCTCATGTACTTGACAACTTGGTGTACATGCATGTACAAAGATTCTGGACAGGGTTGCAAAAAAAGAATCAAACATATTTTTGGAAAAGAAATTATCTGCTATAATCTCCACACCCCCCACCCCAAAACAATCTAACAAGAACCTTAGCAGACCTCAACTCCAGCCTATGTGAGAATTTTGAATGGATGACTCTTGAAGTATGAAACGTATCTCTATATGGAATGATATTTAATGACACAAAAGGTAACAACTACGTTTACCACAATAAACTAGATTTGTTCATCAAAAGTCTGTATCTTAAAAAATAAGCTACAGATTTTCAACTTGGTTATTATTTCTATGTGATATATGGATGTGAAAGCTGGAAATGCAGAGAGAAAAAGGTGTACTATGCTTCTGTAAACAAATAGTTAGGCATCTAATGGAACAAACCTCTGGCAAGTGTCAGGATGAATCAGATAGCTTCACAACCAAAAGCCATCCAGAAAAGCAGGAGGATGTTTCTGGGGTGTGTGTTAAGAATGAAGACAGAGCATCTGCTGGGGTAGGGATATGTAGAGGAGCAAGGACAAAACCCACTACTCAGCACAAGAAAAATGCATGGGGTTTCTTAACACAGAGAACAAGCAGGGAGCAGCCAGAAACAGATGGGAATGGCAGGGGACTTGCTCAAGCCTGTAGCCCATCTAATAGGAATGGTTCACCTGTGATATAGGCTGAGCTGAACTTTGACTGGACTGAACTCTAGTGCTCTGCTGGCACATTTTCTTATAATGGAAGGAGAAGGTAAAAGGGAGGTAATGAGCCTGTGTCTGTAATTGAGGCCCTTATGACTTTACTGACAAGCGTTGCTGATTTCTTCTTCTACCTTAACTCATAACCAGGGGTAACTCTGGATTCCAAAGTCTCCCTTCACTGAGAACTTCAGCTCTTGCGTATGTCCAGCCCTTCATCTGTAGCTCTTGCTATTTCTACCTGAGTCACATATACACAAACCTGGGAACAGGCAGTGGGAAAGTTCCTCTTCACTACCATCCTCAGAGGGAATGGAAAGACATGTGAATGAGTAATAAGCCAAACAGCTGTATTACTCAGTAACTATACTGTTTGTTAGCAATAGCCCCTCCCAGTGCATCATTTTACTTGCATGCAAATTGTCACTGGCTAACAAGAGGACATTTCCAAGCAAAAATGATTAATGCAATCTGACCACCCTTGGCAGCTATTCTTGCAGGACCTTTCTGGTGAAGCAGGAAGGAACAGTGTGTTTGTTTGCAATCCTCTTTGGAAAAGCAGTTCCAGCTCTACTTCCTTATGGCATAATGGAAGGAGCATCGACTCTCATAGACTCTCACAGACTTACTGCCTTCCAGGCTGTGCTTCTTCATGCACTGACTACTGCTGTCCAGGAGCATCCTACGTTTGTGACTCTTGACCTCAGCTTCATTCTAACCATCTATCATAATACAGTGGTGTGATTACATAAAACACCCTGGAGTTCCCCAAGGCAACAGAGATGACAAACCTCCTCTATTCTATGTGTCTGAAAGAGAGTGATTGCATCAGATGAAGCAATTAGATGTTTCAGCTAATCTCTAAAATTATGCCTAGAGATTGTATTTTTGTTTGAGTGACTACTCCCTCATTTACATGAAAATTCAGGACAACTAAAAGCAAATGAGATTTGAAAACATACTAACAGCTCATCGCTATGAGAGTACCTTGCCAATATCATTGCAAAAGAATAAACGGCTATAATTTGTCCTTCAAGGATCTACACCCTTGTTATGGTTATGGTCTGAAAACTAAGGCAATCAAGACAAAACTAATGCGGGGATTGGCTGTCAGTTTGAAAGGATACCCTCCTCCTCTCAATGTAGAGAAAAAGTCTCTCTCCATGGGCACTTTCTAGATTCCTACCCATGTTCTTTACATGTTAAACTGGGATTATTGCTTCCACACTCATATATTGAGGGACCAAGTAAATCCCTCACGATCTTATTTTTACTGGGGCTGACCTCCAAACAGAACAGGAAATCTCTTTGTAAGCAAATTCCCATAGCCAGTCCCCTTGCTGTTTAGTCTGCATTGGATTAAGCAGTGACTTGCTTGCTTCTTTGATTGGCAACTATAGTACTATAAAAACAAATGTACAGAGCAAGTCTCACCAGAAAAACCTCCCAATCTGCGGACTCTTTCAGCTTTATTTGGACTGAAACTTGATGATAGCTCCACTAGACAGGAAACACTCACCCCTCCTTTCTAATATGGTACTACCAGGAGGACACATTTTCTCACAGACCAAGTGGTAGAGAGGTGACGGGGAGGGAGAGAGCAGGAACACCGGGACCTTCTATAATACATGTCTTGAATTCAAACTTTTGTAACAGGCAGAAGCTGACAACACTATTTATTTATCCTAAAGTTAATTCTTTGATTGAGAAAAAACATGGCTTATACCATGCTTGAAACTGGGTGATATATGGAAAAAGCAAAGCATCCAAGGTATTTTAAGTCCACTATACTGTAGAATCTGGAAGGACTGAACACTTGAGCAGTGAAGTATTTTGCTTGTATTCTTACTGGATACAGCACACTACTTGTGAATGACCCTTTCCAATACTGTAGCACCAGGAAGTCCTCCAGGTGGTTAGTTCTCTACCTTTGCAGGTGCTGTAGGAATTCACAGACATGGGGAAGGGGCTGTACAGCATTCACCACTAGCAGAAAATCTCAAGCTAAGTGTACAAGAGATAGAAAAGGAGTTGGATGCATTACCCTGCTATTTAGTAGCGCAGCTATTAAGAGGTAATAGTCACGTGAGGGGACCACAGTCTGAAAAGTTATAAAAATTAAATGTTTCTTTTTGAGGCCAAGTCAGAAATGTCACACAGTTGTGCCAGCATTAAACAAAGGAGCCATCAGCAGCCGCCTTCCCTGCACTTGCATCTTGTGCATTTGGCACTGTTGTCTAACTTAAACCTCATTGGTGATGTGAGCCAATTACCCTGGTTGCTTACCCAAACATCACCTCTACTACATACTTGATATTGGGCTACCTATTGGGAAAAGATAGATTCATCTCCTATTGCTGCTGTGCAATTAGGGAACTATAAACTATCCAGACAAGTACATATATGTGCACAATTCATACAAGACTAGTTGGAAACAGGCAATATTTCTCCCACTGTTTTGTCACCAAGATAAAAGACGGATCAGTAATAGGTTTGAAACTGTGCAGCCACCTACCTGTGCACAACCTGCCCCCAAAGAGCCATTTGAGAGGGGCGAATGTCAGCTCCATCTGTGACTCAGCGAGGTGTTTGCACTTCACCTGGGCATGCTAAATGCTGGTGCCCAGGCCAGACAAGGTCCAGACTGAGATCTTCATCCTAGAAGTCCAATATGAAGGACATAGATAAAAATTCTGTGAGACTCTCAGGAATTTTTAACTAGGGAAGTGCAGGTGGCCACTTACTGCAAAGCAGTAGGGTGTTGAATCCAGGAAGCACCTGGAGGGCCATCAAAACTCCCTTCTCCCTCCCAGCCCTAGCTGTGCTCTGACTCCATCTCACTTCCCTTCTCCTGGGTGTTTACCTATTGTTGACCTCTAAGATTTCATTTGACAAAGTGAAAGGCAAGAAGGGGAATATGCCTTCATCACATTTACATGATTCATATTACTCTGAAGCACAATTGCCACACCTACTTTCATACAAGTCACCTGAAGGCATTTAAAGATACTAGAAGAAGTACCTTGCTGGCAAATAGATTAGCTGTCTCATGTTGACTTACACCTTTCTTTGGTGCAGGGTACCTCTGTTAGCCCCTTCTCACAAACATCAGCTTCTGTGCAAGATGGTCACAGACTGGTTTTGCAGATCTATTGAACTGCTTCTGTGAAAAATAAAGAAAAAGAAGTCAGATTTCTTACTTTCCTGGGGTGTCTGAAGAAGACCTCTGCTGGAGCTGGCAGCAGCTGATTGCCACTAGCAAGGCTGCTCACACCACTTTCTCCCAACAAGTTCTAAGGGTGACTGGATCCCTTCACAGGATAACTCATAAACCTGAAGAAAGCTGTAGCTGCCAACAGCAGAAGGGAAGGCTTTCTGACGTTTTAGGAAGTTCAGTTGCCTTGACAAAGGCCAGCAATGCCAGAACTGCCACAAGAGAGGGCAAGGTTCGTGACTGTGGGGTGGAGGAGCAGAGCTTCCCCTTTTCGGCAGCAGAGAGGGACTGTGCTGGTTTGGCTGCCCCTGGAAGCATAGCCTGAGCCTCATGCCAAATGGAGGCAGCTTGGAGGCAGGCAGGGCTTTGTCGCTCCCAGGCCCTCCCTGCTGAAGCTGGCACTGTGCCTGGCACCCCAGGGTGTTCCCCAGGGCAGTGCACAGGGACACTCACCGACAGGGGCAGAGCTCCAGGCATGTCCCCTCACCCAGCTAAGAGAGGCAGGTCTATACAACCTGCAACAGAGCCTTGTCTGGGGAGCCCTCATGATGCCCTAGACTAGATGATGATCCTTTCCTTCAGCTTGGAGCACCACAATGAGGACGGATGTCCCATCTCTGGCAGGCAGAGGACCTGAAGTTGGGGCTTCTGAAAGGAAGTGCCTCAGAGCTCTCATTCATGGATGCCATCAGGGGTTAAATGTGAGCTGGGTGTCTACTTACTGAGGTCACGAAGAGAAGGGAGTGGAAAAAAAGGCAGAAAAAAAACCCAGAGGCAGTCCCAGGCATGCCCAGGAGCAGACCTTTGGGCACCTCAGGAATTTCACTGGCAGGAACGTAGGCACTTGCAGACTTCAGACGCCTCCAGGGTTAGGCAGTAGCTGAAGAGGGGTTTTGAGGATCTAAATATTGGCCGCAAATGCCTATGAGGCAGTTAGGCAGAGCTTACATGCCTAAACCATTTTTGTGGCTCTAGCCCTAAACTAATATTATGGAAAATACCAGCAATTATTAGGGACTTCTTATCAGATTGGATACATATTCGCTTTGCATAACTTTACCATGGCCTCATTCATGTGGTGCTTAGAGAGGATGAATACCTGTTCTGCATGAGTAATTATGCCAAAGGCTCATGTGAAGGAGGTAGTTTATGACAGCTGAATAAGGCTAGCTATGTTTACCTACACAGCTTCATCATTTAAACTAAAAATTGGTCTTGCTGCTAAATCTCCTTTGCCGCTTCGTTTGCCTGATTGCAAACAGATCCCAGAAAATGCAGTTGCACTAAGATGATTGATGCCAAGATGCTGCACTGAAAAGGAAATATTCTTTTAAGTGTTATCACATCCACAAGCGTAAGCAAAGTCATGTCACGTGATGAAATGTAAATAGAGCATTTCTTAGAAAAGTCATTTATTTGCCTCTGTGATTTATTATTCAGTGACATGTTGGCTATTTTTTCTTTGTTACTGGCACTCATGTTCATAATAACAAGGTACTTGACTTGAAGGTATTTGGCCAATCTTTCCAAAGTGCTATGTAAGCAGTAATCGGAGCGAGCTGGGTTCGTGAGTCAACAAATTGCTCTCCCATGCTGATCAAACAGTCTTGGCATCTCTATAAAAAATACAAAACCAGATTTTGGACTAGCTTACCCAGTTCTCTCTCTAACATTATTTTTTATATTTGCATTTGGGAGAGTCCAGGCTTAAAATAACCAAAGGTGCCAGTTGTTTTGTTAATAATATTTTACATGTGACTTTCATTTACGTTTAGAAGGATAAATGAGATAGCCAGTTAGCGTCCAAAAGTTTTGTTGTCATAAACTGGGTTTCATTTGCTCAACCCAGGGACAAATGCTTCTCTTGTTTTACATCATACCTCCACAGCCTGCAGTAGAAAGCAGTCTAATACTTGGGTCAAAGCTTGTCAGGTCAGTAGAGCTGAGGTTTATTGTGGAAAGCTTTCATTGTAACCCACACCGGGTTGTTACTATTAAATCAAGTAACAATCAGAAACACTGCACAAGCTGCTGGATTTACCAGTAGGAGGAAATCAAATCTAAATGGGATTTGTACTCAATTTCTATCATCTATGCCCATCGTATGTGCTCACAAATCCAGGCCCTGAATCTGAAACATATATTCCCATGCTTAGTCTCTCTTACTCCACTGTGTCAGTGAATGCCTTAAAGTGGAATATATGTAGTCGTGTATCATCTTACTGCTGCTGTGTGCAAAGAGAGTAGGGCTGTATGAATAATTGAATTTATTTTCAGCATGACTGCTAAATTGAAAATATTTTGGAAGCTTGGATTCAACTGATGTAACTCCCCCCTCCCCCCTTATTTTTTGCATTAAATGAAAAAAGATAAAAACCTCAGTTGGCATTGAAAAGCTCCTTCTGACCCCCGAAATGAAATACTTAATTTCTGTACATGTAGTAAAGGCATAGGAAATGAAAAGGCTAGGTTTCACACAGGAAGGAGTGTTATTCTCCCCCTTTTTATTCAGTAGCCAGGATGCAAGAGATAAGTCCTTTGTCTTCCTGAGGTGTTTGAAGCCACTATCTCCCCTCCCTGGGGATGCCACTCACCACGATCCCTTGTGTTAAGGGAGACAACCAGGGGATGGCTTTCCATGCAGCCAACCAGCTGTGCAGCTTTCCTCCATTCTGCCTGTTTTGTGCTGTCCCAAACATGGTAGCGATGCGTAAGAAAATGAGGAGAGGTGAGGGCCCAGAGCCTAAACCACTGCCTTCAAAGTAGCAGGTTATTCTGCCACAGGCAAGATGTTCTGCTGAGGTAACAGTGCTGGGTGTGGAAGTGCTTCCAAGCACCCTTCTGTTGGTCCTATTTTGGATTGTCTATATAATTAGATGTTCCCTGAACCTAGGGGTTGCTTATTCTTAGGGAGGGATTCTTCCCACCAGGCTACAAAGTTATGCTGCTTTTCAACCAAAGGGTTACTTCAGCATTTGGTTTCTACCAAAGGGCTGTTAAAATAGTTTCAGTTATTGCAGGACCACAAACATCTGTTAATTATGGGTCCAGGGTTTATTTATTTATTTATATATTTTAATAGCTAGGTCTTATTGACCTTCACTTAAGCACTTTTGAATATTTTACCCCACATAAAGACTGCTGTGTTGAAAAGTGCCAACAATTGCCATCATGGGAGTCTTGAATTCAAGGACAGTTTGCAGACCTCATTAAGCCAATGCGCTTGCCAAGTCCACTCTTTTCAGTTCTGTGGAAGCAACACTCAAGTTCCTTCATATAGCAAAATAGCTCCTAGTAATGGAAGCTGCCTTACATGGGCAGAGAGATCTAAACTCACCCAGAAGGACTTGTCTGTTTGGGTACCAGAGGATAGTAGCTTACACTGGAAACAAAGGGAGCTATGAGAAGACTCCCAAAAAGCATCAGAACAAGTGGTTTTTTTTTTGACATAGGACTGATCAGTGAACCAGAGTCAACTTCTCCAAGCTAGAAAAAAGTCTCTTGTGTCCCAGGAAACATGACTTCTGTATAGTCTCTGTCAAGAAACATATTGCAGTGATAAATTTTGACCCATGCAAAGCAAGACTGGCGAGGTCTTCCAAGTCAGCTAGTGATGGGGTAGCATACTAGGAGGTCTGTGTTATACCATTAAGAAGCCTTGTCTTGTGTGTAGGGGAAAAGTGGATTTTGAGAAGCATCAAGAAAGTAAGATAGCAGAACCAACTCTTCAAAGAGTGGCAAGATGCTCTAGGAATTCAACAGATTCAAAAGTCAGACTACATATCTGCAATCAAAATATCAAAATATGGGGGTAGGAAAATGCCTCAGGTTAGACAGCAGCGTGTCTACGAACGTAACACTTTTCAGATTCACAAAACAGTTGAGGCTACTGAATTGAGTACTATTTAGGCACTCTTTATCTCTGAGGGAAAGAAAAAGCTGTGAAAATTCATGACAGGTATCCTGATTCCCAGGCCAGTGCTGTCATTAAGTCCATCCTTCCTCTCAGTTGTATTATCTTCAGCACAGGATGTTTTCAAATGAGTATTTTCAATGGGCAAGTCCCCTTTCCACTCTGCTTGCAGTAAAGTCACAAAGATGACCCTCATGTTAACTCAGGATTCGTTTGGCCAGAACCACTTTATTATATTTTGGATTCTCCCTACATTTGTATTCAACCATACAACCTTGCAAGCACTAATCTGGCATAAAACCCAGAAGCTGCCCAACCACAATTCCTAAGAAGTGTGATGTTAAGTGAATACCTCACTGTGGCATGGCCATTAATAATGGTTATAGAAAAAAAAGAAAATAAAACAAGATTTGCTCTGGAACACAAATGCATGATATAATCCCTTAGTAAACACTTTTGGGACATTGGTTTTACATTTAATTTACAGTTTCCAAATGTTTATCTCTTCAGGTGGGATTTTACATATTGACAATAGGTAGAACACACCCCATTTTATAATTCCCTTATCTTACTTAAATAGGAGACAGATAGTGACTTCTATACATGCTTACACCTTGCTAATAGGAAACAGTGATGTATTGAAAATTTCCTTATCACCTTCAGTTCCCACGCAGGTGTTCTTGGTGATAAACTAGTGAATGATATAAACAGTGATTTCAGGTGAAAAAGTAACAATTGGTCATTAGGAAAGAAACAACAAGCACAAATTAAACCACATTTCCTGAGTAGGATTTGGAACTGAAAATACATGAGTATGGGAGCATAAGTGTGAATTTTGTCACTGTGAAGTACAGAGTCACAAGGACTTCTCTTTAGTAATGCTGGCTCTCACCTCTCACAACCTACAGGCATCTTCTCTTGCATTTTGAGATCTTGATTGCGATGGGAGACTCACAGATATGATGAGCAACTGTACGATATTCAGATATGATGTAACTGTAGTAACTGTATGATATTCCATCTGGTTTTAGCCAACAATATGGAAATCAAAAAAAAATATTCATCTGTCCAGTGGCAGGTTTACCTCTAGGGGTATTATCTTAGTACAGCTGTTCTGCAGCTATTGCTGAACAACTGTCCTGAACAAGTGGCCGGAGAGTGATTCTGGAATAAGAAAAATTTGTTCTGAGTTACCTCTACCCATTTCCAAACAAACTGTTAGTTTTCCCGTGGTGATTTTTTGAGATGTAATAGAGAGCTTTTGAATGTATTTTAACCTGCTTGCCTATGTTGCTGCCATTGTGTAATGAGTATATCAAATCACCTCAGAAATGCAGAAAATTGTAAGAAGTTATGTTCTACATTGCCTTCGAGTATTTTGATTTTTGTATTTGTATGTGTCTTAAAAAACCCCAAACTCACACCTGTTGTAAAAGTACATGGCCAAGTCTCTGCTTCTGCAAAGGCGACAGCTTTCTGGCCATTGTCATTAGGGACAAAACTGGAAACCCCAGCATGTGATGATGCTTGTGAAACTCCAGTCTCTGGCAATTTTCCACCATATGCATTTGTTACCTAATAATGGGATCAACTAAGATTAGTAACACATGAAGTCTTTCATGAAATGTAGGGAAATGGGTATCAGTTTAACAGTAGCAGGAATTCAAGCATACATTCAATTTCACAAGAAACATTCTGAGATTGTCTCTAGAGCTTTCTCTGAAAGAACACAGCCTTGTGCTCCCTACCAGGCTTTGAATTTATTCATGTGGCACTAAGAGGCTTCAGTGGCTGCACTCAGCCAGGCAGGCATTACCGTCACCGAACAAGAGTACCAAATTCCTTAGTCTGAAGGACAGTACTGCCATTCTCTTATCAATTCCCTGTAAAGCTTCTGCCAACTTATCAGGAATAAAAGGTACTTCCAAAAAATGGTCATTTTGCTTGGGAGAAAAAGGAATTTTTTTTGTCCCCTCAATGGCTTATAGGCTATTTCTCTACAACTACCTGGAAATTGACTCCTATTGAGTAGGGAAATCCATCTTTCCTAAATTTTGGAGGATCTTTTTGTATTTAAAATCATTAACAATATCCACCTTCTCATACAGGGTTCTTCACTCAAGATGGATGGGAATAGGAGTTTAGGCCAAGAGCACCCTTGGCAGAACAGCTATTCCAAGTGCAGCGGTAGAGAGCACTAAATATCTTTCAATTATTCTCAAACATTCTTTATAAACATCAGATATGCTTAACACTTCTCAGGAAATCTTTCCATAGGTACAGACCCCACATGTATAATTTAACATGCATTAGCCAAAATGGAATCAAGCTCTTGAAGTGTCTTTGCATTCTTGAGATCAATTGCATTATTTTCATTTGGCGTAGCCACAAGCAATTATGCAAGTATTTTTATTCTTGCTGCAGTTCTTGTACCATGAGTGCTAGCTGTGGATTATGCCTCACACTCCAGCAGCACCAGTACTGTCTCACGTCATTGGCTGTTTGCTCAGTCAGGGTCCAGTTGGATGCCACCATCTGTCAGAGTCCACAAGGAGGCACAGGATCTCAGACTGGATTCTCATGAGAAAGACAGCAATGTGAACAGGAAATGTCCCATCAGGAATCCTTTCTTTGGACAGGCTCCTGTGGAAAAGAACAAACCCTTATTGTCGTTATTACAGTTTTAACTTTATATTCTTGCGCTCATCCTTTGATTCATTCTCTCTCCCCCCACTCTATTCCCATCCAACGGGTGGGAAACAGGATATTTTGTGAAATTCTTTCCTTCCTGTGTGGGTCTACATGACATCTTTAATTAGCAACTCTCTGCAATGGAAGTGAAGAAATAAAAAGCACAACTGTCCTGCTGAGAAGATCATAATAAAGTTGGTTTTTGAACAGGTATTTAAGGCATCACTTTCTGTCAGTTACAAAGATCATTGATGTTGATAGTTAAAAATAGCACACACATACAGAAATTTAGAACACTTCCCCGCAGAATGGGTAGTCAGGAAGAGCTTTACAAACATTGTCCCTCTTTGTACCCCACTGGAGATGCAAAAGAGTGATGGGAGGGAGACCTCTGCCTGCTTCCTGGGGCAGAGCTCCAGATAGCTGGTACCTGCCACTTCACCTGGAATGAGTAAGAACACTTGTTTCATTAATAACTTTTGCCTGGGAACTGATCAGAGAGGGGTAGCCTTCTACAGACAACCACTGTGGTTGCAGGGACTTTTCTGGGAGTGGGATTTGATACTATGGTGCTGCCTTGGAAGAAGATCAAAGAAGAGACAAGCATGGCAAGCTCAGAGGACCTGGACCTGATTCTGATCCCGATCCCTGATTTGCTTTGTAGGATGGCAGGTGTAAAATGTTATTAAGTCTTATCTGGCAGGACTGTCCTTAAACACCAGCAGTCCAAGTGATAGCCCTCGACTTCTGGGTGTTCTGCAGGCCAAGCCTATTCTTCTCTCCCAGACCCACTGAGCTGAAATTTCCTTTTCTTGCTGGTATGGCTGTACATCCCCAGAGGACATTAATATGATCCTACTTTCTCATTTTCATTCTTCTTTTTTAGTAGTTTGATTCTCTGATGTTTTACCTGGCACCTGGGAAAACTCATTTGCAGCACTACAGAGCAGCATGCACTCATTTTGTGAAAACAAACAGTAACCACACAAGAAGCTAGATAGCTGGAAAACCAGATTCTCTGTGCCAGTATGGCATTCCTTCAGTGCTGAAAATGTGGGGCTGTGAAGTGAGAAAGCTGCAGAACAAAGTACAGGGTTGTGCTATTGACAAGATATCCGTCATATCCCAAAGATGTCTGAAGGCTGGTGTGCAAAACCACACAGGATCTCACCAAGCTGTACGTCACATCTGAGAAAAGTCTCACAGAAAGAAATAAGAGGAACTCTTCATCAGGGACTGTAGTGATAGGACAAGGGGTAACGTGTTCAAACTTAAACAGGGGAAGTTCAGGTTGGGTATAAGGAAGAAGTTATTCACTGTGAGGGTGGTGAGGCGTTGGAACACGTTGCCTAAAAAGGTGGTAAATGCTCCATCCCTGGCAGGGTTCAAGGCCAGGTTGGACAGAGACTTGGGCCACATGGTCTAGGGTAAGGCAGCCTTGCCGGTGGCAGGGGGTTGGAAGTAGATGATCTTAAGGTCCTTTCCAACTCAAACCATTCTGTGATTCTATGACACTATTTTTCATACTGAGCTTGTGCACAAAATCTCTCAACTGCTATCTCACATTATTACAGCAACAGGTTTGTCCACAGCTACTTCATAATATAAAGGAAGTGGAGGTACTGCCTCTTAATTTTCATGCAGATCTAATCATGAAACAAGAATGTGCCTGGTCATAGTTGTGCTGGGACTGCATGTCCAAAGTGAAGTTTGCACACCCCGATAAATTGGCTTAACAGCAGAAAATAGAAACTACTGTTGGTAATGACTGAACTTGTAACTCTGTGCAAAGATTACTACTACTGTGTGAATATCGCTAATGGCATTAATTGTCTTTATCACGTCTTGTAAAGTGTTATCAATCAAACTACAGGTGTTAAGCAGGTAAAAGCTATAGCTTGAGGCAACAGATAAGAACTTTTGCCTTGCATCTTAAGCACTGTTCCCTACTAGAGCTTTCCTTAAAGAAAGTGTCAGGATATCAAAGGGGAAAAGAAAGAGATTTTTCTTAGGCCTTGGGGCAGAAGATGGAGGGGATTTTGTAGACAGTTTTAGGAGAAGCATTATAAACCTCTCAGAATGACTTCCAACACCAATCTCCTCCCCAATCACAACCAGATGTTGCTTATATTTACAAAAGAACCTGCCTTTTTTTTTTTTTTTCAAGAATTTGCTGGTATTATTAAGAGTTATGGCTTGTGAACTCGTGAAATATATATGGAAAGAGGGGCAAGCATATCTGGGCTATTGGAGCTTAACATATAGCATAAGCACCCAAAATAAATGGATGACAACATTACACTGAGACTTGTTTGCTGTACTGGATCTAATGCACATCACTTGTCTTGCTCTAGCCCTGTACTGTAGCAAGTGTTATGCATATTTAATATATAGAAGGTAAAGAAATTACTTTCAAGGCTATAATCGAAAGCCACTCTAAAGTTCCACTATTACTGCTATGCTGTAAATTACATATGTTACTGATTCCTTCATCATCTTTTACAAGTGAGGTGACCTGGTGTGTTGGGGCCTCAACCTTTTATCTGCATTCAGACCCCTCCTGAGGAATCTGGTGGCCTTACCCTAAGCCTCCATTTGGGGATGTTATAAACCCACCAGCATGCTCAGGGCTCCTGCAAAAGCAGGCTCTGAAGAGAGGGCTGAGGTACCTCCACAGAGTGACACAAAAGAATTCTCATAGCTGGGCCCATGTTCTCTTCTAAAATGCATATAGTCCTCTCTGAAAGGGCAGAAACAGCGAGGAAAAAAGAAGATACCTACTCCTGGCTCTAGTGTGAACCACGACTTTGTATTTTGGAGAGCTGAAAATCTGTAATTCAGAGGATCCAGTTTGGTATTTGGTATTTTTAATTTTTTTTTTTCTTAAACAATTTCAAACTTGCTTGTTACTCCAAGAAAGAGAGGGAATTACCAAAAGAAAACATTGGCATAAGAAGTATAGGTCCTAAACAGCTTAAAAATGGGAAAAGGAAAAAAGGCTTTTCCCTTCTGTAGTCAGTCAAAAGTTTCAACTCATTTTTAAGACAGAAAAATGCTTTGACAGTTGTTTCACAGTCTGGGAAGAGAGGCAGGGACATACCCAGGGACCTTACTTGAGGCAGGCACCAGAAAGCAGGAGCCAGAAACTTGGCCCCGCATTTCCAGTCTCGACTTCCACCTACTGAATCTGAACCCTAAATCATGGGGACTGCAAGCCAAAACAAATCATGAAAAGGGGAAAAAAATGCTTTGCTAGGAAAAAGCTCTGTGTAATTCTGTATATACAAACTGGTATCAGAAGTATTCTCTTCCTAATACAAACCATTGCAGGTGAAAGAAAGCCAATCTCCTTGTACACAGGTGCATTTTTTAATGAGCTGATCTTGTCAGGATTTCAGTCAGCACCTGGGTGTACTGCAGATTCAGTCAAAACATTTTTAATAACTATCTCCTATCACAGTGAACATCTCCTGTGGTCCCTCAGCTATCACAATGAGTGTTATGGTAATTGTTTATCTATGGCATAACTCTATTCTCAAAGGCAATACCCCTGGAAAGAATTTTTTTGTGCCCAGACTACAGTGGGTCAAAACTCCAATCCTGACCCTGATTGCTTTGGACGCTGGAGATGATAGCCCTGGACTTGTGAATCCAGACTATAGCTATGCATGTTGTGGTCTAGACATGGAGCTGCTAACCTTCCAGCTGCTTAGCCACAGCATTAAGAAATACATGCCAGTTAATTTACCCCATTTACTACCCTAATCTAATAGTAGTAGATCAATCCCTGATCTGAAAAGCCCAATCTCAGTTACCAAGATTGGCTGATGGGAATAATCGAAGCGATCTTACTTAACGTTTGCCTTAAATGATCTGGCAGGCTGATTCAGATAAGATTTCAAAAGTCTCTGTGCTTTTGATCTCAAATTAGTTTCAGGATTAACTCAAACTTGGTGCAGACACAGTGAAAAATCTCTCAAGTATATCCTGGGCTGTAACCATGCTCAAGTCCTCTTCCTGATTCCACCAGCCTAATGAAATCTCATCTCAACCCCGTACATCTGTATTGCAAAGTTGTGCTGGGGGTGGTCTGAACTGTAGGAAAGTGCTGGGAAGCTTTGGGGAGCAGTAATATAGCTCTTTCAGAAACTCTTGTGGCTGAAAAGTGGAGGCAGGAAGGAGAGACTCCTCTTAGCCTCTTTCTTTTAATTGCTGTAATTTGATGGATGCTTTCTTGTCTCTCTGGTACCCAAAGTGCCCGTGAGCAGTTAGATCAAGAGCCAACATGTCCTTTTGGCACAAGTGACACCAAATTAATTTATACAAGACACCAGTCAAAAAACATTTCTATGACTGAAAGCTCAAAGAGAGCCTGAGCCTTTAAGGAGCTTTCCTTCTTGCCTCCTGTTCACTTCACAGGACTGCTTCAGACAGAAAAGCTTCTAACATTCTGAAGGCACACTAAACAAGACACACGATTTCTTTTTAACATAAAAAGACCTGGTTTGTTATGAGCATTTGCTTTTAACAGCTCCATTCCTTTGTGCATTCCTTTCCCAGGTACAGTACAGGTGCTTCAGGGCAACTCTGAAGGCAGTTTTCAACAGTGACTTAGGAGCTTAACTTCCAAGTGGGGAGTGCTTAGCACACTGATTTTCTAAACAACATGCCAGCCAAGCAGACAGACAGATGACTCTTAAGATAGTTGAAGTCACTTCTGTAACTAACCTCATGCAATAAACTCTTCCAGGCAGTTTATTTACAACCCAAGGTAACAATATACCTTTGAAAATCGTTTTCTAAAGGTGTTCTGGCTCACATTGCTCTGTTCATGCTTAGGCTTTGTGGTATTAATTGCCATTTTTAAAAGTGAGGGAGGTACTGAAGCTCAGGCTTTTAGAATTACAGAGGTGCGAATAGCTGCAGATGTGTGCTCGGGTACCACAGGCTTACCAAAATCCATACCAATAATCTGCAGCTCTTTTTATCATTTACCCTTTGCTACTGTTGAAAGGAGCAACACATAAACACTTTGAAAAAACTGCTCCAGCAACTACTTTAGAAGGTGAGTTTGAGGTTCTTAATTCCCTTTAGAAATGCTCCACTTATTTTTACCTCAGGTCTACAGAAGTGTTTGTGTATCACCTAAAACCACAGAGCCTGATTTTGATTAGGCTGTGGGTACCACTGGTAGTTATTACTCTAAGATAACATCGTGGAAAAACTTCAGTTATAACTTAATTAATTTAAAACTATCATTACTTTAAAATGGAAACATTTTATCCAAGCAGAGGATCACTCCTGAATGACTATATTTGCACTGCAGAATAACTACAGCTCTAGGGTTCAGCTAAAGTCTGCAATCAAAGTTACTGTATTAACACTTATGTTATACTGCTGCCTACAGGTCCATATTTAAAATTAGGGTGTTATGCTAACTTATATCTAATACAAGACTCCTATCCCAAAGCTTAGAAAACAAGCAACAAAAGGTATGGGAGAAGTTTAACTTTCCATGGTTATATTTGTGCATGTGATTGAATTTATTTCTTCCTCTGCATTGAAGCCACTACAGAAGGCCTGGTTTTGCAGTAGAGCTGCATATAGAAAAGTAACTTCAAAGGAAGAAAGGAATAACAGTGGTGCCTATATTAAGGATGGTGTGGAGGAAAGCACAGCAGTACCTTGAAAAGCAGCCCTCCACACAATAGGCAAGTAGGTATCTGTTGATGTTTGCTATGGTATTTTCATAAACTGTGATATCTACTTGCAGACAACTGCAAACAGACATATTTTGAGGCTGTGCAGAGACTATACAGACTATCTTTTTCTAATTCGTAGTTTATAGGTCCCTTACAAGTAGCATATGAATCCCAAGAGCTTCTCATGTTGCATCTCACTATTAGATTGGAAAAACCCCTCAACAGTGACACATGACACACATTTCGTCAAAATAGAAACATCATTCTTGCAGAGAATGGAGTGGAGAGGGGTAGTTTTCCTCTGCAGTTTATGTACCTACTTTTTCTTGCAGTAACTGACTCTAATTGCTGCAAACATATTTTTGATTCAAAAGTATTTTCTGAATATGGGAAGAAGAGATTCCAACTTAGTGCCTGTAAAAGAGCCAGGCACTTCTGCAGGCTCTTCCTCTACTCTGTACAGAACTGGTTGATTTTGGCAATCCAAGATGCTGCTGATTTCAGCTAAACCTAACAGCAGCTGAAATGGTGTTCTGCCATGCACCACAAACCAGTCTTTCTTCTTTCTTTCTAATTTTTTTTTCAAAAAGAGATTCTTTTATTTGAACAATTAGCAAACTGCCATCCTCTAACATCATGTAAATTAATAGAAATGTTAGCATTTAGCACTCAACATCCTCTGCACCCAAAAGGCTGGAAAAGGTATTGATAATCTATAATTAAAGTTGTCTGAGGCTAGGCAGTCCCCAGTGACTGCCACAATACAGTTTTCTATATAATAATTGGTCGATTTGTTGCAGGATTACTGAACTATTAGTTATAACTGCAGAGTCAATAGCAATGTCACAGCAAGGGTAAGTAAACACTACAAAATCATGAGGGATGGGAATAGCTTTCTAACAGTTACATCATATTAGTAATATAGAGACCACCCACTGTTAACAGCTAGGCACAATGATAAATTCTTACTTTGAGAAGGTGGAGTTGGATATTTTCTCATCAATGGACCGCCGTCACCTTGGTGACATCCCCTGTAAGCTCCTCTCTGGTTTCTGCCTACCAGCTCCAGAGCACGTGTGTTAGGTGGTTTAAACTAGGTAAAAAACCTTACAACCTGACAGACTAAATTTTACAGCCACCATTGTCAAACCATTTGCACAGACCATCCCCAGGGATGTGCCTTCCAATGGTCTACAAGAGGAATCTCCCAAAGGTCTGCAGTCCATTTTCTTATGGCACTTCAGTCACTCCAAGTCCCATTTTTAGAATTGGTTTGAGGGATCAGGAGCCCACCCTCTCACAGCCTGTCAGACACAGACAGACACCAATGCTTCATTCTCCAAGGGCTACCTCTTCAAGCAGTATTTATAGACATTTGATTCCTGATATGGTTGGAAGGTTATGAGCTCCTGGAGAATTCAGCCCTTATGTATTTCTGAGAATGTCGATGCAAGGTCCTTTATGGAAAAAGAGTCTCCAGACCAAGTCTAGGACCTCCAGGGAATCCAAAGAAAAACACATTTCTGAGAAGGCATTTCAGCTTTTACTCTAAGTTCAAGGTGTATTGGGAAATGGCCTAAGAGTTCAGTGAGCAGAGACATGACCAATAAAGTTCAGCATATACTGCAAGAAGCAAAGTCTAATTAGGGGAGTTGGTCAGGCTTTTAGCTTATCTACCTAATTTCCAGTCATGGCCTCAAAGGGTGAAAATGTGACTCCATCTATTTAAACCAAGAAAAAGATCATTAAAATTCAGGCTATACAACTAACATTGCACTCATTTAACAAACTAAGAGTTCAAAACAAACGAAGTTTAACTCCACATCAGAGACATTTCTAGAAGCCGCAGACTTAATGACCTATCTTCCCTCCACAGGTTTCAAATGAAACCACCAGAGACTTTCTTTGGCACAGCCTAACCTTGCTCAACTAGGTGTGGGTTTCAATTAAGTCACCCTTGTGCAGGAATTTGAAGTCAAACGTTTATAAACTCTTTTGGCTGTGTTTGTGACAGCCACAGTGGTCACACTGTCGAAACCAGTGAGGACAGCTGCAATAGAAACCCAGAGCTAACAAGCCGAGCCACAGCTCTGGCTGGGCACATGCTTGTGGTCTGCTCTGACTGCCCATAGCTCGCTTCAGCAGAACAGTGAAAGTTACAGGTGACTTCTGAGGAAAAAAACTGCAGCTGTAGCCCTACACCCTTTTCTGGAAATCTGGCACAGCATTTCTGTGAGAGAAAGTCTCAATCAGAGCTGGCCGGGTGACAGGGAATAAATCCCTTCCAAAGCCGTGCAGGTTTTCCAAGGTTGGTTGTTTTTTTTTCTGTATGGTCTTGAAATGAAAACAAAAACTTTTCAAATGGAAGGGCGTGGAATTGTGTTGAAACATCTATTTCTGAGTTAGCGAGATTGAGCTTTCAATCAGGCTTTCAGATCAGATAGAACCAGAGACCTCATCCTGCGATACAAAAAACTCCCCATTCATCAACACCAGCTCCTCTGCAAAATGTTTTGGTGTCCAAGCAGCAGCATATTTTAGTTAGAATATATTTCATCAAACATGTTCTGACCAATTCCAATCTTGTGATAACATTGTGTCACCAGTTCATGGAAAGATCAGTATTTAAAAATAATTCATAAAAATAGAGGACTGGAAAGGAAGCTGAGGAATAGCCAGTCACTCAAAAGACATTCGTCAGCAAAATTAAATGTAAGTTCAGGCATATTCTGTTTCATCACAAACTGTTCCTTTTAGGGGTGAGGCACTTAGAGTCATTTGTCTATTTTGGAATGAGACTGCAAGACAAACTGTTTATCTTCAGCTTGGCAAAAGAAAGTTACATTAATGTCTAACAAGATGAAAATGGCGTGAAATAGAATATTTTACAATTTAAATAATGACTCTTTTCTTCAGCTGTGTGTAAACTATTCTTCTCACAGGATGCAATCAAATGTTGGTGTCTTAATACAAAGGTTCCCAGGCATCTGGAAAACACAAACCCACGTACTTTATACACACACATATATACTTAATATACAATACCTATATATATGTTTGCGTGTACACACACAGACACAAACCACATCTGGAGTTCCATTAAAATATTTCTCCTGCCTCCTCAATAACCACAGTTGCAGTAATCAGTTTCCCTAGAAGGAGCAGAGTGGGTCTAAGTTCAGCAGTCCTTGATCACCAGTGTTTGTACAAAGTGATCTTATATTTCATTTGCGGAGGTGAGTATCGTTAGAATTTTTCCTCATGAGAATTTGTACCAAAAATAATGATTTGAAAGGTTGAAAGATTTTCCCAAAGGAACATTCAGGGAATAAATGGGAGCATATTTATCTTTTCCAAGATTTTTGCAAGTTGGAAAGCAGGTAGAAAACTATTAACCTTGCTTCTCACATCATTGTGTAATCACATGACAAGAAAGTCCATATTTTATTCCTTCTGATGGAGTTAAAATAGTAACGAAAAACATCAGAGAAAGCATAGTATGTAAAACCCCCTTTTCAGTGAAATCATTCTCATTTTTTATTTTAAGAGTCATACCACCTTTTCATGAAGAAGATGAATTGAAACATGATGTACATTTTCCATCAGTTTTGAAACAATATTTTAAACGCATCTTCCTTTCCATGAGAGTTCATGGTTTGTTTTTTGTTTTTGTTGTTTATTTTTTCACAACATGTTTTTATTGGAACAGATTTCACCCTATTGTAGTTTGCATTTTGAATTCTCTCAAAACTCAAATTCAAAACATCAAAGGAAGCCATCTCCACAACCATTACTTTTGTAGGATTTTGATCAAAGCCATGGAAATTCCTGGTTCCACCCTGGAATAATGAACTGGTCCAGGTTTCATTTGAAATCCAGCTCTGAGGAGCTGACTTGCCTATCTGGCTTGTAAGAATCTCACTGTCTTCACCTGACCCAAGAGCATTCCCTCATAGCAAAGCTCTCCTCCAACTAGAATGCATCCATGCAACAAAGTCCCCATCACTTCCATGTGGGGGGGCACCAACATTTTGCTGTCAGCCTCCAATTTACCAACATTCTCCATTTCAGAAAGCTCCTTCTTTCTGTGTCTTGAAGATCAAGGTTTTTTAGCAGCTCACTAGATAACTGTGTTTGCCTAAAGAGACCCTCCCACTGTTCTTCTATCCTCTGAAGGCAGGCCAGTTTTCAGCTACAGCCGGGTGGTTGCCTGGGTTAACCTCTGCCTTGTTTCATGAGGCTTAGAAACCCCAATACACCTTTCAAACAGCATGTCTGATCACACTCCCTTGGCAGATAAGCAGAAAATTGGAATGAGCTTCTCCAGGTAAGTGCCAGCATTAAGCTGTTGTCATCTTCCAGGGGGGAATCGCCTGCAGGCAAGCAGGCGTGCAGGCAGGTTAGGATATAAGTACAATGGGGACACAGAAAAGGCATCTCTGTAATAGCACAGTTTCAATGCATCTGCAAGGCAAGGCTGTGGCATTGCATAAATGCAACATTTCCTTCTACAAGGACTTCGAGACAAACATTTCGACAGCCTTTTTTAGCCTTTAAATACTGTAAGACATTTAGTTGGTTGTTCAAGATGAAGACACCCCTACCTTGTTCTACACAGCTTATATTCAATTGTTCTAGGTTTGAATCTTCATGTTTCAGTTCAAGGCCTTTTGTCCTGTAGGTTGTCCTTTTATTTGCAGTATCTTTTTCCACCATGCCGGTAGCCTTCTCCTCCTCTCTTACCAACAGTGACCACATGCCGAAGCTCTGTGTAACATGAGCAACAAAACAGGATTTAATTTAACTTATTTTTCAGTTTCCACCCTTCCTGTTTGTCCAGGTCCAAATGTAAACTTCACTGCACAGGAAAATTCAGGTCTCACAGCTTGTCTGGGCTGAAGTCAACAGCTAAGTTGTTCTTTCAGTAAGGGGTTGTAATCCACAGCAGCCATCTGGGGTCCTCAAACTGACTGGGGTTCTAATCAGTCCTCTGGACACCCAGTATTCTTGAGGTAAAAGTTATCCTTCCTAAACCTGGATGCGTCCAGAATGTCTGACTCAGTGTTTTAAGTGATTTCTTTTTCTAATTAGGAAAACACAGGAGTTCAGAATTCACCACCAAATCCCCACTCCTTAGGACCCCATTCTCTCCTGTGCTTTTCACCGCTTTCCCCCAAACCCCAAGCATACATTTAATCATCTCCTGCTGAGGTCAATGAGATTTAGAGAGATTCATGTGGCCCCCGCCACATGCAGAAACCCAGCTCCTCTGCACTGACAGCACCTCAGCTGTTCAGATTTGTTCCATAGCATGGCCTGCAAAATAAATTGTTTCAAGGTGTGCAAAGGATTTGCTGCCTGCTGCTGTTGGCAGAGTAAAAGAACAGAGGAACCGTTGCCAGGGCAAGGAAAAAACAAAATCTCCTCGGGGGGGAAAGGAACACACAGGAAGAGAAGGAGGAGCAGGGTGGGAGGTGCGCAGTCCCCCTTCTGACCCAGCCCTCATTTTGATATAAGCTGAGCTCGCTGTAGGCATGGGGTTTGGCCAAGGTTGCTGATCCCTGTGTGTACACACACACATCCCTGTACATGGATGGCTTTCACACTCTGAGGGTTGCTCCTTGCTGTTTCGAGCCTGTGGTGTGAGACGTTACAAAGACCTTTTAAGAGCAGTAGCTCTTACTCTCTGGCAACTAGCTGCCCGATGGCGTATCAAGAGAGGGCACCCCAAAACCCTCACTATTCAGAAACACAGGCGCAGAAGCACAGCCATCCTGCAAACGCCTGCGTGTCTAGGGGAAGAGGCAGAGGTGTGCCCCCCATTCCTAACTTGAAACGCACTCAAGTGCTTTCTCACCCACACTGATTTGTTGATATCCATTTATGGTGCAAGAAACTGGACTACAGACCTTGAGGCAGTAATGTTAAAATCCCTAACAGCCCCCCACCCTATGCAGCCAAAGCAGCCTGGAGTGCACTGCAACAGTTGTGAAAGGGAAGGAAGCCAGGCAGGGGTGGCAAGCTGCGAGATGGAGAACAAAAGCCACTGGAAAGGCCTAGAGCCTGATAATCCTTCCCTCAATCCTGAGTCTTAAATTTTCTGTTGTATTATACTGCTTCCCCAGAACAGTTTTCTCTGGTTGACACAGCAGGTATACTCATGCTTTCAGATTATAGTAACAGGAATCAAATCACAATCCAAATACAAGAGCATTAAAAGCTAAAGCAATAAAATGGCTAGATACACAATCCTATTTATCTTCATTAATTTTGGGGTCATGTATATATGAAAATTTCTCTTCTATAACTTCTTTCATAGTCTCCAATGGAGCTGTCCAGATAACCACAGCAGTAACAAAACAGAGTCATCCTTGCTGAATGACAGCATCAATTTTTGTCACTCCTTGGAGTGCGGTTCCTAAAACTGGTACCTTGTCTCTCAATTAATCTTTTTTTTATCACTCTGAAAACACATTGCACCTTCTGAAGAATGGGACTGAGCATCAAAAAGGGATATTCCCTAACAGAAGATTTTACAATTCACTTCATTATACCATGAATTAAAAAAAAATACATGCTTTTTCTTATCCACCTTATCACACAGAATTTTTCAAACTATGTCAACGGAGCCTTTGCCCCAGAACAGCTGTTAGATCCAAATCTCAGTTTTATGCAAAAAAGTTCACTAGAAGACAGGAAAACAAATTACATTAAGGGTTGGTTGGTTTACACACTAGGCGTATTTTCCAACTAAGCTCTCTTTCATCCATTAATGTAATGGTTTGAGTCGAAGCAAGTTCTCCTACTGCTCCTCAAAGTATGTTTCCCAATGTCACAGAGAGCGTATTTTTCAAATATTAATTCACAGCATTTATTTTACAGAGGTTGAAAGGAAGTTCAGATAAAGTTGCTGCATTGTGGCAATATATGAAATGAATTGTTTTAATAGGGAAGAGGTTTGAGATAATCTCTCAGCCTTGTTTCCTTTACTGGTTAAACCCCTTTGGTCACATCTGTGAGAGCAATGGGCACACTTTTGTTTGTTTTTCTTTAATTGAGAATTTTTAACCCTGGAAGTAAAGTTCAAAATGAAGAAGCTTGTCCAAGGGGCATCATGCTACACCAGTGTCTGTCCTTTTCCAATTGCAGGTGCCTCAGTAAGCAAGTGAAGTGATGATTTTTGCTTAACTCCCTGAATTTCTTTGTTCCATTTGTCGTAGCCACCGTCTGCGAAGAACAGCTTGGCATTGCCATGTGTCAACTCCCGATATGACAGGGAGCTGCATTACAAGCGGATCTAACTGTAGAAAACCAGGAAAATTGTAAAGGTGGTGGAATGAGGACAGGCTCTGACAAGCAAAGAGGAACTCCTCAGAGGTGTCTTATTGTCAGCTAGAAAACCAGATGTGAAGAAATACAGTGCAAGTGCAATACTACCTTCATAAACCGTGACATAAAGCTTAGGGTTTTGATGGTGAAGTCGGAGCAGAGATCTGAAATCCAGAGGCTGCTCTCAAGCAACACTTCTGTGGCCTATGATCTTATGCAGACAAGAAGAGATTTCCCATTCCTGGCTGACTGCCAAAGTTATCCTTCTGCTCTGGTTTCTTTTTTTCCAGCAGAGAGGGCTAGACAATTAGATATATAGTTACTTATGAATTTTTTCAAATACCTGAAATCATGAGGGGGCTAGCCAGACAAAACAAAGTCTCTACTGCTCACTTATCTAACAGACCAGGAACTGGTAGAAAGCAGGGAATTTTTCCAGCAGTGTTGCGTATGTTTGTTGAGATCTTACCTGTCTCAGGTCCAGTATAGAGGCCTTGACCAAAGGTCCCCTTGTATCGCACAAGTGCTCTACAAAACAAGGCAGATGAGTCTGAGAGCAAGCTTTGCTAATGCAGAAGTACTGCATATGGGGTCTGAGGCAGCCGGATCAGCAGGCTTGGAGCTCACCCAGGTGCCTCTAGGTCAATGCTTGGTGCAGACATGTCACCAGTATGCCCTACATCCACCTCTACAGAAAGGTTCTAGTAACATATGCACAGCTATGCCCAGTTACAACGGGTCACCCCCTGATTCATGAGAGATCCCTGCCTAGCATAAGGACTTCCACAGGCACTTAGACCATGTATGCACCAACACCTCTCCTCAGAGACTGTTTATCTCAGACACAGCAAAACATTATTAGCTCAGCTGCAGGTAGACAAACCTGACTGAAAGGCTTTCTGCCAGTTTGCCTGCACGTGGTAGCCTCTGCCAGACCACTCACAAAGACATCCATCAACCACAAAGTGTACAAGTCATGCTGCACTTGAGCACAGCAGAGGTGTTACAACACGGATTTAGTTATGTCCATCAGACTCTCAAGGAACACTTGCAGGCTTCAATGGTCTCTTAAAGATTTACAGTAATAGAAAGCAACAAACAAAAAAACCACAGCTCCATTTCCCAGTATCAAAGGGAGAACTTGCCAAGGGCACAGGAGCAAGCCACTCAACTGACGGTGAGGAAACAAGCTCATTTCTGCACTGCTTGTATCTTGGATGACTTTTGTGGAGGTGCCTAACTTTGATCATTCATAAATGAAAATGCTGGCTGGTAGTTTCTTTTTATGCTGCTTCTGGAATTCCTGCACATTGAAAATTTCATGAGCTGGCTTGTTTTGTAAATGTTGACATTTAGTTCACAGTTACTGCTCTTATATAACCCAAGTTATTTTCCTCAAGACCACAGTCATGTCCATCCAGTTCTGTAACAGAATTTACTTCAACATAAGACATTATGGTGTTAAGATAGGACAGGGAATTAGATGTACTCGTTTGCCAAGCAAAAGGACACTTTATGTGTCCAAACCTGAGAGTGACTGTTCTATGATAGTGCCTGTCCTCAAAATACCTAAGCGTGAAAGAAGATACCTCAATTGTGCTAGCCTGCACAAAAAGGCAGCTGCCAGGGATGTACAATACCTGTGCTGTGCTAGTTCGTTCATTAGCACCTTCCTAGCTCATTTCTGAAAGCCCTGTAGAAACAAAGCAAGGCAGACAGACTTTCCTTGCCAAGGAACACTTTCATGAAGGTACAACTTCCACAACTTCCTTGTTCAGATTATCTGAGCAGTGGTAGGCGGGTGGATCCCCTTAATAATTTGTTTTTCTCTGTTACTACTGAAATGAAATGTCTATAATATCTAAGGGTGTTGGAAGGGAGGTCACTCTTACTGCATTCCTTTGCAGGCAGCGTTGCTCTCGCAGGGACACCTGTCTGCACAAAACTCTGTAAATGCTTTTTAACAGGTCCCCAGGTAGCAGAAAGAACACAGCTGCTAAAGAGCGTTAATGGCAGGACAGCTGCTTGGCTGACAGAATTGGAACCAGCATGGTGCATGTGCTGGGACTGTAAACAGGAATGAATTTTCCTAAAAGCTTTATAAGTAAAAATGTTTATTTTTGGAATATTAGCAAAATAAAAGGAGTTACAGTGTTCCTTTAATTTTAAGTCAAAACATAATGACATGCAGCTTTTAAGAAGGTTTATTTTATAGCAAAATCTCAAATTGAAACAAGGTGGCTTAGAAACAACTTCAGAAATATCAGGGGTTTCTTCTAGATGTATATATAAAACACACTTGGGCATTTTCTTGCCCTTAATGTGTAGTAAAATTGGTCATGAAATCCTTCTTTCCATAAACCACACATCAGGTATTGGGGAACGCTTTTCTGTCTGCCAAGCCTGCCATTGATGGCAAATGCTTGGTGTGTGGTGCACAAAAGTATTACGGCATAAGCAGAACAGGTTATTCACATGCTAAAAAAAGATGAGACCTTATGCTTCAAGAACAGGCACTGGAATGAAGACACCCAATTCCTAGCCTTCTCTCAGCCACACTGAACTTCACTTTCCCTCTAAGTCAGAGCGAGTGACAGGAAAGTGCCCTGTGTTGGTGGGCACAACCCCAGCACAGGCTCACAACTGGAATTTTGAACCCGGATGAACACCAGCATTAGGCTGGTTGCAAACAACTGTCATCTTTTCGGGGCTATTGGTAAAGAGCCATATTCTTTTTGAACAGTTCACCTCAGGATAGCAAAACACAAACCCCTTGCTACTTCCCTTGCAGCTCTCCAGCATGGATGATGTGAGCACTACTTGCCTTATCCTCTTGAAATGCTATTACTACCTGTTTAGGATCTACAGAGACCTTTTAAAATCTACCTAAACTTCATGATGTTTCTCAAGGTCTCTCAAAGGTATTTTCCACCATCCTTACTACACCACCACGAAACAATCAGTGTGCCGCATCAAGGGCTGAAAACAGCAGGCCTATTACCTGTACATAGCTCTTCACAGCTTCTCATCCTGAGCCTGAAGCTGGGCTCGGTTTAAAGATATTAATTGCCTTTTTCACAGCTGGCACCAGCAGCCTTGCATGTTGACTCAAAGTGTGATGTGATAATTAGGCAGGGTGAGGAATCTTTGCTAAGTTTTGTTCTTTGGCAGTATTTTGCCTTTGATCTTCTCTGCTCTCCTTTCCAGGAGAATTACAGCATTCCAGCAGAAGCCAAGGGTGGGCCTTTCATCAACCTGGGGGGAAAGCTTCATCCTGTGCCCCACGGCACTCTACTCTCAGTCTTAAACTTCCTATGCAGATGACTGCTATGTGCTAGCTGCAGTGCCTGTGAGGTGCCTATAGTTAGAAAAGCACACACAGTGCATCTTCCACCAAAACAGATCAAATCAACACATTAAAAGAGAAGCAGGTACAAAGTTCAGCAACAAAATAAGCAAATAATCAGGCTTCTAATAGTGCCTTTTCTGCATTCACTTGATTTAAACCTTGTATTTTGTGCTGCAGGTTAGGAAGACTGGTGGCACAATAAATACAACATCCTGCAGAAACCTACGGCCATTTCTCACTTGGGTTCCAAAGCTGCCCATATTCCAGAGTCATGCAGGCAGTTAACTTACTCATTCCGCTGATTTTTATTGGCAAATTACAAACCACTTAACAGATGGTGTAGAAATAGTTTTATAAACTAAGGAATAAGTCCTAGAGCATTTATATTTTTATAAATTAATTGTTTTCCCAAAGTGTTCCTTCTTGGGCTTTTGTCACTTACCACTCCTTCCAGATCTGGCCTTTCTGTTTGTCACACTCTGTCCAGACCTGGGCCAACAGGCAATGTAGAGAGACAGCATGCAGGTCTGAATCTCATGAATTGTGTCCCTGCTGTATTGTTCACTACACTTGGCTTTTAGCAACACAGCAATGCAAGCCAAAGAAAAGTATCTGCCCCAGGAGGCCTAATTGGTGGGAGTTTTGCAACATGCACAGAGTAAACGAGTTAAAGAAGACTTCTTTTTGCATCCTGGGAAGGAAATAAAGTTTTATGCCGATTAGGAAATAAAAGATATGATTGCTTGTTACCCTGTGATGTGTTGAACTAAGTCCCAGAGCCGCTTTGGTACTAGAAATTAGGCATGGACGAGATGCCTGCAAGACTGGTATGTAACTATTCACATGACAATGAAGTTAATGTCAAAGTGTATGTATGGGAAGAAATGAACGACTGTAATGATGTGTCATACATAAGGAGTAACTCTTTAAAGCTGCATTCCCCAAGCCACTGTCCTTAAAATCTCTTGTCCTTCCAAACCAGGAAGACTGTGAATATGATAGCCTGTTAGCAGGTTTTGCTTGCTGCCACAGCTGTTTTAATTGTGGTAATCAACAGAGCTTGTGCACATCATCTTCAGTTTCTTCTGGGCAAATGTGCAAAAATTCCGGTAGATTTCATGTGATTGCTCAGAGGCTGATGGCGGTGCAGGAGCAGGTATCTGGCTCCTCCATGTCTTATCTGATGGCTAGCATGTTGCTGCTCTTACTTCAGAGGCAGTTCAAAAGAGTTATTCCATTTACGGTATGATGTATCCTGTTTACACACAACAGGCAGAGCAATGGCACTTTCTGCCCTCTCATACCAGTCTGTCTTCCACCACTTCCCACTTCCATGCTATGCTCCTAGCTGTATCCCGGCAGGGCTGAAATTCAGCAGCAGGGACTCAAAGCAGCATCTCAGCGGCAACTCATAGATTGTTGTTAAAAAGCCACAGCAACAGAAACATAGGTGGGAAAGAAGCAAAGAAAATCCCTTTCTTCTCCTCAGTGCCTAAGGATTATGCAGGATACACAATCTACAGGGTATTTCTTTTGTAGATTGGATCAAAGAGGTAGCCCAGTCCCAAGATGCAAAGGAGGCAACACAGTGCTGCATCACAGAAATACTGGACTGTCCACAGACTGTAACAAGTCAGTCGTTCCTGTTCCTTCCTGGATTAAACTTCTGCAGGAATTTTTAAATTTCACATACACGTCTAAGGACGCTTCTTATAGCGTCCCACACGGGGACAGGAAGCTATCATGGAAGTGGGAGAGGCAATAAACTGGGCTAGGTAAGACCCACCTCCACTCTGTGATGATCACACACGTAGTTTCCCAATGAAGTTAAACACATTATGCTAAAGTGTGCCTCAGCTGGAACTGAAATAGCATATATCCTATCTAACTGCGCAGCTTGCTGGCTCATCACTGTCAGCTCTTTTTATAACATCTCCAAATTACTTCTACTCCACAGGTACCATCAGTGGTTGGACTGATTTCCATGCCTTCAGTGAGTGGAGCTTAAATTAACCCTTTTGCTACTAGGGCTTTTGTCTTCACGCTTTCAGTTTTCTGAGGGTCTGTGTAGGCTTCTCTCAAACTCCTGTTATGAGCAGCCAGATGGGACCAGATACGGAATAAAGGGTTCATCTATTCCTGTCCTAATTTAAGCACCTAATGTTCACTGGGCTTCAAGTGCTATACACACAAAAGAGGTAAGACAATTTGCTGGTGGGAGCATAGCACACCCAGGAGCTCCACTAGAGCTGAACCTCTCTGAGATTACACTGGAAAAAGCATAAAATCTTGTTTGAGTCTGAGAGGAAAAAGTAACCAGAATATCTTCTTGTTTCTGAGAACAGTGGGTTCTGAAGCAGCTGGTAGATTTTTACAGTCTTTAATCAATCCAGACAGAAAGAAGAAAATGTGAAATCACATTACAAAAATATGAAGCCTGCTATACTCCAGGGGAAAAATAAAATATGAGAGGTGGAAGTTCTTGAATGAAGACTACAAATAGAAGACAAAAAAACATCTTGTCTGCAACTAACCTCAGGCTGCAGGGCCTTACAAAGTTTGATAAAGTTAAAACTGGATGCTGCATGAGTCATATATGCCTGAAGCAAAGAGCTCCAAGGAGAACACAAAAACAGACCCTGACAATATACTTGGATTTATCCAAATAAGGGAACCCAGTGGACCTACCTGAGAAAATCCAGAGATGACAAAAGACTGGGGATAGAAAGCAATACGGCAATTTATGTTGGAACCCAGCAAGAGATGGCCTTGTAACTTGTGACATTGTGCTAGCTAACATTTACCATACTCATGCTCAACAAGTCCAGGCAGATGCAGCAGTTCATATGACAGTATTTCCTCAAACTGCATTTGGGTTAACTTCAGGGCACTAGAGTTACATCAGAGCATGCAAGATTAGATTGCCGAGATCTACAATAGGCATTAAATTCTACAGAAGCAACATTTTCTGACTATGGGAAAACCAGTGGAAGAACATGATTAGAGCCTTGGGGAAACTCTAGAAAAAACAACAGAGCTGCTGTGCTAGACCTAGATTGACAATGAGAAAAAGTCTGCATAAGGGAGGAAAAGCATCTCTGGGAGAAAAAAGGCAACACAACAAGGAATGTTTCAGTTGAGTTCTGCCCCTCACAGACAAAGGAAACATGAAAATACTGCTCAGAATAACAAAATACATATTTGGAAGTTTGTAGCTTATTGGTCTACTGGAGCAGGGACAGTGTAAAAAGTTGGAGTACTTGAAGAATTAAAGATGTCCTGGAACTGCTTATGTATCAGAAAGAATAACATTTAATTCATCCCCCAAAAATACCAGTTCAGGTTCTGACAGCAAAACACACTCACAATTGACAGCTGACAGCTTGAGACATCGGGAGTTCTAGCAGTGAAAAAGGATAGCTGTAATTTTAAGCCATAGGTTGAAAAGGTTTGGTATCTTTATTAACGTCACATTGACTGTAAATGCTTTACTACCTTTGCTAGAAAGGGCCTGGCAAAAATTCTGAAAAAGTGCAATTGTAGCTATTTTCTCAGCTACCAAATATATGACCTGCAAGGCAAATTTAAGTGGGGCTCATGGTGCAGCCATATGTATTTCTGCCTTTGAGGAAAGTCTAGGATAACAAACTAAATTTGGTAGGAGCCAATCTTATTTGAAAGCCTTGACTAAATGAAATACTGACCATGAAATATGTTCTTGCTGGAAAAACTGCTCAGGATGTGACCCCATGGAGAGAGTGTAACAATCTGTAGGTTGTGTTATAGCTATTGGGTTGCTGGGGTTTTAAGTGCTATTTCTCCATTGAATAGAAATTACGGTACTGAGAGCTGTGCCTTAAAGGCTTAAGCCACTCAGACAGACTCTGGGGCTGGGTCACTGAGGCTGAAGGTCAATGTCTTTGATTTTCCCAGGTGTGAAGTCCACTAAATGCAAAGAGTGGCTGACTACAGTAAGTTACAGAATCACAGAATAGTTAGGGTTGGAAAGGACCTTAAGATCATCTAGTTCCAACCCCCCTGCCATGGGCAGGGACACCTCACACTAAACCATGTCACCCAAGGCTCTGTCCAACCTGGCCTTGAACACCGCCAGGGATGGAGCATTCACAGCTTCCTTGGGCAGCCCATTCCAGTGCCTCACCACCTTATGGATCAGGCTTTAAATAAAACCTGTATTACTGAGTAGTGAAATTAAAGTTTTTTAAACAGCTCTCTAATGTGCCACTATTCTGAATCGGCAAGCCTGTAGAAGAGCCACTTGGGAATTTCTTGATGCAACATTCCCAGTCAGAAAACACCATTTGTCAAAACTAAATGAGTTTTCTCTTTTTGCAGGGAGCAATCACTTTAGATAAATTTCACAATCTGAAAAATATGAATGAAAAAGTTTCCAGAACAACAAAATATTTCATTTGCATTTCGAAAAAGTTCACACAGGTACCAATTTCAGTTCAAAATTATTTTTGTTTGAAAAAAATCTTCCTAGCTACCCAGTACTTACAACGGAAAAGGAAGTCCACAGTCCAAGGGAAAAGTTTCCAACTAATTGCAATTGGAATGAAAGCCACGATTTCAAACACCAAACCATGGGACGGGAAAGCTGTTTCTTGTACAGTTCCGGGCATGGCAATATCAAACACCCTGCTACTTAAGCACAGAGGCACCAGTTTTGACAACCTGCTATGGTCTGAAAGGGCAGCAGTATTCATGTTGGGAAACTGAAGATGCATATTGAGCACCTCTGGCATTGCGCAGATAAGCCAGGGTAAGTGTTTATTCTCATAAAGAATCTGCTTGTGAGGTAAGGAAAAAGAAGGAAAGCAGAAAATTTAGAAATCATGAACTCATAACTGCTTTCTGAATTGATTCCTTTTTTAAGAGTTTGAATGGGACAAAGGAAGGAAAGTTACATACTGCTGTGGGTAACAAAGCCAGCAGGAAACATGGCTTAACAGTCAAAAGAACACACACGATAACTGTTACCCAAGTTCACACACAAGAACAATATTTATCTCTTCTTCCCACCACTGTCAGAAAAATATAAGCCCAATAAACAGTATCTGTATAACAAAGTGCTCAGATAGGAAGGGATTAGAAAAAGTAGGGCAGGAAATAAAAACCTGAAGGAGCAGAGGCATGCGGTACCACAATTCAAGAAGAGAATAAAACGAACTTAAGATGGAAAAGAAAGGGAGACCTACCTTGTGGCAGTCAAATAGAGAGGGTTGCAAGCATCAACATCAAAATCCATGTTTCAGACACCTACAATGAACTACAGGCTCCACACAGCAGTTATAAAGGCAGAGGTAAGGTACATACACATTGTGTTTGAGGGCAGCATATCTGTATCTAAGTACAGGCAGCCTCTGAGTTCCTGTGTTATTTTTCTAAGGCACTACAATGCTTCAAAATTCTGGTGCACTCTTAGATTTGACTTTAGATGAACTGTATACTCTCACTATATGGAAAATATATTGTAGATGTTGATTTCAAACAGCATTGAAGTTTAAAAGTATTTAGGGGCAGAGATCTCATTTGGACCCATGTATATTAAAGGAAGATGAGCCATGGGTTAAGAGGAGTGGCCTGCTTGAGTCATTATTTGTATCATAGATTGTTTGAAACCCCAAATACTCTTTTTTTTTTTTTTTTAATAAAAAATCTGCATATCATATTTCTATTGAGCCAGTCACTGCAAGTCTGCAATTAGGTTTCAGTCTCTTTCCCTTTTAAAATTATTATCCTTGAACTTCCTGCCTATGACTGGATGAAGAAATGCTAAAATAGCATGAAAAATTACTTTTTCCAAAATATTTCCAACCCAGCCAAAAGCTGTCTGTATGAGAAATCTTGCAAGAAAATCTGTTCTCATCTTTTTTCCAGCTGGGCTATATCCAGTACACACTTGCTGATGGTGTGAGAAAAAGTGCCTGGATATGGACATTTATGCGATTTGAGCCTCTGAATGTTGGATTGTGAATACAACCAGCACTAGAATACCAAACAGATGTGTTAAGAAGCCACACTGAGGACAATATCAGAAAGGAGAGTTGAATTGAGATAGCTTCCTCTCCTGAGGAAAGGCCATCCAGTCTCAGTGGTCCTGTTGTAACTGCCACTACTGCTTCACAGATGCTTTCGTCCACTTCCCACTCTTGCTCTTCCCTCACCTCCATTCTCCTCTTGGCTATCAAAGGCAGCAGCTCGTAACACCAGCCTTTTCTACCAGCTTTCTAGGTGTGTCACACACCTCTCTTTTCCTCATTATGTTGAAAGAAATATCTGTCAGTGCCAGCAGAGATATCCTCTATATTCTTAAAAATGCCTCCTAAAGCTCTCCTCTGCCATCACACCTAGGAAAACCTGAGAAGCTCCTGCAGTGCCGATGCACAGCCTGATGTGCCGATCAGTGTAGCCCTGGTGTTTTCCCATGTTCCCTCATCTCTCAGCAAGCACTTACTTGGCAAGCCTGAAGGCGGCTGTGTTTTCTTTCTGTTTATACAACACTGAGGTTCTTATCTGTGGCTAGGCCTCCTTGATCCTATCGTCACATAAATAACAACAGGTAATGATTTAAAAGAAAAGCAAAGCAAAAGCTTAAGGCTCAGTTATTTGAATTGCTTTCACACAGTGCTGAAAAAGTCATTATTTGATGGCATCAGAAGTGACTGAATCATGGGGGGGTTTTAGGGGTTTTATTTTGTTTTGGTTTTTTTTAATTGCTGTGTTGTTCCAGGGTTTTTGTCAACAATCATTGTCAGTTATAATTCTCCAAACAGACAAAAATCTGGGTGGAAATCCTGGCTCCACTGAAGTCAAGTGCCAGATTTCTATTGGCTTCAATGGGCCTGGAATTCACCAGGTCACAACCTAGAGGAAGAATATTTGTAGTAGCAAACCAAATAAATATATCCGTGTTTTTCTGTGAAAAATCAATTTGAGACCCCTTTTTCCTGGCAAGAGTTACACACAGCGATATAATTTGAGATACTGCAGTACTTGGAACAGGAAATGACTACGGACACATTATCAGGGCAGTGCTGTTATGCCAATGGCTGAAGCAGAGAAAACCCCCAAGAACTTGTTAAAAAGCTGCAGGAAATAAAATAAACAAAATAAAAAACAAATCCTGAAATAGAGTGCACAATGAAAATACCACAGTTTAAATTGCTGTGAGGTTGAGAGGAAAACAGAGGGCAAAAATGTATTGAAAGAAAAAATAGTTCTGCATGTTGCTTGCCAATAAGGTGCCAGATGTTGCCCTTTGCAAGAGAGAGAAAGCATCTTGACAGAAATTTTCAAGAACTACAGTAGCAACACATTAGTGTACCTTAATGAACAACAGCCCTTAAAAAGATCTCGATGTGGAAACTGGGTGTGAGGTGGAACAGTTTTGTTAGGCATCCAAAGAGTGATTTTCCTATTCAATGGAATTAATATTAGCTGAAGCATATGTACGTGTACTCCACAGATCATGTGAAACAGAAAAGGACTCTTTCATGGATTATTAAATACACGTGTGCTGTTTAAACAGGAGAAAACAAGCCTTAAAGGCTAGGATGCCTATGCCAGAAATGCTAGAAGCAGAACATCACTATGAATCAAAGAACATAAAAGGTGTTCCCTACATCAGATATCAGTAATACTTCAGATATTCAATAGTTTTGCTTAAAGTAACAATTACTCGTTACATGAATTCAGAGCATTATACAGCAGTGGATACAGTTAATCTGTGAAGTGAGAAATAGCCCAGGAATGTGAAATGTCTGTGTACAAAACCAGTGACTTGGTGTCTGAGTATGACTAGAGGCACACCACACATCTCAACAGACGCACCAATTCCACCTTTTTGGGGAGGTGACCAATCACTTCCTTTCCTGCTCACTGATCATTTCATTGAACTATTTCTCTCACTTTTTTTTTTTTTAATTAGAAGATTAATATCTTTTTCCCACTGAAAATGTAAACTTCTGCTGCAGTTCTGGTGCCACACAGACAAAAATATTTCAGGTGAGTAATTTCATATCTACATGTGAGAGAATCACTACTGGAACACCGAGTTCCAAAGGAAATGGTGAATTCCCATGATGATTTAAGGTCATTGGAACATGGGACACACTTTTGGAACACGAATTACAGCAATGCATAGTTGATATCATATCATAGAGGATATTTTAATACACCATAAGAACATCATCAGAATCAAGTGTTTCATCTAAAGTGTAACTGGCAAAGCTCCAAATCACATCAAAACTGATGATCATTTATGTCATATCAGTCACGTTCTGCTTGTAACATGCTTCTTCACTGTGGTTCATGTTGCACAACTCAAAATGTTCCTCATTCCAACATATTGTATAATGTACTTTCATTTTTTAAGTTTCCCTTACTTCTTCTGGGTGAGGTACTACTGAACAGTTTCTGTATATATATATATATATATATATATATATATATATATATATAATATATACATAATAATAATAGCCTCTAACTTTTAAGATTTTTTTTTTTGGTGCATTTGATATGAACACTCTAGCAAAGAGCTTTTGCTGGCAGGAACTGTATCTCTGGGAAAAGAGTCAATGGGCAGAGGTATATGCACGCACACGAGACCATCAGGGAAGCAAGCACTCCATGCACCCATAACAGTCCACAACATCAGCCCAAAATGCACTTGAAGGGCAAACAGATGTGCCGTATATAGGGACAAGAAGAATATCTTTTTTAGCACAACTGCAATCCTTTCACTGAAGTTTTTCTCCATTTCTTAAGCTGTAGCTCATGCACCTAGATCTTTACAGCAGTTTGAACTCCAGTAGATGCAAGTTTTCTTCCTGTCCAAGGAAGGGCTTTTATTTTCTTTAGGTTTTGAATTATAATTTGATATAAGAATGTCTTTTTCTTCAAAATATTTTATAACAACACTAAAGAGATCATGAAAGTGGATCACTTCTGACTCACAGATCCAGGACAATAGCTGCAATACACTATCATGGTATGAGACCTTGTCTTTGCCTCCTTTCTTATTCATGGGAACTCTCCTCTGCAGCTCCCTCTCACAGTCCCCAGCTCTCCAAATTCTATAAGGAGATGGCTAGACCTTACAACAGCGTACATGCATAACTTCCGCACTATATATGGATGCGTGCTTCCCATTTCAACCCCGTTCTCTATACTTTAAGTAATATTTATAATTTTATTTTCCAACTGTTTTCTTTTTCTCCTCTCTTTAACCAGATTAAAGGGGAAAAAAACAAAACAAAATAATGCTGACGTATTTTATTTTAATATTAGGAAAAATAATTTAAAATTAAATAGAAGAACTAAATAAGAGTTTGTAGAAAACATTTCCCTTTCCTCCTTCCTTTCAGTTCTTTTTATCTTCACACCATAATTTTCCTTGATTCAGACTAGCATGATATGACAAGCTTAACTGATATCCTGGTAGCAACAAGGTTTATGAAGAGGTACAACCAATGTCAAAGATAAATGTGCTATTGCCTTTGTGATACAGAGGCAGCTTTATTTGCAAACTGCGGGGGGGACTGCCTTCTTTTAATTTATGAAAGGAAACAGGAACAAGAATAAATGATACAAATAAAAATGCCACTTTGCTACTATGTACTGTAGTCATATCAGAAGGAAAAGCTTCTTTGTCAATGAACTTTCCAGGGTTACTTCACGCCAGTCAAGGCAGGAAGGTGACCTAAGGCAGCAAATGTAATTTCTTTTTATTAAGTGCACCCATTGCTCATTTCCTATGTAAAAATTCAGTGCTATACATTAGTTACAGTGCTAGCAGTAAGAGGAGGGCTGTAATCAAGAATTAGTACCACATCCAGAAATTTTAAACATATGCTCCCATCTTCTAGATTACTATTACACCACACATGGAATGAGTGGTTACTTTATCATCTAAAGCAACAAAGCTGAAATGTGCTCTAACAGCAATGATCTGTATGACATTCACTGAGCATGCAAGGCCAGCACAGTTCTTATGGAAATGGAGACAGGTAGAAGAATACCTTTGAGTTGCAAGACCAAACCAACATAGGCTGAAGTGAGCTAATTCCACAACAATAAACCTCATGATATTGATATACTTTATCACTTTCTGAATTTGGTGTAAAACTGGCAGAGGACATGAAGAAGCTATCTAAGGATTTATGCCAGATATGTGATAGGAACAGGACATATGTCAAAATAGCAATTTTGGATCAAACAATGCACATTGTACAAGCATGCAAAGGCAGATGGGATTGTGCAGGTCTATAACTCAGCAAAGGAACCCACAATAGTAGATACAGGGATTAGAAACCGGATGTCACACAGGCAAAAGCTTTTGTTTCGGTTGAAGGAAAGAGAAGTATAAAAGTATTTTCAGTTCGAAGGGCTCAAGTACGCAACATCATGGACACAGCTACAGAAATAATTTCAGTGAGCATAATGGGGGGGGGGGCAAACATAAATGAAGTGTGAGCAAATGGGAAATAGCTGAATTCAAAAAACCAACAGTCTAAAAAAAAAAAAAAAAAAGCCCCTGCAATATAACTTCTATCCCTTTCTCCTCTTTCACTATTATAGTATTTTACCTTCAGTTTAGTTGTTTTCTTTTCCTCTATTATTCCTTAGGGAGCAACGACAGCATATTGAGGTTTTTTTAAGATAAATAGATGGGTAAAGCTGTTTCCTTAGGCAGTCCTAATCACCCTTTGTGTGGGCTTTCTCAGATACTGTTCATAAGAAATTGTATCTACAACAGAGGCAAATTCCCAACTGAGAAGAAAATAAAGACTCTCCTATGCTATCAGTCTGTATGCTGAAGTCCCCCAGCCTTACGTACACCATCGAAACAATAATCATGCTAACTATGTGAATTTACATACTGGCTATTTAATCTTACATATCAGTGAAAGAGAAGAGAGGAAGAGAGTTCTAAAACACAGCAAATCAGCACCCCTTCCACATGGCAAGAGCAGTATCGGAATAGGTCTAGCAAAGCCTGACCATGTATGAAGTCTGTTCTACAGAGTGTGAAAGAAGTTATCTCCAACTAACATGCCATTCTTGAACAGAGCTCAAGAAATGTGTTAAGAATATACCCACCGGTTTTCTATGAGAAAAAGGGCCTCTGCAAATTCAGAAATGCTGAGTCATTTTCAACAGTGACTATGCTGTGATTGCATGCAAAGAATACAACAACATAATACATGAGTACATGAATCTGTAACATGAAAAAAAAACACACACACACCCCAAAAAACAACAAAAACCCCAGAGGACTACAGACCAAACAATGTTTTGAGAATGTATTTTGACATCAGATACAATAATGATAGGCAAGCTAACAATATATGAAGAGAAGATCAGTAATGTCTTAGAAGCACCAATATTTTATTAAGCTCTAGATTAGATAAAACTTGTTCTCAACTGGTTTGTTAGCAAAACCTGTTTTGCCCCAGTATCACCACCTGCAAGCCACATCAGAGGGAGCATGAAGACCTTGTAAAGAACTTGGTTACCCAAATATTTCCATTTATTCCATTCCAAATATTGCTCCTCTCCAAGCAATACTTACTTGTCCTGGCATTTTGGTTTTTTTTTTTTCTTTTTTTAATGGTTGATAAAAATACCATGCAGCAACGTGGCTATGACAGTGCTTTTAAAAGAGATGGAAGTCCTTTGTGCAAGAAGTTTAGCAGACAGGATTACCTGGTAACACATTCCAATTTCTGATCAGATTCAAGGTCATTCCTTACCTTTAGAATGCTGAGAAGATAAAGGAGACAAAAGAGAAAGTGGAAGTAGAAATAAGAGAGGACCTCTTATTGAATATGTTGAATGGGAATCCACCAGCTAACACAAATAGATGCCTAAGTCCCAGCTATAGCTGTTATTATTTTTCATAGGCACAATAGAAATCCACCTCATCCATAGACATGGAGAGAGAACAAATGCTAGTTTTCTAAATAAAAAGGGGAAAGTAGCCCAAACCCCTCACTTTTCTCCTCATTCTACAGACTACAGAGCTACAAATGCCCGTGTCATCCTCTCAGTACTGCTGTCAGTGTGTACACAAACGCATCTGTCTATTTATTCAGTCATCAAAATTCCAAGTCTTCATGCTAGTCATAATTATGCCTTCCAAAGAGGCAGACACCTGCCATTTACTCTACCTTTTTCAATTATATCTAATTGAAGACTTGAGCTCAAATAGAGGAAGGGAGACAAGAGTTCTTCAAACTGTCTAAACACTTTCTGTTGAATAGAAAAAGAGGCTTTCTACCACAGCTCAAAAAATGCCCTCCAGCATGACTGGCATAATAAAGAATTGGAACATGAGAGGCATTTCCTTCCTGTAAACACACTACACCATGAGGATGTTTTTAGATGGATGATGGCTCACAGCCTAAAGAAAACCCTTTCACCCCTTCACCCCATCCTCCCAATTACTGCTGAAGCTAAGCTGAGTGCATTTCTTGAGTACGAAAATGTGTCTAGGGTAACTTATGGTAACTTCTTTCATCTTCTTTCAAGAGCACACATGTGATGGAGGACATTATGTCAGAAATGGCAAAAAAAGCAGTCCTCAATCAAACAAGCTGACCTGTGATCATATGATGAGATGACTGATAGTAGATTACCCTCTCCATGTACAGATGTAAACTCCTTGGCAACAGTAACCTGATAGGCACTGAGCTAGAGTAACCTTCTAGGAATTGAAGAAGCTGGAAAAAAAAACAGCTGGCTCCACTTATATAAGGAATTAGTAATTAGGCCTAAAAGAGAGAGTGATTTTGGTCTGTGTGATCTGCATTAAGAATAAGTCCCTGAAAGCATGTTTTGAGAAGCTACTTCTGGTACTTGTGTGAGTGTGCATGTATGTGTTGGGATTTTCCCTTTTTCTTGGACAGTGTTGCAGAAGTTTTCATCAAGAGGTAGTAGGAGGGTACCATTTGGAGAGAAGATGGTAAGAGTTGAGGAAAGGAATCCTTCTATTAAGTGATGTGGTGGGAGAAGTTGACCACATAGGTTGGTCTCTGAGATTCATAGGCAAGAAAGAAGAGCCAATATACTGTTAGCAAATTAGACTAATTATGGTAAAACCAAAATGACCAAATGGACAATGCCTCACATTGTTTAAGGGAGAAACAGTGGTTAAGTTGTGTAACATATGCGTAGGAAAAGCAGAGTAGTTAAAAATATAGCAAATCATCGTCAAGACCAGGTTGGATGAGGCCTTGGGTGATATGGTTTAGAGTGAGGTGTCCCTGCCCATGGCAAGGGGGTTGGAAGTTGATGATCTTACAGTCCTTTCGAACCCTAACTATTCTATGATTCTATGATACATCTACAAAGATGCATAAGTATAATCCTTCAGTTCCTTTATAATCAAAAGCTAAAATGATATTTGTAATCTTGATCAGAGGATGTTACTACATCAGCACTTCTTAGCCCCATTATTATGTTTCTAACAGCAGAGGAAACCTGTAATGATTATAGATCTAATTTTAACATAATGGATGATGATAGACATTAAACTACTGAGAACTTTGTACATAAAAATCTAAGCTAGAGGAATTAAATGTAAATGCAATAATGGAGTTGTCCTGGCTATTTGAAAGCCTAAAGGATTTAATGTTTTTGAGTGAAAGCAAGGAAAAACTCAGCTATTTTTCAACATCTATATTGTCAGCTGGAAAATGTAAACAATTGTATCAAAAGCAGAAGAACGTAAGGTTCCCTTTCACTGCCTTCCCACCCTTTTTTTGCTTTCTACAGAGAAATGTAGGCTCACCACCAAACAGGTTAGCAAAGCCAAGATGATTCTTACAGATTTCCCTGGACATTCCTCAATACCATTTGTCAGTGGTATTTGTGGAGAATGCAGTGGCATAGGTGGGAACCTCACTGGCAAACACACTGCACTATGAATATCAGGAACTAGCTAAGCTGTGTCCATCTGCTCTTTTTATCTTCTGTTTTGAGGGGCAAGAAACTAGAGAAAGGAACAGTTCATTTTATTTCCTAGCCAGATGCTGTAGTAGAAGAGGTATCTGCCAGGACACAAGAGCATAGTAAGAAAACAAGAGAGATTCTGTGAATTGTAATAAATACATACTTTTTATGCTATTACATATGCTTTTTTGTAATACGTATATATATAATGATGATGAGAACTTTATTTTTCAGTCTCTATCACTTGAACAGCTCTCCTTATGTTCACCTGTTTACACCATTTTGTAGCACTGTATGTTTCTGATTGTTGTTTATTCTTTCCTAGTCTCTCAATTTTTCAGTAGTATTTCCAATCAGTTCCAGAGCGGATGACATTGCTTCTCAGATAAGAAGGGCCGATACTCAACTCATTTTTTTTCATACATGGATACATGTTGGCGAGGGGGGGCAGATCTGATGGTGTAAAAATTGCAGAAGTATGTGAAGAATCACACTGAATTCCTTAGGATTACTTACATGCTTAACGTAGAGCAAAAGACCTGGTCTTGGTTTTTATAAACACAATAGAAGGATGAAGTCATTTCAGAGAACATTTCACTGGCCAAAAAACTGCAGAAATGGTGACCTTGATGGAGTGACTTGAAAGATTTATTTGACTTACTAGTTTCCTTTTTCTTCCTTTCTTCCTTTTTCTTTTTTCTTTTTTCTCTTTTCTTTTCTTTTTCCATTCCTTTCCTTTTCCTTTTCTTTCTGTCTGCGATGTACCTGAGAAACCACAGTATGATTTCACTAAATATGTGTCATGGTTTGTGTGCAGGTGTAAGGAGATATATGCACACAATACACATGCACATTATTCTTTCCTTTACATTGGTAGCATCATCTTCCTTTTCCATTGCAGTTTATAAGGCTGACAGTAACAATAAAGGCAACTTAACTTCTCTTTCACTGACATGAGCAAAAAACCTTGTTTGACAGTGCAGATTAACCGTATTCACAACGGTCTCTGAGACTGAGAGACTACACACAAGCCTTCCTCACTCCACTAAAGGTCTGAGCACCAATACAGTTTAAGAATAGAAGGGGGGAGAAGCAGAAAAACCAAAAAAGTGTGCTTAGGTAGATGACAAGTGATCCAGGTGAGGAAGTCAAGACAAAGTGGCACATGACTAGCGCATTGGCTGAGAAATATGAGATTACTGTAGCAGGTTCAGGGCTCTATATGAGTATTTCTCCCACGACAGTGAAAACACATTTCAGAACTGTATGCACAAATGCTTGGATTCATACAAAGCAACTTCTTACATTCGCAATGATAAACACTAGACGTAATTTACCTGTTAGGATTACGTCTATTATTTCAGCCTGTTTAATCCATGCACAGTTAATGTAATGCCCAACAACACACAGTGAGCAGTAATGGAATCGAGAACTATCTTTATAACTTTTGTATTAATATATTGAACTCTGTTACTTACTATACCCTACCCTAAACTGGCATTCACTGCTTCACTTTTCCTTTTATTTCATAGTCACTGTTATTTCAGTGTCCAAGTTTCTTGTTCACGTGTTTCAAGTAATTAGGATAATGAACAACATTTGCTATTTGCCTTCTATACCACTTAGCTTTTTCATCCGTTATTCCCAAGAGGGCTACACTGTTCGTTCTTTTTATACCTATACGATTGATAGCTCCAATTTTCTTCAACATAAGACAATTAACAGCTTATTTAAAAGGCCCAACAGCCTCATAGACTTTCTAAATGGAGAGGCTGTGAGCGAGACTACATTTACTACAGTGCAAGCAGAATAAATAAAAGGTAGCCAGGGTAAATTGAACTTTAGCCTCCAAAGCATGTTTTTACTCCCAGATCAGTACAATCCCCTTTCATACATAAGGAAGGGGGAAAGGAAAACAGGTAAGTTCCTCCGCGCAGCATGAGGCTTCCCCAGAGCTTGGTGGGGACTCCTGCTAAGGACTGCCCTTGGAGGGAACTGGGAGACAGGGGGTACCTGCTTCCCCTGGACATGAAAGCCTGGTCTCACTGGCAGCCTGAATGTGTCCCTACCCATCAAAAATAACCATGAGGCACTGAAGTATCTAAAATAAAGTTGTAGCAGGGTAACCGCAGCGCAAGGACCACAAGAGACAGAACTGCTCTGATGATGCTGAGCTGCACTGCCACCAAGCTCTGACAAGCAAGCACTAGTAGCACAGAGGCAGTTTAAGAAGCTACCTAATGTAGCTTCCCCCAGCTGTACAGTGCAGCTTAGGAATACTAATGTGTTGGCTCTGAGCAGCATTGAACTATGTTGACACAACCTTAGTTTTCCCTTGCTAGATGGATTCTCTCTTCCCTCTTTATCCCATCCTTGCATTGCTTCACACTTAGTTTGGCTCCTGAGCATTTAAGAGTTGCATGAAATGGGGTGGCACAAACTCCCAAGCCAGTATTGACATTCCAAGTATGATGAAATGGAGCAATATGTAAGAGAAAAGGCTGCAGATACTCACTACAGCAAAAGGCAGGTTTGTTTTTTCTAGAAATGTTTCATTTGTTTTAGCAGGTGTGTCTGATACCTTTTGCATAATGATAAACCCACACACATTCTTCATGCAAATAGTGACCCAACAGTTGCTCTTAGTTGCTTCAAGTAGCAAGTACATGTAACAACCTGCACTTACACACACACGTATGTTTACTGATCATTCATACAGTGCAAGGTAAACAGAGCCCATTGTGCCAAGGGAGGGACACACAGTGCTGTTGGTACAGAGGTGCTGTACTGTGGCCAACACAGTCAGAATCAGCTGAAATCATTAGAAGAGGTCTTCAGACATACTGGAAGCCTCTGATAAATATTATCTTTCTTTTGTCTGGAACAAGATAATACTTTCTTTCAATTGTGCTATTTAAAATGTCTCACCTATCTCAACTATTCCTGTTCAACAAAGGGTTTGAGAGCAGTGTATGGGAGCAATTGCTGAGGCTCACCGATTTGGACCCTAGGGGCTGTGGCAACTGCTCACTTGGGCACCTCCCTGTTCTCCATTTACCTGCCTTGGAAGCTAAGGCTTGGCCAGCAGAGAGTTTCTCTCATCCTACATCACATCTTTTGCTAGCTTTCTCTGCTGTTAAATCTTCCAAGCATTGTGCGTCAAAGGTCAGCAGAGCATTTCTTATATCAGCCCTCACTGTTAATTAGGTCAGAGCATTACTAAGAGCTTCTTTTTTCTTATTAGTGATTTCACTTCACATCCGAACCCAATCTTGATGTATTGATGAGTAGTTTCTTAATAGGAAAAATAAATATTTGTCAAAATTGTTGTTTTGGCAAATATGACTGTGAACTAACTTGTGCATTTCTGTGTCAAACACACCTAAATCTTCTTTATTAACACAGAATTACTACCCTAGGACATAACGCGTTCAAATCAGGCCAAATCAGCCCCGATGATTGATGTAGGACATTCACAACGTTGTAACACCTACCTCTGAGCTCAGAGGCTGTGAATTACAACAGTGAGAGGCAAACATTTTCTTGTATCTCTGTTGTACCTGCTGGCGTCGGCATTCTCAGGTGTCAGCGAACTGTGTTTGGCACTAAGTAGTTTAATTTCGCTCATTTGGTCTTGCACTGAAATGGACTAAAGTGCTGACACCATTCACCACTGACTGTTAACTGGAGCTGTAACCACCTGAGGACCAACAATGTGATATGCTTTTCAGACCTCATGGCCCACCTGAGTGTTTTTAATGCTCTTAGTCAAATACATAGCTTTTAACAGTGAAAGCCACACACAGCAGCAGTTTCAGTTTCCAGGTTTGACTTTGCACAGGAATACAACGGGAGTGCTCATTTGGCAGAAATGTGCTTGCAGAGCCTGGCACCCCTGCACAAAGACACAGTGCCTGTTTGAGCACCCAGCTGCAGTAACAGCCCTGGTCCTCCCTGCCTATGGTATGCTCTGCTCCTGTGCTGCCAGGATCCAGGGAGAATATGGGGAACAGGCTATAACTGCAATAGTTCAGGAGACTGTAAACGGAAGGAGTGGGATATTGTCCCTTGAGAGTTTCATTTTGACTTCAGCAGGATCAAGATTTCATCTCATAATATATTTACCCCTCTAAAACCTGCAGAACTGCAGATATTGATAACAAGATGACTAATTCTGGTTGCAAAGAGTTCCTGTGCAAGTAAGTGTATTTTATGCCCACTCAGGTAAAACTACTACATGCCATAGTAAGCATGATGAATAAAAGAAGAAAATTCAGACGGGTTGCCTGAGATAGCTTCTCACCTCCACATCTTAATCCCTCAAAAGTACTGTGAGTACAGTCTTCCCCTGTAAGTAGTTTAATTCATTTCATAGCATTCAATTTTAGAAAAAGCACTAGAACCTCTCTCAATGTGACTAAGAAAATAGCTAATAATTGTCATCATGCTTATCTGATTGGCATTTTAGCTTGAGTTCCTACTAATAAAGAACTATTTGAGATTTTAACAGAAATGTAAATGTTGAAGTTTCACAGGTCATTGAGTTTTATAATATTGAGTCATTGGGCTATACATTGATCAAGCAAATAGCAAATGGTGTGACTTGCCAACGAGCAGTACTCAAATATTGACCAGGAATTGATGACAGTCGGCTACTCTCCAAGGACTACAAAAGTTAACAGGAAATTTTCAGCCAGGGCAATTGCAGGCTTCTGCCTTAAGACAGACAGTTCTGTTGGTTCCTTTTCCTTACCATCTTTTTTATTCTCCTCTGCTAAATCCAAGGAATCTTATCATAAACAGAAATGTATTTGGCATAAATGCTTCCATTTATGTCAGCTTGCTAGCTTATCTGTCAGTCATCTCTTAATTCCAACAATATGTATTGTTCTCTTTAATTAACCATATATATTAAACAAACAGGAATGCAAATACATGGAGCATACTGCTCCATTTTAAAATGCGTCTGTATACAGTACAATGTATTTTATCTTGAATAAAGATTGTTAAACTACAAGCTTCTAGCATGGCCCTTCTTGATTTAACTTTACAAAGCCACAGATTTGATCCTAAACACAGGATTTCAGCTCAGAAAGGAGAAAAAGGCACCCCTCTCACACTGCCCTCTCAGAGCAATTCCTAGAACAAAGGTCTTTTCTGATTTGAAGTTGTCCGAACATACTTTTATCACAGACTAGGGCTTTCACAGAACTGAAACTGCTGTTGAGAAGACCTTGTCTTAAATCCTACCTTTTCCTAGAACACAGGGCACTCTGCAGGGGTTTCCAAACCCAGTGCTATAGTCAGACTCCAGTACAGTTGGAGGAAGGATCACACAGTTTTTCTCAGTGCACAGCTGGAGGAGGCTATCCCTGGTTTGTCCACCTGGCTCAGAACCAGGCCCCTCACTCACATCCACAGAGGACTGGACTTCATTCCCCTCCCCACAACAGAAGAATTTGAATCAATTCTTCTGAAGAGCCTGTGAGGAAGTTTGGGATCAATGTCCTCCTTTTCTGTGAAAGCTATTCCACACTACTTGGAATAACCAGATATTTTCTTGGCCAGAGACAGTGCGTAGGCTCTTGGATATTCAGCAGGATGAGGGAAAGCAGAGTGTCGGTCCTTTTCATACTGCTTATTTCATATTTTGGTGCTGTACTTTTAATAAAACACTAACTGACATCAAAGTAGTTTCTCTCCCATGTGAGTGGTTAAGATGAGGTCACACAATCACACTCAATCTCTGTCCTCCTTTTAATCTCCTTCCTTTTTAATCTAACACATGTTGAACTAGTCCCTAAAATTCAGCCCAATTTCAGCAGGAGAACAATAAATCGGGTCCTACCACTGCCAACTGAAGGACGTGCAACTTCAATGTCCCCTGTGGCAGTGGAGGAACCTGAGCCCAAGCATCCATTTCTGTACCATGGGTCCCTGCACTAAACACATCCCTGTTAAATGACCCTGCCATACAAAGCTGTGTGCAGACCATGGCCAATTAGGCATTTTGATGGCAAACCACAGGATAGGATCCTGCAGACAGTGAGATGCAGAGAGCAGCTTATTCAAGAAACCACAGACAGCTTAAGCATAAGGCAAGTACCAAGCTGCTAGATACTCAGACTATACTGGGGGCCCCCTGTCAAAGCCAATCCAATCCACAGCTGCATAGCTCCGTTTTCATAGCCACATTACAGCTGAAGGTACCAGGGCAGCACAATACATCTACTCAGCCAGCTTTCAGCAAGCTTTTACAGGAACTGGCAGCAGTCACGAGGGGATAGCATGGTCTTCAGCACAACCTAGTAACTGAGCTAAGTCTCTGGACTTCCCATGAGACTAAAAGAGGGCAGCCCAGCCATGCTAGGGTCCATCCTGACACTCTTCCCAGCTACAGTTACATCATCAGGTAAACAAAAGAAGCACCTCCAGAGCCAGCTTTGCCAACATACCTCGAGAGAAGCCTTCAGTCACCACCTAGCACACAGAGTCACAGAGCGATTGCAAATAAATACCTGTCAACACCAGAGCTGTGAATACTACACTGCTGTCCTTTGTGTACTATGTAAAAAGCTTTTCTTTGTACTTCTAGAGGTTTGCACTCACATTATTATTTTCCAACCTTCCTTACAGTTCTAAGCCACCATATAGAAGGGGGATTATATTCCACTTCTGGTTTAGGAGCAGAAGTGTCTCAGGAACAGCTTTTGCAGTTTTCTGCCAGCAGAGGATACCCAGGACCAAACCTTCCCCTAGCCTTGAATGCAGACTCTGCTTTAAGGCTACAAGCACTCACTTCAGCTGTCTGCGTACCGGAAGCAGACAAGATCTGACACCTCACTGCAGTCACCTCTATGATTTGGGGAAAAAGCATAAAGCTACTTTTGAAACTCTACCATTTCCATTCAGGCTTGCGATGTTTTCCAGCAGCAGGAACTTCGCGCTGCCAGTCTGTGAGCAGCAGTGGTTTTAAGAACTGCTGCACCTTGCCAAGAACATTTCCCATGACAAAGGCTCCTGATGGATAGATCAATAGCTTCTTGAATCCTCATATCCTTTTCAAATTACTGCACCAGATATATACCTGAGTAGGCCCATCTTATCTGATAACTTAAGCAAGCAACCTGTCTACACTTTAATTGTTATTGAGGATTAATGTTGTTTATAAAATGAAATCAATGCAATCTCTATTGCTTATTAACTGAAACATTCTAGGCTCTGCTCTGTTTGCTTTGCTTTTCAATTAGTTTCTATTATTTTCCTTATTAGCTTTTAACAAATAGCTGTAGAAATAAACTTAATGGTTGTGAAACTGTTATCAGAGTCAACAAAGCCCCTTAATGGAAAGTCTTGTATATTTAAATGCAAAAAAGAATCCACTGTTTAATCATTTGACATTATGAGATAAGTTTATTACTATACATCTGTTCAGTGCTGGGCCTTGGTTTGTTTTTTTTTTAAGCTGAGCAATTAAACGTTCTTAAGGGGTCCCTAAAGTTCAGATGTCAGACCTGTTAAGTTGTTCGCTACATTTAAGATGAACAAACACCATGATCTAATACCCTTTGTTAAAAAAAATAGCAAAACTGAGAATGGGCAGAAAACAATGGGATTGCTAGGAACCTAATAAATATCATCCAGTTACACTGTAAAAGTATTCGCAACACTATGCAGCAAGTAAGTATCTGAAACATCTTACAGACACTGCCCATGCTTTCTCTGTGATCCCAACACACATCAGTCAGGTGAACCCCTGCTGTTGCAAGGGTTTGTTCCTCCCCGACAGAACAAGAAGTGTTAAAGGGTAATTTCTCAACTTGAGCTGTTCTCTTTTTTTCTGAAGTAAGATCCAGGAGGTGAGCAGGTGATTGTCAAGGAGGCTGGTCAGATGGAATAGCTTAGAGGGTACCGAGAGGCAACTATGTAAATGACAAGTCTCAATATGTAGTCTGGCAGTAGCATATCCCACTCCAGCCAGCATCAAGATGGTACAAATCTGTTTTCTCAGTCATTCCTGTTAGCTCTTTGAATGAGGAAAACTTTTCTTCCACATTACTTACTGTGTAGGTGAAAGAAGTGTGTGCATTGACAGGCTTTTAAGCAAAAACTCTCTGTCTATGGGAATACAGCTCTACCATCCTCACTGCAAGCTGTACCTTTATGTACCTTTTCTGCACTGCATCTTTACACATCACTACTCAAAGCCAGAGAGGCCTCCAACCCTAACTCTCTTGGCACACTGTTTGTGATCTCATAGTAATTTAGCTGGACTTGGTCATGAAGCAAGCAAATTTAGAATAGACAGTTATATAACGAAGTGACGAGTTCACACAGGCAAACAGCTTTGCCTGCTGCCGCTCAAACCACAGGCACCAAAACCAAGTGGTGCAATTCCTGCACTTCTGTACAAAACGATCCTGCTTTGGCAGCGTCACCTCCTCTTCGTGTCCACTGACCTACGCAGAGAGCTTGTAAAAATGCAAGACACAGTTGAATCAGGCCCAGGAAACAGAGAAAATTTTGGGTGCAAGTGTATAATCCCCACACAGACTACCATTTTGCTTCTGTAAACGTATTCCGAACCGCTCATAAGGAAATAGTTCTAAAAGCCATTACAAACAGTGTGTGAGCTAGCTGGTGCAGCCTATCTTGGGAAACCTCCGCACTCTCCTGGGTTCAAATAATTCTGTTTGCAATCGCCAGAACCGTTCCTAACCTTCACACAGCGCAGATGCATTCCAGGGTAGGGTGAGGCAAAAGGTTATGAAACTTACTCAGGTGTCATTTATTTCATGAAAGTTTGCTGGTTATTATAATCAAATGGCAATTGTCTGTAATTGCGGTATGCAATGGAAAATCCCTACTTAGGACATGTTCTGCCACTTGCTGGTGAAGTACACTAACCCTCAACAGTGAAGCAATGCTGTAAAAATAGTTTTGACATGCAAGCAGGTCCAGGAGTATAATTAACATATGTTTATTTTGATTATTTTTTCTTATGGCTTTGCTGTAAGGAAACCATCCTATATTTTGGAAGAAAGGTTTAATGCAAAATTCAAGAATTCTTCCTACTCAGTTCTTTTAAAAAAATCTAATTACTAATAACACTTTTTGCTTTGATGGCCTCAGTCTTGACTTACCTTCACAAGCAGAGACGAACCTTGCGGTATCTTGCAATACACAAATGTACTGGTGGCTTGCAGAGTAAGGCATAGACCATAAAGCACCACTTGAGTTCACCCCAGTGCTGTTTTAAGACAATATTCTCTTGATAGGGAGCTAGCATTCAGAACCTCAAAATTAGATAATAACTACTGTAATCCAGAGGGAGTTATTGTTCTACTTAAGAAAACAGGAATTTGATGTAAGGACTCTGACTGACTGGGTGTTGAGCCGCGTGGGGCAGGGAAGACCACTCAGTACTCTAATCTTTTCTTCTTTCCTTTTAAATGAAACAAATTAATGGATTCAATATATATGTAATAACCATATTATTCTGGGGGAGTTACAGAAGTGGCTTGACAACACTAAAAATGATGAAAAGAGCTTGTAAAGAAAAAAATTCCAGTAGCAGACATTTTTTAGCGTAGCAAACTGTGGAAAATAAAAGCATAATGACATCTTATATTTTGAAGCTGAGGATAAAGAAACTTAGATCAGAATCTAACCTCTGGGTCAGCTTATATATGGATGCAGCAGACTTGCCTTCATTTGCAGATTAAAGTTGGATCTGGCTTTCTCAAAAGATGATACAGTTCAAACAGTTACTCTGGGCTTGAGGCAGAGATCACACTGTGCAGTTCTATGGCATGTTCTATGCTTATGGGAAAACACATAGATATGACCATATCTACCCTTAAAATCTTGGGATCTTGTGGAAAGAAAAGTTAATAGTAGTCAAGCAGTCACAGGAGTTTATGAGAAGATGCACTTGAAAAAATAAGAGGGGAGAGGAAAGGAAGGAATTTCAGCAAGGATTTCATTAGCATGCCAAGTTGATCGAATATTCCTCATTACTGTTTGTATTCTCATTGTGTTTTGTTTTGGTTTTTTGTTTTGGGGGTTGGTTTTTTTTTTTTCTATATAGCTGGCCTAGTGTAGACAAATACATGCAAAGAAAATGTGCAAAGCTTCCTTGAGTCTCTGCCTGACACATTCTTACAACCGAAATTATCTGTACCGATTTTAACTGACACAAATACGACAAATAACCTTCGCGAAAACCCACATTAGGCGGATCCGTAACATTCACTCCAGTGATCACGTCACCACTTCTAAACACATACACTGCCACTTTCCAGAAAAAGAAGTGACATGAATACAAGATCCAGTGGGACTTCTAATTTTTTTTCCAACCACTGACTACATGCTTTCACAGGTATATACAGTGAAGAATGGAAATTATGTAACAAACCTGAATAAAGGCTCTCTTAAAGAAAACGTGTATGAGTATGCACCTATATAAACCTGTAATTACACATGCTGGCCATTTTGAGAAACCACTTATTTTGCAAAATGATTTAATTCGGGGTAATCAGATTATTAGCAAAAAAAGGACTGAATATTGTCTTTATTGGTATGATAATACATTTATTTGTATTTGCTTGCTTGTATCTTGCTATTCCGAGAGTTAACATTTTCACAGCTTGAACTATCATGATTTTAGCTGTTATATTACAACTTTCCGCTTTACCATCTGCATTTATTAATTTCTTTGGACTCCCGTGACTTCATTTTAAATAATCCTGACCTTCATTAAATGACTTGGTTAAGACTGATTTAGGGGCACAACTTTATTCTTATTAATATGCATGCCTGTAGGAAAATTGGAGAAATGCTTTGCAAAACCAGCATTCAATTTAGTAGAAAGGAGAACAAAGTATTATGGTTTTGGCACAAATATACAACTCTACAGTCATAGGATGGAGAATAATTGGTTAGCAGCTCTTCAAAAAAGGGATCTCAGAGTTGTAAACTGCAAGCTGAACTTGAAATAACAGTGCTGGAGCTCTGAACAAGATTAAACACAGGCTGCATTTTTCAAAGACATTTCAAGAAAGTGTCTTGTAACGAGACATTTAATACACAGAACTGGTTGAAGTTCAGCATCCAATTGGCAAACTGCAAATTGTTTTCAGAGCATATTAATGGCTACAATTAATAGTTAAATATATAGGAATAACCCTAAGAATATGCCCCTAAGTAAATATACCCCTAAGTAAAGAGAGAGAGAGACATTAAGTTACCAGAAATGTTTGGTACAGCACCAAACGTACAGTCAAAATTTATTCTGCGACAAAATGACCCAAATTATTGAGATAGGAACACGTGTATTCACATGCACAGAACTATAAGGCTTCGATCTTTGTTGGTGCCCTTGCAGGGCAGACACCTACCTCTCTAATCAGCTTGCTTGGTCTTTGAAAACATCAAGAGCTCACTATAGTCATAAAACTGAAGAGGAGAGGTGCAGACCACAGCAACTTCAGGGAACACACAGAGCAGAAAGTATCATTGAAGTGTCTAAAGAAGATGCAGATATGAACATTATGGGTTTCTTCTCTTGAATGGTTTGTGTCTCTATGCTTAAAACAGGTTATGCTATTGCAATTATTTTATATATTATGTGAATAGTTGTATATTACATACATATATATTTTTAATGTAAAAAGAAGCCAAAAAAAGTTTAGAAAAAGATCAGTTGCCCCACGTTTAGACTGACAACCCGAATTTCACATGCTCCATCTGTGTTCGTTTGCTCCAAACGACATTGTCAGTATTGTTTTATTTGTTCTTATTTGATTTCTATCCCATTTTCCTAAAGAAAAACAAGTGTGATGCCACAACACATGCACACAGACATCAAGATTAGTTGCATTAAGTCAGCATCCATCCCCTTGAAAATATCCAAAATGCCTGCTAACAGTTAACCAAAGAAGTCACATAAAATGCCAGTATGCATAATTATAAGCTCTCCCTAATCTTGGTAAAACAGTGACTATTTCTCACAAAAAGCTATAAATAGAAGCAATATTGGAAAAAAAAACACCAAAACAACGTTACCCAGAGGGTCTTTTTAAATGCCTGATTTTTATATAAAGCTTTATTTATTTATTTGAAACAGTAGGATACAAAATATACCTTACAAAGCTGATTAAACTTCACCTTGGTTCACATACCCAGCTGAAGGGTTTTTTTTTCGCCTCCCAGATCAGTTCATGTGAATATTACTTTGTAATAACAACTCTGGAAATGATCTAGCAATACCTGGGAGCCAAAGAGCCCTGAAGCAAGAATGGAAACAGTAATATCCTCTCCAAGCAGACCCAAGGATCGCCTGGCGAGATGCCAGTATGCTGGTGGAAAGTACCCACATTTTTCTGGATTGGCCTGCGTCTCCAACCCCTTCTCTCTTCCTGCCCTCTGGCTCAGCAACCCACCTTCTCCCTGGTCCTCCCTCCACAATACTGCCTGTGTCAACATGACTTCAGAGCCTCCTGAGGAGCATTTTGGCTGCGATCTCAGAGGCTCGGTGCTGAGCTGTGAAGAAAGCAGCATGGGAGCGACTTTTTGAGGAGTGACGATGCTTTGCTCAGTGCTATCAGGGCACCTCAAGGTCTGCTCTGAAGGGGAAAACTGTCTACTGCGTGGGAACAGCACAGTGGGTGCCCAGCTCCCAACCCTCAAGCTCCATGGTCACTGACTTATCACGGCCAACCCTGACATACCAGATGGTGAAGGACCTGGACAGGTATTTGGTTTTACCGTCTGAACAGCCCTGTAGAAACCAACACAACTTCTTCCTACAGCATGCTTCTTCCTCAGCAGCTTTGCCCTCCTGAATGCTGTTGAGGACACCACAGGACTGAATCCTAGAAGAGCATGGATGCAATTTTTGACCTAGCAGAGGAAATAACCTGTATATTATATGGTTTTTTGGCACTAGTCTGGAATGAACATTTTAAGAGAGAAGACTCGCTGAAGAAGACAGTGAGAGCACTGGGAAGCTACAAAATGCTTAAAGAAGAATGACAAGCAGCAACAGTAATATAGAACTTAGAGTGAGAGAGGACAACAAACAACATGTGCTTCTGCGATGTGATTGGACTTGAAGGAAAGAAAACAACCAAAGAAAAAAACCAAAGCCCAGTACAGTTTTATGGTGTGCATATTGAAACATTACTTTACAGAACAGACACCAAACATTCTGGGCAAAAGACAATATTGCTTTAGTATTGCACTTATCTGGGAATTGTCACCTTGGAAAAAGTGTGGACAGACAAGGAGAAGTTGAAAGGACCCAACCTGAAATGGGTCTGCCTGACACACAATTTAAAAACTGAATCCATCTGATACGGGGACCTGCCTTGCTCCAAACTCAGCCAAAGTACATACAATGTACGCTCACTTTCAAGTGCATCTCTCATCTCACATGAGACTTACAGTATCATTGAGGTCAAATATGCATGCTGTGCTGTGGGACAGGGCCTGAAACACCAAGAAAAGACAAGGAAGCTTTCTGAAGATATGTATGAAACCGTTACTGTGACTGAAGAAATTCTTTCCACCCCCTGGATTTCTTTTCCAATGCCTCCAGCTAAATTAAAAGCAGAAAGCAGATAAATTTTCATCAACTCTTTCAGCACATTATAATTAAAGCACATTTCATCATGTTAAACATCCTTTAGTCAAATAAATGCTGATTTGATCTGCAGCATCACAACAGCAATGAACTGAATTTATATAGTAATCCTCGTGCACTTTGCTTCTAGTTAATACTGCGTGCATTTCCATGACCAGGGCCAAGGCTATGATCGAGAAGCTCAGACTGCCAACCCAGCACCTACAGTGCTGCTGGCTGGGTCACCATGATACCCACAGGTTTTGCTTATTCACATTCTCACACTTCGGTACCAAGTAAGTCCCACATAAGTTTCTGAGTGCTGAAAATGAATTACAATAACTCCTCCTTAACTACTTTTTTTTTTTTAACTTATATTTGATACTCTCTAATAATGTTTGCTTAGTAAGCTATTAAAAGTACATTATTTCCAATTTGCTGACGTAGTATGCAACCTACATATACCAAAATCAGAGCTAATAACATTCCCCAGCTTTCAGGTCCCTCCATACTGTATGCTTTTAAAGTAAACTTGGATAGACAAACCCTTGCTGCCTTTGTGTAGAGAATCATTATTGCACTGAGGAACACACTAGTACAATTGCTAGCTTGGTAGACTATTTATGTCAAACCTGATCCTGTAAAGGGTTTATACAACAAACCCTGAATACTTTGACAGTTCACATAGAGAACTCCTGTAGTATTGGAGCTATTCTAGATTTTCCCTCTTTATATAGCTCTACCATACTCTGTGTCTATGACAGGAATAAAATAGTACCATATGAGTGGAGAAGAGCAAACATTATTTTGATAGCTAAGAAAGGTAAAAGGATGAATTTGATGGCTGTTACAGATCTGTAACTCTCACTGCTGTTGTATGCGAACACTTGAAAGGTAGATAGAGCATAAATTGCAGGTTGGGTTGATTAAGAAAGAGGCCACAACAGACTGACTGCCAATCTTTCTCCGAAAACTGATTTTCTTGGCATTGGAAATATGACAGATTTGTGTCAAGTCCTCTAAGACATTTGATATAATGGCATATAGGAGCTTAATGTTTTAAACTAGAGAAGAAGAGGGGGTGGGGGGCAGGGAAGAAAGCTGGATTTAGTTGCATCTATACCTACACTGTGAACCATGGGATTTGTTTGGAGCATCCCACAACTATAATCCCTCATCGTCTGCTGCTCTCTTCTGGCCTATGCATTTGGATTTCCACCCCAAAGAAACAAGTAGAGAGCACTGCAGGTGTGAAAGGATGTGCATTTGGGTGTCTCTGGACATAAAAGCAGAGCTTGTGTTTGGATAAAACAGCTGAGAAGCATGTTGCTTCACTTTATATTTACGTATGCAGAACGGTGGTGAGCTGCCAGCGTGCATGACCACATGTGCCACTGCCAGAATATGAATATATGAACCTCTGGTCAATCTGCTCCAAAACTGTTTATTGTCTTCACAGTAATTTGCATTTTTAATTCCAACTAGAAATAACATATGTGAAAGTCTGTTGTTCCAGAGATCAAAGTTAATTGGAAACACCCTGGATTTTCAACTGTATATTGTAAGGAATGGTCTTAGAATGGGTTCCAAAGATAGTGCTGGTTTCAAATTGCTGCTGCAGTAATCCACCAAGTACCCCGCTCCAGGCAGACCTCACAGGGCTTCAGACTGGCTCCTTGCAAACTGCTTACTAGGGCTCACACATCCATTTCAACGGACGCTTTTGGGCCAGCTGTAACACTGAACTTCAGGATTCTCTACATAAGTAGCTGTTGCACAAACAAACTGAGATTACTGGAGTGTTTGCTGCCACACAGGTTACCTGTGCATACAGCTGTGAGGTGTTGTGACAGTACTAACAGCATGTGTATTTGGCTATGCAAGTGTAGAAATTTTATGGGTTTCTTCTAAACATAGACATCTCTAACTGTTTGCCAAGTCCTAGAAAAGCTGTACAGGTTAGTACAGTGCAGCCCTTGACGGGAACAGGACTATTTGTTTCCATCCACTGATTGAACAACTGCATCTTCACTTAATATAGGAATAACTAAATACAACAAGAAAGGAAAAATTACATAAAGTAAGAGAAAATGTGAGACTGCATAAAATACCTTAATCTATTTCTTCCCAAGCTCATCTCTGATGGGTATCTACACATTGGCCACATGCCAGAATGGGCTACATTGTGAAAGATACACATACTTTACATTGCATTGCTACATACGGAGAACAAGTTTCCTGGCCTGACTGCTGGAGTCCAGGAAACTTTTTTTTTTCTTATAAATTCATCAAAGTTAAGAAAACTTATCCTGTTTCATAGTGTGAGGAAAAAAAAAACCCAACTATTTTCTGAATTGGTAAGCCAAAGGGAAAAAATAAGGATGGAGAAGAAAGCACACACACCAAAAAAAAAAAAAAAGGAAAAATGGAACACCAACATCCCCAATTCAAGTCCATCAAAGTATTTGTAATTCCTCATTTCAGTTTTGAATTTTTTGTTTGTTGTCGGTTTAGGTAGGAGGGAGGTCAATTTAAATTCACAATTAAATTATTTCCTGGATATATTCTAATGGGTCATTTTTACAACCTCAGAACTTTTCAAAAACATTCTTTGAATAAGAAATAAATCAAATCTGAAGATTTCACAAAGGTTGCTCTGTTTTTGACAAACCAGAGCTTGTCTGTTCCCTCTTACCTCAGAGAAGAGGCAGTTTGTTGAAGGAATTCCAGCCCACATTATCAATTATGTGCTTTTGCAATACCCATCTCCGTAGCCTGCATCTAGGTGGAGAATGACTACTGACATGCAATCTTGACCTAATGATCTTGTCTCCATAGGAAACTTTACGTCCAACTACACGTGTAAACATCACTTCGGTCTATTAATACAATCTAAAACATTTCATTGGATAAATTAAATAAATTGCTGTCATTATCTTTTTGCCTGAAACCTTCTTTTAAAACCAAAATGAAATTACTGAATAAAACATATCCAATTACTTTTTTTTTCCCCTCCTAATCTGCCTCTCCATGATTAAGCTAACGCTTGCCTACAAAGGTTAGCCTTGGGCTCTGTTGTACAGTCACCTCTTCTTTGTTTCAACATGTTAAATGTTTTTTTTAAACTGAGGAAAACATATTGAGGTAGGTGAAGTTACTAGGGTTACAGTTTCTTGGCTACCATTGATATGAAAGAAAAAAGATATATTGTAGTTTGTTAGGGTAAAACTATTCAGAGTACAGAGGGTAGAAGCTGCAGATGAGCCTAGCTAATCCTCCCTCTGTATGCCAGTCAGACTTTATCACTGAGGTACAGTGCTGGGCTCATCCTGAGTGTGTAATGGTAACTAATGGTTCTAACTAAAGTAAAAAAAAAAGAAAAGTGAGTTACTCATGCCAGAGCCAGTTGCTACTAGGACTGTACATACAATAAAACACGTTTCTCGGAAAATAAAGAAAAAAAAAGAAATAAATAATAATAATCTAGATGATGGTCAGCACCAGGAAGGATTTTTCAAAAATCAAAACTATAGAAGAACTTTTGCGTATCTTTGACCTTTACATTATTTTTCCATTTTCTCTTTTTCCTCTAGTCCTTTCTCTTTTACATCCTTTAATTCCCCTTGAGTCTCTTGCTCCTTCCTAGGTTTCTGTCTAATCTGGTTCTTTCCTTTCCATGCCCTCTACAGTGAAAGCTTGATTTCTTTCAAAAATTAACAATTTGGTTATTTATGAATCCTGGAGCTTCAAAATTTCTTGAAATGGTGGCTGGGCAATACCTGAAGCAATATTCATTAGCAGGATATTATTCTGAAGACTGAGAACTAGACATCCTTCTAGTATTCTGGGGGGTTGTGGTCTTGGGCTTTTTAATGTTTGGGTTTGTTGGGGTTTTTTTTGTTTGGTTGGGTTTTGGGGGGGTTTGTTAGGGTTTTGTTGGGGTTTTGTGGTTTTTTTTTAAATTTTTTTTTTTTGGGGGTGGCTTTTCAGTGTCATTTTTGAGAAAAGGCAGAAAGGATTAGGTCGCATGGTCAAAACTATTAAATTACATAAAGTGGATGCCTCACCTCATCCTAGGTAACTATAAAGTGGTGCCCTTGGTAAAAATGCCAGGTCAGGAATTCACTAAAATTAGCCTCTGACAGTAGCTTGTGAAAGTTTTCCAATTATCTTTGATAGTTTTGAACCACCTTTCTTAATACATTCAGTGGCCTGATGGACTGAAGCTAGCTATGCAAAAGTTTTCCTGGGAAGAAACCAAGTCAGTCTTCAGCATCGAATGCAATGAAGCAGCAGTTTTCAAAAGTGTGTTTTTTCATAGGTTTTAAGTGGCTGGGTTTAAGTCATGTCAATGAACATACAGGAAAAGAAGCCCAAGGCTAGCCTGGATTGGGGATATTTTATCTTTATCAGAATCTGGTGATGGAATTATAATCCTGTTCAGTGAGAGCCAAAAGCACAGCCCTGAGCCACTTCTGCCTCTCTTCGTTGGCAACTTTAATCTGTCTTTTATCATCTACTTAAATCAGCTTCCGGAGAGCAGCATCTAACATGCATTCCAATCAATACAGATAGAGAAACATGAATATTATGGGTACTTAAAAGTCCTTAAATAAATGGTGACCCCTTAAAGGTGCAGAGCAAGACTAATGTAATTGATTGCATCAGGAGCAGTGGATTTTAAACTGCAGTTCTTGGGGTTTTATTTCTTTCCACTAGCTAATCACAGTGTTCTCAGCACTGAGTTGTGTATTCTTTCTGCATTTAAAAATGCTCCCTCAGCACTATTACAGTAAGTTTCTGCCACTGTTCACATCTCTCATGATTTTTAGAAAACCCTGTGCTGGGTACTGCTTCTTGTGTGGCTTTACTAAACCCAAAGTTTAGGAGTCTTGTGCACCTCTGTGTTTATGGTGCCATTTATTAGCACAGAATGGAGACTCCCATGGAAATGGAAATCAAACACCGACCGTCCCTTTTTCAGTGCGCTTCATGCTGACTCTTCCAAATATGCTGATAGCCATGACTTTTAACCCCTTTACTAGCAGGAGTAAGAGACCATTCTCTATATGCATTCAATAGGAACTATTTCAAAGATCTCATAATAGAGGAGATTATATATAGTCCTGGTCAATGTTGGTTTTGTATTCACTTTTTGCATGCCTTTTCCACCATAGATGTAATGTGCAGTTGTTTGACTCCATTGTCTCTTTCAAAGGCCAAAATTTAAGAAACTCTGCCTTTGAGACTGTGCTGGAAGTCCTAAATATTTGAAAACATGCTTTATGCTAAAAAGACAAAATAAATGTACAAGTCAGACAGATTTATTAAAAAGCAAAACCAGCTATGTCTGTCACTAGCAGCCTGGTACAATGCAAATGTGCTCAATGATATGACACAGTAGCAGATAGCAGCTGTGTATCCCTTCCCTCTACAGCATAGATGCTTGATGGCGTAGACAAGAAAGCAAGCCTCCGCTGCCTAGGGAAGCAGTTGCATTTCACCAGTAGGACACAACTTGCTTATATACATCCTACAGGAAAGGAGGAGTTTGCAGGCAGGGGAAACACCGCACAACTTAACCAGGTTTTGCCTATGAGAGTGCCCATTTCATGCCCAGTTCACACATCCACTTGCAGAAAGCCAACAAATGCCAACATCTCAAGGAAAAAGTGAAGGGGTGCTTTTGCAGCCCAGTTAGGAAGAATGATCAAGCAGTCCAAAGAAGTGAAATCATTGCTGGCCACTTCCATGTACCCAGGACCACTCTGCAGAGGGAAGCATTTCTTCAGCTTTTATCATGGGTTTCAGTGGAAACTCATCTGATTTTGTCATTCACAGCTCCATAATGTATAAGGGACAGGATGAATGTGCCAAATATCCTGGCCACGTTCATACTGATTCTGCTAGTTGCTGGGTAATACATAATTATATTTAGATGTGTACATGCAATAAGCAAGTATGCACCGTGGTCAGAACAAGTGCTGACAAAATATCCTTACTCCAGTCCAATCCACCAGACTTCCCTCTGTATCTGGTTCCTTGTGTGGCTACTTTTTTTAGTAAAAGCACTCTGGGGAAAAAGAACCTTCTTTACTTTTGGCAAATAATTTTATAGTAATATTTCACTAATGTTAATAGTTTATTATTTAACTATAATAGCTGTAGCAGGTATTTTAACTAATTCAATCTGCTTTTAAATGTCAGCAGTGATCGCACATTTGAAGTTCTGTGAGGCAACTTATTCTATAACCCCCAGCAATAATTAACCCGCAGTCACGGTAAAACAAGTCAAGAAATCTACCAAGGTAGATTATAATGTATGATTAGAAATGTAAAGCAAAAAACTAATGGTGGCTAGCAATAGCCACTCAAGAACTCAACACTAAAAAAAACTGCAAAATTAATAGAAACCGGCCAGTTCCACTACAGCTTTGCTCAGTGATGTCTGGTTTTCACAAAGCAGAATATGTTGGAAGGGACACTTGGGATCACCATGAGCTTAGAAGCAGGAGCCAGACCTCAGAATTTTGCTAGCAGGATTTTGAAACCAAAAACAGCAACAGGCAGAAACTAAGAATTTCAGCTCTCAATGGACAAAAATGTTCCTTTGCTGTTTACGTTTTTAAGCCAGGAGAAAGAAAAAAAAAAGGGGGGGTGGGAGGGAGAAGGGGCAGAATAAAAAAACAACCAACAAACCAGCCACAATATTCTAGAGATAGTCTTCAGTTGCTATTTGCGATTTAGGAGGAGGCTGGAGGGAGGGAAAAGTGAAGCAGCAATTTTCACGTGACTTTTATGGGTTCACTAAAGAACAATTAATCCAAAAAGGAAAGAAGCAGGGGGAGGAGAGGGAGGAAAACAAAAAGAATCACAGTTTATAATAAACACACACTTCTGTGTGCTTGGGAATAGCATATCTGAACAATTTCAAATTCAGAAAGCAGAGAATGGGAACAAGAAATTTTCAAAGATGACATAAGAGTCTGGCAAGTTTACCTGTGCTCAGCTCCCTCCAGAGATTAACATGTGGCATTTTTCCATCAAAGGAGGGGAATTTTGTCTCTTTGAGTTCCCTCCCTTATATCCTGCTGCTGTAATGAAATGTCACACTTTCAAGCTCTATGAAATACCTGATAGTTCTACCAGTTGTGAATGAGTAGCATTTCCATAGAATTTCAGCTGTCACAATACTTGATTAGTACAACATACATCTGTTGAAGGGAGCCAGCTGGAAAGTGTAGGAGATATCAGCTAAAATACAAAGCAAAAAACCTTCACCAAAACTGGCTTAGATTGGTGTCCATTTTTATTACAATGAAGTATATTTATTCCATTTCATGTATCTAATTTCAGCTTCAATTGGAAAACTTCAAAAGAGATAATATTTTTGTGTAAGTTTTTATTTATAAGTAATGCCCAATTTCACAGATTTAAAAAAGGGACAAAAATTTAGCAAGTGATTACATTAATTGTTACAAAGTGCCAAACCCTGTGATAAAGCTATATAGGATCCTAAATTCTATTTAGACACCTCAAGATCAATGAAATCTACAGGTATGAAGCCCTGTTACTCATGCCCTTCAGAAGAGCTGAATAGTACAGGTTAGATTCCATGATGTTCCCTTGGCTGCAGTACAACCCTGCCAGTACACAAATGACAAGAGGTTTTTTTACCTTTTTAAAGAACAGGGACTTGTGATTCCTATTTTACACCTAAAAGTTTAGCTAAACAGTAGTTCAGATTAAAAGGCTCTTATTGGGCTGTAAATGATTGAACCACCTGCAGGAAATCCTCAGGTGACGTTTTTATTTTATGCTGGAGTTCAGACTAGAAAGTCACAAAGTCCCCTTCTGGCCTCCCTACATACAGTAATCTGTGAATCCAGGGCTGGCCCTATTCACTAAGCTTTGCTTATTATTTCCTGTTGAATCAGGCTTCCAAAATTAGCTTGCAAACCACTCCTGCTAGATCTTCTCCCTACACCTGCAGCAGACAGCCCAGATATAGAAATGAATGTTTTCACTTAGATTTCTTTCAAGGAGGATTAATTTACAAGAGCTGACTGTGAAAAAGACAGTTGCTGTTCTAGCTTATCATAACAGTGTGTCACAAGGCTGTATATTGTTGGGGCAGGGATTACCAATTTAAACTAAGATTACTTTTTGTAAAGGTTGGCCTTGGCATGATTACCTGCCTTGCAAGGTTCTAGTTTTGATAAGTGGCTTGTGATCATCACTGGCACAAGTTTCTCAGGGTATTGACATTTCAGCAATGCTGCATGGAGAACTCATACAAACACTTGATAAGCTAGAGAGGCATGTGGTAAGAGGAAGACAAAGGATGCAAAACAATCCGGAAATACAACATGATTCGGAAATGGAGGAGCAGGAAGAAAAAGAATGAAAAAGTCCATTTATCTAATCATGGTATGCACCAACACACCCACTTGTTTTCTCTCTGCTTTCGTTCAACCTTTCACTCTCCTCTTATAAACAAGAAAACAGTACCACTATCATCTTCCCTAAAACACTTCATCATAGTCCTATATATTTTAATAGACACATAAATGCAGAAAGAATTGTTGTTCTCATTTTGTATTCATATCCATGTGATGTTTCCATACCTGCTTCTGCATGAACTTTTTTCTGCATGATCTGCTTCCTTCTGATTTGAAGGTTTCTTGCACAGCAATGTCTTCCTTTAGAAATATAACCCTATTTGTAGGCATTCTTTGTCATCATTTTTCTGAAATTACCTCTCTCATAGTCAAGCTCTGCAAAACATTCCTTCCCTTTGGGCTTTGTATTTATTTATCCCTTCTCAGAGGTAGCAATTACTTCATCATTCCTGAATGCAAGACACAAGGCACATGTAGACATGAAAGCTATGCTGTTTCTTATGAGAAAGTATTTCCAGTTTGCTGACTTTTTCTCATGGTCCTCTCTAATAGAGGTTCATGCAGCCAGTAAGCTAAAATCATAGTGATTTTTCAACAGTTCTCATCTTATTTGAATTCTCCTGAAAGATATAGTCCTAATCTAAAGTAACAAAATAGTCCCAAAGATGAAGGACAGAATTTTCCTCAACCCCAGATTCCATTCCATCATTCAGAAGGAGCATTACTGCTACTGCAGATGTTTCACGTTTTAATAGAAAATAACACTTCTTAAAATAAAGAACCTTCTCCTCACACTTTCACTTCTGTGAACCTTGAACAAGATGCCTTCTATAAGAATCAGCCAAACTTTACAAGCCCCACTGTCAGGAGAGTAATGAAACATCGTGGGAAGATGGACTTAGACTTGCAAGACCAGCTCATGTCACTCAAGCAAGTCCAGCAGGGATCAGCCTTTGCCTTTTCCTCTCTGCTGTCTGTAAATTTCCCAAGCCCAGTCATCAAGTCTGGTCTTATTTTCTTAACCATATGGAGCTCTTAGAGCAGCCAAAAGGCTCTTCCCACATTGAGTACTTATTTGACTTTTACTGTATTTTACTAACAAGCCAAGAAAGGAAGGGAACTGAGAATCTAAATCTGAAACAAGCAAACAAACAAGCAAAACTACAGAAACCAGCTACCTCTATGGTAACGTGACAAAATACTCAGGACTGTACATCACATGTTTCTCACTTCTCTGTGCCTGCTCTTGAACTCTAAAATATCAACAAGATTAGATAAAACTGATTAAAAACCAAACAAAAATAACCAAACACCACTTTGTATTCACAGTTTAACCAAAGTCAACCTCAAATCGCTTTTGTTTTCTAGCCTGTACCAATCACATCGGAGAACAACTAATCTCCAAAGGACTGGAAAAATGGCTGCTTTAATTTTTGGCATGTTTTGATACTACGTTCATCTGAGGGGGAGCTGCTGGGGAATTAGTTTTTCAGATATTGACCCACAGAAGGCTTGGGGGTTGGCTCAGGAAGGGGGGACAGGGACTGCAATCTGAAGAGTCTGATTCCACTTCACTGTCCAGATTATGTCTTCCATACACTGCTGAAAGACTATGCAGCTACAGAAGATAAAACCCACTCTTCTAGAGTTCAGTTCACTGCTGCAGATCTCAGCCATGAACACTACGTAACAAGCAGTGTTAAATGCAATCAGGGTGCAATATGCCCCCCCTCTTAATTGCAGCAAAAATGGAAGGATGCTCCACCCACATGCTGCCAGAGATATTAACCAGATGTAACATGCTGAACTGCAAGTTTAAATTGGGGTATCTGGAGAGAAGTCTGGATGGCTCTTCCATGTTGGCTAAATAGTTCAAGAATGGAGAGTTAGGCTACAATTCCTCTGGGAAATTATGCTTTGTGATACCCTCCTACACAGTAGCCTAACCTGATGCTGGTTACAGAAAGCCAGCCCTACGGAGCAGAATTTCAGAAGAGCTCAACAAATGCTTCTGACAACTACTTGCCAATTATGTTGCACATGGAAAACCTCATTAAACGCTACCAAGCAGCCTTGCAGGTGCAACCAGGGCAGAGACCTCTTCTACTGGGATTTGTACTGTGTCTGCTTCCAGTCAAGCCCAGGATTTGGATTCAACAGCTTTCATAAACTGGTTACGCACACACCACAATATGCAACAGACCAAGTCATGACTTCTATCACTTTTTTTTTTTTTTAAGAAAGTTCACCTGATGGGCACTGCTTTTCCCAATAAAGTCACACCTTGAAGGTGTGCTGACTTTTGTGGCCTAGAAAAAGCAGAGTTGGGTGGAAACCCAAACCGACCAGCAGAGAGGAACCGTTACTCAACATCCAATGGCAATGAATAGGCATAGCTGCCTTTAAATGTGCTCACCTAGCCACATTAGCATTCTACAATTGCTTCCTAATGCAAAGGATAAAGCCTTTTACCTCCTTTTAGCCTTTTCCCATGGCCAACATTACTGTTGTGTAATAACTCATCTCTGAGTAACAAAGTAAACAACATTACAAAATAATTTCTGAAGCCAAAGACCTGATAAAGATGATTAATGCCTCATGAAATACCCAAGTCGTATTTGCAATAATTGCAATATTTGAGATGGATAAGAGGAGAGAATTATAGGATTTGCTGTAAGGCTGAATTATCTACAGGAAGTTCATATGAATGTCACGTTACCATCTAACTCGCTGGTACCTGCCAGGCACACTCCTTAACAGCTGGTTTATTTGTTTTCTGTGTTTCAGAAGTAGAACGTTTAGAGTTGAGATAGATTTTGTAAAGCTACCTTCAAAAATACCTTCATTCTTGAGAGAAACTATAGGAAACCAGAAACTACTGCACAAATACAGGAATATCTCCCTTGAGAACAGAGTTTTGGGGTATTCTTGAATTGTTGCCCAAACCAAAATTTCACAATGTTTGTTCAAGACAAGGTTTGCCAACAAGTATAGCTTTCTTCCAAAGAAAAATGACAGATTTTTTTATTCCAAAGAAGGTAAGTGGGTATGCTCTGTAGTTTCCCAACACAGAAAAACCTAAATGCTTGGCACATGGTTTGGGAGAAAGAAGAGTGAAAGGCACCACCTTACAAGGCTTCAACCATTTTCCATTATATAGTCTACTGACTACAAAGAGAATTATGGATTACTTCCTTTTTTCCTACAATAGGATAAAGAAGCCCTTCTGTTTACAATCATAGACTGTCTTGATAGGTAGCTAGCACGCAATGCGATAACATTTGATGAAAAGAAAATAGGAAAGAAAAGTTATTATTGTTGGCAGCCACCTACTCCTGAGTTCTCATATTTATTCATGTAAAATTATCTATTACATCATTTTGTTAATAATGACTGAATGCTTTGTAAGGATTGTTAAGTGCTAAATTCACAACTGGAGTTGTTCTGACTGGACACAACTGTTTTGTTTTGCTTTGCTTTCACACTGCCTTAAGGTTCTGTCTTATGATCAGTCACTTCTCTGGTGCTAATGAAAAGTCTTGCTGCAAATACTCCAACTTAATTATTATTCTATGACCACTCCTATACCCCCCAGCCCCAAATTGCACCAACATGAACACTGGTGGCAAACAAGCACAAACAGGGCATGGAAAAGGTCAAAGAAAATTTGTTTTCAACTTTAAATGAGTATCCCTGTAAAACTGTTTCCAGCACCTGCTGAGTCCTTATAGCCCCTAGAGTTTTCTGTACTCTTACAAACTGCTCATTCCACAAGGAGAGACAAGAAAGAAATATATGGAAGAGGAAAGCTGGCAACAAGGAAGATCCTTTTCTAGCCATTTGCACCTATCATGAGAAACTCTAGGCTCCCCTGAATAGTCACAGTGTAATGGGGGAAAAATACAGGCAGACTTTTCCCTCCATTTCTAGTGTGAACAAGCTGAAGCAGGGAAACACCTCAGAGGTCTCACAGAGCACTGATAGCTGGGTAGGGGATATGACTGAGACACCTCACATCATTTTGCACAACTTAGCCCTTTATAGCAGTCTGCACAGTTGCCTTTTTCCTAAGATGTGCTGCAACATTCATAGTCACTTGTAGCTGTCACCAAAGAGGCCGGCATTTTAGCACATTCAGACTTTTATCCAGACTTTTCTTACCCACCAGAAGACTCAGTAATTAACAGAGACACTCCCACTTGAGTCCATCTCAGTGATTACAAAATCCTGGAGCAGGCAATGGAGCACACCTTGCGTCAAAGGCTGAAGACTGAGGGCAAAACAGCTGCCAGTGCCGGTGCTCAGCCACCAAAGCAAATCCTGTGGCAGGAGACACTGATGGAAGTGGCATGACCTTCATCTGCTCCTCTGGTGTTCTTCTCTGACTCTCTGGAATGCCCTTGAATAAAATCCCCTTCCTCCCTTGTTAGCAAAGAAGGAAGATGGTCTGGTATCAGCTTAGTCATGATCACCAGTGCAATTACACAGTGCTTGTTGAACTGAAGGGGAATCCTTTGTTACCCACACCCAATCTGATATTATACTACCCTGCTCTATAACTACATACATTTTTGGAAGCACTTACCAAGAGTGACAATTTTGCTAACAAACTCTAGGACACAACATCAGGAAACAAACAAGCACAAAAAAACCTGTACTAAACAAAAGACTTTGGTAATTATCATCTTCCTTTTATTTTTAAGGAACAGAAACATCATGTGTGTCAGGAATAAATAGAAATCAGACTCTAGCCTTCACAAATTCAAAATCATGTGTAGAAAACAGTGGTTTTGTTAAAAATAAAGTTGTAATGTGCAGTCAACCAAGGAACAAGAACTATTTCTTCTACAGCTAATCTAATGAGGCTTTTTAAACTGGCATATTCTGATCTCATCTGTTTCCCTATGGACAGAGAAGCAAATCTTGAGCTTTCCTGTTGCAGATCAAAGTGACGGCTACAAATGTTAGTAAAACAGAGTCTCCCCTAGTGTTAGGCAAAACAGGATAAAAAGCAAACAAGCGAGAAATTCGACACAAGAATATAGGACAAAACGGGAGAGTACTTCTGCTATCCCAAGAAAGCTGAACCTCTGCTAAATCTTAGATTTCAATAAATACAGTATTATTATGGTAGGAGACTGATTACCATATATGCATCAGCTCTCTGGGGAATACAATTTTATTTTCCTTCCTGTCCAAGGACAGTGTTCATATATTTATTTGCATTGCCATAATGTGGAGATGCAGGCTGTGATCTGAGGTCCATTGTGTAAGGTGCTGTACACATAGTTTATCAAAACAGCCTCCGCTTCAGAGAGCCTCCAGTCTAAACAGGGAAATTCTAGAAGTCCCAAGGGAAAACAAATGCTTGTACAGCTTCCAAGAGAGAACCAAAAAATCTTTGGAAAAGCATCTTTGGGTGGCAATTCAGACTAAACGGAAATCTTGATGTTCTCATTTCAGTGATATATTTCCTTGGGTTTGTGTCATTAGGAGGCTTCCCTGGATTTTCTCAGCAATTACTTTGAAACAGTTTCAGATAATAAAACTTAACTGAGGCTCAAAGTTGTGACCGTAACAAAATTTAACCAGAGCCCCTCTCTACCAGAGAATTTGTTGTTTGATTAATCCTCACAATTGCTCCTCACACATCAGGTGCCAGAAATTCCTTGGTTACTCCTCATCTCCGAACACTGCAAACTCTAACTCCTACCACTGCTTCTTCCATCTTTCTTAAAGACTAATGGAACTTAGGAAAACAGAGGCACCTTGTCCACATAAGCAACTGTTACACGGTAAAGAGAGCAATAAAACATTCTGAAGGCAAGTCCACTGGAGTATTTTCAAAATTAAGGCCTGAAATATCTTGAGAAGGACACCTTGAACAACCCTTTCAAGAAAATTATGCTCAGCTGTGTTCATGAAATAAAAATGAGCAAAATAACAAAACCAGGTGTGTTTTTACACATATTATCTTACATGCATTCAGACAAAAAATGGCTACATATAAGGCACAATGAAATGTCACCCTCTAAACATAAATATGCACTGGAGAGAGGGATGTGAGCATTTTAAGCAGAAAATAAGTAAATGGTGGAAAGGGTAAGGAGTACAGGAAGATTTGCATTACTAGAAGTGCCAATACTTCAGTACATATTCCTCCTCCTCTCTTCTAGAAAACATGAGAAAGAACCAAAAGGGGAACACAAAAACTCAGCGGTAACACCAAGATGATGCTTACCTTTACCTTCATATAGAATCAACATCATCTTCAAGCCCTTTGTCTTTGAGCATCTTAACTCTTTACTCAGCAGAGGGATGATCCCTTTGGTCTCTGCATAGACCTCAGGATTCTCCAGGAGTCTGTAAAAAAACCTGAAAACATTCTTGAGCTGTGTGGTTGGTGGAGTTTTGTCATTTAAATGTGATTTCTACTAAAGTTACTGTAAATGTTACCTTTCTGTTTTACATATTAACAGATTGTTGAAGAATTCATGGGCAGTACTTCACTGATAGAACATGTAAAGCAAACGCTAGCCGTTTTAGCATTTATGTAGTTGTTAGGTTCTGAACTCATATTCTAATGATTCAACATAGTAAAATCACTTCACTGAAGTCAGACGGCAAATGCGCTGTTTTTCTTATAAATGAGTAATAGCACAATCTACTTTTGCATTGATATCAGTTAATTACACCACAAAGAATTTCTTTTCTCATACACCATCTTCCAAGTTGCAAGAAATGTTAATCCCTGCTAGATCTCGACATGCTAATTTTGTAAAAAGCAGAACATGCCTCATTTAGTAAAGGGATTTCTGTTCTGAATCAAGTCTCCTGTTCACCTTCCTGTCAATCACTAAAGTGAATGAAGGTTTTAGTGGAAGCAACTTCATCTAATTCAGCACTATGGTAGCCCAACATCATGTGTTGCAGACAGTAGATCCTAAAATCTTTACTTAGCAAATAACCATAAAACATACATGTAAGTGAAGAGCAATGGGAGAAAACTGCTCAAAGGTATTTGAAGAAAACTACAAGTTATGGACTGAATAAGAGGGAGGCTGACAATGCAACCTGGCCAAATTCATCACTATCAGCTACCAGTAGCTTTCCATTTCTAAGAAATGAGAAGACTACAAAGTTATTGGACAAAATCTGCAAAAGCATTGTCATGCAGGCATTACTGTAAATTTTGCCAACAAAAAAATCCTATCCTGTAAGAGTTTTACTTGACACGGATGCAATATTCCTTCAAACCAGTTGCTGAGTTGGGTTGGGCTTTTTTAACTTGAACTCTGAATAGCAAATTAATTCTAAAACATCATGCTGAGTGCTTAAGCCATTTCCATTAAAGTGGGGGTAGATGTTTGTCTACAGATTTGATCTGGAGCAACAAGTTACTGAAATTTTTAAAATTGTTGGAAAACCAACTGACATTTCAACTGAAATTTTAACAGAGCACTGAAGAGATGGAAACTTGGAATTTTTTAGTTGCAGTCTCTACTGAAGTGGTACTTCACCCCTTTTCCTCTGACCATGTTATTTCTCCCTGTAGCTTTAACTGGATCTACTGTAAAATCTATACAGTGGACAGAGAAGTTTCTATGCTTTGGATCACGTATTTTAATCTAGGACATTTTTTTCTCTCTAGTGAAGTTTTAAAGCTTTGAGGAACATACAAGCCTTTTTTATGACTCACACAGGAATAAACTTCAACTCTAAATTCACTAAATTAAACCTGTTACTGCCAAGGACCACAATGAAGACAGATATTTGTTCAATATGCTTTCCACCAAGGTCAAGGACTAAGGTCGTGGCTTATGGTTGTTTCTTATGTAATGAACATCAAAAGAAAGATGTAAAAGGATTCCATTTTAAGACAGTTAAAATGAGCTATTTAATATACTAAAAGCTAGTGTATTCTGTATTGCAAGTCCACAATATTCTAGTATGTCAATTGCTGCCTATGCCATTAAAGAAATTACATGGATTGAGTTTCCAAAATAACCTGCAAGCTATTGAGAAATTATTTCTGCAGCCCCTCAAGATGAGCTGCCTGTTACAGCTGACTGGCAGATAAGGTTAGTGTGAAACTCTCCCTTGGTTGCATGCTGTATGGGAATGAGCACCTTAAGCCTTCCAGCCTAGGTATGAGGCTCTCATGAGCTTGAGCCACTAAGTGAAGCTCTGCGCTTCCTCCAGCTTCACACAAAGACCACATAATACCACAATTTTACATTCTCTGAGTACCCACAAGTCAGGTTGGTTGCAAAACTAGCCTAAGTTTATGCAAAAGATGCATGAATATTGCAGACAAGTTAAGACTGCTCACAGCTTTTAGTCTGCATGGAAATAAACCATTATCGGCCCAGCTACAGATGATGGTAAAAATTTCCCACCTGCACATTTCCTGCATATTTTCTTCTTGTTCTGGTATTTCTTAGCCTATTATGTGGTAATCAATTACCACCACCAAGGAGATAGAACAGCTCAGACAGCTCTTTCCTGGCACATACAGGAGAATTGCAGGGATAATTAATTAATGTTATAATATGTAAATAGAAGATACTACTTTACGGCTGGGATTTTTCATAGCATTATATAATTATACAAAGACTTCATATCTGGTTCACAAAGTCTCACAACCACAAAACACAGGAGGCTGAGAGAGCATGACTACTTCCCCTTGCCCTATCTGCACACTCTTTCCCAAGACACCCACATTTAATGCCTTTGGAGGCAGGTTTCAAAACTAGAAGAACCTTTAGTCCAGCTTGGTACAGCTGGTCTTTTGTGTAAGAAAGCATAACTTCAGAAGGACATTTTTATACTATTTATTTTCTTCAAATCTCCTGTTAGGTTGCTTTTCCATTAGGTGTACAACATGAAAGTGGCATCAGGGCTAGAGGAAATTCATCTGAACAGGGAGCTCAATCCCATCAGGTGGTATGCAGCCAAGATCTGTTACTCTCATAACAGATGAATTCAGCTCCAGGAAAAAATGACAGCATGGATATTGAGACAAAAAACAGCCCTAAGATCCCATCATGAGGTCAAAAATGAAGAAACCCATAATAGTGTAGGTGATAAGGAAAACTGGATACTGTCTTAGTCTTGAGATTTTTTTTTTATATAAATATATATATAATTACGTCTTCTACATAAAAGTTTCAGGCATTTTAGAATAACAACTGTGTCAGAGAAAATAGGTAATGGTCCATGGTGAAACACACAAAGATAGAAAAGTACTGTTTGTCTGCTTTGGCTCCTCCCCAGAGTCCTGCTTTGGCTGCTCCCCAGAATGTCCAGCTTTGGTTCCTACCCAGAAAGTTCTGATTTTAGAACTCCCTGGAAAAGTCTCAACCCTTGGAGACTTTTCTAGATATTGCTGGCCACTTCTTCTGATGTAGGCTGGCCCCCTGCATCAGAATGAGTGTGCATTTTTGTCAGGATAAAAGCCCGAGCCTCATGTGATGCAGGGGAGGCAGAGCTTTATACCACCCAGGTCAACGTTGCCTCTGCGGGGACGCCCGCTAAGGTTGAGCCTGCCACCTCGCACTGCGATGATGATTCTCAGAGCTGGTTTCCTGATCATCTTCACAGGGTCCTTGGGGTTGGTAAGATAACCAAACATGAGAAATATCCTTTACTGTATCCTTTACTATATTTTCCTATATTAATAAACTAGTTGAGCGTTTTCGATTTGTCTCTTGTTTTCTCTCACTTGGAATCCTCCAACTCTGGAACAACAACCCACCAAGAAATAAAGATGCTCAATAACCAGTTTCTGGGTAAACTGTTGTCTGACAGGAGTCAGGTCTTCAAATAAATGACTAGTTCTTCTAGCGGGTCATCTTTTCTTCCCCATCAGCTGCCACTGTCACTCCACCTACTGGCTTGGTGTCTATATTTTTCTGTAAGTATCAGTTTCTGCAATTTCTATCATTTCACATCAGCAAGTCTTTGCCTAACATCTAGTTAAAGCAAACAAACAAACAAACAAACAAGCATGCATCTAGAGAACTGGAAAAATTGTCCTCCAATTTTAAGACAAATAATGGTTTCTTTCTAATTTTTTTTGCTTTGATAAAAATTTTAAATTTCCTCTCTATTAAACAGCAATGACAACAAAGCCAAAACAAAACCCCAAACAAAACAAAAACAACAATACCAAACCTAAATAAAGAACAGAAGTCTGGAAAACTAAACTACAGATTCTCTTCCATGTTTATTACAGGTGCCTAATAAGAGTTTAAGATAGAACCTTTCACTGCAACAAACTTATTTTCTCTTTCGTACATTTATCTTAAGAACTGATTATCTTTGAAAACTCTACTCCTTCACCAAATTCAACTAAAATAAACCAATGAGTTTAAAAGTTCCCAGGAGGGTTGTTCAGATGGACAGGCATATGCAGATCTACAAACACACAGGCAGTAGTTTTGCCTCATTTCTCTAGGAAACCCAGAAAGAGAAGAAATCCAAGCTCAAAGATGGGTTGAGAGTCCTCTGCTAAATTGACCTGACAACATTAAATGGTCAGGCCATTAGAGAAGAGGTGGCACGAGGTTTACACAACCATGTAATGCCATGTAATGGCATTTGACCTACTGCTTGGCTGAGCACCAGCTCTATTGCCAACAGGAGCAACAACCAGGAAACAAGCAGGTGGGAGGAAACAAAAGGAAAGGGGGAAAAAAAAAAAAAGAGGCTTTGCTAGCTGATCTGGCTGATTGATGTGATTAATTACCACCCACACAGGTAGGTGTTGCTACTGTTTATTTAGCACTCTGCCAGCAACAAATGGTTGGGATTCCTTCTGGTTGCTCCATAGACTTTTGTCTACCAGGAAGTCAAAACCAGTTGTATCTTATGCATCACCACTGACTAAACACAGCATCAGAAGAGTAAGATAAACAATCCCAAACAGCTGGATGGTAGGGGGACTACAAGCTCTCCCCACCTGCCAGGGGGCCATGGGTGGTGGGATCCAGAAAGCTCTCCTTACGAAGCTCCTTGTCTTCTGCTATACCTTCTTCCTCACAAAGATCCTAGGATAGCATGAAGAGACTCATAGCTCTTGAAATCTTGTGGGCTTGAAGATTTAAAAGCATCTGCTCCATGTGCTGTTATGGTTGACAAAGGCAAAGTGGGGTGGGGGGACAAACAGCAAAAAATTACATATCAGGACTGTTCTACTGGGGAAGGAAACTGAAATTCAAGAACATATAGATTGTGCAAAAGATGCTTGAAGCAAGAACTGCTTGATTTTGGTTTTTTGGTTCTCTACTTAGACATCCTGCCTGTACTGAGTTTAATAGGAACTGCTGCATTTACAAAGAATAGTTAAAAAGGAAGAGTGTAAAATATTCTCAGAATAAACATGCACATTTTCATTCCACAAATCTAGATTTTGATAAACCGTTTCCAACTTTAGTCATGTCTGAGAAGTATATGTTGAATACATCTGTGCAAGCGCGCAAAGGTTGAATGACTGTTCTCTTTTACCCACTGGCATGTGTAAAGATAATTTACTGTTCCTCTGTCAGTTACAGCAGTTAGCATTTCAAGTATGAGTAATCTTTCTAGCAATCTGATTTATTCTCACCAGTTTCCACATATTAAACATAGCAACAGTATGCACCAAGGAAACAGTAATAGCTAGAGACATGTCAAACATTTTTCTAAGGTTTCATTTTCAGTCTAGCTAGCAACATTTTTTCATCACGTCAGGACTTCTCAACTTCTCACTAAGTCTGTGAACACACACAGTTCCACGTCTGTTCTCAAGCAACACGCACATACATACTCGTCTGGTGCAAAAGAAAAAATCTAGACTATAGGAAAACATACTTTCTTAGAACTCTTAGAAGAGAGAAGACATGGGAGAAAAAGAGGTAAGTTGATCAGCAGATCTGTTAAAAAAGAAAAGCCATAGACGGAGCTTGGAGCACTTTGTGTCATGCTGCTTCAGTGCTTTATCTTGGCCAGGGAACATACTGAGTGTGGCTTTCCCAGCTGAAAATAGGTATCTATTGTTTTCACTTTTGGTAAGAAGCCAATTAGTTGTCAAACAGGGTCATCACAAAATCGTTACTGTGCATGGCAAAGCAAAAAATATTTTACTTACATGTTCACTTTGTCAGAAACAATTATAGTGCAAGAACTTCCAGCAAGGCTGGGGAGAGGGGTACATCTTTGTTCACAGGGCAATCAAGAAGTAAGCCTTCCTGTTAAGCCAGGCTTGAGGTGATGAGGAAAATGGGTGAGGGCTTATCGAAGACTAGTTTCTAACACCTAGAATAGGCATTACACAGAATGTTTAGAATACTACAGTACAACTCCTCTTCCATAATTACACCTCCTCTTTCTAGAACGCGTAGCACCTGTGATCCAGTATATACAGTCAGATGCTGAGATCTTTTTGTTGTCAGTGATATTTTCAGAGAACATGAAGAAAACTGCATTGTCAAAGATACCTGAAGCCAAAGCTGCACAGCATCAGAAAGGATAAATCTGCATTAGCACTGACCAGCAACAACAGATTTGAGGTATCTCACACGGCTGTTTCCATCTAATAGTATTGTGGCACTCCTTTGGTATGCAATTAGCATTGCTTACCTGTCTTAGCCAATATCTCTCTGCTTAATATGTGGCATTAAAACTAATCACCCAGGCATCACAAATGCCACACTTCCAGCTCAGGGATACACACTGCCCAACCACTGCGTCCTTCATACCAACCAAAAATGACAATCAGCAGAGCGGTTTTCAGTAAGAACACTCTCAGCACCTCCAAGTCTAATGAGAGGCTGTTTGGACAGGGGTTTCCAGGCTGCCCTTGGAGTCCAGCTGAGCAAGTTCAGGTGTGGTTGTGTCCAGCCTGCGAAGATCCATCATGCCTGGGGCCTCCAAGACTGGTCACTGCTTGTCTATGGTGAAGGATGATGAACAGCTGATGCATGGCTGACCTTTCTTAATGTTGCTTAAATTTTTAATCACTTGCTTTGCCTGGCCACAGCAAAGCTAACCATTAGCACCAGAGACAATGGCTATTCCAGGCACAGGAGCTCTGGGCTACCTGTGTAAATAGATCTTCAAAGGTTAGGAAAGGCCAATGAACACTGTGGTCTACCAGCTTGTCATGGCTTAAGCCTGGTAGACAGCTCAGCTCCTTCCTCAGTGGAATGGGGAAGAGCGTCGGAAGGGTAAAAGGGCAAGAACTCATGGGTTGAGATAGAGACAGACTAATAGGTAAAGAAAAAGCCTCATGCACAAGCAAAGTAAAATAAAGAGTTAATTCACAGAGTTCCATCACACACCAGTTACGTGGGAAGACAAATGCCATAACTCTGAATATCCCCCCTACCTTCCTCCCTTCCCACAGCTTTTATTGTTGGGCATGGCGGCATACAGTATGGGGTATCCCTTCAGTCAGTTGGGGTCAGTTGTCCCAGCTGTGGCCCCTCCTGGCTTCTTGTGCACGCTCAGCCTCCTCGCTTGGAGGGGGCAATATGCAAAGCAGAAAAGACTGTGTAAGCACTGCTCAGCAATAAATAAAACATCTCTGTGTTATTGAGACTGTTTTCATCACAAACCCAAAATAGAACACCATGCAAGCTACTATGAGCAAAATTACCTCTATCCCAGCCAAAATCAGTAAGTACATAGCTAAAGAACAGAGCTCAGGAAGACTATGTAATTTCTGCATGATGAACAGATAAACCCATTGTTACATCAAACTGAGATCTGATTCTTCCATATATATCATATGTATCACACTGTGGATAAACAACTCTTACATTTACAGCATCAACTTTTGTTCCTAGCCAGACTTCCATTTCCTAAGACTGCCATGTCTGTGCAAGGCTATACCTGCCCTACTAAACACTTGGTAGGCCCAAACTCCTTCCCTGTTCCCTGAGCTGGTTTGCCTGCTGGTCAGCCAGTTTGCCTTGGATGAGACAAACCTGCTTCAGATTTTGTATTCCACCACAAAACCTTGGGCACTGCTGAAGGAGGCCCTTCCACCAAGCCAAAAACAAATCCCCCGTGAATGCTGATGGAAGGAAGAACTAGCACAGTAGGCGCTTGTTCTTACTACAGGTACTGTAATTGAGCACAAAAGTAGAATAAGGGATACTCCACCTCTTGGCCAGATTTGGCTGGAGATACCCAAACAGAATGATCTTTTCCTCCTATACATCTCTTTTATGTTTACCACAAGCATATGTGACACATACGTTTACATTCTCTTTACAGCAGTAGGTACCATGTCTAATGCTCCATTCCCACCATGTGCACAGCTGAATGTGTATAATACACAAGGCATGCCATCCAAGTTTATTTTCAATTACTTAAGAGAATGTTTCTCCCTGAGGTGTAGTTTCTGTTTAGCTTGTTTAAATGCCACAAATCCAAATCCTTCGGGGGGGGGGGGGGGGGGGGAGGAGGAAGAAGAAAAAAAAAGATATAGTTGAAGAGTATTAAAAAAGTGCTGTGAAAGGCAGCCCCTGGGAGGGAGCAGATGCATCGCGATTTTAAAAATTAAAACTCCTGCAACCAGTTTGCCAGTTCCTTTGAGGATGAAAGCAAATTTCATTAAAGTGACAGCAGTAGATTTCCTGCAACTGCACCAATGTCTTCCTGTAAAGCAAGGCTAATAAATAAGTATATATTTAAAGGCAAACGGAATTGACATTGCGATACGGCATTAAGAAAGGCACCAGGAGCCTCAGCCTCCCCTTCCACAAACATTCTTATGTCAAGGCTTCCTTCCTGCAGCAGGCTCACCTTCACTAATATCCTTCTGCCTTTGCTTTTCTCCCAACAGCAGGTCAGAGGAAGGGACAGTCTCCTCCAGTGTGGTGGGTTACTTGCTCTCATGTACCAAAATAGTAACTTGTTCAATTGACACAAAAGAAAGAAAACATCCCTGCATCCTGTCCTGCTGCCAGCTTTCAAAAGGTAATTAAACATCCCCCTTTTTCAAAGAGCAGAGTTCTCCAGGATCATGGTGTTTGAGCTCTGATGTTGTCAAACAACAGGGGGTTGCTTAAGCTTTGACTGACCTTTCCAAAGACCTACAAGCTATTTAATGGGAGCCCTCCTCAGTGGTGACAGAAACGTGCCATTATCTGCTTCCTATTTTCTAGATTACTTGGGGTAATGGGGAACTTGTATTCTTGTGGTCATGAGGCAAAGCCAGATTACTTCAGGTAACTCACAGATATTTACGTGTAAATAAAAGTTTTTCTATGCAAAACTTAGTGATGTCTTGATAACGGAAATCTTCTTTCCACCCATTCTGTTCTCTTTGCCTACTTTTTTCTTTCTCATGCTCAAGAAATTGTAATAACTAAATGCTATAAAGATCCACTCCCAAACTAGGAAGTCATGTTCTGCATGGTTCCCAAGGTTATCCATCCATCTGAGCTGCTGACACGTAGGAATGGCCCTGAAAGACCTCCATGGCAGCCAAGCTTTGTTGGTACCCAGCTCACAATGTACCAATTGCACCTATCTCTTTCCTATGTTAGACACAAGATGCTGCAGACGTGGAGGTAGAAGGGGAATCAGGTGTGATGGTTGAGAACTCCTTACACCAGGAAAATTTCCTTGTTCCTTTGCAACCCACTAGAAACATTGAAAAACACTAGGGAGCAGAATTCAGCTCAAAATTCACTGCTTGTTTTCTTTTTCTTTCCATTTCTCCTTCAATCTCAAACAGAAAACAAGAGTCAAAAACCAAGTGTTGGATCAAATTTCCGTGGGATGCAAAGCAGTAAACAACTCACTCCTTCCAGGGGAGATCTGCTCAATTAAGGACCATTAAGTCTAGCTCTGTTTCATGATTTTATTGTTTGCTGAAAAGTCCCTGGAAGGCAGCCTCTCAGAGAATCAAACCTCTGCAGCCAACGCGAGATGAAGAAGTTATACTTTTGCTGTTCCTGGACTAACTCAGGCAAAACCCTTTAATCCATAAAGTGGAAACCAGGCCCTTGCCATACCATCCAATGTGCAGCCACTTGCTTTGTCTCAAATGAAAGGGGAGAAGTTCAGCAGGCTGCTTTTCAGCTGGAGAGAGCCTTGTAGAAGGCCAGCTAAGGGGCCAGCTGGCTCCAAGCAAGGCTCTGGCTTCTGCATTTTGTCTTTTCCTCTGTGAAATCATTCTCTGTGCTGCCTTCCCTTTCCTCTAGTTTTCCTCTGCTTCATCTATGCAAAATAACTACTGGCAGGAAACCTGTCTCAGTTTTCTTCCCCTCTTCCCCAGATATCTGAGGGGCAACAAGGTTCTGGGGCAACCTAGGAGTCTGGGGAATTAAAAAAAAAAAAAGAAAGAAAAAAAATCACTGTGTTTAGCTCCTTTCACATCACAGTCATTACACAAGCACCCCTCTTCGATCCTCCTGCAAGGTGAGATTGAAGACATGGGGATACAAAAGCTTCTGGGGCAGGATACAGTCATACTAAGCAACATAAATTGTCTAAGCCTTTTCAAGATATCCATGGTGTGGTGAGTACTAGTGACTGTTTTGACTCAGCCCAAGTAATAAAGGGAGATGCTTAAGGCAGCAAAATCCCTGCTGCTGCCTATGCCAGAGCCTGGGAAAGCCAAGCTTACTGCTGTGGGCAGGAAGAGAGGGTGCAAAGGGGTATGAACATCGTGCAGGGCTGATGGAAGGAAAGAGCAGCCTTCCCAAAACAGCTGTTACTTTCCCCAGATTTCTCATCACACAAAAAGAATGGCAGCCAGCCCAGGTTTTCTTCAGGGCACTTCCCAGCTTGGTGGCAGGAGCAGACAGGCATTAGCTCTTTTACATTGGGCCAGCAAGTTTAATTCTGCCAGACCTGTCAAAAAGATGCCTGAACTGGCCATGATCAAACACAGGTCAGGGTCATCCCTTGGGAGCTTTGACAATATCATAGCAACCATAATGGCCACAACAAATTAAAGCAATGCGTCAAAGAGTTGCCGGCGTTTTTGGAAAGTACCTTTGGATTATGCTTCTAGCAAAACACATCCTCACCAAAAACACACAAGTTCTGCAGTTGCACACGGTGAAGGGTTGTTGGGTCTGGTTTATTCATTTGGGTTTTTTCGTTTGTGGGTTTTTATTTTACACCAGCTGTTGTAAATTTGGAAAGGAAAATGGTGAGATAATCTAAAAATTTGTGAAGACATATTTTTTCTTATTACCAGTTCAGAGCGGTCAAGTAAAGCGCTGCTTCGTAAGTTACCTTAGTGCATCCAAATATAACACCAACTCTGAAAGTGATTTATGAACTCATCAATGATTTATTGATGTGGCCCCAAACTGGGCTGTCACCAGTGCTCACATCGTGCTGAGGTAACTCCACCAAGCTTCATATCCGCCCTGGGATAAAGAAAGAGCACTGGGACAATTCCATTCCTTGGAACCCCCTATTTTCACGACAACTGCAGGGTATGCATTCGTTTTCTACTTCTCTGGAAGAAAGAAGGGTTACCTGGATTCTCAGTATGCCTTATGAGCTCCTCCTTTTCACCTATCACTGTGGACAATGCTACCCTTGCTGCCACAGAGCCCCAGGATAACACAGCTAAAGACAACCCAAGTTACGTGATCTCCTTTGGACCATGGTATGAACCTCTGCAACATGTACTCATTTGCCTGGTTTCCTTCTTCCCTCTATTCCTGCATCCTGGATGATGAGAGATTCATTGTGAGAGATCACTCTCTCACAAGGGAGAGTTGTTGAGTCCAGTTAAGACGGCAAAGCTTTTCTGGTGCATTTTTTCTCTAATTAGCATGGGCAAACAGCAAGATGAAGAAAGAACCAACGTCTTTTACCACCCTAAAGTATCTTCCTCTGAAACAGGAAAAGAACTCAAAGTTTTCACAAGCCTCATAATGAAATTATCAAGACCTGACACTTAGAGGATTTCAAGCCTCTTACATTTTTTAAATGTGTCTGAAAAATTTGGCTTGTGCTTCCATGAAGATAGAAGCAATGCAGAACATAGAAACTGTGAGATACAACTCCCACAAACACAAATTAAATCAACTGATCTGAGCCTATTTGGGTAACACTGATTCAGCACAGGGCGAAAGCACAACCCAACATAGAGAACTATTTCCTTGTGTGCAGGTCTCACAGAAGTTATCCATACATCGTTTTGGTCAATCAGTATCTTTAATATCATTCCAAGAGTAGCTCTGAACAGCTGATTTCTCTGTCATACAGTATTCATCACTGTCATGCATTGGCTTAGCTTATAATAATGCTCCTTTGTATCTCTGAAATCTCTGCTTCAGGAGCTCAACATCTTGATTTGTTATTGTGGGATTTGCTTTTTAATATATCATTGTGCAAAGTAACTCATTAAACAAAGCCAGAATCTGGCAGACAAACTGTTGGGGTTTGGTTTTGGTTTTGGCTTGTTTGGTTTTTGTTTTCTTTTCTTTTCTGTTTTTTGGGGGTGTGAGGAGGAGGAAGAGTTAAAAAAATGAATTAATTATGGGAAACATCAGATTTTTAACCCTCACCTGATGTATGATAATGATTTTGTACATCCAACTGGTTTTGACTGAGTAAAACTGTTAATGTTCGTAAGACAGGCTCTATCACTGTTCTCGTGATCTACAGTCTACAATGCAAGATGGATTAGTTTAATATACTCTAGAAAACTAGACCTACTTTTCTCTACCCTGACCTATTTTTAATAGCTGCAGCAGGAGTTCAAAGAAAAGTTGCTCTGCCTGGAGCTGCACCTTCCCAACATGATTGCATCACCAACAGCCACAAGAACTCAACAGTTAAAGTAGCAAACTCTCATATGAGCTGTGAAATATATTCTCACACTCGAATTCATAAGCAACAATGTTAGCAGGCCAGACTTTGTAGATGGGGTGAAGTGATAAACAACCCCCTCCTTTCCCTATTGAGAAGAAGAGTCAGATTTCTTCACCACACCTACTGAAGGCAAAAAAACCCTCTTACTTAGAAGTGTGAAAGTGGTACGACCAGAGGGGAAAAAAAGGCTCCACTTAAATGAATATGAACACTAAGCCAAGTTGCTCACTCAAACTCATTGCACCTTTACATCCAAAATCTCTGTCATCTTTAATTTGCTCTTGTGGATGCCCTTCTGTAGGAAGTCAAAATCTGGAGCTGGTAAATACATGAAAATGGCATTATCCTACAAGAAGAAATGAAAGTACATGAAAATGGCATTATCCTACAACAAGAGCACTCTGTCTTGTTCAGATGGAAAAGGAGAGACTGTGGCAAGCACATGAGAGGAAAAGGCAAGTACAATCAGCACAGCTGAGCAAAGGTAGGACTGAGATTTCCAAGAAGCTGACACAGGAGATGCCACAGACCAACTTTTCAGTTTATGCAAGTCAAACGAGCTCCAGCAAAATCAGTTGAGTGTCTGCATCAGATCACCTGATGAAGAATGGCTGCACAATTTGACATGCACACTGCCATCCAGACTTGCCTCTGAAATAACTAGCTAATGTTACTATTGAAACTAATTGCTCCTGTGTTGCCACATCTTGTGTATTTTAATTTAAGCAGGTGGAGGATGCCTTTATTTCTAAAACATGCAGTTCTCCCCACTCCGGTAAATCCACTCAAAGCACAGTAGTTTAAACTCCAAGCTCCAGAAAGACAGATTCAAAGGAACTTTCCAGTGTCTTGAGTAAAACCCACAGGCAAAATTCTCTACAGGGACAAACAGGTGAGATCCCATTAAAGTTCACACCACAAGTCAATTCAAGCAGAAGTACAGTGATGAGCATCCATGCAGTGACTGGGACACCTCTAAATGTAAAGCATGCTGCAAATATGTTTGGTTATTGGTTAAAGCATGCTGCTGTAGGAAGATTCCAGATAGCGATATCCTGTTTGGGTCAAGATGGAGAGTCAATTTTGTCTTGTCAAGTGAGCTCCATTTTTTTAATTTCTCCTGAGGTGCTTGCTTACTTCCAAAGGCTCAGCAATCTTTAATATATTCTCTTCCTTCAAGAAGTATTTTTGTGAAAGTCATGCGAGTGTACAGTACCACTCCCACTTTTTCCAAGATTGCTTTTGGTGTTATTTTGATGCCCCAGGAGTCTCATTTCAGCCTTATAATAACCCACTTACATATGAACAACTCGTAGTTGTCACTGAGTGATGTTTCATATCTCCAGGCTTCCCATACCAAAAAAGCTTAAGGCTTATTCTCTGTTTATGTTTCTCTAATGTGGAGCAGTGGTGCTTTCCTGTATACTGCTTAAAACTTTCCTTCCTAGTAAATTGAATTTGACAGGTCCTTGCAGTTGTCTACATGTTGCATCATGGGAAAGATTAAGACTTATAGGTGACTCAGTGATTTGAGAGGAGTGCTAGCTGCATCAAAGCCTACTGTACATACAAATCCTGTGACCCCAGGAGCCCCCTTGTGCAACAGATACTGCAGTGATGCTCTGGTATCAAGAAGCACAGCTTGCAAGCACAAGCATGCCTGCATGGCATGGGGAGGAAAGGAGCTCTTGGCAGCAATGGAGAGTCTCCAGGTCCTGTCACATGGTCCCCATCCACGCTGTGGGAGAAGGAGGTCATTGTCTGGATAATTCCCAACCTTTATTCTGCCCAAGACCTACAAGATTTTACTCACAGATGCCCAGCCATTATGTTTAAAAAAACTTCCAGATGACAACTTTTGACCTCCAGTATCTCATAGAATCATTTTATTTCATACTATTATTAAATGAAAAGTTTTCATGGAGACGGACTTTTCGCTAGGGACTGTAGTGATAGGACAAGGGGTAATGGGTTAAAACTTAAACAGGGGAAGTTTAGATTGGATATAAGGAAGTTCTTTACTGTAAGGGTGGTGAGGCACTGGAACGGGTTGCCCAAAGAAGCTGTGAACGCTCCATCCTTGGCAGTGTTCAATGCCAGGTTGGACAGAGCCTTGAGTGGCATGGTTTAGTGCGAGGTGTCCCTGCCCATGGCAGGATGCTGGAACTAGACGATCTTAAGGTCCTTTCCAACCCTAACTATTCTATGATTCTATGATTTGTTCTAGAATGGCTTCTGATTTAAATTCAAAGGAATCAAGAATTGACCAGTGTGCCTCCAGTTTGTTCCAAGGTTCAGTCCACCACCTCAAACTGAAATATTTTCTCCTTTGTATATTAAAAGTACATGGATACAATTTTCAGACAGTAACAGCTGCTAGGCTACTGATTCTTCCAGAGAAAAACAAAACTTAATAAACAATTTCTTGTTATTTAAAAGTCATTTATCCACTGTATTATTACCTCCTACTCACTTAGTAGGACGTTACTAGAAGTTCTTCCAATTCTCCTCTCATTTACTTAGAAAATGAGGAATAGCTTTAAATCATTGGCATTAAATTTGGCATGAAAAGAGGGATAACTGAGTTCCAGAAGTTTGACTGTTCGATGTTTAGAAAGGATTCTGTGTGCTTCTCAGACTGATTTATTCAGGTTCTTCTTCTTCTTCTCCACCACAGATGTTCTGCCAACAGAAGAACATTCAGGTGGAGAAGTCTCACATACCAGCTGCTGCTTGACAAGCCCAGCTTTTGCCAACACTCATAACTAACCTGAAAAGTCAGAGATGTTTTGGCATATTCTTGCACAACTGATGTGAAAGAGACGCTCTCTTGCCTTCTCACCCAAGGGAGAACACAGCTTTCACAGGACTCATTCTGCAGTGAAAGCAGGCAGGAGAAAGGCATGTCTTCTGGCTGACAGCAGCACCCATTACAAGAAGGATTCTGGATCACACTGGAGGAGTGAGTAACACCAACTACAGGGTGCAGAGGTGATAGAACATTTTTCCCTCATCTCCTTGGGGCCACGCTAGGCCCAAATACAGTGAAGTGCTTGTGCACATGGGCATGCTGGGTGCAGAGTACACTGGCTTTTGGAAGAGCAGAAAGAAATTTCCCAGCTTCCCCCAATAACAAGTGAAATTGCAAGGGATGGAAGAGGGTAGGGGGGACAAAAGACATCTAAGAGGAAAGGGGATGCATGCACAAGCACAGTAGAAAGAATCTCTTGGGTTTTTATTCTGAGCTGTTGAATTGGAAAACACAGCTTCTAGCACCACTTCCCTGCTCCACTCCTCATTCCCATCTCCTCAGTTCTTGTTTTGAACTTGCAACAATTAAATAAAATACATTGGCAAAGGAATCCTGCTGATGGAAAGAGGTGCACATAGCTGATCACCTCCTTCATACCCCTCTAACATTTCCTGATCAATTGATACACCTCTGTTAACAGCAACTGAGATAAACCTTGCACTCAGCCATAGCAGCCCAGTTTTACCAGGTTTGATGAAATTCTGTAGGTATACCTGCTCATCACAGCCCTTCATATTAAGAAAAACACGCAGATGCTTACAAGCTCATTACATGTTCCCCCAGAATAGCAAAGAATTCAGTGATTTACCATTCCTGCTTTCCTCTTTCTATCTGACCCTGCTGTCCAAGTAACATCATATAAACTACAGATATTATACAGGTTCCAGCAACTCACCCTCCACTCCCTCCAAGATTTCTAAACAACCTCTTGATGCACCAACTGGAGTGCACATACCAAAGTGGGGTTTGTTCACATGCCCAGTTCCCCAGCAAAATGCTTTGGCTCTCTCAAACAACTTGTATGGTAATAAATACTCCCTTATGTTTGCAGCAGCAATCATAGATGAATGCCTGGGTCTCTCTGCTCAGAGACAAATGCAGCAGCTCTCGTTGTAATCATGAGGGCTTGATGTGCTCGTAGTTCATATGCCAATGTGCTCATGCTGGCATACTGAAACCTGCTGTCGGCAACACTGGGAAACAAAATGTTTTGGAGTAGCCCAATATACACAGATGTGAGATCCTGAACAGGTACGAAGAGGAGCATATTCCAAAAGCCAACACCCGTTTGCTCAAAAAGAAAAAACAATGCCCCCAATCACAGGCAGATCTCAAGGCCCTCAATCCTAATTCATGTTCTTTCAGGGACCTTTTCTACCAGTCACTTTGCCTTCCAAATGTGCCCTGCAGCTCTCCACCCTGGCAAAACTGAGCAGGAACCCAAGAACAAACAATAAACTGTGACCTCTTTTACTCCATCCACTTAATACATAACAGACTTTGCATTCTTGTAAGGCTGTCTGTGGAGTTACTTGGTTTGGTTTGTGTCTACAAGGGACTGCATATAGCTTAGCTCAAAAAGGCATAGATATATGGCTTTCTTTACGTAGGCTGTGCACGCATAGATATGTTCATATATGCTTGTGTTCACAGATTTTTAGCTCTCAAATAAACTAGGCTATTTATATACGTGTGAATATGTAGGCAATTTTCACAAAGGAAATTTCCAACTGCAGGGTAGTGAATCTAACAAAGAACTGACCTTTTTGACCCCTGGCATACCTGTCTTTTGTAGGAGGGGGCTGTTTATTTAAGGAGATGTGTAGCAGATGATTGTATCTTTGGGAAACAAAACTACGCACACATGCAGGCTGCTGGCTTTGAGCAGGCTAAACTGCAAAAGCAAAGGGAATTTTTGGGAGTTAAAAAGATACTTGTTCTAAAAGAAAGCCAGTACACTTCACTATGCTTCACCAGCCTCACAGGTATACTTTCAAAGCACAGCTTTTCAAAGGAGCTAGGGAGGAGAAGGAAAAAAAGTGTGCATGCAACTTTTGTTTAAACTTCCTTTAAGAACCTCCTAAACCCTGTAAAGGAGTTTACAGATGTTGGAGGACACAGGAAAGCACCTGTCCACCAGCACTCTTTCACCTGATTAGAGGCTTTGTTACCCCCTCTTCACTACAGAGGAGATGCTTTTTCATTGCCAGAGATCAGATACACTCATTTGACCCAACCTGATGAACTACACAACCATCCAAGTGTTAACAAAAGGAGACCACCACTCTAAGGAAAAGCTGCCATGTGACTTCATATTCCTATCTTATTTGTCCCGCAGTAGATCATCTATCACCTTTCAAAGAACCATTTGTAAAAGAAAGATCACCATTGTCCCTACCTGCCCAAGTTAGACAAACATATTGGAAGCCTTTTCATCCAAAAGCAGCAATTAAGGGGAAGATTTCCCAGGCAATCCCTCAAAAATTCAAAATAAGCCTTTTTCACTATGTCTTTAGATATAGTCTTAAAAATCTCATTGAGGGAGTTTAGGGTTTGGATTTGTAACTTTATGAACATCAGTGCGTTGGTGTGTTTAATGTGCTCACAGCAATCTTAAGTCACTTTGTAGAACCTAGCAAGTAACAGTATTCCCTTCAGCAGACACGAAAACCTAGAGGTGCACTGAGAATGTAAGATGGTTCAACATCCTGTAGTGTGACTGTTAAATGTATTCAATATATTTTATAGTATCCCAAATTTTTTGAATGATAAACATCATGAAAAGCGTTTGCATGAAAATCTGCAAAGCCACTGCTACTCTCTGAAAGAGATGTCCTTCGAAACGTGCTTTTTGCAGCAGTTTCATTCAGAGATCAGGCATTTATTCATAATGGGAACATTCAACAAGCTAAAAAATGCTGTAACAGTTTATGGAAAACATAAAAAAGAAACAGGAAGAAAAGAACACAAGCACTCTTGTCTTGCCTTAGGGCTCATTGTTTATCCAACCTGAATTAAACTATCCCATGTAACAATCAGCCCAGCCCAGACTATCTCTCTAAAGACAATACTCTTCAGCACTAATGCCAGTCAGCATGATTGCAATCACTAACCTGGATTCAGACCCAGTTTATGGAAATGGCAAACTGAATTTTACCAGAAGCAGAATGAGCTAACACAAACACTATCGTGAAGCCCTGCCCTTTGTCAACACTTCACTCCTGTCTCCAATTCTGTGTGATGAATTTGTTATACGTGTTCCCACATAAATTCTAACTGTGCTAAAGAAATTACCACTTCATTGCATCATACCAGCACTAAAATGCCAGAAAGAAGAACTGGGGTTTGACTGTTAGAATGGAAAAGAAAGACATTAGACTCTAGGTATTATACAGGATTTGTACAGAAACCAAGACTGGACTGGAAGATTTTGTGTGTGAATGTTGCATGTAACTGTGGCCAACTAACAGAAGGAGTTTGAATGAAAAGTCAGGCAACCTTGAAGGTAGTGGCTTCAATAAGTAATAAAGGATATACTCAGTGTGCAATTAACACTGCAGTTTCTATAATTATTGATGGAGTTGTTAATTTGATGCCACCCTTCCCGTCCCCTGTCCCCGTCCGTCCGTCTGCCCCCCCCCCCCCCCCCCCCCCCGTCCCCCCATCACCCCCCCCCACCTCTTAAAGACTTTTCTGTACTTAAAAAGCTAAAGACACAGTAGATAAGATAGAAGACTTATCTTCTGCCTTAAGGGAATTATCACACACACACACACACGCACACAAAAAAAAATAAAACATCCAGGGTATTTTTTCTCCCTTGATGGAGAATGGTGTTGGAAAGTTTTAGGAAATTGTAAGAAATGTGGAAAAAAGTTTTTTCTCCCCTCAAATTATTTTGTCACATTAAAAAAAAAAATCTTTATAAACATGTCTCAGAAAGGAGAAAAAAAAAATAAATTCACAAATCTTTCCTTCCACAGGAAAAAAAAAATAAACCCCAAAATGGCCCTTTTTCATATTTATTTTTTTCATCAGAAATAAAATTTGACACTGTTGATTGGAGTTATATTTTTTCATTCTTTTTAAAAAATAAATGTTCCCTCACACCTAACCAACGCTTCTAAAATTTGCTGCGACGGCCTCAGTTTGCACACACCGATTCCCTCCTCCTCACCCTAGGGAGAGCAAAGCGATGGTTGCATACTCGACACCTCGCGGTACTGTACATGAGGAGGAGGAGAGAAGATAGGGCCATTCACAGTAGCACCTTGGAAATCCTGCTTTAACCTCTCTTCCTATCAACTCCTGCTTGTCAAGCTCCTGTCTGCACAGCTAACATCCCTACTTCTCAGACGGAGCAAACACGGGCCTGATTCTGCAACCAGGTCTCCACCAGACTGCAAGCTCACCTGCATGGACGATATGTCTTGCAGGATTTAGGGCCACTAGTGCTGCTTTCCATGGCTTTTGTTGGGCTACATGTTAGTACTATCTTTGAAAGCAGCAGCATTCAGAGGAGTGTGGTGCTACTCACCAAGATGAAAAGACCTAAAGACCAGCCTGGAGTTATATGGCAATTGGTACATCTGAGCTCCCAGTTTATATACAGAGCACTGCTATATACTTCCCCCTTCCTTCTCTTTTCCTTAATTTGACTAAGGTCCTGGTTCAAAGGCATTACAAATCTGATCTAATCCTGCCAACATCAACCCAAATTGACAGTAACACCTATTTCATGAAGGGGAAAAAGATTTGACCTGCGTTCTGCTGGAAAACTGGAAGGAAATAAGATGGCGCCTCTGAGACTGGCATGCCTCCAAAGGGGCAATAACTGAGCTTTACTCTTTCAGTTATTCCCATTAAAAAAATAAAATTATCAGAAATGTTTATTCAACAGTGAATAAAATGCTCAAATCAGATAGGCTTTATCTGATAGCAAGGTAATGACTGACTACCAAATCACATGGCGGCAAAACATTTTTCATGGATGTGGTAATGTGCCCTTACCTGAAAACCTCTGATTAAACAACAGGGGGGTGTGGGGAGACCACAGATAAGAATAGAGAAGTCACGTAACATACCGATAATCGCAACACCAAGCAAGTCTCTCAGGGAGGAAGGAAGCAGGAGGGAACTTTAGGCATCCACCTACAAACAGAATTCTGCCTCTGTTCTACCTTGTGGTCCTATTACCTTTCAATGAATTGCCCCTGACTCTGTCAACCCGGACAGCTGAATATGATCAAGCATTTCTACATTTCATTTCTGTGGCTCCTATTGCAGGTAATGATAGCTTCTGCAAGACTTGTACTATTTACATAAAGTTCATAAATAACAAACCTGTTTGTTGCCTTATATAACTAGTGTTGTGCAATTTATCTAGAATTTTCAGGTTAGCTCCCAGAAAAAGAAAACAAAATAAACAAAACCAACCAAACCCACTTCTAGGTTCTCAGGGGACATTCTTAAAAAAGTGTTAGGAAATTACACAGCAGTAAAGTTTACGAGAAGCAATTTACTTTCTCTAAATTCAATATACACTAAGTTGCTGGCAATTTTCAATCCTATTGTATCACAGCTGCCTTAATGCTCTGTGGAAGTAGCAATTTCATTGTTAACCATTAATCTTCAAACATTTTTAGAAGCTCATAAGAGTAAGCCTGGAAAGCCACAGTATCAGAGAGTGCAGTGAAGAAATAAACCCCAAAAGGTCATCTAAGCAGGATCATCAATGCCTAAACCATTCTTGGCAGATGTTTGTCTAACCTGTTCCTTAGAAGCTGCAGTGAAGAAGGGAAAAACATAGAGCAAATTACTAAGAGATCAAAGATTTCAAATTGAGAAATATTTCTAAACATACTTTCCTCATATGGATAAATTTCCCTGTTAACCTCACCGAAAGGGTGGTCAAGCACTGGAACAGGCTGCCTAGCGAAGTGGTTGGGTCACCATCCCTGGAGGTACTTAAAGGACTTGTAGACGGGTTTTTAGGGGCATGATTTAGTGGCGGACTTGGCAGTGTTAGGTTAATGGTTGGACTTGATGATCTTAAAGGTCTTTTCAAACTTCAGTGATTCGATGATTAGGTAAATCGTCAATACTCCAATATAACTCAAACACATCTGCAGACATTGCTCACTTAAAGGCAATAGCTATGTCAAGATAAAGCATTTAGATTAGGGGAAAAAAAAACAATCACTATGAGGGTGGTGAGGCACTGGCACAGGTTCCCCAGAGAATTTGTGGATGCCCCATCCCTGGAAGTGTTCAAGGCCAGGTTGGATGGGACTTAGAGCAACCTGGTCTAGTGGAAGGTGTCCCTGCCCATGGCAGGCAGTTGGAACTGGATGAGCTTTAAGGTCCTTTCCAAACCAAATCATTCTGTGATATTCAACACATGTTGACGACTTCTAGAGCACCTTTGTCACACATCATTCCTCATAATGCTTGGTCATACGGTATCCATATGTAAGAGACTGTTCTTTAACAGAGGTTTCAGGCAAGATACATTACTACTAGATGGAAAACACTAGCTCAACATCCAAATAAAGGTTGCCGTGTACAGTGTGCATACACCCTTGTTCTAGCCCCACCTTACCCATGCCCAGCCTGCTTCTATATCCACAGGAAATACTGAAGGGCTCTTCAGGAAGACCCCTCTTCCCTAACTGCTGAGCACTTTACATGCTATCTGAGCTTGTGACCCTGAGGAAAGGCAGGCTGCCTATCTCTCACTGCTTTGGAGCACAGAGCCAGCAACAGCCCTACAGCCTACAAGGCAGGTCTCCAAAAAGGGGCTCTGGCCTATGTGGCTGCAGGGTCTGATGTAGCTTCTCCGAGACCTTCTGCTTCAGGGCATCTTTTGAGAAGGCCATTGCAATGACCCAGAGATTCATCACACAGATCAAATTTTGCAATTGTCAAATTATTTCCACCCAATTAATAATAAACCTTAATGCTGTTGCTGTCATCTTCACCACCAGCCTCCTAATCCCTCAGGTTCACTAAGGTGAAGCTGTGAAGAGGGATTCTATTTTACTGTTCAAATAACCAATCCAAAGAAGCTGGATATTATTACAGCTACACATTGAACAAATCTCTGTTCCAGTGTAAAATGCAATTCATGTTACATAAATGCATTAGCAGTATTGCAGTTACATAATATGGCAGCAAAGAAAATGAAGAGTGACCCTAGCAAGGAAAATATAAATCAGCTTGCCCTATCAAGCAAGTAAATTTAAAACACATTATAGCAGCCTACAGATGCCTTTTAGTCAACCAAGAACTGCTCATCAGAACATAAATAACTGACATTTGAGTCAGAAATTTCAGTGATATGGACATTTTAATGAACATTTTAATATTAAGATTTAAAGAGGCTGAAGACATTTCTGTATTTTTAACAAGGAAAAGTGAACAGTTGGGATTTGAGAAAGAAAATCCCAGCAATTAACTTGTCCTCTGCTTAAGTGAAAGATTTCTTTTTTGGAAGTACATTGTGTTCTCATCCCCAACTGGTTTCACACACTGCTCCAAATGCTAAATATCTATAGAACAGCTCCAGCTTTGAACTATGCTAATGACCAGACATCAAGCAATTTTCTCTGGGTATGAAAACAATTTCACTCTTGGATTGAGTTATCTAAAGGAGACATTTTATACGCAAAAAAAAGATTGCTGTGCTTGCTATCTGGAACAGTTCAATGCAGAACTAGAGGAGTTCAATGAAAATCATTTTGGCAAAACCTACATGGCTTATGATAGACTTTGCTTTCTCTTTGAGCTGGTCTTAGATTTCAAACATTTGCAGTAGACTGAAGTATGCCTGTTTGGTGCAGTGAGGATTAACCTCCTGCTTTGTATGCTCATCTGATGAAGTACACAATAAAAAGAAATCACTTGTATAAGTGACCCAGAAAAATCTGAGCACAATTTGGGAAAGTCAAGGGTTGCAGCACACAAGGCTCACTTGCCTATTATACTTAGTAATGCGAACACAGACAGCATGATGTCTGTTAAAGATATGCTAAATATATTCTCACAAACACAGAAGAAAATGTAATGCCCTCAGTGGTTAAAATTCTTATTAGCTTGTAGTGGACACCAAATGCCTAAGGAAAGGAAGTCCAGTGATACTTTCTGGATTCTCCACGCTAACACCATCAGGTTTCAATACCACAGATTGTTTCATGGGTAGCTTCCCAGGTAATAGTGTTTCCTTATTGCATGTGGATTATTGTAACACTTCTAGCATAAACTTGGAGGGGGGGAAAGTGCTTTCCACAAAGCTTGATTCTATTCCAAACCAGAGAGAAAGAAAAACACCCACTGGCCTACTTGAGTATTGAAATAGGTTCTTAGCAACTGCAGCCAATGTGACCTGGAGTTTGTCAGTGCTGTACGCAAGCATGCAAGTGCCAGTGGGCTTACACGCTTGCTGTTCCTCTTACACCTAGGAATAGATTTTGGCCTGCTCCCTTAAACCCTTACTACATAGCTTGTCTATGGATTCCAGGCACTGAAACTTTAACGGCATTTTAGAAACAGAGGTTTAATTTGGTTTGACTTGGCCTAGCCTGAATTTTAGTTACTTGTCTGCCACGCTGTTTGATAACAGATCTCTGCTCAGCACTCGGCAGGAGCTCCTAGCCCCTAACACTTCTGGTACTGAGAATTCAGCTGAGTGCCCAGACTGATGATTACTGCCTGTGAGAAAATTTTTCAATATAGTAGATAAGCAGAATATTCAGATGGCTGATCTGCAAGGAAATGAAACACAGCTTCTCCAAATCAAATTATTAGCACAAACTGCTTACCCACAACATTAAACATGCTGACAAGGCATGGGCTGAAGTTAGCGCCATTTATTTTTTGCGCAGCTAGAATATAGGAGTGACCTGCCAAACCAGAGGATGGAATTAGCAATTACAGTGTCACTTGGCTTCACAGTTCAATACGCATGCATGAAGAGGCACGACAACAGATCCAGACGGATAAAATGAGGAAACAGTTGGTACATGGTAGGATCAGTATGTTGTGCAATTTAAACAAACATAGTGTCTAATATCAAGCAGGATGAGTCACAAGCGTGCATAAAATCTCCAAGGTTTTTCAGTGAGAAGATACAGATCCCCTTGCTTCTTCCTCAAGTGTGCAAACAATATCTTTAAATGAAAAATTCCTCCATTTTTTTTTGTGTTGTGTTGAACACACCAAATAGTGATACAGCCCTTCATGGTATTAGGCACTCCGTGATAGCATTTTCCTTTCTGCAGTGTTGTCAGAAACAGAGCAGATCTTGCATTGTGGCATTTTGCCAGAAAGTGCAACCACTCGGTATTGCAGAGCAGCAGTATTTCCACTGCTAGTTCAACGTGTGAAATTACTGGGTAGACAGAAACACAGGATAGATAGGAAACTAATGCAAATGACAGCTAATAACTGTTCCTTCCTATTGATTTAATCCCTACAAATTACATCTTTGTGGATGATGATATGCAATGCTCATTAACTCGAACCAGAGGGAAGACTTGTTAACACTTACTATAGTGCAGAATGAAAGTCTGAATTCCCAGAAGATTTCAAACCCTTGAACAAAGAGCAACCTCGTTTAGTGGGAAGTGTCCCTGCCCAGGGGAGGGGGATTGGAACTAGATGACCTTGCGCATGAATTTACCCCTTAATGTACAAAGATCCTGTGTTTGTACCCAAGTACCATGCAAGAGCTTAAACAGAGAAAATCACATAATTAACAGAGAGGGATAGACATCTAAATCCCAAAATTTGCTGCCTGAAATGTCCTTGCTTAACCCTCTATTGTGTGCCCCATGTTGTATCAGTGTTTGAAAGTACACACCACAGGGCAGTTTAGAGCAACTGCTTCTCTTCAGCCTAAGAATATGAACCGTTTCCATTCAATATTCAATATTTCATTCAAATTCTGTCCACAGTATACTTCACCATTCATAGAAAGACAAATATTATCATTGGCTGCTCTAGCAGAAAAGCCATCTTCTGATTTTTGATAGCAGAGATATATTAGGTACATGGATACCTAATCACCCATGGGCTGCTTCAGAGATGCACTGCACCAGCTACCAAGAAGGAGAAAAATAACTGCTACAGCTGAACCCAGGACAACAGCTCACACAAGTGGCTGTTCTAGCTATGGTACACCACAGCTCTTTGTGAAAACAAGAAGACTGCTGGAAAACTGGGGTAAAGGCATTAGACATGGCAGGCTAGTAGTTCAAAATGACAAATTCTGATTAGGATTTAGTCGAAAGACTGGATTTGCAATCTAGACACCATAGAGAAAGTAAGATTGGTAAGAAGGTAGAGAAGGTAAGCGAGAGGCGGAGGGAGGAAATAAACAAACCATACATGCATAAATTATACATAAACATGCATAAATTATACATAAACATGCATTTATTCTATAACTGCCTAAAAGACCAACTGGCTAGAAGCTACATATGATGCTCCACTTCTTTCTAAGAGCAAGTGAGCAGGTGGAAGCTCAGGAATGGCCTCGATCTTTGGTAGGAATCCCACTCTCCTAGACAGCACATCAAACGCTGCATGTTCTCTGACCCTGAAACTTCACCATAACCTTTACCTTCCTAACTCTGGACTTCCAAAACGACAAACCCTTCCTCAAGGGTTGCTCTGATATTCCCACACTGGGAAACAGAAGGCAAGTTGTGGTCTTGAAGGTTTTTAGCAGTTTCTTTGCTGCTTTTAATACTACAAAGCCAGTAACAAGTGTTCATGGGCATCTGAAGCCTGGGCATTCTCCCTTTTGACCTGTAATAAATGAATAATCACGTGATAAGAGAGGGAGAAATTCAGATTAGGTTTTACCTCCTAGACTATATGCCCTGTTCAGACAGGACATGCTAACAGTTTGCTGTGACTACCTGGTATCTGTAGTTTAAGCTACATATACAGGTCACCTGGAATACCATGCTTCTCTTCTCTGATGAATTAACTCCTAGAAGTTGGCTTCTGGTGGGAATACTCATGGTTCTGCCTTCGTCAACTGTGTTAAACACTCACAGCTTTCTTTCTTAAACATTGCTGCCAGTAAACACCCACTGGAGAGCTGGAACACAAAAAAAGAATTTGCTGAAATTTTTTAATGAGTCTTTGAAAGAGGGAAAGTCATTTGCCTCATGTTTATGATTAGCACACTGAGTTCCTGACCTGGTCAGACCTTAAGGTGGTACCACAGAGTAGATGTTAATTTGCAACAAATAACACGTAAAAAACCAGGTCTAGTTTGACTCACCCAAATGCCACAAGAAAGGGCTGGTACTGAGGCTCTTCCCCAAGGCAGCAAGCCAAAAAACCCTGTGCTGTGCCACTTTTATCCACATTTCCCTCTGCATCTTCAGTCTGGCTACAATCTTAATGAAGGCACTTCCCTATAAATCTTTGTGAAGATTTTGCACAACATCTCTTCTGTAGTCCTGATCAATCTTCCTGATCAGACTAGGTCTTGGATGTGGAGGTAACACTCTGTGTAATGGCAAAAGTGGCCTAAATAAGTGCCTGATCCATTCAAGATAACAAGAACATGAATCTCCCACCTACAAATGTCCAATGGGCAATCACAATTCACAAGAAGTACTAAAATAATCTTCTCAACAGTGCTAAAATAATTAAATGAAACACAGAATATCTTTCGGGGATTGGGAGGGAGTGGGGGAGGATGATGACACCCAGCAGTTTCCTATAAGCTAACACTTACAAACAGAAAATCAGTCATCATACTACAGCAAACGTAAGTGTGCCTTTTATCCAGCATTGCTATGGAGTGATAGCACTTTCAGCCTGCTTCTCCTTAGAGTCCCAGGAGGGGGAAAGCAGAGGTTTTTGCCAAGTCGCCTGTTTCTATTTTTTATCCTGAGTGTTGGCTTTCATTATTACAGAATGGGAATTCTGCCACTGATTTCAAAGACTCCATGATCATAATTGTAACTTTATATTAATGTACATGTGTTTAATTTAATTGCTTTGTTTAAAGATAAAAGGAAAAATGGATTTCAAATCTCTCAACTGATTTCACTGCACATATTCATAGTTCTGTAGTAAAACCCTTATGCAGCTTTTTCCTCTCCCCACGGGGAAACAGCACCGTAAGAACCACACCTATCTGTGTAATGACAGTAGCTATTAAATATTTACATGTTCTCCATTGAAATGGAAATTTCACCCTGTTCTAGTGTAAAACTGATTTCTCAAGTCCTTATAATCTAATATTTTAAGGGTAATTTTAGGTAAAGCTGTCTGAAGCATAGGCTAGAGGCTTAACCACCTAAAAAAAAGAGAAAAGAATTAAAAAAAAAAAAAGAATGCTTTAAGGCCATAGCACTGTAGGCATAAATCAGTGCAGTTCTGTTACTGAAGTTGCATTAATTTACACTTGCATAATTTGCTTCAGAGATGTAGTCATTCTGACCCAATATGTGGCAATCTGTAATCAATTTTATGAAAGCAGTATGCTTCAGATTAACATAGATTGAAAGTAGGTGAGCAGATAATGCTCATGTGTGCAAAGCAGCATTTGCCTCTGAACTCAGTCCATGTAGGGAAGATTTCTCTCAACAGCAGGCCTCTTCAGATTAGCAGAGATACACAGAAGGTTTCACTTCTTAAGGCAGCTGTAAACAAGAGGTGCTTTGCAGCAGTAAGCATGGTCCCTGCCCTGGCTGGTGGCCAGGAGAACAAGGATCGATCTAGAAAAATTCACACCCAGCTTCCCCTACAAGAAAAAAAGGTGATTTTATTTCCTGTATTTAGCAGACATTTGCAGTGGGGCCAGAGGAGAGGATTCGTTTTCTGGGGTTTTTTGTTTGTTTTGGGTTGGGTTTTTTGTTTTGTTTTTTAATCCTAATTCACCGTTAAAGATTTGAGAACTTTGTCTAAAAAGCTGCAGTGATCTCCATGAGTTTATGCAGCCTAATGCCTTGTTTCTAAACCTCAAGACTGAGACCTAAAAGATGTTTAATAAATGTTGTTCTCTTAATCACCACACATCCATGCAGGTTTTCCTGGAGAGTTTGGCGGTGGGTGGGTAGACTGGTTTTAGTGTGAATAGATAGCTTTTTGGTTTACTTTGGGTTTAATTCATTTTTGTATTCAACAGAAATCAGAGATAAATTCATGGCAGTTCCACTACTCTTACATTGAAGCATTCTCTTTAACTTGTATTTAATGGATTGGCCACCTGGAAAGATATGTATGTGAGAACAACTGCTCTGTACATTAATGGTAGCAGCCATGAGTGCTGACCTGAACCCAGATACAACAGGTGAAGGAAGTTTGATGAAGTTCACAACATCTGCCTAACTGTAAGAGGGTTTCTGCATATGTGCTCCTGCATATATATATAAAAAAAAAAAAAAATCCCCAAACAGATCTTGTGAGTTTGTTTCTTTCCACTCACACAGCATATTAACAGAGAAAGCATTATTTGGTATATGATAAAATACACTGCTAATGGAACAAATGTGGCCGAAAGATCAAGAGAAACTAATGATTCTAGTCACATCATTAACTGTGTATTAAAATAATTGCTGGTGTTTAGTTTATAATGTATTTATTATTTTTAAAAGGTTTCTTATTGCCAGAGTGAGTCAGAATGCAAACAGGCTGCAAACAGGACTTAATGTAGCTACACCAGAAAAGGATGAAGTAGTTCCAAGAACAAAACTGCCCGTTTTCTATGTACTCAACAGTTTAAGGGTTATTGCAAACCATTACGACAACATTTTCACATTATTTTAAGCAAGTATCAAGGTAGAGAAGATTTATACGGTTGGAAGTCAAATGCTCATGTCAAAACTACCTTGAATCAACGCTGTGTAAATGGTTACCCTCATGCTCAAGAATCAAAGGTAGCCTGAGCTGATCATCACCACAGCACTTCATTTGGCTGCTTTGTCTACTGAAAATCATAAACCCTATGTACCTGTGGACTGCCTAGACTCAGGTGAACCTCTGATTCTTTCCTCCCAGCCTCTGGTGATCTTCTGAGAAAAATCTGCCATCTGCAAACAGTGGAAATAACACCTCAGCCAGCAATCATCCAGAAATTGTTTTAAAAGCTGAAGGTTCCAGATATTTCTGAAAACAACTGTTCTTGTGCTAGCACACAGGTGCCCAGTATGTCATTACCTGGTGCAAGACAAGAACATTTTTATGGATAGATGTGAAGCATTTCAGAGTGATAGAAGTGTGTTGCAGAGTCTGGAGACTTTCAAAACCCATCTGGATGTAAACTGTGTAACCTGCTCTAGGTGGCCCTGCCTTGGCAGCCAGGTTGAACTAGATAATCTCCAGAGGTCCCTTCCAGCCCTAATGATTCTGTAAAGTGTCCCCACTGACCACCAACCAGCAAGTGAAATTACCTTTGGAATAATGTTATCTTTTGCCTCATCTCTGACCTAAACCATATTCAATCATCTGTTCTTCTGTGATATTTAAAAGAAGACTTAAAGGAAATAGCTTTCTTTCTCCTTTCTTTTGAATTAAGTGGAAGTCTTGGAGCAAATCACTACTCTGTTGGACAGACACTTTCTTCAAAAAGGGGGGAGAATACCATACTTTCCTGGCCACTCCACCTCCCTAGGTACACCCTGAATTTAAAAGTCACAAAGCCAAAAGTAACACTAGCTGTGTCCAAGATTCCATAGTTAACGTTACCCAGACCTCTCACCCTTTATGGATGCCAATAAAAGTCTGGGTCAGCCGAGGAGAATCCCATGCCAAGAGTCACACACAGGACTCCCTCCTGGGCCAGTGTGTACTAAGCAGGAGGAAAACATTCAGTGCTATGCTGTTGCCTGGACAGAGGGTCCTTCTCCAAGGGTCGTCCCTCCTGCTTTCTGACCTCATGCCAGACAGAACCTAAAGGCAAAGAAAACATAGGGCATTGGGCTGTTAATACACACTCTGTGGGTGCTATAGAGGGGCTGCAGGAGGTAGAGACAAACCAGGGGCATCTTGTGATTAAGGCTGAGTTGGCAGCTGTTTACAGGAAAAATGACAGAAGAAAGTTATTAATACAATGTAGCCTGAAGCCATTCTGCACTGCAGAATCTTTTTCCTGTAAAACAGGGAATGATTTCAGGGCTGCTGTAGTCAGAAACAGCAAGAACAGAAACCACTTGGAGACTATCCTGACTTCATAGCAGATGCAAGAGCGCATTTACATTGTGATGACTATAACTGACATCTACTGTACTGATCACAAATCTCCACTCTTAACAGATCTAAACCTGCTTGGACTCAAAGCAAAAAAGGGAGTTAACATAGTGTGACGGACAAGCTAAGAAGTCAGAATACATTAGTCTAAGTGGTTACACCTAATCACCTTCACTTATACATCCTCTTCCTGGTTATTCATCAAGAGAGTTCTGTTGGGAGAGTTATTGTCTATATCTCAATTCATAACATCTACTTACACATAAAGAGATTTTATTGTACCTGTCTCTTAACAATAAGCTCAAAATTTTTCTTAATGTTTATTTATTGAGGGCCATAAACTTCATTACCTGAGCAGTCTTCATAATTTAGCTAACAAAATTACTAGAGCTTTTATCAGTGTGAGAAAGAGTCTAAAAGTGATGGACCCTGACAGAGAGGATGATTTCTTGACCCAGCCCTGTTATGAGAACTTCATTTAATTGCATGGTGACACCTTTCATTGCAGTGATACAACACACAACAAGTACAGATGCAAGATCATACACTATTCAATGTTCAAATTCTTTTTGGTCATCAGGGCATGGGTAAGATGTAAGCTCAGTGATGCAGTTCACTTCATGGTACTTGTGCTCAGGTAGTTAAGCATGCTATAAGACAACCCGCCTTCCTGCTAAACACCAGCACATTCTCAGACAACTCGTCATCCTGAAAAGCAGCTGAAACAAATAAACAGCCTGACCCAGAAGCAGAAAACTGTCTATGGGTCAAATAGCAATAGGTGTTTCCATCGCTCTGCATACTGAAAGCTGTGGAGTCTTCTGCTTACTAGGATTTGCCAAACTACTTTAAAGGAGAAACTGAGCTCTGTCATTCGTATGCTTTGTGCACTCATGCTAGCCATTTCAGTTCCACATGCCTATGTTTCTATACCTGTAGGGTGTGGTGGAAAATCCTTACCATTTTTCCTCATGAATTGTTAATGCATGCAATAGTGACCTATTATCAGTAACTAATCAGCCTCCACTTATGTGTCTCAGGGAGAGCTTTAGCCCAAAGAGATTTCTCTATTATAAACTCAAAAGGGGACCTAAGAAACACTAACTGGATTCTCAAGCAATGCAGTAAGAACCCATCATAATATGGGAATGGATCAGGCACTGCACCATACCTTCATAGCCACTCAATTTCTTGTGGATTGCAGAGGGAAAGACAAAGGCTTCCCCAGTCTATCCACGCCACCCCTTCACATGCTGAAAGTCCACATGGAAAGGGTAGCCTTTCCTTCAGAAAGGTAACCTTCAGAAGGATTCAGCTCAGGGCATAGGTGATGGAAGAATATTCCTTCCCTCTAAATAATACTTCCATATGCATCTTATGTTGGTAGAATACTTACCTCTTAGGGTCTCGTAGCTCTTTCATATACATGGGTGTCCTGGTTTCAGGTGGGATAGAGTTAATTTTCTTCCTAGCAGCTGGTACAGAGCTGTGGTTTAGATTTAGTCTGAAAATAATGTTGATAACATACTGAAGTTTTAGTTGTTAAGTAGGCTTACTCTAAATCAAGGACTTTTCAGTCTCTCATATTCTGCCAGCGAGAAGGGGCACAAGAAGCACAGAGAAAGCACAGCCAGGACAGCTGACCCAAACTTGCCAAAGGGGCACTCCATACCACAGCACATCATGCTCAGTATATAAACTGGGAGGAGTTGGCCAGGGACAACCAATGGCTGCTCAGGTAGGGCTGGACATCTGTTAGCAAGTGGTGAGCAATTGTGTTGTGCATCACTTGTGTTTTCTGAATTTTTATTTCTCCTTTTTTTTGTTCCCTCTTATTATTACCATTATTTCTGTTATTATTTATATTATTATCATCATTTACTTCATTTAAATTATTAATCTAATTCTTATCTCAACCTGCAGGTTTTACTTTCTTCTGATTCTCCTTCCCTTCCCATCCCACTCAGGGGGAAGGGGTGGAGTGAGCAAGCAGCTGAGTGGTATTTAGCTGCCAGTTGGGGTTAAACCACAACAATGGGACAAGGCCAAATTTCTTGTTCAGCCTGAACATACTGATGGTTTGTTAGCATCTATGAATTACAGGCCAGGTTTTGAACAGAATATTTTGGAAGTCTGCTCCTACTCAGTGTGCTTGTCTCATAGCACCTCATATTTAGTCTTACTTAACTCTTCTGGTAAGTGCCCATGTCTTACAGTTATTGCTTTTAGTTTCAGTTTTACAAAAGGTCTCAAAGTCACATCCTGCCTCTCCTATAAGGCTTCATCAGTGGTGGTACTTCCAGGCTGTTAAGTTAGGTACACACTTCCTCACAGGGATCACTTCCAGGAAACACGGGCTTCTTTCCGTCATCTGCTTGGTCAGCTATATGGCACCTATAAGCCTTGCTGAACGAGTTTGCCTTAGAGAGCACATTTTGTTGCACAGACTGTATATTTGGGAGAAAAGGGGGCTAACTGCTAAGGCTGGATGGATTAATTACCCATATCCACTACTACTCTTTCCCCATGATACTGAGAATTTAGGAAGAATTTTATTATTTCCTCAGTGCACTGACAGACAGCTCTGCAAAAACCTGCGATGTTACTGATACTTCATGTACTTCCCTGGCTAGGTGTGTTTGGATTTGTTGTACACAGAAAAAAGAAAAGCATGACATTCAGCTGCTATCTTCTATCTGATAGCATAGGATATCAGAGTGCTGCATCTCATAGCCAGTGGCAGTTATTTGTGAAAGTATGTGAGAATAAGGCAAACATTCAGCAACACATACCCTACTTGTTATCCTTCCAGATTTTGGAAATCTGCAGTTTAGAAATTTTGTGAACTCAGGGGCTGTATGTGGTCTTCTGGGTAGAAGTCCTTGACTACTTCTTCAAGATCTGAGATAAGTTGAGAAATACAAAACAGGTAAACAAAGTAAAATCTTTCCAAATTCCATTGAAGTTCATAAGTGAAGCTAATTAGACATCAAACTTAAATCAGCAGTTCAGAAAAGTGATACATTGTATACTGTATCTGGTTTTATTTTTCTAAGGCTAAATCCTCATTTCTGAGCTCTTGCAAAGAGTAAACCAGTGCCAACACTGCTCCATGTGTCCAATTTCACCTTCTGACAGCTTTATTCCTTTTATTCAGAACACCATGCTGGAACTTTTGTGCTTCACAATTCAATTATGGCCACAGCACACCTCATTTTGTTTTACCTATACCCCTACAGCCTCCCAAGCTAAACCTTCATCACCTGCATTTTTTGTGGCCAAGCCTACCTTTGTTCCTATCTCAGCCTGTGCTCCGCATATTCAAAACAGTTGCCTAGGGCTGTTCCCCGGCTCTGCCTGTGCCATTCCTCTGCTCACCTAGCACTCTCAATCTGTCACACATAACCTTTCTGCATTGGCTACGAACTTGAAGAGTCCCTGACAAATGAACCTTATGCTGTCTGCTCTATGAAAACCTTTTTGTACGCTTCTAATAAGTATTCTTCTCCTACCACCCCCTTGTCACTTTCTTCCAAGTACTGGTATGCATGATGGCTCTACACAACTCATTCTAGAAAATCCCTAAGTCTACTTCTTCTTCCTTCAGAGCTTAGTCCATGACAAATGGGTAGGGCAGATGGTAAGCTAGGGTTTCAGCTAATAATCTGCTGTCATTTTTGTAAGTGTCTGCATGTACGTGATGTTCACATCACTAGTTCAGTAGAATATATTCCCATGTCACCATTGATGGATCAGTTCCAAACACATCAAAGACCTTCTGTATCAGAATAACAACAACTGTAACTGCCCTGGGACATCCAGGAACAAAAAGCCAAGCATAAACTATGCAAGAGCTGTACACAGATTTTCTTAAGGGGAATGTGACCAATAGCGACAGTGCTCTAGAGATGATTAGACAGTTCTTGAGCCTAATAATTTCTAGAGATCCCCACAAAGCCACAGTTTTGAGAGATCCTGTTCATCTTACTCAATTCACTTTTTGGTCAGAACAGCTTAGGGCTAACAGGAATGATTAAACTATCTCAAATAGACCTCAGTGTAAACTGTGACACTGATATCAGTTATATATAGGGCATATTGACATACAGTCTCCACGATCAGCAGAATAAAAATTGAAGAAAAACTGGTAATAACTATGAGTAGCACCCTATCCTCTTCTGCACCCCAATTACTCTTGCTTTTTCATGTAAACCAGCTATTACCTCCTGTGGCATGCTGAACTCAAGACTTCACAAAGAGAGGGCATGAATTTATCTTTAAATGTTTAGTTCTAACAGCTGCCCCAAAATGCCTCAAAGAGCAGAACCTTCACACACTCCTGTAGGATATGAGCAGTAGGCCACAAGTAGTACACAAAAGCATCTTTGAGTTTTGTCCTATAGAGTTTTTGGGATAAGGTTGTTCAGGTACTATAAATGCTCTTGTAAGTAAATAAGTAGCTAGATCAAGAATTCTCACAGCAAATAAACACCAAAATTCTGTCTGCAATTTATAGGTTAACCCATGCAGGGTTTCTTGAAGTTCTGTGTAATGAGGGATTCCTAATAAACACTCATTTTACACCATTTTAGAGAATCTCAGATCTAAACATCTCCCAGGCTTTGAAGCAAATCCAAATACGTATGATGCAGAAATGAATGAGATCACTGGAAACCATCACTGTATTACCTTTAAAGTGGTTTAAAAAGAACAAATACTATGTGATAGATAAGCGTGATAATAGGTTAGGAGAAGAAACATACAGGGCTGCCCTGGAAGAGGGGGACAAAGTTTGTATTGACATTACCTTCCAATAAAACTTCTTGGCCTGTATACAATAAAACTAGGGCAGGGAGGAAGACAGAGCAGAAGCTAGGCAGAGAGATCTAAGAGTAGCTAAAACTGGAAATAAGTCTTGATGTAGAGTTTGGTATTTCTAATTTTGTCAACAAAACTCCTGCCTCAGGAATCGGGCAAGTTTGATCTTGCTGGATGTATGGGCAACATCTTTGTGCCCATAAAAAAAGGTCACCTGAACACAGTTGAGATGGACTTGTTTGGCCAATACAAATACTGTCCACACTTTTTACATGTAATTTCATCTCAATTGCTTCAGCAGCAAAAGACTTCTTTTTTCCCCTTTTCCACACAACAAAAATACCTGCCTCTGGACAGGATGAAATGCAAAGTGCTAAAAACAGAGAGAGAGAGAGAGAGAGAGAGAGGGGCAGGATAGAGCTGTCTCCTTCTCCTACCACCCATCCATTCCCTCTTATGAGTAGCCATTTCATAATCAGAAAACATGCGAACATGGAGCAAGGAGGGAGGAGAGGGACAACAGACAAGATCTCATAAGACTGCAAGCTTTTTCCAAAGGCTTAAAAACACTTCAGATAAGAATCTAAAGAGACAGGAGAGCTCCAGAGGTCTTTACCCTTCACTAGTTTCTGATTCAACTGTTTTAGGTGCTGTCTTCAAAAAGAGGAAGAGAATGCACCCAAGTGGACAACTCAATTCCATTATGTGCCATGTTTAAGCTTGGAAATTTTTTTTCTTTCCTTGCTGCATAACATCCCATTTGGCGTTTCCCTGCTTCACAAGTCTAATTAAAACAACCTAAGCCAACTGAACTATGTGGGTTTAGGTTGGATTTTTTTTTAGTATTACTCTTTTTCCTCTGAATTGACATTTACCTCTTTAATTATTCCATAGTAACAAAATCTTCTTCTAACTCTTTTTAATGAGTCAGATCCTTCCTCATTGCAGCAAAACTTTCCTTTATTCCATGGAACCCTGGAAGAACATTGATAAAAACCTTTTTCAGAAGTCATTAATTTATATCTCTATCCAACCAGCTTGAGCTACACTTTTTTATACTCACACCCCTTGAGTGTCATGTGCCTGAGAGTTATTAACACAGTCTCCACACCAAACATACTAACATGCGTTAACATTTGATTCTCCCATTTGCCTCCCACCTGGCGATCCAAGTAATTCAGTAATTAGTATCCTCCTTGAAGCATCAGGCGGAAGTAGTATTTATGGGCTACAACAGCCAAGTACACAAGAGCAGATGCAAAGACACAGAACGAGAGAGATTTTCCACAAGAGAATTTGCTGAGTAACAAATCAGCTTGAAAAGGAGCAAACCATTTGGAGGCCACGTGAGATGCATTACCCACTCCTTCTGCCTCACATTTCATGCTTGTACTGCCTGAGTAAGGTGCTCATTAATCCCAGGATCCCGACTTTGGCAATTTTAGTTGATGGGTGAATTGTCATAAAGTCTCCTGTCAGCTGCTATTTGTAGTGATTGCGCTATGAGCTTGACATGCATTGCATTGTTCAGTCTAGTTTTGTTCTTTTATTTTGCTTGGGCTGGCTGCCTCCTGGAACCTCTACACTGCCTACTTCCTGAGGATTAAAGCATGTCTTCTGGGCAAGGAGACGCAGGGACCACCTGCAGATTCTGTTTATACATCCAGCCTTGTAGCCTGATTGATCTCACAATAGGACTGCATAACGTAAACACTTCATTATTCCACTAAAGGATATGTGCTGTACCACCTAAGGTCCCCCCAACCAAGAGTCAGTTTTAGATGGTTAAAATCTGCTAAGCCACACCAAAAGAAGCTGAACAAAGGAAAATCTATCCTAGCGACATTTTAAAGTCTCTAAGTTAAACTAATTAAATGCTATTACTTTGGAAACTTTACCCTACTCCTTTATTTCAGGATTTTGCCATCAAGCCTCAGCAGTGCTCAGGCCCATTGCTTCCAATGCACTGTTTCAGTGTCCCTAATAACAACCAAAATCCAGATTATCAACAGGATTTATTCCTGCTTTGGGGCTAAGACACAAATTCAGCCTTGGGAACTTCTTTCTTGATGGTGAGATAAAAAAAAAACAACAGCTTTTGGCTGTGTTTAGGATCAACCTAGAGAAATGGGAGCCAGAAGACAACCTCTCCTTAGCTGTTTTCAACATGGCACCTATAAACTGTGCTGCCTCCCAGCCCTGCACAGCAGAGAATCAAGGGAAGAAGGGATGAGGAAGGGGGAGGATGTGCACCTCTTTGTTCATCCCAAAACACAGAAGTGAAGAGCATCAATGCTTCTAAGTATTTCCTACCAGAACTTCGTGTTGGTATTTCCTTTTGCCAGACGAGAAACTGAGAAAAGGAGGCCAAGGCCCACCCCCAGGTTTGGGAGGGCAGTCATGGTCTGTACCTGAACCAGCACCGAGCAGCTCTTGCTGCTTCCTTTAGTGAGCCTTTCATCACCTTTCCCCATTTGCTCAGGAACAAACTCCTCCTCTAGAGCAAAAGGACAAGTCAAGGGCAGAGTCATGGCCATAACATTGCATCTCCTGGGACTCAGGATTTAGCTCTTATGAATATTTCAACATCATTCTTGTGGTTTATTTCCCTTCAGGATTTGTTTGTTGGTTGTTTTGTTTATTTAACAGTGTTAATTAAAAACTAAAGGCACACCCAGCTAAAGCGAGAGGCGTTAATCTGAGGAACTACTGCCTGAGTTCCTCAAGAGGGAGGAAAAGTTTACCCTGAATTTATCTAAGTAGCTATAAATGATAAAAGGACAGAAAAATATAGAGTACGTCAATGTCTGTAATTCACTCTGCACACATCTCAGACTGCTTCTGAAGGCATAAACCAAAACAATAGAATTCAATTCAGCTTTAAATAAAACAGCCCGTTTTGATTAGTAAACAAGGCATGAACATGCACAGATTGTCAGTGTATCTGTTGAACTGGGCATTCACAGCTTCAGTACAAAAAGCAGCCATAAAGTCTTGATTGAATAAAAGGCATAAGCAAGGCATGTAAGCACTTACTAAGGTCAATGACACTTAAAACACATATGTACTTACATGCTTTACAGAATCTGAGCTTAATTGTTCAGCAAATTGCAATAGTTTGCTGTTTACACCAAGCAGATTATCAGATGAAATGCATTAAGGGGAAAAAAAAAACAACCAACACCCACAACTTTTCTGCTTTGGATCACACTGTGGGCCTTCAACAAGATAATCTGTAAAACTTCACAGTGCTTGAGTCTGTCTGAAAAATGGATGTCATTACCCTGCTGACCTTCACATTTTATGATGAGCATCTAAATTTAATTCTCTAAATTCTCATATAGATTAGTAAAAGGAATAGTTTAAACTCTGAGAACTCTCTGAATCTCTGCAATCATACCAAGACCATTGTAGTACTCAAAGTAGATCCCAGTCCTTCCAATCTAGACTCCCAAGAATAAAAGGACACTTTGGAATTGGGGTGAAAGACAAGCTCAGAATCTATGTAAAAAAACCCTATATATTAGAAAAAAAAATAGTATTTGACAGAGGACAGATACAGCCAAGACTTTACACATGGCAGCAGCACTGGCCTAGGAAGGATTTCTACCTACAGGCTTTGATAGATAAAGCAGCTATAAAAAACGCCCTGGGCTAGAATTTTCTCCGAATTTTTCTTTGTAAACTTCATCCCTGGAGGTTTCTTTTCATATACAAAATTATACAGTTTATCCTATCTTTTCCAGCAACTTATTGGAAGAACAGTGAGTAAACTTACTCACTTACTGAGTAAATTGTTCCACACTTTTATCCAAAAGAAAGTTCTTATTCTAAGAAAGGAAATTGAAGCTGGCTCTGAATTCCTGTATTCATTGTTCTGCCCCTCCCTCATTTAAATCAATGGAAGTTAAAAACTGCTTAAATGAAGAGAAGGATCAACCCCCTGTTTTTAATAAAACTTACAAAAATGTGAAATCCCATCTTCTTCATAGCTGAATTCCTCACTAGGCCAGGTCTGCTCCCATTACTGCATGTAACTACTAATGCACTCCGTTGTTACTTACCCCTGTTGCTGTAGGAGCAAGGTGTTTTCCTGTGAACCCTGCTAGCAGTGCTCAAAATAGCACCAAGACAGCAGCTCTCTTTGAAAACTTTGCTAGCACCATCCCTAAACAACAGAACACACTTTACACTTGAAGAGGTACATGTGTTGCCTGCAAAGAGCAGCACTGAGACATGACAATAATCTGTAGGAATAGGCTTTTCCTCCTGCACCAGCATTCAGCAGATGAGCCTCATAAAGCCATTTTTGCTCTCCAGGCCTTGGCTTCTTTCTCTGACAGCTAATGGGTAAATACCTGAGCACCATAGAGGAGACTGACAAGACTATGCTTCATAGTACTCCTAAGACAAAACCAAAATCTCCTTCACAATAGAAACTCTTCTTAGGGAATAGATTTGTAGTGCTTAATAGAGATTTATTTATTTTTAAGAGTTGCATAGCTGTAATTCAATTCATTCTGGCTAATGTGTCCGGACTTGTTCTTCATGGTCTTTCCTTATGCCCAATAGCTTTTATTTTAACCTGGTTTCCCTTTAAAAGCTTTCCCACCATTTCAGGGCCTGTCTTGCAATCCCAGTGCAGATATATTTTGATTTATGATCTCTCCTAAGTCTGCAGAAGCATAGAGTAAAACAGGTATTTTCTCTATCAGACAAAGAAATCCTTACTTATCTCTTTCCCCTGACACAGAGTGCTGGTGGAGCCGGTCAGCAGAGCTGCTGTTCTCGGACCCAGAGCGACACACTGAAGAAGGAGCAGCACTGCCAGGTTGGCAGTCTCCACTGGAACAGCATCCATCTTACAACACGCATCTGGAGGAGCGGCTGGAAATGCAAATCTGTGGAACATCAGCATTATTAGAAATGAAGCTAAGCTACAGGTTTGGAATCCAAATCTCAATTTATTTCCAAACTGAAGAGCCGGGGACTTGTTTCAATGCTTTATAGAAACAAAGAGCCATAAGGTTTTGATCTGAATCAGAAAACTCAGGCATGTTCAGAGCCTGGCTTTTGGGTTGGGCCCTGTGCCTAATCACAGCTGGTTATAAAGTGATTACTCAGCAGTGCTTGTCCAGTTCATTCATCTTGAGGCCTCTGTACTACTGTATACTGTTATGTATACTTGGCATTCTTTACCCGTTTATGTCCAAATTAAATGTATTTTTGTTTTCATGCAAAGGAGCTAAAAAGTTGGATGGCGATTTGGAGGAACACCTCAAACACTTCAGTTCCTCATTTCTGACATCTACACAGAGCTACGTAATGTAGGTGTTTTGTGCAAATGCAGAGCTCCTAAGTTACTTGAAGTGAGCTGCTACTGGTATGAACCACGCAGAGTTTTTCTTTGTTGGTACTACCACTTTATAGTGTTCAAAAATAACCCAAACAGGTTAGGTAGTAACCAAGATGCTATCTGAGTAAATTTTACCTCAGGGGATTCCTTCATAGTCAAAAATGTTTTAGTCTGTCTGCACGAATGTGGCCCCAAGGAAGATTTTACAAGCAAACAAGTTGAATGGTACAAAAAAGCAGGCAAATGTAGAAAAGGGGGGGGAAGGAACAGAAAAGATTGCAACACAATTTAGTAGCTATGTTTTTTAATACCTTAGCACTGACATTTGTCTGTCTTTGCAAAAAAAAAAACCAAAAACACATCTGGGCTTTTGTAAAAATGACAGCTTGCTTGTTTTGGTTTTGTAAGAAGCACAGGCAGGTCCAAACAAAAATCCCAGAACCAAACACCACTTGTGGTAGGAAGACTCAAACTCCCAGAATACAAGCACTCCTTTAATTTGGGTACTTTACAATCCAAATCCTCTTGTGTCTCTGGATTACACTGCTGGGCATTGTCTGACCATAAAGCTAATTTAATTTTCCAGGGCACGGATGATCTTTCAGTGCTTTTGAGTTGATCTAGAGAATTTTACACTGCTTACTTCTTCCATTGCCAGTTTAATAAGGAAAATAACTTAAGCCAGAGGTGTCTACGTCCCTTGGTAACCTTGATCTGCATATATAGTCTCTTGTGTTCACGCCAGCCAGGTTTAAGTCAGAAGAAAGAGCTCACTGTTTTTCTGTCTTTTGACCCACACCCATTTCATATCTCCTTCCCCTTTCACAAGCAAGACCAAGACTTTAGGACAGTCATACACATGCAAACTACATAAGCACTCATATACTTTGATATTTTAAACCCAGATAGGAATTAAACTGAATTACCCTGTCAGGTTTCTTTACAGTAGCAGAATTGAGCAAGAAACCTACTTAAGAACCCAGATCCAATATTACACCAGCAAACCTGGATTGTAGTACATACAGACCAATGTGTGCATTGTAGCCCCTATTTTCCCAACCGCACAAAATAAATACATAGGGAATATATTTTGGCACCACTCCCTTCGTATCTTCGCTTCACATGCATGCTGATATTGTTTTTTTTATATTAATAAGTATGTTTTTCTTCACCTGTATATTTTCACAGATGCTCTTATATAGACAGGTAGGCAAACAGGCAAATAAGTAAGTGTGTGTATTTAGCTATATACAATTTATAATTACTATGTTATATTGTATATATATATTTCAAAATACCTTCAATACTACACACATGTAACATATTTTTATATATTCAGCCACAAAAGAATATATGTTGCACTATGTTTAAACATGTCTGAAAGTGCCATGCTAAAAATATTTTGCTTACCGTCCTCGTGTCTCTTGTGGGTTTCAGAATGTAACAAATCAAAAGGGGAAATAAAAAGGAAAAGAGAATTTCAGCATAAATCCTCCAACACTTTACTAGACAGCCAGGGCAAATGAAAAACACCACATGGTTAAGAAGACCAGCTATGCAGTTTTAGCTGCACTAATTTCTCTGCAAGCAGATGTTAGGCACAGTTTTGTAGCCAACTCATTTCCACACTCCCATTTAGTTTAGTATTGTGCATAGGGTACACCAGCTTTTGCAAAGAACTCCTGGACTAAATACGCCACTGACACTAGATAGACACAACAAGAGAAATTCAGTGTATAATACTGTCAGAATTAGTTGTGGCTAGCCATTCACAGACAAAAAATGTTGAAAAATGTTTGTTCCTGAAAAGCACTGAGCAAGATGATGAGCAAGCCTGTTAAAAATCTTGTTCTTTAGTACATTTCTCCAAATCAGAGACTTCAGCAGGCTGGCACCAAAGCTGCGCTGTATTAGTGTACTTCTGAACTAAGCCCAAGATGAGTTCAGAGGGACAGAGGTAAGCAGAGGCAATGAAGTTAGGACTCTATCCAGGGACTTTACCCAGAGGGTCCTAGCTGGGTGGTATGAGTCCAAACAAAGCCTCGGAGGAGGTGAAGAGTGGAGCAGTGGAGGTGATCAGCAGCCCAGCTCTCCCTCCCTACTCCTGTTTCGGTTAGCAGCAGTCACAGCCTGTGAGCAAGACTCTAACAGTTGGGATATTGGCACTATTCTAGGCCATTAGTGCAAGCTGTTTGGGGAAGTGCTGTGAATATCCCCATTGTATAGGTGAGGACATAAATTGTACATGGACAAAATGCTTTACCATAAGGCCAGGAGATGTAAAGATTAAAAGAAAAAGGGTCACATCACTACCTCACGTTAAGACTTTCTGGTACAGAAAAGATCAGTGGACTACTCCACTATTAGTTAGAGAGGAATAGATCTTCAGAGGACCCGCAGAAATCATATGGGTCATTTCCTGCATGTATTTCTCTATGTCTGTTCCTAAAGTCCTCCAAATACCCTCACTAGCCAAACCTGTTCCAGTGCATGAGTACACTTTTATTCCTTATAGTAGGTACATTTGCAATTTTGTATTCACTTCAACTTTCAGCTTTCTTTCAAAAATGTGTATCCTCCCAGGGGCTGGTTTTCTATCCTTTCAGAACATGACAAATCATAAACTGATGAGCAGAGATGAGCAGGACTAGAAAGAGGAAAAACCAGCTCTCTGTGAACTACACAAATTAACTTCTTCATTATCTAAAAATGTTATTGGCCTTTCACTCTTAAACTTCACCCATCAGTCATTCTTGTCCCTGAGGAATAAGTCGTCTGAGAGTTTCTGTATATCAAGGAGAGCATGCATTTGTTATTTTTAATGTTTCATGGTTACCTAGATGGATGGTGAATTCTTGGTTGTTTATCTGGGTTTCATAATAGTAAGATCAGAGTAACAGGTGCAGAGAACAATGCATATGGGCTACTGTCTATGTATTCATTATCCTGTCCTTTTAAGTACAAGCATATTTTTCAGAGGAAAGCATCCTGAGATAAATCTGTTACCTGGATATGAGATGTAAACTGATTCCCCAGCAGAGCCAAAGCTACTTTAGATTTTCATCAAGGAAACAAGAGAGACTGGGCTCTAATTTTGAGCTGGCATCTACCCTCATTCATAATGCTAACTGAAAGAGTAATAGTGCTAAAATACATTGATGCTTCCCAATCTGCAGGGAGTTCTTTGGTGTGAATTAAAGCTATGCAATAACCAGAGAAGCAGCCTTGCTTGAAGATTACAGAAATGCTAAACTGCTGCAAAGCAAAATACCATTATTCCTTCAGAGAGGGAAACTACAATGGCAGCTCTACCTTATTCAGGGAGAACACTTACAGACATTGGCACCATGACAGGACTTCTCCATAGAGCTGAAGGGCCCACGAAGGACATCTTCATCCCTACTTTGCTCCTCTATGATTCGTCTGTAACAGTGAAGCAATACTTAAAAGTAATACTAAACCTGTAAAGGCTTTGGGTCCCCCAGGCAGCCCTTGGAAGATCCTCAAAGAGTTACACCTCCTTTCTTCTCACATAGACTATTCGTCTGGCAAAAACATCTTACTTCTGTCTCTAGATCCAATTAAAGCTTTCAGAGACACTGATGAGAGCAGGGCTAGTGGCAGAGGTCCTTCCAGCACATAATCCACACCGGCTCCAGACCACAGAGCACAGAGGCAGTGGTGCTCTGAAAGCCTCACAACCAAGGCTCAACAGCTACCCACATGGAGGCAAAGCTTCCTGAACGGATTTGAAAAGCACAGGGTTGTTGTCAAGGACAGCTGTCAGGCAGCAGTCTGCTGGCAAATAACACTTTTTGTATTTGCAAAGCCTCACCTGTGAACTATTTCATTCATCTGGGATAAGTTAAATAGGTGCTGGCTTATGTTTGAAATATGTCCAAGGTGGTTTACCTGAATGGTATTCATGTCAACAGAGTTTTATCACCTTTAAATTGTTTTTGTTTCATTTGCCTACTCATAAACCATTCCAGGGAGTGTTTATGGTTTATTTAAAGCCCAGTGGTATTGGGACAAGTTGTATGGCATTGGTTTTTTTTGCATTTCCTTGATCAGCTTCATCTACTGCACAAAATCAGGAGGGTCTGCCTAGCGTTGACCAATGGCAACAGAAAAGACTTGTCTTCAGTATCTGACTGGAATGACTACAAGGCCACTAAATGCCTTATCATGCAGTTATTTCTAAGACATGCATGCTGCTTTTGCAAAAGATGAAGCCTGGCATAGCTAACATAAGTAATTTTACTAGCTTCATCTACGGATTTGATATATTCTTGAGCCAAAAATAATAATTGCAAATGGCATTATGTAGAAAAGTTTGAGAAGTTTTGCTCTGTTGTTACTAAGCTAAGCTCAAAATGCTGTGTTCAACTACAGCACATCTCTGGGAAGGCAGCAAGTCTTATGGTCTTGATTTGGCCATCTCTGGAAATGAAAAGTTTAGCACTGTCCTGAGAATTTTTGTTCATCAGATGGCCTCAACCACAGAGGAATATAAAGAAAAATTTCCCACGTATTTCCCACTTTCCCATCCCAGCAGGTACTTTTGTAGTCTTCTCTGCCCCCATCCTTGTTTTCAACTTTCTGTTGGATTGTAGAAGACACTCCCTCTACTCAGGTCTTGTGAGATCCCACTTAGAGTGCTGTGTCCAGCTCTGGAGTTACAAACACAAGAGGGACGTGGACCTGCTCAAGCAAGTTCACAGGAGGCCATGAAGATTATCAGGGAGCTGGAGCACTGCTCCTGTGAGGACAAACTAAGATAGCTGGGCTTTCAGCCTGAAGAGAAGGCTCAGGGAAGACCTTCTATCAGCCTTCCAGTACCTAAAGAGGGTCTACAAGAAATCTGGAGAGGGACTTCTTACAATGGCATGTAGTGACAGGACAAGGGGAAATGGCATAAAACTGAAAGAGGGTAGATTTTGATTACATACAAGGAAGAATTTCTGCACCATGAAAGTGGGGAGACACTGAAACAGGTTGGCCAGAGAAGCTGTGGCTACCCCATCCCTGGAAGTGTTCAAGGCCAGGTTGGATGGATCATTCAGGAGCCTGGTCTAATGGAAGATGTCCTTGCCCAGGGCAGGGAGCTTGGAACTAGATGATCTTAAAAGTCCCTTCCAACCTGAACCATTCTGTGATTCTATGATTCACTGATAAAGTGCTCTTCACCCAGGTAAAAATAAGCCCTAAGCTCCTGTTTACTGCTCCTGCCTGTTTTTTTACACAAAGCCTTATTCAAAGGCTGTCTTAATCCTTTTGGCCATAATAACAGAGCCTAGGAAGACCTCTGAAGCAAGTTGCCTGTCGCGTTGAAATCCTCTGCAGAATGACTGTCCTCCTGGACACGTCACTTGTTCTCACACAACCAGACCCCTTTCAAAGGCATGGCATAGCACTTCTTGGTCACAGATGCATCCATTTGCCTTTGTTTGCAAGGCTGTTTCCCAAGAGATCTTGATTATTCTGTGCACATTTTCCTCCCTAAAACAGAGCCACAGCTTCCTGTGTTGCTCTACACACTTAGACTGCACAACAGCTGTCTCATCTTTTTCAAAATGATTGGTTTATTTCTCATTCAGACTAAATATCTAAATCGGCACAGGCCTCCATTATGGTGGAGCAACAGCTCTCATGTCCCAGCAAAATCAAGCTACAGCCTACTCATGTTCTGACTCAGTGAGCAGTGAACATCAGAGCTAATGCTTGTGTGCAGAGGAAAGCATTTGCTAGAAACTAAGCCTCTTGTATACATCATGCATCTTTTACTAACATATCACCATGGAACTTAACAGTCTCACCATCATTCCCAAAAAATGGTGCTCCTCTTTCACTTATTTGCATGGGCTTCTTTTTTGTTTCAAAGTTTCATTAGAAATGCAGAAGGGAGTTTTGAAACACTTCATGTCACTCAATGTCTGTGTTGAGCAGCAACTACTCTTACTGATTTCAAAATGGAAAAGGTGCCAGCTGCTGACCACTGGACTGCCCCTCCCAGCAGCAGCATGGATGTGACAGTGAGGCTATGGCTGCAACCTCATTGGCTGTTCCTGCACTCTGCTGTCTGGTCCTGGGCACATCTCAGGTGGACACATTCATGGAAACATGATGGCAAAGATAATTTGAAATTAAATTACCCAATCCTGATGCAAAATTCTGGACGTCTCCAGAATAGCTTAAATAAAGCACCCTTTCATTTCGATTAACAATTTTATCCTCTTAGAAAATTCCTTGAAAGTTATCCCATTTTACAGGTTACCCAAAGCAATCAATTTTACTAAGCTTTCTAATATCATCTTACTGAAGTAGAGGCCCCACACACTCCAGTTACAGTTAGTGCTCCTCTGCGCCAACCGCTCTACACAACAGATCTCAGCCAGTCCCCGCTATCCTTACAAAGCATCTACTCCCATCCTTAGATGTAAAAAAGCAAATTAAGAGGGATTAGAAAATGGTTACATGAAGACAACTTTTAAGGATCTCACAATATTATTTTTTTTTTAATAATAGTCCAAACTCCATTAAGAAAAAAAAATAAAAAATCCAGTTGTAAGTGGTTTTGTCAATGGTGGGAGTTGGCAGGGAAGACAAGGAGCTCAGATTTAGCCAGGTTACACAATAACTTGCTACTATTTGTGGCTGGCTCCCAGAGGGCCAAAGAAATTAACTCGTGGTTAGTTAAATAATAGTTTTATTAAAACAATGATCAGATCAAATAACTGGCATGTATGTGCAGGAAGTCTTTCAAAATACTCAGGTCCTGCAAAAAAGTTAGATCAAGAAAACATCTTTTAAATGTCTGATCCCTGAAGTAACTGAAACCCATAGAAACTGAATGCCTTAAAAAGCAAGATTTTTTTAAACCTTAATCCCAGCATTCTCTCCTAAGAATAACAGAGTTCTCTACTTTCAGTGTTTTCTCTTCATGCAGATGTTTTTGTTCCCTTGTTACAGTAGAGATTTTTTTTTTCTGTGACCACAGCTCTCTTTTAACCTTTATTTTATCTTTAAAAAGAGAAATAAATGAGAGATCTAAAGCTGTGCATTTTCACATTCCCCAGTTGAGCTGTCCAATGAAAGGAGCAAGTAACTAGAGAAGAGAAACGCTGACTGAAGGATAAGCCTCCAGATACCCCACAAGTTGCGGACAACCGCAGCTGCAGAAGTGCAGGTGAGAGCCACCACAGGTACAGCTTAGGAGGGTACCTAGTCTCTTTCTTGTGCCACCGGGGGGGTCATGAGCCACCTTTGCACATTCACATATTTGCAGGCGAGAAAAGTACATTCAGTCCCAAGTTACTGTATTGCATCTGGATAATGAGACTAGACTGCGAGCACCACAGCTCCCTCAGTGCCCTGCCTGTCATGAGGAGCACTGACGTGGGCTTGGGGATTGCAGAGTCAGGTCTATGGTGAAATTGCTGCAAGCAAAGTTACCAGCTTCGGTATGAGAGGATCGTGGCATATGGAGCAGACTGTGCTTGAAAAGGGCCAAATTACCTCACAGGGTTCAACAAGAGTGCACAAAGGCAGGGCTCCTGCAGGCAGTCTTTGGCCCCTATTCTCCGTGCTTCTGATCCACGAGACTAATTGCCCAGTGGATGCTTTGTGACTTTCGGGGTTTGGGAAGGCAGCTTGAGGTACTGGGAGTTGTTTATACAACCCACAGCTCAAATGGATGCTGTCAGCAAAGAGACGCGTGTTCAAAGAGAACAGAAACATAAAGCGTGTCTGATTTCTTCAAAACAGAGAATGAGTTTTCGTAGGTGTAAATACATGCACACATCTGTGGCAGCCATCCGTCTAAAGGTGAATTGCTGCCCCTAACCTGTGCTTGCATCTATCAGTTTGCATTATATTCAGGTAGTGGTGAACACTGCCTTTTGGGTGGGTGTAGAGAACTTGGTGAGGTTTTTGGATGAAGGGCAGGTAAAAACTTGCTACATCTTGTATCCAAGATTCGAGTATTTACCTGTTGGAACCCTGCGTATTAAGGCCCACGCACTTACCCTGCAACACAACATGGAATTTTAATGAATTCACGGACTCTGAAGGCCCCCACCCACCTTTTCTCAAACAACTGAAATCCTTTGCATTCCTCTCAACTATACCCTCTCAGCATGCAATGGCAGCACATCAGACTGCAAACAACCAGACCTACTACTAAACATAGAGAAAGTGACAGACATTTCCAGATTCCATCTCAGTCAAAGCAGAAAATGTGCAAAGCACAAGAGGGTCAAAAATTAACTCTGAGTTCTCCCTCCCATGACAGCCCTATATGGCATTAAGGTATACAACATCACAAGCAAAGCTTGATCACTTTAATCTCCCTGTTGAAGAAACCACTCTTGCTCAAACACAGAATGTTTGTGGTGGACAACCAACCGCTTATCTAAAGGAAAAATCAGAAAACAGCAGTGAGGTAGTCCTTTGTAGAACTTTGACTGGATTTTACCATGCTGCATATCATCCCCATCCAGGGGGAAAAGGGGTACAAATTTAAGTTAACTCCCAGTATGTGCTGTAATCTGTGTTTTTACAACTGATGTTGTAAACCTCCAGGTATAAAGCACTCTTAGCTGGGGGAGTGACTATGGGAGGGACTATGCTGCCCATCAGAGAGAGATAGAAGCAGATACAGTTTCTATTCCAGTATCTCAGAACACGGCAAAACACTGAAAAGATCAACTCCAGGTACCACCAATCTTGCATATTATCTTAACAACTACTACTGGTGAAAAAATGAAAACCCACACAAAAAAAAAACACACAACATGTCACATGAAGAAGACAACAGGACAGCAAAGAGGAATGGGTAACTAGGATGGAGACAAAAGAGAGAAGATACAATGTTAAAGATGATCCATTCTTATCTGCCTCTAGCTGGAGCCCAAGGGACTCCTCTCCATAGGCAACAGCAGTGCAACAGCAGTACATCGTCTTATGCCAAGACATCCTGAGTGGATTGGTTTGACAAATCCCACAGCAGGTAAGAGGGTTTCAATTAGGATAAGATTTGACATTTCAAAGCAGGCTTCCTGAAAATACAACCTGCCAATGACAGTCAATACCAAATTTTGCATTAAGAAACTTTGGACAGCTCTGTGCTCTTCTAAATCCTAGGCTCAGGATCAAAGGAGAAGGAACAGGGTGAGTAATGCATGCAAATGGCTGTATTCATATTTGAACACAAATCAGAAATGCTTGTCATTACCTCAGTTGGTAACCCACCCTAGAAGCCAGACTGTGTAACCGAGCACAGTAGCATTCATACATGTGCACACTTCTTGCTACGCTCCAGGACCTGGATGGCTGTTTCACTGACATACACACAGTGCCAGAGACAGTCAGTTATAGCGTATCACGCCAGTATTTCCCCCTCTTCAGCTTACTCCTGACTGGTGAACCCCCCTCCACTTAGAGCAGAAATTCTTTTAGCAAGAGCCTTGCATTTACTTTTACTATAACTGATCTCACATCTATTTCTCTGTCTCTCTCATTCTGTGCCTCAACGTGTTCCCAGGTAGTTAGTCCTTCTGACATTACCTCCCAACTCAGTTACAGACGGCTTCCCTAGCACGCATTTTCACTTTCTGGGTGATAGTCTCTAGTAAAATTAGCACAGAAGAGTCGTTCCAAGATCAGCCATTAAGACCTTTCAATAGCAACTTCCCTCCACTCTGAAAGGTCTCTTTTCACCTAAACCTACCCTTTAGTAACAATTTTTCTTCACTACCCAGCATGTGTCTTAGTTTCACGTACTACACCATGCTAGAAGCTAAGTGTCGTGGTTTAAACCCAGTCAGGTAACTTGTTCACTCACTCCCAGTGAGTGGTGCCGAGCTGACAACAATCAAGGTCCGTGTCCGTCTCCCCCCGCCCTGCACCGGGGCTCTCCCCTTCCCCGCTCCCGGAGGAACGGGGAGGAGGATCGAGAGAGTGCAACTCCTACGGGTTGAGACAAGAACAGTCCAGCAACAAATCACCACCGCTACTATCAGCTAAAACAATGATAAGGGAAAAATAACAAGAGAAGAGAATATGATACCACCGGCCAAGAAAGCGAGTTCCACCCAGAAGCCCCTGTCCTTCCGGGTAACTCCCAGTTACCCCCCACCCCGGGCATGACGTGCTGTGGTATGGAATACCTCCCCGGCTAGCCCGGGTCAGGCGCCCCGTCTCTGCTTCCTCACAGCCTCCCCTCCTCCCTGGCAGAGCATGAGCCTCACAGAGTCCTTGGTCAGGGTAAACATCACTTAGCAACAACCGAAAACATCTGCTTCACCAACACTGTTCTCAAACTAGAAGTCAAAACACAGCACTGCACCAGTTAACACAAAGGAAAAAACATGACTGCTACTGCTGAACCCAGGACACTAAGCAAGAAGGACTGCATTACCATGTGTAGAAATACCAGTGCTTTTATCAAGAGCAGTGATCAGGTTAAATCATGATATATCTAGCCTACTGTGTTTTCTTTCCTTTTTCCATTACCCTATGCTCTATTCTTTCATTTAGAATAGTAGCACAGTTGCTACAAATAAGTATGCACTCCAACAGGGCTGTCCTTATGCCTTCCAAGACAGACCTACATTCTCCATTGAATGGTATCTTCCTTCCTCTATCAAGTACTATTGAAAATCTTGTTCTTGGGCCTCCTATCTGGAAGCAATGTATATCAGTTACTTCCAGATACCGATGTGACAATGATCCAGCCTTCCAATACTGAACTCCTAGAGTTTTCTCTCCCACTTTAGTTTGCTATTTTGGTTTCCAGGTTTTTCACTAAAAACCGCCTATGCCTGCATCCTCAGAATCAGCATCCTAACTGAAACAGAAGTATCTGATAAATTATTGGACCATGCCCAACTACTTCCTTTTTTGCTTTTAATTATGGGGCTGAAGGACCTTCTGCTATTTGTTTTAATTTTCCTTGCAGAGTCAAACTCAGCTTGTCTCCTGCCAATTCTAATTTTATCCATACATTCCCTGACCTCTCACATATGGCTTTCTTTGCTGACCTGTTCCTTTTTTCTACACTTTATTGAGCCATATTTGACAATTCTTCTTCCATGCTTTTCACTTTGGAAGATATGCCTATTCCGGACATTTTTTGTACCTTTGACTCAAAGAAGGGCCAGCCTTGCTTTACAATCCAGTCCTCTTGATCTCTTGGGGTTTAGCTAGTTCCCTAAATGTATCAAATGTCTCTTGTCTGGAACTGAGAAGCTTAGCTATAGATCTGCACTTGTTTATCCTTCATTTTAATTGAAACTGAAATCACTCAAACCAAGCTTTTATTTTCTACTTTATTCTATATCTTAACAGTGTCAGATCTAAAATAAGTATTGCCTCATGATGTTTCAGTGACTGGCAAGGAACTCCATTGGTTATTGCATTCAGTAATGTCTGAATTTAGGTGTTTGCTGCCCTGTATAATCTGGGAAGTCAAAGTCTCCCATAATGACAAACCTCTAACAAGCAAGATCTGTATCTACCAAATCCAGTTCTCGAGGTCACTGGCAGATATACCACACTGCCTCAGCAATCAGACTTCCCCAGAATGTCTCTGGCTCTATTAAGCTGGTTATTTAACTCATTATCTCTCCTTATTTATCTCATTAAAGGCTTACAGTAACATCACACTGTTTACTTGTCTTTCACAAGTTAGGTATGCTTCAGTACCTGCAGTCCTGCTATTCCTCTCCTTCAAGTAACTGTTTCCAGATCTACAAATATATATGTAGCCCCATGCCCCGTCATCTCCTTTGTCATATCCTTAAATATTCACTTAAAATCTTCCCAGCATTTCCAGGTGCCTTCATTTAAGCATGATGCCCGTAGGTTGCTTCTGCCACTGCAAACTGCAATTTATTTTAGCCAGATTTTATTTCTATTTCATCTGTTTATTTTTAATATGCCTAATTAACTATTCATATTTTGATTTCCACCTTGTGCTTTAATCTCTTCCTCTCTTTCTCCATATTCTCAGGTACTACCACAATGAAATATAAACTGCCCAGAAAGAGGAGTCTTTTGTGTTATGACCTAATAGATACAGTCCAGGTTGCTTGGGATATCTTCAGAGAGGGATAACATTTCTTGCATAATATCCTTAAGCTATACTCTTCCTCATTCCTACCTTAAATCAAACGTAAAAGTACTCAAACTCTATCAGCTTTCTCCCTTTAACACAAATAAAAATAAATGTGTTTGGCAAACAGGTTGTCTATTCTTATTCTCTTTGCTTGCTGGAATTTCACCTTGCGGGAGCTCATGCAAACCATTTTTTATTGGCTTTGGTTAACATAAGTTCAAATAAACTCAACACGCAAAGCCAAACTTTCAAAAGGTGTCATATATTTTGCCTGCTTTGAACTCAAGGATTTTGCAGGCTTTCCCTGTAGATCTGCCAAGGTTAGCAAAGTTCAGAGAACCTAGCCCAAATTGCAGGGCTACAATAAAACCTGAAATGGAGATTCATCTAGCTTGAATGTTTATGACAATTGCTTAACACAGCTACCTACTTGGTCCTTCTGACACCCCAAAGAACAGTGACAAGAGTGGGTGTTCCAATATTGTCACCTGGAGAAAACTGGTTTGGGATTTGTAACTGTTATTCTCATTGCCATCCCTGTTTCTGTTTTACAAGGAACTGATGTTGGTCTGAAATAAGCCACAGCTCAGATTCTGAATTCCACCTCTCTGAATTACTCGTGTGACTCAATTTTATACCTACTGTAACAACACCATTTCCAGCATGGGTCCAACTGCTCCCTCTATCTCCAAAGCCATACTAAAACACGATATCTTCCTCATGTGGCTGGCCTTATGGCATACTGACATCATTCAGGAGATCAGTCACCTCATAAAAACCACACAATGATCAGATTTTTTCCCCATAACAAGTCTCAATCAATTACACTATTCCTGGACTGCATGTGGATTTAAAAATCAAGAATTGATTCTTACATACAGATTACACACACACAAAAAAAAACCCTCAAACAGGTTCTCTCAAAGTTCGACACTGAAAAGACGCTGAAAAACAGAGTTAATTTATAGGTTATGTCACACATCTTACTGAAAACAAAAATGAATACAAACCATAACCAGAAGCATTGCTAAGGATGCATACATATTATAGGTATTTCTTCCTTATTCTCTCCTTCATGCATTCTATGCAGGCCATCTTTGCCAGCAGTGGACATACAATACTACATAGTGATTCATTCTATGGGTACCATATTATGTACTTCTATTAATAACATACTATGAAAGGTCTGACTGAAGAATAAAATTAATTTATCAGTTACTACAAAAATATTACTACAGGAAATGTTAAAAAAAATGTAAGCTGCCCGGGCCATAATATGTGAGTGCCCAGATGCTTTTGCAATATATCCATAGGCATTTTCAGATGTGCTCTGTTACCAGCATTTAGTCAGAATCATATGGATCACATTTCACCCTGGGTCTGTTTCCATCAAGGACAGATGCTACAGACTAATTCCATAAAGTAACAGCCCAGCCCTTCAGCTTGTCCATTGTATCTTCAGTAAAAATTAAGCCAGAGAGCCTCAAAAATCTACATGCTGCTGCTAGGATCTCTATTTCCAGTTGGCATCTCTGCCACACAGAAGACTCACTTTGTCCTCTGTTCCATTTAACAAGAAAAAAGCAATTTAAAAAGGACAGGAAACCACCAAGATACTGGTTAATGAAATCTCAGTCCACTGCCACCGATACATTTGCTAATCTCTTAGAGGTGGGTGAGGAGAAAAACAAAACAAGGAATGAACTCTCCTGTTCGAACATAGTCTCAGATCATAAGCTGCTAGCTGCTGTGTGCTCAGAGGAGTTGAGGCCCTTAGCTATGTTCTTAAATATGCACATATGTGAATCAAGAAAGCATGTAGAAATCCTCTGTTAAAGGTGCAGTGACTTTGCTGATCCACTGACCTCCAAATCCTTTCCATAAGACATACTTGCTCACTCTCTTCACAGATTATTTCTGTCTGCTCCTGGGCGCCTACTCTCTCTTTCTCTAAGGTGATTAAATAAGCTCCCTGTCTCTTCAGACTTGTGCAACTGCCTCTCGCTTAGTCACCTAAGCACTCTACAACACCCCAAAGGAGTGGAGTCAGCTGAAACAGGAGCGTTCCCAGCTCTGACATGTAAAGTACTTGCACTTGGTGCTAAATAAACTTGGAAAAATGTTCACAATGCAGCTGTGTGCACAAGATGCTACAACCTCAGGGCAAGAATAATTATACACAAACAAGATACTTAGGATTTATGTTCCCCTCAAATAAAAATGTGTACTGCTCATGCCAATCTCAGCACTTCATGGTATGCCTGCAATCTGAGGCAGAGGAACAGATTCTGTTAGGAGTAACAGATTAGATATCATCGCTGCTTTATTTTCCAATAAACTTGACAGGCATTCTAAGCATTATGGGTATACCTTGATATGCTTTTCACCATAGGAGGCTGTGGATTCATGGGAGGTCTTTTAAATGCCCTGTTGTGTTTATGGTATTTATTTGGGCAATTTTCTATTGGCATATTTTGGGGATTCCTTTCCAGAAGTTACAGGGTTAAAGCTGAAGCCCACAGGAATGCCAGACGAAAAGAAAACTGAAAAAGTTTCAGGAAACTTGAACAAGTACCTCAAGCAAAGGTTTATCTAACTTGCTTCTAAAATTCTCATGAGTGAGAGTGCCAACAGCTTGTGCAAGTACCCTGTTGCAATGCTGAAGCATCTCTCAGATGATGACTATTTCTCCTAACAGCCAATATCAATTAATTTCGTTGCTAATAAAGTCAATCTTTTCTTAGTGAACGTGGCTAAAGATTGATCACTGTCCTCTTCATAATGACTGTTTAATCATGGTCTTATTTATTTTCTCTTTCCCAGAAAAAAAAGTAAAGCTGATTCCCTGGCCCTTTGTGTTTTCAAAACCTCTCAACATTCTTGCACGTTGGATCTGTAAGCATTTGAATGTATCACACCAATGGGCAATGTCAAAATATCAAGGAAACATGTGGAAATAAGTCTTGACTGCAATGGGCCTGAGATTCCTCAGTAGCCATTCTCCCGGACGAGACTCAACGGTGAGCATATGCAGCAATACTCAATTATACTGCTATGCTCTAACTAATCTCACTCTAAAAATCAAAGGAGACTCTCTTAATGTTGCTTTTATCCCTATTTAGCTCTGTGCAGTGGAACTTGAAATTGTACAACTTACAGAGTTGGAAGGAGACTTTATAAGCTTTGTTAAAATTGCTGCAAACAAGGAAAACAACTTTTCAAAATAAAAAAAAAAAAAACAAACAAAACAACTTTCAGGAGTGCTTTAGTAAGCAATTGCTCACTAGCTGGAATGCAAGTTACACCATGTTAGACCCGCTTCATATTTTGCCCCAAGGAGCCAGTAAGCTGGGTGGGAGACCAACGGGCATTCCCAGCAGCCTGTCAGGCTGGACAAGCTGCAAGAACAAGCAGTCAGTCTGATATTTCTGCCTTCCCTTTCTTGACAACAACAGGGAGGAAAAAGTTAATTCGGCTTTCAACCTAAATATTTAGGTCAAGTTCAGTTAAAATTGTAAGAGAAAAAGGTTCAAAAGTTCACCATTTTCTAAGCCAAATAAGAATGAAAACAGAATTTGTATTCCTTTGTTTAGAAGACTTACCCAGGATGAAGAGCAAGGCAATGCAAGGGATATGTGAGCAGTAGCTGGCTCTTCACAGGAGTCTTCTAGAACCAAAGGAGGGAGACATAGGAAATGCCTGCCACGCTACCAACTCTAGACATGAGATAGTTCTCACTCTGTCTTCTTCAACGAGTGAGAGTGAGTCTGCAGGTGGCCACTATTTCTATGGTCTGGTCCTGATCCTTGTCATACACTTTGCTACTTGAAAAAAAGAAATATATTCACCAGGCATGGGAAAAATATGCTAGTCTCAAAACCCATGGCATGGAGAAAAATATTCTTTTTCCTGCTGGCAATTTTGTTTGGGTTGGCAGAACATGTCATTTTGACTGTGAAAAGGAGCACATGTACTGAGCTCTGTGAGCTCATCTTGGCATCCCTGCCAGGGCCAACTAGTAGCAGCTCAGAGCCCAGCTTGCTACTGAAGATGAATCCATTACAGCTGTCAGGTACCTGACAATTTAAACCTTAGTGAAAAATGGTCAAAAATGGAGTGACTTTAGAAACCAATACATTTTGCTTGTTTCAAAGACTTAACTGGGCATGTGCAAAAGATACTGTCTTCCAGTAGCCTATCTTGCAATCGATTAGAAATTAAATCCTTTGTGCTTGAATCAGGGTGGGGAAAATATTTTGAGACTGCAGTTTGATCTAAATGTTGCTTTTACTTGTGGTTTGGCAAAAGACTCTGAAATGCTGTTAAATCAAAAAGGCAAAGAAAACCTGCAATTGCCATGTCTCTGCTTATAAAAAAAAACATCTTAAAATAACCACATGCATCATTCACCACACAGATGCCACATTCTTCCCTACCCTCATTTAATAGCTAGCTGTCAATCTGTGTTGAAGAGCAGTTACCTGACATTACCATAATAATGCTTCAAAGCTTCATATTAAAGATGGGTATCTTCCTAGGCAAGCCCATAGGGGATAAAAAAAAAAAAAAGCAAACCTTTTCTCTCTAGAATTGCACTTCTCTAAGAGATGAGAGAGTGTAAGCAGGCAGGAATGATGATCACAGATACTCCTGGCTTCTCTTTACTGTAATTAAGAAGAAAGCGATCAACAAATCTGGGTCTGCATAAGACAGGTTTCTCATCTGCTAGTTGTGGTAGAGAGGAACCTAAATCTGAACTGAGAACTCTGGCCACTAACATAACAAACACTTGTGACATCTTCCAGGATAAGCATTATGCTTCTCAGGACAGCTCATGTACAACCACCTTGATGTTTAGTCATTCTTGAAGCACAGTCCTTTTGCATGCTTCTGCTGTGAGCAAACACTGCAATGGAAACTTAACTATTATCACAGTTTTGGGAGATGGTGCTATGTTTACAAGCCAAAAACCCTCATCAAAATCTTGGATGGAAGGGAAATGCAACTAGGCAGTAGCTTATGAATATACATAGCACCTTTCATCCCCTCTGCAAGACAGTAGAAAAGCTCAGGACCAAAGGGCAGCTAGTGAGCAGAATGCAACAGGTGCTTTGCAGGAGAATGTCCAGCACCAAATGCACAAAAAGCACCAAGGATTTTCTCTCTTTCCAGCATGTATTGAGACCACATCAGATGAGTCCAAGAGCAGAGATTTGCCTTAAGAGTTACTATCAAGAAAGCTATTGAAACCAGCCTCCATGATCTGCAAACCCCTCTGCAACCTCCCATTCATCAATCCTTCCACATCTCAGCTTTGCACTGACCAGAAACGAAATGTTGCAGGAATGTAGCTGTGCCAGTCTTCAGTGTTATGAGAAAAGATCACACAGACCTCAGACACATGAGATTACACAAAGTGACACACATCATTAGGAAATGGGATAAAAAAACAAGTGTCTATGAGAAAAAATTGAAGGGAAAAAATTTCTTCCAGAATTCACTCCCTCCGAAGAGAAGGAGAAACCTTGCCACTTTTACTATTTAGCATGAGAAGAATATACTCCTGGGAACTATCTTCCAATAGCCTACCATGGAAGGATTTGTCACCCTAGTGAATATTCCTGTACTCTTCTTTCTCTGAACACAAACAGTATCAGCCAAGGATAGACAAGAGTGACATCTCAGCACCTTCCCCCATGTTCCACAGCTGATAAAACTACCTACGTGAGAGCAGTGGCACCTACTCAGTACTCCAGGACACAGCAGCTCTTCAAGGCAAGGAAGCTCCTTATTCAAGCATAGAACTGCTGTGGGCCAGGCAGAGTATTTATAAATTTGTACGCAATATTGTTTACTCTGATACAATTGGATTGCTTCATACAAGCATTTAGATTGAAACAAGATGAGATAATGGGAACCCTGACTGCTGGAAGCCGGCTCAGTTTCAATGTGAATGTATGTATTTATTTAAGCCTTCGCAAGGTTTCCCATTAATTCTGCACATAAGAGAAGGTAAGTCAGTGAAGAAAGAGAGCCTCAACCAATGAAGAAAAGAGCCTTCAATACAATGGTATTTGTGAGCTTGCACCATGACAGGAAAAAAGCACCACAACAGTTTTGGATGTCATGAGCTTCTTTCATAGCAGTTCACTTTACATTTGTGTATTCCTTTTGGTCTGAAAGGTTTTTTCTGATGTAGAAGAATGGGGGGGAAGACACGAACCACACAGTTTACGAATGCAAAGAAAATCTCTTTTACTTCTTCACACTGAGTTTTCTATTAGCATATTGGAAAAAATACAAAATACAAGGTATACAGCTTTTGCTGTGAACTGACACAAGACCCATCACACACGAGCAATGTGTGTTCACATGCATGCATGAACATGTACACAAACACACATACTCATTCACATATTCACACACCCAGGGGCAGTGACTACCACACTTTCTAGGGGAGTTTTGGCTGTGTTTTTGAGAACACCACTTTTCAGTAAGAATATCCATTTTTAATAGCTTTTCAAGTACTGGATCTGAATTAATAATGAGCCTAAGCAGCAAATCTGAATTCAGGTTCAAACCTCTCCTGAGTTTGGCCACAAAAGATACTGTGTCTAGGTTTTCCATAGACCTGTCATAGATCAAAACATGTCAATATTAACTCATCAAACTTGGGGACCCGAGCAGTATTAACACAGTTATGAAGAACTAAGTTCTTCAGTCACAAAAAAAAAAAAAAAGAACAAAATTAGATATTCTATGTATTGCAACAGTGCTTTTTATTAAATGTTTGTACAAAGTATAGCAACCATGTCAAAATAATTTGTGGTTTATGCATGTATATAGCTACATTAGACTGTCCAGGCCATTTGAATAGTGCATTATATTAGCAATCATCCTTAGTAACCCTACATTTAGAAGTGTAGGCAGACACTTCGTTAATGCATACACAGATTGCCAGGATATTGTGCTGTCTCCTTGCTGCAAAAATATAAAATACAGTAGCAAAATTGAGTGGGATGATGAAGTCATCTGGCAAATCTCCACTGGGTGATGCACCTAGGAGCCAATGACATAGTATATTCACACCACCCACTGGATACACCACTGGACTGGAATTCAGGTGCAGACAGACATTTCAGTGATCCCCACTGCCCAAGCACAGACAAGCCACAAATCAAATCTAACATGCTATGTCTTTGGAACACTATTGCTATCCTTCTTAACTTTAAATTCTGGCAGAGAAAAAGTGCTGATAGAGCTACCTAAAGATAGGGATGCCCAACATTTCCCATTCTGAGTACTTCATTTTCGGTAAACTATAAATTGGTAGAACTTCTGCTATGAGGGGTGAAATTTCTATGGCAGGATCTGCTTCCAACTTTTTTTTTCCTTTTGAAATTAAGATGGTATAAGCAAATCAGCTCCTAGTCTTGGGAAACAGATTCCCATTTTATGAGAGTCCTGCATAAGCTAGTAAGATACAGGCTGTGTTGGTTCTTAACCCCCAATCTACAGGTATGAAAATGATAAATGCTATAATAATTGAAGCATTCATGTTATACCAGGAAAATAAGAAGGCAGACACAAGAGCTCTACTTTTAGGCTTCTTGTTCAACAGCTATTACTGCGAAAGGCTAACAAAACACAGGCATCACAGGAACAACCCTAAAAATCATTTAAAGACACAGAGCAGGGCTTCAAGCTTCAATAAAAAGAACTAGTGGCAAGTGGAAAGAAAGAAAAGGTTAATAAGACCGCAACCTGCAATGCCTGCTCAGAAAGCTCTTTACTAAGAGGCAAGCATCAACAAAAGTAAGCAGGAATTTCTCAGAAAGAGGTGTTTCTTGGCCCTTTTCTAATGCATTTATCAGACTGCAGAGGTCAACACATCTGTTTAGCAAGAAGGTTAATCTAAATATCTATATTTTGTGGGCAAAATAGAGCATTATGATGAATGGAGGACAAAGGAAGATACGCCCTAACAAGCCAGAATGGAAAAGGGACAAACAAGTGATGTATTTATTTTACCAGCCACTCTTTTTTTCCCCAATACAACTCTTCTTTTCTAACAGAATGCTGGGTTTACGCCTTTTCTGTGATTACTTTTTAGATCAACTTTTTCCTAGCTGTTCTTCCTCTCCCTCCTCCCCCAAATCTATCCCCCTTGCCATGAGGAGAAGCCAAGCCCTGCCACGTTTGAGTGGAATGTTGACGCCCATGTGGGTGGGTGCAGAATTAGCCAAAACAAGTCTCTGCATTCCTTAGGATGTCAGCCCCCCTCTGTTCCTCTATTGGCTCTTTTCTAATATCTTATTAATAGGTAAAATCTCTTTCCCAAATCAGCCTTCCCCATTCTTTCACAGTGGGGAAAAAAAAGAAAAAAAACTTCCTTAAAAACAGAAACAAACAAACAAAAAAAAAACTTCCTTAAGCATGTGCCCAAGCATATTTATAGCAAAGTATTTTGCTAGTTAGACAATTACAGTTTTTCAGTTGCCCAATTTAAATTCCTATAGGTACCTAATAAACCATCAAATGAAGAAGAATTACCAGTAAATAGCAATTACCTTGAAAGAACAGTACTTTAAATATTAAAGTAGCACTTCATTAGTTATGCTGGCAAACAGGTCAGTTTGAATCAAATGGCTATTTTAAATTAGTGGTCCTATTGCAGACATAGGGTGTAATTTTTATTACCAAATACCCAGCCAAGCTAGTGACCTTAAAAACATTACTCAAGAAATGGTTGAGACTTAATTAGAATACTGTGCCAGGGGAAAAAAAGGTATAGTCTTGAACATTTCTGAATTCTTTCCAGGAAGGTGTTTTTAATGATGACAGTAGTTTATTCCATTTAAAGGTCTATATCCTGCAGTCAAAATGTAGGCATTCATGAAACCAGCAAAATACAAGACTAGAAAAATATTTCCACTCCTTTTCTCCTACTGCAGTGAAATATTTTCTTAAGAAAAAAAATGAAGAGCCTCCAAAGCATCTAGGACTTTAGAACTGCATCTCTGCTACACAACATGGACTAAAAACTGACTCCCAACAGAAGCTCGTACTGATAGTTCATTTTGCTGCACCATCTGAAGTGGAGGAAGCAGGGAAACCTACATATAAATGTAATTTGACATTTATCACTTTTCATTTTTAGCAACCTATGGTATTAGAACTCATCACAAAAATCAGGTGGCTAATGTACACTTTTTTAGCTGCAATCTCTCTTTTCTATGACATAGACCAGAGCAAAGAGTTTTCAGAGTGATAATTCAAGTTCCTTCCACTACACGACTCTGATTACACAAAGAAATTCCTGTATTTTCATCATTCTTGAAAACTCTGTCTCTAAACTTTCTCAGCAGAAATAACAAATAAGCTGGCACAATGCAAAAATAAAAGCTATCCCAGCATGGATTGTTTCTTTTAGGCTCCTGTACAGATATGTTCACTTCACATTCTCCTTTTTGTCTCTTCTATTCATCTACTTTCATCCCAATTTCTATCCAACATCGTCATCAGGTATTCTTCTTTAAACAGGGTACTCTGTGACAGCAGTAACCTCAGTCACAAGCAGCTGTGGTTCTCAACTTCTACCCACCTTAAGTAAAGCATTTAAGTTTTTTTATGCCATAGCTGGAGAGAATTTGCCAACTACTTAACTAGACACAAAAGACCGAACGTGATACTATGAGTCATAACAGAGGACCCATGAGAACTGCTATAACTACGCTAAAGTTTAACACAACAGCTAATTCCCTCTGAGGTAGAATGACTTCACATGGAACTCAAAGGAAGATTCACAATGGAGGCTGAATTTGGGTAGAAAAAAAATTGTGTAAACCTTCTGTCCAAAAATGGAATCCATTCATTTCCAGGAAGTACACCTGACAGAGGTAAAGACCTAGAGCCTTGTGAAAAATCGTTGAATTCAAAAACTGTTAGAGGTCTGATAAACGATTTAGGTATCAAAGGTGGGACTTGGAAGGAATTTACTTATCTGAGAAGGGGAGACCTGAGATCCAGCCTTTACTCCTCTGAACTTCACATCAAGCAATAAAATACATGGACAGTCCTAGAAACAGGGATAAAAGTCCTGGATTCCTCCTCTTTGGCTGTGTTCCCTAACCATGAGCCTACAAAGACAAACTTGACTACATGCCCTCTATGGCTCCCTTGAATTATTGCCTGACTAGTGGAATGGTTTTTGAGGGAGCAGTGGAAAATGTTCCCACACTTCCCTTGGAGATGGGAGACGATAGTAAGAACACTTCAAGTGAAGTGGGAAACTGGGCTTGGATCTGCCAGATCTTGGATGAGCTCCAGCCACTAAGGTGTTCTATAAATGTGAGAAAAAATTGACTGTAAGAGCTGTATGAGAGAGAAATTAATCTTGTTCAGCAATTTGGAACCAAAGCTGTGTATACCTAGCAGCAGAAGAGGCTTCAAGTCTCTGGACCTATTTCTTCAAGGTGTCAGGTGGGTGCATGAAGTGGTGTTTGACTGAAGTATTGTATTTGGTGCCATAGCCCAAGAGAGTGGTAAGATTTCAGACATATTCCTGCTTTCAGTTTGTCTTTTAGCTTGTAGCTGGCACTTCTTGAGCCTGCTGGCTGTTTTGGATCTCATTCTGAAGTGTCTAACTGTCCTTAATTACCACACAGGGCTCTAAAGGTTCAGACACCAAAGGTCTGGATTGTACTCAAGGTGGTTCAAGGCAGACAGCTGCAGAATATATAGGTCCTCTCTTGCATCCAGACCCATGTGCCTGATCATGTACTCAGTTGAGAACTTTGCCACAGATTTGAATGGGCATGGAATAAAACTCATTTCAGTCTCAGTGAAGCCCAGAGTGTGCACCACAGAGGTCAACACAACAGTCAAGTGAGGACCTACAATTGACCGTGGGTGATTATTTTGCCTTGTATACATGTCCATTGAAAGCTGCTCAGTAGCAGTTGAGATTAGTGAAAACATATTATAGCCAAGCAGCAAACCTTGGAATGCTTCTGAGCACTGAGGTCTCAGCCACAGCCTTGTCCTGGCCCCATCCAGGAATGATATCAACCACCTAACACCCTCTCAGTTGCTTCAAAGAAAATTAAATACTGGATGGTCAGAAGAACAAGGTACCAGAGCATGTCAGGCTGTGCAGTCAGCTTCATCTTATCCAGAAAGGGTAATAGTATGAAGCCAACCAACGCCCCATTCCAAAAGGTTCTCTCCACACTCTGCGTGGACCCAGAGACTTAGATCCATTTGCATGGCCCTCTACAAAAAAAAGACCACAGAGTCAACCAGCAGTATTTCTCAGTTGTCCAACTACCCAGATCACTTGGGGGGGGAAAAAAAAGTCAATTATTCCAGATTAACTGTGGACTTCACAGCCTACTTTAAGCATTCACACTAGAAAATGAATTTCAAAGTACAGCTGTAGGAAACAAGGACCTTACAATCGAAGAAGTTCATTTCAGCCAAGCAGTCATTGAAATGCCTATCTTGTACAAATATTTGTCTGACATATTGATATACAAATATAATTTCAGTATATTAGCTGAAACACTAATTGGATTAATAGCTATATTTGCTTTGAAAAGGTCTCCCTTGCTGAAATCAATTAAAAGTGCATGATGAAATTTCATTAAGCTCTACAATATGTTTTTCCATCAAGTGCAAAATTACTAACTTCCAGCTATCTTGTTACAACAGTGCATGATAGGACTCCCAAATAGATAGAGAAATCATTGTTCCAACACTGTTTTGTACTTCTTTATCAGTAAACATGGATATTTTTCCCCCCACCTCTTGAGGGAACATATTTGCCTCACATGTAAAGAGTGCTGAACTCATGAACGCAGCATTAAATTTAATAAGGGATGTACCTGTGGTAATCTCAGCCTCACACTGCCCAAGAGGGTTCCCTCATACAAAGCAGCACACATTTCATTCTGTGTGACTTGGCTCACAGGCCCTGCTTTCCATCAAGCCACATCATGATCGGTTGATAGGCTGGAGGGAAGGAATGCCATCCAGAGGGACCTCGACACACTTGTGAGGTGGGCTGATGCCAACCTCATGTTTAACCATGCCAAGTGCAAGGTCCTACACCTGGGTCAGAGCAATCCCAGGCACAGCTACAGGTTGGGCAGAGAAGAGATTGAGAGCAGCCCTGCGGAGAAGGACTTGGGGGTGCTGGTTGATGAGAAAATGAACATGAGCTGGCTTCAGTGTGCGCTTGCAGCCCAGAAAGCCAACCGTATCCTGGGCTGCATCAAAAGGAGTGTGACCAGCAGGTCAAAGGAGGTGATCCTGCCCCTTTACTCTGCTCTTGTGAGACCTCACCTGGAGTATTGTGTGCAGTTCTGGTGTCCTCAACATCAAAAGGACATGGAACTGGTGGAACAAGTCCAGAGGAGGGCCACGAGGATGATCAGGGGACTGGAGCACCTCCCATATGAAGACAGGCTGAGGAAGTTGGGGCTGTTCAGCCTGGAGAAGGCTGCATGGAGACCTCATAGCAGCCTTCCAGTATCTGAAGGGGGCCTATAGGGATGCTGGGGAGGGACTCTTCATTAGGGACTGTAGTGACAGGACAAGGGGTAACGGGTTCAAACTTAAACAGGGTAAGTTTAGATTGGATATAAGGAGGAAATTCTTTCCTGTTAGGGTGATGAGGCACTGGAATGGGTTGCCCAGGGAGGTTGTGAATGCTCCATCCCTGGCAGTGTCCAAGACCAGGTTGGACAAGGCCTTGGGTGATATGGTTTAGTGTGAGGTGTCCCTGCCCATGGCAGAGGGCTTGGAACTAGATGATCTTAAGGTCCTTTCCAACCCTAACTATTCTATGATTCTATGAATAACCACCATTCCCTTTGCATGTGGCAGAGAACACTATAAACCCTGAAACAGAAATTGGACCTTTTCAAATGTATATGTATTTACGTGTTGCTACCACAGCGCAAAGGAGCGCCAGAAGCAATGGACAGAGGCCTGAGCTAACCTGAGCAACTCAGAAGCCAAAGAAAGTATTAATCTCCTTCCACAGAACAATCCTTAAATTCATGGCTGGGCATGAAGAGGGTTTTAAAAGAAGGCAAACAGAGGCACAAAGAGAGAAAAGATGGAAATGTAATTCTTAGACCCAAGGATGATGGCAACAATTGCATCCAGGGAGACAATGATCTGTAGCTATTCATCTTCCCAGCATTCTTTCCATTCTCATTTCCGCAAGCCTCAGTCTAAACAATCCAACTGGTTTGTCACAAACACATGATTTAGGAAACTACGTCAGTTCTTTGCTCCTGAGCTTCCTCCATGTCTTGTTTCTCTGTTTCTTCAGATTACTAATACACCAATATTGCAGTGATGAGCACAGAAGAAAACCTTTCATAAGCTATACCAGCCCTGCCACGAACCTGACAGGTCTTATTCTAGGTTTATACACCTGGGGGAATGAAGTCCCAATCCCAGGTATTCTGCACTTCCGTAATAAATATTCCTGCTATTTCTCCAGCTGACTCCAATGTCCAAGACCCAGAAAAAATAATAGGCTAGGAAAAGAAAGATGCAGAAGGAACGCCAGAAATTCATGTGTCCCAGAGATACTGAAAGAAGCTGGATCTTTGCTACAGAAGTACACTCTTCCTGAGAATATTCCATTAGGAAAAACCTGGTAAAAATAGGATCCTTACAAACATGAAGGGGACAAAATGAGGTAAAACAGCTGAATAGTTCTGGAGTCAAGAGCGATCTTGCAACACCAAAATCTGAGGAGCTGCTCTGCATGGCAAACTTCAGCAGATGCCTTAGTACTTACTCTGAAGAATTGACTCATGCTGTAATTTTGCAATTCTTAGCTTGTAAGCAGAACAGAACTACTTTCTTCAGAGAGGCCCTAAAAAGAAGCAAAGAATTACAAATTTTTCTAAGGGCATAAAAATATATTTGAAATATTTTCTAACATAAACAAGAACTGGCATTTTTATAAAACTGAACAAAATATAAGTTAGGGTTTTCAGATATTATATTTAGGACCCAGAGAGAAAAATTTCAGCACTTGTGAGGAGTTTTATTCCATCAATGGCACTACCACCCACCTAAGTCTGTCCATGTGTTGGTGCGAAAGAGTGCCATGTCTTCCTGCAACACTCATGTCAGAATTAAAATACCTTGCATTGTAGACACATTAGGAGTGCTTTATCATGCTCAGCTGTCGCACACAGTAGCTCATTATGATTGGGTAATTCAGTCATTAAGCTGTACAATAGCCCACGCTGAATCCTAAAAAGGGAGCCATATATAGACTATGGAGGTGTTGAGTAAGAGAAGATTTACTGTGCTCTGCAAAATTAATTTTGCCTTCTATCTTTTCTGCATTTTTAGCAAAGCTGCTAGCTGAACACACTGAATAATTATCTCTCTAGTGCAACTTCACTGAGCATCTCACAATTCAATGGATCCCTATTGTGTTCAGACTGTTCATGCCCCTGCCCCAAAGAACAACTGAAATTATCTTTCAGCCAAGGTACAGGGGGGAAATCCAGATTTTTCTCCACAGCTGAGTCTCCGAGTTGCTCTGGACCAGCTTTAGGCTTTGCATCAGACTTGGCACCCTCTATCATTCATGTTAGCAATTGCCCACTTTCTCACTCCCAGGAAGTACAGAAGAAGCAGGCTTTTGACAAGAACACAGAAAAGGGCAGGGGGAGTAGGGAAATCAAAGAAATCAAACTGAGTGGAGGAACAGAAATAGCAAATGAGTGAAAGAAAGGGGCACTGGGACCATTTGCACAAAGAGACTGGAGTTGAAAGCCAGCAAAGAAGTCTGATCAGAATCACATTAGCTGGTAGAAGGAATACGTTACACCAGACAGAAGGGAAGAAGATTGGCTGCAGCCAGTTGGTCAAAGGCCAGTACGATGAGCCAGACATGGTGGAGAAAGTGAGATGTGGGACACCACTAGCACTACTGGGAGACAAGAACTCATGCAGGCTCCAGTAACAAAGGCCAGGATACAGAGTTGTCCTGTATTAGCTGCACGGGGGTATCTCATTCATTCTAATGTCAAATTATGGCATTTTTGTTTATCTTTTTTACCTTAAAATACAAACCAACCTTTTTCTGTAACTCTTTATGTTAAAAAAATAAAATATTTTCACCTTGCAAAGTCAAGGTTTAAGACCTTAAAAAATTGCAGCACAATGTATCCCTCTTGTACACTAGCCATTCTAATACAGCCTCTATTAAGATGACTACATGTTACTGTTTACTTATTTTTGTATGTGTTTTCTTTCATGGCTGTGGTACAAATCTTTCCACCACATATCTTTAACTCATAAATATTAGGTAGGGCTGTTTCTTCCCCCACTGATTATGAGCCCAATTAAATGTGGGTTTTTTTTCAGATGAAGTTGTTAATATTCATTAACAATGTCATTCAGAGCTCTAGACTGCAGCTCAGACTCATATGTTCACTTGCTACCTCTAGTTTATCAAATAACATTTTTTAATGGAATTCTCCCACTGTTTAGAGATTGACCAGCTATCATAGTAAAACAAATCTGCTTAAACCTCGTCATATTGAATGGTATATTTAAAGACCCACCTGGAGACCTTGGAGCACCTCAGAGGACTAAAGAGCAGGTACTCATCCCAGCATAGCAGGCTATTCCTATGCTTTCTTGCAGTTTGCAGTGGGTACTTACAGCTGTGTTTTTTCCCCAAATCAAAAGCAAAAACAAAGATAGGTCTGTATAAACAGAGAATCTTAGGAGTTCCATAGTTTTAAGCCTAACTAACCAAAAAACAAACTCATAGCTTCACTGGGAAGAACAGAGATGAGAATGCTAAGAAGTGAAGCATGAAGCCCCGTATAAATTGTGCGACTGCATACACTATATAAGCAAAAATGATACTCTATTAACAAGAAGAAATGGCTTATGTAAGGAACATAAGGTTCTCTGACAAAACCAGCTACACACATTAGCAAGAGGGCTATGCAGACAAATAGGACCCATAGACCTAAACAACTAAAAACAATGAAATGCAGTAATCTATACTATTTTCATTACCTACAATGTAGTGAGGGAACAAATACTAAAAAAAAAAAAAAATTCACTGACTTTACCCACTGCAGAGGGGAAATATTGATCACCACAAGCAATCCACTTAATAATGACCAAGCGAGATAGCTGAGGAACCTTTGAATGAATTTATCACCAAAATACATCTTCCACATGGATTAGGCAAGTAAATAGATAAATCAAGTCTTGGATAAATAAACACCTCATCATTTGTCATCTCTATTTGTCAGCAGTTTGCATTGTGTTTCTCTCACACATTTTCACATAGCTCATATAACAGAAGCATATGAAGAGGGTTGTATGTGTTCTAGACTCATGACCCATGTATTTCTTTTCTGGGCACTAATTTCCCCCAACTGTGCCTCAAACTGAACAGCCCCCCAGTGGCCTCTGTATGGATTTTTTTTTTTTTTTAAGCATCTGATTACAAAAGGACAAAGGGCAGAATTTGACTTGAGGAGGAACCAGGAAGATGAAATTCCCTTTACAAGATTATCTGGAATGAAGGCGCATTTAAAATGCTTACTGAGAGAACAGAGTGGAAAAGAAATCCCCCAGGGTATGGCTTCCCAGAGCTTGGGATAGGTGCAATGAAAAAAAAAAATGTTATAAATCAGTGACAGCTTTCAAACTATGGATAAATAATCTATTACAAAATAGGAATCCTCTACTTCTTGGGAGGTTGAAGAGCCTTTATCCTTGTTTATGTTGCAGATCAGTCCTGATTTCATCAACTGATAACCAGCAATTGGTTTGCTCCCATGTGACCTCAACTGCAAACAGGCAAAAGCTCTCAGGAACTTTTCAAGATGTTTCGTTGAATGGAAGGGGCCAAGACCCTCCACTTCTACCAAAAGTGGAAAAACAGCGCTAGCATCCCACATGGTAAGGACAACAGCAGGGGACATGGCAGTCCTTCAGCAACCTGGTTTAACCCAGTGACAATAATGGGCAGTAAAAGGACCCTTAAGTGACATAGGGGAGAAACTGCCTAGGTCCATTCAGCCTAATGGACCATACAAAACCTGATCACAGCAGTGCTAATTGTCATCACAAGTTATCAGCAGCAGCTGCACTTCAGGAATTTTCGTCACAATCAGTTTTCCTGGTACATCCCCAAATGTTCTTTTGGAAAGCATACCAGATGCTAAAAAAAAAAAAAAAAATCATCTGGCCCAAGCAAAAATCCTTCCAGACCAGTACCTTGTCATGGATGATGGTCAACAGCTACAAGATGAAGACAAACACATAGTGATACAACTGGAGGACTGGCACTGCTGTTCTAATCCAGATAACGTGATAGAGCTAGCATGGCTCTGTCTCATTGGGTGAAATGCCTGAAGCACAACAGGCAAGATGTGTTTCACCCTCAAATTCCAGGAAAGCATTGTGCAAATACTCTGCGTGGGAAGGCTGTCTTGACATGGCCCATGTGACTGATTACAGGAAAAATGCCCCAAGTCTCTCCCGGGTGTAACTGCATTGCACCCAGTGGGGTTACACCAGAAACAAACTTACAGGCTTTACAGACCTGATCTCTCATGGAAAATGACCTCTCATTAAGAAATGGTCAATGGGGCAAGAAAGAGATGAGGAGAAAGGAGTCATTCCTGAAACTGAAGTGATGCTTTTTGTTACCAGATCTGTGCTCTGGATACCTCAAGCCTGAATCAGCTATCATACCCATTTACCTCGCAACACTGTAACCCCACTGACATTAGTAAATTAATCCAGAGGAAGGCAAGTGTAAAACCTGTGACAGATGTGACTGACCACCCAAGGCTGGCAAGTATCTTAATCTTTCATTTATGTCACATAAACCAACATGAAGAAGCTGGTCTAAAGGCAGACAAAATGAAAGGCACAGCTGCCAGTGACTTGGAATATGGCACTTCAAAGCAGCAGAGAGGTTTTACACCCTCAATCTTTTCATTAACCTCATGCATTATCTACTTTTAGATGATGTTGTCACAGAATACGGCTTCAATACCACTGTGCCACTGAAGAATAAACACCTTTGGGGGGGGGGGGGGGGGGGGGAATCCATCTAACATCGCTATATTTCATATAATACCCTCCTGGGCACATATTCACAGATGAGCAGTTAGGTCAAGTGTTCCATGTCTTTTCCCCTCAAATTGAAATCAATATATTTGGTTGCAAACTACCAACCATCAACATGTCTTACAAACCACCATATAAATCTTCTCAGTTGACTTTCTCAATTGAAAGTGGTGTTGAAAGCACTGTTAAACACTATTAATAATTCCAAGACTTACTTGGCTTTCACCCGTCTTGGAGCTCTTGCCACAGGACAGTCAGGATTCATTTATTAGCCTCTTGTTGGATTTGAATGAGATGCTGGCACTAGATGAACAACAAGGGAACAACACAAATAATGAAATAGAAGCACCTCTTCCCAAAAGCCCTTCAAATATAATCCAGTGAAAAAAAGCTGAGTAGAATGTCAACAATGTAATTCATTCATACACTCGCACAAAGACAAACATGGACCATAGAACTGGAAAGTTTTTTCAGGTTTTTTTGTTGGTTTTTTTTTCCTTTTTTTTTTTTTTTGAAAGTGTGTAGTATAGCACACACACTAACAAGAACTGCTTTGTCTGATTTGGCACTTGACTGTGTATTACTGTTCCTTTGGATCAGATATGCAAATAAAAATGACAAATTAAGAAAACTGCAGGCTTTAAGGCTCTTATGGTTGCTAGGTAAATCAAAAAGTAAAGAAAGGAATCCCAGCTTACTCAGTTCTTCAGCTGGGAAAGCTGTCTGGCAAGACTGCATCACCTGACACAGGATTTTGTCCCAGATACATCAGTGAGAGACGGAGCTTCATGGTACTCAAGAGAACAGCTGTACACAAAGGGCACCTCAAGGCTACAAGTCCAAAAGTAAACTGAAGCATGAATTATGCTTCTCTCCCTTTGGTGTGTTATCTCAACCACATTCAGTAAATATCAGCAGATCTTGAAATCTCTAACCCTGTGCCAAATGCAGCCCCAAATTGCTATAAGACATGGGTTAATGAACTGGCCGAGTGCAAGATTATGTCTGTCTATAATTCCACATTAGGCTAACATCTGCACATCTACTTGGCATGTTGATGGTAAACACAAACTTCTTAGCAGAAATACTGATGATTAATTCTTTATTCCCAGTAAATTAACAAAGATCCCTGACGTGTTTGAATAGTACACTCATTAGACAAGTATAATAGATACGCTGCAGGGTAAGATGAAGGACTCTAATTAGCCTAATTTGGTCAAGATTGTTTGAATATCTTGCCTTTAGAGAGTAAAGAAGCCTAAGGGAATTTGGTCCCAAATCCCACATCTAAATTCTTTAGGCTTATTTAAAAATCTAGTTCATGAACCTTGAAGTAAGTCTCCTAAATGTTTCCTGAGACACCTGTCTGAGTGTCTGAGGGCTTAGTACCTAGGCACTCTGTGGATGTTCAGCATACCTGAGCAAAAATGGCTGCCCAAATAAGGAAAATGTGGAGGACATCGTCAACAGTGATTCACTAGGTTGACATTCTCTCTATTGTTCTTCAAGTCCTCGCAGAAATGGGTGGAGAATTAGAGAACTAATAGGCATAAGGTCAATGAGCTGTTTTATGAGCAACACAAAGGATGAAGCTGAGTTTCCTGCAGATGTATGCCCTACATCCCTCAATTACAACCACTTTCCGTTGTAATCACAGTACCCCTCAATTCCCTTCCATGTGCTCATCTGTTAGCCTGCACAAGCAACAGTACATGCTATATAGGATTTGGAGCTATATGTTGTCACCAGTGTGTGGGCTATAGTCTCAGGCTAGGTATGGCATTGATCATTAATGTTAGTCCTTCAATTTAACAGGAAGGGAATAGAACATTCTAATAGGAATAAGGCATTAATAGGAGTGCCTCTTTTGAACAAGCTATTGACAGTCTTTAAAACTGCAGACACCTAAAATCTTTTTGTCTTTAACCCCACGACTCTATCCCCTATCTCATTGTACCAAGGACTTAAAAATTGTATAGAAGGAATAAACAAATGCCTTGATCAGGAAACTAACACAAGTATCTTTGATCCAACAAACTGAACCTCTTATTCCAATAGAGGAGAACCTCTTGTTCCTTTGAAGATGGCCATATGCTTTCATGATCTTTGTGTGTAGCCACTCTATGCCCTTCTCTAGCGATGTATAAGCTGTATGTGATATAGTAGTACCTAGAAACACTGAATAGCATTCTGGATTGCATTGTGCTGGATACTGCAAAAAAACATCAGAAGGTAATAAATGAAACCCTGAAGTATCTTTCTGCTGCTGATTGATAGATTGCTAGAATTCTGGTTTGTCACCTTCCATTTTTATACTTTCCATAGTAGACATTCTAGTATGATACAGATTTCTTTTAAAGAAACTTGATCTGTGGAGTTTCTGATAGGTGGTGCAGCTCCTGTTGGATCCTGTCAAATTTGTGGGTACAAAGCACCTTCCCCAGTTAAATCCTTGCTGACTAGGTCTCCTCCATTTCTTCCCTTGCCATCTGGAATGTGCTGTGCATTTTTTTTATAACACTTGGCAGGAGGCTGGCAACAAGAAACTTACATTGGCAGAATCCGTGTTCTCTGTGGGGGTGGCTCAGGCAGCACTGAATTAACTTGGAGACTTAAAAATTGAGAAGTATTCATAATAATTTTTGTTGATGGTAAGTAACTAACCCTGCCTTTAGGGCAACTGATGAAATTAGCTTCAAGAACAGGAAAACAGGCTTCTTTGAATGGCCCTTTGAGTTTGTTTCTGTGAAGGCATCCATTTGTCCATTCCACAATAATTCTTCAGCTTACACAGTGCCTTTCTCCTAGGAATCAAGGAAATGCCAGCAGGGACAAATTTAAGAAAAGTCATCACAAGAATTGTTTTGATTCTTACCTGCAGAATATGGGTAAGAGGAGAGAAAGCCTTTATATTTTCATTGCAGCTACCCAGTTTCGTGGCTTGACTCCCAACACAGGATTAAGCCACTTGAACACGTGGTAAATTTACCAGTCTCCAGCATCTGAACATCATTAGAGTGTAAATGATGTGACTATCTTCTCCATATTTCCTGAGATGGAATATATCTCTACATCAGAAATAATTTTCATTAGCCAGCTTTATGTTGTCTTTCACAGTGCCAAGAGGTGACAGAACTAGAAGACAGATCAGTGCCTAATGCTGTCAATCCCTAGCAAAAGGGCCAAGGAGCAAATCTGATCAGCCTGTTGTATTAAACCACTCAAGGATAAGACTAATATAGTGACATGGCTGGGAAACACAAGAAAGTAAAATGCAATTGGTAACTTACCCCAGGGTCTGTCAGGGTACTCACTACAATTATAGATGTGAAGACATATGCTATTGATGGATTTAAGAAAGGAAGGAATCACTCTGTAGATGGGACCTTCAGGAAGAATTTAAAATCTTTATCCAAGGGTATAAAGCAATCCCTCAAAAAAAACTTAGGAAGGGCTGATCCTCATGTCCACAGCCATAAGCAACTATATTGCATATTCTTCCCCTTATATCCAGCAACATTTGAACCAGCATTCCCTGCACATTCAGTGACCAGGGAAATGGTGAGAGCACAGGAGAGAGCACTGGCAAAGTTAACTACAGCAGAGGTAGAAATGCAGGGGATGGAACAAGTGGGACTTCAGCTGTCTATGAAGCATACAAGGAGCTCTCAACTTCCCCAGCAGTAGCTGGCCATTCAGCTGGGGACCTTAGAAGACAAGAACATTGCACATTGTGTAACTGTTGAAATTTCATTATACCATTAGAGCTGATGACAGAATTCACAATTTATTACAGGGCTAGGAAACCAATACAAGCTTTTTGTTATGAGCAAAGCTAAAATCAGACTGGAACTTTTCCCAGAGTATGGGATGAACAAGAGGAGCCTGAAGCTGAGTTGTCACCACCTTCAAATACAGATGACTTAATTAAAATAAAAAGGAACATATCAGATTTGACTGTTTTCTCCCTTACCCCAGAGTCAGCACATTAGAAAGTGAACACCATTTATCTTACTGAGGAAGCACATGTCCAGGTGAATTCCAGGGAGGGGCTGGAGAGGCTTGGTAATGAGCTCTTCTTTGCACAAGTTGGGAGCCTAGTTCCTCCTTAGGCTCTATCTGCTCTCTGCTGCATTAGGATGAAATAGAAGCCTTCAATTGGGTGTAAATACCATTTATTTCCCCACTGAGGTTCCTCTATGCTGCCACAGCAATGCAAGATGCTTTACTGTTGGTCCATACCAGTAAAACAGCAGCAGTAGAAGTACACCAGCCAGGGATGAGGATCATTCCTAGCAAGGATACAGTTACACCAGTATCAGGGCATCTCACACCAGCAGAATTTATTCCACTCCCTCAAACATAATAAGATACCTGTGGAGAAGCACTTTCATCTCTGGACAGATCTGTCCACCCTGAGTATACTATGCACCCCACAGAGGGCAACCTCAAAGCCCTCTTCAAAACCAGCTTCATGACCATACAAGCAGCAAACCAGTACACAGAGTGCTGACACAGCTGAAACATGCAAACCTGAGCATGCCTGGACACATAAAAGAGGTTAGCGGACCATCAAATATGTCTGACAGGCTGCCCGCAAACCAGTCCTGCGGACACGAGATGAGCAGTAGATACATGCTGCTACAGTTAAGATGGTGTACAGGCAAACAGAGGCAAAACTGTAAAAATCACTTAGGATTAGCCAACACATACATCATGGATCAGCACTATAAATTAACTACAACTGATTCTGCAAACAACTTTGAATTACACCTTCCTACAGGAAATACAATTACCCAGTGCAGAGAACCTATTTCTTCAGAGTCACTAAAATCACCAAGTCCCTCTTTGAGCCCTCAGAGTCATGGCTAAGACGCTTGCGTTGGCCCTAGGCAGAGTGAAAGAGTCACACTATTACAAAAGATCCCCTTCATTTTCTCCTTAACATCCTACTCCTGGATGAAGCACAAGCCAGTTTTGTAATAGACAAGTTAATGGACCTGTGTAAAGTGCAGTGACTCTTCACATAAAAAATAAATAAATAAAATCAAAGCAACCCAACACGTGTCAATTTATACTGTATAGAGTTGCCATATGAACTGACAGTTAAGAAAAAAAAAAACACTCAGCAAGTTAATGATTTTCTTTTTTTTTGGCTTTATGTGAAGCATCTACAAAATGAAATCCCATCTGAATCTCAGTTTCACAGCCTTGCCTTATTTAAACAATTCAGCTCCTTTTGTCTCTCATTTGTAGTGCACTCTGTGCGTCACTCTGTGCTGTTTCACTGCCTGTTGCACAATTACAAGTGTGTTCAAACATACAGAAGGCAAGAATAGCTTAGCTTGTTTCGGTTGCCTTACAATCAATACCTCTGCCTCAGGCACCAAAGAATGTATGAGAAAATGAGTTTTCTGTTTTTATAAACTTTGTCTATCTTCAAGCTCACTTTGATCCATTCTTCTGCACAAATGAATAGGGTGGGGCCATTACAGAACAAGTAGAGACAACAACGTTCTGTTAGACTGAATCTCAACAGAGGTGACCACACCAAAGGCCACCTTCTTAATGATTGTGCTTTTATTCTCCAATGCATTTGGAATCTTTATTCTCCCTTCCTGAATTGAGAAAATGCAAGCTTTGTGATATCTGCTTCTTTTCATTTCATACCAGCAATGTTGGGGTTTTTTTGCTTTGATCTGATCCAGTATATGCAATGTTGTGAATGTACTGTCTGCTAAAACAGGAAAAACTATGCAGTTTATGATTGCTGGAAGTGAAAGCTATTTGTGGGGGTGTTTTCTGATAACATGGTAATTTAGACCATATCCTTACTCATAACAACTGGGAGAGAAAGTGTATTACAATACTGAAAACTCTATTAGAGCAGTTTCACCACAAACAACTGTGGTTTACATAAATGAGGATTTACAAACTGAAGGCAGAATCTCAGACTTCTAAAAAGCAGCAAAACCTTTTTTTGAGTGGTTTAGCTACCTTTCAATCCAACAAAAAAACCCACGTTACATCTCCAAGGGTGTGCCAGCCCTTCTGGAAAACCAACACTTTTATCAACTCCATTGATTTGAAAAGATCTCCCTTAAAAAGCAAAGTCTATTTTGACCACCTTTTGGCTGAGATAACAAGAGTTTGCCAGAATGCATACAAAGAGCAAAACATCAAGGAAAACCATAAAGAGGTGGTACAGAACTCCTTTACATCACAAGACATTTTAAATACAGATCTCAGTCTTCAGCCTAAGTCAACACAAAGGGCTCCCATCTCATCCAGCAAAAGGAAGTTTAAATTCTAAAAGGCAGCGTCATTAATCCACTTATAGCTGGCTCCAAGAAATACATCTTTCAGTTTAATCTGCACAAGCACAGCTGTCTACATTCCCTCACCAATACCTCTCCTACAGTTCACTTTGAGATTGAGCTTATTCCCATTGATGTCGTGAAAAATCTCCCTCTGATGTCAGTATGGCCAGGAGGCATTGGCATGCACAGAAATCTAGTGTACTGTGGGTGATTGCTCTATCGTTTGTGCTTTGTTAGATGTTTAGCAGGTATTTTCTGCTCTCCTACCAGTTTCCAATTTCACTTGGATATGTTGCAGTTTTTAATGGAAAATAACTGTATGCTTTGTTGTATTTTTTAAATGTCCAAAGGCTTTTGCATACAAGCATCCTATAAAAATGCATTCATGTTTTATTAACATTAATAATAATGCCACTGCATCAAGAGCAGTCTAAGCTCTACATATAGCCCCAGTTAACATGAGCCACCCAGACTGGATGATTTTTGTCTACTTGTCTACAATGCCAGGAGGTGGTAGTCTCTTCACTGCTAAATTTTACAGGACATGTACTATATGCATTCGTGGTACATATGTCCTGTAGCCTGGGCAAAAAGTATTGCTGCAATTGCCTGTATAATATCAGTGTACAGGTAATTTAAAGACTTACTTTTAATCTAAGGTCTTAATTGAAGTGAATTGAAAGCTACCATCCCAAGGCTGTTAAGCATAATCAAGCCTGTTACTGTTCAGCATGAATTCACACCTAGCTACCTATAAGCTCACACATAGTATTGTATGAAAGAAGATCCAACCTTTGAAAGCAACTCTTGGGTTAAAAGGAGCTAACAGAACTGGCAGGCTATTTGTTGATGAAGTTACGCTATATTTCAAACACAGTTGTTGATTATAGTTATCAAAGACTCCTGCAAACACACACACGTGCTTCCTGGCAGCTGTTTGCTAATTCAAAATCATAAGAATCACTAGAAAGAGGGAGTTTGAGCTTTTAACAAAATCGAATGCCAGGTAGTGTGGGTCAAAAATCAAATCAAGTCCAGAATGCTGACTACAGCTCATCAACGATTTGTGAGATCCCATTACTCTTATTTCCCCCCCCTCCCCTTCATGAGTCTTTGGACAATTGCCGAGTATTTTCAAAAAGGTTCCATGAATTCTAGCATGAATGACAGTTTCTCAGAAAACTTCTGCCAAAGCTGTCTCATTCGCTATTCATTCTTAACCTGAAAAATAAAAATAAATAAATAACGAGCATCAAGAGCACACGAAAAATGGTGTGACCCAGCAGGTAATGCCAACAGCAACAGTTTAAACAGGACCTTCATTAATAGTGCATAGCCTGACAGCTAGTATAGCAAGCTGGGGAGAAGGGAACAGGGATAGACTGGATTTAGGAGTGTTTTGCTGAGAGAAAATGACCTTATACTTCACTATCTCAGCTGCAACTGATCTGGAATTTTGGTCAGATAACACTTCCAATAAGGAAACATAATCCGTCCCCCTAACTGAGCTATTGGAGCCATAGCAGCTACACCAGAGCAGAGGTACTTCTCCCTGACTATGGGACAAGAGTGAATACACAGGAGGTAGGATTCATCTCAGATAACTTCAGATAAATACACTTCCAGTGTGTTGATTTATCTGATCTATTTAACAGTTTGCTTTAGCATGAAATGAATGTCATTCTAGAAATGTCTCTTTCTCTACAGTGACTAAAATGGATCCTAGAGAGACATACTCAGATGAGGATGTCTACATCATAAGATCTGACATTTGATCAGTTGGATCCCAGACAGATGAATGTGCTACAACTTCCCGGGACCATTTCAGAATTAAAATATATATATATATATATTTTTCTACCAGCAACATAAAATTTTGAACTTTTGTTCAAAAATGTTGTTCAAAATTTTGGACCTTTTGTTCCTTGCGAATTTATGACTATTTATTATTTTGCCCCAGTTCAGACTAAATGTAAATTTTTATAAAGAAAAAATACTCTTGCTTTTGCTCAGCCCTTCTTGTAAACGAGTGTTCAACCAGCTGTGTTTTAAAGGGCCTTTAAAGGCTTCACCTGATAAAACCAGTGCAAATTTCTAGTTCATGAAAATGAAGAAATATTTCTCCCAGACAGCACTGGTATTTGGAATATGATCTAAATCTCTCTTCTCTCCAATATCCCACCGTACTAGGAAATACCTGATGACATGTTATCATATAATGGCATATGGACAGGGCCAAAAGTATGAAATATTCTTTGCTGTTTGGTTTCGTCTATAACATGCTTCAACACTAAACCCCGTGGCTAGCCAATCCTCTTTTAAGATGTCATTGCCTTCACTTTGGCTGCTTTCAGATACTGCTTTGAAAGAAGTGGCAGTGCCTTAACACAGCCAGGTGACTAGAACAGAATGCTGAATTCATGGCACCAGTGCGAACAATTTTCAGTGGACTCTGAGTTGAAAGTTACTGAACCAACTGAATCACAAGCATAATCATGATGCTAAAACTGCCCAAAGACAAAACCATCTAGTAACCCTTGCTGTGTTCGCATTTACTTCTGTTAACACTTGCTGCTATGAGGACTCCAGAGTGTGTGTAGAAATGCGTCATAAGCAAATGTTAGTTTACACCACTTTGTGTGGCCCAAATATTATGGTACAAATTTACTCATGGCATAATCATTTTGTTTACACAGTCCTAGAAGTAATTATAATGATCTGATACAGGACAAGAATATAGATCCAAAAAAGGACCAAAATACCCAAATTCCATCAAATCCAAGGCTGTGGATCCATAACACAGTTCAGTTGATACCTTTATTCTACACATGCCTCCATATATGAACTTCAAGTTGTCAGGACACCTGAAGTTCTACGTATGCATGTGCCACAAAGCACCCCACCCTCAACAGCACTGAGTAACTCCCACTTAAGCAAGGCAAAATCCAAAGATTCTTCATTCTTCTGCTCTTCTCTCCTCATTGTTTTGATCTGCCAGGAGTCTGCAGAGCACCCCTACACACTCGGTACCATGTAACAGGCAGTAGCAGCTACTGTTTTCTTTGTAGTGCCATATCATTCTTAATTCATTTGTCAGGCCACTGCCACCACCATGCTAGAGCCAGCCACAGAGAGTTCAAATGCACATTATTCATCTGCCATGCAATCCCCCCCAGTCCCTGAAGTATACCCTGTTGTTCTTTTCTCTCACTCAAATTGTTTCACTGGCCAGAACTGAAAGCCCTCACCTTCCTCTTACATGAGGAAGGAAATCTTGAAGACAGGTTCCTACCCTATGCATGGCAAAAACGTTTTGAATGAAATGGCCCTTGAAGAGGGAAGTCACTGTGCTTCTTGGAAGCACTGTCTTACTCTTGGTTTCCAGCCTAGTTCACCTTTAGTTCTCTTTAATTCCACAGCAGGGTCAGTATCTGCGCTGCAGAGGGCAGATAGGCACATTATTTAGGAAACTCTCTGGGAGGTGAGTTTGAGTTCCCTCAGGCAAAAGCAATAACTGAGCAAGATTTCCCACAACCTGGGGGAGTACTTTAATCACTAGGCTCCTGTTCAAAAGGCCACCTCCACCTACACTTCTGCCATGTTTCAGAGAAGAAGAGACAAGCTCTGTTTTTGGAATGAAGAGTGTAACAGGTAGCTACGTGCTGGTAAAAATCCCACAGTATCCTCAGCATTTCCTAATAGAAAGCTGACTACCTGATCCTGATGTGCCTTGCTCTTCCCACATACTTGTATGGGGCCAAGGCACTTGACAGAGGTGTCTGCTTACCTTGGACCAGCCACATAAAAGCTCGGCAATATAACACTCAGTGTTGCAGCATCAAAGCCCCACTTTGGATCAAGCCTGAGGGTGCTACCAGAGGTAATTTACAATGTCAGGACTTAAAACTGTATGCGATGCTCATTATTGTAACAACTGACTCTAGTCTAACAAAAGCAGCAATGCCACAATAGTTACTGTTAAGCAATTTAATTGATCTAGACATTTATACAGAACCATTTACCTGCTGGGGCTCTAGGCAGAGACTAAGCTACCCTTTTTTTCATTCCCACATTAGATGACTTATAATTTCTTAATTCAGCCTGAAGGGATGTCCCAGGCTTTGAGGCCTTCAGTGGCTATTCTGGTTGCTCATGTCCAAAACTGACTGCATGCATATTGGTATATTGTGCTAGTCACCACAGATGACACCCTTTATTTTTGGATGCAAACACTTTACCTTAATTGTGTATGCAAGTAATTGGTCTTTGAGGTTCACCTTACTTCACCTCCAAAGATTTAGTGAGGTAATACGGTTTAGTGAACTCCAAAAATTGTTGTGAGGTACCTTGAAATAGTATGGTCTTCTGCCCTTCCTGCCCCTCACCCCTCTCCCACTAGTTCTATAAGCAAAGCCAGTGAATTCACAAGTCTAATAGGGAACACTAACAGTAATCCCAGTTGAAATTGTTTAACTTGCATTTTCCTCTGAAGAACCGAGATGACAAACAGCAGGCTGGTCTATGGGCCAGGTAGGAAAACCTTTTGATTTTCTCAAATAAACACAATAAAATCTAGTTTTTACACATCACTCCAAACTACTGAATTTGTTCCCTAATACTAGTCCCCCAGACTATCTACCTGTAACCTACATTAGAGTCAATGGGAAGAGTGAGCATGCAGCATCAAGGAGGACTGCTGCATTTCCAGCTAGAAGTCTGAATGAGATAAAGAGGTCTTACTCTATTTAACACTGATTTTGTGAACAGTCAACCACTGCTGTACATAAAAGACACCAGCCAACCAATGAATTACTCCAGTGAGCCAGCTAGGTGGATTAACTCATTTTCAAGAGTTAGGTACAAATTAAAAGCTAGCAACTACAGATGAGACTTAAGGGATGAAACAAGTGTCTTGGTTACTTGAGCTCTGCACTAAACAAATACTAGGAGAGCTTACAGCCAAAGAAATTAAAAGGCACTACTGCACACTCTGACTATTCGTAGAGCTCTTGCACCTGTTTGATTCCATTTATTTTCCCCTCCTGGCAGCATTGGATTCTATGTGTGTACTTTATGTGTACACGGAAATCATAAAAGGAGAACATATATTGCAGTAATAATAACCAAATAATCTTGGACACTAAGTAGTATGTCTGAAATATTCTAACATCAGTTAAAGTTTCTGTTGTGCAAGTTCCTAGCACCTTTGTGGGTAGAAATTAACATCTTTAGACCCATTCTTTGGATATAGGATATTAATGTTTTTGGAAGTCAAACATGAGCAACTTATACTTCCTTCCCTCTAAAAATAAATACAACTTCTAGGTAGTCTTGTGGGTGGGGGTAGACTCATCTCTTTTCATGACATAGTTAAACTGGATAGCACCTTTCTACATTTACATGTTCTTTCTTGCTTTTAATAGCTGCTTACACAGACATACTAATAAAAAATTACATATAGCTGAAAATCTGAAGTCACTTCCTCCCCTTGTCTGTTGATGCAGTGGCAGAACAACAGATGGTTGAAATTACAGAACTGCTTGAAGATGTAGGAGAGCATGTTAGAGAAGGAAAACAGACGGCATTTCCTTCGGAGAAAAAAGAAAAACAAAACAACAACTTTCCTCTCAGCAAACCAATGAACAAACCTAGGCTACTAAGGATTAAATCCAAGTTATTACCCACTAAAACCAGATCAGGCATTCAACTTTTGTGAGTAGAGATCCATGCTTTCCCTCCCCCTGCCAGGATCAGTTTGTCACATTTCTGTAGCGCTTAAAAAATAACAGTCTAAAATAAACAAATAATTTCCTTCCAGTAGCTATACTGAATCAAGCACACCCATGCTGTAAATCATTTAACGTCGACCAGATTTATAGTTGGGGTGAATTAGATCCAGAATGTTTCATTCCCCATGTTCCTACCAAATAAGCTATATGCAAAGATACGTTGGCACAAAGTATGGCAACTCTTCCAATCCTGTTGACTGATACCACATTCATCCTATTGTTAGTGATGACATATCTAAGGAGAAAAACAAAGACACATTACATGTATTATTAAAGTATGAGATCATCACTGTGGATGGACAAATTTGTAATTTCCCTGCCTTTTCTCTCTTCATCTTCACATAAGGTGCCTCCTTCCATCTTTCTACTTAGCTGTGTTCCCAGCTCTTGAACTTTCTTTTTACTGAATTCTTATTCGGTATAATAACCTGATTACAACTGTCATGACCAGATGACATTTTGGGTTTGTTGTTTTTTTTTAATAACATTGCACTTCATTATATGGCATTTAAAATTCTGATAAAAAATGCGTCCAAGTTTTAACTAAACCTCCCTCACTCCTTTAGCCCCTTTTTCAGCACCAAAATTTTTGAGACAGCTTCTGAAACATTTCCTACATGTCCTTGGTTTCCTCCTTTGAACTCCTAAGCACACACACACTTGGCTGAAACTTAAAGAGTTTTGGCACCTCTGGTAATTCTGAGAAGTAACTCCATAAGCAACTTCTCACACTCCATAAGGGTGGCGTGAGAAGTCACCTGCAGTAGCTCTCGTGTTTTCCTTGCTCTAGCCAGTATATGCGACACAAAAGCAAACCAAACAAACTTTTTCATGTGAGCATCTGAGTGCACAAAAGTCCAATGGAAATTGGCCACTGATACCTGTGGAACAAGAACAGGGATAACTCAATTTAATATATAAATCATGAGCTACTGGTCAATCCCCCTGGGTGCAGAAAAAGCTGCTGACCTCTGAAGTATAGGGGAAACAAAATCACTTTGATATTGATGAGTGCTGGATGCCTAATAACCAATGACATAAGCCTCATTCACTCACACCACACAAAATAGAGGAACAATAAAGGACAGCTGGGGCTACTGAAAAAGATCCAAGGTTCCAAGTAACCCATGCTCAACGTTGACTGCTGAAGCTAATGCTCATTAAAACTATTTATACTACTTGCAACTATTGCAGAGCAGACAGTGCAGGTGATTGCTTAAAAAAAAATCTTTGTCATCACTTGAGACAGTGACCAAAGCTAGTCTTCTGTCTCCAGGATAATCACAGTAAAACTGCACAGAGGGTATGCAGTTTGTATTCAGAAGGCAAAAGAGATACTGCAAAAGTCTTGACTCAGAATGCATGAATCTTTCACAGTTCCAGATTTTGTAAGCTTCTGAGTAATGTTTGTGTCTACAAAACTTGTTTGACTACAATAGACCTTATTTTTGTAACTCAATCCTGTATTTTCTGCAGAGGTGGTTCAATTAAAAGAGGAAGAGAAAAATCAACATTTTTCTACATGAATGAAAGACATCAAAGTAAATAGAATAAGATGATCTACTTCACTTACCTCCAGAAGCTAATCTTCTACAATGCATGGTACTCTTTGAAGATGTGTCTGGCACACTGCATTTCCTCCTATTATCTTTTTTATGTCGATTCCTCACAATGACTAATGCCTGTTCCATTTTTCACATATTTTCTCTTTTTTTCTGCCTCACACCTTTTTGCAAGCACTTTCTCATTTCTCTTGGAACACAATTCAGCATCAAACTCCCTCAAAACCAATAGTATTCAAGGGCTGTCATATCATTGCTCCCAAATAGTACCACCATTACAGGTTTCATTCCAGCAGAAGGATTTAGCCTGCTACAGTCAAGCTCAGCTAACTCCAAAAGGAAATAGAAAAGAAGCTGTTTCTCCCACAGACCCTTTCTTTTTCATAGAGTATGCTACTAGGAGGCTGTGAAAACTTCATCACAAATTTCTCACCACCCTCATGCAGCATGCAGAGGGACTTTGCCTGCCGTTAGTCCAGGAGACCCAATTCCATCTTTGTGCTTGGTGAGTTTTCAAAGCAGTAATTTTTGGCTTTCTCACATTGTCATGCTTTTCTAAGGGGCTCTTTCTAATGTCTGCAATGGCTACTTCACTGTATTTTTCCTTAGCTGCCCTCTGCTCTTCACCCATTTGTAAAAGTTATCAAAACATTGACAACAGTAATGCTATCAAACTGTCTTAACTACCTACTATATCAGCCAATATTGCCTTACTTCCACTTATAATTCTCCCTTTTCATCGTATCTTGCACAGATGGGAATCCACCAGTGAGCACATTATAACTAAGCATACATTTAATACATGTTATAATGTAACACAAAGCTGCCATATGAAATATCTGGAATCAGTAGGGACACCCCAAAAGTCTGTCCCCGCCTCCTCATCCCCCATCAAGTGCAACAGAAAGTGGAGTTTAACCATAGTTGGATTACTTGCAGTCTGAAAAGCCACATTTGAGGCTTTATTAATAACATTTTAGTAATTCTAAACTTGAAGAGAACATTTTAGGTTTTTATTTTATATTTATTAATGTACAGCTTCATGTTGAAAACTACACATAGCCCCCCTACCATGAATGACAAAATGCATTTAAAAAAAAAATCAGGGTGCAAAAATTAATAGGATTGAGAGCATCAGGCTTATGGTTGCTTGTGCAAATTCATGCAAGCCTTCCTTGCGTGTATTCATTCTGCAATGACATGATGACAGGTGATTTTCCCCAGGACCTCTGCCTCTTTAACACAAAACACTTAAAACACAACCTCTTACAACAACACTAAAACCAGCATTCATGAATGGCTTCACACGCTTCTCTGTTGTATTTGTCATTAAAGTATCTAAGCACTTTCAGGGCAAGGAGAGGGGAAACCCCAAGCAACAAAGAAATTCTCATTAATTCATTATCATAAAACATCTTTCCTTTGAGAAAGAAAGAACTACCTTACCCCTATCATATAGACCAGAGCTGAGACATTGGTATATCTCAAAGTTGCCCTCTAATTTTGCATTCCATGCTCATAATCTATTTTTTCCCAGATTTTCGTAAAGCTGCCAATGTTTAAAGCTTAACTCTTACTGACATACTGACTACTCCAATGCAGTATTCAATCGCATGGACCTCTAAACATCTCGTGCTATGGTCCATCTCTGCTCTAAATGTGATGGAAACCCACTAGAAGAGTGGGCATGCAATCACGTGATTAGAAATTATTTCTGAATGAACACCATGGTCCTGCTGTAGCACTACACTGACAGCCCTTATTCAAACATGCTGTAAATTCTCAACACTTAACTTTGCAACACTACATCTTTTTAATACATCTCAGATCAGTCCAGCTTCCCAAGTTAAGATTCAGCCTTTGCTCAATAGCAAAGGACTCAGTGAAAAAAACAGTGTATTTTCCTCCTTACATCATTCTCAGAAATGGTTGAACCATTTTTCACCAAGAGCTCCTCAAAAATAACAACAATCTAATCTGCCAAATAGCTGGCATGGAAAATCCAAGCCCAGGTGGTTTAAACTTTGGCAATGTTATCAGCAATTGCAACAAAAGTCACGTAATGAAAAAGTTAGTCAGCCTTAATTGTCTGTGTCATTACCAGGTCTGCCTGCAATAACATGGTAGCTCAGTCTCCTGGCCTCTTCTAGATGACGCTTGACTTACAATTCTGTGGGAATTTTTAATGTGTTACTATATGTTTATGTATATCTGTCATCATTTCATTATGAGATAAAAATTATATCCCCATTTATACTCCAATCAAAAATAATGGCCTGAGAATACACATTGTTATTGCTGCAAATTGTAAATCATGCAATAAAAAGAAGGCAAATTATCAAACTAAAATTGCTCTAAAAGAAGGATCCCATTTTGTCACACAAGCAATTACGGTCTTCAAATCTTTCCAGTGTTTAGACATCTACATGGAATGTGGCAATTTCAGGGAACAAGTGGGATTTGCTAGTCAGCATCTCATAAAACATACAGGTAGTGATGACTGTGAGGCAACAAAAAGCTGTTATCCCAACTACAGATGGAGCACAGCGGCACAGGAAAATTAAATTGACAAAGCTCACTGGTGAAGGTTGTGGCAGAGCAAAGAAAAAAACCTGATGTTCTTCAGTCCCACATTAGCTCCTTAAGCATCAGCCAGCCTTTACCCCCATAACATGTGTAGGTCTCAGATTTTATTGAGATGTATTTGATTTTCAAAAACTGTAGACAAAAGCTAAAATATATGCTATACCTTCACTGAAAAATTAGAAGAACTGAAAGAAAATAGCATTTGAAATCCTCTGACGTTTTACATAAACCTGCCTCTTGGACAGAGGATGGCCGTTCCTGCTGGGTTTTGGCACAATATGATAAATTGATTAATCTCAGCCTAGTAGTCAAGTTGATTCAAAGAGGTCAAAACAGTAATTCCTTACATTTAGCACCCTAACGACTTAATTATAGAGGCTAGCATTATGACATTGCTGGTGTTAAAGTCTGAGTGCACCTCCATCCTCCCACAGGAGTGGAAACATATACACATTACCTTTCCTGGAATGCTTTTGCTTCCTTTTGGATAACTGCCTTTCATCATGTTCAGATCTCAAGCAACTTGAAAAGCCAGCAGTGTTGCTAGAGAAAACTGAAGTTAAAACTAAGCTCCCTTCTCCTTTTGCATGGTGGGAATAGCAAGACAAAGAGTTTCATTGGATTTTTTAACAATATCAAATCACTCCATTAAAAAGTTATGATAATCTCTAAAGAAATTAAGAGTGTTTCAGTATCTGGCATTTCCCAATTGTTTGTTTAAAGGGCAAGTCTGCAGCAGGTTGTTTTGATTTTTCTAGGTTTGGTTTTTTTGTCTCTGCCATTTCATCACATTTACAGCTTCCTGCAAATGTGTTTTGTACATGCAACTGTTAGTTTAGATTTTTAGCACACAAGGCCCCTCCACCCACAGCAAAAAGATAGAAGTATGATATTGAACAAGTAAAACACAGATACAAACACTGCAAACAGCTATGCAGCCACTGGACCAGTATTCTTCTTGGGATTTGTACTGGGTCTGCCTAGGATGGAGTTAACTTCCTCTAAAGTGGCCCATGCTGTTCCATACTTTTGCATCTGTGGCTAAAAGCGTTGATGATGCACCAATGTTTTGGTTGCTAAACAGTGCTTACACAGCATCAAGTCTTTCTTTCATCCCCACAAAGCAAGTAAACTGCAGATGGGCAAGACTTAGGAGGGCACATAGCCAGGAGAGCTGATGCCAGCTGACCAAAGGAATGGCCCCTACTGTATAACACCAGGTTCAGCAATAAAAGTTTAGGAAAAAGGAGAAGGACGTGGGCTGTTCATAGTTATGGCACTTGCCTTCTCAAGCAACTGTTACTTGTGCTAAGGCCCTGCTTCCCAGGAAGAGAATACTGAACACCTGCCTGCTGTTGGGAAGCAGTAAATAAATTCCCTTTTCCTTTGCTTTCACACTCAGTTTTTGCTTTCCTTATTAAGCTGTCATTAACTTGATGTACAAGTCTTTTCATCTTCTTTCTTTTTTCTCCCCATCACAGAGGAGAGAGAGGGGTGAAGAAGAGGTTGAGTGGGTATTGAGCTGCTGGCCAGCATCAACCCACCACAGGATCCCATGTAATAGTGTGACCCATCTGACATTTCTCTTAGACTAGGCATATGCATCTCTTCAGCACAGCAAAGCAGAGATCTAAAGAAGATACCTTGTCATTTTCTGCTGCCCATAGCATGTGGTACAGAATGATTTTTAAACAAAAAAGAAAAAAAATGGAAAAATCAGACAGCTCACTCTCATCCCTGTAAGCTCTTCAAAATGGACAAAGTTGACAACTGCTGTGCAGTAATATGCACATTTTACTGTCTCCCAAAGAAAACTAGAGTTGTCAGAGATGCAGGAGCAGCCTTTGCCCTACGAACTATCCACACCATCTGCACATTTCCTTCTCAAACAGAGCATTGTTTTCCTTACAAGAAACAACATCTTTCAAAAAACCTTCAACATATAGCCCAATGGTTATATCTCCGAGTAGCTATATGCATTTTCCTGTATTAAACAGACTGTCCCACCAGGCTCCCTCTCTTTTAACACCTGATGGTTTCACTTCCTGATAAGATACAGTAGTTCGTTATAGGAGAGAAACATTTGGCCAGAAACCTCAACTCCAACATATAATAGGGCACATGAGATATGAGATACCTGCCTTCACATTCCCTAAGGACTCACAACAATCCTGACATAACATTTTCTATGTGCAGTCAACTTGCTGTTATTATCTGAAAACCAAAACTCTCAGATTTCTAGCCATTTTGTTTGGAGAAACATGAAAATTCCCAGAACAGCCAAGTCTCCATGTGTTTTAATTAAAACCTTTCATCATCTTTCTCCGATTCTTGCTCCCCCCCCCCCCCACCTTAAAACAACAAAAAAAAGTGAAGATAATATTCCAAGTCTCACCTAAATGCCAACTAAGAAGCTTGGTTAGTTTCAGATTCTGCTTTTTCCCTTGTTTGCTGACACTAAAGCTCAAATTGATAGCTTCTAGCACTTATTACAAGTTCCAAGCAGCTTTTGCAAGTAACATCTTATGCATAGCGTATAGCCTTTATCTAGCCAATCTGTTCTCTACCAGTTCCAATTAAATTCTTATCTATATTCTTACAAGGAAAAAGAAAATCCTGTGAGTTATACCACATGGAGATATGCTCTAGACAAAGTTGGCTGTGCTACGACATTCCAAGATTAACCCATACCACATAGAATCATAGAATAGTTAGGGTTGGAAAGGACCTTAAGATCATCTAGTTCCAACCCCCCTGCCATGGAGGTTGGAACACCTCACACTAAACCATGTCACCCAAGGCTCTGTCCAACCTGGCCTCGGACACTGCCAGGGATGGAGCGTTCACAGCTTCTTTGGGCAACCCATTCCAGTGCCTCACCACCCTCACAGTAAAGAACTTCCTCCTTATATCTAACCTGAACTTCCCCTATTAGAGTTTAAACCCATTTCCCCTTGTCCTATCACTACAGTCCCTTATGAAGAGTCCCTCCCCAGCATCCTTGTACACCTCCTTCAGACAGTGGAGGGCTGCTATGACATCTTCTGTGCTGTGCAGGTACTGCCCTGTGGTACTCCTCTTTTAACAACTCATACAGACAGTTGGGTATACCAGTGAGATAGGTCTACGTGGACTGCAATCATGTTACATGATGAGGAAGTTATCTGTATACATGGCACCATGATAGAATTGCATCTTAAAATTCAAAAGGCATCATAAGCCTTTGGCAGTCTTATCTTCTCTGTTGTTTCCTTTTCTCCATAAAAAAATAGAAAAGTAAAACAACAAAATACTAAAAAGAATCTAATAAACTTGTTCTTTTTGGTTCCTCAGGGCAAAATCATCTGCTCCTACATCATTCTTCACAGATATTTACCTACATTTTCTAAAAGATTTCCACTCACAGAAACTCACCTACTTCTCCAGGCAATCACTATCCTTATCACTACAAATTATTCCTGAATATCCACTCTATTATCTCACATACTGCAATTAGAGCCAGTTAGGATTATACTAGATACAATTATCTTCTGATTAGTCTTCTCTGTACCAGAGCTTTTTATATATTTGAGGATCCTTATTAAATCTTTCTCCCTCTGAAATCCTCCATTCTTCAGGAAACAGCAAAAAAAAAAACAAAAAAAAACCAAAACAAACACCACAATTCAGTCAAGCTCTCCTTACCATTAGATTTTCCAGACTTTTGACCATTCCCTTGTTCACTTTGGATTCTCCCCAGTGAGCTCACATCCTATTAGAAAGGCACAGCCCTAAATCAGATCCAGTGCTCCAGCTGATGCCTTATCAGCATTGAGTGAAATAGGATTACTTCATGTGTCTTGTCAGCTACATTCCTGTTGTATGTCCCGGGCTGGTAATTTTATTTATTTATTTATTTTAAACAGCATTCCCAAATCATGTTCACACCTGCCAGGCTTTTTCCTGAAGAAGTATTTCCCAGCTACTTACTCATACAAACTGATGACTTGGTGACATTCTTTGCTGAAGTAACACAACTAAAGGGCAAACTATCTCTGGTCAAAGCCTTGATGGAGAGGTATTGGAGAGCTCCAAAGTGTTACTTTTGTGTGCCCTGAGTGGTTCTGGATTAGGTTTGGGTTTTGGGGTTTTTTTTTGGTTTTTTTTTTTTTTGCTTTCTTTTGTTTGGCTCATTGTTGTGTTTTAGTGGTTTTGTTGTTGTTTTGTTTTGAACAAAGCTGGTGGACAGAAGACAGATCATCCCATCCAGTAAGGACTCTTGCTGACTACAACATATTTTCATATCCACCATGTGGTCAGTCACTAACACGAGGGCACGGGCACTGTGTCTCTCAGCTCATCTTTGGTGGCTACGTTCCCTGTGCTCTGACAGAGCTATTTTTTGCTGACCGTCTGTATACAAGTTGCTCTTCCTTTGTACAATCCTTTTACTTGCACCGTAAATGAACATATGACCCAACAGAATTATCATACATGGTTTTAAAGTGCTAGTCCAGTGGTGCCAAGCTTCCTAGATCTGAAAAGATGGTCCTTTTTATTTAGACTGACCAACATAATTTAGTCTGACCAACACGATCTGAAGTGATAGTCCTCTTCATTTATACTGACCAACATAGCTACTGTGTATTTGTACTACCACTAATGGACTTTTATTGTTTAAGAACTCCATGGGTTGATGACCTGGAGATCTAAGATAAAATTTGGTTTTCATGGCCATTCCTGAATTTCAATGCACAGGACCAATGCAGAGGAGAGACAGAAGCCTAAGGAGAGAGCCCTTTTGTCTGTAAACACAAAGTCAGAACTGGTTCACAGGACCAATTGATGCTTACAACCAAAGCTGCTGGATTGTCTCAAGTTAATACAAGGTCATTCCACTCACCTCTGTAGGGTTTAGGCTGAGCCTGTGCTTACCAATGCACCTCCAGGGCTCCAGTTCTGCCTGTAGCTTTGACTCCTCTGTAAGTTTTGCACCTCTATTGCTGGACACTCTACACACCTGGGTCTTAGGTGGAGACTTCACAGCATTTTTCAGTTAGAGAAGTTTAACATCTCTAGGTATTATCAGGCTGGTCTTGCAGGGCAGAAGCTTTTGAACATCATTAAAGATGCTCAAGAACAAATGGCTTCAAGAGATTTTTCAGACAGCCCTGCTCAATAGATTTGAGTTGCAGAAGATGACAGCATAGTTTACCAGCATGAAAATGGGGGGGGGGGGGGGGGGGGGGGAACGACACACGACTTATTTCATAACAGGAAAACTTGTTTGTTCTTAGGCGGCCTTCCTGTGTCAGAATGGATACCAGAAAGTCTTTTTCTTTTCAAGAGAGCTGTGCCATGAAACCAAAAGAATCCTCCCTGTTTATCAAGCCGCAGAAAATAACCAATGACTTCAAATACTTCTTTAATCTCTACCATACCTACAGAAGGCTTTTCTTTTTACACATTTCAGCTGGTTTATTGCATAAATATTATGTTAGTAGTCATTCTTCAGTGTGTAGGTGGGATCGCCAGTAGGCAGAGACAGTGATAAATGAGCCTCCAGGTGTTGCTGCTCTTTTTAGAAAACCCTTTAACAAGCAGTTATGAAAATTGAGGTCATTTTGCAAACTTGTAAGAGTTACAGTAAGTTGTTTCACAGACACTTCTTTTTTAAAGAGTTGCTGTCAAAGTTGGTGATCCCAGAGTGGGTTGTATCTTTCTACCTCATGTTGTTTACAAAACCTAGATAACTATTTATATGCATTTAGTTTTAAGGATCCATTAAAGAGGTCAGGGCTGGGGATTATTGGAGCAATGTTTTCACTAATTTATTTTCTGGCTACAAGAAAGCAAATCTTGCAGTCTTGAACCCTCCAACAACCATTCTGCACACCTGATGACAGCAAGCAGATGATAATCTATTTTGTTAAGGTAATTATTGTAAACACCAAGAAGTCAGGAGAGAGGCTGCACAGCTCAAGAGATAAGAGTCTAAAGCCGTTCTCCTTCAGACTGAAGATCCTACCAACAACCAGGCTGAACAGGTTCATTCAAGTATCCAACCTACACGAAAGCGTCCTTACCACCATCAGCATCCATCAAACCTAGTAGTAACTGGCTTGCTGATTGACAAGGCTCCACTGGGAAAGAGAGGACTAAGCCCAATCACCTGGCAGGGAGGAGCGGCGGGCTCTGTCAGTCCCAACACAGGCACCAGTGCTGAACTGAAGCTCTTCTCATTGCAGTGGTTCTGCAGACAGAAGATTGCTGGCAGCTTTCCTGCATATCAAATGGATGCAAACTATTCTGTGAAGCACACCAAAAGAAAGGGAGGAAAAACAGTACTTCAAAGCTTGTTCAAAGCACTGTGCTACTGTCCTTATCAACACCATCCTTTGGCATGGGGAAAGGTGCTGAGAGTGGGTAATTCCAGGCAACCACCACCCAAAATACCATTCTGAATTCCAGACGCTCCTGTGACAGCACTTGGAATCAGGTAGCAAAGAGGAGAGGTCTTTCACAGGCAGGATTAGCACTGAAGGCCTCATTTCTCAGGGTGGAATAAAAGCCATATTGAAGGAGCAGAGCTGTGGAAAACCGTTTGGCATTTCATAACCAAGTCCCCCACCTTCACACTTAAGTAATATTTTATCGTCTAGCATCATGTCTTGGCACAGAATTCCACAGGCTGAGACTCTTTTGTAATTCTTGTGCTCTACAATGTTTTTGACCCCCCCAAAGACACCTCTGTCCAAAGGTGGAACACAAACAAGCTCCATTCTGAGTCATAAAAACATAACACATGCGTAAGTGCACGCAATAATCTTGGTATAATTTGCCCCTTAGTCATTGTCTAGTCCTATTATGTAAATCTGAAACATGCATTTTTGAAAATAAAGGGTTTCAGTAAAATAATTACTGTTGTAATCCTGGAACCACACCTAATAAACAGTTTAGCAATCAACTGGCTCCATATATTTGAAAGCTATAAACAGTAAGGGCCAAAATCTCAGCTGCTGGTGTAAATTAGTACAGTTTGACTAAATCAAATTAGCAGTTTGATTGACTTCAATTAAGCTACACTAATTTACAGTAGGCTGTCATCTTTTCTTTATGTGTATGCATTTCAGAGCATGTGTATGTGTATATGACTTTTTTCTGTACTCTAGGGAGATGGCGATCTTTAGCACAATAATCTTATTCCTCTCTCTGCATATGTTGATTTGTGAAACCTAAGTACGGCTTTTGGCACTATGAGGAGAGGAACTGAAGGACCACCAGAAAAGAAAGAACTGATGATTACAATCCAATAATTTCAACAAACTCCCATTCGTTTTCTTAATAAGAAATTTGCTTGACTATAGGAGACAGCCTGAGACTGCCCTTAGCAAGCTTCATTTCAAGCAGTCCTAGAAATTATTATCCATTTACAGTTTTTGCGCAATTTGGAATAATAGCTGATTTTTTTTAAAAGCAATTTTGCTGCCTTCACTATTTTCTACGACAGATCTCTACCTGACTTTTTATGCATCTCCTTCATCCATGACATGACTTTGTTTCTATTGTAAGACCAAATCTTATTTCAACCATTTTTAACAGCATAAAGTCTGGTCATTAGAAAGATCAGATGACCGAGACCTCCTTCTCCTTTTCAAAAAAGAGCCACTTATTGCACTTTCATTCTAAGCTTTAGGAAACATGTGGATCCTTACCATTATCCTGAGGTTGCAGGCTGGATAACTGGGGCCCAGAGTTAAATGATGTGCTCAGGCCAAGGAGCAGAAGAGCTAAGAATTCATATTAAGAAAAACTCTTGTGCACTAGCCACGAACCAAAGCCACGATTTTCCCTCAGATCATACTTAGCCCATTACATTGACAAAATAAAAACGTAATTCCACTGTAATTGCTTGCTGGTATTCTGTCAGGACTTTTATCACAGGTACAGGAACCCAAGGAGGAAGTGAAAGTGGGGGGAAAAGGTTGAGGTCTGAAACATACATTGTATCTAGGTGACATGTGGGAGAGTCTCCTTCTAAATGTCTTTTATTAGAAAAGCAACAATATTGCTAATGAAAAAAACACATAAGGAGATAAAACAAATCCCACATGGCTAACAAAAGCAGAATCAGAGTGAGAAAATGCAACTTTGATCTAATTTTTTCCAAAGCCATTCAGAAAAATTGCTTGCATGTATATAATCTGGAAGGAGAGAATGTAAAGGCACCTAGAGGAATTTTGTTATTGAGAACTACAAGGATGAAGGCACACCTCTCCTTCGGGGTTTAGGACAAGAACAGGGGTGGAAGTGGTAGAGCAATAAAACTGCCAGCATGGCCAGACCATTGCTGCCACTCTTCCAGCAGACACAAAGGAACACATCTGCTATCTTGGATTTCCACTGCACAAGCACAACACCCTCCTGAACACCAACCAAGATGCACAAACACTGTAGCTAGCAGCAAACAGGGAAAGCAGCTGCCCTTGGGAGGAAGCAGGCATCCTGATGAGGAGAGCCAGGCTTGCCCCTGCTCACACTCTGGAGGCTGGTGCCAGTGGCCATACGCATCCTGGATCCAACTTGGATTTCATTTTTCTGGAAGATGCAGCTAACCAGAGCTATGGCTCTTAACACAATTCACAAGGTCAGAAAGAAACAACCCCTTCTATACTGAAGGGGAGCCAAAACCAGAGACTGGGTCCAGCAGCTGCCGTTTGTTACTGCGTTACTATTGATCACATTTCTGAGTCTAAACAACATATGCCGCTAACGTGCCAGCGCACAGAAAGAGCTTGGTTCAGTAGACTTCATCTCTCTGGTTCATTTCACCTCTTTGATCTGTCAGAAACACACTGGTTTGACTGCAATGCCCAAATAATATCTGCCATCTTGAAGCATGTGGAGGAACATGTCTCTTTCTCATCACTTTTTCTTTACAGACATAAGCCTAAGGAGGGGTTTACCTTACAATGTCTGTCATTTCATGATTGCTGTTGAGTAACAAGTAACAAACGTGAAAAGCTTTAGTTGTGAGCACAGCATAGGGCTTTGACCCAAAGAAAAGATTGTTCTGTATGTTCTTGCTACTGCAATATTTCCATGCTTTTAAAAGCATGTGGCAGGACAATGAGGAAAACATTGTCTTCTGCTTGCCCACATTTAATATTATCTTTCAAAGCTTGGGGCATACTGCATTATTGACTAATAGCATTAAAGCAAGCACTAACATTAAAAGAAAAAAAAATCATTCATATATTTTGATAAAAACCTGATTTCCATATGATCTTTCACTTGGTTTATGCTATCTGTCACAAATCCTAACAAGTTTAAGGGTGGGAGTATTTGCAAAAACAGACAGTCCTTATGCAAAGCATAGTAACTGCTTAAGGAATAATACCTCTGAATAAATATACATGATAGCACATTCTTTAGTCTGTGAACATAGCTGAACCGTAAGACTGCACATAAATGGTCAAACTTTGACCAGGTATGTCACATTTAGTTGACACTACAAAGCTGTCTGCCACTTCATAGGTAAAGGATTTCCAAGGTCCTTTAGCACTACACTTGAGGCTAAGATTTCTTGTCTGTCTTCTTTTTTCTTCTCCACACAGCTTCAGGTTTTAAAAAGCAACATAAAAAACCACGTTGCTGAGTCTCGGATTTTTCAGGCAAGTCTCTGTTGAGCTTTTCCTGAGTTTTAACTCCCACGTACCACTGAAGTGCAGGGCTAGGTTTTGAAAGTCATGTGGATGCCTAAATAGACTGAAAAATATATTCTGGGACTGTCAAAATAGCTGGGTGCTCCTTCCAAAAATCAACAGGCGATGCGTACCTAGGAACTTTGGAAAATCTCATCCTCAGATTAGCAATATTTTAAAGCTCTTAAATAACTTTTCTAGAAAACAGAGCATTCAAAAGTCCCAGAGCCTCACCTCAGGACCTCACTCACTGAGCAAACCTCCTCATTTCTGAGTGCTTCCATTCATCCTCTACAGCAACACTAAGGGTGCTGACCGCCAGGGCAGATGTGTTTTTCATTGACTGGTCTCAAAGTGCACTATACTGACCAGGTAATATTAGGAAGCTGGCCTTTTCAGAATAATCCAATTTGGCAGCAAGGCGAGCTTTTGAAGTTTCTAGAATGATTTCCATTGGCTTCAGTGGGCACTAACAAGACTTGTTAGACCTTGAAATGATAGACACCTTTGAAATACCTACATGTAAAGATACACAGAGATGTAACTGTGCCCATCTCTGTCTCAATTTCCTCATCTCTGAAATATGGATAAGAACAGCTACTTACCCATCTTTTAAAAAGACCTGATAATATTTAAAGTAATTGATGTGATGACTAATTAACTAATATTTGAATAGGGATTTGAAAAAGCACTACATAACTGCTAAGTACTATTATTAAATTAAGCCAACTGTCACTAATGGCAGACAATCTGATCTTGTTGACACAAGACCAATTACAAATAATGAGTTCTATAAAGTCTAGAATATGTCATACATGGAGAAATTAATGAAAATTAAGAGAAATAAGATGGTACATCATCATTCAATATTAAATTTATTTATTGGATTTCAGAATTATAATCAGCAATGCCTACAATAATTTCCCTTTCTCTGTATAGCACTGTATAGCTAAATAAACCACACACACCTCTTGCACTGGAAATAAGGTCTGGGTTGGCCTTGTGTCATTACACTCTTTCCTGATACTGTTAGCTCCTGCATCAGGACTTCCTGTTCATGGGTTCATGAAGCTCCAGTTAGGTTTGTTGCCTTTCCTACTCCAGCTGAGAGATTATTAAGAATCTCATTTTTAGTAACCTCCTAATTACAAACCTTATCCATTAATGACCACTCTATTTCTATTTGGCTTTTCCCAGACTACACCAGCAGCTCACAGTTATTCTGTAGTCAATTAGCATATCCAAATCTTTCTCTACCACATTCTTTCCCACCTCATGCTGCATGGGCTTGCAGGGACCAACAATTTCTACTAAAGGCAAAAGCCCTCAGCTATTAAACTTTCAGTTTGTTTCATCGCTCCTGCCCTCACACTCCCAGTATGGGAAGAACTGGACATTATCTCTACACTAACAATGACTCCTAGCCTTGTGTCAGCAGAGAATTTCATCAGCGGCTTCCAACCTACTACACCCAAGGCATTAATGAAAATGTTAAGTAAGATCAGTGCCAGGTTGGTCTGTGAGGATTTCCACTTAATAACCTTCCACTGAACTGGCAGAACCTGTGCCATCTCCCTGGTCCCTGCCCACCTTCTACCAGCTTCCTCAGTTTAAGAAGAAAGGTGTAGTCCATTTTTGCTATCCTAATGTTTCACTTCTGCCAGAGCAGTTCAGCAGACGAAATCTGAACATTTAAAGGTAGCCTACTTTATGCAGATATTTTTTGGCACGTTCAGGGAAAAATTCTAGTTTTCTCAGATTCCAGACTTACACAAAACAAGTATAGTACTCTACACTCAGCTTCAGAAACGTAGAGGTAAGTATAGGTCTCCATACACATTCAGTCAAATCATTACCTACAGTGTTTTCAGAAATTGTGGGGAATTGTTCCTTTTCAACTGTCTAAACAATCACTGGTGGTTTTCTGCTCTATTTTGACAGAACTGGTTTAACACATTCTTAAAAAAATACACAACTTACTGTTTTTGATCATCACAACAGTGTCATCAGCCTACCACAAATATTGTAATAAATAACTGCACCACAAAGAAACATGATCCTCTAAATGTTGAATCAACATATTTGCTAAAGAGGTGTGTATCGAGTCAAGTCATCTCGACATAAAACTGATCCCCCAGTGGGAAGTGAACAAACAAACAAGAAAGCTGAATGTCTTACCTTTGAAAAGCCAGCTAGCACAGTCCCATAGGCCCAGCTTTTCTCTAGCATATATCCCCTGCAAGGCAGCTGATGGAGTCACAGAGCTGCTCGAGCAAAGGGTCTGGTCTACAGGTCTTAGCAAGGGTGTTTGGAAGTCAATGCAGTGATCAGGGACCCTGCAACCCTTCCTGCCAAGCCAGGAGCAACCAGGCACTTCCTCCCCTCTTTTTTCTTCTTGTTTGCAAGGCCACACATAACTGCTTTCTCTCCTCTAGGAAGCTGGATGATTTTGTGATGGCAATTGGTCGTTCAGCCCGAGATCCTCCATATCAACAGCACACAGCCTGTCTCAGGAGGAACGCAGATAAAACTGCTCCGTTAGTGGAAATTTCCTCCTTGGTAATAAAAATCTCCTCCCTCAAGAAAA